>NC_091027.1:7275895-8706790 GCF_041296385.1 Aphelocoma coerulescens
ATAGCAATGCTTAAGCTATGACATCTTCCATGTCAGAGTATAAGCTATTTTTGCATTAAGGAGCAGTATTGACCAGGTGTTTAACAGGCAAAGGCATTCTAAACATGCAATAGCTCCCAACAGAAGTCTGAAATTACTTCCAGTATCTTGCTTACAATAGTTTATTTGTACACTGCAGAGAGATCAAGAAATCCTGCTATGCATTTGTGATCACTAATATTTCAAACACAACAACCAAGGGATACAACATAAGGACAGGCAGCAAAAGGTGTTTTACAAAAAAAAAAAAAAAAACCCAAACCCTAAACAAGAGTATTTTAGTAATTGGTTAGATTGTTTGCAAGGTAATTGGAACACTCTTCCCCCCATAACCCCTGGGAATAATTCCACACACTATACCTTATCATATGACCAAACAACACTGGAGTGTTTAAGTTCAGTGCAAGAAGAATAATTTCAGGACATTTAATTTCATTCTAAACAAAGGCAAAAGTTTATCTATATAGACATCCAAACGCCAACATATTTGGTACAGTGTAATGAATTACATCCATCTCACCCTCAGAGGTAATGCTCTTGTAGTGCTCACCAGCATCCACAAAAAAAAAGTGTTTGAAACAGTGTAGTATGGTAGACTCAACACTTTAAAAAAATTTATTCAGCTGGAATTGGAACTTCCTAACATTCACAATATAATTTAGAATGCACTTGTTACATGAAGAGCAGATAAAAGGACTTAAAACAGTTTCACATACCAGTTAAGATATTCCACATGCTCCTTCCCCACCTACAATACTGACATCTTGGTTGTGGTTTTTTTTTCCCTAACAAATACTCAGTTCAACTTGTCTACCTGCCTACCTCCCCCATTTCTACAGCAGACATACAGTGACAACAGTGAGAGGATATGGGACACTGTCTTATTCAGTGTTTGGGCCCTACAAAGGAATTAGGCCTAGCTGAGAAATCGAGTTTGACAATGAGCTGAACATGAAGTGCTTCAGCAACTGAGGCAAAGCTGCTCTCAGGAAGAGCTGTATCGTCACAGAGAGGAAAACACCGGTGGCTGAACAGAGGGCACAGGAGGAAGTAGCCTAACCACACCTCCCCAGCAACCCTCAGCTTTACAAAAAGAGTTCAAGAACAAACAAAATTGGTTGTCTGCAAGCTCTGCAGGAATAAATGCCACATTAAGATGACCCACTCGAAATCCTAGATCATTTGTCAACACTTAACAGGGCTTTAGCCATGCACAGTATGCATATATTCTATAGACTGCCTAACACCCCTTCCCTTCCACCCCTTCTTCCTCTTTCCCCTCCCCCCAAAAGAATGAAGTTGATTGATTAGAGAGTTTCACTACTAGTTTCCCCATACATCCCCCTAGTTTTCTTTTCTTTTGAGGGCAGGGAGGGTGTCAAATGCATTGACAACTTTTCTTCAATTACCAAATTTCAAGGGGTATAAAGACATTGGTGCATTTAGGAATTTACATATTTGTAAAAAAACTAGTTATAAAACTGCATTTTTATCACCTAGCACTTTCAAGATTCATTGTTATATTTCACTAATTAATATATTAAATTAAGCCAAGGTTTGAGACTGGAAAAATTCTACCAATCTATTTAAGAACAGAAAAGAATATTTAAAACCAAAAATGAAAAGGTTAGTTATGTTACATTCCAAAATCCACAGCCCATTATATTAAATGCTTTCTTTCTACAGGAATGATGCTCTTTAAAACAGATGATTGCAAATATTTTACTGCTAGACACTCCATTACATTGGATAGTGTGACTGGAACCTGTGGATGGTGAAATCTTGAGGTTTGTCCAAGTTTCAATGTAAGGTGTCCAAGGTCCTCTCCCAGAACCCCGTTTGAAAGTAACAACAAAAAAAAAAAAAAAAAAAGAAATCACAGATCAAGTTCTTATGACTTTTTTCAATCTTTCCTTGGCTTTCTGTTTCTGGGTGATCTATTCACAGTTTCCTCCTCCTGCAAGAAAGTAATTTGTGTAAACATCAACAAAATAAAACGTAAATATACCCTTAAAAACCATTTTGAGAAAATCTATGAAGAATAATCTACTTTCACTTTTACATTAGAATTTAGTTCTTGAAAAGACCTACTGCTGTAAGTACTTTGTGGCAAACAGGCAAATTCCTCATTTTCACAGTGGATGTACACTATTTGTTGGGAGTACTCAACACTCTGCTGCTGGGAGAATCCTTTAACTTCAAGCAACACTCCACCCATTTTTAAGCCAGCCATCGTATCAGTGGGGAGCACTTAAAGTCACATCCTGACTGCACTCAAAGCTGAGTAAGCCTTTTGCCTCAAGAAGACACCTTCCAACAGTCCCACTCCTCTCTCAAAGCAGGCTCTACAGCAGTGCCTTTAGCAGGGTGCCCAACTCTGCTGACATCAGCCACAGCAATTCCTATTCTTCAGGGTGACTAAGTTTTCCAAAGTTCTTGACTGGGAGGGGGGTCACAAGAGCCAGGTTAACCTTTAACACTGTAGTTAAGGCCTATTCTACATAGCCTATGAAAGAAAATGCACAAGCTTCCTTCGAGGATCAAGCACTCTTACCTCTGATGCAGGTTTCCTGTCTTCTTCCTCCTCCTCTTCTTCCTCCTCTTGACTAGCACTTCCTAGATCAGCATCACTTTTCTGCTTCTCTTCTAAGGGGGAAAAAAAAAATATTCTCCTTTCTGACTTATCTTCAGTTCACCATTGGCTTTATTCCACATCTGCCAATCCAGCTGGTTTATTCTATCAAGGAGAACATTGTTCAAGATTATCTAGTTTACCTACCAAGCTTTTCCTCATTTGCATCCTCCTCTTCCTCCTCCTCTTCTTTTTCCCCTTTGTCTTTTTCTTCTTCTTTCTCGTCATCCATCACATCAGGCTGAGGAGCATCAGTCTTTTTGTATTCTGCAGCACTTGGCTGTTTCTGAAAGGCAATATCAAACCCAGGCAATTATTTGTGACATCCAGGCACGTTTTACTGAACCTCCTTTTAAACATGATACTAATTATCAGAGGAAATGCATTACCTTCCCAGAACAGCAGAAAAGGACAACAAGAAATACTGGCAAAGCCACAGTGAGGATGTAGACTACCCAAAGCCAGGGACGCTCTTCAGCAGCTGCCATCATCTGGCCCACAACACCAGGCTGTAAGACCAAAAGAACTGTCAAATTCCATCCCATACAGCAAGTTGTAGCAGCTAAGTTTAAGCTACAGAATTTTCAAACAGGCTTTTTGCAACTTTAAACATTATATTTCAGACCTCAAAAAACCCTCAAGCTAACCTGCACAAGTACTTTTCCCATAGCTTAGAAATTAGGCATTAGGCTAAGCAGTCCAAATATCAGAGCAAAAACTCAGAAGAGAGCAGTGAGTTCTCTTAGTTACTTATAGCAACCATTAACATACTATCATTATGAATTAAGGCTCAAACCTGGATTACCAAAATCCTCAGCCTTGGCACATACAGGTATATATTGACAAAGGCTGTGAGAGAGAGAACAGCAGAGGTGCTTCTACTGTTCCACTCAGCAGCACACAATTAAACCTTCCTCTCTCACCTCTGCAGCACCATCAGCTGCCTTTTTCAGTCCCCATCCATCACTTGCCCAATCATCAGCCACAGCTCTTTCAGTACAGATGATAAAGTTGTCAAAAAAGATGTCAGATGTCATGGACCATAACTCAAGTCCCACAGCACTGAAGGGAGTCATCTTGAAAGGTTCCAAATCTTCAAAAAAATCTGGGTTTGGGATCTTTCTAGGTTTCCATATGCCCTAGAAAAGACAAAAGACTCACTAACTAGAAGACAAATTTTAGTTTTCAGCCCATTATGAATGAAGAGATATAACAATCCATTGCACTCAATTACAACATCTACAGGTACAACTTAGCAGGCTTTGGGAATCAATACAATGAAGTGATGCCTGGTAAGAAAGCACTTTGAATCTGTCCACTTGAAACACAGTACAACCATGACAGCACTTGAATTCTTAATTACATCTGCTTAATCTAAATAATTTTGCTTTTTTTAAGGGAAATGCTGCATTGGCCACCAGCTTAAGCAATGAAAACACCAACCTGATAGTTCACGTTATCAATCATCGGAGGCTTCCATTTGCCTTTGTAGTTTGGATTGTCAATCATTGGGCGCTGCCAGGTACCACAGCCAGGAGCTGTCTCACATTTAGGATTTGCAATCTGAGGTGCCTCCCATTCACCATCCATATCTTCATCCCTGAAAAGGCAAGCTCAGTTTTGAAGTCCACCCCTGAGTAAGGATCAGACAATGTCTGATTTCTGGGAAAAATCAAAATTCCTACCACAAAATGGAGATTCTGAAACTTTAGATAGCATAGGTGTGTAGATAAATATACTGCAGAAGGAAGGAGGTTTTCAAAGTCTGTGAAGCACAGAAGATCAACAAAAGCCAGTCCCTGAGCACAGCGTCCCCCACTGTCTTTTCCAAGAAGCTCTACTTCAAGATGAACATCCCTGCCCTGTTTTGCTTACAGTCACAGAAGAGTTGAAAAATGCAAAGGTGAATGCAAGACATGAGTCCTCAGACCACTGCCTTGTACTTTTGAAGAAAAATAGCCTGAACAGCAACTTTGTCAGTAAGCAACAATGAACTCCAAACGTCAGTACCAGAGTCATGAAATATTTGCTGCCATTTGCAACAGGCAGCAAACTTACCAATCTTCAGGTTTCTCAGCATCAGGGTCTGCTACATATTCTGGCTCATCATCCAGCCAGCCCTCTGGTTTCACAGCGTTTTCATCTGCGATCTTTGCAGGAGCATCCTCATCCCTTGAGAGCAGAGCATTATGTGTTAACATACAAAACACGTAAGAGTTCTTACGCCCAAGGCATGATTCTACAGACTCTGAACAAGCCCACTGCTCTAGACAGCCAGCCACCTTCCCTTCTGTCAGGGTCACCCCATGATTTCAGAAAGGAATTGCCTTGCAATCCCTTACCTACACATGTGCCTCATGGCATATCAAGGTGCCAACTGCAAAGTACAACTAATTTTTTTAAAAACCAGCCTAAAAATGGCATATTACAGCAAATGCCATTCTTAGCAACAGCTGCAAAAACACATCTGTGCTTGATATTGAGTCTATCACTTACAAAGCACAAGTACAAAGCCAGAAAGCCAGGATCAGTTTCTGATTTAGGAAGTCAGGTTTTTCAGTTACCTTATCTACACATTGCACAAACAAGTACAAAGATCCTTCAGTTATACCTTCCGCAGCTCATCTTTTGATCTCATCAAGGATGAAAGCAACAGGTAGCATAGGCATTTCCCTAAAATCTTTGTCTGTGGCCAACACAGGAACAGGAGCACTAAACAGAAATTCCCAGAGCAGGTGGAACCTGTCTGCCTCTGCCTATTGAAGTGCTGTTAAGATGCCTAAACTGACAGTGTACTGATTACAAGGGTGAGACTCAAAACCTTCCATAAGTCACATGAGAAAGACATTTTGATCAGCACCAAATCATCAGGCTAAGGACTCCCCCACAATTCCACCCTTCCAACACCTTACCAGTCATCTGGTTTAACAGCATCTGGGTCTGGGATTTTTGGTCTCTCATCCCAGTCCTCAGGCTTCTGGTCATTTGGGTCCTCAATCTCTCGGGGTGGATTCACAGGAGGAGACATATCATTTAGCAAATTTCCACTGTTGACAACTGTTTGATCGACCAGTATCTCAAAACTATTGTCAGGATTCAAGACTGTAAGGAAAGAAGTTGAAGTAGTCATTGCATGCACGATACAAAGCATGAGTCACAAGGCATCACTCATCTGCACTGTACAACCCAAGCTACCACCTACCCATCAACTGCTATAAAGAACTGTTAAGAACCTTTCTCCTTAAGCCAAAATACAACTAGTGATGATGTACCACAGCTCACCCTGTGAGAAAGCAGACTCCTGGCAGAAGTCCTACTTTATATGTTAAAAGCACAGAGATTTGTAGAGTGATTTAGCAGTTACCACAACAAGTTGACCTTGGCACAGTAAGAATTGCTTTACTAGTAAGAATGTATATATTCATATTCTACTCGAGACTGAGACTTCCTATCACTGACTAACAGGATTTTAACCTCAGTTCTTTATCTACTGCTGTCTCTGTAGCAGGAAAAGCTAGAGATAGTCCTAAAAGTACTTCCTGAAAGATTTTGTCATAGCTAATATACCAAACGCTATTTCAAGAACTCCTGAGTTTGTCTGTTACATGAAAGCAGAAAAAAACCCAAACAAAACCAAAACAAACCATGATGCCTCTACATCTAAAGCTTAGTGTACCCCATGTTACTCAGAGGCAGCATTCAGGCAGCTTATAAATGCTGATAATTATTTCAAATATACTTAGTTCAAGTTACTTACAACTGGCCTAAAATTCAGTTCTCCTTTAAGTATTAAGTTCAAGTCGCATGACCTTTCTTACATGAATCAAGACTTCCTGGAAGGATGAAATAAGCCTTTGTATAGACAATCAGTTTTTGCATTTGAAGCTTTCAAGTGGTTTTTAGTTGTATGGTGCAGTGGCACAAGTATTCATCTGTTCATCTGGCTCACTTTATGAGCTTTTGGTGCAGGAAATGTAGTAGTTATTAATATGTATAGTTAGCAGTCACCATACCTAGAGTATAAAGATGAGTCTTCTTATCAGTAAAATAAGTCTTCAGATCTGCATCTGGACGCTTCGCGTGCTTCTCCTCATATTTGCCAGTCTTTGGGTTTTTGTGCCGGAAGATGAAGTGCAATTTATAGTCCTCTCCACATTTGTCAGGGCCAAACATTATTGTATATGGAGTTTTGTCATGGAACTGATCCTTTTAAAACAATGCAATACTTTAAAAATACAACTTAAGTCACTGTCACAAGAATTCCCAATTCATTAGACATTATTCTACAACTTGGATATCAAGCCCATGAAGTCCCCACATTAAAGCTTATATTCCTCATATAAGCCTCCAGAAAAAAAATAATGTGCTGAGAATTATCCAGCTATTTCATTTTGCACCTTTGGGCTCTACTTTCCACGTGGAAAACACCAGCTATCCAAGTGTTATCCAAAAGATTAGTGCAAGTGATACCCACAATGTTTAAGTATAGCTCTACATTACAATAAAGTATTTTAAAAGCTATCAATTAGACGTATCAGTTACTGGCAATAAAGAAAGACTAGCAAGGCCACTGAGTTTCTTTCACACAAGTGATAAGCAGCACTAAAAGTGAGGCCAAGTTGCATTTAGTCTACACTTGTGAACTGGGGTACTGCCTCAATCTAACTGGATATAATCACCATTGAACTCTGCAAGTCTATTTGTTCTTGCTAATGTTATCTGAAAATTCAATGCACACATGAAACTGATTAGGCAGCCAAGTTGTGTTCTTGGATGTTCATGGTTGGAGTTTCTTAATAGTTTGGAAATTGTATTAATAATACAACTCCAATGAGACTGCAGAAGGAAAGAAGGATGGATAACAAGTCATAAAAGGTACAGCCTATAAAGTCTAGGAAAATGGTTAAAGAAAACCCACAGGCTACAAGAGCCTACACAAGGTTACCCAGCAGTTCAGCTTTGTCTGAGCAGGCTAAACCACTTCAACACAACGAATGAGAGGACAAAAAGCAGTTCTTAGGCCTTAGGAGTTGGCTACTCTCCTAAGCACCTCGTGTTTGGTTCTAGAACCCAGGAAAATCTGAAGTACTGCAGAGTTTGGCAAAGGTGCACAACTGCTCAGCTATTAAGGAACTTCAGAGTTTCCACTCAAGGGGCTGTCACATTTCAGTACTTACCCTCTCCAACTGAAAGCACTGGGAAAATGCTGAGTGCAAAGCACTTGGGCAATCAGGCCCCACTGCCTTCACTAAAAGGGTTTGTTCAGGAAGAAGCAAAGTGAAAAAACTTCAAGTTCTTTCACAGCTAATACTCAAAAGTAGTAGCATTACTCACCAGGTTCAACTCGGGGGTTTTTGAAAGCAATTTCACATAGGCCCCACCACACTCTATTCCATTTTGGAAGTTTACTTCATACCTAATTTTAGTTTTGAATAGAAAAAGGGAGAACATATGTTATCATGAGGAAAAATTATTTATGTAATATACAATTACAATTTTTTCAGTACAAATTAACAGTAACACTGTTTTGTTGTTTGCTTTGAATCACTTACCTAGTGAATATTAAAGATACAGACATACAGATTATATAAAGATATAAAGGCTAAGAAAGTATTCACAAGAGCCTGAGAAACAGTTAAAAAATTGAAGATTTAGAAGACTTATCTTGACAGAAAAGATTAAAGAAATTGAGTGCTGGCCTAGAAGATAATGACCTAGAAGTAGAGAGAAGGAAGAAAAAGCTTTCCAGTATGTAAGACACTTCAACAGGGATTGAGGCAAACCGATTTTTTTCCCCACAACTACTAGGGTAGACAGACAACTCAATGTGCAAGACTACCAAAGCAAAAACAATTGGATTCTAGGAAAAGCCCCTTCAGTGTTATATGCATACAACATTATATTTAGGGATGCCAAGGAGCCTGAAAAAGGCATAACATCTCTGTCAGGAATAAGCTAAGTATGCCTGATCTTCTCACAATGCCAGCAGCTGGAGTGGATGACCACTGGGCTTTATTTTTAGCCTTGTATTTTGAGCCAAAACTAAACAGTGCAAAGCAAAGTGACCAATTCATTATCTTGTGCCAACATGAATTAGTTTATTCTTTGTTTAAAATTGATAACATTGCTAATAATGCACAATTCAACTCTTCTCACTGAATTACGTTTTCCCCCTGACTTGCTTGTCTAACACACATGCAAGTAAATTCTTCTACAACAGTCATGACCAGAGCTATGTAAGGTGCTAATCTTCCACGGCAAAGGAACTAAGACACAGGAAGGAGGAAACAAATGCATCTTTATCCCTCTGTCCACTTCCCCTCAGAAACAAGGGGCAGTTTACTGCATAAGAAAGTGCACTGACCTATTTACAGACCAGCTTTCATTGAAAAGGACATGGACTTCCTCAATTAGCTGTACAAAAGTCAGTTGCCTGACCTTGTTACTACAATTAAATCAAGTGCATTGAAGCCAAAAGACAGGTTACCAAGTCTAGTTTGCAGAGACTTCTTCCTTTTTCAGGCTTCAGAAGGACCCATGGTGTTACTAACTCCTCACTTTGGGAATCTGGGTTACTATTTCACTCTTGCTCAAAACAGTGTAATAATATGTTACAGCAACTTGTGTCATCTAGACCCCCAGTCAACAAAAGCTCAGTTATGGAATTGACCTCAGCCTGCTATCATGTCACCCTGGAAACAACAGAACACTAAATTATTATTTACTTACTGTATAATAAGGGGTTTGGTATCAAACACAAATGGCTTGGAAAGTTTGGATGAAATTGCATGATGCTTGGCTCGGGTTACCATTACAAGCCCTTTGTCTCCTGGAAGCTTAGTTTCCTTCATGTCTTGGACTTCCCATTTACCTGGGGAAGAAATTGACCAAACGCTAATTTATTTTAAGATCTCCAAGTGGCTATTTTGTTTAAATCAGAACTATGTTTTATATTGTTAGCCAGGTATATAAACACCCCTCCCATTTTCTTCACTGAATATAATTTTAGCTGAGAAAGAGAAAAGAAAGTCTTGCACCTCTTTTTCACATATGACAAACAACATCAGAAACATTTATCATCCAAAACCTGGGTTTGACTCACCATCATATTTGGCAATCTCATCATCTGTATCATCCTTCTTGGCTCTGGAAAGGATCCATCTAGAAGACAGATATCCAGTGGTTGGAAAACCATACATTCTCCACACACACACACACACACACACACACACACACACAAAAACCCTGCCCTTAAGATAAGGCAGCCCTTGCTGTCTCAGGACTACACCCCAGTATCTTGATCCCCTGAGGAGTTCTATTCCCAAGCCTGCAAATTTTTCTGTGTTTGCCACTTCCCACCCCAAGGTAGGACCATGGCCCCATGAGCAAGTGCCTTGCTCCCGTAAAAAAACAGAAGTAGCACCTCACCATCCTCACAACACCTGAGGAAAGTAAAAAAGCCACATGTAATGGCCTCACCTCCCCTTTATTACTAGAACTTAAGGAAATACTAATTTAATTCGGCATTTGAACAGCTAGCCTCAAGAAGTCATTACTGTAATCCCAACTGAACAGGGGCCCTTTGATTCAGTTTTGAATAACATGGGCTCTGCAGACAGGGTTTCTCTGCCTTTCACCAAGATTTTACATGATTTGCTGTACTGAATCATCCTTCAGATTATACTCACCCATCCAGAGTTCCTTTATCAAAAGATTCTGCAAAATATACTTCACCAGTTGGGACGGGGGGCCTGTAAGTAACCTATTGGAAAAGAGGGGCATTTATGCACCTTTCAAGACACATTCTCTATTCCACAGAAATATAGGCATGTAAAGCTCACACTCCCTCCTACACTTGAGTACAGCTCACCTGGACATTCTTGAAGCATAAATACAGAAATTACATAAATATTGCTGCTTGTGCCAAGCTGTTGTGCTCTTGTCTGCAACTAAAACTCAAGTATATACCTAGCTGGAAATACTAGCATTAACTCTTGATACTCACATCACAGATTTCAAGGTTAGATCGATCTTGTGGAAGAACATGGGGGACATGAGAGCAGGAACAAAGCAGCCAACCTTAATTCCAAGCCCTACTCCCAGATAACATCTTTAATAACATTACAACATATTAAAGGTTAAGAAAGTAAAGACAGCTTTGATCAGACCCACATTAACTGAAACACAAGCAGTTATTCAACTGTTAAAAGAAGTTCTATGCCAAACCTTTGGAGCTGGAGGAGGACTGCTTGTTTCAGACTTTGACTCTTCTACCTCCTCAATACCATCGTCCAAGTCATCCTCGATATCAACTACATCATCAGCATCATTGTCTTCATCCATATCATGTGCTTGGGCAGCAAGGATCCCAAGGGCTAGCAGGGTCACACACAGTAGCCATTTCAGCTCCATGTTCTGAATAAATAAGACAAGGCAGAGGTCAAGCCAACACTGCAAGCAGAGCAACGCGTTGCTTCTCGGTACAAATCCAACCATCCAAGGCAACAGCTGAAGTGCAAACTTATCTCTCCAACTCTGTTATTTACTGCATCTGTCTGAGACAGCTCTAAAAGCTGGAGAGGAACACAACATAAAGCTAAGTATTTAACACCAAACAGATGTTAATTAAGTGGAGAACCACATATATACATTCTGCAGATCATGCTGCAGAAGTGTCATAATTTTGCTCTTACACTGCCACAGCCCACAAGCAGGACAGCAGACACATACATGACACCACAACACACATGGCTAAAAAAGCCTAAAAAGAAAATCTATTTTGTGCTTATGAAAGACTTTAAATACACTATGCAGGAACTCAAGCTTCCATTCAGTCCAGAAATTGAAATACAATTTCCTAGTTTTTTCAAGCATAATCAGTCCTCATCTCCTGTTCAATATACTTTTTGTCCTTCCAAATGCAGAACTCTGGTGTTTTCAATCATCAAACTCCTTCCCCAGGTTTTATTGTAGAATTACTGCCAACAGTCATTGATACTACTGCCAGACACCTATTAGCAGTTGAAGCTCCTAGAAATTGCCACTTGATTCAATTCCCTTCTTCCAATCTCTAATTTAACAAGATGACCAAAGAGAGTAGCTGTTAACTGAAGCCTTACAGAATTAAAATATCACACTTAAACTAATTCATAACGTGCTCAGCACCTTGTCACACGTAAAATATGATAGACATTGGCAAGCCATAGCTTAAAATATCTTGTAAGTAAAATGGGTTTCAATTTGACTTTCCACCTAGAAAAACAATATCACTGCATCTTTATGTTGGTACAGAAGGCAACACTCCTAGAACACTGCTCAGTTTTATCTGGCCAAAAACCTCACAACAACCTGCGCCTTGCTCACCTTTTCTCCTTTGAATCCCATTCCAAATTTTCCTTCCAAAACCAGAGTTATAACTGAGACTAAATTTTTTTGAAAACAAGTATAAAATAAAGCACCCCCTCCTCCTTCCCTTACACTCCTACCTCACACTGTAGCCTTGCAGGAATTCAAACATAACTCAAGCAGAATTAACAGTGCCTGTAGGGGCTTAAGATCATGATAGGAAACAAACTTTCAACTTTCCAAAGCATGTTTAGGCAACTAAAAGAGTTTACATTCTCAAAGGCTTATCAGCACTATCCAATATTCCAAAACTACGCTGCATACCAGATCTACCATTCTTAGATTATTCTTTAACTTACCTCTAATGACAGAGAGGATGTTTTATAACTACAACAAAATTGTATTTTAAAGACTTGAGCTGAGGTCATGTCCAGTTTGTCACTACAGCAACATGCAATTGTAGCCAGTTTTCCAACAATAGTGATGGCCTTGAGGATTATTGTCCAAATCCATATGCACAGATCTGCCCCCCCCTCAGTTCAGGCAACTGCACTCAAACACCTCTGAGCCAAAAGGACAATCATTCCAGAAGGAATAGCTGACAAAAACTTTCAAGGGCTGTTATATATGAGCACAGCTTGTTTGCTTAATGCACAGTGTACAGCCAAAACTGAAAACAGTTTCAGACCTCTCAACAGCTCATAGCTCTTAATATTAGTGTGAGAGCCACAACACAAAACCAAGGACTGAAAACGGTCAGACATCAGTACCCTTGGAGCTGCAAATTCTTCTTGCACAGATAATGTGTTCTTTGAATAAACTCATGCCCACCAGCATGAAAGCAATAAAGAAATGAGAGCCTGAAACTTCATCTGAAAAAGTGATCTTTAGCTCTTTGGATGTGCCCTGTGTGACTGAAGCAACCGTGGATGAGATGGTACAAAAACACCTTTCACAGAAAGGGTTTCACTTTGTCTTACCTTACCAATAGGGCCCCACAAAATATTTTTTAAATAGAGCTAAATTCAGGAAGATTATACAGTTTTATAACTGCTTTCAAATTATACTATGAAGATAGAACGAGCATGTCATGATTTGGAAAGTGATACAACAAAGTTAATCTTAAAAGTATAGCAAGATTAAAAATGAGCCAATTCTCTCCTCTCCTAAGAGGAAGGAGGAGTTTCTGCACCTGTCCTCCCAACCTTGTGGAAAGGGTATTAATGGTTTAGCATGCAAGTAATCCTTTAAGTAATCTCACCAGTAGCCAACCAGCATGAAAGTTTTGGTGAAAGAATTAAATCATTCCCCACAACTTTCCCGCCAGTACTGACTCCATATGTAATAATTACCTACTTCACAATCCCACCTCAACTACAACCCTTCGGAAATACTTGTCAGCAGCAAATGGACTTTGGTAAATGCTCACACGCAAGTGGCAAAGGCGCGTGGCCTCAGAAATTCTTCTGTCAAAGCATCTCAGTGAAACTGGACAATTCTGCCAGGGACCACACAGCAGGGGCAGAAGTTTGCTGCTGCACGTCCGTGCTCCTGACACAGCCACAGGTATCTACACTGCAGGTCTACACTTACCGTTTAATGCTCTCTGAATTTGAAGCCTTGCTGAACCTCATTTCAAGGGAGAAGTATTTTCTGGTCAAGTTTCACCTCCCAAAAAAAAGGCAAGCTAAAAAAGTCTGAAGAGAAGCTAATCCAGTTTCATATCCTTACTTCTTTACAGTCATTAGCAAGCAGTTGTCACAAGTTTATATCCATGCAGAAAGCTGCTTAGAACACTTCCTACATATTAAATCAGCCTCAAATTCAACATAAGCTACCATTTCATATACCTTGAGTACAGGCTGGTAGCGTCTTCTGCAACTGCCAGTTATCATGCCAAACTCCTTATTCTGTTTAACCTGAAACAATATAAAAAGCTGACTAAATTATAGAAAAAAGGCACTATGTTCTCAGAAGAGCAATTTAAGTGAAGCACACATTTTTGATTTTAAAAAGCTACTTCTATCCATAATGGATGTACAGCTACAGGAGAAAATTTCAAATTCACTTTACTCAATCCTTAGGGACACAACATAAACACAATTATGCCCTAGTAAATTAGGTTATTCCTAAACAGAAGAGGAGGGGAGGGGGAGAGATGCAACTCAGGTTTTATACAAAACAGGCATAAATCAATTTTTCAGTGGAACTTTAAGTTGCTGGCAACTACAGGTGTTCAATTAGTCACCTAAAACCTAGTCTAACCTTCAGACACACACACCTACTCTATTATGATCAGACTTCTCCCTTATACAAGTGTCCAATTTCCAAGTAATTACCATCCTTAGCCATTTTTTACTTTGCCTGCACCTCCCTTTCACGTTTATCTGTACAGTATTTCTGAAGGCTGGTGTATTTCTGATCATGCAATTGCTGAAAGCCATTAACAAAGGAACACTCATAATAGGTGAGAGCTTCTGACGTCTCCATTCTACTTCAGTGCAACCATCACTTTCACCATAACAACGTTTCAAGTCAGAGATAACAACTACAGGTACTTTTTTTTAATAAGGACTTCAGTCACTTACAGACATTGGCACACCACTCAGATCAGAGGGAAAACTACTGTAATCCCAAAGTACTAACAAGGAAGAGAGTTTGAGACTGTCAGTGCTACAGATTACTTGTTCTCTCTCTGCACATACCCATGGCCAGCTTCTATCCCAGAAAACTTCAGAGCTGACATTTAAGCACTGTTCACCTGATCGTCCAAAGGCTGAAACATTTTACCCCAGAATTTGTAAGACCTATAGCAGAGTGCTGGAAGCAGTGTCCTGGAACAGCTGCACCACAGACTTAACTTTTTCACAAAGTAAAATCAAAACCAAATTGGAGTGAGATTCAGAAACAGAATCAGCTTCTTGCCCCAAAAGCAGCACTCCTAACATGTAGGGTTAAGTGATTACTACCTTTGGAGTTCAAGGCCTTCAAGAAAGTCGTGCATCTTCAAAGATTAAGTTTTATTTAGAATTCCCCTTTCTCGGGCGATAAAGGAGAAAGTTCTTCTTTACTATTGGCACAACACTGGAAACACTCATACAACAGACAGTTGTCACTATTCTCCCTAACATACATGTCCCCTGCAAGTGAGTGAAATTGCCCATAGAAAGGATCTTCAAGTCCTTTGCTATCATTCTTCCAGAACATACTGTTTAGTAACTTCCCTGTCAGGTCAAACAGAGCCTGCAAAACCAGTTTAATCATCTCCTTGGTTACTAATCTATTTCAGTGGTTCATCAAGCCAGTTCTTAATACAGCATATTTCAGAATATATATTTGAATGGCTACTGGCTATCTAGTTTATTACTTATCTTTTTTAAAAAATAATTAACAGTCAGACTAAATACACCTTATAAAAATAAGTCACTTACTATGAACTACACCTAGGCAATTTAACTGGAAGAGCATCAATGGTTTCTATTTCAGCAGTACCCGAAGTCTCAGCTGAGTGACTCAAGCAAAGGAACAGGAAAACCCACTAGCAAAGTCCTGTGTTCCAAACACTGGGCTTCAGTGTGGTATTTACAGCAGAAGCACACCAGTGAAAACAAGCACAATGCAGCCTCATTCAAGGCAAGAATTAGGGAAGAAAAATTTAAAGTCAAATGTAAAGACGATTCATCACAACACAAAAAAAAAATTGCAAGGAGACAAGAACAGAAAGGCTGAGACACAGATATCCATCTTCCCTCTCAAATGAGAGTTCTGTGGCTTTTGAGCAAAGGCTTGGTTACCCTACTTGGTAGTGTACTAATTTCTTAAAGTCAGAATTACTGAAGAGCAGAGGAAATCTCTTCTACACCTCACAATCCCTCTGCCTTCCACATCCTGCCTCCTCTGCGGTGCCAGGGTAACTGTTTACACAGCCTCATGATGAACCAGCCGCTGGTTCAAGAAGGCTCGAAGTCCTCCTGCCATGTTATTTTAACCCTGAATCAATATCCCAGGCCAATCCAGCAGCAAAAGCAGAAAGAGTTGTAGCAGTATCAGTGAAAGTAAGTAGCCAAGGATAGAGGAAATAAAGCTGATGGCAGCAGAGTCATCTTAATGCCACAGTTTCAGGTGCAGGCCTGTCACCTGCACCTCCCTGACCTGTCTTTAGGCAGACTTGGGGGATGGACACCATGGTGAAGCTGAACACTGTGTGGCCGAATACTGCAATTTCAAGAACCAGTACAGTGTCTCAGCACCCCTCTAAAGGGGATAGAATAAAATTATGTTCATGTATATACAATAACTCATATAATGCAGACAAACACTTTTTCCCCTGAAATACTGTTTTACAGTTAGACAACTTCCAGCATTGCGAAGATTCTGCCTTTAACATCGCAACTCAATCAATAGCAGACAAGGCTAAAGAAAACCACCTTACTAACAAAAGAAGAGGCAATAACTCTCCATGGTTTGCCCTCCTACCCCCTTTTATTTTTTTCTTAAGTAAGGGGTGGCTAAGATACACTGCTACATGAGAAAGAAGTCTCCTGGAAAGGATTAGCCAAACCTCTCCTGGAGAGCCCCACAAAAAAAGCTGCCTCCTGTTTGGGTTGTAGAGAGTACAAACTAGGCAAGGGATTAGGTGTGAAAAGGGACAGCAACAAAGCTTGCTTTTAATAGGCATTTCAAATATGCCAGTTTCTAAAAATAATGTACAACAGTGCAGATACAGTACAGGAGCAAACAGCAGATACTGTTTGTCAGCACAGATATCCTTCCTGCAGAACTGGAAGTCCTTGGAAGGCAAAGACAGAACTGTAAAGTTTTTTTAGCTCATAAAACAGATAGGCTGCTAGGAAAATTATATTAGGTGGGGGCACATCTGGAGGCACCCCAAGATCTTCCAGACCATCACACCTGGAAACTGACTGATGTTTGCCCTGCTACAGAACTGATTCCAGCAAGAACAGGCTGCTAGCACGTTTACTACCAGAGGCAGAAAACCAAAGGCCTGAAAAAGAAGTAAAAGGCAGGGCTAAGTACAAGTCTCAGTGTATTCTCTGTAAAAGATTTAGTCACTTGCTCAGAAGAAAGTACTGCAGCACACCAAATGAGAGGGTAATCTGATGGAAGTTGCAAACTTTCTTACTATTTTACATTAGATTCCCTTCCTAGGATGGCAGTTGATCCCAAGAAGCCGTTTACATATTATACACAGCTTGTGATGTTGCCTGTAAATTGTATGAGTATCTTCTTCATAACGTTGCTTTTTTTAAAACATTAAAATTTAATACGAAGTTTTACTCAAAGCTTTTCCTAATTTTATTAAGTATTTTGCATAAGCCCATCAAATACAGCCAAATTAACAATAAGGTGGTCTTTGAAGTCAGGTACCTCAGCATGAACCTATATATATATATATATAAATATATATAAAAACCTAAATTTAACCATTATTTTACCTGCATTAGCTCATACATTATTATAGTTCTGCTGTCTCTTTCTGGTATTTTAGCAACAACCAAGACCACAATGTGCAAAACTGTCCCATAAAACCCATGTGTTAAGTATGCTTACTTGGCGACGTTAAGTAAACACACTGCATTTAGAAATACATTACATGCCCAGAGACCAGTTTTCAGACATCTAACATACTCTAAATAAGTTCCAGAAAGAGTTTTCCACAGTGATCTGCAGAGGCTCTGCAGCATTAATTATGTTAGCACTCATCATACTGATGTCTGGACCTTTACCATTACTACATGTCTTTTTCCCTTCACAACCAAATCACCTGCAGCATTTCTCTTCCTGCAGCCTAGAAAGTTCTGAACCACAAACCTGCATGTGTAAGTTCACTCTTCAGAATCAGTACAGGTAAGAAAGCAGTGTGCTGTACGTGCTTTAATTCAAAGGTGTGGGGTTTTTTCTTTTGAAAGCACACAATACAATCCTCAGCCAGAAATGAGAGCCGAGATGTCATTTATACGCTATTTTATAGACACTCAACGCGAACAATATTTGGGGGACAAAAATCAAAGCATGCATTTCAATTCCCTCAAATTCTCAGATCTTCTTGCTGCAGATTCCTCGCCCGCGCTTCACCTGTTGGGCCCCCAGCTCCGCGCCCTGAGCTCCCCCTTTCCAGAGGCTTCTCCTTCCCCTCGCACAGCCCCAACCAGGCCCACGCCACGCTCCGCACCCCCCTCCTGTTCTCCCTTTGCGGGGCTTCATGAGGAACACGTTCAAGATTATTTCCGACACTAGAACACGTAGCCAGATAAAACCTAAACCACGCGCTGCCCACATCTACCTCGGACCCTCGCCTCCCTGCCCGTTCCACCCCGCGGCCCTGGCACCGGCCGCTGCCCAGAGCGGCGCTCCCAGAACTTACCAGAAGAGCCGCCGCTCCCCCCAGGCCGCTCCGAGCCCTGCGAGTGCCGAGCGGGACCCGGCACCGCCGCCGCAGCCCCGCGCCCGCCCCCGGGGGCCTCCCCAGGCCGTCCCTCTCGCCCTGACTCCCGGGGGTCCCCGCCTCCTCCCACCCCCGGGATGGGGCCGGGACCACGCACGGGCCGGCCGCCCACCCGCCAGGGCCCAGCAGCGCCCCGCCGCACACCCTCCGACAGGCCCGGCTCCCCCACTGCCTCACGCCGCGGGCGGGTCCGTTCCCCGCCCCGATGTTGCGGAGCCGCAGCGGAGGGAGCGGACGGACGGACGGACAAACTCACCCTCCACCGCCCCGGCCGCCGCCGCCGCCGGGCTCCCCTCACCTCCGTCACGTGCCCGCGCGCCCGCCGCCACCCGCCTATCTGCCGCGCGCCAGCCCCTCCCCCTGCTCACGGCGCTCAGCCTCTCCCATTGGCGGACGGCGCGGCCGCCCGCCCGCCCAGTCGCCGATCCCGCCTTTTGACTGGCTAGCGCCGCCGCCGCTCAACAGCCGGCCCGCCTCTAAACACGCCCTCAACGGCGCTGCCCTTCGTGGAGCGCTGTCATTGGCTGGCGGGGTTGCAGGAAGTGCCGGCTGATTGGGTGTTACGGGGAGGCCGTAGGGATGTGGGCGGGGTCCCAACGGCTCTCGGTCCGGGGGCTCTGCGGCGGCTGACAGGGTGTTGCGGCGGTAGGGGGCGGTAAGGGGCGGTGGGGGGCGGGGCCACCGCCGCCTCACGCCCTCCCCGAGCCCCCCCCCCATCCCCTCACGCCCCTCACCCTCTGCCTCATAAATACCGTTGTATTAAAAAGGCATCTTTATGTCTTCTTGTTCCTTGGAAAAGGTGTTCAGGTTTTCTTGCCTATTCAGAAAATTTAGTGCATCCGGTGGTTTTCTTCCTCAATTACAAGCCGTGGGTTTAATAAAATAGTGAACACACACTCCAGTGTGTTCAGAGCATGGCAGTTCTGCTCAGCAGCTGCTTACCCAAAGGCCTCGTGCAATTCTGGAACCTTTAAGCCGTTCTGTATTTTGAAAATGAAAGTAACGTAGTTCTTTAGAGGTGAAATACCGTGTAGATGTTGAATGTTTGTACATGGAATCAGTACAGAAACACGGGAAAATGCAGAAATAAGTGTCCCTGCTGTGCCGATGGGACAGACAGGCCGAAGGAGGTGCCAGGTTTAATGGGACCATATGAACGTGGTCAAGATTAGACTTGAGGAGTCTCCCTGTCCTGCCGCGCACACAGCCATGTGGGAGGGCAGGGAACACGGCCCCACGGCCTGAGGAAAACAGGCTCCTGGTACCCTGGAAATTACAGCACCTTTGAGTTGTCTCTGAGCTGCACCAGCTGAGAACAGTTCAGTGGAAAAAGCTGCGTCTGAATCACCCAGTTCAAAACGAGCTCCTGTGGGGTCTGTGGGCTGCAGCCTGTTCCAGGAGATAGGAGGTATTCTGCAGGAATAACAAATCCAGTATTACTAGGAGGGGCAGGAAAAAGTAAGAAAGAAATGGGTGGTGTTTTTTTCCTCTGTAAACATAAATCTGTTCTGAGTTGATGCAATGAGTCAGCAGTATAAGTTTCCCCACAGAGAAAATTCCACTGTGTTAGGACAAAACAAGCAGGGCCCCAGCATTCAGAAATAAGGCTCAGCATAAATGAAATCAGCAAATCCCTGCTTGCACTGAAGTTTGGAATCAAACACATTTTTCCGGAAAGACACCAAGCTGGCTCCTAAACTGCTCTGTTGAGCTATACCCAGACTGAGCAGAAGATGCAGACAGGTAGGGAAACAGTCACAAACAACAGGCAGTGCAAGAGATACCAAATGCTTAAAGAAGAACCTAAAAACACCATGGAAAAATACTTTAAAGGGTAACAAAGCGGTATATTTTAGCAAGCACCCTCCTCAATCTAGGTAAACCCATTTTTCCACCAAGTGTCTTTCAAGCCTTTCTTTTGATACAGGTTATAAACTCCAACACCACTGCAGGACAGCATAATACTCCCGCTGAAATCACAGAAGCACCAGGAAGTCAAATATACACACATGCCTGTCACGCGTGCTTCCCCTTTCTCTCCCACCCTTTCCCAAAAAAGAAAACATTCCTTCCTTTTACAACCTGCTGAATCATGGCACAGGCAGGCAGCCCTGGAGCTGGCTCCTGCCTGTGCTGCTTTGTCATCCACGAGAACAGAGCAATGTAAGTTTAAAAAAAAAAAAAAGAATCTGCTAAAAGCATATCCTATGCAGGGATTTTCGAGATGTTTGAACTTAGATAAAAGGAACACAGAATGAACACAAGAGAGTGATAATCCAGAAGGAAAACAAAATGGATGAGTAAAGGAAACAGAAGAAACATGCATAGAGATTTAACTGCTTTGGCAGCTGAGAAGGTGGTATTTTTAGACTCTGGAGTGCCAGGGCAGAGAAGATGAAAGAAAGAGATTGGCAGATACCACATGGCAAACATGACATTGTCAAGGAAAAACATTTTGGTGTGTTCAGGCTTTATTGCAGCAGATTTGCTTTGTCCCATTGACAAACAGCCGGGAAAGTGTGTTGTTCTCTGACTTTGGCAGTACAGTTGGAAAGGCAGAAATCAAGGAGTGTGGTGAGACTGGCAGAGCCTGAATATGCACACCTCAGAGGTGAGAGGCAATGCTCAGTCTATAAACACACTAGAACTTTGAATAATTCCATTTTGGGGAACTTTTCTCGTCCTGAGTGTTATCAGACAGAAACCTCATGTGCGTTCCACTGGTACTTTCTTAATTCCCTCTAACACAGTCTCTGAAGAGTTTGTCCTTCCTTAATCCCTGCAGGGCACTGCCACATTGCTAGAGTTCTCCTTGCATTTCAAGCACTAGTAGTACATCTTTTCAGACTCATCTCCTCTGGAAAACTGGCAAGAAGTGAGTGGAAAATCCAGCAGGTCAGTGTGACAGGAAGGACACCACATTGGCAGAGAGCAGGCAGTCAAGGCAGACAACAGTGAGAGAACACTGACTTTTGCTCTTTCAAACTTTGAACTGCAGGAGGGAAGACAAGCTCACATCTCTGTACGGGGCAATGTCCATGTGCCCTGGAATGCTTTCCATGAAAACACATTTTGATACAAAGACATCTCTGGAGAGCATGCTTGAGAAAAGGATGGGAAAAGATGCATGGACATTATCACAAGGGGGAGAGGATAATAATCTAAAAGGGTAATAATGAAGTCCTGCCATTTTCAGAGCTAATAAACAGGAATGTAAGAAGTGTTATAAATTAATTGTAATGAGATGCAGCAGATAAACAGAAGAAAAAACCAGCAGAGAAGCAGTAGCAGAGCACTCACAGAGGGGTGGAAGGAGACAGGCAGACACAGTACTGAGGTGGAAGAAGACAATCTATCCACCTGATACCATTTGTGCAAGCTGGGAAGTGTCCCTGAGAACAGGAACTTTGCAGTTTACTTCTGGGACCCACAAATTCAGAGTTACCCAAGACAAGACAGTAGGTGTAGGTTTTGTCTGGACATAAGGCAGGGAAATCCTGATGGTTTCTATGGGCTGTACACAGCTTTTGTGGCTCCCATAGGCATTGCACCAGTTTGCTGGGCACCATTTGGCTTCTACTGTGCCTCTTTCCACCAGTTCTTTCATGGACCTGATAAAGTTTTGCTTGAGAGTGGCCCTCATATATCCCCAGAATTGTGTCCTCCCTGAGGGTCTCATAATTGAGGCATTTGTATCCAAGCATGGTTGCAACTCATGCATCAGGAGTTATTCTCTCACTAGGGAAATGCAGGTTACCCTTTGGATTTAAACACAGCATCCTCCAATCAGCTGAAGACTTGCCAGCAACAGCAAGAAGGTGCCACCACCTTGGTGTCCTGAGGGCATCAGCAACGCCCAAAAGCTTTTGCAAAGAAGAAAACACTTGATCCCCATAGCTGAGAGCCAGGGCACAGAGAGGGGCTGTGCAGCAAGGCCAAAAGAGAGACACTATGCTGGAACAGAGTCTTTCCACTTTAGCTCACACATTTCAGATTCACTGGAGCAGAGAGTGACTGACAATAGCTGCTCTCCCCCAGCTGCTCATGGCTCTGTGATAATTCCTCTACAAGTCGGTACCACCTTGCACCGTACTGCTGGGGGCTTGTGCTTTCTTTGTTTGGAAGCAGTTCTTTGTTTTGAGGAACAAAAAAAATAACCAAAAACCAAGAAACCCCACAAAAAACCTTACAAACCCACAACAAAAACAAACAAACAACCACAACTGCCCCCCAAACAAACACAAAATCAGTTTTCAATGGTCAAGCTGCTGAATGTCTTAAGTTTTGACAGACTGATTGGATGTGATTAATGGCAACTGAAATTCCATTAAAACATAGAATAACCCAGGGAGAAAGGAAAGAGGTAAATGGATTTATTATTTAGGGGGAAGAGGGGCAGGATGATGTCCAGACTGACTCTAGGAAAGAAGCAAGGAAGAAAGGAAGGATCTTCTTCTCCCATAACAACATGTGATTACTCTGGGGCAGGGTGAGGCCCCATGGCCAGGATTGGCCAGGAGCCCCCCACCCACATCCCACTCACCCTTTGGCTTCAGGGGACAAGAACTGCTCCAGCCCTGCACAAGAAGCCAGGCATCTGGAGCCAGATGCAACTCTGGGCTTATCAAGCTGGCCTCAGCACTGCGCTCCCTCTCAGCTGCCTGCTTTCCCCATCACATCCTCTTAAAAAGCAAGCAAAATCATGTAGAGTTGCTGCATTCCTGACATGCTATGTAAACAGCACAAGGCCACCACCTGGAACCCCTGGCCCATCCTAATCCCAATTTACTGAAGTCAGTAAACAAGCAATTAGCTGTACTTAACTCAGTAACCTCTGGAGACTGGCCACTCTCCCACTTGCACTCATCAGCTCCTGCAGCTGAAGACTCTGGACAACAGAAAACATATTTCAGCCATTTTAATGGGTCTTTGTGTCTGATCAAACCTCACCGCGTTCTTCTTTTAAGGAAAACAGAAACCCAGATGTGGTCGGTACTTTGCATGCTGTCTTTTGATCCCTATTTTTTATACTTCCCTACTGTTTTCACTTAAATCTTGCATGTGGTTTTACACTAAGCCTCTTTCTCTTTCTATTACCAGCATTCCACCCTCCATGTGGCTTCCTCCTGCGTGCTCTTGTGGCAGTTCCGTGGCTGGTGTTGGGCACCTGTCCCAGCTGAAAGCAAATCAACTAAAAGACACATGGTTTGATCTCTGCTGGATTAGCAGAATTGGCTTTTTGAGGAGCAGCACGGATGTAGATGTGCCTGAACAACTTGAGAACTTGAACCTCTAATGCCCAGTGCAACTGCTGATGAAGGCAAGTGCTGAAATACGTCAGAGCGGCCCAGGTGGGACATATGTCCTATTCAGTTGTCCCTGGTATGGATGGCCCACGAAGAAAACTGAGCTTGACAACCTACTAAATTGCCATCAAGTGCTTGGTAGGTCAGAGAGTTCTGTAAGGTGCAGGAGGCACTTGCTTCTGAGAAACAACCCTCCCAGGGAAAACCTCTTTCCAGTAATGGCTCCTTCCCCATCCTGTATGAGATGTAGGGAGCAGCAAGTGCCCACAGGGAGGGTTCACAGCACAACTGCACTGTGGCTACGGTGGCTGCAACCAGCCAGCAAGGATTTCATGTGCATTCACTGTATCCCTAATAACAGATTGGAGTCACAGATTGGAGCTGCAGGACAGAGGGACTTCGCACATTTAGCTCCCTCTCCGAAAACAACAGCAACGCCACAGCTGTTCGAGGGGAGTGGTCCATGCCGGGGTGGAATCCACGCCTATGCTCGCCCCAGGAGCGTTTCAGCAGATGGGAGGGCAAGGCAAGTCTGATGCACACCTATTTTCCAAAGAAATTCCTAAGAAAATTGCTTTCTCTGTAAACTGTAGTCTCCTGTGCTTTCCTAAGGACAGCGAAAGGGGCTAGACGAGGGAAGTGTAACAAGGCAGGTTATAGTCAGCAGAGGCAGAAGCTCCTTCTGCTGTTTCTCCCTGGGGCAGGTCCTGAGAACACCAGCTGTTCCCAACCGCAGTTCCCCGCTGCCTTCTGGTGGCAAAAATGCATTATGGCTCTCCCTCGTGGCCCGGGATTCTCCCAAGCCGGCGCCAAGGCACTTGCACAGGGCGTGTGGTTTGGGGCCCGTCTCACACCCTTCCTGGTCTCGCCTGCCCTCCCCTCCCTGCAGAGCCGTACTAAAATTCCCCCTCTCTTCTGCAGGAAAAGGCTCTATTGTGTGCCAGGAAGGAAGGGGGTAAACAAACCCTGTGTTTTGCAGGATCCGACTCTGCCTCCAGAAATGAGACATGTCTCCAGTGCTTCTCTGCCTCGCAAGAACTCCCAGCTCCTGGCAGCCCTTTGTCAACATCCCCAAAAAGTGCAGCCACCTCGGAGACTCCGGATGCCCAGGGTTAGCTGTCAGAAATGGTGAACAGATTTCCATCCCCGGTTGCTGGGAGCAAAGCAGCCAGGAGTGAAGGGCTTATAGGATTTGCTGCTGCTTTTATTTGTCATAGACATCTCCTAGGAAAGGATTAGCTGCGGGGTCCGGAGGTGGTCCCACGCCTGCCTGGCCTCCGAAGCCCAGCAGGAACAAAGAGTGCGCTGAGGACTTTGTCACTGCCTGATGCCTGGCTGCCAAGCCATGCTGTGCCCAGGGACAGCAGTGGGTCAACACAGATGTGGCAGCAGGATGAAGGGAAGGACCACGGCAAGCCCCTGCTTCCAGCCCACTGCATGGAGCTGTGTGCAGTGAAAGCAACCTTGGCAGGTCCAACCTGGTGATCCTCCAGAATTTTCTGTGGGAATATGCTGCATTTTCTTGCATTGCTGTGGCTGGCAAAACCAAAATAACATTACAGTGATGTGTGCATTCCCTCCCTTGGTTACAGAGGAAAATTTATTTTCATTCATTTGTTATCAGTCTGAACTTCTGTCCAAAAAGTGTCTAGAAATGGGCAAAAGGTGTGCACTGTGGAGATGTGCTGGAGGTTTCTTTTATGAGAATGTCTATGTTTTTATTATATCTTGCCCAGGAGGCTCTTGAAGTGTAGGGTGAACCTGAGACACAGCTTGTGGTGTCCTTATCATCTTTGTAGACAACTGAAAACCTTTTGGGTGGGAAGCCAAGGCTGTCCACATCACCAGCAATCACCCTGAGAACCCTGCAGCCCTACCCCACACCAGAGGTCTTTGTTTTGGAGCTGCTTGTTCATGGCAAAGTAGAGACAAGGGCCCTGATAACTGTATTGACACCAAACATTTCTGCCCGTTCTGACTCATTCCAAGGGAATAGCAGAGCCTGTCCTCTAGGCTCACCTACTGAGTTTGAGCCTTGCTGCCACTGCTGTTTGATTATGGGGGAATGAGAGGAAACAATGCTTCGTGCTATTTCAGAAATCAAACAACCTTTTTTAAAAGCAAATATAGGCAAGAGCATGTCAACCTAAGAAGACAATAAGTGAGAATCTGGGATCCACAGGGTTTTCTTCCAGTTCAGAGTAAGGAGACTGAGCAGCATAGACCTAAGGGTGTGATGTTCTTGCTGTTCTTTACTGTTCTGGTTTTAGCTTCACCCCAGTCTTCAGTGCAGCTGACTGGAAAGCTGGAAATTGTTAAAACCCCATAAACATAACCATTCTAACAATGTTTCTAGGAAAAATGATGAGTCAGGGATTATGAAGCAGCCCTGTGGCTGTGTGCAAGTACAACAAGTGGTGCAGTAGTCTCTGCAGAGTTAGGAGATGCAGAAACCCAAGGGAAGGCAGAGGTGGTGATTTAGAACTGGCTGGCTATTAAAGCAAGCAGAAGTTGGGGGATGAGAGGCTTCCTTTGCTACTTGGACAGATAGGGAAATGAAGGTGGTCTAGTCAGTCACAGAACATGCTTGGCACAAGAGGCAAGGGAATGGTTAAGGTTACACAAGTGAAACATGACAGCCTTTCCTTTAATTTTCAAGTCAAATAACTCAGATCTTATCACTCGAGACTTGAATTAATCATGGGGCAAGTATTATAACTGAAAGAAATAGATCAAATTATAAAGGCAAGCTGCTACCAAGCTCAATGGAAACTTGAAAGAATGAGGAGGAATGAAGAGAGAGATCTGATTAAGATTAATAAAAATATCAGCTGTGCCTTAGGGAATGTTGGTGTTCTCAAACACAAATTCCAAAGTCAAAAATATGGCGCTTTAGTTTTCCATCAAGAAACTGGTCTAGGTAAGAGCTTGAATTCTTTCAGAGTGGGCTAAATCCTCCAAGATGAAGAGGCTGAGCTGAGCTGCCCCCTCATTTGACTTTGTAGAAACTGTGGGTTATAACTATCAAGTGCATATTAAATAAGCTCACTATTTTGATTTTACATTTCCAATTCATTTCTTTCATTGGTTCTAAATGTCTCCCCCATCAGACTCTCCTTTTTGCAAGTGCATGTACCTGGAACTGGAATCACTCACTGACTTACTTTGTAGAAGCTCAACATTCTCTTCATTTTTTTGGAGTACTTTAAGACTTTGTCCTGTGAATGGGTACATTTTTAATCTGTCCATCAACTCAGTGACAAGGGCCTTTCCTTTTGTTTCTGCTGGACAAGCCCCATCCAAGGTAAAAGTGGGCTGGGTTGTGAGCTTTCTGCAATCCTAGACAGACTTTTGTTATAGGATGTTTTCCGATATGTTTTTACAAGCACCAAAAAGAATCAGAGATCCTTTTCCTTTTATGAATATACAGATGTAAATCTGAGGCAAACTCAAAAATCCCCAAATTAAATTTGACATTAAATTTGTTTCTAATTGTTTAGTAATTTTTTTAACTGACTACAAGCCAGGGTCTGCTTTCCAGCTCTTCATAGATTTTTATATATATATTAAAAACCTGTATATATATAACAGAAATCTACCTGTATGTATCTGGATAAGAAACCCTATATTTAGGATAAAGAGGATCACTGGTATGATAAGTGTTAAATTCCAAAAGTGTTGATCATTTGAGGACTTTGGGAGTGATTTTAACTGATTTTCACAGGAATAAAAAAGAAAGTGTTCTGCAAATAGTAGCTGACTGTGTTATTGTAAATATTGAACCTCTGGAAATTATAGGTGGAGATTTTTCTGTTTGCTTTAGTAATAACTTTAACACTGGTCCCTGATAAGTGCTGTACCGAAAGACTGTATTCATTTTGCATCTCTGCAAGTACTGAACAAAAGCACTAAATTGTGATGTAAAACAGCTAATACCAGCACTCACATCAGGGCTTTCAAATAGCACAGCCCAGGCTCCTGTGTGCTGTGCTGAACTGTGCTTTGCCTCCCCAGACCCTGGATAAAAGCCTGCTCCAATCCTGCAGTGCTGGGAGGCAGGGAATGGATGCTGTCCTGCAGACTGAAGCTGGCATAGCCAGGAGGCATCAAGCACTGGCTTGGCACTGAGCATTTTCCTAACAGGAGTGGCCACCATCAAGACATGTCAAGTTAGGCAGCATCCCAGTCCTGTGCAGTATGGAGCAGATAGGTGGATGCTGGAAAATGGGTGTTCTAAAGTGTGGTGCAACAGGCAGTGGGATGGACATCCCAGTACTGTCCATCTCACCCTATTGCCATCACAGGCACAAATCTAAACCACTATGACCACATGGTTTGAGGACAAGCGTGATGGCTTCTGAGGGATTTGTATCACTAAGAAAGTCTTCCTTAGACATTGAATGTACCTCGCTATGAGAGAGCAGTGGAATTACGTCAGGAAACTGGAACAGTGGAATACTTCTTGTGTAAAGGCTACAGGAAATTCTGGAATTACAGCAGGTTCTTTCTGCCTTTCTCCCCAGCAGAGGTCCAGGGTGCCAGTAGAACAGCTCTAGCAAGGAGCTCAATAACTGCCCCATGTCACTCAATGAATCCTCTTCTTGTCAGAGCACTTACAGACACCATCTATCCTGCTTCCAGGCTTTGGGAGGCAGAGTGACCAAATTAGCATCACTTCAATTGCCATTTCAGCCTCCCAGTGGTTAAAAGCAAGGGTGTGCAGGCAAGTCTGTTATTTAGCACTGTTTCTGGTCATTAAATTCTTTTACACTATTGTGTCATGCAACAATTTCACACCCTTAAAATAAACCCAGCTTGTTCTAAAGCAAGTCCTTTGTCCCAGTGTGGGATTGGTCACCAATTTACAACTGCTGAGAGGTGGCTTCTCATGTTTGGCCAAAGCTCCCTGTTGTTGATACTTCTTAAAGGCCTCTGGGAACAGAAAGATTTTCTAACCCTGTCTGTCTGTCCTGGCATCCCAGGGCACAGCCCCTCACTGCCTGCATCTGTGGGCCAGCACTCCCACAGCTGGGGAGGATGAAGTTGCTCAGAAGATGCTGGAAGAAGACTGGTGACAGCATGGGTGTCTGGTCCCAGTGGCAGCTCTGGGACTGCTCTTAGCCCAACTTTGCAACCCAGGAGCTGGGACAGAAGGGGAAAGGCTCAGATGAAGTCTCCACTTTTGATACCTTAAATGGTGCCCCCCAACTTGAGATGCTGGGGATAGGAGGTACCTGCCCTTGCTGGGGGACAGCAGAGCTGGGTCAGCCTTCACACAGCATCTGGGTTCCATATGAGGCTGGAGCAGTCACATTCCTGTGGCAGCTCTCCCCAGGGACTGTCCCCTGCCCCACTCTCCATGCAGTTGCCACCAGTGTCAAGTACACACAGGACAGCTTGACCTTGGCCAGTCTCTGACACACAAATGCCACAGGAAATGATGGCCAGTAACCAAAAACCCTTCTGCTCCCACACTCACATCTTGCTCCCAGGACCCGTAGTTGCTGCTGTCTCCCTGGTCCTGTGCCAGCAGATGTAGTGGCTGGCTCTGTTTAATTTCTCCTTTGGAGATGAGAGCAGAAACAGAGCCTGTTTGTGTTCCTCTGTGCTCAGGGCTTTATGTAACCCAGGCAGACTCTTCACTCTGCTTCCACTGCACTTGCAGCCTCACAGCTGCAGCACGGTGTGTGCGCCTCGCCGGCAGTGTCCCACCCGGTACCTGGGCTCCATTCCCTGCCCAGCACATCACTTGGGGCATCTTCTGGGGGCATGACAGTGAAGGAGTTAAAAGAGCAGTCCAAATTATGATCTACTCTCATCCACAGCATTTGCCTTTGATTCATTCTGAAGATATATTTCAAAACTTTTGAGACTGCTGACGTCAGAGGAGCTTTACAGAAACATGCCTGTTTCCTGCCCTCGGTGCCTTCTGCCCTTGCACAAGCTTGTCCATGGGCCTCATGCTGATGTCTGGACAGTCTGTGGTCTCACCCTCTGTTTTTGTCTGGCTGAGCTGTGGCCCAGTGTTATGGGCAGGGTGACAAGAGGGCAGGACACTCATCAGGACTCGGGTTCAGGCACAGTCCCACAGCACTAAGCAAGGACAGAGGAGCAGCTCCAGTGAGGACCTATGGCAGATCTCCCCCCAAACCATCTCCTTTCCCCCAACCCCATGTGGCACAGAACTTTGGTGTGAAAAGTCACCATAATGCAGAGGGACCAATGCCCTCCTGATTGCCCCATCTGTGAAGATATGACCTTGCACAGCAACACCTCCCCACTTCAGGCAAATTCCCCTGACTCTTTCCCTGTTTCTGACAAGCCAAGAGTCTCTTCTTTGCAGGACACCTGTTAGGAATTCCAGTCTTCCCCCTGAAAAATGTCTCCTTAGAGCTGTCCTCACTCTGCCCCTCTCCAGTGCCTTTCCCAGCTTTATCTCATAACCAGGTAGGGCCAGCCAGCATCTGGTTGTGCTGGTCCAAACAAGATAGAAATGCTAAACAGCTCTATTTCTTCACCTCTATAATTTAGGAAAAGGGAAGCTGTACTCCATGACCACTCTGCAGCCTTTGATGTATTTTGATGTACCCTGTACACTTGCAATTTTTCCCCCACATCATTATAGGATAATACTAAGTGTATGTTAACATAAGAGCTTCCAAAGATGTTTGAAAGGCTTGTTTGTCCCTCTGCAAAGGGAAATCCGTCCCCGCCCTGATATATGCACTTATCACTCCAGAGATTTATTCTTCGTGCTAGCCACTTTCTGGCATTGTTCCTTTTTGTTTATTAGCTATTCCTGACTTTCTGTTGAACAAGAGGTAGGAAAATTGGCAAAACACATGGAAAAGGCTTACCTTGTGTGACAATAACACAAGACAAGGCAGGGCGAGAGAGACATTTAATTAATATTTTTAACAGATGTTGATCATAAATGAAGGGGTATAACTCATTTGCATATACCAGTGCCTTCTGATAATGAATTAAGGGGAGAGTTTTTGGCATTGCTTTTATACTAATGTGCCCTCCAGTCAGACTTAAGGTGTATATGGGTAAAGCTCACCAACCCCATCAGAAGAAAGCTTTAAAAAAATATCTCCAAACTATCCCTAAATAAATGAGTATATATATTCTTTCCAAAGACTTGGCTTTCCATCTTGCTTTTTAGAAAATTACTTTGTATGTTTTCCCTGTTTGATCTCTAAAGTGAAGCCCTTCACCTTTACTGAGATGAGAAGTGCTGTCAATAGGTGCTTGGCTGTGGTCCTGCTCCATGCAGTAGTAGCATTCAAACAGCCCAGAGATTGGTTTGGCCCCTAGAAATTTTGCTATAACTAAATATTTGTGAACATTTATGTGATCGCTTTGATCCACCATAGATATATAAATGCCAGGAATATGGTCTGAAATCAGTCTTGATGAACAGGCTAAGGCACATCTCCAATACACACTGAGTTTGTACTCCAAGAGGTGAGTTGTATAATGCCAACCTGGATGTTGCTGATAAAACCAACCACCTGCTCTTTTACTTTGTGAAAGGAGGAACCTCTGGATAGATGCTCATTTTAGGAAGATATGGTAATTCTTGTTATGCAAAGTTTTTATGGTTATTTCAAAATGCAGATCCCAGGACACATTTCAAAGCACTCAGGAGATCTCAGCCAGCTCATGGCTTGCTCTGAGTCCTGTTGGGAATCACAGAGCAGAAATTGTATGCAGCTGTTCTGCAGTTCCTGGGAACATGTGGCCAGTTGTGCCTTCCTAAGGGGAAAAATAATGAATTGGGGTTTTTTCTTGCCATATTTTTAGCCTGTCCTTCCTTTCACAGATGGAAAATCCAAGAATTCCAGGAAAATCACAACACATGTTAGTCTAAGAGAAGCCTCCATGGGAATGAATGGGAATTCAGGAGGGCGCATCGCCAACCCCACCACCCCACCCTGAGGAGCTGTACTTAAACAGACTTGAGTTACTGGGAGCTGAGCTCTCTTTCTTTCTCTTGAACTAGAAAAATTCTTTCTTCTCTGTGAGAAAAAATTCTTTTGAATAAACCCTCCCCTCTTTTTTTTTCTGTGCGGTTGTTACAAAGACAGTAGTTGTTCTCACAAGCAGTTCCACAGTCACGGGTTTGGATATCCACAGTGGCTGCAAAAGGATTCAGAGGAAAGGAAGCACAAGTATGACCTGCATTAGAAAATACTTCCATATTTGTGCAATAGGATTGGAAGAACAAGGCACCTCCATGCTTCACAGCTGAAGGGTAAGTAGCTCATCTGCAAAATGTTCTCCCTTCCACTGACAGAAAGGTCTCAAGCTGTTGTACGCTCCTGAAATACATTTCCAGGGAATCTTACTGCATGTAATGGTGCTGGACTCAGCACTGCTGGCTTCTCCTTGCCCTGCTGCTCCGGGCAAGTAATAGGTGCTGCAAACTCTATGGATGCTTAGAACTCCTCCAAGGCATTGTGTTGATCATTTTTCTCCCCAAAGATTATTTTTAATCCGTATTGGTATCGCAGTCCACCTCAAAGTGCATCCCTGCAGTGAAAATTAGGAGGCAGAAAGGATTACTGGCTGCAGGAAGAGGTGGCAGAGGCAACCATGGGCACAGAGTAATGCCTCCAGTGATGACTCAGTGGGAGGTGTGAGGACTTTGGTCTGTGCCGTTTGATGCAGGGACACATTCACAGGGCATAACCTGGAGTGCAGAGCTGGGGACTGGGAGAGGGTTACAGCATTTCAGTAGCTCCTGCTCAACAAATCCATCCTGAGGTGCACCTAGGACTGCAGGATTTGTCTTTGCCTAGAAGGGAACTGGTCCGTGTCAGCCTCGGAGGGTAAGGTTTTGCAATCCACTGCGGTCCACAGGTGTGGAGGCTGCTCACCTGTGACAGTCTGTCATCCAGGGGCATTTGGTGCTGGGACCGGGGTACTTGTGCCTCTTCCTTGTAAGCACTGAGGGAGAATTGAAAATAAAACGAGTTCTGATGGTGAGAAACAGGGACAAGAAAAACGTTGTGCTCTTCAGGAGTTTAAAAACAGCTTGAAAAATTATGCTTATGGAGGATGGAGGAGGAGGGGGGAGACATCTGTGCTTGTTTATTCATTCATATTTCTGTTGGCCTTTATTATATTTAGACCATGCTAGATGATGACACTGGAAGTGTTTTGTGTCTGATGATGATCTGGAGACCAGGAACGCTCTATGGCAGCCTGTGCAGCTCCTCCTGGCCAAGATTCCATCACACACATTTCACACTGTTGATGCAGCTTACACTGCACTGTCATCTGATGGAGGTGTAAACTCAGATCTTTTCTGTTCAGTTGTTTTCTTTATTTTCTTTCACTAACAGTCTGTTATCAGACAGGGGCAGAGGGAAATCAAACATCGTTAAGCACTGCAAGACCTCTGCCCTTCTTGAGCTGACACAGGGGAGTTCTTAATTTCTTTGACAACTAAATAGAAGAAAACAAAACACAATGTTCCTCATATTTCTAAACAGTCACTGCAATGAAAAAGGTTCAATTCTGAAATAAAGGAATTAATCTTAGAGCTGGTGTTTGAAAAACAATGGGCTGTGTATTTGATATTTGGAAAAATACTAAGCTGGGACATTGTTATAGCCATTTCGGGTGCCTTTACACCTTAGAGAGAGGCAGAAAACCAGAACCAGCATATTGCTTCTTAGAAAGCCTATCAAAGACATCAGGCATATGATGTAATTTCTGTAAACTGCTTTAATATAACTTTCTATATAGTGGTGTTCAACGATCACTTTGTGTTAATCCGCTTTCATTTTTCCCTGGTCTGATGGGAGAATTCTTCAAATTAAGGGAGAGGAAGGAAGCAAACCTGGTGGTCCCAGCAGCTTTTGTCTGTGCCAGCTTTGTGCTGTTAGATGGGAACTAAATAAATGGGTCTCTCCTGACACGTGAAAATGTAATTTTCTTTTTGCTATGTCCTGATGAATTCTGCAGGTTTTCCTCACAAAGAACTCACTCTGGTGTTTATGATGAGAATTCATTGGGCTGAGGATTGATCAGAAGCCTTAAATGCACATCTCCCAGCCTTTCTGGGACAAGGGCTGGCTCTGAAACTCCCTTGGTGGCTGACAGTCATTCTGCAGGACCCATCATCAGATAAAATATCACTGTGCAGGACAGATCTAAAGACCTTTTATACTTTATCACATCCTGTCTTACCCTCTCAGAGGGTTTTTCATGCAGGGGCTTTATTCGAGGCTGTCTCAGTGTTATGGCCCGAAGTCATTCTCTGTGCCCAACACATGCTATCCAGAGTCTGTGTCGGATTATGTACACAGGGATATATACCTTGGAATGCTGCCTGTGCTCTGGCGTGACTTAGCCCAAGCAGGGCTTTGGTACCTCCTGCAACATCATCGAAAGGGATATGCCTTGGCCTAAAGCAGATGCCCTGGGGGGTGTGGATTAGTGGGCTATTGAGGTTTGTCCATCCATTCAGTTCCCAGTTCCCTTATCTCTCACATTTGTCTCTCTCTTGGCTTTTCCACTTCCTCATAACTCTGTTCCTGGAAAAGTGTGGGTGGGAACGGAAATACTCCATTAAGCCTGTCTCCACTGATTTACATTTCCACAGTGCATATGATAATGGGCAAGCCAGGCTCCTCCTGGGTGTCAGTAACACACACAAAATCTTTGCTTTGTTTGTTCAGTTAGAACAAATCTAGGCTGCCAGCTACCATTGCCAACTGCCACATCAGGAAGGACTGAACCTGGCCAGAGGAACTTCTGATCAAGAAATAAGATTTTCTAGGGTCGGGAGAAGTCAGTATGTTGGATCAGATTCATTGGCTGGCTGCTGTGACAGTCCTGGGAGTCCTGGAGCAAGGTAGGGACCATCGGATGTGTGTGCTCAAATACTTGCTGGATCAATCTGCTGTAACTCCACTGATTTTTTTTTTGCTTTCATATTTAATGTCTCCTGTGGCACTGGCACTGCTTTTCAGACAGTGAACTGAGATCTTGTCTGGGTTCTGGAAAACATTCAACCAAATGGTGAATGGGAAGCCCTTTCTCTGAACTGACCTACCCCCTCCATTCAGAAAGTTTTTGGTAGATCCTTCCCTCTACAAACATGTAGGATTTCCCTCTTTGGGCTTACAGCAGCTCCTGCAGTGCATGAATATGTGAGCATACAAAGAGCTCTGCGATGTGAAAAGGTGGAAGGATGGGCTGTGGTGGATCACATGGAACATCTCCCAGCCATGGGTCCACATTGCATGACAATTTAATTCAGTGTTTGGGTGGCTTATCTGTGGCATTAGTTCCATCCCTACACATATATCAGAATTCAGAAGGGGAAAAAAAATCAAAGATTGAAAAAACCTTGAAATTGTCAGTAACAAAGTGCATCTGAATTGTGTAACAATTTCTGTAGAAATTACCATCTGCTCATTATGCAAGAAAGCAGCTAACACTGGTGGTACATGACTGTATATTCCTTGCTTCAGTACAGCTCTGGGTCATTCATTTTGCTTACCTAAAAGGTACCTGGGACTTTACTCTAACTTTCTCTGCTATGCGGGGGTGTGGGGCTAGGAGGAGACTGCAGATCTTTTTCCCCAGCCTCTGGCGAGCTCCTGACCCCACCTTGACTGACCACTGCTACTTTTCTCTCTTTTGCTGCAGCCTACTTCTTCCTCCAGGTGATCTATTCTAGGAGGTTGTTTGGCATTTCACCTCCAAAGATCTCAGGCCCTCCTGAATTTGAAAGGATCTTTCGAGCACAGTAAGAAACTCCTCTTACCTGACGTTTGTCAGATCTCGTGTAATCACACTGCCTTTCCCCTGCTTTGCTATTCCTTTCCTGGGACTGTAATTAAACAATTACTCACTTCCCTCGAGGTTAATTAATGGGCTGAAGAGTCAGCATCAGGATTGGGTTGGGTCTTGAGTCCTAAACCAGCCATTGCTGAGAGAAAGTACACAGGAATCTGCTGTACAGTGAGGGGCTCCTAAAGACATAAACCTTGGTGCCTGAGACTTAGGTTGGTTTTCTCCAAGTGGTGTCCAAACCTCAGGCACCTTCAGCCCTGCTCTGAATCTCACTCACGGGGAAGGACAAGTTCCCAGAGAGATCTCAGCTGGAGCTGGGATGAGGATAATCCACCATCTCTGCTGTGACTTCTGTGCTAGGGCTGCACTGGGGAGGGAGGAGCTTCCACTTTTGTTGTAGCTGACCACTGGAAAAAAAGCAACTGAGTAGCTGGAGCTGGATCCCCTCAGCCATCCCGTTCTTTGCTCCTTCACCAGCCTAGACTCAGCTTCATCCAGCATCTTCTGGTGCTACTCTGCCTTTGGGAGGGCAGGGTGTGGCATACAAACAATCCCAACAGTTATGTGCTCCCTCCAACTCCTGCACAAAGCCCAGGCTGCTCTGGCCTTATTTGCTCGAGGCTTTGGGACATTGACAACAGGGTTTGAGCTGCAGAACTTGGGAAGGAGCAGTGCAGTGGTTCATAGAGCCTTTCTGTGCACAGTCAGACCTGGGAGTCTTTTACTTAATTTCTTGTGCCCTGGAGACCCTTCCACTGTTTGATTTCTGTGAATAAAGCTGGGACAGGAACTGTGGGGGAAGGTGCAAGCCTGGAGGCTTTTTATGACAACATCAGGTCTAAAAAGCAAAAGCCTCCAGGGTTTGGAAACTGCTAGGGGAAGCAAAAGAGGAAGAACTTACTTCCTTTCCCTAGTTTATGACCTTTCTCTTTCCTGCCAGGGTGAACTCCTCTGAGTATTTTCCCATCTTCCTGGCGCTTCTGTGGCAGGCTGGACTCTTCTTCCATCAAGGTGAGAATATCCCATTACCTGGTTTGTCACTGGATCTGTTCCCCTGGGTGCTGCCTCAGTTCTCAGGTCCTGCTCAACGTCTGAACAATAAATTCAGCAGTAATTCTGTCTCTGATGGGACGGTAGAGCCAGAGGACACAGAGTCTCTATTCCTTCACTTTGGGCTACCTCCTTGGTTCCAAGTAGCTCTGAAAAGCTTTTGGAGATGATCACCGTCGTCTCTCCTAATCACAGGTCTGGCTGCAGCCTTGGGTCTGCTCTATCTCTGTGCCCGCTACTGCTACTTTATGGGATACAAGACATCATCCTCAGAAAGGTAAAAACAGTCACACGCACTCTTGCATGCTCTTACACACTTACACACTCTCACACTCTTGCACACACACACTGATACACTCTTGCACACACACACACACACACACAGAGCAGGACTCAGGGGAGCACAGGGTAACCCTTGAGGGGTTTGTATTTGGGAACATAATGTGCTTTGGGGAAGCTCAGGACTCTTGGGTGCTTTGGGGTTCCTGCGTGACTCAGCCTTGTCTCTGTGGCATAATGTGAACATGGATACAGGGCTGGGCAGCAACACAGGTACTGGACAAGGCTGGAGCTTCCCCAAGCCCTTTTGGGTATGTGTGTTTGCTCTCTTGAGGTGCAAGCAGGGCATGGGACCCCACGCAGGAGGCAGGGGACAGCCAGGAGATGCCTTTCCACCCCACTTCTGCAGGGAGGAAGGGGCTGTTCCCAGGTGGGAAGCTCAGTGTCAGCAGCTGCCTCTCTCCCACCAGGCTCGCCCCGATGTACTTCAGCGCTGGAGTTCTCTGGATTCTCATTGCAATGTCAGCCCTGGGCATCCTGCATTTCTTCCTCTCTCACTATGTAGGGCTGAACATCCTCCAGCTTCTCACGGCATGACCCACTCCTCTGTCCCTCATCACTGTCCTCATCTTCAAGTGCTGCCCCCTCCTGCCTGCCTTAACAGACCACCTGCAAATCAACAGCCCCCTGTGAGAAATCCACCCTCACCTGAACTTTTAACACCTCCTTGCTCACTGCCCAGCACTGGCAGGAACTGCTGAGCTCTTCGGGAGATATTTTTCCCCCATGGCACTTTGTGTGCCAAGTGCTCCACATATGGTGGCTCCATTGTGTCTGATGCAGAAACAACAATCCAAAACAAGGACAGTTTTAGAAAAACTGGACATATAAAAGCAATTTCTTCTCAGTCTGAGTTTCCCAGTGAGTTGCCAAAGGGAAGTGCCATGTGTTGCCCATTCTCCAGCAGCTCTGCCTTCAGCCCATGGCACAGAACATGGATTCATGCCAGTTTTCCAAGGTGCACACCTAAGGAAGGTATTTGTTTAGAACTAGATGTGGGTCGAGACATAACAAAAGAGGTGAGGGATAAACTGGAGCAGCCACCAACATGTTGTGTAAAAGTCTATTAGTGCCCTCATGCTGGTTATCAGCCACTGCTGTAAATCGGACTGTGCAGACTCATCACCACTGCTGCGTGTGCCACTTCGAACTCAGCCCCGCGACAACGGGCACAAATAAAAGGTTACTGAACTTGCTGAAGTGGGTGTCTCGTTGTGAGTCTGCAGCTAGCAGAGAACACAAACATGAGTGTGTGAGTGCAAGGTGGCTGCCTTTGTTTCTCTGATGTGCAGTCCAAGGCAGCCTGCAACCCTGGGAGCCATGGGAGGAGAGCTCTGAGGAGGGAGAAGCTGATTTTTGGAGACGTTGAGCTCATGGATTGAGTGCTGAGCCACTCAGCACCAAAAAGTGGTTTGCCCAGTGCTCAGGTCCCACCTGCATCAGGAGAGGTTGGATTTTCACGAGTCCAGTATTCACAACACTGTTGCTTTTGGCCACTGGTGCCCTCATGTTGGTGCAACAGCTCAGGAAATGCCAGCAGTGCTGTGTCATCACAGGGGGAATTCACACCAAGCCCAGAGGGTGAAAGTAATTGCATGAGCATGATGCCAGTCCAACCACATTGTAAAGCCCCTCTTTACTGCTCTCCCCTCCTTTTCCCAGCAGTAGGCATATCTGGACTGTAAGAACAAACTACGGGCTTTTTGGAGGAACTGATTCATTTTTCACATTGTTTCTTTTCCTTCCATGCATTTTAAATTGGCTTCTCCAGCAAAGCCCCCAGTCCATTTCCCTTTCAGGCTCTCCTGCCTTGGAGGCATGCTGCTGCATTGAAACTGGCAAACACTGCAGGGGAAGGCTTAAAGCCAAACAAAAATAACTGTATAACACTTGTCTCTGCAAAGTTTTCAGTGCAGTAGGGCCCCATCCTCACAGGAATCCTCAGGTGTCACAGCAAGACAAACAATAACTTTTTCTCCTGACAACTTTGGTGACACATTTCAGAAAAGTCTGAGCATTGTTTAACCCTGGCTTTGCCTTAGCAAGGTCCGGGAGGAACAGATTTCACAGTGAGATTTCACTTAGCCTTTGCATTAACAGGTCCTACCATCTCCTGAAGTTGATCCCCAGTCCTCACCTTTTTACCAGTATAACCAGTCACCTTGCAGAGAGTTAATGCAGAAGGACCAGCCCCAGCTGCTGGTGCAGGTCCTGACTGCATGTCAAAACCCTGCTTTCCATGGTTAGTCTGAGTGGGTGCTCACTCGTTCTGCAGACACAATCTCTGTCTTTTATCCTACAACCAGTTTTCTAAACCTGCTGTATCAACCTGGAGCCACTGCCCACCTCAGCCCTGCTTGTGTCCGCTCTGTGTGTGACAGGGCCGCAGGATGACTCAGAGAGGGAAATTAATGATTCAGCAGTAAGATTGTAGCTGGCTTCTCCCCTTGGATGCACAGAAGACCATTAAAAATCCTGGCACGGCACAGTCAGGCTCTGGCCTTGGTGGCTGCCATCGCCAGTTCTGCCACAGAAAATCTGACAGGCACATCATCAGCCCTTCAAACCACTGTCAGAGGGGCCATTTCACGTGCCCTGAGCAGAAGAGAAACTGCTCCCCTCCATCAGGGCTGCTGTCATTGCTCTGCTGCTTCATTAGTCAAACAAAACCACTTTACTCCGATCCATGGCTCAACCAGACGATGATTTTGGGATTTACCCAATCCATGCTGCTGCTGCCCAGCACGCTGTGCTGGTGCTGTATGGCACCAGTTTGCCCACTTGCACCTGCTGCAGAGGTGCTGAGGAGCCGCTGGGCTGGCACAGGGTGTGCTGGGGGGCTGCACCTGCCACCCCGGGTCACCGTCCCGCAGGTGTAAAAGCCACTCTGTAAGCACCAGTTTAAGGGTGATCAGCTGCCAGCGGCACTGCTGCTCTTCCGTGGGCTCAGATCCTCCCCACCGCTGCCCCCGCCATAGGGGACAGGCCCACGCCGTCAGCCCTGCTCCTGCCGGGATTCGTGTCCCTATCCCCCCCGAGATTTCTGTCCCCACTCCTCCCGGGATTTGTGACCGCTCCCGCCGTCCCGGCCCCCGCCGCTTCCCCCCGGCGTCGGGAGAGGGCGCCGGTGCCCCGCGGCTGAGCGGGGGCGGGGCCCCGAGGGCGACGGGGGGGCCCGGGGGTGTCCAAGGACAGCGACGTCCGACAGCTCCGGGCCCGCCACCTGTGCCCCGGCATCGCTGGCTGCACCCCGAGAGGTGCCCGGGGCAGCGCTCACCAGGCAGCCGGCACAGACACGGCTTCTAGCACTCATGCACAAATCCGCCTCCTTCAAGTTTGATCCGTGCTGGGCCAGGCTCTGGCTTCTCCCCTTTGGTAGGTGAGTCCTGGAGCCTCGCAGGAATCTCCTGGGGACGCTTACCACAGACATAAAGAGTTCCTGCAAAGCGCTCTGCGGACTCCAGAGCTCCTTCCTGCTTCCTCCCCTTACGGCTGCCAGTTCGTTGCCAGCAACGGGGAGAAAAAACGTTTGGCGCGCGGTATTTGGAAGCAAATCCGCTGATAGTGCCACAGGCTCCCAGGATAAGCAGTCAGCCGGATGGGAGGCCAGCAGAGAGCAAAGGAAACCCGCAGAAGCAGCGAGAACTTTTTTATCACAAGAGATGCAGAGGCTGAACTTGTAAACAAGCCTCTGTCCCCGACGGGGCGGGTTCCAGGCGAGTGACGGTGGAAGTGCAGAGTTCTGTCCCCGCACAGAGCAGCTGCCGCCCGCCGCAGGCACCGCCGGCACGCACGTGTTCCCACCGCCGTGTTCCCAGGATCCCAGCCAGGTTCCTGCAAGACTTTTGGATCACGGTGCAGAAGTTTGTAGCTTATTATCTTGAAAATTTCAAGGGCACCCACGTGTACTTCCCTATCCGTGACGTGATGGCCCCTGCCGGATACGGGCACGGACAGGTCTAGTGCGGGCAGCGGCGGCTTTACAAGCGGCCACCAGGCTGAAATACTGTGCCCTGGCATGAGGAAGAACAGCACTGGTGCCCCCAAGCCCACAGAAGAGCACCCCAGTCCCTCCGGAGCACGGCTTGGTGGGACGGGTGGAGGACACTCTTGAACTTCCCCGGGAAACAGGGCTGCTAACTTTCTTTGGGGGATGTTTGGGAGGGAAACTCCGGTGGGGCCGGGAAAGGAGGGTGCAGCTGGTGGCCCCGGCTTTGTGGCACTGGCATGTTAACCAGGTTTCCATAGCACCAGCATCCATAACACGGGGCCAAGGGGAGGGAGAGAAGTAGGTCAGACAGGGCTAACAATACCCAGACGTGTATATCTGTGCCTCAGCCTGTTCCAGGAAAGGGGTGAAACGGAGAAGAATGGGAGACGGAAAGGAAAAACGAAAAAAAGGAAAACACAAAGTATGCTCAGTCTGAGCAATGCGTATCTTTCCCTCAGAAAAATAAGGACCTTTTAAAGCCACCTTTGTGTATCAGCGCTGAGCAACCGAGACTAGCACCCACCTCCTGCCCATCTGACAACAGGCTACAAGGGAATTCAAATGCTAATTTGGAGCCAGACTTCTCAATGGGCCTTTATTTCTGCAGCAGCACCAGGATCAGAGCTTTGGGGAGCCAGCCGGCAGGAGCTGTGAGGATGCAGTTTCCAGAGCAGGACTGTGGGACACTTTCCTTTCCCCTCACCTTTCCTCACCGTCACTTTGTTACCCTTTGTCTAAGTTTTACTTGTTTACATGCAAATGACTTCACGGGCAAGGAAAAAGAAAGGTGGGCACAGGGAACTGTGTGAGTGAAATGCCCCTGCTAGTGACCCATTTTATGTGCTGAGTGTGCAGAGGCCTCACTGTCCTTGTCACAGCATTTTGGGGGTTGCCTGCTTTGCAGTACAGTCGTTTTGAGCCATCATTGATGGATGAGTGTCCATCAATGCCAAAAGTAGGAAGAACATTATGGGCAGTGAGATCCAGAACCCTCTTGATCCGAGTAAACATATGGACACACAGACCTGCTGGGCCTGTAACAGAACAAGGTCAGGGGAAGGAGTGCTTTGGAGTGGGAATTGGAAAGTGTGGGTGCAAGAGCATAACCCTCACTGGAGAGGCTGAGATGGACTGGGGTGAAGAGCGTGACTGTGGCTGACCTGCGTCACACCTGCGGTTTGAGAACACTGTGCTTGGCTTAAACATCACCCCCACATCATCATGGAGGAGATGCAGCAGCGGATGCAGGCACAGGGTGTTTCAGACAGGCCAGTGAGAGCAGGCCCCTCACCCATAGGCAAGTTGTCCCTTTACACTAACCACAGACCATAACCCAGTGCAGTAAAAACCGTTCCTGCACTTGATAGTGGGGTAAAGTCTAAGCAAAACCAAAGCCATCTGCAACTCCGTATGTTAGCAGGTCAGGAGGCGAGGAAAATCCACACTCTAAAGTCACAATTTGCCTCATTCTCATCAGTTTTCTAACTCCCAGCAATTACCACTTGTAAGATAGCTCCAAGAATTCACCTTTCCCCAGATGAGGGCAGAGCCACAGTATACATAAGATGGACAGGGCTTAACATGCCCCTCTGTGAATGCCCTCCCTGCAAAGGAAAACTGGCCACCTGCTGTGGAACCTTAGAGAAGTGCACGCCCAGCTCCAGCCCCCACCCATGCTGTGCCAGGCTCTCTGTTCAGGGACTAAAGGTAAAAGTTATGTAAGAAGAGCAAAAGGGTCAGCACTCAGGAGGACTCACTTCTGGAATGAGAGAATAAAAGATCTGTGCCTGAGCATGTGCATCAGCTCTGTTGCTTTGATGTTGCGACAGTTGACAAGAGAAAGCTGGGTGACCCCAAATTACTAAGGCGACATTGCCTGCAAGGGGTAAAAGGGATCATCATGAGAGCTGTTGTGGTCTCTGGTTCTGAGCCTGCAGTTGGCGAGTGGCTAAAATAGGATCCATTTCATGAATGCGGTTGGCCGGGATAACGAGCTCAGGACTGCTGCCTGCCCTGATACAGTACCACAGCACGCTCTCTCCCAGCATTGGACTGAGTCACCCCACCGTCGAGTATCTACAGCTTTACAGCTCGTTCTCCTTCTGGGAGGGCGCAAAGAAATGTAGATAAGGCTCCTTGGAGGTATGTGAGTGGCCACTTTCCCACCTCTCTCCTGGCAGCACGCAGTTGAACTGCCAAGGTGCTGCTAATGTTCTGCCTGAGTGAAGAAACCTTTCCCGGGAGCAGCCTGATGAGCTCAGCACGGCGCTGCTCAGCCAGATGGCTCCTGGACCAGAGCTGACTCATGCCCACAGAGCTCAGGCAGCAGAACAGGCAGATACCCGCAGCACGCTGTAGGAGACACCTCACCCCGCTTGGCCCTGCTCACACAGCGGGGCAGCTCCAGCTGTAAAAACCAGGTGTTCTGCCCACTGCCGGAGTTCTAATGCTGCAAAACCAAAACGTTGACAGGCCGGGGTTCCACTGACAAACGGAGAAACACCAGGCTGGTAAACTCTCAGCCCAGCCCTGAGAGAGTGCAACCATCGAGGGAGTAGAAGAGAGGCAACTCGTCATTCTCACAATGGCAAAGGATGGTGAGCACGAGCTGTGGATAAGCTGCTGGCACAAAGAGAAGGGTAATAGCTTCAAATAGTGCAGCAGTGGCCTCAGAGAGAACAAGGGATCTGGGATTCTGCTTTTCACTAAACCAGTGTTTATCAACCTCCCCAACTGTTTTCCAGCTTGGCTTCTTAGTGAACTACAGTTTAGGAAAGCTGGGAAACATGAGCTCTATCAAATCTGTGCTATATGAATAATAATATGCTATATGAATAATAATGAATAAAGGTAAAAAAAAAAAAAAAAAGGTGAAAAGGAAGAAAGGTGAAGTGTAGTCAAAAATCCTCTTAAATTCTCCAAAGCAAACATAGGAGGGAGGCTGCACTGGCAAGGCTGTGAATTGGCAGCGTTAGTGGGTGATGAACGTGGCCATGTTATCTAATATGGAAGAACACACATCATGCATTTTTAATAGCATTGTTTAGCTCCTATTTGTCTCAGCGTCACAGCTAGAGGCTGTTTCAAAAGCCATGGGAAATAACAGAAAGGTTATAATTGAATGGTAGGGCTTTTGACTGGAGGTCACACACACAGAGAAACATACAAAGCATTGGTAGTATAAGACTTCCATGTATTCCCTGTTTTCAGATCCCAGATGAAAAGCAAGTCAGCTGCTTTTCAGTCAGCTGCTGAGAGTTAATCAGGTTTGCAGATTAACTGTAAGATCCTGAATTATAGGTGCTTACATGCAACACACATAGCTGAGACATGAAAAATGAACTTTGTGATGGTGGCAGCAGAAGAAAAGGATAACATTTAGCTAAGGAAGAAAGGGAAGGTGCATGCAGTGATGATGGACAATGAGTTCTGTCATCTCTTCAGTTTAGGTATTTAAGTTCTGATCAATTCTCCCTGTAATGGCAAATGATGAACCATGAAGAATCATTGGTAATTATTTTTTGCATTGCAAAAATATCTCCAAAACCTACTCAGAAATGAGCATCTGCTTCACTTCCAGACACACAAAGTGTCTCCATATGCTTGCATGACTATGAAACCCTTAAACCAGAGCTGCAGATTTTCTCCATTATTTTCTTGCCCTGGAAAGAAGCGTAAGCAAGATAACAAAGAGAGACTGGTATAAACCAGAAAATTCTTGAACAGGTAGCAGGTTTCAAGAGCTTTACTTTGGTCCAGTGTAACATGCCACATGTGTAGTCAGCTTCATGCATCTCTCTGCAGGCTGGACTGGGCCTCCTCTCCATGAACCTGTAGGGAATTCGGGATGTTTCACAGGAGCTGTGACTATCTGACAGATAGCTTTTCCAGCAGATTTCTGCTCTGGAGGCCATTTCTTTGCCCATTTTCTACCTGATGCACTACAACACCCAGCAGGCTGAGCTCAGTTTGGATTACAGCCCTCACTGCCCCAGCTGACTTGAGTGAGGCAGAACCTTCTGGGAATGCAAATGGGAAAATGAGAGCAGCTCCTCTCCCCTGCTGTCTGGGCAGCAGGTGTGCCTTCCCCATCGCAGGAATGAAACTGAAATTCTGAAGCCCTTTCAGGAAATTAACATGTATCCAGAGCTGCAGCGTGAACTGTGACACACACACACTGGAGTTCAACTGGCTCTGTTGGAGGGGAAGGTGCAAGTGTCAGGGTCGAACCATAAAACAAAAAGCCAGGTAAACACGATGCTTGAGTTCTAGAAGAAATCATGGAAGGAAGATCCTGTAGCAATGTTTTCAGGAAGATTTTTATCTCCTGTCTCCCTCTCTGCAAGTGCTCACGTACCATGGGACCACCCCTATTTGCAAAAGCACTTAACCAGCCAGGGCCTCTGAGGAAAAGGGCTGCTCTGTCAGCAGTAATTCCATTTGAATTGTTAATTACTTTTTGTCTTTCAAACACAGCATATACATTGGCTAATCACAACTCTTCTGATAACTATTTATGTCTTTGCTTGCCCCTGCTGCTCACAGTCATGTTCTTCCCCTGGAAGTGGCTGTACCAAACTTACTGTGGGATGTATCAAAGGCAGGTTGAGTTTTTGCCTAAGATTTGTAGCAGTTACATATTTGCCGAAAGAAGTCATATGACCTTTCTTCTAACACTGGAAGGATATCCAGAAATTTTTGTCAGTATGAACACGGGATGATTTTAATTTCCTAAGAGACCTCTAAAGAGAGGTTTTAAATCAGAATCCTGTTTAACTAAATAAACATACAGTCAGGAAAATACTAGGCAAATCAGGCTTCATTTCTTACTGTAAATTAGATGGCAAAAGAACAGCCATTACAGCTCTCTTTAAAGCCATTTAATCACATGGATCATGATGCATAAACAACAACAAAAAAATTTCTGTCCTTTTTCAAATGCAGTAATGGGGACTAAAAATACCAATCAAGACTAATAAAATGACATATAGTAAATGTACCCCAGTGTATGAATATTAATACACACTATAAAAAGCCAAAAAATATAATTATCTTGCTGCTGGAAACGCGAAGGCTTCAACAGGGATTAGCAAAGGGATTTGCTGTTTGCTTTACACTCACGAACACTCGGCCAGAAACAAAGCTGGGAATCGATGCCACACCTCCACAGTCCTAAGGTCACCTGTTATCTGTTCAATGCCACCGGCTCCCTTGCAGCTATTTTAACCTGAAGTTGCTTCAGCTCATGATTCTTTGCGGTCTGGTTGGGAGAGCGTGATCTGAGGGCTCAGAGGGCGTGTGGGAAGCGGCCATTCCCAGCACCCACTCGGGGATTCCCAGGGGCAGCTCCAGCGCAGGAACCTCCTGCGCCAAACCCAAGCAGCCCCAGCAGTGCCCGAGCGGGGCCTGCTCAGGCCGGGCTCCGCTCCCCGTGCCCGGGCTGACACACAAGGCCCTCAAAGGTGCGGATGAGCCCCCAAGGCCTCCCCGGCCAGGCCCGCGCAAGCCCCGCCGTGCCCGGCCCCCGCCGCGGCAGGAGGCGGAGCCGCGCCCAGCTGACACCGGCGGCGGGCGGTGCTGCAGTGCGCGGAGCCGCCGATCGCCGCCGGAGCCCCGCGGCTGCAGCTCGCCGTGAGCGGGGGTGCCGGGGGAGCGGGGACGAGGAGGAGGCGGCGGTGCGGGTGTGGGGGGGAGGGACAAGGCCGCCACCATGCTCGGGAACCGGGGAGCGGAACGGGCGGGGGCGGGACTCGAACCGGAGCCAAGGCGGGGGTGAGACTCGAACCTGGGTCCCCGGGGACTCGAACCCAGGGCCGGCGACGGGCGCTGGGGGCACGGGGGCTCGCGGGACCCCCGGGGCGGTCGCGCGCTCCCCCCTCCATGATTCCCCCCCCCCCACCGCGCGCGCGGGGGGCTGGACGTGACTGGCTGCGTTCAATTTGTCACGCGGCCATTGGCTGGCGGGGGCGGGCGGCGCGTGACGTCAGCGCGCAGCCCTGCGCGGCCGGCGGCCATTTATAGGCGCGGAACAGGCGCTGCGCAGCCGGAGCGAGCGGGCGGTACCGGGAGCACCGGCGGCTGCATCGCGGCCCATCCCCGCGGGAGTGCTGAAAAACCCCCCGCGGATCCCCGATCCACGTCCCCCGAGCGCCCCTTCGGCCGCCGTTGAGCTTTTGTTTCTGTTCGCGCAGCGCCCGAGCGCCCCCGCCCAGCTTTGTTCTTCTTGCGGCCCCTGCGGGGAAGGCGCGGCCAAGATGGACCCTTGTCACACCGAGGAGACCGAGGGCGAGATCCCCGGCTTGGGTAAGACCCAGCGACGGCGGGCGGGGAGGGAGTGGCGGGAGGGAACGTGGGGGAAGGGGGGGTAGCGATCTGACCGTCGCGGTGCCGCCTGTCCGGGCCCGGTGCCGCGGAGGCCCCGCGAAGGCCTCACGATGGCGCGGGGGAGGGGGGGGCGGCGGGGACGGGCCCGGCCGCGTGCGCCGCTCAACCCCCCCCCGCCGCGTGCGTCGTGCCGGGCGGGGCCGCGGGGGCTCTCCGGGGTCGCTGTCCCGCCTCCGCCGCTGCCGCGCCCGCGGGTCCCTCCCCGTGCTGGGGAGGGGGGGTGGGGTGGGGGTGAGATCGCAAACGAGATAAGCGTAAATTACAGTTTATTACAGGTCTAACGTCCAGCCTTAAGTAACGTAAATCCGGTGGAAACGGCCACTCAGTAAAGCAGAAGCTGAAAGTAAAGGTTTCTGGACGCCATAACAGTTTCGTCTTAAAATGGTGAACCCGTGCCAGTTATTGCAAAACAACCCTGTTTAGCGCCTGCTATCTGTTTACTGGGTGTCGGCCTCTGACAACCGCTGAACTCCCCCGCGGGGAGAACCACTCGTGAGGCAATATGACTTTTAAATCTTTATTAAACAGCAGAGAATACACAGAAAAAACAGCATTATCAAAGCACTTGTTCTTTTTAGCTATACAAAAAATTCTATCAAAACCCGCACAGATCAGACAAGGGAAAAAAGAAAGGGAAAAAAAAATCAAACACCAAACCATATATTAACATTTCAGGCTTGCTTTAAAATAAGCTATACAGGTAATGCATTTGTTTCAAGTAAATTTTTTAACACACAGAGTGTTGGGTGAACTTCAGGAACTTGTTATTCGAATTAATTTTCATCTTCTAAAGAAGTCAGGAAAGACTTGACCTATTGGAAAAAAGCATTTGTATTATTTGGTGCACTAAAAGCTAAAGTACTAGGCTTTTCCCTTTTTTCAGGAAGAAATGGTTTGTTACTATAGTTTTCCAGTGATGTCTTGCTCTTACATTTAATTCATGACCTGAAATCCATGTGGGCTTTCAGAGGGGCAAGGTAGAAGATGGCATGCCTGATTGTCTGTTCAAAACGAAGCTATTAATTGCTGGTTTCCATGAGGATGGATCATTGTGCTCCCCTTCCCAGTTTATTTAGAGCTGTTTAATTGCGGGAATTAGACTTGGCTTAAAGGAGTCATTCTTCAGTAATCTCAAATTGATGACCCAGAGCAAGATGAAGAAAATGGTTTATAGGGTTTGCTAGGAGAGCACTTCCTCATGCATTTAGGTATTAGGAGGAGGTGGTTTTTTTCCCATGGACTGGCCAAACAACTCCATAAGAATTTCTTTTGACATTTACTTCCTAAGTCTTGCCTTTCCTTGGAACTGGTAAACATTGTTTTGACTGAAGGGATCTCTGTATTACCACCTTGTTTCCTTAAACGGTTGTTTACTCTCCCTCCCACCTCTGGAGGTGTCACTGCATGCATGATAACTGTAGAAGAAAAGCAGATACAAATCCCCCAACGTTTGATACTTACTTTATCAATTAGGTACTCCTGTTTAATTTTATTGTTCTTAAACTCTTCATTAACATCCAAAACTAGAATAGGAATCTTCTTAATGTTCTCAAAATCAACTCTGTTAAATGGAAGAACATAGTTTCAGTAAAAACTACATAAAATACTGTGTATATAAGACCTCTGCTCTTGATTACCACGTGCACCCAAGTTGTTGAAGCTGATGCCCATAATTTAAATATAAAGCCCATGTCAAGTTTGACCTTAATTGCTCTTCTTATATTTCACAAATCTGGACTCTTAGTATCTCTCTTTTACGTACAAGTGGGGGGAATGATAGTTTTTACCTTTATTTCCTTTCTCTCATTCTTGTCATGGAATCAATTACCAGGAACTGATTTTGTAAGACGGAGTAGTTTTTTTTTTAAATGTCCCTTGATCTGTGTCTCCCTCACCTAATCCACTTACCAAAATGCATTTTTAAAGCTTCCTTTCATGGGGATGACCTCTTTAACAGGTTGTAAGACTGGTATTTAAAATGTCTTGGACATAAGCAAGATCATTTTGGCTTCAGTTTAGGAATAGATGGGAGCAGTAGTTAGTCTTTCTTCTGAGAGTGGAAGGCATTTCTAAAATGCAGTACGTGTCCTGAACAACATTGTAACTTGTGCTTGCAGACTTCAGTGTTCCTATTACAAACACAGGAAGTGCTCACTTACAAGTTTGGGATGAGTACACAATGTAAACATTCCCAAAATTCCACACTATGCCCCATCTCCTAAGCATTTGGGTCATTGTATGTGAAACTTCAGCAAGTAGATCAAACCGATAATGAACTTTTCCTGGAATTGTTGTGCTTCCCATTCAGTAGAGTATTTTGAGCTCCTCTAGGGGAAAATGTAGAGTCTGCTTTCATGTTTAGAGATTCTTTAGGTGGGAAAGCCAGTAAGAATCAATAAGGAAGTTGAGGAAAGGTGTGCAGAGATCGCTCAGTTGCTGATTAGGTTTCTTGTGTGTAACAGGTCTGCCAAAAGCCTTTCTGATTATTGTTTAAATTGAAGTTAGGATTAATATTTAAACTTCGGTGAAATACAGTCCTGCCAGTTTAAAGGTAGTTGGGGTCTTGTGTGCCCCTTACATTGCAACACAAATTGCATGGTGAGAAATGCATGTGATTGGCCCCTGAACACCAAGTGTCCTACTCCTGTGTCCTTCCAATTAGCAGAATCCATATTCTTGCTGGAGTTACAACTATAAAGCTTCCTAATTGAAGCTAATGCTTAACAAAGGTTTTAAATTAGATAAAGTTCTGTGTCTTGAAGCCTGAAGTGGGTTTAAGTCTATCTAGCTGCCTGAGTGAAGCTAGACTAAATGCTAAAGTAGATAAAACTTAAGGTTTAAGGTAGGAAAGAGCCTTGCCTGCAAGTTGAAACTTGCTACAGAAAATGGGTTCCTACCTCATAGTCCTTTCATGAAGCCAGGTTTCATGTTTATAGTGGAGGTTTTCCAAATACTCAAGCTCAATTCCTTGCTCCTCATGTCTTCCCCTCATCTGTAGCCTTTCCATGCATTTCTGAAACAAAAAAAAAAGAGAGGAGTATAAACCTGGTCATTAATCATGTGTTGTAGGTCATCAGCTAAATGGATAACGTGGTCCTTAACTTGGAAGGACTAATGCTAGATATTAGTGAGCATTTATTTTAGATGCTTGACTGAGCATAAACGAGTTAAATCTAGAATAACTTTTTTGCACCCTCTTAAGCCTCTGGAAAATGAAGTTGGAACTAAAAAGCCTTAATTTTTAGTGAGCATACCTGAGGTGTGGTTCTGAGATAGATCATGCCATCCAGTTCTATATCTGATTGAAACTGATTCAAAAGCCATGTGTGCCAGTCCTGATAAATAGACCACTCTGTTTCATTAATGTTTCCAGACTCGAACAGGTTAGAAGCAAATACGTATCTGCAATGAAACACATCAGTCTTATGCCAGGAATGACAAAAGTGAACTACCAAAGCACTTGTCATTAGAACAGAATGATGATACTGAAAAAAATGCTTTAGTCAAGCCGGCTCCCTTGCAGGTATTAGTTTAAATATCAAGTGTTTTCTCAGCTCCATGTTTTTAAAGACCTGGAAGCTGTTAATGTGAGTTCTTACTGTGCTGTGAGAGTAATTACCTGTCACTGTACACAGATCTCTCGAAAAACTGCACTGGATGTTCTGCTTCGTGTAGCTTGGCTGAGACAGGTTTTAATTGTGCTTTTACTCGGCTCAAGCAAGCATAAGTCTGAAATGTGTAAGCCCATCTTGTGGGTTTGTCATACAGCATTTGAAGTAAGTTTCCTCCACTCTTCTGAGATGTTGAAAGTTCCTAGAAGGCAAGAGAAAAACGTTAATAGGAACGTACTGCTTTTCTCAATCCTGAATTCTGGTATGTTTATGTAAGAATTCATGGCCTTTTTTTTTATCACTAAGAAAATGCCTAGGCATAGGACCTGAGGAACGTTTTTCTTGAGGTGATGGTGGTTTTCATAACAGCTTGAGTAACTTGTTTGAGTTCCAGATTTGAGTTCCTTTGGAGTAGGTGATGTGATTTGGAATATACATTCAGTAGTATCTTGCCTTTACAATTTGAGTGTCTGACCAACTGTGGTATGATAGTGGGGATGACTCTGGCTGCTGCAGACTAAGTATAGCTGGATTTTGGCATAGCTCCCTGGCTGTGTAACCCCCTGCAGTTTCTTCCGACCCAAGTCCTGCGCACCTACCTCATACTCATCCTCAGCTGTCTGGATGTTGCACCACTTAGCGATGGGCTCGGGGATGACCTCCCACTCATCGCTGTGTTTCTCCAGCAGCCTGACAAACGTTGACTTCCCCGCAGCTGCGGAAGAGTACAGCAGTTCAGAGAGGGGTGGGGGTTGATTGCTCTGGGGCTACCGATGGACGCGGGGGGCAGTTGTGAGGGTTGTTAGCGGCTCTTGGGGCGCGGGGTCGGCCGGGTGCGCCGTGGAGCAAACAGCGCTAATCTGCTGCGCCAGAGGGGCCGCGCCCGGCCGGCCGGCCGGCCGATAAAGGCGGCCGAGCCGCAGCCGACATTTTAGGAGCTGCCGCGGCGGGCGGAGCTTGGGGGGAGAGCGGGCGGAGCGACCGCGCAGGCGCTGGGACTTGGCGCGGGCGGGCGCGCGCTGACGGGCGCTGCAGCCCGGGACGGGCCGGGGGGCACCGGGAGTTTGTGCTCCCGAGTCCGCCCTGCGCCTCGGTGTGATAGACGGGCACTCTTCCCGCGGGGCTCCCCATCCGCCCCAGCCGTGCTCCGGGTTCGGGTCCTGGTGCGGCTCTCCCTGCAGAGCACCCCGCTGCCCGCAGAGCCGGCTTGATGAGCGCCACAGCCGCCTCTCTCTCTGTCTCCCCCCGCATCCCAGCCCCTTGGGGTGCTCCCGGCCTGGCGCCCTCCCATCCCTCCTCCGACTCCCCTACCGCTCTGAGCTTCCCCGCGCCGCCCAGCTCACCGATGTTCCCCTCGATGGAAACTTTCCTGAGGCGCTTCTGGAAGCTGGATTCGAGGGAGCCGGCCGGGCTCTGGCAGTGCCGCTTGGCCGGGGTGGACATGGCGGTGCCGAGCGGGAACTTAAGGAGTTCCCAGATGCTCCAGCGCGCTTTAAGCGTCCCGCCAGCCGGTGGGCGGGATGGCCGCTTCCCGCCAGTCCTCCCCGGGAAGAGGCGGAGGCGCTGCCCCCTCCCCCGCCGCTCCTGCCCCGCTCCTACCGCGGCGGTGTTTTAAAATGGGCGTTCGGCAAGTGAAATGGAGAAGAGAGCTTTGTGCAGGAAGTGGCTGTAGCAAGGTTCCACTCACTGATTTAATTTGCATTACTGTAAACAAGTTCACCATGTTGTTTGATTTACTTACGTAAACTTGAGCATGCAGTTAAAAAAAAATTGTCAAGAAGCCTCCAGCTGTGGGGGTGGGGTAGTTAGTAGTCCGGAACTCGTGAGTTACGTGAGAGATGGGGCAGTGTAGGCTCTCAGTCTGTTTCGGTACTAACTGGAGAAGAAACACTCGTGGGTGAAGGGTGTTCATCCAGAGGCTGCTCAGAGCAGCTTCTGGGCTCTAAATATCCGTGTCAGGGGCTCTAGGAGCCTGCGTAACTCTAGGCATGGCCCCTCTATCACCCACGTAGGCAAGTTGAAACATGAGCTGCTTATTCAAGGGGTAAGGGGATGGAGGATTCTTAGATGATGAGTTACTCCAGTTTCCTCTTTCCTCCTCGGTAACACTGAGATTCAGGGTGAAATCTAGCTAGGTCTGGTGTGTTTGGAGGAAACGGGAGGGAATTAACTTTTCCTTTCTTTTATGATAATTGTGACCCATTGTCTCTTCTTTCCCCATCTCCTCCAAACACACCAGGCTTCAGTGACCGAAGCGAGCAGATTGTTTCACGTGGGGTAGCGTCAGCCTTTGAAGCTGGTAAGTGCTAGTTCCCACACACGGTGTGTGCAGCCAGAGCGCTCCGCTGTCCGCGCCACGCGGGAGCCGGGACGGGTCGGGGCGGGGGCGGCAGAGCGCGGAGCATGCGCAGTGCGGCGAGCGGCGCCCAGGGCGCGCGGGGCCGGGGCTTTGTTCGGCGCGGCGGGCGGGCGGCGCGTGCGCACAGGCGGCGCGCGGGCACGGGCAGCGCGTGCGCACGGGCGGCGCGCGGGGTCTCGGGGGCGGGGCCGGGCCCCACCGGTGCACGCGCGCCCCGCACCCGTCCCGGCCACGCCGCAGCCGGTTCCGTGCTCGGCGCAGGGCCCGCGGTGCTCGGTGCCCGCTCGCCACACGCCGTTATTTGCGAGCCGGCCGCGGGCGCTGCGCCATCGCCGGGGGCCGCGGGCACGCCAGGGCGGCGTCTGGAACCGCGCTCTTTGTGCGGCGGAAGGCCCGGCCCAGCGGAAGCGGGAGCACCCGCCGCCATTTCCTAGCGCGCTCTCGCCACAGGCTCGCCCGCTCGCTGCCGCCTCACCGGGACTAGGCGCTCTCCGGACAGCGGATCAGGCTCGGAGCCCTAGAACCAGCGCGGAGCCCCACCATGTGTGCGTGCGGGGAAGGGGCAGGGCGCGGGCCGGGGGCGGGAGCGGCGCCGTGTGTGTGAGGCGGCAGCGCCCGAGGCAGAGGAGGCTCGGGGAGGGCCGGGGCATAGGCCAGGGGGGCCGCCGGGCGCTCTGAGGGGGTGCGGGTGGCGGCCGTGCTGAGCAGCGTCTCAAAGGGCCCGTTCTGGTCTTTCCAGCAACCACAGAAGCCGAGACGGAGCAGAGCCTCACTCCCAATGTGATGCTTAACACGGAGAGCAGCGAGGGATATGTGGTGAAAGTCCGGGGGCTGCCTTGGTCCTGCTCCACCGAGGAGGTGCAGAGGTTCTTCTCCGGTAAGTGGGGCTGTGGGGGAATAAGGGGGGGGGGCAGAGGGGCCGGGCTCTGCTGTCACTTCTGGGTCCCTTCCCAGGGGCACTGTGGCAGTGGGAGTGCTGTAGTGAGCGGTTCCAGGAGGCATTCAGTGAAGTTTGTAGTGCAACAAGTGCTTCAGCCACAACCTGGTATGCAAAGCCATGCTTATTCTAGCACGAGCTCAACACAAAGGGGCTTAGTCTCAGAGTTGCTGGAATAGCCACAGCTGCCTTGGCTGCTTGAGCAACCAGGAGAGGGAAGCTTCCATTTTAAAGTTCAACCTGAAGCAAGAATTTTGAAGCTAAATCAGTTTAGTTCTTGGTATTGTCCCAACAGACTCTCTTGTTAAGTGTTTAGTGTGTGTGTGTCCTTCCCCAGATTATTAGCATTCTGTAGTAGTAAATAACAGTGATAAATACATGCTTTTGGCAGAAACTGGAGCTTTTAAAACTGTGTCAAGAATTTGGCATATTGGATTTGGTTCTGATTTAGTTTATTACACTTACACTGATTGTTATTATTTCTTATTTCATGCTAATAAGAAAGTTATGATCAAAAGCAGGTAGTACATTCAACTTGAGGCAGAAAAGCTTTGGAAATAGCTAATTTGCAGTCATCCTCAATGTTGATCTGTAGGCTTGACTAGAAGGGTAACTTTAGTTAGTCTCTTTAGTTAATTGCTCATTTTAAAGTTGTAACAAGAGTGCTGCTGGTTTTGTTGTGTTGATATAACTGATACTCAGTACATTTTTCTTTTTAGGCTCTCTGAAACTTCCAAAGTAATACTGTTCTTGTAATAATTAACCTTATTCCGGCCTTCCTGTTTTGTTTTCAGATTGCAAAATTCTGAACGGGGCTCTGGGTATCCGTTTCATCTACACCAGGGAGGGCAGACCAAGTGGAGAAGCATTTGCTGAACTTGAGTCAGAGGAGGATGTGAAATTGGCCCTGAAAAAAGACAGAGAAACAATGGGACACAGATATGTTGAAGGTTTGATTCAGTTGGTCTAGTAACTGACTACATTGTGTTTGTGCTTGATGGGTTTTTGGTTAATTGCTTTTTTCGTCTCTTTAAAATGCATGTGAAAGGACAAATGGACTTGCATATCATAAGTTGACTAGTTTCAAGGCAAATGACTTTAAAAACTCTTGCTTATTCCAGAATGCATTAATTCTAAGTGCCTTTTACAGTTTTCAAGTCAAACAACGTTGAAATGGATTGGGTTCTGAAGCATACTGGTCCCAACAGCCCTGATACAGCTAATGATGGTTTTGTACGTCTTAGAGGACTCCCATTTGGCTGTAGTAAAGAAGAAATTGTACAGTTTTTTTCAGGTATGTGGGATAAAAGTAGTAGCTATAGCACTACTGGTTTATGCTAAAAAAACCCCAACAAACCAAACAAGCATGGATTGCCCAGTAGTACTTCCAGCAGTATTATCATGGGTGTTAAAAGTAAAGAAACCAATTCTGCACTAATTTTCTGGGCTTGAGGAATCCTTTGGATCACTTCCTAACCTAAAGTACTAGATAATTAAGTAATTTAGGGAATGCCAAAAAGCTGCTCTAATTTATACTCTGTGAGACATACTGTTCCAAGTAAGGATTGTAGAAAAGTGTCTTGCTTTCCAAGTAAAGCTGAACAGTTCAGGTGGGAGGATATTTCCATCCTCAGTCTTGGCTGGTTGGCCCTGATCAGTGAAGGATGTAGAATACCCTAACCACTGGGCTCTGTGTGAGGAGCAGGTTCTCAGTAAGGGCCCATGACCTCTTCCCAACATAGAGTTAGTATTGAATGAAATTCCAGAGAAAAACGACCTGCTGAACTCTACCCAAGAACAGATTTCCACATTTGCCCCTTTCTCTTCCTGTGGGGAAAAAACTCCACCAAACCCTTGATGTTGCCTAGCTCAAAGTTTTTGTGGATGAAGAGATAATGTCTTGTTTTGACTAATTTTTACTTTTTTGCAGCGTTTTATGTTTTACAAACTGGAATTAGACTATTAAAATGTCTAAGAATTAAATCTGTTGATTGTTTAGGATTTCACTTGTTATTATTTTCAAAATATTAGATTTCTAAATGTTTTGCTATAACAAGATATGATTGAGCTTACTGTTTTGTTTTAAAATACAGTAGAAACATTTCCAATTTTAAAATCTCAGAACTTGTTTTTTGTTTTCTGAATTGGTGATGTGAACAAGAGCAATTTCTAAGCCATATGCATTTTAAGCTGTTTTTTTCCTTACATGGTGAAGTAATTCAAGCTTTGTAAGTTGTTAATGTACTTAATATGCAAAATGTGTCTCTTCTATTCAGGAACTAATACTTGAAAATTCATGATTTTTTTCTTAATTAAGTGCTTCTAAAGATTTAAAAAAAATCAATGCTGAAACTTAATGTTTGCATAAGACTAATTATTTTACCTGAGTGACTTCTAGTAAAATTACTTGTTCTGTATAAAGCTGTTTAACTTGCTGTGTTTGAATTTAAGTTCTCTTTAAAAGTTCATCTTAAATACTTTCACAGAATTGACGAGGTTTGTAATGATGTGTGAAGTTCTTAACACACCCTGCATTAGATGCCTTCTCTGAGGGGCTGTCCCTGACCCTCAGAGCATTTCTGAGCTCTGCAGGGTGGGTTAAGAACCTGAACTGAATGGTATGTGATCATGGAGCTCTTTATTGACGTGCCATTTTTTATTCTGGTGTTCTAGAATCAACATACCATTCACTTAAAAGTGTTTAAATTCTGGTGTTTTTAAAGCTATAAGAAAAAACTCATGACTGGGCTTGTGATGTTAATATTGCCCCCCTACTGGGGTTATTTGTCCTTGGGTTGAAGGGTTGGAAATCGTGCCAAATGGGATAACATTGCCGGTGGACTTCCAGGGGAGGAGTACGGGGGAGGCCTTCGTGCAGTTTGCTTCACAGGAAATAGCTGAAAAGGCTCTAAAGAAACACAAGGAAAGAATAGGGCACAGGTGGGGATGGATGGTTGGTTGGCTCTGTCACTTTTCTTATGGTAAACAATTAAATCCATATTCTCTCTTCTGAAAGTGTTAACAGCCAAATCAAAATAGTATTTTGGTCTCTAACTCGGTGATGAGTGAAGGCATTGATTGCTACAGTGCATGTGGCACAGACTGTTTAGATCTACCCAAAAATACAAGATAAAATTGGGCTAAACTAAGATGTATTTTGGAAAATGAGTAATAACAGGCATTCAAAACTATAGCTTGGAAATGACAAAGTTGAGAGACTATGGCTTTAACTTCTCAAAATAGCACCAATTCTGCCTTTAGCTCTAAAGACATGCACAGTATTCTTACTACCATAAGAAAATGTGATACTTTCTAAACTTGTTTTATAAGTTGAAATGTAACAAATTTACTTACTTGTATTAATCTTCAATGTAATAAGCATAGCTTTCAAGAAATTGTCACAAAGGGTTTTTATTCTATTTTACTTGTGACTATTTTTCATTGAAGCATGCACCTTGTGCCTATGCTGAATCACTGAAGCATAGGCTGGGTTCAGTAGTACATGCAGAGCTTTTTGTGGCATTCTGATGGGTTAAACTCTCGGTGGAGATCGGGTTTTTAACCCTCTGTTTCCGTTGCCTTGAGCAACAGTGCTGAGTTGAGTGGACACCAGTCCCTCCTACATTGTTTGACTAACACCTTAAACTGGGGGGAGGTGGGTGGGGAATCTGTATTGCTCCCCCACCCTTAAGGTTGGGATACTGCAAAGTATGAGGAGCACATAAACCCTTCAGTAATTTTAATTTCTTGAAAATACCCTGATTTAAATGTAATGTCGTGCTTGTAATAGAATGTCATTGCCTACATAATGTAAGGAAACCTGGCTTAAAATTACTGCCAGTGTCAAGGCTATGACTAAATGGCTTGTTGTAATGTGAAGTTGTGAGGTGGTTTTGGAAGGCAGCAAAGACTGAGCTCTCCCTGTGCAAACGCTTGTAGGTACATTGAGATCTTCAAGAGTAGTCGAGCAGAGGTGCGCACTCACTACGACCCTCCCCGCAAGCTGTTGGCAATGCAGAGACCTGGTCCGTACGACAGGCCCGGCCTGACGCGCGGATACAACAGTCTGGGTAGAGGAAGTAGCTTGGAGAGAATGAGGCGTGGAGCCTACGGAGGAGGTAAGTGCACCGAGGCCCAGGGAGCTGCTCGTTTGAAAAGCAGCAACTCTTGGACCTGGTAGTGTCTCCCCAGCTGTGTATGTGTCCTTGGCCTTAATTCTTGTAGAAGAAATGAAATGTTGTAGTAGTTGTTGTTTGCAGTTTGTACTGTGTATTTGGATCTTTCTGTAGTCAAAATGAAAATTTATTTGGATCTTTGTGTAGTTGAAATGAACATGTCCAATCTGTTTCTAGGTTATGGAGGTTATGATGACTACAATGGGTATAATGATGGCTATGGGTTTGGTTCTGATAGATTTGGAAGAGGTAAGAGATCTCTAATAGGAACAGTAACTGAACTTACGACATGTCCCAAAAGAAACTAAAATACATCTGAAAGACCTAGAATGGACTCTTTTCTCCGCAGGGATGTCGGACCACAGGTACGGCGACGGATCGTCCACCTTCCAGAGCACGACCGGCCACTGCGTCCACATGCGAGGTCTGCCCTACAGAGCCACGGAGAACGACATCTACAACGTGAGTGCCACATGCTGCTCCCCAGTGCATGGCTTCAGGTCCCAGGGCCCTTGTGGGACATGCTAGCTGCACTGCAGTTGGAGTGTGCCTCTGGAGAAAATGGCTTGTTGTAAACCCGAACTGTTGCATTGGTGCGTTTTAATCTGTGTGACTGTTCTGTGTGTAGTTCTTCTCACCTCTGAACCCTGTAAGAGTACACATTGAGATCGGACCAGATGGCAGAGTAACTGGAGAGGCAGACGTTGAATTCGCCACTCATGAGGACGCAGTGGCTGCTATGTCCAAAGACAAAGCAAATATGCGTAAGTCTGACTGCTTGGAATAGGTGGCTTTAGGGCGCTGACAGCATTGCAGTGTAGTGAATCTCCTGCAAGTGGAGTGCCAAAGATTTTACTGCAGCTTCACTTGCAGTGAGCTGCATGGGTTTGGTGTGAAATGCTCTCACAGGAAAACTTCCTTCTTCCAGAACACAGATACGTAGAACTCTTCCTGAATTCTACAGCAGGAGGAACTGGTGGTGCCTATGGCAGTCAGATGATGGGAGCAATGGGTATGTAACAGTCTCACTGCACTTCCAAACAAGCACTTGCTATTGAAGGAAGCTGGCTCGTTTTGTACAGCTCCTGCTTATTGTGTGCCTAGCATCAAAACTGAAATTCAACATTCTGTCTTAATCACACAGTCAAGGAATCGGAAGGGGTAGTCCAAGATTGGAACACTAGCACATTGCCAGGTATATGAACCTTTTGGGAATACATTTGAGTTTTAATAGGTTGAATAAACATGTGGTGCTGAGTGTGGTGTGCCTGGTGGGATGCGTGGCTTCTTGGAAGTGTGGTAGTGGAAATTCTGGGAGATGCCTGTCCTTTTTATTCTCCTTCCCTATTGGGGACACCAGAACATAGTTCGGTGATGGAGGATGTATCTGTGGCACGTGACCTGCCATTCAAGCTGAGTCTTGATGGTGAGGGAGAGAGATTTGGAATTGGGAGAAACTGTCTGAATTGCTCTGGCAAACCTCAAAATCGCTTAAAAATATAAAATGTGTGTTTGCAGCACAAGTCTTTAATGCCTGTTGCTGTTGTGCCTATAAGACAGATACCCTCCTGACACCGAGCTGGGCTGGTTTCAGAGATGAAGGTGGGGTTGGTTTCTGGGGGGCTCCTTTCTTGAGGGTGCTGGGGTGGGGGTGTGTGGGTACACTGCTGCTTTTATAGTACTTGGTTACAAAATGTTTGAAGTTCTAATGCTGATACTGAAACTACAGAAAGGAGTGTAGACAAGTGATGAGGTGAAGAGCAGTTGTTAAACACAGGTGTCTGTGTGCTCAACCACAGCACTGCTGTGATGTGATGCACAACCAGTCTGGAGCAGGAATAAGTCTGCAGGGCCATGTACAAATGAGTGACTCCAGTTAATGAGCTGCTGTGCTTCTGGAAGGGCAGCACTCCTGTGTGAGGTCACTTAAAGCCAAGTTTAAGTCTTTGGGGTATGTTACAGTGCAGATCAGTCCTGTTTACTATAGTCCATAGAAATTGTAAAAGTAACTTCTAAAGTTCTTGTTGCTGCTTGATTGCAGGGATGTCTTTAGAAACCCCATCACTTTCCTTGAGCATGTTAAACTTCCCTTGGTGTGAGCAAGGTAGTGCCAGAGTGCAGGGGCTGTTGGTTGGGTGAGGGCTGGGTTTGTTGATGATGAACAGATCTTGACTGGCAAGTTTTTAATGTTTTTACTCTTAACTTAAAAGGGAGCCAATCCAGTTATGGTGCTCCAGGCAACCAGCAGCTGAGTGGGGGTTATGGAGGAGGATATGGAGGTCAAAGCAGCATGAGTGGCTATGGTAAGAGCATTTCTTTTCTGGTTTCCATTGGGCCAGGTGCAGCTGGCTTAATGTGCCCTTCACTGGTGTTGAAGGGTTCTGTTATAACCTGGGCAGCACAGGCTCTGAAAATTGAAGATGTGGCTACTGTGAATGTTGGGGAACTGGTGGGGAATTGATTCAAAGCAGCAATGGGGAGCTGAGGGGGGAAATAACGGAAAACTTTTCTGGAAGGGACAGGAAATGCCAGTCTCCAGACTCGCATTGCTCTGATCACTTCTTTCCTTAATCTGAAAGCTGGAGACCAGCTTTGTTTAAACACATTACAAATGGGGGAGGGGGTCATGGGAGGCTGGGTCCTCCCTATTCCCCCAGAGCAGTGGTGAAGCTCTGGATTGGGAAGGGGGGTGAGGCAGAGCTCGTGCTGTCGTTGAACATCCGGTAACTGACTTTGGGTACGGAGCTGTAAACTGACACTTTGCAGCGTTGGGCACGGTAGACGGTATTTACGAGGTGGCCCAGCAAGGACAGGCGTTGGGGCAAGGATGCTTCGAGTCGGCCTGAGGCAGCTGTGAACCTGCTGTCGGTTTCCCCCTCAGACCCCGGGAGCCAGGGCGCCATGAACAGCAGCTACTACAGCAGTGGGAACCGCGCATCCATGGGAGTGAACGGAATGGGCGGCATGTCCAACATGTCCAACATGAGTGGTGGCTGGGGAATGTAACCAATCGCTGACTTTTGGTCACATCTTTTTTAAAAAACAAAAAAACAAAAAACTAAGTTTAACAGTTTTGCAATACGAGCTTGTGATTTATGCTTTACTGTAAGTGAATTCAGGATTGTTTTAAAACCTTTCAGGTTCAGTATTTTTGAACATACAGAAATGAACATTCATCTAGGATGTAATAACCAAGTAAAAACTATAACTGTTAAACAATTTGGAGCGTTTCTCAAGTTAGTTTTGTTGTAGGAGTGTATTTAAGCAGTAAGCGTATTTAGGTTAAAGCTGTTTGAATTATGTTAAATGTTGCTCTTATACCATATTACATCCAACACTGTTTTGAATACATGTTGAAAGAGACATGCTTTTTTGTAAAGAACCAATATAGGAGCTGTGTCTGAAAATCAAAGTGAACATTTGGCATGTTAGTTCTAGTTTATTTCTTTTAATATCCTGTAAGGCATGTTAAAGCTTTTTTTTTTTTAAGTTAATGGGGGAAACATGTTGAGACGCAATACGGCTACTTTAGGATTTTGGTCTTGGTGTTCGTATAAAATTCTGAGGCCTTGATTTAATCTTTCATTGTATTGTGATTTCCTTTTTAGGTGTATTGCGCTAAGTGAAACTTGTTAAATAAATCTTCCTTTTAAAAACTGGAACTCACTCCTTCTTGGCCTCCAGCTTCTTGTAACTGCACTCGCACCCGTGTCCTCTGTGGCGGTTGTGCTCTTGCCATGCAGCTGCTGAGCTGCACTGACCCCCAGAGTGTTACTGTGACAACTGGGGGGGAGCAAAGGCCACCACCCCCACTGCCGGGGGTGCCCAGTGTGCGTTGGTTCAAAGCACTGCATGGCTGTGCCCTGAGCAGGGGCTCTGGGCCCTAAAACTCCTGGGGGGGGGTGTGAGGTGATGCTGTACTTTCCTGTAGGCAGCAGTGGACGCAGCAGCTTACTGCAACCATGTTTCAATAAATGCAACTTGTCAAACATCCTGCTTAAAGATGTGGTTTTGTCAGCAACTTAGTTACAACTTTTTGAGCACTGCACCTTCCCCTGAAACAATAATGGAATCTGCTTCTGTATGGTGGCTGTAATACTTTTATTTGCCCTTGGTACTGAACCACTTGTCCTGAAGGGTTGGGAACAGTGACAGCAACGTCCTCCTGTTCTGTAATAGGGGAGCTCTAAGGGTGGAATGCTCTCTGCCATGAAAGCAACCAGCTTCCTGAGGGGAATGCTGACTGAGCCCGGTTCAATCGCCTCGTGGCCTTGCTGTGCCTCTGTTAGAGCTGGGGGGATCTGAGCAGCCTCGGGGCAGAGTGGGGATCAGCCCTGGCTTTGCACTGTTCCACATGGAGCCTTTGGGAGAAGCTCACTTACTCGAAGAGCTGCGTTGGAGCCTGGGGCCAGTGCTGCCTTCACCCTGCTCCTGGTGTGGGGTGGCAGCACATGGAACACAAACGGCTTTGGGCTCCCTGGTGCAGCCGAGCCCAGGCCTGGCAGAAGAGGAAGTAGGTGCCCATAAACACCGCTGGGGCTGGGGCAGCAGCTGCTCTTCTCTGTCCCGGGGGTGGATACAGCAAGCTGGAGTCACTGCTCTCTTTTTTTCCTGGAACAGGGTGAAAGCAGTTTTAGCTGCAGAGCAGTGGCTCCATCCAGCACCTTCCAGGAGAATGCCACAGTGATGGTCAGGTGTCTGAGACACGTTCTGGTATCTTTAGCTTAAACCCTGGATGTGCATGGCTGGACAAGGACATTCTCTTCTAGGATCTGTGACTGACAGGTGTTAAAAATTAGAACTTCACTTGCTTTCAGTTTTTGCAAAAGACTTTATTGTGTAACTACTGCACTGTGGTCACAGCGACTTCCAGAACAAGTATAATGTGCAGTTTTTGACTCCGCAGTGAACTGAAGGCACATTCATTGACACTCCTTATAAAGCTCTTTCTATAGACAATTCATAAATTGACCTTTTCCTCTCTAACTTAGAGCAAATACAAAACTGTACACGAGCCAGGGAACACACAGGAGCACCTACAGTGAAGGTAAAGAAATAAAGTTCATGTACAGAGAGACAATGCTGTCTACAGGAATCAAATAAATGTAGAAATGCCATATACAAATTTTAATACAAATATCTATAAAAATCAGAAAAATGAATCTTAGTTTCAAATAGAACTTTAGGGGAAATTACAGTTGATATAAGCTTCTTAATTATTCCAGTTGGAGAAGCATTAGCTTGCACAATCCCTACAAGTTAATTTACACTGCTCTTACAGTGGAAATTATCAGACCAGCCAGTCCAGTCTGCTGCACAGAAGACACCTGCAATTCAGAATTAAAAAAATAATGGCTACGTTCCAATGTTAAAGTGGCTCTGTCAAGGGTGGGAGAGCCTTAGGAGGAGTTAGAGGAGCACTGCTGGAGCAGTAACGTGTGACAATTATCACAGACACGGACGGGTTTCGGGTACGATGGCAGCGCGAGTTCGTTACTGGAACAAGTGTTGCAGAAGATGTCCCCGCAGTTTCTGCAATGGTGCTACAAAAACAGAGTCAGAATGAGCACAGCTGCCTAAAAACAGCATCAGGAAGAGAGAAGTCAGGCCTCGGGAACTGCGTCCGAGTCCACCGAGTCCCTCCCAGCAGCACTTCCTCCCGCGCAGGGCCGAGCACAGGGTGCGATCCCAGGCGCAGCCGCCCTCCCTCCGCGGTCAGGAGCTGCAGCCGCCCCGGCTCGGGGAAAGCCAGGAACAGGAGCCCGAGCGGGCCCGGCCAGGCCCGCGGCTGCCGGGTCCCCGCGCTGTCCCACACCGAGGGGCCGGGCACTGAGCAGCACCTGCTCAGCGGGGAAGGGAGCCTGCACGCAGCCACAGCAGCTCCCCACCAAAGAGAGCGCCCAAGCAGGGGGCAGTAGTATTTTTTTGGGTGGTAAATGCCAAATTATTCCCTATGTATTTATCATGCCAACAAGACTCAGAATTGAACAGGTTCAGTCTTTCCTAGCAAACTATGCAACCGCACCACTTTTGTTTTCCATGGATTATTTAAAAATAATCCACTGAACAACACACCTTCCTTCTCGAGATGGAGAATTCCTTTTTACATTGCTTGCAGTGTGTTGCTTCATCATCCTTCAGCCACGTATGACCCTGGAAAATTGGAATGAAACCCACACTGGAGATACAAATAAACTTTACCAACGTTGTTGGTATTTTACAAAACTACCTTTTAAAGCAGAATAACCAGGGTGAAATTTGAAGGTGTTAAATGAAATTCATATGCTTCGTCAAAACATCCATAAGATGTGGAGTACCTTTAGTGCTTTATTTACTTCTTTAATGTCTTCCATCTTCAGCTTCGATCTGGAAAAAAAAATTGTGCCCTGCATGACTTTTAATTTAGTTGTGTTTGGTCTTCCCTGCCATTCCACTGTCCAGCCACTGAACCCAAAGCCCAATTCTTCAGTCCTGTTACCCCTCTGAACCACTCACTGGGAAACTTTGTCAACTCAGGGTTTGCCCCTTTTTCAGTATAAGCAGAAGAATGTAGGAAAAGCACAGTTCCACTATAAGAACTAAACATTTCCTTTAATGTTTCATCTCAGCCAGCTCACTCTGACAAGATCCTCCCTCACTTTCATTTCATGGCTCTTTAGTTTCCCATACATAGTAACTGCCTCCTAGAATGCTCACATCAATTGATTTTTATAAGCGGATCAGGTTTAAAATTCTTGGTATTAGTCTGATACTCCAGCTTATGTCATTTACAGGAGCTCTGCTCCCTAGAACTTACTGGCTGAGATGAAGCCCCATTTCTTGGAGAGCTTGCTCCTGCTCCTCACGGACCTTCTTCAGCTGCTGCTTCTCATCTTGCAGTTTTCTCAGTTCCTAAAAAATCAAGCACAAAATCAAGTTTTTTGTGCACTGTTTGACCTATAACCTTGATCAGTCAACCCAAACTACTCAAGCAATTCACGAGAATCAGCTCCTTTGCAAATCCCCCTATTTATAAGGCTTGACTTTTAAAATTACATGGGGGAGCTACCCACAGGTTCTGCACAAACAATAGAATCATTTAACCATATTTACCAAAAAGAGGAAGATTTTCAGGTTTTGAACATCCTTGAACATAGCTAGAACATGGCAGTGCTGTGCCAACACAGGAGCACACAGACAGATACAGGGGTACAATTGTGTCCTCAGAAACTGCTCCATGCATGGCAGCAAATCCTCTTCAGGTTAACAAGAATGTTCATGCTTAAAAAATAAATGCCGTTCAGTTTTTCTGAATGCTTGAAACTGTGCATACCTTTTTCAGTCCTTCCATCTGTTGCAATTCTGTTTTAAGCAGAGTGGTTGCATCTTTCTCTTGGTGGAGTTCTTTTTGCAAAATTTGTCTCTGTTCTTTTTCGGATTTTAACTCCTTTTCCAGAGTTGAGCTGTTTAAAAATAATTAATTCTAAAAAAACCCTATAGCAGAAGAATATCCTATAGCACTTAAGGATAGCAACAGTGTGAGAAGTAGAAATCTTGTCCAAAAGAGGGAAAAACTAGAGTGGTGTTCTGGGAAAGGAAAGAACAGGCAGCAGACATCAAAAATGTTAACACTGTTAACATTTAACATATGTTAACATTTTCAGGTCACAGAAAACAAACAGCAATAAAGGGTTAGAAGAAAAACAACTAACCAAAAGACCCCCGAAGAAACCAATCCCCATGAGTAAATATTTCACTACCTGTTTTTAAACTGTTGTGTTTAAAAGGGACACCCTACCCTGAAGTCTGAACAGTGAAAGAAGCTTTTTCTATTGGTATTAGAAATCTTTAGAGGATTAACATTCCCTAGGAACACACCCACAAGTCCTTTCAAAAATCCCAATCCCTTTGGATGACAGTCAATTCTAAGCTTAGCCTACAAGCATGACCATACCTATCTCCTGATTTATTAAAAAAGCCATTGAAATCTCCATTGCTAGTTGGAATGGGCAGATTTTTGCTGCCACTCTGTGCTCTAAATTGGATGTTCTGGAAAAAACATGTCAAAATCCTGATGCTGACTGTGCACTGTACAGAAGTGCTGTGCTTTCCCTGGGTCCTGCATACATCTGTCAGTGCTGAAGCCAACAAAATTTCAAACCTACCCCTCCTTAGACCTGAACATAAAATGAGGAGAAAACACTTCTTAAAGAAATGGCAAAGGGAAGGAAAACACCTGCTCAGATTAAATACCATTTGCTGTCCAGCTGGGCCATCTGCTGCCGACACGAGTTGAGCCTCCCAGCCAGCTCCTGCTTCATCTTACTGCACCGTTCCTCTGCTGCCTGCCTGGCCTTCTCCGCCTGCTGCAGCCTACACAGGAAGGAACACGGACATTTGTTTCTAGTTCACTCCTTTCCTGCACCCTCTCACCCTCTTCTTTCAGAGTTACCACAGAGATCTTTGTAAAAGCTTGAACTGAAAATGCTAGTGGAGAAAAAAAAAAAAAGACTTTTGAAAGCAGTTGTTTCTGAAAAAACCCCAAAACCAAAGTCACACCTGTTCTTAAAGTGAAGTGAACATGTTTTTCAACAGCCTGCTTATGGAAAGAGCTATGGTTTTCCAGTGGGTCAGTTATGGGAATGTTTGTCTGGGAAGAAAGAACAGCAAGCACAGAGGGATGAAGAGGAGAAAGTGAAAAAGCTCATGCTGGCACACAGGCCCAAATGGCTACAGGGCATATGGAAGGTCATCCTGTAAAGGTTTATACTGGAAATTTTCTACTGACTTCACTGCTGACTTTCTGATCTTGCAATTATTACCTCTCTTCCATTTGTTTCATAGAGGACATCATCTCATTTGTTTTTCCTTCAAAAGAGGATATTGCTTCTGTTTTCTGTTGTAACGAACACTCTGCGTTCTGTAGGAAATAGTGAACAGTGTTTAAAGTCTGCCACCAGAAAAAGAATGTTCAGCTTGCTAAAGGCCATGCCTGGGTCTGACTGGAATGTGCAAACAAAATGCTGATAATGCCAGAGCAGACATTGCTCCAATTGTTTTGTTACAACCTCAGAAAAACCCAAACCACCTTAATTAAGTTTTGACCTAAGAGATCAGCTACAAGCCAGAAATGTTCTCTTCAGAAAATGCTTGAAGAAATAAGATCAGATTAAATTGACAGGGTAAGAATACCAATGATGATTTGAATGTAACAACTGCACTCAGTGGGCATGGAACCACGAAGCAAAAAAATAACCCCAAATAAATACTGTTTTCAAAAGTAAAGACACACCTCAGCACTGGGGTTTCACTGATTGTTGTCTTGCAAGTGTCTGGGAAGGAGGCAAAGACCTGGGTAAAGTCTGAACAGGCACCGGGAAATAGGCCATAAAAATGGAGAGAAATCCCCTCTGGAATTCTGGCACCAGGTGTGGGAGAGGAAGGCTTGCTGAACTCTTACTTCATGCATGGAGAGGCTAGTTAAAGTTTTATTTCATTAACAGAAACAAGCTGTGTGTATTTTGTGTGAGCACTACTACTCCATTACTACTACTACTCCACTACTCTACATCCTTGTAGAAATGCCTACCATACAGTTTCGTCCAGTTGAAAAGAAGATGTAAAACCACAACCCACCCAAACGAGAAACCCCACAAAAACCATCCCCAGCCCCCAGTACACACCTGAGATTTGTGAAACATCTGCAAGTTAATGGCCTTCACTTCTTCTAACTGTTGGCGAAGTGCAACTAAAGTGTCTTGTTTTTCATGAGTATCTTTTTCCAGAAGTTTCATGGCAATTTCCATTTCTGTTTTCATTCCAATTTGTAGCTCCAACTCTTTTTCTAGTTCCTTACAAAGAGATTTCCTAGTTACTGCTACGTAGCCATATGTCAGGGATAAAACCCAGATAATCCCATACACAAACTGTGTCTTTGCTGTAATAATGCCAGTGGTTTCTTAAAAAGAGACCTGTTATTTCCAATACTCCAAAAGCCCCAATTCCCAGTACCTTACAGACACTATTAATGACCAATGCCCAGCATCTTGCTTGCAATTGCTCAATGAATTCCAAACAGCTGCAAAAGGTGCACAGCTGTCATCTTGTATTTGTAATGTTACAGCAGGCCGAATCCCGTGTCTTTCACTTCACTTCTATAGTTAAGTTTCCTTACCAGCCTGATTTTTTTTTCTTCTTTCAACTGCTTCCAAACATCACTGTACATTTCATCAAGACCCTGGCGTGACTGCTTGTAAGTATCCAATTCTACTTTTGTATCCTCTTTTGTTACCTACAAGAAACACCAGCTACATAAGATCACAAAGTATTTAAAGTATCCCTTTAATTCTTGTGTGTAATAAGAGTATTTCCATGTGCTATTTCAAGTAAAATCCTACTGTTTTACAATCAATGACAAGGCAAACATTAATAAGCTGAAATTTCAAAGATACAGTAATGATAAAAATACATTAATATTTTATACTTTTTACTACGTCTAATACTTTGAATTTGTTCTTCCTTCTGCAAGGATATTTTTGGGTGTGTAGTAAAGAACAGTAAAATCTAATGCCTGAGCATATAACACCCAAACCCAGTGACCTGCACAGCAACATGCTCAAGTGTGCTAAGCATTCCAGTTCACAGCAGGTTTGGGAGAACTCCCTACATGAGGATCCTCAACATCTCTAAATAGGTGTCCCACCTCTACACTCTTTTCACTCCGCTCACGAATTAATTCATTCTGTTGTTTTAGCTGCTGCTGCTCTTCCTGAAGGGATCCAATTCGGTCGGTAGCTGCTGCAAGCTGTATGAAGAGAACAGATCTGTATCTAATCACTGTGCAATCATGCAGCATCTGGAGCAATTCTAAAGTCAGTAGCTCAGTCTCTGCAGCAGCTCTTTGCTCACTTCCCCTTTTGTTCTCCCCAGGAGCTGCCTGACCCTTCTGCAGCTGTACCCACTGTCAGCCAAAATTAATATGCCCACCAGTATTTGTTCACCATCTTCTGCTTCACATCCTCATCAATTATTTTTAAATATTAACTGAGCAAAGAAACACACTGTAATGTAAAAGGTTAATATCCACCCTGGATCTGTGGTATGAACTAGGAGCCATGCCAACCCATGCCAACCCATGCCAGTCCGTCCAGTCCCCACATCTCACCAGTATCTACTCAAATATTTTAGGTGTAAGGTACAGTCTTAGGGAGTTTTGTCTCTGATGGAAAAGAGCTGTGAGGAATATTTAACAGACACAAACCTCCTCCTGAAGTTTTGAATTGGTCTTTTCTAAACAGTCTATTTTGTTCTGGAGATCTGCAACTGTGCAACTGCAGCAAAGAAGAGAGATGCATAAAAACAATAAATGAAGTGTCAACGTTTAACTTTTACTCCTATCCTCCAACAGTATTTTTACAGTCTTGCATTTGTTAACTATGAAGTACTTTGGTGAGCTGGGAAAAGGTCCTGAGGAAGGACAATTGTCCCTCTTAAGCACTGAGAGGACCGTGTCCTTCTGCTGGCAGCCCTGTTCTGTCTCAGCTACCGCAGACTTAACACCCCTCCTGCCCAAGAGGGTAAGGGAGACCTGCTCCTCCCACTGAGCAACCTATGGGGGAAGACTCTTCCTCCAAGGAATGAATTTCCAGATGCACTTGTAATAGTTTCTCTTGAAAAAAATAGCTCCAAAATGTTCTGTTAATCAGTCTCAAAAAAGTAAACCATTATACACGCTTGCTTTCTGCATTGCATGTGCCCGCAGAAGAGTAAGACTACAAAATGAAACGAAGATTTTTGGGAAATAATCAGAAAAGGCATTTCAATATCAACCCAAAATCTACAAGACTGACAGCAGAGACATTCAAAGTCATGCTGGAAAAGCTAAACAGGACAACTCTTTGTATATGAGAATAGATGAAAATCCCACCTTAGATGTCGGTTCAGTTCTTCCACATAATGCTTCTGGTCAAGGACAGCTGTAATCCCTCCATCTCTAGTTACAAAAGTGAGAATTTATTGATTGAGAATAAACTCCTTCATTCTAAAGTGCTATTTTGTACTAGGGCTTTCAGCACAGACCTGTGAACAGAGCTAAAATCTTATATCCTTTCCTTATAAAAACACTTGTGTCTGAGCTGGATCAGAAGTACCAAGGAGGCGAAGCAGCTCCTTGGCTGCTTCTCAGCAGCTCCACATTGAGTGCTCTGAAGTGACAGAAACACATAAAATATGAAGATCCCTTCATTTGCTACACGTCTTAGAAGACCTTAGAAGACCTGACCCAGTGCTGCTAACTGCAGTCTCAAATCTAATATTTCACTTAAAAGTACATTTTTCCCCCCATAACTGATGTCTCCCTCAAAGACAGGGGTTGACAGGGTTTCTGAAACTGTGCTTAGAAACAAAGCAGTGAGTTAGCAATGGGTGACTTGCAAATCATCTCTTCTAAAACCAAATAAAAGCACAATCTAATATTTTGTGTACTTTTAATTTGGTCCCAGCTCAAGACTCAAGCTCTCCAAACTGTTGTTAAAACTACCACAAATTCAGTCTCTGAATTGTTTAGGTAACAAAATATGGTTTGGGTTTTCCTTTTTGGATGATTAATAGTTTGAGATCGCCAGCACTCCCATCCTCCCACAGACTGTCTGACAGGTTTGTTCTACAAAAACTGTAATGATTTAGAATTATTAATTCACCATACATACTGTTTGCCATCACTGTCCTGAGTTTCCTTAAGGTACAAGGAAAAATCAATAACTCCAACCTGAAAAATATATTTAAGATATTAACACACCTTCACCGTGCAATTACACAAAGAAGCAGGCATTATTGTATATTTGGAAAATGATAAAAATCTGAGGTTTAGATTTAGGGAGACAGCTAATACCTATATTCTTCCCAGCTGATGCAAATATACAAGCTAGTATTTGTCATAAAAGCATCAAAGTAACCATATTATGTGTGACCAGTTTCCTGGCAGTTATTAGTTTTGACAGTATTTCCATAAACTACGACTTACATACTTCTGAGTCACTGAGGGAAACACAAGAAGCTCCAGCACAGGCCATGCTGGAAAGAAATCTGGAGCCATCTCAATAAAGTATTTATAGATGTACTTAATTCTACTAGAATCTTATACCAACTGATCCTATTTAAGCTTTAATCTTCACCTGGGAATCCAAGTCTTCTCCTTTCAAGCAGAGGTTTGCATCAATAACATTCAGTCCAACCAGCAGACCCACAATAACAGCTCCTTCCTCCTCCATCATCAATGCATCAGGTTCATAAAATTCACTGGAAGAAATAGTATAAGGCATCACTGCACATCAAACAATTATAATGGCACTTCCATCACTGAAATCATATGAACCATAATGCAGCCTTTACAAAACTCAGCTGAGCTCTCACTAATTCATTGAATAAAGCAAAAGATTTAGAACTCTCAGAAAATACTCTGCAAGTTCCTGTGTAGATTCACTGCAAAAATAATTAACCACTTGCTCCTCTGCAGGCTGCAAGAACAAGCTTAAACTGGTCAATTAATGACTCTCCCTGGAGCCACAGGAGGTGTCAGCGATTCAGGAACACAATGGAATTCAGGAATACACGTCTGTGCTGTTACCTTAACAGATGTTTATGGTCCAGGAGTACTTTGAGATAATCTGCCAGTTTCTTCTGCATGAGTGCTAGATACAGCCAAGCCCTCCCTCTGCCCACAGCAGTCCTAAAATGAAAAGTTGCATGTTTCGGTAAAATCAAGGTGTTTTATTAACTAGATTTGTGCAATTCAAAATTCTCACTTTACAAAGTGAGGGGAAGGACATTATTTACTAAAAAAAACAACAACAACAACAAATCTCTGGGGAAATGAACTGTTGTCTCCAGAACACAAGAGCATTTAAGTATATTCCATTCTTCGGGGAAAGTATATTGTAAAGTCTTCCTAATTTGAAAAACCATATATATTGTCTATTAGCACCATAACCCAACCATTGATACATCTTAGCATTAAAATCAAGTCTACTTCAACCATCCTGAATTACTCAAACCAAATACTACCAGCACATGCACAAAATGACATAAAATCATGAAAGTGGGGAAGAGGAAAAAAAAACTGTGAAGACTTTAGTTACTTTTAGCAAGGTTATAAAAGTTTCCAAATGCTGTTTTTAATCTGACAGCATTGTTTGAGTCAGAAACTAAGTATTTTGAGATATCCTCCTCATCTCTTGGAGAAGTCAATGCCTCCTACATGCCCTATTTTTTTTTCTTTGGTAACAAGAGCTCGTTAAAGGAAGCCAAGAGACTACACGAAAGATTCCTTTTCCCAGCCACATAAACAAAATGCATCATCCCCAACAATTAACTTACTTCAACTCTGGCAGATTTTTAACACTAGTTGCTATATCTGATGCTTCAGGACAAAGTTTCTCCACTAGCTCCAAAGGACCAAAAAACGATTTATTCTGTCCAATAAATGTCTTCTTCACTAAAGGGAGCATACAGAGACGTTTGTGAGGAAAAATGACAGGCTTCCAATTCCAGAATTTTAGATAAATTTTACTTTGTCACCTTGTCTTACCAGTTCATAACATGTCTGTGGAAAGGGGGCATTAAAAACACTTTGACAGTTTAGGAGGCACAAAATACAGGGTTTACAAGGGTAGCCACATAGTTATATCTGTAATACTAATTAGCACTGTATGTTTATAGAATTAATAATGTCATTCAGAAGTCAAGCCGGGGCCACATCAGGACATGACAGAGACTCCTTGAGCTGCCTCTCCTCAGCCTGGCAGCCAGTGCCCACCTTTGAGCCCGTGCTTGAGACAGTGCTCCAGCACCACGAAGAACTGCTGCAGCGGTGGGAAGTCGGAGTCCAAGGTCCGGCCCAGGCTCAGGGCTGACTGGATGAGGATTTTGATGCTGAGCTTCATCATGTTCATGAGGTTGGCACGCTCCTCCATGGTGTGACACCGTGTATCTGGAGGCACACGGGTGGGGAAAGGAAAGCTGCTTTACAATCACAGAAGCAATTAGGTTGGAAAAGACCTTTGAGATCATTGAGTCCAATGTATGATCACACTAGGCCAGGCCACTGAGTACCAGACCAGTGTTTCTTTAAACAGCTCCAGGGACAGTGACTCTACCACCTCCCTGGGCAGCCCATTCCAATGTATAACAACCCTTTCTGTGAAGAAATACTTCCTAATGTCCAACCTAAACCTCCCCTGTTGCAGTTTAAGATTATATCCTCTCTTCTTATCACTGTTTGCCTGGGAGAAGAGACCGACCCCCATCCAGCTAAAGCCTCCTGTCAGGGACTTGTAGAGAGTGACAAGGTCATCCCGAGCCTCTTTTTCTCCAGACTAAACATCCCCAGCTCCCTCAGCCGCTCCTTATAGGACTTGTGCTCCAGACCCTTCCTCAGCTCTGTTGCCGCTCTCTGGGCCCTCTCCAGCCCCTCAATGTCGTTCCTGCATTGAGGGACCCCGAACTGGTCACAGCACTCGAGATGTAGCCTCCCCATTTCCAGCTTCCTGGGGAGAATCTGCACGGAGACGCTGCGCAGCTTTTAGACACCCCTCGCCGCGGTGCCCCCGCCGGGCCTCCATCCTGCGGCGGGGGCGAGCTGGGTAACCCCCCCCGCAGTGCCGCGCCCAGCCCCGGGGGAGCGCGGCCCCAGCCCCCGGCCCGCGGGGTCCCTACCTGAGCGGCGGGGCCGGGCCGAGCGGAGCCGCGGGGCTGAGGGACCCCGGCCCGCCGCGTTACCACGGCGACAGCGCGCGCGGCGGGGGCGGGGGCGGGCCGGCCGCCATCTTAGAGCGGTGTGAGGGGCGCGGGGCGGGCTCGTCCCGGCCGGGGCGTGTTGCAAAATGTGGAGTATGTACAGATTTACTTAAGAGAGGATGTTCTTCGATCTTTGTACAATTTCAAGCCTAAGCAACAGGAAGGGTGATTTAACCCGTGAAACATCAGCTAACGAGCAAGCTGTAAGTGCCGCCCAGGTAGTACAAGGGCGAATCACTTGTCGGTAGAATTGCCTTGTTAAGGTTTAGGGCTGGACATGCTTTAGTGACCTCAGACCTAGGGGAGGTTAAGAAAAGGATGTAGCACTGGTAGTGGACTCAAAGGATGCAGAATTCATGCGCCGCAAGGACGGCCTGAAGCTGAGTCAGGGGAGGTTTAGGTTGCGATCTGGAGAAGGTTCTTCAGCCAGAGGGTGGTGGGACACTGGAATGGGCTCCTCATGGAAATGGTCACAGCACCAAGCCTGAGAGAGCTCAAGAAGCATTTGTACAACACTTTCAGACACATGGTGTGACTCTTGCGGATGGTCCTGATGGTCTAGGAGTTGGACTGAATGATCCTGGTGGGTCCCTTCCAACACAGCATATTCTATGATTTGATGGTATTTGGCAGAACCCCCGAGATAAGGAAGAAACTCATAAAGCCATTTCAGCAACGGTGCTCAATCTGCTCCGACTGGGTAGAAGGTAATTCTGGCAGGGGCAGACTGTGACCACCGACCCCAAGAAACCCACCCACCCAAAAGAGTAGGTAGACTGAGCATGTGGACTAATGAGCATGAGAAGCGAGGATATCATTGGCCAAAAGAAGATAGAATAGTAATTAATAAAAGAACCCAGGAATTTGTAGCCAATGAACATTAATACCTTTGTTTGCTAAAATAGTGAAAAGTTTTGGTAGTCATGCTGGCCTTGTGGATTTACCACCCAGCCCCCTTTTCGGTACGAAAATGTAAATGAATCAAATCCCTCCACTCTCCGCATGGATTGGCCTCCTGCAGACCACGTGAAAGAACTTCTTGTGGGACAACAGGGGGAGGGGGACCAAGACCGGGACCAGCCCCCTTGCTCCTTAAGGCACCTACACGCTCTGACAGGAACTGCCAACCACAGCCCAGTGGCCACCAAAATCACATTTTAAGCCACTGCTGTTTCAGTAGGACAGTCTTGCTGCCACCTGTGGGTCACACATGGCCACACTCTGCAGCAACAGCAGTGGCAGAAGCCCCAGCCCCGTGTCAGTCACACTCAAGATGGTTAACACCGTCTTTAAGATCATGCAAAAGTCTCTTTGGCATTAATTTTACCTTTCTTTTTGTGCACACAATGTTAATTTAGGGCTAAAAATGAGCAAAACTCCTCCTTGTGTCAGAAGATGCAAAACAGAGTCATTCTAACCTAACTGACCTTAATATCTACAATACACACAAAATGCTGTAATCTCTGCAGGCTACTGTATAGTTCATTGTATATATATTATACACACTATATGCAATAGTATATATAGGGTATAATCAATATACAGTATACTATATATATACATATAAAGAGTATACTGTATATTGTCTACAGCCAATGGATACCTCAAAACTGTATATAATGTGTTGACATGAGGCTCAGGATTAAAAGCACCGTAATATTTAGAATTTTGATCTCAATATTGTCAGGGTACACATCAGGAACAGGAAAAAAAGCTGCACAAACAGAAAATGAGTGAGTTTTCTGGGGTGCTGGGGTGTTCCAAAGCAATGCTAACCATTTTGATGGTTTTTTGAATTTGAATTTTTAATTATCAGGAATACTTTCCCTCTATGCCTTGCTCAAGATACACTTATTACCCACAAGACTTAAAAAAATAAAATACCATGAATGAAATGCTCTTTATGAACACAATTTTAAACTAAGAAGCGTCTTAATATGGGTTTGCATTAAGCTAAATAATTACTTGAACAATATTTTTTGGACTGTTGCAAATTTACACAGTCAAGCACATATTTTGCAAAACTGTGCAGGTTGGTACACACAAAATAAACAGGTGTTAGACACACTACCAAAGCCAAGCATCAAAGATTAGGAACCAGGTTATGCCAGTGCAAAAGATCACAGACATGATGCTGCAATCTTTAAGAATGCAGTCACACCGTTTTTTATCTTATTCAACTCAAGAGATTTGTTTCAACATCTTTTTGAAGCCACATGCCTTGTTTACTGTAATTATTCAGCACACTTTGAAGTCAGAAAACACTGAAGCACAAAGGAAAGCTCACAGTTCTCCATCCCTTGGTCTTTGGGACTGCAAGTCTTTCTTGATTTGTTTTCTTTAGATTTGAAGCTTCTGGCCTCTCTGCAAGGCAGGACACAATTTCCTCAGTGGAAGACACTGGTTTTAGAATGGGGTTTATGTGTTTAGAACATGTGATCAATAGATCTGAAGTAGCAGGTAGAGTATGCAATCTCTGGAAAAAGCTGACAGCAGGGAACAAGCTCCAAGCTTTCCACAAGTGGCCTTTCAGGCCTTGGCTTATTTCTTAAAAATACCTGCTTTAAATTAAATTTATAGTGCTTGGTCAAAGGTAAATAATATTGAACAGGTAGAACAGGTGCCTTAGTGCCTGTTCACATTTCATATAAAATTATTAACAGATTTTTCATACAGAATTTTCCATAAAACTCATCAACATATTATCCAAATCCTTTGAACAATTTTGGAGGTGGTGGTGTGTTCCCTTAATTTACAAGGAAGAAGCTGAAAGATTATGGTAAAAGTTCCATTAAGTGTAGTAGCTTCATTTCAAGTAAGAGAATATTTTATTCCCTGCCAAATGCTGTATGTTGTTTTGAATTACATCTACTCACAGCATTATTCCAAATGCAAACATAGAAAATGGGATATTCTGCACTTTGTCAGGTTAGATCCCAGGTGTGCAAGATGAGCACTCAAGAAACAAACCTGTGAGAAGTTTGGTGTGAGACTTCGAGATGCAGGAAAAGAAAAGAGTCTATTTTTTCAGAACAATTAATCTTCAACGCTGACTATGCAACACTGAGGAATTTTTACAGAAAATGAAGTCCATCAGCAGTAACATTTCCCCATGCTGTCCCAACTCAGCCCCATGGAACTTCCCTTTGAATACTCAGTACCATTAAAAACAGAGCAAAGCTGAGCTCCAGTGCTCCAGAACAATTAAGCACCAGTCTGAGACTCTGGAGTACAAGGCTCCAGGCCCAATTTCTGCTGCATTTGAATGGTTTTGCGTTTTTGGGTTTTTTTTTCCTCTTTATGAATATTACTGAGATTTATTTTCCATAAGATTCAACTAAAGCCCTTTTAGTTCAGTTCTAAGAGACCTGTTCCACAAATCTGTAGGGCTGCTAGATCCACAAATGCCAATGTTGAACAAAGCAAGTCGTGGTTAAACTGAAGTAATTTTTAGTAATGTTAAAAAGTAACTTATAACAAATCTGTATCTTAGTTTGCTTGTCTAGTCTCTGACAGGAAAGTTACAGCGAATTCCTTTCCGGAACCTGCAGCAGACAAGGGAGGATATGGAATTCTGAGAGATCCCTCAGTGCAGCCAGGCTGATGGTGAGGGGGGCTTTAAGGAGGAGGAGAAAAGGCAGCAAATAAAACAAAAGTAAATTTCTCCAATATAAGAGTTTAGGTTTTTTCTGGTTATAATGCATTTCTGAAGTTCTACATCTGCGTCGCTTGTTTAATTTTACTTCAATACAGAACTGCAGCATCCTATAAAAAGAAATTCAAAGTAACACCCATGCACCACTGACACGACCCAGCAGCACTTACGGGAGCGAACTCATTTGCGCACCACAAAAGCGAGTTTACTAAAGAAGCGGAGCCGTACTTGTCTTTGCCGGGCTGTCACTGCTGCCGGACTTGGACACCAATCCCACCAGGGATGCGGACTTCAGGGCGCTTCCATAGCTCAGCGCCAAGTTTTCCGAGGCTTTCTTGGCCAGCGACAAGATCGGAGCAGACCACCTCGCTTCCTCCGGTTTCGCCTTCTCCTCGTTCCTCAGCTCGGCCGCGTCAGGGAGCTGTTTTTTGTCAATAACCTCAAAGTCTTCCTCCTTTCCCGCGGCGGGCGCGGCGCGGCGCTCCCCGGCAGCCATCTTGCACGGGTCACATGACCGCGGCCAGGGGCGAGGAAGCCGCCGCCGCCCCGGGTGAGGGGTGGGAACCGGGGGGACACCGGGAAAGGGGGGCGGGTGCCCGAGTCCGGGTAGGAACCGGGGCACGTACTGAAACCCGGGCAGGTCCCGGGAGCCAGGGCGTGTCCCGGAGGCAGCGTGAAGCAGCTGCACACAAAGGCAGGGCTGCAAGGCAGGCCCGCCCTGGTCTGAGCACTTCGCTTGGTGTTCAGAGTTAAAGGGCGTGAGAGATGAAGCAAGAGTCTACCTTTGAACAAGTTAGGAGAGTAACAAAAAGTACGGGTTTTTACTGCTGTGTCCCCAGACATAATTTTCAATAAAAAAATTGGTGTGTTTTGACATCTTAGATTTACACAGTTAAGTTGTGACAGCTTTAAAAGATCTCTATTACTCTGCCTGTGATTCAAGTCGTTGTAACTTAAAGTGGAGGATTGGTATGACAGGTGCACTGCTGTGAAAAGGGCTTGTCCTCGTCACTGACATGGAAACACAACTACTCAGTAAAGCCACTTCATTAATGTATATGGGCTGTGTTTGGTAGAAAGACCTATCATGAAGGGGAACTGAAATTACCCCAGTATGAAAATGTGATCTTTCTGTGTGCTGCAAATATTGATGTAGCCTACTGATGTATGGCTTGTTAATTGTTTTTCCATCCAGCAACTGCATGTGCTTGAGATTTGTCACTCGTTAGTCACGAGGCTTTAGATGCTGCATATGAGCTTTTTGTGCTATATAGAGGAAAGCCTTTTGGGTTTTGTGGTGGGTTGTGTTTTGTTTTGTTTTGTTTTGTTTTTTGGGGTTTTTTTTGGTTTTTTTTGGTTTTTTTTTTTGTTTGTTTGTTTTGTTTTGTTAAGAAATAAGAGAAGGAGGAGAGAATAGGAGAGATAGGAGAGTTGAAGGTCAATTTGCTTAGTGTTGCAGCAATATAAATCTTCAGGTCTATATCTTATTTTTTTTCCTAATATAAGCTAGTTTATGATTGATTCTGTCTTCTTGGCTTCTTAGACACTGAGAATTTAACAACTTGTGTTACACAAAGGACACGGAAGCTCTTATATTTTTGTTGAGAATTCGGAGATCAGCAGCCTCTTATTCATCCATGATTCAGATAAGCTAAGTATAGGCTTTAAGCTACTTTTGCTAAAGGCTGCTAGAGATAAGTTCTGCTCCATCTTGTGGACTCCAGCGGTATTGGGCTGTTTGGAAAGGAACAGCTCAGCTCTGTAGGTTGCTCTCTTGCAGTTGAATATATGAATATACCTCTTGACTGGAGTAAGACTTGATAGTGATCTTCTGCCTTTCATTAACCACCCAGTATCAGAGTCAGGGCGGAGAAGGTAGTCTTGCCTAGAAGCAGAATTCTAAGCATTAAAATAATAGGTTTTTTTCCAATGCATCTGAAGAATAGGGCATAAAAGTTTTGTGACTGAGAAAATAAGAGTTAACCAAGGCTCCTCTTTACCTCATTATGTTGCTCCCTTAAGATAATGATGCCTCAGACTCCTCTTTACAGCCTCACAATGAGCTATTTTGTAAAAATATGAAGCTATCACATAGTCTGTGATTATATTTTCTTATGTTACTATTAAAGAAACATTTGATCATTTTATTTCAGATGTCTGATGAAGAAAGTTTATACTGTGCATAATAAATGTGCTAAAACTTTTGCTACACATGATTTAATTGTGCTTCCCTTACTACTATTTGGTCAAAATTACTTAATCAGCCACTGATTGCTTTAAATGCCCTCTGTCCTCACACTTTTTATTTTAAAGCAAGCAAGAAGTCTTGTGACATTGCAAGGGAGCCCTAAGTTAAAGAGATTTGTTTTGCTTACAGAGTACAATTTCCTAAGGAGTCATTTGGGGCAGCCAAGGAGGGTGAAGTTACTACAGAATACAGCTTTAAGCACATTAAAAAAAAAAAAATTTAAAAACTCAAAACCATAAGTGACGTAACTTTGGTTTCGGTTCACTGATTCATCAAGGAGGGGCACTATGCATGAATAACACTACTGACTTTTAGCTTTGAGACTGGGCTTATTTTTGTCTTCTGCAGATGATGATAGTTCACCACTGTTTTCTTTTTGCAGACCACTGGTCCAGCTCTTGCTACTCAAGTGAAGATGAGCAATATTTTCTTTTGAAAGCCCATTTTGTGATTAGTTTAGGTCTGCCATAAACGTCACTCTGTGTAATCACAAAAATACTTAAAATAGTTAGGGCTCATCGAAAAGTTAGTGAGGGGACTAAGTGACCCACTTACTACGTTTTGCTTTTCCTAACCCTAGAAATCAAGGTGCTTCTAAAGAAAAAATACCATTATAAAGCTGAGATAAGGAAGGTTCAGTTCTTTTTTCATGCAGATCTTGCATGGCCTTGTTTAGTTTTACTGTTCCTCCCTCTTCTCTGTACTCTTATGTGACAGGATAAAAATTCACTTCTGAAATACCTAAAAAAATAGTGAATTCAAAATATAGAAAAAGATTATTCTGAAAGAATTCCTATTTTAATCAGGAAATGGTACATTTAATACAAAAGTGTGGTTAGCAGAATGGAAGATAATTAATTTCAGAATAGGAGAAACTTAATTCTTATTCAATGATACTTAGCAAGACTTTCTTTGGTTAATTCCTCTTTATCTCATATTTATTGCTTTTTTGGAACAATGTTTTAAGAAACTTTTTTTGCCATTTAACATTTTGAGTTAATCACACATGTAAATATTTTAAAACAGCAAAATGCCACTGTGTGCTAAAGGGTAAACTTTTGTGATTAGCTGTTATTAATACTTTGCATTCCTATAACTTTTTCAGTCTGCAAAACAGATTATATTACAAATGATCTAGTTGAGTTTTTGACCTTTAAAAGGCTGGTAGGAATAAATACCAAGTGTGGCTGTAGTTGGGAATAACGTAAAAACCCCCAAACCCTGGTGTGTTATGTGTTTGACAGCATATTATAGAAGTTTTACAGAGCAATACCAATCGCAGTATTTGTTGAGAAGAATTCAGTGGTTGCTGAGTAGAGCTGCGTCCACAAGTCCTGAGCCACCACTTTGTGCAAGCAGGAGGCAAGAAGCTGTGCATGGATACGGAGCAGCCATCCAGAGTCACCTCCCAGTGATTGCAGTGCCATCAAATAGCAATAAACAGTTCCTTGTACTCTTCTCTCCCTCCCCATTCCTCAAACCACTGAAACATTCTTCCCTGTGGGTACTGGGTTGAGTGCCACTCGAGGAAAAACAGTATTAGGAAATGATAACATGTTTCCTTTAGGACATCATCAAAAACCCCCCAAACCTTCAACACTTTCCAAAGCCAAGAATAAATTCCTCCATTATAACAGTGATTAAGTAATTAGAGATGACAGTTTTAGCTGTTGTTCTACTTCTAGTGCAGCTAATTAGTTAAGATACTTTCCTATCACTTCTAATCAAAAAGTGATTTAAAGAAAAACAAAAATTCCAGTTGTGTCATTGCAGCTGTATTGAGTCAAATATTTAAAAAAAAATTTTAAACCCACAGCTTTATGCTCCCTGATCCCACTGCACCAGCTAGTGCCATCCTTGCAAAAACTCATTGGTACTGACAGAATTATCTGTTTGAAACTCCTTTCTAAAACTGTTAGAGTCCCTAAGAGGACATGGAAATATTTGTAGCTGGAAATGTGTGTCATTGTAGTAAATAAAGGAAAAGACAGTAAAACACGGAAGAGAAACTTGCTTTGAGATGTTGGCATGGAATCAAAAGACCAGCAACTCACTCAGTATAAATTGAGATCAGTCAGTAAGACCAAATACCCACCAGATGTATGTTGAATAACAGTCTGAAGAAAAGTCCAGTGTATTTATTGTTCTACTCTGAACCACTGCCTGGATTTCAGAAAAAAAAAATCTAATAGGAGTATCGAGGACAAGAATGTGGAGTATCAGAAAGAAGGCAAAAAACAAAGTTCACCGATTTTCCTTTTAGTCATTTAACGTTTGTTGGCCCTCTAAAAAGAGGCAGAGGCAGAACTTCCCAGTAGGTGCCACTATGGCACCACTTTATTCACAGAGAAGCCTCTAACGCCCAGCGAACACCACGTTGTGCAGCCACCTGAGAAAATACCGGAGAGCTCCCAAGAAAAAGAAAAGAAACAAGCGACCCCTGAAGGTGCTCTGTGATAGAGGCCGTGCTAATAGAGATCTGTGAGGGGAAAGTCGCTTGGCTTCTTTTACAGGGGCTTCAATTTGTGACTGTTGAATGAGTGTCCAGGAATGCTCTCTAATGGAATAATGGAATCCTACCTGTTCATGTATCAGGGTCATTTACCAGCTCTAGAGTTTCATGTGGGATTATGAAATTAGAAGTATTTTAGGAAAGATTTTTTCTGTTAGTAGTTGTTACATAATGTTCCAAGGACGTTATGAGTAGGAAGGTTTGGATAAACGGTATAATTTGGTCCAGTCTACAGACTAAATTAGAAGTCAGAGCACATCTGTTTAAACAGTTTAATTTCTAGACTTCATGACCTGTGTGGTTTTGGGTACATTTTTCATGGCTTATCTATTTTGTTGGTTTGTATTTTGTATGTTTGTTTGTTTGTTTGTGTTTTGTTTCCCCCCCCCGCTTCCTTTCCTGTTTTTTTAGTTCTTAGTAGCTTGTTTTTTTTTTTTTTTTTTTAATTCTTCCTACTATTGCTTGCAGACAGTTTTGTGTCAAGCACGATTTTGAAGGTTTTATAAAAGTGCTGTAAATTGACTCGACTGAGGGGCATAGGGTCAAAGGAATTATAAATGTGATTACAGGCCGAATCCTAGTAAGATATGAACGCAGTATCTTTGAAATGTGCTGACATTTTTGCTACTTAATGCAGTTTTCAACTAACACACATGAGAATATTTATATGTGACTTAATTAGCTGAAGAAATGGGCTCATATTGTTCTATTAGTGTAACAGAAATGATGCAAATTGTATAAGAAAATGTTGTTAGTTATTATATCAGCCAATAAAATACATTATATATTCCCTAGACAAGTTTAGAAAAACACCTTTATGCTATACAAAACCACTGTAGTAATTTTAATCATGTTTCAAAAGCAAATACTGGAAGTTCATAAAAAATTTACTCCATTATCCATAAACTAAAGAACATTTAGGTACTTGCATGCAGTTCTGGTGACAATGTAGTCATGCACTTGAGGGCACAATGTGGCACAAACTGGCTCAGGTTTCTCCACAAAGAATTGAGGTCTTATGATTGAGTCCCCTCTGTAAGGTGCAGAGTTGGAAAAGATTGTTAACTAATAGTGTGAGAAGTGCAATTCCTGACTTTTCTGCTGCCTTTGATTTTCTCATTTTCTGATTTCTCTATGAGTGACACTGCATACTAATTAGGAAGATATTTAGAGAGCTTAAACCAAAAGCGAAGTCAATAAATCTTTAGCTAGATTTTTCTTTGTTTTAAATAGAAACAATATCTTCTCTCTCTTCTTTCCTTTCCTTCCTCAGAGTGTTTTTCCTTGCAGAGCTGTCATTTAAATTTGGTATACCACACTTAGGGATAACTCCCAGACCCTTTCATTCAATAGGAATTTTTATGGGGTGAAAAAGGGAAAAATGAGCTATGTGTTTTACAGATGTACAAAAGCACCTTAGTTATTGACAGAATCAAAGGGAAACCTGAGCTTTTGGTTAATGCAGGTGTGCAGCTCAGCTTCACCATGTCTCTGTTATCAGTTCCCCTCATATTACAGGTTAGGCTAATTTCTCGTCAGGCCTTTCCAAGCTCGATGGAAGCTTGAGTGGGCAGGTTAGATGGTAACAGTCAGATTTCTCAGTGATCTCTCACCAGAAATACTTTTGAAATATCTTCACTAATCCATTTGAGGGAATTAATCATATGTAAGCATGTCACCTTTGGAAACAGAACTGAAAAACATAGGGCAGTAGTCACTTCAGTGGTTTAAACTAGTTTAAAGGGCCACTGGAGTGCTGCTGTTCTCCTTTTTCTGCAGCTCTGTGTTCCCATTTCCTTACATAGCACTGCTCCCCATCTGACCTCCTGACAAGCCAGTGGCAGATGAAAGCAGCAGGAAATGCAGGCTGGGGCTCTGTAGCACCCCAAGGTGATCTGACTGCTTGCTGCCTTCTTGCCACCTCTTGCCTCTGGCCAAACCCTTCCTCAGCTCCCTTGGCCACTGGCTTGCTGAGCCATTTCAGTGCACTGAGTTAGCAGAAAACGAATACAACAAAAGCGAATAGTTTTTCTGCTGATTTAATGCACTGAAACAGCTCATATTTTCCAAGTTGTGTTGGGAGAATCACTTCCTATATGGATGTCCTGCTCAACTCCCAGTTTTCTGCCTGCCCTGAGTTCTTCACAGAGGCTCCACATGGCAGATGTGCAAACAGATGATGCAAAACAGATGACAGAGTTACTACTGGAGTGTTTTATCTTAAAGATCCTTCTTTCCATCTTTTCTTTGTCATACCAGCACAGGGGCAAAAAGGACCAGAAATAGAAAGAGGAAGCATTGCTTTGGTAAATCCCAAAAGCTTCTAGAAACCAATGGATCAGAGACTTTGTGATTAGGAGTTGTATCTGAAGCAGCCATCTTTACATAAAGAATATAGAGAAAACAAGATGCCAGTGTAGACTGAAGGCTCATATGCCCAACAGCAGAACCTCCCCAGAAACCTCCAAATTATTATTTTTAAAGTTTTTCCATTTAGATCCTCAGTTTATACTGTTACTGACTTACACATTAACCTTGGATGCTGATGATACTGTCATATAGGCAGATGTAACGTCCTTCCTCAAATACTGAGAAACAGAGCAACCAAGGAACCATGACAGGTTCAGGTAGGAAAAAAAAATAGGAGGGTCTAATAATGCCAAATACATTTAGTATGCAACAGGTGGCATTGTTAGAAGTGCATACCATGGCAAATTTCTGTTGACACCTCACCTGATGTAATACAGATCTCTTTAAACTATCTCACATAATCAAGAGAATTCCTTTTTCTACAGCAGACTTTCTTAGGGGTGAACCTTAAAAGCACACAAAGATGAAAGTTAGAGAATGGTGAAAGAACCATAATTTGTAATAACTTGAGTGGCAATAAAGAAATGTAATGATGGCTTCAATGAAATAAAGTGGAGATCATTAATCTTTGTAGGTGAAACTTGTTTAAAATTTCTAGCAGTGTGAAAGAAAAAGACCTCTAATTGAATTGCCACTTTGTGCAAGTGGGGAGGCAAAGACACCTCTGGTAGATGGCTGTGTTTTGCTAACACAGAGTGGTAATTGGCCTCCCACTGTTAAGATACAGTGTCTTCCATCTTTCCTTTTCCTCTTTGGTCCAATAATTTCAGAAGATTTTACACATTGCCCTGACTGCTGTTGGAAATTGTTTCAGTATTAGTAACTATTAGTATTAGAAATAGAAATAGTGTTAGTAGCTGTAACAAAATTTTCAGGACCTCTTTTAAAAAGCAAAAAAACCGCCAAACCCTCATCTGAAAATGGCTCTATTGACTGAAGTGAGGAAGAAAAATGTGAAGCCCAAATGTAGTAATAAAGGCTTAAGTTGAAGAATTTTGCTGTTTTTCCAATAAACATAAACAAAACATGTTTGTTTTTAAATACAATAAGAGCAATAAAAAATCCCAACATTGTCTGCCAATTATCACTTCAGGCTTTGATCTTGTCAGAATTCATAAGCTCTCAACTCCAGTACTGCCAGGATATGTTGGTATTGATCTCCCCTGGATCAATGCTTTATAATGGTTGAAAGCATGAGGCCACCCAAGGCACTGTCACATAATACTGAGGCCCTGCTTTGCTCTTTAACTGTGTCAGGGTTGCCATATGCAGTCTGTAAACATGGAAGGAAAAGATCTTTTCTTTCACTGTATCATATTGGTGGGTAACCACTGCTGTCTTGGAACTCTCACAACAGGCTGACATTTCAGGTGCATCCCCAAAAGTTCCAATTATGATGGCTCTTGCCAGTCCTCCCAGGACCTCAGCGTTACTTCTTGGTGTTTTCTTTCTTAAAAATCCACCACCAGTTTCAGGTAAAGGAGAAAATCTGGAGATGCTGTGGAAGAAGATGAGTAAATGGGATTTAAAGGCTGTTATATTGGTTGTATTTTAGTTGCAAATTGAAAAGTCATTGAGGAGTTTCATGGTGTCAGAAAAATAGTTGGCTTTGCTTTTTGGAGAAAATGTTACGTTTATATGCAAGAGAGAAACTGCTTGATTAAAAAACTTCACAGTTTACTATTAAGTGATTCTGCTTTGTACTCATAAGGAGAAGCCTTATGGCTGAGACACTGCAGGGAAACTTAGATCTTTGTTCTATTCCCAGGTCTGGGGTAGTTTATTTATGTCCTGACACTTATATTGTTTATGATTCCAAACTTTGCCTTAGTTTTCTTTCTACAGAATGGTCACTATCTTCCTTCATTTTGTCTATGTAGACTGCAGGCTGTTTGGAACAGGGACTTCTCATTGTATTACTAAATGCATGTATCATGCCTGGCACGACCAGAGCTAATGTTGTTTGGGTAAATAGATATATATTTAATGCCACTGTTTCTAAAAAATTATTGGAAAGTGCTGCTCTTGGAGTGCTTCCAGTTAAAGTTACTTTTATGTCTGGTTGTAGAGAAAATGTTTCACAGTGCAACCTATAAATTTTCATTAACCAAAACGAATTAAATTTGCCACAGGCTTCTAACTTCAGCTCATTATGTGTCTTGGAAAGTAAAGTATTTCAGTTATTTGTTATTTGTAGAGGCTGAACTGCACAATCCTTAACTGCTTGAGAAATTATGTAGATATGATAGATCCCAGAATAAGAAAGATGGAGGGAAGGAAAGAGCAAAATTTTGTCCTGAACTAACTGGATGTGAGAGAAGATTTTGAACTAATTTGGAAGACTAGGACTGTAGCATAACAGAGAAAAGTTCTATTTTTTTCTTTCAATGACTTATGTTTTCTCACCACTGTGCTCATATTTTATAAAACCCAATTAAAGAAAAATCAGTTGGATTCCTGATATAGCCATGGCCACTATTTTATCATAAATACAGCTTTTTTTTCAGGCTAGCCTCTGCTTAGTGCAGATACAAAACAATAATGGAACTATGGATCTAGGAGCAAGTTAACTTTTTCAAAATAGTTTCTGATACAAATCTCTTTTTATTTGACTATGACACTCTGTAGAGATTCCTAATTAGCTAACTTCTTTTTAAATTCAATTTCAGATCAGAATCAGAGCAGTCAGTTGTTTGATTTCCCACTGGTGGGGAAGTGAGTGAGCAGCTCCACGGTGCTTAGTTGCCAGCTGGGGTTAAACCATGACAACTCATTATGTAAAGTTTTACTTCTAGAGCAGCTCTGAGATGCACTGAGCACAGAGTCCAAAGGGAAATACTTGCTTTGTGCCTAAAGTATCTCTGAAATTTATTAAAACCAGTTTTGTGATAGTTTGGAGGTAGTGCCTAGGTCTGAACTTTGGGCCTTAATCCTCAGTTCTGCCTTCTGTATTTATCTTCCTCCTTTATGTTCCCTAAGTGAGCAGAGGTGATGGTGTCATGATCACATTGCTGTCTTAACTAAAATTTGCATTGCTTTATGAAGAGGAACTTCACTGGCATTAATTAAAGATATGATCCCTGCTTTTAGAGAAGGAAACAAAAAACCAAGTGATTTTAGTTCTTGCTAATCAAAATTTCAATCTCTGCACTGAATAATTGATATGAGATCCAAATCTCTGTGAAGTAAATTTAATTTATACTCATGAACAGGACAGAAGCCACAGGAAGCTGATAAGAATTTGCTTTGAGAATTTTCCTCAGGATAGCAACCTTCCTCATGATAATAGTTGTGCGGCTTATTGTTACTTTGATTTAAAATTCCAGAAATCCTTTATATTTCAGGACAAATCAAATGTAACATGCATTGTTCTTAGTGATCATAGGAAGAAGAGATTGAATTGGGGCTTACAATAAATTGTAAGAAACAAAAAAATCCTCAGATGTTTTCCTGCACAGGTTAATAGATGTTCATTTTTGGTATTAAGTTTTGCAATGTCTGAGCCAGAGCAGGAACTCACAACCTCTAAAAGAGCAATGTCACTTCCTACTTCTTTTTCTGCTCGTTTGTAATCAACATGTTCCTTTCTTCATCTTCTTCCCTTGGCTCAGGGACTCACCTGACACTTACCCTGAGCTGATTCAGCTAAATCTGACTAAATGAGCAGAAAACTACATCCCTCAAAAAAAAAAAAAAAAAACCAACAAAAAAACCCAAAAAAAACCCCAAAAAACCCCGTCACAAAAAACCCCAACCAACCAACCAACCAACCAGCCAACCAAAGAACAACAAACACCACTCCCTACCCCAAAACCTCAGTATTTTTCTGCTTATTTGGAGGGTTGAATGAACTGAGTGGCAGAGAATGTGTAAGGATGCAAACATGTAATTGGGAGGGGCACTTATTCTCTCCATGGGAAGTTATATATCACTTCAGTTACAGGGCAGGAACTTCTGTTATTCAATTGAAACTCTAGGTGCAATCCTTTTTATTTTTTATTAAGTCTCTCCCTCTCGCAATTTAAAAACTTTTGAAATGTTACATTATGCATTAAAAAAAAAAAGTCAAATATTAATTTGGAATGTTACATCTTTGCCTCTTTTTTAGAAGACCATCAATACAAAAATCTAATCTTTGTGAATCATGCAAGCTGGCAAGGACATCCTCAGTATCTGCTGCAGTCTGAGAAATCTGTTCTATAGGTGGCACTTAACAATCCACTTTTCTTTAGCATATGCTTAATTTTTCTGATTTGAGTGATTTTGCTTAGGAATAAAATAGTCAGAATTCTAGCCTTGCCAACACAAAAAATGAAGCATCTCAGGAAATGCCATGTTCCCATTTTTTGATTACTTCTCCTTCTACTGGTTTGATCTATTAATGACCAGTTATGGTCATAGTTAGACCAGTGTGATTTCCATATCACTGTCTACACATACTTGACTTTTTCCTTTGACTCTGATAGTTTCCTATCTGCTCTACTGCAGAGTTTGATGAAAATTCAGCTGCTGTGAGAAACATGTGGCACCAACACTCTGTGATGACTCAAGAGCTGGCAGGGAGCCCTACAGTTCTGCTGAGTAAGTTGTTATTCCTGAGTTTGCAATTTAATGGCTTATGTTTTTGCTGGAAAAATTTATACTATGGTATGAGAGTTATTGTGGCTTCTTTTTAATTTTCATATACTCCTACCTATGACTTTTTCTGTTATTTTAGTATCAGTCTAAAGTAAGTGTTTAAAAGCAGTGGTCTCCTTTTCAGAATCTGACAATCTTTCACACACCTCTTTCTCTGAGTTATTTCTGACTAATACATTGAATTGTAAAGGTCAAAAGAAAGAACTTGATGTTATGGTCTTTGATAATGATAATAGAAAATATTATGAAATAAGAGCTATGACTTGATAGAAGAAGTGATTTTTGCTGGACTGAATTTCTGTCTCAAAATTCCCAGATTTTCAGTCTTAAAAAAGGCTTTTTTTTTTTTTTTTTTTTTTTTTTGGTATTACTTGTAGAAACACTGCATTGTACAATAGGAAATAAAAACCAGATTCCAGAAGGTTTGACATTGTTCTTTACAGAGATACACTCGATTTTTATTTTAATCTTGAAATATTGTAACAAGTCATGGGATTAGCTGGAAAGGACCTCAGTCTGCTGCTACCTCCACATTTACAAAAGAAACTTAGGAAACACAACCTGGGAAACCTTCTTTTAATATAGTTCTGAGTATACAGTTCATTACTGTCACTAAGACACTCAGATTTAGCTTGACTTAAATGTCAGAAAATATTATTCAGGTGTAGAAGACACCAAAGATCACATCTAACTGGTATATTGAATCTTAATTAGCAGGGAGACCATATAAAACTCAGAAGCTTCTATGAACTAAGAAAACAACCCTGACATTCTCTGCTCAGCTCTGGATATTTGTTACCGACTTTGATCTCCAGTGATAATCTCCAAAGACCCAGGATTCTGGCTCACTTAAAAATTGGGTTTACTTTCAAACTTTGCTGTTAAGTCATTATTACCAAATAGCTGGAAGTATTAGAACCTCATAAAAAGCATTTTATTTCCCATTGCAAGAGTTAGAGTTTAGGCAACAACATTACATAAAGCAAAACTTGTTTCTTCTCTGCAGCTCAGTTTACTTAGTGTTAAATATATTCTATGCATTGACACCATGTCCTGTTAAGTTTTTATAACAATCAGCAGGTTTTGTGCAGGTCCCAATATGTTTAGAAAATATCACAATATTTTTAAAAGATATAATAACTAAATAGTTGTGAAATGGCCTAATGCATCTTTGCTTGAGATAAAGACCTCAATCCACATCATAGTTAATGGACTCATCTGACAAGTAGGGGAAAAAAATCAGTTTTTCTTCTAGATTTTCTTCTTTGATATTTGTTATTGGCAGGATTATTTCTAATTAGATTGTTCTTTTTCCCAGTCTCAGAAGTGACACATACAGTGAGTGAACAAGCAGACTTTGTAGCTCATGCATCTGAACTGCAACTAATAAAGTGCACTGACACTGCAGCTAAATTTGCATTTTTAAGAAGTCCATTGTCACAACTAATTACATAATTTCTTTTGTTATGTGAGAATGTTACAGGAATAATCTATGAAAGACTCTGCATCAAACTTCAGATTATTTGGACTTCTATGATGGTGAAGTTTATGAGTTTGCAGTGTGATCTTGAAAAATACTTCCGGTGCTCAGAAGCCTGAGGTGTGTTTAGCTTTTATTTGAGAGGGCAACATTAAATGTTCTCTCATACTTGTAATTTAATTGGTACCATATAACCTGTATTATAAAAAATTACTGGGATATCAGAATCTGTTTCTTTCTTCCTGACATTTCCATTGTTATGAAAAGCAAAGCTGAAATCTCATGTCAAAGATGTTGGAAAATATGGTTGTGTTCGTAATTAAACACAGGCAAAGCAACTCTAAGCCCATTTTCTCATTTCTACCTTGAATAAGTAAAAACCATTCCTGGTATTTTCTGGGCAAGATATCTACCAAAATCAATGAACTAATACACAGGTTTGCATAAAGTGCAGCAAAAGTAAATGCACCAGGGAACCTTTCTGAATATCTGTGTAAAGCCCCCATTGCTATGCATTCTGTGGGAATGTTGGTATGAGGACAAATGGGATCAACACTTGGATGGCTGAAAGTGATGCTTGGAGAGGATGAGATCAACTTACCATTATGAAGTTGGGTTGGAAACCTTCTGGTTGACTGCAGCACACAAACCCTGATTGCTTTGCATTACATTTATGTTTATAACGATGTTGTGAGGAGGTTTCAGTCAGTGCTCAACTGGCATTTTTTGTACAGAATGGAGCTGATACAAACTGGTAATTTTCAGTTTGTGGGATGTTCTGAATTCCATGTTTTGTTTTGTTTTCATCTCAGAATACAAAGCAATGCAATTTCCAAAATAATTCTCAATGCAGCTTTGTTTAAACTGACACATTGCTGACAAAAATGGTCTGTGATAGCCCAACATAATTTTTCCTGTGGCTGCTTTGCTGTGTAGAACTTCATTCTCGTGTATTCTGGGAAACTTCAGGTACGTAACTCTGTGTCCTCTGTCCTTTGGGAAACAAAGTGATACCATTGTCATAAAACACAGGACACTATGAACACTCTAAGTTTTACTTCTAAGGTTTCGTAAAAAGGTCACAAATTTTACTTTTTACTTTGGATTTTTTATGTTTTCCTACATTCTGGATTGCAAACTCCATTTAATGGCCAAATTCCTTTATTTTCATTGCCATTTTTTCAATATTTTCAGGAAAAACTTTTTGGGGTGTAAATCTTGGATCATGACCTCAGTCTCATGGGTCTGCTCTATATCTGAAAGGAAAGAGACCTTGTCCCAGAACTCACCATCTCTGTGAAATTGTTCTGTGGCTCTGTTTGACAGAGGATGGTCAGTCACACTGGTCATGTTAGATCTTAGTGAGATTTATAGGTTATCTGTTGCTGTCTGGGCAAACCTTTCTGCAAAACCTGCTGAAAACTGCTGCCCCCAGTATTTCTGTTATATTGCCAGGTGCAATATACAGTGACATGGATGTGTCTTGAAGCTCAGACTTCACGTTTACATAGATGAAAATTATTTTATATATTTTTTTGATAAAAGAATTATTTTCTTAAATGTTTCCTGTATAATTGGATAATGCTAGTTATTTTCATGTTGGGGAGTAGAAAAAAGGAAAAAAAAGAAGCTAAGTATGCTGACTTCTATGAAGTTTGTGTTCTTAAGGCAATGATTCAAAGTAACTTATAATACTGTTACTTGTTTTTATCAGTGAACATAATTTTAAAATGTTTAACATCTCTTTCTGTGGCACTATACAGTATATACTTTAATTCTGCTGGCAGACACTGTTAATGCAACTGTACATTACTTCAGCCATAGTCTGCAGGTTGTTGATGAGAGCATGGTGATTTTCCCAATCCTGTTGGCACATCCATTCCCTGATCTGTGTCTCAGCCTCTCACAGGGTACCATAGGAGTAAATGTCTATGAAATGTTGATGGACATTTCCTCAGTTGTCAGGATGATCATGAAGACAATTATCTATGTTGTGGACTTAAGATTTGGTACTCATTACTGTTTACCACACTCAGATGTTAGGGCTGAAGAGCCATAGTATCTCTGCCATCTGTTTAGGCTAAAATTTAAACTTGGAAAATAAGAGTAGTGAGAAGCTTTTCAATGACCATTTTTACTGGCAGAGTGGGTTTTCAATATTTTTTTTTTGTGACTATTGATTATTTTCTGGTTCTTTTTGATAAATATTAAGGGGAAGGAAATAGTACTTGTTCATCTGGTGCATAGGAAGTGTGATTTGACACAACCAAGTGGCTTTTAGGTGGTAGATCCTTATAAATAATTGCATAAGAGTTGCTTTAACTTAATTTTACTTCATTTAAGAAACAATGTAAAATGTAGGCACTTAGTCAATTGGCTTCCAAGAAGGAGGAAATGTAGGGCATTTACAATTTAACAAATATGTTACATTTAGAAATCCATAGAAACATGACTTTTCATTGCTTTCATTGTTTTCCTACTATCGCATATATTAATTTTTAATTTTCTAATTTCTGCCTTTTATTCTGTCTCTAGACGATGTCACTCTCTTGTAGTCTGTGATTGCCAACTCTTCCCTTCAAGAACAGATTATTGACCATTTCTTTGAGTTTACTGTTGGTGAAGAAGCCATTGAAAATAATTTTAGTAGGGTTGACTGAAGTCCATGAGTCACATGCTATTTGAGCTTTTTATCTTATTGAATTTAGGAGCTGAAAGTGACATAGTAATGAAAAGTCAGAAGGGGGAGAAGTGGATCAATATATTGCTGAATTCTTATTGAAATTCTCGTGCTTAGACGGTTCTGGGCGGTTTTATTTCTGCTTAACATTTGCTGAATAAAAGTCATTGCCCTAGAGATGCAAGATTTATTGACACACAGAGATGAAAATGATTAGCTAAAAGGTTTCTGCACAAAGAGAATCAGAATCAGCTGAAACACTACAGGGTGGTTCATATACAGGAGGCTGAGCTATTTCAAATAAGTTATTAATGTTCAAAGCTGAAAGCTGAGGTAGTTAATATTACACCAATTGTTTATTCTTTGCTTCCTTTGTAGGGGCCATAAAATTCTGAAAAAAATTCAGCTATATATATAGACTTATGTATTCTATACACACATGCTTTGCTTTTTAGAGTTCAGAAAGGCTTTATTATGTTTCCATAGATTTATTTTCTAATTAAGTACATGTTTGTTTATTTAAAGATACCAGGTTTTGAAGAATTGACTTTATGGAATATTCCTGCAGTCCTGACAAAGGTAAAGATCTGTGACAATATATTCTGGTTCATTAGGAATCATGCACACTCATTTTATATTTGATTTCATATGCCACATATGCAGCATCTTGGTACACCCTATTTAGCTTTTCAAACATCTGAAAGATGTCAGCATGGTTTGGCTTACAGTGCACATGAGTCTGCCAGGAGCACAAGGCAGAACCTCTGCTTTTTGACGTAATGAAGAACAGGTTTTGTCCTCAGACTCGACTTTCTCTTGACTTTGTACAGACAACAGAATAGTAATGCCTGAAAAGCTTAATTGTCAGACAGATCAAATTGAATTACAGTGTGGTTCAATGCTGTCAGAAGTCAAACATAGGGAAAAATTCATCTTCTAACTAGATGGCATTCAAAAGAGTTTACTGATCTTACTAAAGCTACTCACAGTCCCAGCGCCACCACATTTCTAGTGATAATCTCTAATGGGCCACGTCTTTGCTTCCTTCATCCAGGTACTGAATGGACAGTCATCCACAGGGAATTTGTGGTACTCTGTAAGAACCTGCTCTGTCCTGCCCTGGGCTGCCAGCACAAGTGCTGGAGGGTGGTGCTTCCAGTCACAGGGCCTGGGATAAAGAAGTGAGGGCTTCGGTGATGGATGCCGCGTTGGTCCCTGCTGGGTCCCTCGTGGCCCGCTCAGGCGGCGCTCTCCCGGCACCTCCGCGTGCGCACAACCTCACCTGCGCAGGTGGTCACCAAGAGCCGCTCACAGCCCCAGGCTGTGCACCAACCGCAGACAGAGAGGCGAGAGGGGCTCTCTGTGTGCAATTCAAACACCCCGAAGGGAACAGGGGCAAGAAAGAACAACAACCGAAAGCCCGAGCCACTTTTATCCCGAAAACTCCCAAAGGCGGGCAGAGCATCCAAAACCAATGGTCTGAGGGCTCGGGGGCAGAGGCGAGGTTGAATGGCATAACAGGGGCCAATGGGAAAAGGGATGGGAGGGGGAGAGGACCAGTGACCAGCAGGATCTAGACAAAGGCAGAACCTTCTAGCACAGTGTTGTAAGGAGAGACCACTTTTAGGGCAATTTGAGGGGTGTAAAGTGGACTTAGCCCCTGCAACATCTCCCCTTAATTTACCCTAAAAGAAGGCCTCCTCCGTTTACTCAGAACTAACCAAAGTGGGAATTGTTCTTCCCCTTTCTATGAGTGGGGAAAGTGTATTTTGATTTTTGACAGTGAGGGTCCAGGGTTGTGGCAGTATTTCAAACAATGAATGGATGGCAGAACAACCAGAAACACCCGCAAAGTCTCTGGAGGGAGGCATCCCCTCCCCCGCGTTCCCAATGTCCCAACAAGTCCCGAGTTCCTTCAACAGTGCTGGGTGCTGTAGACCTTTCTGGGCTACCAAGGCTGCTATTTCCATGCTCTTATCAGCCACAGCATCCGTAGACACAGCGGCGTCTCTTTGTACTTGCTCAGGTGTCACGATCCGCTAATACAAGCAGGGGTCATGATGGTTTGTTTATCGATCTCAGAGTGTAAAAGGACACAAGAGATTTCAGTTTTAATCAGAACAGTGCACCTTTATTAAGTGCCCACAACACAGTAATGCAACAGAAGAGAGAAAGAGAGAGAGAGATAAAGAAACACAAAGTAGAGAGGAAGAAAAAGAGGGGGGGCAATAGCTACCAACGGATGAGACGAAGTCCTCGTGGTCTTCCGCCAATAGATTCGTCTTCTTTCCGTGGGGAGATCTCAGGCTCAGTTATTTCAGAAAGTCCCTTTATAGTCCTTTTCAGAAGTGAGGGGCAACTGGCCAAGAGGTGGGGAAATCTACAGCCGTTGTTATGGGGTCCATTGCTTTGGGAAACAGGTACAGGACAGACGCACAAGACAGGTGTACAGGACAGGTGTACAAGACAGACGTACAGGACAGGTCATTCCTTTCCCCTTCAGTGCAGTCCTTCCCGCCTGGGCAGCAAGAACGGCGCAGTCCATTGTTACCTGCACTAATTTCCTCAGGAATGCGTCCCAGTTCCCAGCGGGCACACCCGCAGGCAACACTTGGCAGACATCCCACCTCAGCCAGGCCAGGACTGCTGTGCTCAGTCTCTGTCCTCGGCGATGATCGTGAGGCAGATGAGGGATCTTCGGAGCGTCTCTTACATCAGGTTAGGGACATCTAGGAGACGGCAGGGTGACAGGTGCCAGGTTCCATGGGGGAGCTGGGGCCGGTGTCTCTGTAAGAGTCTCAAACAAAGTTGTTAAGGATCATGGCAAGATTATTGAAAAGTCAAATCACTCGAGAATATCTGAAACTAGAAATGTTCATTCTCCCTTTGTCAGTGTCCCTTTTCCATCCCCCCTTTTCAAAAAAGAAGGTAGGTATGGGGTATAAGTGCTGGAAGCTGTGCCAGTGCCCTGGTGCCCTGAGTTAGAGCTGGCTTTGAGGAAGGAGACATCTCACTGTTGAGCTTGTCTTGACCAAAGGACAGGGCTTTATATATCTTGCTGTTTCTCCTTATTAAATCAGGAACATTCTAAGCAAAAACTACTAAATAAAAAAGTTTAAATACAACTCACAGTTCAGAGAAAATGAGATGAGAGATTACTGAACACCAGACAAACCTGGAAGTATTGAATAATTATATATACTGTTGCAGGCAATGTTGTATGAAATTTAATTCCAGGTTTCACACAGGTTTTAAAGCTCTGAGCAGGTTTTATTTTCAAATAGAAATGATTAAATGTAATTTTTCAATAGTTTTACATGATTAATGTAACAGGCTGATTTTCCTTTGAGTACATCATAAATACCATTCACATTGGTGTGCTATATATGGAAAGTTTTATTGCTGCAGTACTTTATGAAATTATTCTTTGGGAAATTATAGATATTCAATGAATAATTCAAGGAAAAGAATAAAACAAAATCTAATAAACTCTGTGTATGACTGAACTTTGACATTATTACAGTAATGTGTATACACAAACCTCGCTGTTATTGTGGAAAAATTATTCAAGTAGACTGACTTTTGTAAGAAGAAATGTTTCCACACTTTAATTGTCAGAGTAGAAAAGTGAAAATTATTAACTAATTGATAACCTGAACACCAATCACGCTTTCTTCTCTTTCCAGAGAAGTAATGAGCAAAAGATATAAAAGATAAACTGTTGAGGAAATACTGGAATTTTGCCAGGGGTTCCAAACATTATAACATTTTCTGTAAGTCTAAAACACTCCTGTAAATCAGAAAATTAAAAACCTTGAGGAAAGTCATACCTTAGAGGATTATACCAAAGAGTGCCTGTACTCTTTTCTCCATTCACTACTTTGGGGAAACTAAAGAGGTGAGGCAGAGCTGGTTACAACAGGTAGGGAATGGAAATGAGGAGAACCATGTGGACTTGACTAAACTGGGAAAAACTGGGGCAAGTAATGAGAGAGACTGAACAGGTACCATCTTGGTGTTTTCTTTTGTGTACAGCTGTAACCCAATTTCCTGCCAATACTTAATTACTGGCCTATGGAAAATAGTCCATAATCCCATTAATGTGTGCTTTAGACTGGTATGAACAGTCCCTGCCACGAATATCTTGTTTAACTCCTTACAGGAGCCTTGGGTAACTAGAAAGTGCACAGAAGGGTACACCCAAAAGCTTCTCACATCTTTTTACATCCTCACCATCCTAAAGAACAATGGAGCAGGGCACGAGAGGGGTATTTCCTTCTCAAAAGGGTTAAAGCTGATTCAGCACCATACTCCTGTGCTTATCTGCCCTCAGGATTTTGTGCTCTCTCCCTCCTCATTGCACAGGTGTCCTGTAGAGCCTGACCTCCTGGCTTAGCATGGAGGGTATATGAATACCTGTGGTATCTTCATGTTATGCACTGACTTTAGAGACAGTTTGAGGTAAAAACCCCCCATCACTTCAATGGTCCTTGAGCCTGGAAAAAGGACAGAGTCAAAATAAAGCCCACCCTGTATTTTAAACAGCTACAGCAGTTCCAGACATTTGTTAAAAAAATAAACTCCTATAGCTCCCCTCCCAGAAATTTCCTACAAATATATCCAATTTTTCTGTTTTATTTGGTATATAACATGGCAACTCTTCTTCAGTGACTGTAAATCAAAGTAACACCATGGATTTTAAGAGCAGTATGTGAATTTATTCCAACTAGTGGGCTCGTGATTAACTTCAGTGGTCCCAGGGAGATTTATGTTAGCTGGAGGGTCTAATCCAGTGATTTCAGTGGAGCTGTCCAACTTATTCCAGGTGGAGAGCTGCCTACATTCTACCATTATTTCTTTCAAATTTGTTAAACTAAAATCAGTGATCACAAGACACAGAAAAAAAAATTTATGAGTTTGACATGTTGATGACTGTCATGGATTTTCCTTAACCTGAATGGATTTTTAGGTATGGAACTGAGTCTATTTTTCTCCCTACTGTAGATGCCCAGCTCTTCAATTTGTCCCTAAATTGAATCAAATGAAAAATCTGACTGCAGCTGAACCACACATGTGCCATAGGACTGTGATGCTGCTAAAGTCCTTCCACTGGAAACAACTGACAAAGTTCTCTAAAACTAATGTAAATGAGAGTAGAATCAAGACTTTTTCTGTTACTGTTTAGAAAAGATGTAAAAAAAGGGAATGGTGAAAAAACAGGTAACAAGTGTTTCCATTTGCTTGGAAAAGGCACTAGTGTTTTTTTGGAATTGCCTCCTGATTTGTTATGAAACTCTAAAATTTTTATTTTTAGTTCAGTTTCATGACTAATCACAGTTTGACAAATATGGAAATTTGTAAGTGTGGGGGAATTGATGTGCAGTAGTTTTTGTTCTTTCCCCTGTTCAGTTTGAGGATTTGCATGTTGATGTATTTATTTTGAATTAATGTTTATTTCAGTAAGCTGAAGGAATTGTTATGATTATTATGAAAGGGCCTGGTATATATGTAAATGAAATGCAGAGAAGTAGGAGAAAGGAACTAATTTGTTATTGGAATTTGAGGATAAGTTGTCTTGGTCAAAGCTTCTAGATAAATATTTTTCCACATAGCAAACCTGTTTCCTCCGTGTCTTAATGAATCCTTGTATTGTAAATTTGTGTAAGGGAAGTTGATTTGGAACACCAATATTAGTTTAGTCAGTCAGTCAGTTTATATGTTACTGGAATATTTTCAGTTACAAGCAGGGTAACATATGTCCACCTTATTTTCAAGGAATTTAGGGAAACAATATTCTTGTTGTCAATGTGTGATGACTTGGTGAAGATCTAGGTTTTAAAGTGTGATTAATTTTTATATCGATTTATTTTGCTTGCAAGGATTTTACTTAGCTAAACTGCATAGAAATGGGGTTTTAGGAGACTGGGTTCTTTGGATATAGTAGAGGGAATGTGCTTCTTTTTTTGTTTGAAGAAAACTTGTTTTAATGTGAATTACTTTGATACTTGCAGTGTAAACAACACACAGTGGGATCAGTTATCAAAAAGGTGACTTTCTAATGCAAGTTAAAGGGTGAAATGATGAATTCCACATCTGTTAAATAGACTTAATTTCTGGTGACATTATAAACTGAAAAGGGCAACAAGCTCCTTCTTCATCACACGCAGATCTCTCCAAACAGATTACAATTTAGAATGAGTTCAGAATCGAAGGTGAAACTGCTGAATGGTCTCAAGAATGCAAGTTACCCTGTTAGGGGAATACTTGCTGACTTTTTAGGATTTTGGCTCACTTTCTTGACAGATATTTCTGGATGCAGTTTTACAATTACAGAGATGGGCTCTTGGAACAGATACTTGGTATCAGTAAATTTCTACAGTAATTTGCATTATATGACACCTTGCAAGAGTCTGTCTCATGTTCTGATATGTTAATCCACTGCATGGTCGAAGGATATGAACATGAAAAACATACTTTAATCATAATTTACCATTAATATGTCCTATGAAGGACATAGTCAAATTTCTTATGTCAGGATGGGCTATGGAATTATTGCCAGTGTACAATTTGAAGGAAACACTGACAAGTTATAGTTGAATCCATTATATTTATACATCTGTGTCCAAGGTGCAATTGTATAATCAAGTTTGCAATGCAGCCTTTCTGAGGATGCCGCACAATGAATTACCTGCAGGTTTGGTGCATTCTGTAACAATTACTTTGAAACAGGACTTCCTAGAGCTGTATGATTTCTTTTCATGGTAATCTGCCCCATCTGTTTCACAGATACACTTTTAGTCCATTTCCCTCCAAACCCCTTTTCTCTCTTCAAGGCAGGGATCATATATCTACTATTTCTACTTATCTGATGAGTCTGCTATAGTACTCACCTAATCATTTCCCTTTCTTTCTATTGCTTGTGAATGATGAGATATATTCTAACTTTACAGCTAAAATTAATTTGGAAGATCGTTTTTATAGCTGATTATTTTTATATTCATTTCTGAACTATAATTCAAGTGCTACTAGTTAAAATACTTTGTCATGGATACACTTCCAAGTCTTTCATTTAGTGATATTTTCAAAGACATTACAATTGTTCCAAAGCTTTCTAGCAGAAAAATACACTTATGGAATAGGCCTAGGCCATTTGTTTATCTTGTGGTTTTCTAACCTGTACCAACTCTGTTCTATATTTTCAGAGAAGTTTTTTCTCTTCCAAAAAGACACTGCTTGTTTTACATAAGAGCCAGCTCTAGATTCTGAACCACTGCAAATTAGCAAGGTAGCATCTGTGGAACAACCATGTCCTCCTCAGTGCATTTATCTCAACTGCTACCATTTCTCTGAACCCGAGGAAACACAGGTCAGGAAAACATGGTTATAAAGGCACCACACCTTGACCCTTCCAGAACTGCATACCTGAGAAGCACAACAAGAATTTATAGAATAAATGTTCTTTTAAATACATTTCTACTAAATATACACTGCAAAGTCAGAGCTAAGAAAAGGACAGCAAGAGCTCTACAGAGCCTGACTTGTTTTCCAGCCTTGTTATTTTGTAGTTCTTCCACTTCATTCCAACAATTTTCTGAGTTATAACTCCCCATCCTCACAATTCCTTTTGTAAATATCATAATTGACTACCATTCAGAAAAGTGTGATTTCCTCTTGACATATGTACTAAAGGGCTTGATCATGGGCCTGGCATTGCTCTGATACAAAACTGGCTTCAAGCTGCTTTGAAGATTGCAGCACAATCCCAACATATCCCAACATTTTGAAAACAAAGATTCAACAATATTCTAATATCACTTACAGGAATATGCTGAGATCTTTGTGCCTTCTGAGAGAGGGAATGTCAGCAATGGGAAAATCTGAGGGGTCAAATCTTTAGCATGGTACTACTTTGATAATTTCTTCCTTCATTTTTTTTTTCTTCTCCTGAGGTCTTAGTTCTGTCTTTTACCTTACACTTGTGCTCTGTACATTTTAATTAAAATCCTTTTCCCAGAGTAGAACGGAAATTATAAGTATGAAATTTTAATGAAATGCTTATTTTTATGAAATATTTATACTTTTTCATTCTAGTAAACATTTTTCATTGTCATTTTGGGACAGCAGGTGCTTGAAGGGTTTTTGTTTTGTATTTTCAATGGAAGTTTGATGTTATTTGATGTAAATATCTTCTGACAAGCTAAGAGTATCACTGGGTCATAGAAAAGGTAGTCACCCAGAGGACAGATTCACTGAGATGTGCTGTCAGACTCATTTTCCATGCAGCCAGTCATTTAATAGGCAAGATGGTATCACTCCAGTTTAATAAAATGAGTTTTACATTGGAGAACCAACAAAGAACCTTGCAGCGTTTGACATTTACTGTTAGGACAGAGAGAAGAGTGATGCAGTTGCTAATGACTGTGTTGTCACCAGGTGTCTGAGAATCAAACATTATAGCAACAGGTTTTTTGCTCAGTCCTAATGATTCTGTTTCAGCAGTGCATCGATGAGCAAAACAGAAGCTAATGTCCTGTTCAGGTGTACCTTTTAGTCCTACAGAGCTTATTTCTGAGAAAATCTCTGTTTTCTAAGTAGGCTGATAAAATTTCAGGTAGTTATGACTTTATAGCCCATTTTAAGTATCCACTTATATGTCTAGGAAGAGCAAGATGGTTTTAATTTAGAATGCAATGTGGCAAATGATTACCAGGGGATCAGCTGATGGGAAGACTGAGGTCTAGTAGCCAGTTCCATGCCTTGAGTTCCATCCTCATGGTTTATGAGTAGAAGGACCTTCACACTGTTTGTCCTGTATATTACCATTAAAAACATAATATTGGTAAAATTGACGAAGGCAGAGAATTTCTGTCCTCATTGTACTGGATTACAAGCGGTATGTTTTGAGTTGGTGTCATCCATGGAGATGCACTGGAGTCTGTCACACATGGGGACTGCAGCATGTGTTTGTAGTAACATACCCTCAGAACTGCTGGCACAGAATCTGTTTTGTATAAGCAGCCTTGCAAGTGAGTTCTAGTGTGTGGCCCTCTCTCTTCTTCAGACAGGTCTGGCTGCTCAGTTCCCAAAGCACTAAGCAGGATTCTGTCATTTATCTGTCTTTGCTGGCTCTTAGACCCTGTCATGCCTTCTACCATCTCAGCAGGTTCAGCCTCCCTTGCAGTTGTTCTCAATAGCACCCTGTAGATACAAGAATGCTGCTAGCAAGGATTTTCTTTCTATCTTCTAAGTCCCTGAGAGACTTTTCTCTCTCACAGAAGAGGTAGCGGAGTTCTGTAAACAACCAAACACCTGCAACCTTGAAAAGTCTTGTTTATGGTACAGTAGAAAAATATTTTGACAATGGATGTTTTAGGATTTTAGCCAATCACCCCCAAGGGGTGGCTGGTCCTTTGTCCAATATGACTATGAAGAAAAAGTCTATAAAAGAGTTTGTAAAATAATTAAATAAATCAATCTTGCTGCACAATTCCTGCCTGCTGGATCTTCTCCTCCTCCCTATGGCTGCGGGACCAGGTGATATACCCTAGGGCCCAGGCCTGCGGTAATAGCACCCAACAGTAATAGAAGGGATGACTGAGTAAAGAGAGACAGAAAATGAATCTTCTGTGAAATTTTTTATGTTCAGTAAGAAAGAACACCATGGAACATTGAGCGAGTGTGGCTTCAAAATGAAAAATCACAGAGTACTGTGACCAAAAGGAGGGTTGCTACTGTGATCAGGAATAAATAAATGGGGGAGATGCTTCTGTGGGACCAAAGCAGAGACAAGATCTGTATCATCTAAGACATTTTCTCCATTGAGAGCATTGGATTTCCTCTGATCCAGGACAAAGTGTGAAGTTCTGGGTTCTTACTCAGTCATCACTTTAGCAAATACTCATCGAAACTAGTGCCAGAACTGAAGTCTTCAGCCATGAGATTGCTCTCAAAATCTCATAAAACACACTGCTTTTTCTTCCTCATCATATCATGTCGTATCATATCAAGACAGTGCAAACATCAATGCCATTTAATGAACTGTAATGGCTGCTCATTGGTTCCAGGCAATAACTTTTTATTTAACTCTATTATGCAAAGATTAATATTAGCATGATCACTTCATCTGATTATTATTTTTAAGCTGTCCCAATTTTATGGACGTTGTATGACTAAATTGTATTTGTTCTTTTTCTTCCCCTTGCAAGCACAGCATCCCTAATATTAAATCTTCCAACATCCTGCATCCTTTCTATCAGGGTGTGCTGTTGCTCAGCAACAACAGATTTGCTCTTTAAAATTATCCAGGTTTCTTTAGCCAGCTTTGTGAGTTGGTGCAGCAGGGAAGCAGTAATATTCTAAATGCTTTAAAAATATACATACTTTTTATTCAAACTATTTATTACCATTTCTTGTCTTTGGGCTATCATACATGGGTATGTGGCTATACATTTAAAAATAATACAGTTCCACAAAATTTAAAAATTTTGTGATGAGGATTTTTGTAATTATATAACTGTACTTGTATAACATATATTAACTCTTTATACATAGGTGCAAGAAGAGAGAAAAATTAAAACATACATGTGCTTGGGAAAGTTCTTATCAGGGAGATTATTAATTGATTTTTTCCCCCTAAAGCATATCTATTTCAGCTTAACTGTCTAGATGGTCATAAAAGTTGACAAAATGTTTCTTTTGACCTTATAACTGAGTGTTGTAGGAGTTATTTGCCTGTAGATTGTGGTAGTAACTATTTCAATGCAGACCCTGATATAGGACCATGTCTTTTCCAAATGTTTTATTCTTCAGTGTCAATTTTTAATGACAATAGCAAAAAACTTTCATTACTTACTTTATTGAACTGTTCCTGTGAATATGACCATTACTAGCAAAGGGGATAAAATGTGTGTGTAATACTTGCACATATGGCCAACATCTGATTAATGGGGGTGCAAAGCAGGAGAGAGGCTGAGCTATTGCCTACCTGGTGGAAGCTCAGAATCCTAAGAACCCTTGTGAAAATTGGAAACAGCCTCAGCAGAGGATTCTGAGTGCCTTCCTGCTCCTGTGCCGTAGCACAGGAATGCTTTGGGAGAGAGGAGCCTTGAGCATCTGGGCTGTCTACCAGGAGCTGAGTCTGTTTGAAGCATGTTCTTCCCTGTGTTCTTCAGAAAGTAATGTTAGCATGAGTTCAAACTGTTAGAACAAGGCACTGAGAGAACAAACCAGTGGCAATAAGTTTGGAAATGGAGCTGCACTTTCAGGCACAGAAAAGAAGAGACTGGGCTGCAGCTTCACACCTGCTTTCAGTTGATTTTCAGCTCACTGTTACTAAACAGAGCAATATCTTCAGTCCTGCCCTTCATCCTCAGTAGCATATGTTCACTGTTCTCCAGAGCTGGTGCTTGTAGAGCTTTGCAATGAGTTATATTGGGGAGTTTATTTGACTGAAAACGAATATTCAAGAGGGTCTTGCTGGTTTAGTTTGCAGTTGCATCAGTTCCTGTATCAGACTCACTGTGCAACCATGGGAGAGCTAAAGCCGGGGTTAGTGAGGGAATGAGAAGGAGTAGTTTCATAGAGAGAGGAATTTAGAAGTCCCCCATTTCCCTGGCTGACTGGGTTTATGCTGGATTAAAGCAGCTGTGTAACCATGGCCACAGATCTCCTAGGATAGCTAAAGGGTTTTACAGGTGCTCTCTGTGCTTTTCTGTGAAGCTTGTAAATACCTGCTTTGCAGAGGAATAGTGCTGCAAGAACCTCATATGTGAACCCATGAAGGTTTATGGGACTTCTTTGCTGTTTGTGTGATATAAGAAGAAGGAGTTCTGGGAAGATACCTTTGCATAAACCAACAGTGTAGCCATCAGCTGAATGTCTAAGTGGAAGAATCTTGCTTATTCTCCATCATAGCTTCCTTCTTATTGACTCTTCTTGTGTGCTCAAGTCAATTTAACGATTAGAGATCAATTTTAAATTAAAAGCAGAGAATATTCAACCCCTGGAAGATGAAAAGAAGGAAGCACTTGAATACACATGCTCAACACATACAGCTAGAACAAATCCTTTGGCAGCCATTGCAGAGGAGGCAAGAAAGGAAAGCACAGCAAATAATGATCTGAAAATGTTGATTACCACATTTTTAAAGCTGTGAGAGCTCCTTGAAAATGTTGACCCAAGCAACGATAACACCTAAGAGAAACAAAAGGTAATTACTTAGGAGATAATAAATCCGAACGGAAGGCAAAAATAGTATCAGGGGAAAGTGTTAAAATGTTGTGCAAAGGATGAAAGGATATTTTAAGTCCAGATGTTCCTTTATGAATTTATGGGAAATGAGCCTGCATTTGAATAGTACTTTGAAAGCTCTCCAAGGAGAAAAAAAAGGGCATTTTAAAATTCTGTAATTCTAATATAGCTGGGAGAAGTCTTTGTATTAATCAGCTCTCAGAAGGATGTCCTCAGACACAACTTTGTATTTCTCTTTAAGAATCTCATTTCCAACAATGTTTGTAAAAAGAATTGGCTGCACTTAGGTTGTTGATGTACTTGCACCTCAATTTAATGACACTAACAGGCAATATCTGTATGTGCTGTGCTGTGCTCTGCATGTGGCTACATACCTGTCTCCTGTATCTTTGCATGGATGATAGGCTTTCTCTGGACAGAGATAATTTTTGATTCTGTGTTGCTACACACGTTGTCTGTCTGGGTCCCAGCCCTTGGCTAAGAATCCTACTTAGTGTCACAACAAGGATAATGCCATTCAAATGCCACTAAACCTTGCCATGCTTCAGAGTCTTCTGGCCTCTAACCTGTGCCCATAACAGTGAATTTCTGCTGCCATTTCTGAAGTAAGTTTGGCTGCTTTGGACTCCTGACCCTCCCTGACCCAATTTATCAAACTGAGTGACAGTAATTCCATTAAGTTGAACAGCTAGTTGGAGAAGAGAAATAGACTAAGAAGTGAACCATACCGGTTCAAAAAGTATTAAAACAAAGAAAATAGCTCAATGTTTATCATTAAAAAACCCCCTCAAACCCTAAGATTTTTTACTTAATCTCTTTGTAAGATATTAAACATAAACATAAGCAAATGCTATGTGCTCTGTCGAATCATAGCAGCATTAAAGGAAAACAATAAAAAAAGGACATAAATCCATGCAGTGATTATGAGAAGTGACATTGGTCTTGTTCCTCAGGATGAAAGACAAAGTTAAGTACACTCTCTAAGTTCTAAAATTTACAAGCCAACTTGTATTTAGTTTCCTTCTTAGTAGAGTATTGAAGGTATTTGCATATGGCCAAAGTCTCAGTCAGCCCCTTTCAAAAGCCGACAATTTTCTTGCTGCCATTGGTCTACATTTTCACATTACCAGCATACAAAGTCTTGAAGAAAGACCTTGGCCAGTTAATTAACTGGAAGAATTAGCTGAGGGTGGAGGAAAAGTGGGTTTGATAAATGAGGCTGTTGTTTTTCACTCAGTAGTTAAAGGTATTTGAAGCTTCTGGCATCCTGATGCACAGCCCGCAGCAGGTCAGAAAAGCAGCTCACTAGTTTGGTGTTCTCTACTTCAGCTCTTACAAAATCAAATTATAGCCACTCAGCTAAGTGAACTTATGCTTAACTTAAATCATATTGCAAAGCATTCAAGAAAACATTTTTTTCCAATTACATTAAAATGAAGCTAGCAAAAGTCTTGAGTGATGAAGGATATTTTAATGATATGCTTGATATTTCAAGATCTTTAATTTCAGTTTTTGAAAGTCACAAGTAGCCATGAACACTGCACATCATTATCTAAAACAAACACTTCATGATTTCCCTAAGCACATCCTGGAAATAATGATCAGTTGCCACCTACAGAAGATAACAAACAACAAATACTGCACTGTAAAAAGAATGAAATTTTGCATTGAAGCGCTTACCCTATGTCTGCTTTAATTTGCACATTATTCAGATGGTATCTAAGAGAGTATTTATTTATACACCAAAAGTTAAGCTCATTAAAAAGCGCCACCACACAGGCAACTCAAGATGTATATTTATTTTCCAAAATCTCATTAAGCTCAGGTACTTCTTCAACATTTCCTTTCATAATAATGAAGCACATCCAGACTTTCTGCTAACACTGAACAAGGAATTTTTTAAAGCAAGGCATACAATTCTTAGAGGCAAATCTGTTAGGATGAATGTATTCTGCCTCCCTTTTTCCTTTTGCCTTGGTGAAGGTTCCTTCGACACCTTGCCTGGTCCCCTTCTTCAGGTACACTTAACTGCTACTACTTAACTTCAAATACTTAACTACAATAAGACAGCATATTATTAGCAATTGGAAGGGAGCATGAGAAACAATAACAAAGGCTTCAAAGTATAAAGCTGCTCCTTGTATCAGTTTCATCTTAATGTGGAGTGTTTTGGGGGTTTATCTAATTAAAACCAGCACTAGATCACAGAAAGGCAGTTTGGAGTTTGTCAGTCACGTTATTCCCTCAGCAACGTCATCGTTTCATCGCCCTGCCAGGGATGTGTGTGTTTGTCCACACGTGTCAGTAACTCCTTAGCAGTAAACCTGCACTCACGGGTATATTTATAGAATATGTAAATATAGAAAAATAGATAACATAATAAATATATATATTTTTATTATATAAATATTAAAAACCCAGACAAACACCCCAGTATCCACTAATGATTGAAAAAATATATGATCTTTACATACATAACTTATCTAAATGCTTTGGCCTATCCTCAAAAGTTTCTCATTTTTCAAAGTTGTTTTCAACTGGAATGACATTTTGAATTCCTCCTAGTATGACTAATTGGACTAAAGCCTGGCAAGTATTTGTTACATTGAAAAAAAGATTTAAAAAAAGGTTCAACTTCCAATAACTTTTTTTTCTTTTTTTTCCCCCTCCTTTTCCTGAAAGGTTCTGTAATTTAATACAAAAGAACAACATCAAAAGAAAAAAGTTAAATCTATCCTCTCTCCTCACTTTTAGGGACTTGTTAATGTGACAGTGATATTTATTTTCGGCTTTTTGAATTCTCTGCAGAGTCACCTTATGTTCATTTATGAAATAGTCTTTTGAAGAGATGTTAAAAATTGAGATGTTTAATGGAAATGTGTGATTAACACCCAAGTCTACCTGAAATGTCCTGGGAAAAAATTTATTGTCTGCAACTGTGATTAAAGTATCTCTGTAAGTTCTACAGCCAAGTTTGCCAACCTCTTTATAGCTCAGTCTCCATTGCAGGGGGAGAGCAGGGGATTAAAGAGTGGGAGTTACACTTCTTTATTTTCATTATTGCAATAAAAGATAAGTATTTTTTAATAAGTATATGGGGATGAATTCAGCAGTAGGGCTTGAAGTCTAATGAAAACATTAACTTCATAATCTTCTTAGAATTGCCATTTCCATATTCCACGAATATTCCACTTAATCAGGACCATTATGGCAGTTCCTGACTCTCTTTTCCTAAGGGTAGTACCACAACCTGACATCACTTCCTGAAAAATTATGGAAAAAGTTGTTGTTATGGAACATGGATGTCCCTGGTGCCCAGCCCAATGTCTGTGCAGATGTGATGAAAGCGAATTATACAGAATATGATGAGGCATCAGAATATTAACTGAGGAGGGGCCTGTTACAGCCAGAGATGGCTCTGTTCCTTGAGGTTTCACTCTGTACCAGAATAAGAGTGACTTAATTTTACAAAGATCATCCGCCTGTGGTAAGGACTTGGTGCGCGGCGCTTGTGACCTTTGTTTAAAAACTGTTATTGAGTTTCTTTCTAGTGATGAAGTATTCACTGCTGAGAAACTATCCTGAGCACAATGATAAAACATTGCAGATGCCTATCTGGGGATGTTCATCTGTAAAGGTGGTGTTTTTTACAGCTGAAATATGTTATGCTAAAATACTCCCAGTTGGCCTAATTAAAACTGAGAAGCAAGTGAATGCCATATTTGCCATCTTTATGTTCTGATGCTCTTAACCTATAGTACATGTGTTTAAGCTTCAATAAAGTTCATTAAGAACCACATAACTCAGGGATAAATGGCAGAAATTGTAATCATTGGATTATAAACCCATGACAGTATTTTACAGTAGTTATAATGAATTTTAGAAAACCCCTTCCAGTAACTTTGGGTTTAAGCCAAAGAGTATCATAAACCACTAAATGGTCCTTTATATAACAAATACTGAGTTTTCTTCATGTTGTTGTACATGTGAGGTAGTAGCATACAAACCACAGTAAACAGAGAATCCTTTCTCAAGGCATCAGAGTGAACTAAAAAGAATTTCCAGAAGGGAAATGTCCTTGTCTCTCTGCCTTCAGTGCAAATGACTGAATGCAGTAATCATTGCTCTCCTGTTTGGTTGGATATTGGCTTTCAGATTTCCAGTTTCACATCAGATCTTACTGGACTGGGAAACAAAACTTTAAGTCATCACCTTTATTTTTGCTGTATCCTCCGTACTCATTTAAGGCATTGCATTCAGATTCAGATCTCTTGCTGAAATACATAACAATTAATAATTATTCAAGAATTAAAACTCCATGTTAAAAAGTGAAGCATTTTAAAGACAGTATTTCTTTGGCTAAGTAGTTTTCCTAATTACTACAAGACCATCTGCTCAATACCTTATTGGACCTTTAAGCACATGTAATTGTTATGTTCTAATAGGTAGTCTTTATTTTTCTTGATTGTTTTTCAGTTTTCTACAGGACTTGTATATCGACAAGCTCTTTTAATGTTGATTTAAACAGTACCTTTAGTGTTTATCTTTAGTGTTAATTATATCTTTAGTGTTTATTGGGCTTTCAAATGGCTCCCCCTGTGTGTCCGCATGACCTGGAGCTAGTGGCTGTGTCCCAGGCAGGACAGTGACCTCTAATGGTAAAGAGCAGCTCACAGAACGAATTGCTGAGACTTTTCTCATTATTCTTGTGATGAAACTGCCTTTTCTGTGCCTTTCTTCAGGGCCGCGGGAGGCACAGGCAGAGCAGTGGTCTCCCAAGGCAGCAGGAGAATTAGGGGCAGCAACCAAGAGCCCTGAGCCACTGCCAGAGCACTGGAAGGTTCCTGCTTCTGCCTCAGGAGAAGCCGGTGTGTGTAACATGGTCACTGCAGGTGTGACAGCAGAAAGCCCTTTGAAAAGCCTGTCACTCCATGTTATATCATCTCATCCCTTTGAACAGTGTCAGAAGAAGCCAAGTTTTTCTCCCTTTCCAGATCTCTGGCTGCTTTTCGCCTCCAGTTTTCCCCTTCCCAGGAAAGGTGTGCCCCGGTTACTCTCCTTGCAGATGCTGCTGTTTCTTGGTTGTACTGGAGTGCTGAGAAATTCTGGGCCAGTTTTGCTGTTCCTAAAGAGGCACTGGAAGTTTTTTATAGGAGAAGGTACTGTCTAGAACACAGCTGGAAAACGTGAGACACACAGAGATCTTCTTGAACCCAGAGAGATGAGTTGGGAAGTAATGTGATAATCTCCCTTTGTTTTTTTTCTGGTTAAGTATGGCAAAACCTTTACCATTCTGTATGCAAAAATTGTGACTACCACAAATTCAACTCTGTAGCCAATGTATAGAAATCATAGCCTTGTGATTATTTTGAACCTTTAGCATTTCCCCTTTGTCTTCATAATAGTAGATCATATTGCAAAACTACCTACTGCTATTGGAACGGGGATGATGCTGTGGTGGTAGGTCACACACAGATGTGCTACATATGGATCTTCCAGCACCAATCCCAACCTGCTGCCAACAGTATCCAGCAGTGCCAGCACTAACACGGTGCCTGCTTTGTACTTGCAAGTGTAATCATCAGGTCAAGATGAGAAACACTTGTCAAGGTGGAATCTGATCAAAGTAAATGAGCACATTTATTCCCCAGTGTAATCCTGAGCTTTCTGGGCTGCAGTCTGATTTTTTCACTTTTAGCTGTGTGGGAAACTGGAAGTAGTTTAGCCAGGAAATGTCCCAGAACCTCATACGGGAACTGCTCTTCAACTGCTTTGGCTGAACTTACCCTGCATCTCAGCAATGTCATATTTTATTTTTTGCTGAAATTCGTATCTTGATTTTTCTAACAGTTGGCAGAGATTTTATTTTGCCACTTGGTGTATTACACTGATATAGGCTGCAGATATAGGCTGCAGTTCCCAGGAACTCAAGGTTCTTCACACTTATTTCTAATATTACCGTAATTTTTTGTGTTTCAGGTTCTAGTTTTCTTCCCCCTCCTCCCCCCCATTATAATCTATTTTCTTTTATTTAATACCAGAAATGCAATTGTAACAAGAATATCAGTGTTGACACCTTCTGGTTTCATCAGTGAGATTGTCAAAATTAATCTGAAATCTCAAATCTGTCCCTGACCGATTACTTCTGAATCAATTGCTGTGCTGAAATCAGAAGAGGTTTATTATTCTAATTTTTTTTGCAATACTTGATCTTGAATATTTCTAGCATTCTGGGTCAAAAATGTGTGAAAAAATCTGTGATTTGAGCCTTAATTTAAAAATGGATTTCAAAGAACAGATTGTTTCTGTACACGTTGCTGGATAGATACCATTGAGAACAAATCAAATGCTTGTGCTAATATTTAAGGCTCCTATTTTAAATATGAATAAATAATCTCGATGCATTGGAAACTGGTAATCAGTAGACTGCAGAATCTTTATCAAAATAGCTAATTTCCATTGTGGGTTTTTTTCTGTAGTAAATACCAGTGTTGGAGGTTGATGGTGACTTAGGAAAAAGCAGAGGCTTACTAAACAGCCAAAGGAGAAGGTAACAGAGTTTGTAACTTCCAAAATCTATTCCTTGGTGAAGTCAGAAAGTATATTTTCAGATTTGTATGATGGTAGAGAGTAGATTAAAGGTATGTAGAGAGATCATGAAAAATGTATTTTATTATTCTTCCCTGGTAGTTAGAGTATTTCTTTTTGTCAAACCTGCAAACTTCAGGCTAATGTTATAAACTGAGATTTAAGTTAAGGAAGAATGAGCAGTGCTATATAGGCCTTCCTTGTGCTCAGTATAAGCATATTAAACCAGAGAGATTACCTCTGAGTTTTCTAATCTACACTAATTTGGGGATAGAATTACAATTATTTGATATAGTAATTAACTCTCCCAAATATATTTTTTCCTGAGAACTACTGGAATATTTAATTTAACAAATAAACACTTTGTGAGAATTCCCCAATATAAAAAAAAAAAAAAAAAAAAATCCAATTACTGTTTCATAATCCTGTAAAAAAATTGCAAGAGGTTAGGTTGTCAGGAAACTTCACTGGAGTTTCAACTTTAGTGTGAACAATTACATTGAGCGCTCTTGTACAGTCAGTAAAAGAAGATATAAATATTTACTGTTGTTCAGTTGTTGTAAAGCAGTTCTTTATAGTTCACAATTCTTTTTTGCCTGCATGTTTCCATCTTTTTATGTAGCATATATATGTATTAGATATAAATACAGTGTAATAGGATATAGAGGATATAGGTAAAACATGTATTTCTGTGGTGCTCTTTCCATCAGTTCATATGTAATATTTCCTGCTTTCTGGTCTAAATATGTAGTGGACTTAGAAGGACTTGCTGGAATGAACTGTTTATACTTTGTCTTTAAAATCCTATGTGATATATGGTGATATAGAGAATAATAACTCAGTTTAATTAAAAAATTTTGGTTCATAGAGTTTTGTAGATTTGACAAATACAGATATATATATACTCCAGATTTGTGTATTCACATCTCTGCAAATTAGGAGTAATTATGTTTTAACAAGGCACAGACAGCTAATAATATAAAAACAACACATTTCATCTGTGTTCTGAAATGACAATCAATGAACAATCTGAAGCTAATAACTGTGTGGTATATTTGGAACTTCATAATGATTTGGGCTTCTCTGCAGTCTTTCTGGGGACGTCCGTGTGTGTGTTCAGCAGGGGCAGAATGAAAAGATAAAAAAGTGCCAAGGATTAAACTCTACAAACTAATATACAGGAATAATAAACTACAATATTCTAAGTGACCTGACCTTCGAGGTGCAATTGCACACTAACTGTGGTGGATTATTAAAATTTCCTGTATGACTGTATCGATCCAGCTTAAAAGTGTATTGCACTGGGAAGAGCAAGCAGGAAAGCATTGCCATGCACAGATGTAGGTACAGGTGCCCCAGTATTTGAAAGGTACACAGAAATAGCTGCCTGCTTGTATCCTGCCTCTGTGGTGCCACAAGCCTTATTCTGTGGGAGCTCAGAACCTGGAAAACAAAACCCTCACCCAGTTAAAAGTGCAATTAATGAGAGCCTTGACGGGCTATGCTTTTTCAGAAGGTATCTCTACTTTTTCAAGGCTGTTTTCAGGAGCTGTCACCCATGACAATGAGGTGGAAACAGAGTCTGTGCTAACTGCAGTGGCCTGTGCAGGAGTCTGGCTCAAACCCTGGTGCACTGCAGGGCCCAGCTGAATCCCTGTGCCAGGTGTGGAGTGCGGTGTAGAACGGTGGAGCACAGCTCAGTGTTAAGAGTGTTTCCTGTATCTGTTCTCTGAATCCTAGAAGAACCTCTGCATGTATCCCTGATTTTATCATAGTTTATGATCTCCTGCTAAGATTTTATAATGTGGAACTTGAATTTTCACAGAACGCATCTTCTAAATGAAAGCTTTAAAAATCACTAAGAAATGTTGTGACTTGAAAAGTGTGTGTGCAGTCATTGAAATATACAACACCCAGAGACACAAATCAGTCATGTAAGATTATTTAGGCAACATGACTGAAGTTTTTAAGTTCTTGAATTTGAAAGTCTTCTACATTGCAAGCATGAATATGCACTATTTAAAAGACAAAGAAAATCTGTGATGAAATTTTTTTGTGGCTTCTACCTTGAACCACAGATTTTGCAGAGAGAACATACTTTTTACATGAAAGCAAACAGTTCAAATTTAGGACAATAACCACTTGGAGGCTTAAAGAGTCTAGATGAAATGAAATTCTACAACTAACCTTCAAACCTACGTCCGTAGAACTGTAGATTAGTCAGTCTTACATCTCAATCAACCATGAACAAGCAATACAGTGCATTGAATAAAAGAATAGCAGATTTCAGCATAGCAGTAAGTTGTATTCTTAGTGTATCTGTAATAGGAATTTTAATCTTGTAATTCCTCTGTGTCAATAACTTGACTCTAGGTCATGGTAAATGATTCCCAAAAAATTCTTAATCTGTTCAAAACCCGTATCAAATAAGATGTATTTACATATCTTGTTTGACAAAAAACACCTTTTACTTAACTGTAAACATCATAATAGGTGATTGTTAATAAGTCACTGATGGGTTGGGAGCACTAGTAAATTTGTCAAAAGCGCTCTGGGACAGATTTTAAAATTTGTTTTAATTTTTACACCCTTCAGAATTTCAGCTGGAACTGAAAAAGGAACTTGATTTTGCTGTATTGTGGGAACAGAACACCTAGTAATCCAAGTAGACTAAAACCTAGAGCTGACGAAACAGGGAAAATATTTTTTTAAAAAATAATTTCTAGGAAACCATCAAGGATGTGCAGTTTAAAATATATGCAGTCAATACTTGCATTTTATATAGCGTAGCAGTAAAATTTTATTGAGTTTGGATGGGACACATTTAGGGGTTAACACTGTTCAGCACATGATGTCCACTGTGGCTCTGAAGTCAATCGAGTATGAATTTGTATGTCTCATGCTGAAGGATAAGTGCAATGTGATGTGATGGTTTTTCTGCCTTTCTTCTTGAAACAACCAGATTTATTTGAAATGGGTGAGCTCTTGTATTCAATCTGTTCACAGTAGCTCCCTTTCTATCTTCATACTTAGCTGCCATTAACATTAATGGCAGGTATGCACTGAGAAAGGAAATTAAATATCTTAATTTTCTTGCATCTGGTAGACAGCTGTACTTTAAAAGCACACCATACAGGAGAGTGAGGAAAGAGCAGCACTTCCTTTTATCTGCTGATCCCTACTGTAATAAATACAGGATAGGGAATGAAGTATTGCAATATCCAACTACTGCTGAAGATTTTACAGCTAAACCCATGGACAGCATGTTTGAAAGGAATTAGCAAATTACTGTTCAAAACTCACTGTGGACAAATTCAAATAGTACTTGGCAGCTTGGGAACATCCCAGCCATACAATTGGATAGTGTTAGTGTGGGAAAAGATGTTCTTTTTCCAGTCTGCATATTTATGGTGAACCCATGGCATTCCTATACTTTTTCTGAAAGTGAGACAGCAGCATCATTTTCCTCAACCACCTCTGTACCCAAGAATCTGAAATTAGCTCGGTGTTATTAAGCATTGCCTGTGACAGGATTGGACTCAGCACCAGAGATCAGGGCTGCTGGTTCACAGAGAAAACCCGGTTAAGGAGGGAGTTGTTGATGTTATAAACTGTGACTGAGCTGCCCACAGCTGGCTCAGACACCCACTGTGTGTGTAGCCATACAAACACGTATTCAGTGGCCAAACACACGATACAGACCACATTACAATGAGTTATCAGGGAGTTCTAGGACCCACTCAAGTCAGTGTTCACTGCTCTCTCAGTGGATGCAGTATTTTACCTTGGATGCATGTTCATGGTCAGACTGAGGTGATCTATGACCAATGAGCCCTGATCTCCCATTCTTCAGCCTGTCCAGGGCAGAAGGTGGGACAGCCCATTTTGGTGACAGTGCAGTTTTAGATGGGATTAAACTGATTATGAAACCACATCCTTACACAGCAATGACAGTGTAGTAGGAATGTAGAAAATAATTGTATTGTCATATGAGTGAGCAAATTATTTTCTTCAATGAGAATACCAAATTTTTTATCCTAGCACATCTTTCCATGTCCTGCAATTTGCCATTCACCGTAGTGCAGCTGCATCAATATTCCTAACATCCTAACATCCATTATACATGGATGTATAACAAAACTTATCTTTTACCCAAAAGATCTTGCTATCTGATCAGGAAAAAATAAGCTCCAACTTCAACTAATCCTTTTCTTTCAACTCCTCATTCAGATTAATATGTGTAAATTCCCTCACAGAATCCCTAATTACTTCTAAATTTTTCCATCTGTGGACACAATCTTCTTTTATTTTTTTGTTTGCAGTGGAAAGCTCATCTTTGTGTCTGCATTTTCAGCACATCCAAATAATCATCTTCGTTTTTCAGTTTCTGCATAGTTTTGAACAATTGCCAATTTACAAGTGGTCGGCCAGATAGTACTCAGCGTGTGCTCTCTAGTTGACTGTGATAAGTCTTAGCAAATTTTACTATGTGAAGATTATTCTAAAAGGGAGAGTGGGCACTGACAATACCTCAGAGTGGTATGTGGTTATTTTTGCTTTGGACTCAAATAGGCCGGTCCCTAGCCACAGTGGCAGATATATCATCTGAGTTATGTAATATATTTGTCACTTTTAATTCTATTTGGGAAGATTTAAAGAATTTAGGGCTTTAAGATTTGGGACTCAGTCAGTACATAGTGTTCTTTCTGCACTGAGGGAGGAATAAAAGGTCTTGTTTTATGACTTGGCTGGTTGTCCTGCCTATGATCGTTTTCTTCAGTGTGCATGTTTTTCTTTGGTAGAATTATGTATGACAAAAGAGAACCAGAAGTAGCAAAGTGCCAAGTGACAACTGACTTTAAAGACCAGAACTGACCATGAATGAACTGAAAAGTCTTTCAACAAGTGTAAACACCTAATTCTTTGCTCACATGAGTGTCAATCAGAATAACTTCTGTGAACCTGCAGTGATTCAGCTCGAAATAAAAGATATGCAGCAGCATCATTGTTACTATTTCTAATATGATGCTGTGTTTGGTGGGACATGGTAAGTGATGTCAGAATTAAGACATTCAAAGTAACAGCAGGGGGTAATCTCAAGAACTATATTTAAACAGAAGTACAGCCCAGACATGTCTTGTTACATTTGACAGATCGGATTCTTATTGCATTTAAGCTGGCTGTGCAAAATCCAATTATTAAATAAATGTTTAAGGTAACAATTTTGCTGAAGCCAGTCTGATGATCTTTGAAGCAGATCTCAGCTAACTTCTCTTGCTTTTCCTTGTTTGCATTTTATTCTCCCATCTTGTGCTCTGCATAGCTTGAGAATCACAGTCAGCTGACAAAAACTCCTGCTATAAACAGAAAACCTTTTTTCACTGAGTTTCCAGAGAGTATAGTGCTTCACTGCAGCAAGGGAGACCTTCCCAAAGAACAGGGCACTGCAGAGATCAGGAGTATAATTGCTTGGCTGCTGAGCACCTGAAAGTTTCTACAAGGCTTTTGAATACCTTGGCATAAGGTGGGGTAAAACATAGGTCGTGTTTACAGGGTGTTATTATTCCTCTGTAATGATGCCAGTGTGCTTCTGCTTTCCTGTGGGAATGCTCTGTTCCAGAATAATCCCTTAAATCCTTTGTTTGAAAATGGAATGCCTGCAGAAAGGAGAAACATGACAATACTTCGGGTCTGATACGTGTTTGTCTGCAGTTCTCCTGGGTCAACATAGCCATGCAGACAAGATTTTATCATAGGGTGGAAAAACCAGAAGGGTTTCTCTGTTTTGAACTGATATATCTGAATCTTACAAAGATTTCCTCCCCATGTTAGAGTATGTGATGTAGTAGGCAATGCTCTTTTAAAAACTTTCTCTCACATGCCTAATGTTATTTTAAAAAAAAAATCTTGTGTACAAAACAAAGCTACACCATTACAGCTGCTGTCTTATCTCTTTCATGTCTCTCAAAAATACTTTCAGCCTTGATGTATCTTCTGGGCATCCAGATCCAGCTGGTGAGCTTTGACTGTCCTATTCATCCTTTGTCTTCTTTTACCTCATATGATCACCTATTCTCAGTGCCAGCTATTTGTAATCCATCCTTAACAAGAAACAAAGCCTAACAGAACAAGAAGCATCTTCTAACAAATATATCAAACTTTTCATGCTCTTCACTTGCCTGGATGTGATCACCTTGTATCTGTTTTTCTGTTCACACAGAACAAGAAGCATCTTCTAACAAATATATCCAGCTTTTCATGCTCTTCACTTGCCTGGATGTGATCACCTTGTACCTGTTTTTCTGTTCACACCTTGCTTGACACTTAAACCTTCTGAGGCAAGACTGGGTTTTATTCTGTATTTGCATAGCACAGGAGTGATCTTTCCATGCACTCCAGCTACTGCTAACATATGTATTTTCACAATAGTAAAGAAGAAAGGTTCTAATACTTGGGAGAATAAAGAAAGAAGAAAAAATATAGTAAAAAAGAATGGTGGTAGAAATTCAGGATTCAGACAGACTGAAAGTAGAAAGATGGAAGAATATGCTGGACTTCTCAAAACTCCACTGTTATATAACTTCATATAATTTCAGAGGAGTGTGAGTTTATGCCCATATCATTATCAATTGCTCTACTTTATTATTCACTTTTAATTAAAAAAAAAAAACCAAACCAAACAAGCTCCTGAAGAGTGTGTTTATCCCTGCAGAGTTCTTTCAATAAACTAAAACGAAAGGCAACAGCTAAGTCAGTATTCTGCATCTCTCAGGTCTACACAGGTCAGAAAAAGAAAAGGAAAAAAGGGATAGAGTAAAACTGTCTGATCTCATTTTACAATCAGACCTGATTAAGGTTTTACATAAGATGATCAGTCGCAGGCACCCTACACAGATATAATAAAGACTTTTAAAAGGCATAATAAAGAGACTTTTAAATTTATATTTGTCAAACAGCAACTCTCACTAAAAACACTCCCCTGACTGAGATTCACTAAAACCAGATTAAAATCTGAAGTAAAGCAAGTAGAAACTAAAATAAAAATATTGATTATTGCAGTGGGTTGGGACCAAACACAGTTCTTTGAAACAGATCAAAGCTGCTATAGGGTCGTGACTTGCTCAGGCCAGGAACAAGTGAGCAATTTTAATATTCATTTGGCTTAACACATTGGGCAGATCATTTCAATCAGATGAATTCATCTGATCCCAGCACTCCTTGTTATCCTTTATGAAATCAGTAAAAGAAGGGAAAGAGTAATGGACTGAAATTAAACATTTTCAGTACATTTGCCCTCTCCAGGAGAGGAAGTGCCACAGAAATCAGGAAGCCCTTCTGCTGATCCCATCATGCTTTGGAGGCTGGAGGTAAAAGTCACTGGCCATGGTCATCAAGATTCCCAGAAACTTCAATGAGTAATTGATAGGATTTAAGAAGAAAGAGGATAAAACTAATTCCATAAGAATTCTGTCACAGCTCACTAAACCAAGAAAATAATAGCAGTCTTTCAGTTGAATTTCATTACATTTTGGATCTGGCCTTAATAAAACATGGTGTTTCATGGGGCCACCACAAAGCACTTAACTAGATCTGTCTTTGGGAGGATGTTTATATTGCTTAAATACACTACTGACAGAAATACAGACAGTTATAGCTGGCTTAAATGAAAAATTTTCTGCTTCTTATCTTTTTCCTTATGGAACCATTTTAAAACCCTCTGTAAGGTTTTTGAAACTTCTTATAAATTTTAGTGAGGAATTATATCCCTATCAAATTCCATTGAGAATTTGAAAGGCCCACTACAAATGTAGAATTCTCTGGCAACATCAGTAGATCTCCAAAAGTGCTCTACAGAATCCAATGATATTTCAATGAAACCTTGTTGTTTCATTCTACTTGGAAATCTTTGGTTGCTCAGTTTTCGGAGCAAAACTGTTTTTCAACACTCTCTGTCTCTCTCTGGTAACTGCAACCTGTGACAGAAACCATTGAGCTCCCAGGCTGGAATAATGGCATGAAATTCTGTTTAATTCCATGAAACTCTCATGTTGGCTCTCCAGCCACAGGTCTCAGGTAGCTTTGAAAGCCATTGCAGTCTTTAAAGCTTTTTCTTCCATGGGAGCCAGGATCTACTCCTGACAAATCTAATTTAACATTTTTACATGTTCCTCTGAAATATTTCATTAACCTGGCCAATTTCATTGGCCATTTCAGGTTAAGTCTTCTGGATGCTAGGTTCTGAATCAGCTACTTAAACCCTCATATTTTTCTTATGGAAAATTTATTTCTTTTTATGTAACTTTCCATTGCTATGGCTGGAGATGTCAGCAGGGAAGCAGAATTTTGCAGCAGTTCTTCAGATTTCACAGATGTTGACTTGCCCAGAACTGAAGCAATGAAAAGTGTCTGCAGAACCAGGTGTCCTAGCTGAAAAGGAATATAATAGAACATAAAATATATAAAACTCAGCTGTGTTATACCACATCTTGGAAAAGCAGGCAGTAATAATTCTCTATTCTAAGAGACATTTAGAAAATGTGATCAAAAGTTATTTCATTTATTTAGTTTCCAACCAGGGGCAAAATACAGTTATAACTAAGTGTGACTGACTCTGCTGTGATACTTTCTGTAAAAATAGTCATGGATCAACTTGATCCCTGGTATAATTATATGGTATTAAACTGTCAAATATGCTTAGCACACACACACGAAGACAGGAGGTCATTTGTGGTAGTAAAGCTTTAGAACATGGAATCTTCTGCAAGTGGTTGTTGTTTCATAAGTGATAGTTGTCACTTCAATAGCTCTTCTGCTGTCAAGACTTTTGGTTGAAGCATGTGAAGCAATTCCTTGCTGGGCTCAGTGCTGTTATTGACTGGGGGATGGAGTGAACGTGCTGTTGCTGGGAAACTGAGAGGGGGAGGCAGAAGTAAAACATGGCAGGTGGAAGCAGCATGTGGAAATGTGGAAATGGTGGTATTTCCTTACAGTTTGAACAAGATGTTGCTGGATTTTTATTAACATGTACCTGTTGTAGCAGTCTGTGCATAGGTTGTTTGAGGAAGGAGGTGCTTGGCTGTCATTGGGAAGTTATGGCGTGGTCAAAGCACAATGAGGTGTGATTTCAAGTAAAATGTTACATTATTGGCAGAATGTTAGGGAAGAAAATGCTATACATGTTTCAAGAGCAAGAGAACTATCTAAATAGTGATTTTATATTTTCTCTGCTTATTTTGGGTAAAGATGTACCCTCTTAGTGGACTGTAGGATAACAGAAGAACTAAAAACCCCAAATAAGCCAAAGAAGAACAGAATAACTTGGGATGAAGTACTTCAGTTTTTAATCAGAGGGTCATCTAGAAAATGCCATGATTATAATTCCAGACAGAGGTCTGCAGATGCTAGTAATGCATAAATTAAAAAGGAACAGAAAGATAAAGAAGAGGGACAGAAAACATATTGGAAACTATTTATGTTTTCAAGAGAAGGGCATAGTGTTGGTGCATCATGTTCACGCTGATGGAGCAAACATTTTTAAAAAGGAGATGGTAGGAGATAAAAATGACAAGAAGTTTTACTTAGAATAAATGTGTACATGATGGCTGGCATCTTGGTGTGAACTAAATCATGTTGTCCAGAATGGAAAAATTCAGATAAATTTGCCTAAAAAACTAAAACACCCTGAATGAAGTTGCAGGATTTATGTCCTCTACAAGCTGGACACCAAGGGAAACCTTTAACCTATATTCCTCAATGGCAGAACCCAACAAAATGACAAATAACATTTTTGGATTAGAGCCAGCTGAGTTTTCCTCTCTTGCCCCCAACTAATGTAGGATCTGCAGGGATTATGTTAAACCTGGAAGTCAATAAATTTCTTACTTGATTTGGAATTAAACCGGCAGGGAACCGTAGGAAGTATGAACTTTAATTTTAGACATCCATTCCAAAGATAAAAAGCTTTTTGTCTTCCAAGGGACAAACTGACCTAGGATGTTACAGAAACCTGATTTTTTTTAGTACTCACATAATGGGAAATGAAAAGTTCCTTTTTTCAGGGGTGGAGATTACAGAAAAAGAGCTAAGAACCTTCACATGGGAAGGAATATGTTAGAGCAACATAAATATAGCATGACTTCCTTCATGTGCTGTCAAGGAGGCAGGCTGTTGTTTTTTGTCTTCTGAGAACGAAGAGGTAGTAGGGGGCAATCTGGCTGCTGCAGCTGATGGCTGCAGCCAGATGATCTGAGACAATATTTATGCCAACATGTGAAAATACAGTAGTATATAAGGTCTATACATTGAACTTTTCCAGCAATTAATACTGGCAATCAGGTATGACACCAAGACTGGTTTAAAATTGTTTCCCAATTAATATGTGCATCAGATAACAAAGAGTATTCTTCTAGGTACAGTTTTAGTTAATATTGGAGGTACAATTGACTATATAATAAAGCAAGGGTCATAGCCGCAATAGATTTGGGATTAAAACAAAAATGAAAGGGAGGAGAGTGCTGCCAAGAAGTTAAACATGGAAAAGGAGAAGTGTGCCCTGGAAACATGCTGTGTTTTATACTGCAAAGCTTTATTAGAAGGAAATATTTCATTAATGAAGTCTGGGGCAGAGAAATCATGAAATATGCCAAAGATGACTGTAGTAGGTATAAGAATAAGAGAATATTCCAAAGAATAAGGACAAAACCCTGCCTCATGGAAATCAATGAACTTTTGCCATTGGTGTAGTGGGATCAACATCTTCCAAAAGAAGTCAGTGGGAAATCACTATGAGAAATGTGCAGATTAAATTCACTGAGGACATTTACAATTGGACACTGACCCCTTTTAAAAAAAATTAGTTGTTAAACCTGAACTACTGAATATAAATTAAGAAAGGAATCGCTGTCCCTCCAAAGTTGCTTGGTCCTCATTCTGCCAACCTTACTCTGAAGTAAAATCAATAGGACTCTTCAAAGGGCAAGGTACTGCTCACTATAATGCAGTGACTTGCTAATATACATTAGAAACCATTTCTGGGGGCTGTTTAATTTGTGCAAATGTTGATGACAAATAACTTAGTGAATAAAGTGTTATTTTACATACGTTTACTTGCATCATTCTAGTTTCCAAGCTTTGCTTGTGATGTAGAGTTTCTATGATCCCTTGGCACATCACAGCTCTGACTACAGCTTAGCCAGCATAGGTACTCTCATTCCAACTTCCATACACTAAGAATAACTGCAAAACAAGTTAATGTCCAAAATTCATGAAAATTTTGGGGTCATATGTATTTGGAGTGATGCCCAGCATATGTATTGCAAGCTTTCAGCATGTTGGAAATGCTAGTACATGTTAAATATATTCCATCAGATTCAGCCAAGACATGCCTATAAGCACAGAATGATGCAAAAGGAAGGATGTGCCAATTAAAGCTAGTAGCAAGTCACTTCAGTGTAGGCAGAGTGCTGCTTTCTTCCAGGTGAAAATCCAGCTGAATGACATATCCACAAGTCATCTGCTTGTTGGAGAGCATGGCAGGAGGAAATCTGGCTTGTGTTACGTTTTATTGGCAAAATGTCTGCAGAAAGTGAATCAAAGCAGCATAGGCAAGAATTAATGGAAAACCTCTGAGTTTCCTTTGCTTTGGCTTCTGGAACAGGCCAGCCTTGAGCCATGTCGAGGGAAGCACATCAGAAATTTTCATGACACATGAGGGGATGTTATGCTGTGCTACAACCTTTTGGTGCCATCCAGCAAGACCATTTAAAGAAATATTTCCAGTAGGAGCTGCAGTGCCAGGTTCACTGCTGTGTTCCCCCCCATGCCCTGTGGTGCTGGACACAAATGTGGCTGGCAGATAAAGGATACATGGGAGCAGACAGTGGGAGAGAGACGGTAGTGCTGGTGCCTGGAGTTGCCCTAGCTAAGGGAGAACCTTGGTGTGAGGCTCACACTCAGGTTACCTGGCAGGTCTTGAAAGCTAAATTTGAAAATTCAAATGGACAGGTATCTGAATTGCAAATATTGGCACTCTATTCTGGGAATTGAAACAATTAGTATATAATTTCACCTGACTGCTTTAGTGATGGCTGTTGTCCTTTTCAGATGGAGACAGGAAACATTTTTGAAGAAAGTTACAGTATTCAGCTACAGGGAATCAGAAGAATTGTCCCCAGAATCTAAAAAAGAAAGATTTCCTAATCTTTTAGAGAATATTTGTAAGCAGTGGAATTTTTTTACCATGGTGCACAGTCTCTCAGCCTTACATTATTTTGGCAGAGTATTCCACCTGGAAGCTGTTGTAGGTAGAAGATGAAAGAGGAAATAACACTGTCTACATTTTGCAAATGGAAAATTAAAGAATAATGCTCAATGGCTAGATTTGCAAAGTTAGTTATTTTAAATCCCCTGGAGTCGGATGTCCAGATGCCCATAAAAACCTTGCCCTGAGCGACTTGCCTAAGGTCACAGGGGAAGTCTGGCAGAACAGGAATTTAAATCAGCTCTCCTTACTCTCTTAAACAACATTATATTTCCTTTGAATTAAGCCACACTTTTCCAGCCACAGATTGCTGAGCTTTTCTGGTTTTATGAAGACCCCAATTCTACAGTAAAATCCATGTCTCCCTCAGCTTCCTTTATGGTGAAAGCAAGACATTAAAGTTAAACTATTCATACCATCCAAATTTAGATATTTAATTCAGCTGCCTGCAATAGGACCTCTGAGTCTGCACATAATCAGGGAAGTACACTGTGAACAGAGTTAGGTAGTGAGGATGCTCTGAATTGCTCTCTCCAGACTCCATTGGCTATATTGGTGTCCATACTACTGCAGCTTAATGTTAGATAGTTGCCTAAAATGAAGAGCCATTGGAAATAGGGGAGTTTTTACCTGTCTCTAAAGGAAAGTGAGGCAGAAGGGGAAAAGAGACAAAGTCCTTAAGTAAAATAGGCTTTTACTCAAAGTGTTTTGGAGGAGCCGCCTTACCTGTCACACTCACTATTCAAACAGAAAATAGTGAATAATTTTTAAGAACTAAGTGTAACTTTGTGAAGTCAGTCTAAAAATCAATTAAATGTAAGGGCCTTGTTTATTAAGTAACTGTTCTTTTACACTGTTCTTAATACTGATTAGAGAATGGTTCGTTTTCAAGTAAATGTAATTACCATAGTTAATTAATGAATAGAAATGATGGGGAAAACCTCAGGGAACCCCTCTTGATTACTGCAAAGGTATTTATTCTAATATATAAGTATATACATTTATTACAGATGGATCATTTTAGGAGTTGGGCTCTATTCACCACCTTTATGTACAGTATAGTATGCTACACCATGTACTGTAGTCTAATTAGGGCAGGTGATTCAGTTAAGTGATCAGTCAGATTATTTATTTATAAAGCTGTTATCCAACTTGTGAAGAAAGAAAGATATGAACAATTAGAGCTTTTTAAAGCTATTATTTAAATGCTCTATTTTTGAATGAGGACTCTGTCAAGGGAATTGTATAATTTCCTCTCTTTTGTCATTGAAAGGGGCATTTTACACATGGTCCTTAGTTCTTTAATAGACTGGTTCTAAGCTTATTGTTGTCAATATATTGACTTCCTTGACAATTTACTCAGCCCATAATTGCAGCCAGTGTGAAGAACAAGGGAGCGGTCCTGAGTGCTCATTGCAGGGCAGAAGGAGGGCAGGGCACAGGCTTGTCCCTCACCATTACATGTTTCCAAAAAAAGTTTCTAACAGGAATTACTCCCAGCAAATTCCTACACTGAAGCTTGCTTCTTAGAAATCTAAGGTTTTACTACTGAAGAGACGGCAGAAGAAATGGCAATCGATTAAAAAACTGATTCAGTAACTCGTATTTCTGTGGGGTTAGTAAGACACAGAAGAGTAGCAAAAACACCCAAATGATCATACTCTAAATAAAACAAATGTAAATTTTTGGGGAGATATTTGTTCAAGACAGTATCATGGATTCACTGAAAAGCCACCTCTCTTCAGAGAGAACTAGTGTCCCTGTTTTAAACTGTCTGACTTTCCTCAAGGGTAAGAAATGTCCCTGCCCAGGTGGGCTGTGCTCGCAGCTGGTTAGATAAAGTACCCAGGTAGTCACATGCATTGAAACCCAGTTCTCCCTGGAGGTAGCTGGCAGTATTATAATCACCCTGGGATCTGCCATGGGAAATAGTAAGACATGAGGAGAATAGTTAATTCTGTGGAAAATGTCATGGAAGAACATCAGGCTCCAGATAAAAATTCACAAAGTAAAAGTAATGTCTGCACTTGGCATGAACAAAATCTCCCAAATTTTTAATCCCTGTGCTTCCATTTAAGAGCTAAATAATACTAGAATTCATAATATCAGTACTAAACTTACAGGCTGTTCCAGTTTTTGAAGTCTTAAATATCCCCAAGTATACATTTTGAAGTCTACAGAGCCAAACCCCCCTTCTCCCCAACAAACCAGTTATGCTTGAATTATGGCTTCAAGGACCTGTCTTGTACTTCAGTGCTCTGTCAGTGGGAGGATGCAGGGGCACAACTACATTATGGGCATATGCCAATGCCTGGAAGATGCATTCCCTGGGTCATGAAGAGGCTTTGGATCCCTCATGCCCAGGTGAAACCATACTCAGCCAGCAGCAGCTACTTCAGAAAAAATGGTGGCAACAGACTCTCTGTTGTTCTGCAGCAACACTGTGTGCCCTGCATCTGCAGGCAGATTGTTTTAGGCACCTGTTCCCGATGTTTCCTCTCTACCATGGGTAAATTTCCAAAAGTTTAAGACCCAATATTGCTTGGAGTTTCCCTGGGGCATTGCTCTGCAGCTGCCCTGCTTTCTAATGGCACAATCATACTCTAAACTGACAGGTGTTGCAAGCATAAGTGAGAAAGGAGAAATAATAAAAAAGGATCTAAAGAGCTCAGAAATATGTGCAGGAAGCAAAATGAGATTCAAGTTGGAGAACTGCAAGCTGATATATCTGGAGGAATTGATAAATTCAGTTCTGGGCAACTCAATAGCAGAAACGTGAAAGAAATTTAGAGACAACCAACAAAAATGATTAAGAGGCAGGACAGTGCAGCTTCTGCAGATCATGAGTAGCACCAACTTGGCAGTCCTGAAGCCCTTACTCAGCAAATGTAGGGTGATTGTGGCCTTCCAGAATCCAATCCTCTTCTCAGCCCAATAAATGACAGAATTAGTGTTCAGATGAAAGGTAATGAGGACAGCCTAAAGAGAAAGAAGGTTGAGGGACAGGAACTGACCAAACTCAAGTGCAGGAAGCCACAGGAAACACAGTATTTCCCTTAGATCAAATTTGCATCAGCATTAGGACCAGAACATTTTATCTCCAATTTCTTATTCCATATGTTTTTGGGCTGCTTGTGTGTTTATTACCTAGAAGTGACTTTGTTTCTAGTGGCTGGAGCAGATAAAGGATGGTAAATGCTCAAGTAAAAATGTGAGGCAAGTGTGGGGTTTTGAAACAGAAGCTAGAAGCTTTTCTTGCACATGTATTTAAAATGGCATGTTTGTTTGGCTTTGATTGTAAGGTATTACTTGTATGTGAAATGGTCAAAAGAGATTACAGTTGTCTTTGATCTCAGATTAAAATTTACATCAAGTAATTCTGATTTCTCATATCATAGCTACACTATATTTTAAAATTGTTTCACAAAACTGAGCACAATAGACAGTTTTATAATATTGTATATTTAGTAATTCCCTATACTTTAAAATTATATATGGACAGTAGAAAAGTTCGGCTGCCATGGCCATTGTGTAATTTAAAACAAAAACTTGGTGAATTGAAAGATAACATTTTCCAGGACACCTGAGCCTCACAAGGTATTGCACTTTGCAAATACCTTTTTAGCTTGTATTTTCAGTATATTTTTGCATCAAGTGCATTTATGTCAGAAAAAATTTTTTTCTTTATTACTATATACTTTATTCTTGACATTTATTTTTATCCCTTATCATTAAAAACCTCAGCAACTCAATACACTTTTCAACAATTCCTTTACTAAGCACAGTAATACAGAAGAAAAATTGCTGTCTTGTGTGTGGTGAACTATTTGAATACGTTCATGATTCTACTGTATATAGCCAATGTTTTAGACACAGGCAGCTAGATATAAATCATGCACTCCTAGAGGATTGGTTTTAGGTGACTAGGAAGCTGAACATCTGTTCTGTAGGTGAGCAGAATGGCAGCTAATCTCATATTGTCAGTGTGTTTATTCCCAGCCTTTTTTTGTTTGATGCTTGGCTGTGCCTCAGCGTGGATGATGCAAATGGCATCTTTTGAGAAGAGCACACAAGTGTTTGAAACACGGGCAGGGCTGATTTAAAATCTTTTGCCACAAGTTGATCATGCCAGCTGTTGGGAAGTGCTCACCAGCAACCATATGTTGTGAACGAGATAAGCAACTACTGTGTGCCATCCAGGCTTTATACTGAACAGGAAAAGCTTTTAAGGTAGAACTCCTCAGGAAAAGTTCTACCCCACTCATTCTGTCCCTAACCATCTATTAGAGGGCATTGTTGCTAATAAATACCAGCAGTAATACTTAGTGAGAGATCACTGAGCCAAATAATAAAGTCACTGCATATGCTTGAGTTACAATTCCATGTCTCTGCAGGAATAATTTACCACAGAAAGAACTGGATGGGACTGTGTTGGTGTTATTGTTATTTTCGCCTCACAATTGTTGTTTTCATTGTGACTGAGCCCTCAACCATTTGTTAACAATTTAGGTTTTTGTCAGAGGTGTGGCAGAGAATGTGAGTTGTTTTGGAAAAAAACAGTTGGAACAAGTTACCTTGATTGGTCTCTAGATTTAATCAAGATGACAATGAAAACAGGAGTACAGCTCCAGCCTGTTCCTACAATAGCAAGAGGTAGGGCCAGGGGGTCTTTGTGGAAGTTTTCTCCATGTTACTCTAGGAAGCTGGTGAGAGCTGTGTGTCCCCAGCTGTTGTTTTCCCAGCCTACAGGAGCACAGGCTTGCTGAACAGCTTTTTCCTGTTTGTGGCCCTGAGCAGCTACTTGCAGGTGAGAAAATATGGGGAAATTAACACTGTGTTTGCTTTTACTAAGGATTTGGGATTATAATGTGGGATGTTCTGTATTAGAGGATATTTGGCAACCTTCCCAGTATTGTAATTTTTACAGTAGCTTTCAACTATGTAGAGACTCTATGAACATCTTTTTCTGTTAGTATTGCAGTAGGGCCAAGACAGAGACTGAAGAATCAGTACTCAGCTGAATGCCACTGCTAACAATTGCTGGTGACAGTGCCTTTTTTATACTTCCCCCATGTTTGTGTCTCCCTTGAGCTATAGGGGAACTTTCCCTAGTTAGTATGTATTGGGTGAGGGCTTTGGTGGATGGATGCCGCGTTGGTCCCTGCTGGGTCCCTCGTGGCCCGCTCAGGCGGCGCTCTCCCGGCACCTCCGCGTGCGCACACTCTCACCTGCGCAGGTGGTCACCAAGAGCCGCTCACAGCCCCAGGCTGTGCACCAACCGCAGACAGAGAGGCGAGAGGGGCTCTCTGTGTGCAATTCAAACACCCCGAAGGGAACAGGGGCAAGAAAGAACAACAACCGAAAGCCCGAGCCACTTTTATCCCAAAAACTCCCAAAGGCGGGCAGAGCATCCCAAACCAATGGTCTGAGGGCTCGGGGGCAGAGGCGAGGTTGAATGGCATAACAGGGGCCAATGGGAAAAGGGATGGGAGGGGGAGAGGACCAGTGACCAGCAGGATCTAGACAAAGGGAGAACCTTCTAGCACAGTGTTGTAAGGAGAGACCACTTGTAAGGCAACTTGGGGGGTGTAAAGTGGACTTAGCCACCGCAACAAATATGTAAAAGCAAATGCTCTGCTGAGTTGCCTTTAATCTGTCTCATGCAAGGCCATGCGTCCTGAAGCAGACCGGTGCAGTCACACAGTGCCTTCAAAGAGCTGACTGACCACAGGATATAGTTTCAGCTACTAAATTACTCTCAGAAAATGTATAGAAGGTTTTCTCATTTGTGTGTGTGTCTGAAAGAGGCATAAAAAGTTGTCTTGCATAGAATAATACATATTGATATGGCTTTGCAGTCCATGAAGAAGACTATGAAATCTCATGTCTTTTTATTTTTGTAAGTGGAGAATTCCCCCTGCTCCAGTAAGTATACTTTGCATTTGGTGTAAGTTTGGGACTTGTTTAATAAACAGCTCACAGAGCTGTTGAATTTTGCATTTTGCATTCATAGCATTTCTGCTTAATTTGGGGGTGATCACCTCAGATATTCAAATGGGTTAGGGAGGAAATGGCTTTTCATACAATCAAATCCTTTGAATGGGTATTTTTACTGGAAGGGGTTGTTTTGGGGGCTGTAGTCAGACAGCAAAGCCTGGATTTGTCATATTTTGATAAGAAGGAATTGGGTTATGAAGCAGCTTGCCATTGTCTTTTAGAGACTGAGAGCACTGGAGTGCTGGACTCTCAGGGAACGTAGCTTTTCTCCTGAGACCCTGGAACAGGAGCCGAGAGATGCTGAAAATCAACCTCCCCGTGTAGGTGCTCTGCACTCCTAGAAACCAGGGCCAAAAAAGTCCCCAGAAAGGGACATGTTCTAATGACAGCACACTGAACCCGAGCCATGAGCAAATAATGTACTTTTGAACTGTTATGTGCCATCCTGTGCTGCTTGCTCCATCTGATTGCATTTTATTTTGAGGCTTCACATAAACAGATGCAGAACAGTTCAGAATAAGAAGCTAAAAAGGCTTGTATTAGGGATAGCTCAAGAATTTTTTTATATAGTTACAGAAGAAATTCCTCTCCCACCCTCCTGAAATGTGATCATTACAATAACATATATTGCAAAAGAAAGCATCTGTATCAACACCTCCAGACATAAATGAATGGAAATACTGACTTTGCCTATTATTATTATAAAGGTTGTTAGTTCTGCTAATAAAATGTTTCTTAAGCTCCACAGCTAGATGGGTTTCCTGTGGAATTGTCTAAACCCTTCCAATGCTAACTGTTTGCAGTATTCTGAAAAGTATTTGCAGAACTGCTGTACCAGAATAAGGCCACCTTTCCCAGGAAATACAGCTCCAGTTACAGTTGTATTGAAAGGAGGCCAAAGAGGCCAGAGCAGAGCACTTATAGACACATTTCCTCGTCATACATGGAATGCTGAATTATTGCTGCATGCAGTGCTTGGGTTTAGAACTGAATTTGCAAGGGGAAACTTGCAAGGGGAAACTGACTGCAGTGGGACCAAAGGGCATGGACACAGAGTCCTGCACACTTCTACCACTCCAAACCTTTCTGTCCCACACATACAGAACACTTTAACTGCTGGTGGGTTCTTGTCTCTTTTCCAAAGCCCACAGGCTGCCTCGCCCTTCATCTTCCTGAATTCTTTACCATTTTCTGGCAGCCATCTGCTGTGTCTCAGTCGGAAATGTCTGCTCCTCTGTCTTAATTTAAAAAAAAAAAACCCCACAACATTTTCTTCCAGTTCTTTTGGAGAGCAGTGCACACCCTGGGCTGCTGCTCACAGTGAGCTCTATCTTTGTCTCCATAGCTGTAACTGTGTGCAGAGAGAAAATGGGCAGATGTAAGATCAGCTTGCAGAGTAAAAAGTGGATGAGCCTGCAAACAATCTTGTATTCAAACCCAAACTGATTGCTGAACTTTCAGCTCAATTTTAATTTCCCTTGATGCCTTATTTTTAAAATAAATATGCAGGGCTTTTTTTGCATTGGTATTATCCAGCCTCCTATTGCAGCTGTTGCCAGGATGTTCCAAGCAGCCACACAGGGTGGATGTGAGAGGTCTCAATATCTGCAGATTGGTTACAATAACAATCTCTCTTGTCCCTCAGTTCAAACAATTTAAAATGTCATGTCAGGAATGGAAAGATATTAATCACTGCACGGCTAGAGAGAGTTCCTAGGAAGAAGACTGAACTGTGGATTCAGAAGCCTGTTGAATGAGATGAGGATGGGGCTGAGGAGAACCTCTGCCTTGGAAACTCGATTCAGCAGATGTGAGATCCTCTAGGTTCTGAGTGCAGGTCCACAGAGCTCAGCTTCTCATCTGTTTCAAAGGGAAACACCCTGCTATATGCAGGAGCATTGGCACATACAGGGTAATACTTAGATACTTTGAGATAATTGAAATATAAAACTAAGCAAAATAGTTTCTTTTCATCATGACATAAGCAGCATTTTGTTTAAGCAGAATTTAATGATTATAACAGCAGGGACCAATGATTTTCTTTCACAATTAGCCCTATTAGAGTGAAGATACGCATACAGTTGACCTTGAAAAAAGAATCAATATTTTTTTTCACTTTTGTGTATGTTTTCCCTTTTTCATTCCTTTCATCATTTAATATACTGTTTGATCAATATCTAATGTGATGTAATATCTAAGAAAGGATTGGATGCAGGTGTTTAATGTAAATTGCATGTTCTTACTGTTCCAATGTATCAAATTACCAAACCTTGTAACAGTGAATGAATGTTTATCCAAGTGTAATGCAGATTCATTATGGTGATGTTAGACTGTGTTCTGAGGTAATGATTACATAGTCCATTGAGACGTGTTTATTCTTGATTTTTTTAGCTGACCTACTGTATGATTTTAGGCAAGTTATACCCTTACTCCCTGCCAGTCATTTTCTTACCATGTTTATCCTGTCTTGTTTATGTAAATAATAAGATATTTACGAAAGAGTGAGTCATTTACTATATTTAATAGGATTTACCACAATATGTTCTGCTCTTGTTTGAATCTGCTTCACATTAAATAATTACTTATAATCGTGACTCTTAATCCACTGCAGTCACCAATGGCACATTTTCTTTAGGGAATCTGTACGTTAATCCTCTCTTATTATGCTGATATTGTTATAATGATATTAAAGTTGTAAGTGGTTGAACTGCAAAATTCAAATCTAGTAATTTAATAGCTTCTGAGAGCTTTGAGAATTATTTGGTTTAGTAAAAATCAGAGCAATGGGAATATCAGTTTGTGTAGTAATACTGGTCACCAGTAGCTCAGGCTGCCCTTCACTCCTCCCTTCAGTTTGAGGGAGGAAGTTTTAAGAACTTGCCCGATACTGCCCACCCTTTCTGTTTCCATAAGATTGAAATTCTGTTTTGAAGATTATTTCCCTTTTGTTCTCCTGCTTGCAATATTCAGTTAAATATAGGAGAGAATCAGCTTCATGAGAAGCTTCAAGTTTTTATGATATCATGGGAATGGCTGAGCTAAAATTGCAATTAAAGACTGAAGCCAGATGGAACACCATCAAGTAAGAAAGACAGGTGTAATGTTGGAATAGGGAAATTTCTAAAGAAACTCAGAAAAGAATAAAACAACTTTCTCTTAGAGGCTTGAATAACCTTGGAAAAGACAGCATCTCAGAAATACGTGGTCTCGTCATAAAACTGCTTGCTTTTCTTTCTACTCCCATGGAACATGGCAGGTACAAGTTAAAATACAAGACCAACTGAAGGAAGAGTACAGTAGATTTCTTGAAGACACTAAACAAACCAACTGTTTTTCCCTTGTCCCTCAAAACCAGAAATGCTCGTATTTTAGTACATACATATTCAGTAGCAAGTAATGTTTGAATAATCACTTAGAGGGAAGGGGTGAAGGAGTAATGAGGTGGTATTTGAAACTCTCTAGGAAGAGATTCCTGTCCATGTGGACAAGGATTTGTCTTGATTTGTTTACCAATTGTGCTCCAGCTGCATTTCCCCTTTTGCTCTTGATATAACTTATTTCATAATTGGTATAATTTACAGTCAGAGCTATGTCTTCTTGAGAGATCCTACATACATTTTAGCACTCTATATGAGAAACCCCATGATTACCATCATGATAAATTATTAATTTAACTACTGCCAGTTGACATAAGTATGACATTTCTATAGAAAATTTCAAGCATATTTCTAAGAGATGATGCAATTCAGAAGAATATATGGCTCTTGTTAAAATATTTAACTGGAGTCACTTTTAGAACAACGTCTGATGTCTGCTCCTTAGTTTGTGCATCTGTATTTGTGTGTACACAGCCACAGGGAAGAGAGGTTTTACAAAGGAAAGGTACAGAGATTAAAAACTGATTAGTTTTAAGAATCTCCCCCAGAACCACGCACAGCGGTACATATATATTGTACAGGACATGTACTTCTTGCAAAACCTGCCAGGCACAGAATGAAATCCCTTTTATGAGGACAGCTGGAGGGTTATGCAACTTCAGGAGGATTATGCAGATGTGTATAGGCCGTGAAGTTGTCTGATGGATTATGAGCCTATGTAGGTTTGATTTAAAAAGAAAAACAACTTAATTCTCTTCCGTAGTGCATGGAACGTTTCCAGAGAGGGCCAGAAGCCTGGAATCTTCAGAACTTAGAGTCTGATGAATTCACAGGCCTATACTGGTGTCTTCAGTCTGACCAGCAATGAGAGTTGACCAAGTTTAGGCAGGACCTGTGTTATTCTGTACTACCTACAATGGAAATTATCTTCTCAGTCTCTACAGAATGTGCCCAAAGCTCAGTGTAGAAAGACTATTTGTAAATTAGTCCTGTTGAAATCCTTTTGTAATATGCCACCTAATGAAGATGGATATTTTACACAGTTTTATTAAACTGTAAAACATTAAGCAGACATGTTCTATCAAGAATTGCATCAGTTGTAATTAGGAGGCAGATGTCATTTTACCTACTCTTTCACTGTAAGAGGTTGATCCTGTTTATACTCAGGCATTGCCCTGGCAAAACTGAGTGCCACAATCTTCAACATTTGCAAACAGGAATGCTGGAAGCAAATATGCGGAGTGAAAGGCACAGCTATTTCTGGTGGCTGAGGGCTCTGTCCACTCAACCACAACATGCCTTCGAGCTGGAGAAAGCTGCAGGGAGTCCTGCAGGTCCATCATGCTGTTTCCACAAATGCTTTGGAGAAATGCACTCATGAACAGAGATCAGAAACTAGAGTTGTTCCTGCTTTTAAAGAATTCATCTTTGACATAGACAAGATGCACAGACCACTTTTGAAGTTCAGTAATTCGTGTACAGCAGTGCCTAAAGAAGACAGAATCCAGAAGTTATTTCAGGTGGAAAGTTGTCAGAGAATGCAAAGCACATTCACTTTGATCATTGATACAGTATCCCTTATGTAGTATCGCATCATTATTGGGAGCATAAAAACAGATCGATAAAATACTCCACTGCAGTTGGTTAACTATTCTGAAACTAAAGCAGCCCAAACCCCCCTAAACTGGCCCATGAATGCCTGAGGAAATAAATTCTAGGGGATCGTGTTTAGTAGATATACTTCATGTTATCACCTGCTTCTGTGTTTAGGGATTCTTTGCTGTCTGACTATGAAATGCACCTTAAATAATTGCCCAAAACTACCAGTTAGAGGCAGGGATGCTGTAAGCACAGCAGGCTGAAATGATTCAAAACCACGTTGTCAATAGGTGATCCTGATTGTATTAACATCCATTTCACATGAGGGTCACAGCTCTTAGTTCAGTGAATTCATTCTTGATTTATATGTCTATAAAGGACAGGAACAATCATAAGATACTCCCTGTGATACTCTGAAATCAATACAAAGGACCAAAGAACAAGGAAGGCTGCTAACAAGCTTTCAGGTCATGGACTGAGCGCTGCAGTCTACTTGTCAACCATTGGTTGAAAGTGGAGCAAAAACCAGTAATAAATTTGCTAAACATTAGATATCTGTTTGAAAGTGATTTTATTACATTTGTGAAATAAAGAAGGTCATTAGAAACATCAAGATTTTCCCTTTGTTGCCTTGGGGCACTGAAATGCCTAATGTGTGATTTGCACTTAACTGCTCTAAGCTAGCTTTCTGCAGCTTTGAATTTTCAGGTGAAAATTATTTCTTATTATGCTTTCTGAATGTGTTTCCTTAAATTTCCATTTCTGTGAGCTTGCTCTATTATTTCCACTAAACTGGACTTTCTGAAGCTGCAACAATTCTTTTTGTGTAACATAGAGCAGGCTTACCCAAGTTAAAGCTCTTCCTATTAGGCTAGACCCTGACATGTCATTTGAAGAATAAGCTGAAGAACAGCCAGAAACATTTGGTTGTTTTACTGCATGTGTTTCAATAATAGCCCTGGGCTTACTAGAGATTTTCCATGCAATTTTCCTTTGATGCTGCTGTGACACCATTTATAGTTCACTCTAGGAGTGGCAGCTCACACTCAAGTAAGTTCTGATTGGGGGTTAAAAAGAAGGCAGGGATGCGATCCAATTTCTGTACGATAAAGGTGAATACAAATTATTCTATTCTTAGTCCTTGTCTCAAATTTTTCTTAGTGAAAAATTATGCAAGTGGCTTGCTTTTAAATGTTCCTAAAGAATTCCTGCCCTCATTTCCTCATGTGAATGAGTGAAGGATTAGGCAGAGCTTCCATGTGCAGTGCCACATCATTTTGGCAGGCTTGGAGACTGGAGCTAGAGGAAATGCAAAATTCACAATCTTAACATAACTCTCTTGTAAGAAAATGTACATTCCCAAAAGTTTCCCATTTCCCAACTGCCTGAGAATTGTTTTCCTTTATCCTTCAGGCACTGTGATTGTGACCTTCCCCCTGAGCTGGCAGTTCTCACTAAGTCAAATTCCGTGAACCTTCTGAGCTTGTTTGACTTGAGGCTGCAGATATTCCATATTGGATAAGATCCCAGTAATCTGCTGTGCTTTTCCTTCTGTGTTACTTATATACTGAAACGGCAGCTACAGAAATTCTATCATTTCTGTGACTGATGAAAAACCTCTTAAAATATGGGGTCCTGGGTAGTAGTAAGTTTTCCTTACCCTAATTTGTAAGGCCTTCTCTGATGAAGTGTGGTGGAGCATATGAATTCAGTATTTCTGCCACTGCTTAAAGCTTAAACTCATCTCTGAAGATGCAATTATTTACGGTTTTCTCCCTTTCAGCTTTATGGCTCCCAGCAAGCATGATTAAGGGGAAAAAAATAAAAAGGCTAAGTTGCAAACGCACGGCATCTCTCGAGGAGATGGAGTAGGCGGTGTGAAGGGAATTAGCTTAAGACTTCTGTTGTTAAAGGATAAAATTATTCAGATAAATTGTTTGTAAATGTAAAGAATAAATACTATTTGAAAAGTGTGCCTACGAGTAATAGATAAGGACTGCAGAGATGATTTTTTAAAATATTATCCAACCTGTTAGGATTTTGGGATGGAAATTTTAATTTTTGTACTTGTTTCACTAAACTGCTATATTGAATTTTGTACTTAGGGAGGTCACTTTCTTCAGTGTCTTACTAACTCAATAGACCTCAGTCTCAGCTGAGCCTTCTAGGCATTACTTCAATACAAATCTACAAATAATGATTCTGAAACTGGAAAATCTCCCTGTCTATTTTAAATGGGTATTTGTTTTTAGTGAAGATATAAATTACTAAGATGTCCTATTATCAGAGTGCAGCTGTGAAACAGGCAACAGCAAAGTAAAATTTGTTTTATTTGAAGAGAGAATTGAATCTGAAGATCTTGATAAGTCTTAATTTTCAAAAATTTTCTGCTTTGGGAATAATCTTGCTTTTTGGTTGTACTCAGATTTACTAATAAGTGTTAAAGAGGCATTTGCCACTAGTTGTTAGGAATATTTTTGCCTTGTTTCTTAATATATACTCTTTATGTGTATCTTTACTCACTCAAACAATGCTTAAACTGAACGAATGACCGAGTAATATCAGCAGTGGGTGAATCAGTGAAAATGAGTGGTGTGGTTTTTCTGGAGAGTGAAGAAATCTGCATGGCTGAAATGCTTCTGAAATGATTTCTTTCTAGCAGAACAATTTGTAAGTATGGTTGGTTGAAACTGCTCCCTCAAAAATGTTTCTCAACAATAAATTAGTATGTTGACTAGAAACATGTTTTCCCTCCAGAAATGTTTCTTCTGGAAGATGTTGAACCTTCTCTTTTTAAAAAGTCATGGTGCACAAGGCCAATATATTTCAGCCAAACTTGCTAAATGTTTTCCTGGGAAAATTATGTATGGCTAGATTTCCACTGGGAAAAAATCCCAAATCCTTTTTTGGGTCCTAAACTTCCTTTATAGGTAAAGCTGACAGGGAAAGTGATTTCCCTGAGAGTGGCAGATCTGAGTGCCATCAGACTTTTGTTATATTTCCCAGATCTTGCACAAATCTGAACTTAGTGACTTGTCCCAATCTGTGGCATAATAAGATGTTAAATAAGGATTGTCTTTCTGCAAGGTTGGAAGAATGTTGATAGGCAGGATGGGAATGCTTTATTGTCACTGCCTGTGTACTTGATGTTTTTGAGATTTCTGACCTAGGAGAGTTATTTTGGTATCAGATTGACATGAACAATATGAAGAAGGGTAGAACAGTACTGAAAAATTGTTTGGTTCATTCATTGACTCTATTCTCTCCCCTCAAAATAGGTGTCTCTTATACTGGAAAGGAACTGGTTAGTAGCAAATGAGAATTCTTCAAGAGGGAAATCAAATGTCCCAGTACTAATTAGTTGAAATTAAGATCATTCAAATATTTATATAGAGGAGGCAAGTATTCCGGGAACATGCTGGGATAAATCACATGGCTGGAATATTAATAGTGAGGCAATAAATCTGAACAGAAAGAATCAAGGTGAAAACATAGGGGAGGGATTGCACTATTTATCAAAAGACAATTACACTAGCTGGTAAATACAGATGGTTAGTGGAAGAAGTGGTAACAATGAAATTTTGCATTTTCTCTGTCAGCGTAATACATAAAGGGGAACTAAGATGGAACATCTACAATGGGCCACAAAGTCAGGACAAAGTGACTGAACCAGATACTGAAGCTGCTGAAGGAAACTTGAATCCAGCCCTGCAGTTCTGTTACTTCCTTCTCTGGATCTGAGGGCAAACTTGTGTTTGTGGACAGTTCAGGTGCAAGGCTGTGGTCAGGCAGGAGCTCTGGGCCAGAACAGAAGGAAATTGAACCTGTGTTATCAATGAGCACAGACCAGAGAAGGTACCCTCAGCTGGTGCCTGTGTGAGCAGCACCTTGCAGATTTATCTCTTGGCCTGAGTAAATTGCAGGCAGCATGGCCTTTTAACTGTCCCAGGCTGCAGGTGTACCAGCAGGTAGGGCTGGGAAGAATGCCTGCTACTCTGTTCTGTCTTGGAAGAATGGACACTTGAGTCTTAGACAGCCAAAATGAGAGTTAAGTCCCATCATCCAACAGTGAAAGGCTTCTGTCTGCCTAAGTTTTTCTGAGTAAAGTTCCTTAATCCTCTGAAATTCTGGGATATGTCCCATGCTGCTCCTGGCTCAGCAGAATCACCAAGTCTCTTGAGGAGCCTGGGCACACTGAGCATGTCTGGGAAGGGCTTAGGAGCTGATTCTCAGAAATCTCAGGATGAACAGGCAGAGGGGATGCCCTTCTTTTACACCTTCAGACAGTAGTTTTCTGTTGAAGGCAGGATTTTATTAGTCAAAGATGTTAATATCTTTTGTAATATTACCTGATTTCTTACTCCAGGAATCTAAGGGACTAGCCTGGGTATTACTGCTTTAATTTAGTTCATTTTCACTTATCTTAGAATATTTCTTTGGCACTTTCTTAAAAAAGAAGTGGAAGTGAAATTATTAGCAAGAGCTGAATAATTTGATAATTTATTAATAGTTCAATTGGTCTATTTTTTGTGTGATGCATTGTTTTGTTACTGTGCTAAAGTAAAGGGGAGGAAGGTAGGACTGTTCCAATTTTAATTACTGCTCTTTAGCTTGCACTGCTTCAAAATCAGCATTAAATACATGATTTTTTTTGTAGGTAGTATATCATAGTGCCACATAATGGCAAAAGGGTTCAAACAATATGAAGCCTGGAAATGTCAAGTGTGAAGGAAGAGAGCTGGCACACTATTTTAATTTTTCTTCCTTTTTATTAAACTTTATAACATTGCATAGCCACAAAATGTGCACGGCAGTCAAGGGTGAGAGCAAAGACAATCATCTGCATGAGAAACACAGGCAACACACAGTCCTTGTGCAGACAGGTACCATCTTCCTCATCAGGAGGTCAGGAGTGAGAATTCCCCTTTTGGGGAACCTCTTACCTGAGAGCTTGGACTGCTTTGGGCTATAAGCAGACTCAAAGTTACCTGCTTAGGTGATGGTGAGCCCTTTGCAGAAGGCACAGTGCTGCAGTCCAGCATCTCCCCTCACAGCCCCACTAATATAAGCAAAAGAGTGATTTTCCCTTGGAAACAGCAAGAGATCTTAGAAATTTCAGATACAGTAAATTTCTCATCTCAATGTGCAGTTATATGTGTTTTAAACATCTTCGGAGCAGTATTGGTGATTAAGCTTAGGATCTTTTCATTTTCCTAAGCAAAATTAAATGTTGTGAGAACGTCTCCAAGGGAAGGTCTGGCTGCAGTTTATGCAGATGTACCCTAGCTGGAACAGGAACAGATAGCACAAACTTGGTGTGGATTAGAAGATCTGTAAATCCAATAAATACTCCACAGTCTGTGCTGAGCTCCATATCAGTTCAGTTACAGGGCTGTTCATACCTCTGCTGACTTGTTTAAAGCTACTTCAGGTATTTCAGCTGCTAGAACACCTTTCCTTCAGCCTGGGCATTCATTCAGGACACACAAAGCATCATTTTCTCCTTTCTATATGCCTGTATCTGGTGAAGGCAAACATCTATGTGACCAGTCATGATTGGCAGCAGCACAGCCGTACTCTCAGATTGAAGTATCCAAGCACAGTTGCAGTATCTAGTCCTTCTCCCTTCATTCCAGTAAAATAAATATGATGTGACTTCATTCACACCAATTAATTTAGAGGTTTGTGGACTATAATTAGTGCAGCAGTCCATACATTCCACATTGAGTTTTTCTAGTTGTTCTAAAAAGTATAGAAGCATCATACTGGAGAGAGCCATGCCAATGCCCCACTAAGGAAATCCAGGCCACAACCTTAACTGTCTGTGACAAGAATCCCAGTTTAGGAAATGGAGAACTAGTTTTGAGGAGGGTATTTCCCTGAATTTCTCTGCTACAGTGGTGTAAGTGATGTAAGAACTTCTCTTGAATTTCAGTCCTCTGGGCTCTGTAGTGGTTGGCATGCTTTGGGCCACCTTCTCAGAGTCAAACATGGATCCGTTTTTCCTGTGGAAGGATAAGGGGCCATGTGCACATCCTCAGTTGGTCTAAATCGCACTGAGAATCTATTGCAGAAAATCTTGGCTCTGCTGAAGTCAGTGGCAAAACTCTCACTGACTTCAGTGGGGATCAGGATTTATTCCAGCGAGTGCAGTGGAAGCAGAGCTTTTACCAACTGCGGCTCTGGCTCCATTGCTTGACACTTCTTCTCAGTTTGGTTTTGTTTAAAATTTTAAAGGAGTTTGTAAAACAAGTACCCCCAAGCCCTGGAGCCCATGGAGCTTTTGTCTCCATGTGATAAGGTAACAACATGTGCACATAGAACTGGGTTTCTGTATAGAAATAAACTGCATGAAGGCAGTTACTGATTCTTTTTGTTTATATCATTACTCTGCAGTACAGCTGTTATCCATATTAAAGCATATTTTCTAACCTCCAGTATTTTTAAGAGTAAAAATCCATCTAAATTAGTAGAACTATTGGCTGGGTTGTTTTGTGTTTGTATAATCAATTCTGTCTCCTTTTTTCTTTTTTTTGACGAGTCATATACAAATAAGAACTTTGATTTCAAATGTAGAGGGCCAACCCCTCTCCATTTCAAGTTTTTGTGCAGAAGTTATTTCAATTTGAGCGGGATGGGATGGATGAAACATAAAAAAGCCACATCATCAGCTTAAAATACAAGTCCAATAAAAATGAAGTTGGAACTTTACCAGCTGTGTACTGATGAAAGCATATGAGATTTTAAGTAAGAGAAGCTGCTCAATATGGACTCAAAACCAAACCAAAACAACAACAAAAAAATGAGCCAACAGAAAACCAAACCAAAAGGAAGAACTGGGAGAGGCCTGGTGCAGACAGCAATTCCAAATAGGGGTAGTTTGAAAAGATAAGAAAAGGGATGTTTTAATGCAATGTACAAATTGATCTACCTCATAATTCAGAATAATCTTTCCCTTTTTATCCTTAACCTAAAAAATGTGAAAGCCAAACCAGAACATCAAACAGAAATCATATACTGCCATAACTGATCAGGGCTGGGGTCCATAAAACCTCACCATGGGTACGGAGCAGGACTGGCTTGCTGTTATTTTTTTTCTATACCCTTCATTTATATCCATAATATAGGGGTGGAAGGTAATAGCTGGACCCTTAGTCATAAAGGAGCAAGAATAGTCAAGGATACCCAGGAAAATTCCTTGGCAGAAGACCAGCTTCCTGCAGGAAGCCATTGCCTGCAGCTTTCCGGAGAGGTCTAACACATGCAGATACAGTGAAAATCAGCCTGGGGTAGGTAAGGCTGTGGGCTGGCAGGGCCAGAGGAAGCACAAGAAGGGCTAATAAGATTCTGCAAGGTTAAAGAGTAAAGTGGTGAAAACAGCAGATGATCCCAGTAATGTAAAAGCCGAGTAAATATATACATTATCTGAAGGGAATAAGTGGTATGGCATTAATCCTGGCCATATGGAAACAAATATAACTTGTTTTTTACCATAAAGGCCACTCTTGATTATTTAATTATTTAAAAATCCTCTTCTATATTGTATTTATAGTACTCCTAAAGACTTTCAGGGTCTATCTCTCCAATTGCAGATATTTAATACAAGATTGCAGGAAGCAATTTCGGTCCTATTAGCAAATAGTCCAAAGAATTTGTCCTGTGAAATGGCTGCTTAGAGTAATTTACTGGATCAGATGAAGATCTCTGATAGTGATTTGCCTCTGCTGGTGGCACTTTTTCCATTTGGGTCCCTGCTGTCAGCTGGAAACCAAGACTGCAACACAGCTCATGCCGAGGTGCCTTAAGTTTCCCTCGTCTGTCTCTGGTGTTCCTTGACTACCCGTTTCCATATGGATGCACAGCCGGGACGGCGCAGCCCGCGGACCTCGGTGGCGGGACGCTGCCCCAGCGCCCGGGGGCTCCCGAGCGCGGCGCGGGGCGTTCCTTTTCGCCTCCACACGCGTTCTGCCAACTCCCGTCCCCGCCGGCGGGCCCGTCCCGGAGCGGGGCGCGGCGCGGGGCGGGCGCTGCCGTCCGGGGCTGCCCGGAGCGCGGCGGGGGCGGCGCGGGGGCTGCCCGGCGGGGCGGGCGGTCCCGTCCCCGCTGCCCGCGGCCCGTCCCCGCTCCCCGCGGCCCGGCTGCGCCTTGTGGCAGCGCCTCTGTCAATCAGCCTGACTTCACTCCGCACGCCCTGTGCTTCCAGTACTATACCCCCGCCGCCTCCTGGTGTCTCTGCTTCGCTGCGAGCCGGGAGCGCGGCCGCCACTGCCGCTGCGGCTGCGGCTGGGCGAATGCGCGGGCGGCGGGGCGCGGGGCAGCGCTGAGCGGCGCGGAGCAGCGCGGAGCGGGGCTGCCGCCTGGCCCGCCCCGGCTGCTGGCAGCCCGGGCGCCGGCCCCCGCGTCGGGCCGGGGCCGCCGCGATGGACCCTCCCGCGGGCATCGCCTGCGTCCTGCTCTGCTGCGCGCTCGCCCTGCCCGCCGGCGCCCAGCGGCGCCCCGGGGACAGAGGTAGGTCTCCGCCGGGACGCCTTCGGGGCGGCTCGCCCTGCCCCGGCGCCGCCGGCCGGTGCCCGCAGCCCGCCCGTCCCAAGTCGGGGCTCGTCGCTCCGCGGCTTTCGGCTCCCCTTGAACTTCTTCTGCGGCTACTTTTGCCGGGTTTCCAGTTGTTTCCTGCAAGCGGCAGGCGGGGACGGGGACCGGGGCAGCCGCGCCGCCGGTGGGGAAGGGACGCGGGAGCGCCCGGCAGTGACAGCGCTGCGCCGGTGCCCGCAGCCCCGCGCCGCCCGCTGCCTGCCCCGCGGAGCGGACGAGCCCCGGCGGGCAGGGAGCGGTGCCTGGGGTTCCCCGTGCGGGATGAAACACATGGCAGCTCCTCTGCCTTCTCCTCCTCGTCCTGCCCGGGCTATCGCCTCCGTCCAAAACTCTCGGGGTTCCCGCCCGCCGAGACCGCTCCCGATCGCTGCCCCTGGCGTCCCCATCACCGCTCGACTCAAACCCGCCGCACCGGGGGTAGTTTGAGGGACGTGCCTTTGCCTTGCAGGCTTGCCACCTGCAAACCCAGCCTCTACCCCTGCCCCTGCGAGCAGTCCCAAAGTGAATCAATACCCTCTCTTCAACGCTGGCCACCCGGGAACCCCCAAAGTCCCCGAGGCGACCCGGTCACTGACTGGGTGTGCAGGCATGCGGGGTCCCGGCTGGATGGGCAAAAGGGAGCGGGACCCCGCTGCAGGGGCAGGAGTGCGGGGTCCTGATGGGGTGGGGAGGCTCACGCTGCCGTTTGGTATTCTGGGGAGGAAAAGCCAAGTTTGAGTGAACTCTGCACACTTCATGCAGGTGAACCAAGTGCCTGCACAGAGTGCAGTGTCCATCTGCCTTATGTAAGTGTCTGCTGTGCTAATGAATAATGGAATAAAAATCCCGCGGCATCAGGATATGTTTAGTTCTAGTATCTCTGTCCTCTCTTGCTTTCTCCCTGTAAAGATTCAATTCTGAGGAATATAGAGGAGTACAGCCTTGTCATCCCCACCAGCACTGATTCAGAGGGCAGGTTCCTATCCCACTTGGTGTCTGGACCGCCAAAAGCACGCTTCAGGAGAGCTGTGGAGGACTTGCAACATGAAGCAGCAAATGAGCAAATATTTTACAATGTCACTGTTTTTGGAAGAGAGTTTCACTTCAGATTGCGGCCAAACTCCAGGCTCGTGGCCCCTGGAGCAACAGTTGAGTGGCAGGAGGACTCTGAGGAGACTCATATTGAACCTCTCTATGGGAATTGCCTCTATGTTGGGGATATCACTGATCTGCCAAATGCTTCAGTTGCTATCAGCAATTGCGATGGACTGGTAAGTTACTTTTGTTATTATATCAAAGATAATTATATTAATTTCCTGCAGTCTTTAAATATAAAATGTGTGGACTGTCAGAAACTCACACCTCATATGGTAACTGTGAATGCAAATTAACTAATGTTCCCTTGTGTGGGAATAGCTGCGCTGCACCAGGCACTGCTTTACAGACAGTGGCACTAGAAGTTTGAGCACATGCTCTGAGGTAGCTACTCTGGAACAGAACAGCTGAAACCAGCATTTATGTTGATTTGTGGTAAAGTGACTTGAGGGGTCTGATGCTCTAAACCAGAGGGTTAAGTGGCAAATTCTCAGCATCCTCTGCCACTTCTCACTTCCAGCCTGCAAAGGGTAAATGTTAGAAAGAGTTAACCCCAAATAATGGGCTGGGCTACCCTGGAAACAAATTTGATCGGTAAAATATAGTTTTGTCCTGGAAAATTTTAATTTATTCGGAGTCTGTTTTCTTGGATATTTCACTTGGTGAGTTTCATTGCCTAATCAAGTGATTGATGAAAAGTTGCAGAAGACTTTGTGTTTTATGAGCAAAACAGCCCCGTGTGTTACATTTGTCAAAGCTGTGTGTTTTAAAACTGGCTGCAGCTTTCTGTTCTGGAGTGCATGTTCAGCACCCAGATTATCTCTGTTTGTCCCTGACAACTGTCACACTGTCATTTGAGCTGTAATTACTGCACAGCAATTTGTTTAGTGAGAAAAGGGCTATATATTTTTTTTTTATAATGACCAGTTTATCCAGCCTGTATTTCCTTGCTATAACCTTTAGAGTTTGTAATTTTGAGATTGCTTAAATGTAATGCATTCTGCCTATGCATAAAGAGCCAGTAGGAGTCATTTGTATTTCTATTTATTTAGTCATAGGAAGTTGTTCGTTTGCTGTGCCAAGAAGATGACATGTATGGAGATAGTATGTTGGCTATCTGAGAATGGAAGGGAATCAAATACTTTTCCCCTTAGTCTTTCCTTTCCTGTGGTTTCTCCTAGCCATGTGCATTCCTGTTTTGAGAAGCAGGTTTTAATGTTGCAGTTGTTTGATGTGGACAGCTGGCTGAGGGTAAGAGAAGCACCAGGACTGAGCAAGAAGAGCCATTCAGAGAGCAGAGTGTGAGCCTGCAGTTCTGCCTCGGGGGGGAAGCAAAAGTTCTGTGCTCTCCCTTATATCTAGCACAGATCATTTTGTGAAAGGCAAATTTACTTGCTCAAAATTTACTTGCTCTTTACTTTTAGAATGGGGGCAGAACCAAAGCTCTTCTTCCTTGTTCGTCTGTGCTGAAAGGTGGAGGAAGATTCTGTTGATGGCTACTCCTTGCCTTGTGCTCTTCTCCTCAGCACAGGTGTTGACTGTAGGGGCAGGGGGGGAGCTTGTTCCTGCTTTCTTCCAGTGTTTGCCTGAGTGTGGCCTCCTTATATTTAGAAAAAAGAGTTATAAAATAGAACAGGAGTTAAAGCCAAAGTATGGATGAGACTCTAAAGGTCCAAGGCCTCATGTTGCATGTAAAAATGACAAAGAATGAGAATGGTTTATAAAATGAAGTGAAAGTATAAATGAAAAGGCTTTATAAATTACTGCTCTTTTTGCATTTGTAACTTCTCAAATGCAAAGGAGTGAAGCCAGGCCTCAATTCGATGGCACTCATAAATGACTGGAATCCAGAAAGCTACCAGAGGAATTGTAGTTTTCAACCTGTATGCCCAACCCATGCACCTGCCTTTTTCAATGTTCTTGTTTTCATTAGAAGAAGCTGGAGAGTTGGTCTGGGCTGGGAGGTGCCACATTCTAATCTGGATGATTTTTATGTGGAATTACAACTTCTGTGGTTCTGCTAATACATTTGGAAATGGATTACTGCTTCCTCCAGGGTGCATCTATATGGTAGATGTTGCAAGGCAGAGACATATTTTTTTTTTTCCCAAGTCACTGAAGTCTTCCTGCAGGAAGCATTGCCTCAATACCTTTAGGCTGTAAAGATTTCCCTGAGATTGTGCAGTAAATCTGTTTTGGAACAACAAATTGAACTCCAGTCCCTTGGGTAGCATGTTCCATCTCTACCCTTTCCCTCCATTTCAGTTTCTTTCTTTCTTGCAGGGTGAGAGTATAAAACAGATTATCAATAGAATTACACAAACTCCAAGAAATTATACCAATGTTTCTCCAAAAGCCACTGCTCCCTGGACAGAAATAATAAGCAAGTAACCACAGAAGTTAATACTGCATGTATGTCTCTCCCTTTACCTTTTTATTTCTTGTTTTCGCAAGGAGTATCGAAGAGTCCTGGGAGCAATGTGTTGCCAGCAAGACATACTTAGAGACCACTGAGCTGTATGCTTTTCTTGGGTTTATTGACATTTTGGAGGTGAATAAAGATGTGGACAAGGCTATTCTCAACTGTTTTTCTACGCTCATTTTTTACTTCACACCTAGTTTTCTTCAGTGGGCCCAAGTATTTCCACCACCTTTTCTAGGTTATTCTGGAGATACAGAGGGTGGAACTTCCTTACAACTGAGATGTCAAGTGACAAGTGTTAGAATTTTATGTTACAAACTTGATTAATTTAATTCCTAGTATTTATTTTTGAAGTGCTTGCTTTTGAAGATGTTTTGACATCTGCCTATGCTTCTCGTGGTCTTCCACTTTGCAGCAGCCATCAGGGCTGAAACAATACTGGTATTGAAATGTCCTGCTTTGATCTTTACATTGCAAACTTTTCTTGACTGAATCTGGTTTAAGTCAGCAAATGCATCTACCACCTTGCCAACTTCTGATGTTATTTCCTTTGAACATCCCTTTTGGTTTGCACTGTACTGCCAACTATGTCCTTTTTTCCAGTTATTGTCTGAGAAGAGTCTGGCCGATGGAATTGGTATTGCCAGATGAGAAGTTGTTGGAAGGGATTTGCATGAAAATAGTAGATCTGTGAAGGCACTTTTGAACTGTACTATAAATGATGATCTGCTGCCCTCACTGAGGAGATACTCATTGGTTTGGGTACTCACGGTTTTCTGTATCAGAAGTCAATGACAAAATGTATTGAGCTAAAAATCAAATCTGAGGTAGATGAAGAGGACTTCTGAAGTATGCAATCTAGGTGTGTTGTCAGAACTAAAGTGGGTCATTAAAAATCATGATTGAAGAATCAAAGTTGAAGCTAATCAATAGATTTTTAACAGCTTTCTAAATTATGAATGTGATTTTTACCATATTAAAAAAAAAGTACTGGGAAAGCTTTCCCACTCAGGATAAAAACACTCTGGACAACTTGTTATCATCTTGGTTGTCCTGATAGCATTCAAATTAATTCTCCACTGAGTGGGCAGAACAAGCATGGTCAGCTCTCCATGGCCTGCAGGCTGTGGTGGAAGGTGTTGTGCTTTGAGTATGTTCTTGGTCCTTGGCCAGATTATTACTTGTGGATGCAGTTGGAGGATGAGGGAGCTGGCTGTCCTCTCCAAGGGTTGTGAAGGAGAAGTGGTTGCAGGCTGCAAAAACTGCTATAAACCAACAAAAAGTTAGGATTATGCTAATGCTTTCAGATTATTGCTGGCTATGGGAACTCCCTTTCTTCACTTTAGCAGATGAACTCTATATTCATTTTTGGAATATTGTAGAAGAACTCTTTTTGAATCTGGATTTCTGATTTTTGATAAATACTTCTGCGGTGCTTGAGGCAGATATGCCAAAAATGTCTTCTTCAGGTTGACAGGAAGGCACTATTTGGTTGTGGAAATTCAGAGGCATAAACTCCCTCCCAGTCTCCTCATGACATTTGTAGTTTGTGAGCTAGAATGTGTACTTAGACAGGAGAAACCCAGTATCAACACCACATCTGAAGTGGATAATGAGCACACGATTAACTTAGGCTGCAGTGCAGAGTCAGATGTACTGACAGGACTGAGAAGACTGAGGATCACAACTTCATAATGAACAATCAATGTGATCTGATTGTACCCACTGAAGCAAAGGAGGGAACATCAGTTTCAGTAACACATCATGATGTCCTAGTTTGGCTCCATTAGTATAATCCTCTTCCTTTTTAAAAGTTAGAAGATCAGCTGTTCAAAAATTTCACAGTATTGTCATTAAAATGGAAAGTTATTAGATGAACATATATAGAAACAGCTTTTGAAGACATCTATGGTTGTTTGTTTTCTTAATGAGCTGTAAGCATTCCATGGCTGGGGGTACCAAGACACAGACACCTTACAAGTGCGGTGGACTTGTTTCTTCTTGTGATGAACCCGGCAGGGTTTGCTCTACAACATTTCAGTCTTTCCTGTGCTCTGTGCTAACCCTCCCAAACTGTTTGTGAGCTGCCTGCTGGCTGGCTGGCTGCTTGCCCAGACGCTATTTCTTCTAGAAATGCTTGGGACACCAGCAGTGCTTTTTCGACTCATGCCCAATGCTACAGTATCTGTAGCCCTGGGCTGACCTGGGTGGGCTTGTGGTGATCTGTTTTCCTTTCCTAACCAGTCATGGATCCTCAGGAACTGGTTGGTGCTTTGGCTGCTGTCAACAGAAGTGCACATCTGTCAGTTGTCCCAAGATTTTGTTATGTATTATTTATATTATGAGTATTTTCTTTCCTGTTTTAAATCAGAGAACAAAATCTTTTCCCTCAGTTTTTATTTTACAGGGTTGTGTTCTATAATCTGATTTCTAAATTGTAAATGTAGACGCTCAGGTTCAGATCCAGACAATGGTGTTTCCTAAGAGCAATTCCAGCTACCGATGTGAAATGCCCACCTTTCTCCCCTTCCTCCTGCCACCTTCCCTGCATTCCTAAAGACATTTAGACACCTTGTGAAGCCTAGCCTTGTTTAATATAGTTCTTCTTCACTTTGAGCATGAGCTTGAACTCTTTAAAGTTACTGAAATTTTAAGGTTATTTTCTTATATACTGTCCTGACAGAGGTGCTTTCTTGGAACTGCCCACAGAGTTGAAGGTGAATCTAACTCACCTTAGATGGAACATGTAATTTACCTGGATAAGAGGGTGAAGGAGCTGCTCACAATGAATATACCAGGAGAAGGCAGACATGCTTATATAACTGTGTTATTTTTCCTTTTAGATATCCATCTCCTGCTTTCATACGGATTTACAATTTAGTTGTGTTTCTTTTTGATCTGGTTTTTGGATTATACTGGTTTGTGATGTAGCAAAAAAAGCAGAGCTCAAGGTAGCACAATATTATCTTCAAAGTCTGGTCAGGTCTAGTGCCTGACAGTTAAAACAGATGCCTGCTACAAATAATTCCAGTAATTCCTTTTCTGTATGCTAAATTCTTAGCATTTACATTATGGTGGGGTTGCATCCATTTTAAGGAGATCAAAATTGGGCATATATAATCTTTTCATTTGGGAGCATTTTCTCATTAAATTAAACCAGAATCAAACCAAAGTCGCCATCTGTGTTTTTTTTTTTTTTTTTTCTTTCCCCATTTTTTTTATGTAATGGCAAAACTCACTGTGGGCTTTTTGCTTTTTTGATAAGTAGAACTGTAATACAGTGGCAGAAGAAGTGAAAATAATTTCTGTGACACAGTATAGAACAAAATGTAAAAGGCATTCTCATTAAGGAAACAGCAGCCCTTCCTTTGCAGATGATCAGTGGGATCACCATTAACCCTTTTTCAAGGGCATTTTGAATTCAGCTGGAGTTTCCACATGGGTAAGCCAAGCATGTATGTGAATTCTAGCACAATCAGAGCCTGACTGCACATCCCCATCTACACATATAATTTAAAAGACCTGTGTTGCCTGGCAAAGCAATGGAGCTGTTTTGATGCCTAACACTCCAGCATGTCCATGTTTTCACAGGACAGAGACTTTGCTTTGTAACCCATTCTCTGGGTTTGTGCTGTTGATTTTCCTGGCCAGCAAGAGCCTCGTTGGACAGTCCCTTCTGCTGTGTAAATTGCACAGGCTTTCCCTTTTAAAAGTTATGGTGTGAAACACAAAGAGTGTAAACACTATGATTCAGCCTCTGACTGGAGTAAATTATCCTCTGCTGTCCTTAAAAGAGACTCTGTCATCAGTAAATACTATTTTTTTTTTCTTTGCATCTTCCGTGCATGGATCATCTCACCTACATTTTATCTGAGAGCAGAGCAAGTAATTTCCTACATTATACAGGTGGACACCATCTGGACAGAGTATCCTCAGGCAGTCAAAGCTGGTATCTTTGTGGTATGTTGTAGGCCTTTGGATAAAATATAAGTATTTCTTTATGTCCTATTTGACCTTGTGTTGCATGTCCTCATTGTAGTAGTGTCTCAGCTGTACTATACTCTTTGACCACACAAGAACTAATTTTCCAACCAGAATATTAAACTCTGTACATCCAAGGAAAGGTGCCTAGTGGCTCCTTCTGCTCTCCATCTTGAAAGACCCAAATATAGGAACTAATTTTGATAAGGTCATAATTAATTTCTGGGGTAAGCAGAACGTCTATTTTGAGAAGTCTGTCCCTCCTCAGCTTCCAAAGGTGTGTCCCTCAAAAAGTGCTGTTAGCTCACTTACCTGCCAGCTCGCTGCTTCCTTGTGGTGTGGTGAGGGTGCTCCCTGAGAATTCAAGACTCCTGCAAATGGCAAGGCATTATCACATTTCAAGTTAGTTACATGTTTACTTTTTGCTACAGAAGGTTAAAGAATATTTTTTTGGATCAACCAGAATCCCAGCTGTTGCATGGAGCAGGACCTTTTCTCCAGAGATCACGCTACTGTTTTATTCGACCTACTTCTAAGTACTTTTTATTTATGGTGACTGTTGCTTTGTAAGCAGGTCATGCCATTACTTAATGGCACACTAGGACATTTCTCATACTGGGTCTGATTAAAACAGAACCAGGGAGCAGGTCTTGAGTGTCTTGTAGGGGGTTGCACAACCGTGCTCTGATGTACACACCCTCCTTTTTGGATCACTGTTTCCCTTTATTGCTTTCTTTCTTCCAAAGTTTCAGTAAGTTCTCTGACACATCACATCTGGTTCCTTTAGCTCCTTTATCTGAGTGTGTTTTAAATTCATCTTTGTTTGCAGAGTCTTGACACAGCGGGTTCCCAGTTTTAATAGTCTGCAAATGAAAGGCCCACATTTCACACGCTATTTTCAGCACTGTTCTATTAAACTGTAACATTGAAAAGAAGAGTGTCCTCTTCAAGTGCAGAAGAGCACATTGCTTCCCCCATCTAAATCACAGCTTCTGTTATAGATCTTCTGAGTTATTCCCAGGTCTCAAAATGTCTGGTACTTTCTTCAGATCCGGAGTTCTTGGAGTTGTAGGTGTGAATCTCAGCATTGATGTTTCTGCTTTTTCTTCTAAGTAACTGTTTTCTGTTTAAAGGAAATGTTTTAAAGTAAGAATTTCCCTCAAGGAAAAGACAGAGATGCCAGTTCTCTTTGTTGAAGTCTCCAAAAATCATCACGCCAGTGAAAAGTGTCCCAAGTATGTTGTTTTGGAGGTGTCATATTACAGTACAGATGAGTTTCTCTTTACACCTTGTGTGTTTTGTCTTGTGTGTACTTCTGAGAGACTCTGTGCACTGGTGTGGGTTCCGTGGGCTGGCTGCCCTCCAGGTGGGGGAGGTTCATTTACTGAACATGGTAACTTCAGTATCATTTTATCCTCTCTAATCCCACGGAGAGAACCTGCCCTCACCACTAATTTATATCCTTGCTTTCCCCCCCACCCCGCTTCATGCCCTTTGTAGGACTGTATCTACGGATCTGTTTGTTTTCCAAATCTTTGCCTTGCTGAAATGGAAGTCCCATTTGTACAACTTGCTGTTACTTTTTGGTCTGGCATCCTAACTGTGTTCAAATTTTTCAGTGTTATCTTCATGTTTATAGTTTTTTCTTCCTTTTAAATTGGTTTATGTAAAATTTAATACTTTACCCCGTTATTGCTTCATTTGTGACCTTTATCTTCAAAACAAAGACATAATTATTTCTTCACTTATGCATCTCTCTGTGGAGAATTCAGAGGCTGGAATTGCCCAGTGTCCCTGGTACTGTCTGACTCTTCCACCTGCAAAGTACAACGTTACCACTTTTCTTTTGATGTGGTGAGCTATAAATACAGCTGCTTTAACTTCTTTCCTACTGTCATTCCCTTTAACTTTTCCTGTAGTTGCCACCTCTGTGTTTGAATTTCATTATATGGTCAGACTGCTTTTTCCCAGCATTTAACCTCTAGCCTGGTGGACCTCAGGGGACAAATTACAATCTATTTTCCACTGAAATTAAGTGTGAAGCCTACTAATCCTGTAATGAGAAAGTCAGTGGACATCATTGGTATCTGTGGATAAGAAGAGCTCCTTCTCCCTGTAACCAGATACAGCTAATTTATGCATTGAAGTTACTTCTCTTCACCAAGTGTGCTGACTATAGCTTGCTGTTATTGCCCTTTAATGAAGGTGAATGATTTCTACAGTTTTTTGAGGCAAGAAAACTGGAAGGAAATACGTGGCATATGGTGGCAATTTAAACTGTTTTTTGAAAACCATAAAATCAAATTATCTACCTGAGGTTTAGGGTAGCACAGAGCCACACCTTGATGTAGGCCCTGAGTCTTTAAGCCTTTATTAATGTGTTTTCTGATTTACTATCACTGTAAGAATAATGAAGTGGACGTGTGGAGAAGAACCTGCATGGCTAATGAGCAGGCTGGCTAATTAGCAGGCTGGCCAGCAGCTCTTTTCTTTTACCCCATCACTTACAATACTGACAAGAAGCAGTCCATGAAAGGGCAGGGGGGATTGAATTTTGTGAATGATACAGCAAATTTCTACAGAAGCCCTGACTGCAGCTCTCTCAGCCTGCTGCTGTACCTGCTTCCCAAGGTTGCAGGCAGTTCCTCTTTCACACCTGCCTGCTCCCTCTGTGCCCTGGGGGCTGCTGGGCTGCAGCAGCAGCTTCCAGCACGTCCAGTGGAGCTCTGGACATGGATCAGCCCCCTCAGGCAAACCCATCCAAAGGCACTCTAACATCATGCACCCAGGATGGGCCCTGCAGACTCAGGGCTACTATTGCACAATTTGGTCTGTGGGAGGGATTTCTCTTTCAAGATTTCTCTTTCTGAACATGTGCTTTTTTGGCATGATTTAATGAGTATTGTACAGAATAGAGAAAGTCAAAATAATATGTTGAGTTCAACAGGAAAGGAACGCTGTCTTGGGAGTTAAACTATTTCAAGAGCTAAACACAGTAATAAACCATTTACATTTTAATTCAAATACAGTAAAATGATACAATTTAGAAAGTAAGAGGGGAAAGCACAGATTTTACTCCAAGCACTTGCTAAATTTTTAGGTTAGATATTAGGAAAAACTTCTTCACCAAAAGGGCTGTCAAGTCTTGGAACAGGCTGCTCAGGGAAGTACAGATGTGGCACCCGGGGATGTGGTTTAGTGGTGGGCTTGACAGTGCTGTGTTAACAGTTGGACTTAAAGATCTTCCAAATCTTTTCCAACCTAAATGATTCTGTAGTTCTGCAATTCTAATTTCACTGCTCTGTCCCCCATATGCAGAAGGCAGAACTAACATCCAGTACCTGCCCTAAGCAGCTGCATCTTGCATTTCTCCCATGATGAAGTGTGTGACTCCCAAGGCTGGTATCAGGGCTGGTGCCCATGGCCATTACATCACCTGCAGGGCAAACCCATTCCCAGGACAGAGCGCATGATTTGGAAAAAGAGCCTGCAGAAAATGCAGAGATTAACCAAGGGTAGGTGGCAGCACAGGCTGTGGTTACTGTTTTGATAGTTGGTTTATTTGTTTTAAATCATGGCTTTTGGGTAAATCATGTTCATCCAACTCATATGCAGAAGAATATACTTCTTCATTCTTCAGAGTGTTAAAATTGCGAGGCTTTTCTCTTTCTCTAAGCAGAGGAGCTGTGGAAGGAATGTGAGAGATGTTGTTTGGAAAGCATTCTGCAAACCAGAATGTATTTAAGAAACAGTCTTTGAGAAATAAATCACTACCTGATGATGAAGACAGCTGAACTGGGCCAAGAGTCTTTCACGTGCCAACACTCTCTCTCTCACGTGACAGGAGTTATATTGGAAGCTGACAGTCTTTGAAGCTTGCAAGGGTGAAAATGTCTAAAAATGTTTGTAAACCTAAAGTAATAGCTGGATAAAATGATGTCTTTCAGACTTCAAAACACTCTCCCTAGAACACCATGAACCTATATAAGGTCACAATCTTTTACCTATTGGGAACAACAACAAAAAAGCAACCCCAAAACCCAGAAGCAGAAACTTTATGCCACTTCTGTTCAATACCACTAAAGACTTCAGGGATGAAGAAGTTTTAGAGATGAATTTGGATTGATTTCAGATTTATAACCAAGCTTGAAATCAGAGTTTTCTAATAGTTTTAGGTTTCATTGTAAAAATGGCAAATCCACCATTCATCAGTAAACCAAAATATTTAATTCCCAAATAAATGCTAAGAGGTATCTGTCAATATTAAATTTGTTTGCAAAGTTACAGCACATTAAGCCTGACATAAGCAGCAAGTGTAAAAATGGGATTAATCAAAGGATGATTTAGTACTCTGAAAGAAGAATATGAAACTCAGTCTGGATAAGTAATAGACAAGCAAAGAAAGACAAGACAAATTACAAGATGTTTTGTATTAATTTAAACTCCTCAGTAGGAGAGTTTAATGAATTTCTGTGAAAATAAAGTGCTTAGTTCACTGCAGTCAAATTAAGGCCAACAATAATCGTACGCATCTTATAAAATAGAATAGAAATGCTGGACCTATGAAAATACAGTGTAATTTATCTAAACAGAAAATCACACAGGAAAAAAAACATATCTGTCAATGTTTGTGTCATGATCCAGCATCATTTTGCATAAGGGTCAGGGAGGTCCCATGGCAAGTAGCTGATTTTTGGTTCTGTTCCAAAGCTGCTGAAGTGAATGTGCTTAGTTTCACTGTCTCCATTTGGCTTTGTGTGGACAGGTTGATTAGCAGAGTATTTGGGACCAAAAACAGGCCATGGAGTATTCCACATCATAACCTTGTCTTTCACCTTGTTCTCCGTCCCCTGGTGCAGTGGTGGTGGGGAGGGAGGTGAGGACGAGAGGCTCAAGTGCAGCTTTTCCCATGGCTGTTTATATCCCATGTGCTGGATGGAACAGGACAGAACTGTGTGCCTCTAAACCTGAAATAGCTCTGCTAAACCTTCTTCCCCTTCTGCCTCACACCACATCCCCACCACAGAAGAGGTGATGCATTAAGTAAAGGGGAGGGATCAGGAGAAACCCTCCAGTTCGTGCCAGGAGGATGAGGCAATTCCAGCTGCCTTGAATTTGCAGGCTCATTCTGACAGCTTTTCTGTCTCCATCTTCCTATGAAGATGAGGCCAGAAAGGAGAAGGATTTTCCTGCTTTCTGAGACTGCCCTTCTTTGCTTCTGCACTGCTGGAGGCGTGGTGGTGGGATGAGCTTTCTCTGCCTGTCTAAGATGTTAGGTTTGACCTCAATAAAACTAGCATCACTTGCAAAAAAGCCCCACCCAAATGCCAAATGCAACCCCCCCAATAAAAACACCCAACTCAAGAGAGAGAACAACATGAGAAAAACTCTAATTGCACATCTGTTCAACAGACTTTTGTGATAACTCAGCAACAGCTAATTGAAACTCCTGGATCATAAATATGCTTTCAGCCAAACTGAAATTTACTTTCCCTGATGTTATCTCGTTTCAACTCCCCATTGCACTCTGAGGTTCTGGTGGTCAGGATTCCAACAATCTGCCACTAGATGGGAAAATTAGAAGTTGGGTCCATTCAATTATAATGAGCCAAACCTCTGTTAATCTGCATCATCGTGTCTCCATGGGTTTCTGGGAGTTTTGTCACTTTGCATTAGCTGAGGACCTGGCCTTATGTAATTAGATGTTTTCACACTCTTGTGGTGATATGCCCTCCTCCGACAGTCTGGATTACAGGCTTCCATGGTTTGAAAAGAGATACACTCCTTGGGAGGCAGCAGGACACACAAGATCTGTGAATGTGTATATGCTTTCATGAGATTTCACTAAGTAACATATTCAGGATTTGTTTACATACTTGGAAATGGCAAAGTGCATTGGAAAGGGAGACCAGGAATCCCAGGATCTTTGAAGGGTCATTGGTCTTGAATGGGCAGATGGGTTAAATACACAGCTCTGGGCACTGCTTCTTGTCACATAAAGCGTAGCTCACTGAGGGCCTCGTGGCTCCCTGCCTCTGGACTGCCATTCTGACGTAATTTTTGTGACATTTTCATGTTATTATGCAAGCCTGTAGGAATCATGACAAGACTAGGAAAACTGTTGAATAAATGTGATGTTAGTAATGTGAAATTCATCTGTGATGGATATACTGAGGTCTTTGAAGGATTTAGCTGCTTCTGGCAATTTTGTGTTCCTTTTGGGTGATTCAAAGAGGTGTTTGCTTTGACTTGTGGGTTTAAGAAATATTTGTGCCTAGGTAATGTTTTTATAGTGCACTTCCAGAATGAACTCCATGCAGTCTTTAACCCAAGGTATAATTTTGGAGTATTGAATCACTGCTTGCAAGTTCTACAGTAGATTCTAGCCATCCCACTGTGGGAAAGAGTTGGTTTTTTTCTCTTTTTATTTTATATTTATTTATATTAAGACTGCTTTTCACTGACGTCAGAGACCTACCAGGTCAAATCTAATCCTCTATATCTCATGGTGTGCTGGCTAGATTAGCCCTAATACGTGTGTTTTCTAGTCAGTGTGGAGGCAGCTTTCACCTTGTAATGATGTCCTTCCTGAAGCTGGTTCTAGGGGATGGTTGAGCCTGTAGGTTCTCACTCCTCACCTTCACAGAGCCAGGGACCTTGTCAGCATCCCTCCTTTGCCGAGGAATGTGGAGCAAAAGGCCATGTTTGAAATTGCTGCCAAGAGGTAGTGAATTCTCTCCACCACAGTGAAGGCATTTGGATTCCAAAGCTGCACAGATTATTTGGAAGTCTACCTCCCTCCCCACTGGCTGCTGCTGGGCTGCTGGGCAGTTCTGCTCTCCTTTTCACGATCTGGAAAGACTTTCTTCACTGGGGAAAAATGCACCGTGGTTCCTGTGGAGAAGTGTAGTGGTCAGAGCAGCAAGCTGACTATCTGTGTGGGATCTGGGGGAGAGGAGGGAATGTGTCAGAAAAAAAGGCCAAAAGAAAGAGCAGTTGGAGACATCTGAGCAGTGTCAGCAGGGCAAGATGCTGAGCACTGGTGCTGGAGTGCTGAGGTGGTGAGAATAGCTTGTGAATAACCCATACAGCAGGAAGGAGCAGAAAACACTTTATTTCCTGGCAATTCACAATAGAATCCTTGCTCAGTGAATATTCTCCTTTAATGAGTAGCTCTAGAAGGGAGAATGAAGCAAGAAGTGATGTCCCCATTTATCCTCAGTGCAGGTTTGCAGGGCAGGGCTGGAATCTGACTCCATGGAGAGCAAGAGGAGGTTCCACCTCCCAGCCCAGTGCACATGTCAGTACAAGGTGAGTCAGGGCTGCCCAGAGGCACTGGGCAGATGGGAGCAGGGGGCTGGAGACACGTGCACACATCACCAACATGTCCTGGTGTGCTGCAGGACAGTCCCCTCCAGAGCTGCTGTGATTGATTGCCTGGGAAGGGTCACGGCTCCAGCCCAAAAGGGACTGAAGCACTTCTCACACTCACCCTGAATTTTCTTCTTTCCCTATTAACATTCTGCCAAAGTTGTTTTCAAAGAAAGTTGTCCCCCAGCCTATTGTGCTGCCAGGTTGGAGTAGTGTGAAATGAAAAAAAAACATTGAAACCAACAGCACAAGTTTGGTTTTTTGTTTGGGCTTTTGAGAATTTAAAAAATGAATTCTGTGGCTCTGCTACTGAGTCAGCACTGGTTGGATGTGATTTCTGAACGTGATTTCTGTGGTCAAACTTGACACAGAACTTTGATGTTTAATGTGCCAGTCAATTAAAACATGCTGCTGTGCGAGAAATGATGTGGTGGCTTTGTGTGGCTTGCTTGGTTTTGCCAAAATGGGTCAAAAGTATCAGGAGAAGGTTTAATCTCCCTGTTTACATAGTGTCATTTTGCTTGCTTTGTGGTTCATTGCTTTCTGCAGCGACTGGGGTGTAGTCTAAGAGCAGGAAGCCTCCTCTCTCCTCTGTGTGACAAAAATAGCTGGTGCTCTCTCCTGCTGATTTGATTAAAGTGGTTATGGAAGTTCAGCTGTGCTGCCCTAGAACTGACTGCTCTGCTGAACAGAGCTCTCCTCAGCTGGGCCCTGGCTGTCCTGATCCCACCTGGTCAGGTGTGGGTGTCTCTGGCCTACCAGCCTTAGCTGGTGAACCACATTGGTGAAGTTTTCTGCAGAGCAGCCCAACAGACCCAGTGTTGGCACAACTGTGGGGGTGCCAGAGAAAGAACAAGTGTTTGGGGCAGGACCTTTTGAACAGTTCTGTTGCCAGGTCTGTCCTCCCAGGGTGAACCCTCATGTTCTGGCACAGCACAGGAGCCCCAGGAAAAGCTTCAGGAAGGTGTCACCTTCTGCCGTGGGAAGGTTTCTCACAGCGAAGCTCTGCATACATTTAGATGCCTTCTGACACTTTAATCAGACTGGCAAAAAAAGAGCTGTCCAGCTGTTTTTATAAGATGTCCAATAATGAGATTTACTTTAAAATGGGTAAAAACCTTAGGAAGTTTTTAAGATTGTACTTTAAAGTGTAAGTTTGGTATATCTGTTCTTTTCCTAGGGGTATTTTATTTGATTCTGGTATTAAACCAGGAGTTGGTCCAAAGCCCGTTAACATAAATGAAAAGAGTTTTATTGACTTTGATGGGATTTGGATCATGCTGCACTAATTAAATAGCAAAGTATCCATTAGTAGTGAAGAAAACAGAAGAGAGGAGAGCCAAATACTGTTGTGATGAAGCCTGTGAAGCTGAGTGAACTGCAGCCAAAGTCTCAGCATCTTTACAGTTGAGCTTTTCCATATTTCTCTGCCTCAGTCCTTCTGACACAGATACATTGTGGATTTTTAAGAGAACTGAATTTATAAAGATCCTTACATTTATCCTGCCTATTTACAAGTTTTCATGGACTTTATTCAATAAATATTACTTTATTCAAGGTAATAATAAGAAAAAAATGGGAAGTGAGGTGTGAAAGAAGAAAAATTTATGCTTGAAACAACATTGAAATCAGGAACTAATAATTTGTACTTACTTTGCCTGAATATTCTTGTAAGACTCTTAAGGAACAAAGATTTTCTAGATTCCAAGAACAGAAAAACAGCTTTTCACTGTTACTGATGTTGTAAGTAGAAGGTAAAGGAAATGTTAATATCTTATGTGTCTGGAAGATCTGCGTAAAAAGTGGGTTGCATTTTAAAAAATAAAATTAAAAAAGGCTGTTCTGGAACTGGCCAAAACCCAGTCATGTACAGACAGCTTAAAAATACAGTAATAAATGAATTTATATGGGCTGCTGGATGGATGTTAGAAGGATCTGGCATTTAAAACTCTGGAATGCTGGTCCTCCTTCCTCTTGCTGGGACCCACTTTGCCTGGGTGGCAGCAGTGGCCCTTGATTTCAGTAGCCTGCAGCCCTGCTGAGACAGGAGGTCAGCACTCACACAAAGCATTTACGGGAATTTCCCTACGACAGTGGGATGGTTGGAAAACACCCCTCGTTTTAAACAAGCTGGATGTGTTGGGATTCAACTGTAACCATGTAAGCTGAGGTTTTGAGGACATGAGGAGCCCATCTGTGTTTGGCTGTCAGTTCTTCCTAGGCGTCTTTGACAACACAACCCTAAATGAGATGTTTTCTAAAAACAACTTGCTGGCATTGTTTGCCTGCTGCTGCATTTACTGAAGGACAGTGCTCTCAAGCCAGTTCACAAGGTTTTTTCCATTTCAGATCTTGTCATCAGGTTTCCTAGCACCCTTTCTCTCAAACTTAGCAAAAATGAGGTTTTCCCACCTTTACTGCTCAGGTATTTATGAAGAAATGAAGTCTGCAATTTGATTCAGATTTTTGCTAAAGTTATCAAGCAAAACTGTTGGATCGTGCCATGATGACACCATGACCCTATCTTCTGTGTTTATAAGCATATCTTGAACTTCTACTTGCAGAAACCATGAGGTCTTGTCAGCAGCAGCTGCAGATTGGAGAATAATTTGAGTTTAATTGTAGATTAGTAGATTTGTCACTTCTGTGATGACCCAAACTCCCAAACAAATAAATGTTCTAGTAGACTGAAATTTTCTAGAATACTCAAAATAGGAAAAGATGAAAGAATCAGTCTTAGGCTCAGCAGTTCAAATGTTCTTCTGTGCTTCCAAAAATAGTGTCAGAAATAGAACCCCATGTCCCCTTTTTATAAATCTTCTCTTTCAAATCCAGTGGATAACTAATAGAAAGTTTTCAGAAGAAAAAATAAGGGCTTTATGTTTTATGTAAGAAAGATTAAGTGGAGAGGGTTTTTTTTTTCCCTTGAGTAGATGGGTGTGTAGGAATTGTGTTTTAGAATCAGGCTTTTCATGAGGCCTGCAGAATAAAACTGTTGTTTGGGGAATTCAGAATTGTTCTTGTGCTTGTTGGGAGGGCAGGGAATGAAGCAGAAGAGACTGGCATTGGAAAATGCCAGTGCACAATACCCCAGAAGGGCAGGTGTGTCACCTTGCAATGGTAACAGGTTATAAAACAGGGCTTAGGAAGCATCTGAGAGCTGCCAGACTGCCCAAGGATGCAATTTTGCTCTTTTCTGATCAGTTCTACTCCTATATTAGTTGTATTGGCCAATGTGTGTACACAGTTAAGTAAGGTTATAGAAGAGTTAAAGGTTCAACCCTTCAAAGAACATAACCATACATTAAAGTGATTTCATTAATTATAAAAAGAAAATTAGATGGAGACTCCAGCACATGGGGATATAGAGATGCATTTGCTGTATATGAGCTTCAAAATAAAGTCTTTCAATATAAAATTACTTTTTGCTCTGAGACAAGGGAAATAATCCAAAATACAATGCAAATGCTTTCATTATTTTTCTAAACAAAAATATTTCTGTCTGAGAACAAAAGACAAACTAATTTTTCCCCATCCTAAACCTAATTTGGCAACCAGCTAATTTGTTGGTCCAAGCTTGGGTTTTTTTTGAAAATCTTAATGTAAAATGTTGCCTTATGTTCCAGGCAATACTGCATGTGTTTCCATAGCAACCTCTTCTCATGTCTTGAACTTGTCAGCATCAACATATGACATTTTAAGCTATAAAGCATTTGCATGTACTGCTGCCTCTTTGGACATGAGTGAGATTTGCCAAAACTGGGTTCTTGCAGACAGTTGAAGTGAGGGAAAGGTAATGGAGTCAGATGTTCTTTGTACCTCCTACTTGTTTACAAAGAATAAGGAAATTCTTTGAGTTCTCACTGAACTCAGGCAACGGGACACAGATTCCTGCTCCCAGCTCCAAGTTCAACAACTAACTCAAAGTCTAGTTTTTCCCCTAGGACTGTTTGTCAGTGAGTTCTGTGTCTGATTCTCTGCACTGTGTGTTTTTGGGCTGTCTGGCTTTGCTCAGGTGCACCTGCTTCTCTGTACTGTGTTCAGCAGAGTTGTTCTTGACCCTGGACACGCACAGGCTTTGGACAGTGATGTACACCAGACCTCTCTCTGTTGCTCTGATACTTTTCATTTTAAACCCAGGGAATGGTGAACCCTTTTCAGGTTAAGTGCAGCCTAATCCAACTGACATTGTATTTGCAAAACATTTGTGAAATAAAAGAACTGAAGAAGGGGACCAGAAAAGCCCTAGTCAACTTGGAGGAAATAGAAGAGGTGCTGTTCCAGTGAGCAGTAAAGAGAAATTGGTTTGACTAGCCAGACATAATTGTAAAATATTCTTTAGGAGGGAGCACTAATATAATTGTATGATATGTGCTTTTACTGCCTTCCTTTTTCTGTCTGTAGCACGGGTTGGCTCCTGATTTGATCTTCTAAAATATGTATTTGCAGATAGGGACAAGCTGCCAAAAATGTGACTAATAAAAATGCCTATTGATCTCTTTTTAAAGGCTGCATTAACACTGCTCTCTGCAAGATAGTAATCACTTCTCAGTCTTTGTAGTATTTATACAGACACCCTCCTAAAGGATAGCTCTACTTTTCCAAATAGAGAGGAATACTTCTATCAGGTTTGCAAGGCAAGGTTGATACTGTGTGAGTGTGGACTACAGGGGTGGCCTCTGTGAGCAGCTTCTAAAATCTTCCCCCTGTCCCCCACTGCCACTGGCTCCAAGATGGGCTCGCTGCTGGCCAAGGCTGAGCCCATCAGTGGTGGTGGTTGTGGTTGTGGCTGTGGGATAACACACTTTAGAAGGGAGAAAGAACTTGCAACTGTGGTGAGAGGAGTGAGGATATGTGAGAGCAGCAGCTCTGCAGACCCCAAGGTCAGTGTAGATGAAAGGGAGGAGGTGCTCCAGGTGCAGGAGCAGAGATTCCCCATGGTGAGGCAAGACGTCCCCATGCAGCCCATGGAGGAACACGGGGGAGCAGAGATCCACCTGCAGCCCAAGGAGGACCTCACACTGGGACTGGACAAGAGTGTGAGGAGTCCTCTCCTTGAGGAGGAAGGAGCAGCAGAGAAAATGTGTGATGAACTGACCACAACCCCCATTCCTCATCCCACTGGACCATTGTGAGGAAGGAGGCAGAGAATTCAGGAGTGAAGTTGAGCTCAGGAAGAACAGAGGGATGAGGTGGAAGGTGTTTTTAAGATTTGGTTATATTTCTCATTATTGTACTGTGATTTCATTGGTAATAAATTAAATTAATTTTCCCCAAGTCGAGTTTCGCCTGTGACAGTAATTGGGGAGTGATCTCTCCCTGTCCTTATCTCAGCCTAGAGTATTTTGTTATATTTTATCTCCTCTGTCCATCTGAGGAGGGGAGTGATGGACTGGCTTTGGTGGGCATCTGGCTTCCAGCCCATGGCCCCCCACCACAGTACCCCTCTCCTGTTTTGGCTCTCCGTGTGTATTTGGATTTATCCTTCACACGATTACGTAGGAGAGACCTGATTTATGCAGCAGGACTTGTCATGGCCTTAAACCCTCACTGCAGTGGTGCATCTCCACATAAGAATAAAAACAGGTCAATGGTTTGTTTTCCCTTGATTTATGACTTTATGGCTTGGAGCAGGAGACTCCTTTTATTGATGACTGTGCATTCAGATGATGTGGGTGTAGATTCTTTCCTCTGTCTTCACTGAAAATAGATATCAGTGATGTTTAACTCTCAGGAATTGTGCTGAAGCATCCCCCATGCACTGCTCCTTACAGGGTGTCCCTGTGCCATTCACTGGCCCACAGACACCCATGTCCTGTGGGAGTTGTGGCCCTCTGGTACTCATTAGAGGTGGTGGTTTTTCCAGGTATGGAATAAACCTTTCTCTGTGAGACCTGGGAAGAGAAGTGATGGTCGAATGAACTTTAGTGACTTGTCTAGGACTGCGCATGAAGTCTGCTCCCAAAGCAGAGCAGATACTCTTTGTGCTGAGGTAATAACTGCAACAAAAAACAGGTATAAAACTATCTGGGCACGTATCTGTCAGTATAGTGCATGAAGAGCCCATATTTATATTCTGGGGTGATAACTTTATCAGGAGACATGAGAAGTAGATGCTTGAATTTCTTGTAGACTTTCTTCATAACTAATCTGATACAGTATGTTCTTGGGCCAGTGCTTTGATCCAGCTGGGATATAGCCAGAGGGAAAACAATTTCATACTTTTAGTTTGCTAGTCAGGAAATGAGATAATTCATATAAAAAAATCTCTTTTTGGAAAAAGAATGGAAGCGTTCTAGTCACTTTGCAGGCATTAATTTTCAGATAAAGAATTTCTATTTTGCTTCTGAACCAACCAAATCTTTAATACAAATAATATAAAGCTTGGTGTTTTCTGTGTTCCTTAAACCCACTTTCAGAGAAGAAAGTGGCCTTTCCTTCCTTTCAAAATACAGCTGCTCCTCTTGAAATTCTCGCTGTGTAAATGCACTTGTTGCTCTCTTCTGTTAGTTTTCTGCATCTTTTGCTCACTGGAGTGTAAAACAATAAATGGCATTATCACATCCTCTTTGGAAGACTGGGAAAGTTCTGTTCTGTTGTTGCTGAGGGAATTACTGAGTTTCAGTATTGCCTTTTATTTCCCCTGGTTTGTAAGGAATGCTACCATTTTCCAGAGTTGTTCTTACATGAACAGCTCTAAAGTGTTTGTCCCTTGATTCACCATCTGATTTCATTCTCTTCTGCATGTTGAGGCCCAGACTAAATACAACATCACCCACTGTTTCTGAGATAAGGAAATTTGGGGCTTCAGTGTCCTAACGTTCGTGTCTGTTGCTCTTTTCCCTTGCTGGAACTGTCACTCTGAGCTGCTGATGAGCTGCAGTTCCCCAGGTTCCTTCTTCCTGGCAGCTCCTTGAAAGATGCTGGTTCAGCATCCCTGTATAAGGAGAGGGTAAAGTTGAGGGTATGGGAGAGACAATTTTTGGATTATAAAGAGAAAGTGGTCCTTCTGTGGCATATAGAGCCTCCTCCCTCAGTGACTGTTTTATCTCCCTCTTTTAATCTTCTCCAGGCAATAGACATGAGCTGTGTGAGGAAGAGGTAGTAAAGCATCCCTCTCTTTCCCATTTGTAGGAAATCAGTGGAAGTGGTAATGCTGTGGTGGCTCGAAAGAGGTCAGCTCGACTGAGTCCCGCAATAAGTGACTGTAGTGTTACTTTACCTTCAAAATGTAGTGGTTGCACTGTCATGGGTTAGCAAAGCATAGTCTCGGAAGTGATGTTCTTGCAAAGGGGTGCTTACAGCTCCTCTGTGACCTGACAGAACCTATCAGCTGGCCAGTTTGAATGTGGACAATTCTTTGAGCCACTTAAAATTGTGACCGCCTCTGTGATCCACACTTCAGAATAGACAAACCCCAGGCAGAGCTCTCTCTCGTTTCCGGCGCTGGGACAGGCGGCTGCGGGCCCCGTGCGGGGGCCAGCGGGCCCAGCCCAGGCCCTGCTCGGGCCAGGCCAGGCCGGGCCACGGCCATCCTGGAGCCGGTGGGCCCTGATCCACCCACAGAACCCCCCCAGCCCTGCTGTGGGCAGCCGGAGCGGCCCAGCTCCCCCTCTCCAGTGCAGCCAAGATTCAGCCGAAAGCTGCCCACCACTGTCCGGCAAAGATCATGTGAGCAACAGCGATAAGAGAAATTCCAGCTACAAGGCCTGGGTGAGATTAACCCTTTCAGTGCTGTGAAGAGCTGAAAACCTGAGGGAGGAGAAAGAGGAGATGCTTAAAGCTGAAATTCTACTGTAAAGCTATGATATATCAGAGTACCCGTTGTAATCTCATGAAGGCGGGGGGGTGGAGCGTTCAACTTGTACTTGTGAGCAAAAGCACCTGCACTGAGATAGGCAGATGCTGAAGCAGCTGTAATTTGGTGAGAAGTTTGAACAGGGAGAGATGGAAGCCATGAGGGCTCTTACTCCACATGGAAAGGGGAAGACCTCTGTTCCTAGAGATGCTCCCAGAGATAGTCCTAGAGATAAAGATGAGGAGGACCCTTTGCTCCCAGGGAAGGAGAAGGGCCTCTGTTCTTAGAGATGAAATTCTCCCCGAGATGGGTGAAGAGAACTTTCATTTCTGAATGGCTCAACCTTAAAATTGTACCCCAGTAATTCAAGATTGGACCCTCAAAAGCAGTTGTGGGAAAAGCTGCAAGTCGGGGGAAGGGACTCACATGTGAGCAGAGAACCAACCCAGGCGGCTGTCTCGTTGTGATAATGTTTTCATAGCATGGGCAAGAGAGACTCCTCTTCCTAAATGGACTGAACAAGGTTATTATGGAAGTGGTAAACAGACTGAACATCTCAAGAGTTGTCTTTTTTACATTGTCAGTGGGAGAAGGAAGAAAGGTGGGGGGAGGAGAAGAGTTCTGAAGGTGGTATGATTTTATTTTTTTTCTTTTCCCTCGTTTAGGTCTGTTAATGAATGTCTTTATATTCTTTCAAGTTTGGTGCCTGCTTTGCTTTTCTCCTAATTCTTATCTCACAGGAGGTAAACAGTAATGAGTATTTTAGACCAAACCACTACAAGCACCAATTCTGAAATTGAGAATAATTCAATTATTTGGGGCAGTACAATTAAAAGCCAACAGATGAAAGTTAATTTAACAATATTATTTTCTTTTTATCAGGCATCAGGGTCATGTTTTTCTTTTTATACATCCTATATTTTAATCTTCTGCATAGACCTTACCAAGTACATATTGCTCTTTCCTTTAGAAAAAAAAGTCTTTTCAGTTTCTGGGTTAAGATTTATGGAAAATACTGGAAAAGGGAGGTTTCTTGGAGTAGTCTGTGCATATCATTATATTTCTCTGTGCTTGAAACATTATATTGTATACTGGTCCAAGTACCACCTTTTGCAAAAGACAATTGATTCTTTTTGTGGAACTCACAGAAAATGAACATAAAATATTGATGAAACAAAATTTGGGCTGAATAGTTTAGACTATTGTACATTCACAATCCCTTAAATACTTATAAAATGGAATAGATTGGCAAATGATACTAGTACACCTCTAGAACATATGGGAAAAATGGGTAAAATAAGTAAATCTCTGTTACTTTCAGAACTTACAGGGAGCATAATGTCATTAAGAAAGAAAAATGCAAAACATGTGACAGCACATGCCAGACAAACCACAGTGCTCCAGCTCTCACAAGAAGCCCCCTTTTCAAGCTGTATGTGGCCCTGGCCAAAGCATTTTTTTTTTTGGACTGAGAGTTTTTCATTCCTGGTTTTAGGCCAAAGGTAAGCTCTCCTCTGTGTGGAAACTTTGAATAAAACCAATTCAATAATTTTTTTGTATTCTCCCTCTCATCAGGGTACCTGCCCCTTTCTCATTGCTGTGCCAATGCTGCAGCAGCTGTGAGGGCTCTGCCTTAGCTTCTTCTAGAGTGCTTTTGCACATGTTCACAAAAATATTATTATGGTCCTTTGCCTTTTGTTTCTAATATCCACAAAAATGTTTATGATGCTGCTGATTGATCTCTTGTACAACACAAACCACAAAATGTCCCTGAAGTCGGGCTGAAGCCAGCCTAAGAAAGTAGCTGAGACCCAAATCAACCCTCTCAGAAAAGTAAGAGTTTGAAACTTCCACTGATGTCAAAGGTTATGGTGGATTTTCTGAGTCTTTGTAGAGTTATGTAGGGAACTAAAAAAGATGCGTGGTACCCAGGGAAGCTTCCACATTCACCTGAGCTATGGTCTTAATTAACTTGATGCCAATGGGTTTAATCTCATTTGCTGGGGCTTTGCAGATCCCACCTGCCTCTTTGGTAGGTGAATACCTTAGCATATCTTGTTATGATCCGGTTTAAACCCAGAAAAGCAAAGAAAGCTAAATCTCTGTGCATAAACTGGAAAGAACTTAGAAGGTTCAAAATATTCCCAGAAACGAGATTAAAACCAAATGAGGTTATATGTTGATGCCAAAAAATTGATGTATTTTATTTAATAGTAGAGAGGCAAAGAGAAGGAAGGAAGGAAGGAAGGAAGGAAGGAAGGAAGGAAGGAAGGAAGGAAGGAAGGAAGGAAGGAAGGAAGGAAGGAAGGAAGGAAGGAAGGAAGGAAGGAAGGAAAGAAAGAAAAAGAAAGAAAGAAAGAAAGAAAGAAAGAAAGAAAGAAAGAAAGAAAGAAAGAAAGAAAGAAAGAAAGAAAGAAAGAAAGAAAGAAAGAAAGAAAGAAAGAAAGAAAGAAAGAAAGAAAGAAAGAAAGAAAGAAAGAAAAAGAAAGTGTGCATGGGGGGTGGGGGAACAGGGAGAGGTGACAGGGGTTAGATGGAAGCATATCACCCATCTGAGGGTCCCAGTGGTGTCTCGTTGCTCCCCTCCATCTGGTCTGCTGGTGGTGAGGGTCCCCCATCGCCGCCGTGGCCGCGCCGCCGCATGCCACCACACGCCATGGCCACTCTGCCACACACCAGCACACGCCAAAGAGTACAGAATCCCGTGGATTAATATACACTTTGGGCCAGGTGGGAATGCCCACGTGCCTCCGCTTGCAGGGGCCAGCTTGACACACTGTCCCTTGCAAAACTGAGGGTCTGCTGCATCATCTCTGGTGCAGGGTCTGAGGACCCCTTTGAGGGGGGCCCCTGTGATGGGCCATGTCACCCCCTCCTGCTATGGATAAGCTTTCCCCTCCCCGGGTGAGGGGCCCCTCAGCTGGGCTCCTCTGCACAGCTGGAGGATGGGCAGTCACTGCATTTCTGACCAGAGGCCTTTCCAACACACACCCAAAGCCTCTCCTCCCTCCACCCTCTGGTGCAGGGGTTCTGTGTGAGCCTGGCAGCTGATAGCCCTGGGCCTGTCATCTCCACCTTGGAGGTGCTAAACTTGTGCTTTGTGAATGTCCCCAGCCCTGAGTTGTTACTTTATCTTATCTTCATCACCGAGTGATGTAAGGCCTCACTCAGGGCCCCATTCAGGGTGCAGAAGTCTTCTTTGCAGCTTTTGTAATACAGTTTTAAAAGTCCTTTAAGAAAATGTGTAAGTCATAAACCATAACATTTCAGTTTCTGACATATCTAACCCCACAAAGCTGAGTTTCTGAATGGTTGGCTTTTGTTGGATCTCCTTCATAGGCTCCTGAGGAAGTGAAGTTATGGTTGAACTTCAGTGTCCTCTTCTGAATTTGGCCCCAACTCCTTTCAAAATGGTTTGTTTAGGGGTTGTTTTAATGCTTAAAAAAACCGCTACTTGTATCTGTCCTCTGCAATAGCAGTGGTGAGCATCACTGTACTAACAAAGAAGGAAGAGTGGAACCAAGAACTTTGAAGTTGCTAGAGCTCTTCGATGAGGCAATGTGAACAGGTCAGGCAAGACAAAGAGGAGCTAAAGCACATTTCTTCTGTTATTTGAAGGTAATTTTCAGTTTCATTTGGACTGCCTGTTTGAAAGACATTCACTTGTGAACTTGCTTGATTTTAGAGACTTCAGATCTCTTTTCATTTGAATGAGTTTATACCTTGGTGTTGTCATTCTGTTATATGAACCTTCCCCTGCTCACTTCTGGCTTCATGCACCTGGATTTTTCTAATCAGGCAAGAATGGTGGATGCAGAATGGGTCAGTTTGGGATCCTTGATAGGTTTAAGTGTGTATGAAGCTGAATCTGAATAACCAATTACTTGCTGTGGCTTATTTAATTTCACTCAGTTTTTTTTTCCCCTGATGGTTTATAAAGTATTCATACCACATTTTCCCTAGTTGACTTAAGTTACTTCTTCCTTTTCCAAAAGGAAATATGCCAAACTAAAAGGTTTCAAATGAAGACTGATGTCACGTTGTCATTTTTTCGTCATCTTGACGACAGCATTTAGTAGTGGAAAAAACTGCTGATAAAATTACGTGATAAAGTGCCATCAGACACTTAAGGAAAACAAAAGTCAAATGGAACTGTTAGGAGACAAATCTACAGCAGTTATATCTCATGCAAGTCTCAGCTGTAATCTGGTTTTCCATTCATTGAATAGCAGATAAAGAATAATGTCTTCTTAATGTGATAATGTGGGCATTTGTGTTTTTTTGAGAATTCAGACTTATGTTCTGAAGAAACAAATGCTTTATTTCAATTTGGCAGGACATTTCAAAGCTTTTAATTAAGAAAAAAAAGAGCCTTTTAATCTAAAGAAATAAATGTTGAGTTTCTACTTGAATGCAGAGAGAGAGAAACTTACTGTTGCTTTTACTTTGTTTGTTTAGTTTAGTTTAAGGGTTTGTCTTTTTTTTTTGAGTGCTTGTGCGTCGAAGGCTGTAATTGGCTCTGGAGAAGGCCTTTTACTTGTGTTTCCCAGTCATGGATGTCTGCACTTATCTCATTCTTGGCATCCTCCCATTTCAAAGTAAGACGTGGCAGTAAAGTATTCTGAGGCAGTGCCAAAGAGCAGATTGTTATACGGAAAAAAGTGTTCCTTATATGTTATGCTGAACTCCAAAGCTTTTAAGGAATTGAACTTACCCATTTTCCCTATAACATTACAGGAGAGGTTAATTCCCACCCAAATAACAAGTTGCTCACCGGTGCTTTTGTGTACAGCTCGTATGTTTGGGTGAGGAATAACTTTAGTCTGTTCCTCTTTACCTGTTCCACTCCTAGAACGTGGCTGGGTCGCTGTTGTTGGAAGCGGTTGCTGTGGGAAGCAGGGAGGTGTCTGGCATCACCCATGTGTGGTCTCCTCTGCTTAGACTCCAAGGCAGCTGCTGGGGTGAGGAAGATGGTCATGATGTAAGAAACCTCGTGCAAGTCAGATTTGCTTTGTTTTAATTAATCTGATATTTTTGGGGTTTCTGCAAGTGATTTTTATGAGGTGGAAGTGAAAATGAATGAGGGTTAAAAAGGAGGAAAAGCTGCTGATTTTAAACGTGGTAGGTGTAGATCAGCCTTTCTTATAGCAGTGTTTTGCAGAAAATAAATCCTCTGCTAGTTTCCTGTGGGATGGATTAAGGCATTAATTAATGATTTTGGATCTAACTCTATTCCGTAGTTCGTATACCTGAGAATATGGAGTGTGGTTACAGAAAGGGAGGAACTTCTCTCGTTAAACCTTCTATGTTTTGATTCATAAATCCATGTGTATTAATCTGTGGGAATCTACTTTGGAAATGGAAGGGATCACACCATATTTTGGTAAAGTATTAAATCTGGATTGGAACAGGAGAAAGTGGTGGAAAGTCTGTAGCTGGGAAGAGGAGATTTTTTTGCATCAGTGTCATGTGGACCGTCAGCAGTGCTGGGTGAAATGGTGCAAGAGGGCAAAGTGGGACCATCTACAAAGAATTAAAACAGGAGATGAAGGAGAACAGTATTTTTAATCATGTTTCATCTGAGGCACATGTTCATTGTCTCAAGACAGATTTTGAGATTTTGTCCATATTTGAACTGGAACAAGAGAACAGTTTTTCTCCAGTTTTGCATCTGACTTGCATCCAAAGCAGATTTGGATGCATGCCCCACCTGAATTGTTAAGGATTTGGAAGAAATCTTTCAGTCTTGGCCTATTTCTGGTTAAAATACATTCTTCTGCAATGGAGCAAAAGTATTTTTTTAAATAAATGGAACAGACAGGAGGCGGATATAATCTCAAAGAGATAAGGTTAAGATTTCAAACATCTTTTAAACTGATCTATTTTTGATAGGCAGATTACTAAGACTTGACTGTTGGGCAGGTTTATTTAAACTCTCAGTGGTGTGTGGTATTGAGAAAACTGCACCATCAATGCAGGGAAATGTGAGTTTGGGCACAGCATTTGCTTTATTTACTTGAAAAATCTCACAGTGCACCCAGTACACAAAGCAGTTCTCCCGCTCATTATGTGTTTCCTGTTCTGTTAATTAGGATGTCACTGCTCTTCCATATCTCATTTCTTAAAGTAATTTCTTAATGAGTCAGTGGAAGTTTTTTGGGCATGGGAAATCTGGTGAACTGGCTAACATTTTCCTCTGATATCTGTTTTGATATCAATTATGCTTCAGCCTCCAATTAAGCAGGTCAGGGTGCGTTAGCAAGTCTCCAGTTCATGGCAAAATACTGCATAGAGAGATGGCATAAGAATAAATTCAAGATTATCCGAAGTAATTGGGACAGAAAATTATTTAGTTTGCCTTGCTGAAATTAGTCTGACTTATTGTTGAAATTCTGCCCGCCTTAGTTCAGTTCTCTCTGTAGTTCCAGGCAGAAGAAAGCCATTTGCAGCAGACTGTAATCTTTAATAAGGTTGTATTATGCAACTGAGTAAACCAGGGTGAGGAAAGACTGGAGCTGAACTCCCTGAAAAACAATGGACTGAAAAAGCAAAAGAGATGAACTTGCAATTAAAAGGCCAAAATTACACATGATCTATGGGAAAATAGGCTCTGATATTAAAGAATGGTGACTAAGAATATAATTTGGGGAAAGAAAAATAAACAAGTCCTGTACCATTGAGTTGTTCACGTTCATGTTTTTTACCTTCTTTTCTAAATATTTCTAATAGCATCATAGGCAATGCTCATCCTTGTCATATTGACCTGCAGGACAAGTGAAAACGATATCTGCTAAGCTTTATTAGAATATGTTAATTTGGCCAGGCTGTGTAGGATGTGCTTGGAATGTAGCAGTTTGTACGCTAAGGAAAATGAGAATTTTTTCAAATTAAGTGATAAAATTTGGCAGCATTTCTTAACACAAAATGTATGTTGAGTTGTATCTAGAATGAAATAATGACTTTTAATTTGAAAAAATTGCGGTTATCAGAGATTCTTCATACATCTGGTCATGATCTGAAATGATCAAGGAAAAAAGTCTGAAAAGCAGTATATACTCATACTGTAAAGTTCCAGAGTCTCCACTCTTTATTTATTTTTTTTTTACTTATTTCTTGTGATGACTAGAATTCTGCAGGATCAATCAAGCGCATTAGTATAACTCTTAATAATAGTATATATCTTTGGCTCAGGCTCTTCCAAGGTGAGAGAGCTCTTCCCCCTCCTCCCATATGAAAAATGAAATTTAAATCTATGTATCTGAAAGATTGCTCTATGTAAAGTTCCTGTTTTTCTCTCACTATAGTGCAGCTCTTCAGACCTCGATCACTGATGTTGAGTGAGGCATTCCACAGTTGTCTCCAGGCTATGGACTGGATCCAAGAACAAGACAGTGAATTTTTTAACTGCTTATATAGAAGTTTCATATGTACTGATACCTTTTTTTGTGTGTTTCTGAAGCCTGCCTTTTAAACCTTATTATGCCTTATTATGCCCTAGGAAATCACTGGATGCTGTTCTACCAGATGTGCATGCACCAATTTCTCCTCTTTAGGATTCTGCTTTCCTGCACATCTGACAAAAAATCTCTGGACCACAGCTGTCATTTAGCACTTTGAAATCGAACCGTCTTTCATTACAGTTGGTATTTCTGACCTTCAAGACTGAAATTCTGAACATGCCCCCTTGTTGGCATTGGGTTTTATGCTGTGCTCTAGGCAGTAATTTGCTGAACCACTCCTGTGCCTTCCAAAAGCCATTTTGTAATTAAAAAAGTCTTCAACAGAGATAGCTGCAAGGAAAGTAGAGTATACAACAGACTCCTAAGGCTTCTGGCTTTTTTTCTGTATTAGGGAACGGTTTTGGAAAAACTTTGATTCCTAAAGGCTTAAACAACAGCAATAAAAAGTGATATAAAATTTGATGAAAAACTGATACAACTCATGAGAGCTGAGGTGTTATCCTCAATAAAGGAAATATTTCCTATAGATAGCACAACTTGATGCTGTGTGTTACATTACATACATGTCACAGCACTGCTTAATTTTCTTAAATGATGATGGGATAGACTCTTCCATATATTCCTACTTAGCAGATACTCTCATGCATGGCATACTGATAACTGGTTTTGCTTGGAGTATCTTTTCTGTGTGAGATGGGGTGGTGTTATTTTACTCGGGGATAAAGTACCTAGGGTGTTCTTAACCCCTTCTTTAATTGTCTTTGAATTAGAAGTGCTGCTTCAGGTGTAACATCAGGGCTGTAGTTTCCTTGGGCTGGTGATACAGGCAGGTGCAGCCAATATTATGGCTAATCCAGCTCCACAATTTAAATGGAATGAAAGGAAGTTGAATGTTTAAAATTAGGTCATTTTTAAGTGCTCAGGTACATATTTGAAGAGCCAAACTTACACACACAGCTCAGTGTTCCAGTTTCAGTTTAACTAGTGGTGATGGTGTTTGTTTTGTTTTGTTTTGTTTTGTTTTCCTCACAAGATGCAAGAGGATTTTAAACTATTGCTACTTTTGTGAAGAGAGGAAAAAGGGTGCTCAGGACAGCAGCATGCAGGCAGAAAAGAGAGCAGGGATGTTTACAAGAGTAAAAGTTGTTGTTCTTTTCTTTAAGGATGGGCCATTCTGAACTTAAAAACTTCTTTTCATTTCTTAAGGCAAACCTTTGCTCAGATGGCAATGTTAAATTTCTTGTGCTAATCTAAATCTTCTGTGTGGTCTCTTTGCCATGGAATTTTTATGGCGCCCTAAGTAAAAGGAGAAATTAAAAAGCATCTACTTGTTTACTCTGGTCCTGTCAGCTGAAATAAATGTCCCAATTTATCCCAAGCCCTGCTTACACTAAGGAAGTTCAGTTAGCTGATGGTAAATGAACCTTGATCATTGTTCATTAGTCTCCGTAGCTGGACAGAGTGTTCTGCGTTCTGCTCTACCTTTTCCCCTCTTACTTTTATACTTAAATGCTCTTACTTGTTCAGGATGGGTGTTTTTGCTCTGTCCCCTGAGGCCCCTTATGAAAATGAGATGATGCATCTTAGCTATTCTGTTAAGCAAAACTGTCTGAATAAAATACAGATCCATGTCTTATGATAATAGCTGACTGCCATGGTGGGGAACACAGGTCCCTCAGGACTCACACGTTCCTTTACCTTCTCCTTTGAATTTGATGAAACAGATGAAAGCTTCCTTTTATTTTTAATTACCCTTCCCTTCCTCTGCTGTAGTTTGAAAGGAGATTTCAGAAAGCCTTTAAATAAAGAGTATTAAAAAGACCACTGTGAGGCACTGCCAAACCCCTGTGTCCTTCCCATTGCTGGGGCCACGTGGAGCATCTGTGTCAGGAGCAGAAGGAGCTGGAGAGTCCCAGCTCTGAGACCTGCATGGAGGCTCTGGCAGCAGAGCATTGCTGGAGACTGGTGCTAGAATTTATTCTCCTCTCTCCTCTTGGCATATTTTGCTGTTTGGCTCCCAGAGGCAAGGTCTACCTCTTCTGTGATGATGGTGCTTCCTGTTACGTTAAGACTAATTTATGGCCAGGGCAAGGAGTTGTGGTAGCAGGCTTAGGCAGTGGGCTTGCTGTCCCAGCTAATGCATTTGTGCCTAGAGCTGTTTTGATATATTCCCTTGCCTCCATCATGATTACAAATTCCCCATCTCTCTTTTCACTGCTCCCAGGCTGCACTTTAAGAGAAATTCTGCCTGAAACTTAGGAGAAGATGATGAAAGAGGGAGGGATTCTTTTCTCTCCAGTTATCCATTTGTTTCTTGGCTTTGTGTGAGGTTTTTCTTCTTTCTTTCTATCTTTCCTGTTGCACTTCAATTTGCAGGCAGTTTCTCATCCCAGTCCTCCTCCTTTGATCCTCCTCCAAAACAGAAAAATAATGACCCCCCTTCCTCCCAAACACATGCTTTTTTAAATGCTTATTTGTAATCCAGTCATAAGAACTTAATCTATTAGTAAGAATCATGAACTGAGATTTCACAACCTATTTTATTTATCTATTTTATTGTACCTGACAAGACTTTAATCTCAAGATACTTTCCTTTGCTCCTGAATTTTGAAATAACTACTCTCATGGCCAAATCACATATCCCAATGCTGACATTCGCTCTGTCCAGATTACTTGCCCTGCACAGAATGTACTCTTGTGTTTGGTGTCATACTCCAGCGTGACATTGCTCTGTACAATGGAAGTTTCCTTGTGAACTGCTGCAGCTTCTGGAACTGGATTGACCAAAGATGAAGATGAGCCTGGCTTTTGTAGGAGAGCATCTGAAGGATAGTATTTACCACTTTCTTTAATTTGTAACTTCTCTGTGTAGCTCAGCTTTCTGCAATGGAACTTCACTGGAAGCTACTGATTTTGGGAAAGGCTTGTGAATGGGTTGGAAGTGGTGCTTGGACTAATGATAGGCTGCAGGTATAGATAGATCCATCTTGGATTTGGGGTTTGATCTGTTTTTAGAAATTAAGTTACAGTTTATTTTGTATGCCTTCACTTTTCCACTGCAATAGAATACATCTTTTATTGGTCTGCTTTGAATAAGATAAATTTGGATAAAGTTAAAATAGTAAGAACATTGGTCAGATTATATTCTCAGTATTTCCAAAAATTGTTTCCTTCCCCTTTATGCCCCATAGGGAATTGATGCAATGTGCCCTATGAAAAGAGCCTCAATTATTTAAGGAACTCGAAGAACTTTATGTAAATTAAGGATTTTTAAGACCATGGAGTGGAAGAAACCTCCTGAGCTGCCATGTGCCTTCTGCCGCTGGTGTGGGTGCCGCGCACGTGCGAGGTTGTCCCTTTCTCATCTCCATTTCACAAACCAGCAATCTGTGGCAATTACACAGATGGGTCAGTGGCAGGGCTAGCACAAAGCCAGGGTTTTGTCTTGCAGTTACACTACACTGCCCTCTAAACAGAATATTTACCAAGTGTAGAAGTCTCCATAGCAGTTCTGCCAGTTTCTATGATCACTGTGTGTTATGACTGTGAAGATTACAAGTAGTGTGGGATAATGCCAATAATTTTTCTTACTGTAGATTTCTGAAGGAAATGGAATAATTCAACTGAAGTTCATTTTGTGATACATATACGAAACAATTTTATTCTGAAAATGATCTTCAGTGTTTTGCGATGGAGATATTGGAAGGTACAGCTCCCTGCGGTGCACTGATGGAAACGGGCACTAGCTCCGTTGTGGTCAGTGAAATTGTTACATGAATACAAAGAGCCTAAGGGCCCATTTTATGATCTAGTCTCTGTTTAGGAAGCTGGTTGAGCTGGAGGATAGAGTTCTGTCTCATAGACCTGTAGCCACAAGTCATTATGAGCTTCCTGCTAATTCAGAAACTGCAGAAACCAAATCACGCTGCTCCCGGTGCTGTGTTGATTTTGCAGCCTCTGTGCATTGCAGGAGTCTAAGAGAAAGAGAAGTTTCCCTAGACATAGCTCATTGTTAGCAAAATAGCAAGGCATAAATATCCAAAGGCAAAGGAATCATGGAAAGTTGCAGATAATGAAAGTGAACATGCAGTAGTAGTTACTGGCTGGTGGCCTTTCCAGCCAAGAGTGTACTTCTTAGTTAGGAGGCTGTCTCATGGGCTGGGCATAATTAGCAAGTTTAAGTGCAGAAGAAGGAGGAGATGAGAATCTTTTGTTCATTACTAGAGCTTTGGAAAACAGCTTAAAATGGTAATAAATTTTGGCAAAGGATTTAGTAAGTAATTTTTTTGATCAACTTCTTTTTTGCACCTAGTTTACCAGCATGCAAATGCTCTTTTAACAGCAAACCAAATTATTAGAGTTCCTGAAGGGTTCTCACCCTGATTTGTGGCTTCAAGTAGACTGCTAACCTCTCAACACAACTCTTGAGTAGCATAGATCAGGCCAGAGGAATTTCCTTGGTCTCTAAAGGTATGAATGTTGACATTGGATCTGATTTTAGGAAGTGTGAAGCACTCCAAAATCCCAAGGATGTTAATAGAAAAAATATGGAACAAAATTCTCTTTCTGCTAGAGGTGTGTGGAGCTGATTGGCAGTGGAACTGGGAAGCAGAGGGCAGGATTTTCAGTTCATATCTTAAAATACCTTTGAGTAAGATGGAAGTGGTACTGAGGAATGAAAATATTTGGTGTAGTCAGCAGGTTGAGAGATACAAGGAGAATTAAAAACTCTTCAGGGCGTCTGCCCTTTTCTTTGTGGAAGGGTTATGCAGCTAATTTAAGAGTGGTTTGAAACTGTTGTGGTTTCATTAATCTGTACTAGAGATGATGTGGGGAAAAGGAATCAAGATTGTTGGCCCTAAAAATGAGGGAAAAAATGTCTTCTCAACATAAGGATGTTTATTAATATAAAAGTGTTTGTGAAGTGCATGTGTCAGAATCATACTGTGTAGCGTAACTGTTAATGCATACATATAAATACTGTAGTGAGCAAGTGGCATTATAAATTCTAGGGCACATAACAATGAATTATCCCAGTGACCTAAATAATTTTCTGTCAGAATGTTTTTTCCCTTTTACATTTTCAAATTGGCTGTAGTAAATCTTCCATGTGTTTCACTGAGATTTTTTTTTAAATCCTCACACTATTTACCCCTTAAGGTTCAAAGCTTGAATTTAAGATAAGCAGCTGTAGAAAAATGCATGTTTCCCTTCCAGACAAGCAAACTACTTCTAACACTTACCTGACTTTATGGGGAAGGATGTGGGAGACATGAGGCTTTGCCATTTAGGCTCCATTAAACATATACACTTAGTGCTATAAACAGGATGTTTAATGTTGTTCTCACTGCTTGCAGTTGTTGTGACTTGGCAGGTGTATTTGATGGAGTCCTTGGAGCTGTAGCCCTGTCACCAAGCATGTGTGAAAAATAACTGATTGAAATTGCAACATAAATAGGTATTGTGAAATAAGCTCATTGTGGTATGCTGGAATTACAGGCCTATAATTAAATATTCTATTAAAATATGCACTTTACATGGGGTAGCAGGGGTCACAGACAGGGACAAATTTCATGTGCATAAAATATTCCACTACTCAAGCAGAGCATAAAGGAATAAGAACTGTTCTTAAACAGTCATTATTTGGTTGCAAAACAAAGGGGAATATTAAGATTTATCTACTCTTCTGGCAAGCGTGAAATTCAGTCATTGCTTTGAAGAACTCTAAAACCTGCCATATCATTGCCTTGTGAGCACAGTTTGTAGATATCATTACTGCTAGCAGTTATTTTACAGAGAATTTGGGCAGAACCTGCTCTAGGAGAAGTCCTACATGTCAAAGTACAAATGCTTATGTGGCTTTATGATTTCTTCTGTAACCTTTGATCCAGACAGCTCCTGGGCTGAACACCAAGGCTTCTGCTCTCATTTGCTGGATTTAAATCCTCCTGGGGATATATTGCAGTAAAGCCAATTTAAAGTATTCTGTCTCAGTCCTGCTGTTCCACCCCCAAGTACAGAATAATGTAAAAAAAGTAATAGAAAAGATTTTTTTAGTTACTCACATTCTCTTTTTGTTTCTTGATGCTGAGAATACCTTTTTGGTTGTACTAAGTTGTTGTTTACAAGTTGTGACTGCTTTATTAAAACTTTTTTTAAAAGCCCACTGTGTGATAATGAACATATAAGTTTAAAGACAGGAACAGAAACTTGATCCTGTGGGGCTTTGGATAAAACCAGGACATTAAATTTACAGTTGCTCACGATTAAAAAGGCAATAGATTCCAAAAACTTCAAGAATTGATTTTAGGTCTGTGAGTCTATTAGAGTCCTTCTGTACCATATCCTGGTCCTGCTGGGAACTGGAGGAGCAAGCACTCTGGTTGATACTCAGTTCCTCAAAGTGCTGCTGTAATTTGAATAATCAGTAAGGGCTGTAGAAGTTCCTTCAGTGTGATCTCCAGGGTCAGCTCCCACCATGGCTCCATGCTCGACCCTGCAGGCAGAATCCTTCCAGTGGGAGTTTTTTCCTGACACAGTGATCAGTCAAATGTCCCTGTGTTTTTTAAGAGCCCATCAATGGATAGTGGCACTTCTCAGCCTGCTAGCAAATATTTAGGATGTGTCATGATTTTTCCCTGAGTTCTCATTTGTTTGCTGTGGATGGACAATGCACAAAACATCCCACCACAATATGTGGTTTAAATATTTAATGAGGTAGAGAAACCCATCTGCTTTTGAGTAAGTGCTTCAGTTCCCGTTGTGAGCTCAAGGTGAGAATCCAGTCTGACAGGATTTTGGTTGCCTTCAAAACCTGGAGTATGGTGATCTGTGATTCTGATCTGTCCTGTTTTAAGCCTAAGATGTCCTTGTAAAATTTTGAGAAATAGTGGTGTGTTAACCTGCAAAACCTGACTTAATAGTGGGAGTGTGGAATGGCTTCATGCTTGGATATATCCCATAAAAGACCACGAAGTTAGGCTCTGTGTCTAGGATTGCGTGGTTTTGTGAATGCACTGGAAGTGTCTTTTTCTCTCTGCAGTCCATCATCCATTGGGATCTGTGATACATTTTGAAGAGGGTCACAGTAGCACTAAACCCACCAAATCTATAAGCAGGAAGATAATTTCTGTATCATCTGAGGCCCTGTTTCCCTGGAAATCGTTAGATCTATGCATTGGAAAATGTGTTGATAATAATGATGAAACAAAAATTAATAACCACCTCAGCCTTCACCAAATACTAAAATAAGTATTCTGTGCTTTCCACAGTCCTTTGCTCATTGGAATTGATTTTCTGCTGGAGCGTGCCTGCTGTGCAGCACTGGAATGAATTCCTGTAGTTTTACAAATTGGCTAGATTAGAAGGTCCGGCTTTACATGTCAGGAGTGGTTGTCAGATTCTCCAGATAAATGGGGTACTGCTTGTCTCAGGATTCTGGCTGGTTCTTAAGGCATGAGTGTATGGGAGTTTGGGACCTTTTTATTTATTTCTTTTACTTTCAGACTTTCATGGAAATGACTAGAACCTGTCAAGGATCACAAGTCATAGCTGCCCACTCAGAGGCCTGAACTGCTTTGGCTGCAGCTTGTGCAGCTACTAAGAGCTTCCAGGTGATGAGATGGTGAGACTTAAACCAAAGCAGGAACTCGTAGGAGTGTCAGTGCTGACATTTCTGGAAGATGAATGGGAGAACTCTTCCTCTTGTACCATCAGAAGGGCACATCAGAAGGTCTTCAGGAAGCAATATTCCCGTCCTTATCCTCTCCTACCCAGTAACCCCATGATGATGACATTCTCCTTCAGAAGGACCAGACAAGCTTAAAAGTCATAAAATTGTGGAGTAGACTTCCCTTTCCAAATACCAATTTCCCCTTGGCATCCCATGGAGACACTTCCATGTGAACTCTGGGCTCTGGAAATGGATGGAGAGAGATGGTTGTAGCCTGTGGTTTCCTCATGGATTTCTGGTCAGCTGCCTGGTCATTGAGAGGGCACTGATGTGTGTTCAAACACACAATGTTTAAAGTGAAGGAGAAAATAAAGCACCTTTGTTTTCAGTGGAACATATAGAATGTAAAAGCCTGATGTGAGAATAGGAGCCAGGCAGAGTTGTCTTCTGCCAATTCAGTGTAGCTACTAAGGGGAGACAACTGAAATAAGTCATGTGGGAGCAATGTAACATGGTCTGTATTAAAAAATAAAAAGGGGAAAACAAAATAAATAATTTACCATCTCACAGCTGAAATACTTCCTCAGAGAGCTACCTGGAAAATTCTGAGGGGATTTCCCAGTAGTGTTTGGGGATGTGTTCAGACATGGCTGGAAACCAGAGGCTTGAATGTAGGGCAGAGGGAAGCACGTCAGTGCTTGTGGAAGTATGGACAGGCTCATAGCCAAGGCCACAAACAAATTAAGGTGGATGGGTAGGATCAGGTCCCAGAGCTGGGCACAAAATGTAGCTAGTGAGCCTCCACTGATTGTGCCTAGAACAATTGTAGAACAGTTTTACAACATTCAATGTTTGAAGCTGTCTATCTTCAAACTCCCCATTTTTTTCATTTGCTGTAAATAGGTTTTGTACATGCCAAGATGGTCAGATAAATGCCTGCTTGTTTCAGCCAAACTTGAATTTAGCTGACTTCTAAGCCATTTTGTTCAAATGAGGGCACATTCATGGAATGAATCATAGAAGGGTTTGGGTTGGGAAGGACCTTAAAGATCATCTAGTTCCAACCCCCTGCCATGGCAAGGACAATTGCCATTTATATTTATACATGCAAACATTGCCATTTATATTCTCAAATTGAGAAGATGATTGTGAAATCTGACTCAAATTTAACTCAGTCCATGATTAAGTTTTCAGGACAGAGAATGTTCTTCATATTGTGTGTAAACTGATCTGTATGTTTTCAGTGTTGTATAAAAGCTGCTAATAATAATTCAGAGAAGCTTCTGAAAAGAAGTTCTGAATCAAGTGTAAACAAACTGTAAGTGAGTACCAATTTCCTGGAGCAGCTGTTACCATTTTTAGGTTCCCATCTTACGTAAAGACTCAAAATATGCAACGATTTAATATAAACAGACATAAATACATGGAAGTTGGATACAAACTGCAACATGAATTTCGAGTATGTGAGTATTATTTTGTAACTTAGTGTGATGTGCAGAATGAAAAAGATGTTTCAGTTGTACTCTGAACTGTGGAAAGCAGCAGAGTGAAGCTATGAGCAGCTAAATCCAACCTGGAGTCCTTCTGAACTCAATTTAGGTCTTTGGCCCTTAGATCAAAGGTGTGTTTGCAGCTTGTGTAGACCACTTGGAGTAGCTTTAGCTGAATTGAATATTGGTCATAGTATTGCTGAGACATCAAGAGCTTGAAGGAGAGGCTACAACCCCTCCAAAAAAACCTGTAACTGCAGCCTCCCTCATCCCAGAAAGAGTGATGAGCCTGAGCTGAACTTTGTGGTCAAATGAATACCCAAGGAACCTGCTTTAAACTTGCATGAGCTTGTAGGTATGACGTTAGGAAACAGATGGATAATCCGTAGAGTGTACAGGGAGGTTCATGTGCTAAATCCAATTGCTCAGAAAATGAGATTTGGTGAAAAATCCTCAGATTTGTTGTTTAATTTCTCATCATGTTTGGGTTTGTATCTGCTGCCTCCCGTGAGCTTTTAAGATTGTGTTAAAGTTCAAATGTTTCTTTGCAACCACAACAGCTCGAGCTGTTTTGTTTTAAATGCAGGGAGAGAATTGCAGGGAATTATGCTCCTGCCAGAGCAGGCTTTAAAAGAAACCCCTGCTGGTATCATAACAACAGTGATAAAATTGTGAAATGAGTTCTTTCCTCTGAGCATGAATTGCTTGAACTTTACAGTGGTAGAAAACAGACTTCACTGAGATAGTAGAAGCTGTGGTTGTGTAAGGATAAACCACTAATTTTGCTGTCACTTTTCATCGACAATAGTGTTCTGTCATCTTGAATCTTGCAGATCTTATATTCAGATTGGAGCTTAACCTTGAATTGAGACTGAACATTTAGATGGGGTCTCTGTGGCAAGTTTGCAGGAGGTATGATGTGTAATACCAAAATAATATAAAATGAAGCTATGGAATGTGGCACTATTACAGAACTGAGGATGTAGGGAAGAACAGCCAGTGAATTGCAGTGGTGATATGTAGCATTTCCCCAAAACTTCCTCATCTGAGTCTCTGGAAGACCAGACTGTTTGTATCGCAGTGTGGAAATGAAATGAAACTGTTCTTGGGCCCTGAGAGTGGAATGGGGACTGTGATGAACCTGTCTCCAAGGGCAGTTTAAAGAGCGCTGCAGAGGACAGAACAATTCCAGGAGAAGGGAGATGGAAAGCGATACTGAGATATCAAGATCTATAAAATCAAGAGTGATCAGGAGAAGTCCCATGTCTCTTCCTATGGGACAACTAAGAGACATTGAGTAAAACTTAGAGAAAGCAGTTTCAGACAAGCACAGTGAAGCCAGGTCAGCACAATAAAGCCATGGGACTACTTGCTGAGTGATACTGTGAATGGTAAAGTGCTGCAAAAGTTCAAAAAGTCATCAGAGAGTCACAGAAGGAAAACTGATTAAGGGCTGGGAAGTATCCATTCACCAGCACTGCTGCAGGAAATCCCAGACTAGCACTTTGCTGGAAGTAGGAGGTATATTCTGGAGAATATCACTGCTTTCTTGCCTTAGTCTTACATAGTTTCTTAGGAAGCAGTTACAGGATGCCTTTGGAAACAGGATATTGAACTTTTGTTTGGGAGTCTCAAAGTACTGAGAATATTTGTTCTTATTGCAGCTGGGGAACCTTGGGGCTTCACAGGCAATCAGTAGGCTCACAAACTCTGCTCTCATATCTTTCTCTATCATCTTCTATTTATTTATTTATTTATTTATTTAGACAGAAAAACTCTGTGTCTGTCTTGGCCTGGTGAGAACAGACATTTGGTCTTATGCATCATATCTTATGGAAAAAAAACCCATATTTCTCCACAATCCCATCAGCACATCTCATTAGTGTCGTTATGAGTGGCTTGGAGCTTTGCTGTTAATGCAGTTCTCATAGCTTTCCTATATTATATTGTCCAAATATCCCATCACTCTCCATGTATTAAATTCCCAGTTTCTTATTATGATACTTCTCCCATCTTCTGTTAGTTGGCATCAAAGCTTTTCAGACACTGGAGAAAATGTTTTCTTTGTCTAACTCACCATTTTCCTTAGCAGTATGGGGTTTGTGTTCGTTGTGATATTTTTAAGATATTTTCTTGGCAAAATGACTGATTTGCAAGAAGTTGCAAAGATACAAAAAAGCCCAAGATGGGAAGTTAAATTAGATTTAATTTCTTGGCAATGTGAAAATTCATTTCCCCAGTCTCTCCACTTACAGGGCAAAATTTCAGCCTATTCCCAAGCTATCAACATTCTTGGGTCTTTCAGTGGCTGAAAATGTGTTTCTCACGATCCATGTCATTGGGACAGGGCAAAAAGTGACCACGTAGGCTGCTCCATCCCATGCTTTTCTTGCTGCTCTGACTAATGGATGTTCAGAGACCCCTTGCTAATGGGATGTTTTGCTTATTCATAAAATTTCATCAATGCCAATTTCTGAAGAAATGTCTTAGTCTACGTGCAGCATTGAACCCAGAGGCAGGAATTTGGCAGGCCTCATAATAAGTCTGAGTATTGAGAATTGTTATGTCTTCCTCACCAATACGTCTAAATAATGGTTCATAATTAACTGGCAATGTCTCCTGTCCAAGCAAAATTCATCATTTTGTAATTCTCTGGGGCTTCTGCCAGCTTTCCCACAAGCAGTGTCTGGACTGTGTGTGAAGAGGTTGCAAGGCCAGCTGAAACAGGCAGCAGACGATTCTTTCAATTAGCGTGGAGTGAGTGTGATGCCTGTCCTTGCTGGGAGCGTGCCTTTCCCACCCTGGCAGTGGGGCAATCATCAGTCCCTCTTTGTAGTAGATAGCACTTGGCCTCGGTGGAAAATGAAGCCATCAGACTTTGCAGATCTTGTTTTTTGTTGCATACATGAGGCTTGAAAATGCAGTGGAGGTGGATTTGAATATTTCCCTTGAGGAAGACAGATGCAGTTCCCAACATGGTAAGAATTTGCTTTCCATCTTTCTTACCATCTTGTGGTCACCATGTAGACTTTTTGATATCTGTAGAGGACTTTTATTCTAACCCTTGTGTTGGGAATGAAGTGGGTAAGATCACTCACCATTCTGCAGGAGAAATACCAGGACACTGGCCTTAGACTGAGAACATATTAAGTGTTTCTTCGAATGGCTCACAATAGTCATGTATGTCCATCTGGTCTGCATTTTTACCAGGCTTGCCCTTGCAAAACAAAGTTACCACATGTCTTTAGAAGGATGGACTGAGAAAAAGATCTTAGAGTTTCTATCTCCATTCCCAGAAATCACCATTACAGGAGAATGCCAGACTCAAGTGTTGACTCAGGATGGAAAATCCTATGTGTGCTTGGGCCATATGCAAAGGATTTGTGAGTCACATGGAATTTACACGTCACTTGCTGAACTCAAAGTTTGGATAAGACTAATCTTCTTTTAATTTATGTAAACAGGAAGCTGTGTTTGGCCATTCAGATGTTCTTAAGCTGCACACTTTACCCTATTTAAACACTAGATTTCCCTAGAGAATAACAATGTCCTGTCAGCATGCCAGTCCTGCTTTGTATTTCATACCTGTACATTGACTCTGCCTGCATGCCTAATTCCCCTGCCTAGGTTTGCATTATTTTATCTTTCAGTTGGAAAACTATGTACATCTGTAAAAACAGAGTGTAATATATGGCAGTGGTCTGCTACTGTATTAATTTGAATTAATGTCCCTTAAAGTGCAAAGGCTGCAGAATTCATGCATTGAGGGATGGCAGAGCTCTGTGCATTTAAAGACTACAAATTCTGTTTTTATAAAGGCAAATTTATAACTTGTTCCAGGTTCATTTAATTTTGGTTGTGCAACAAGAAGAAAAGTGGTGGCAAAAACTTTGATTATCTGAATTCACATACTGTACAATCCTGTTTTTGTTGCCTCTCTACCAATGGGAATTCTCTGTGCTCACATTCTTGATCCTTCTCTTCTTCCTTGAGGAAACACAGCTGTGGAGCAGGAGCCGTGACTGTATTGCGCTTCTGAGGAGGGCAGGGGGAATTGGGTTGCACTGGATGTAAATGTGATTGTGTTGTTTCTGCCTGTCAAGAATAAGTGTTTTATCATATCACTTAGCATCTGTTTTCCCATTAATCAGGTTTTTCTGCCTTGAAAATGGCCAAAGCCAAAAGTCCCAGCTACAGGTACATGAAGATTAATAGCAGGTGTAAAGTCATCCCACTCTGAAGCTGAGTGGTTGCTTTTTTTTCCCTGAAATAGGAAGATTTATTTACTCCATGTAGTAGCCTTAAGATTTCTTTAACAATACTTGAGGATGGTTTGTTTGAAAACCACAAAAAGTTGGTCAAAACTCCCTAAAACTGTGAAGTGGATGGGACATAGCTAGAGCATCTCAAGCCTCTGTCAGAATGGTCTTGTCTGGCAGTAAAGTGGGTGTAGTTGCTGAATGTTCATCTGGGTAGGATTAAGTTATGACAAATTCCACTTTCAGATGAGCATAATACCCAGCACTTAGTGAGCTTTAATCTATGTGCATCAACTTTGTGGAGCTAGTTGATTCATTTACTTCTGCTTATTCTGCTCATCCTTCTAACTTGGCATTGTGATACTTCTTTATCTAGTAGGAAGCATTTAAAGTTAGGATTTCTTTTCAAGCTGCCCGAAGCACCTTAAACATTTCTCAAATGCAGATCTCATCATCATCCAAATTTTCCCCTTTCATATATTTTGAGATCTGCTTTCCTGGCTGGTGCCCACAGCCTTGTTTCTAAATCAGTTGCAGCAACATCTACATGGTGCAGTGGAGTGTCCTCTTTCTAAATAATCTGGTTTACAAAAAATGCTGACACGGATGTGGCTGATGGCTGTGAATGGGGTCGCCTTAGCCCCTCACCTCTCTCCTTGGTCACAAGTGAGAGGCTCCTCTGGGTTCAAAGCCTTCCCCACCTGCTCCTTCAGGTAGTGCAGAACTCATTGCCAGAGAGGAGATCAGAACTTCATCTCTGATCTGTGGAGCTCCCCATGGAAACTCATTTTGCATTAATGATGTAAGTTGACTGCTACTTAGAGATGGTCTTTCCCTTTATCTCTACACAAACAAATAGGCCAAAGAGTGTGTTAATGTGCAGAGCAGCTGTGTGCTAGAGAGAGAACAGTGACAGTGGAGAGTATTGACACAAAGTTGTGAGTTACAGGGCTGATACCCACCATGAGCAGAAGTATGTGATACACATATGGGACCCAGTACGTGGTTTCCATTTACATGGTAATTTTCTTTCTTTTAGATCTATGTTTTTCTCCCTTCCTTTTGCTTTCTATCCCTATTTTTTAAAGTTCTTGGAAGAAGGCTGAAAACCCATTTTATTTGGAGCCAACAGCAACACCATGGGGTTTTTTTTTTGTTTGTTTGTTTTTGTTTTGGCAGTCTGCTTGCACTTTGGATTTCGATTTCCTTTACCTACTAGATATGTTTAAATATGTAGACATTAAAAGAGCGCAAAACGAATTTTGTCTGTTTCTGTTCATCTTTAAAACAATGTGCAGCTGTTGAACTGCACGAGTGTTGCCTTGCTGTGGGTCATTCTTGATGGATGTGTTGTATTGCAGTGCCAGGCAGCGATCTCTGAGAACAGTGAGATGGGCTTGGTCTCTCTCCTTTAAAGACATAAGAATAATAAGAAATAATTCCAGGTATGTATGTGGTGAGAAAGAAACTTTGAATTATGTTCTTGGCATGATCACTTTTCATCACCTTATATTTCCTGTGACAAAAATGTCTTGTTTCTAAAAATTCACTGGTGGCAGCTGCGTAACAAACCACTCACGACATTTCAGTTGAAACCCTGTTCTCCTACTCACCACTCCATCCTTTTCTGTTGGACCTTCATGCCCTTTACTGCAAGTTCTGCTTTCTCTCCCATTCTACCCTTGCCATATCTTTCTCTTTTCGTTCTTCCCTTTGGTGTTTTCAGTTGTGGATCATCCCATTCCATCTTCTTTCCTGCTCACAACAAATAGAGGATTTATCCTAAGTGTTTTTTTTCTGGAGGTCATCTGACACGCCAAGGAAAATGTTCTCTGGGGTTTTGGCTGGTGCAGAGTACACATGAGAGATCACTGTCTGTGGGGTATGCCCAGCCCCTGCCCTGGAGGGATGTCTGCTGAGATAAGGAGATTACTCAATCTCCCAGCAGGACTCCCTGGGAAGGCAGCTAACTTTTCACTTATGAGGAGAAAAGACAGACCCAGAATCCTCTGGGAGACCCTATGCAGATCCTTTGTAACCCACTGGCCTTTACCCTCTGGCGCCCACCCCCTGTATCCCTATAAAACCCCTCTGCCCCTGCAAGGGGGAGAGTGCTCGTCCCTGGCCTCCCCTTTGCCGGAGTGCAGACCAGGAGTACGGACCAACAGTAAAGCTCCTTGTGTGGAAAAGCTACACGAGGCTCTCATCTCTCTCTGGTCTGGCCTGGAGGCTGCCCTGCAGAGCTGAGCTGGAATCACGAGCTGACAATCACTAAAGAGCTGACAGGTTCTGCATGGGCCCTCCTGCCAGCAGCTGAGGGAAGACACCGGGCCTTGGGAAGGCGATTCCTTTCGGGACCATCTCCCCGGACCGGTCACCTCTTCCTTGGTCAGAGCTATTGACCCATCACCAGCTGCAATAAATGTCCAGCATTTTGAGTCATCAGATTACTCCTCCTGCTCGTTAGTCATGTTTCTTGGATGCAAACAGGAGGCTGTGGCTGTGTAGGGTCAGGGTAGTGATATAGCAGACGGAACACAGCTGTAGATCCATTAGGGTTAGCTGGAAGTCTTTAGTCAGTTTTTCCTCCAAAAAGAACACTTTCCCTCACCTTCCCAAGCCCTAAATTTGCTCAGAAATATCTATGTAAGATTTAGATTTTCCTTCAAAGATGAGAAGCAGAAACTTCACTGGGATTTGCAGAGAACTCAGACACTGAAAATGAGAACAGAGAATTTGAGAACAGAGTTAGTTTATTTAATGCTGGTATTTTTCTCAGGAAGGGAATGGGGGATGCCCTTTCTAGTCTTCCAGAGATACACACTGGCTCTGCTGTCCTCTGTTTCTCCGTCCTCTGTACATAGCAGCACCAAGCACAGAGATGCCACAAGTCCCTCCTCATTGAGCACAGGCTTCCCCCTCACAGTAACCTGGAGGGACAGAAGTTGCTCTGAGGTGCACCGCTACCTGTCCTGGCCCCTCTTGTTTATTGTCCTGTTATGCAGAATTGTGTTTCTTTCCCTGCTTTTGCATACTTCCATATTTACTTGAGCTGCCAACAAACCATTGAAAATCTGGCTAAGATTCTGGGAAAGAATGTAAATATTAGATTTGCATTGTGAGTCTCTTTCCTTCAGTGCTGCCTGGCATTTGGGATCCTGGTGTGCCTGGAGCAGCACCTGCTCAGCTTCCCAGCAGAGCAGAGGCCTCTCTGTAGACGCGTGGTCCTGTCCTCTGGTGTGGTGCTGCATTTTGTTCTCAGGGCTGGGACTACAGCAATGCTCTGTAATGTGCTGATTTGCAATTCCCTGACATATGCTGGTTACAATGATACATCAGGTTTCAGGAAAACAGCCCTCCTAATATACATGAGAGATAACACACCAGATGACTGTTATGGGAGAGATCTGAGACATCTTATTTAACGTAATAGCAAACCAAATGGAGAAACCTTGCAGCAATGACTGCCAGATTATCCTCTGTGGACCACAGCCTGGCTATTTGGCTGATGATAAAACTGCATATTTTTGTATTTACTAATAGGGGAGAAGTGAACTCTCCATGGTGAGTAATGCAGACAGCAGCAGCTCCAGTTCCTCTTCATTCATCACTACACTGCGTTCCCCAAGCAAGGGTCAAGGAGTGTGTTTAGTTTGCTGACCTCTGTTGTAGGATTTAAGTTCCTGAGTCACTAAAGGGTCTGTGATTGCATCCTGGCAGTGGGGACCAAAAGAATTGCTGTTTCAGGAGCCTGTAGCTCTCTCCTGCTCTTGGACAGACCCAAGTGATGATTTAGTGCAAGGGGAAGGTCAGTATGTGGAAAGTTTACTCCCTTAGCCCGTGACTCACCTTACCTTGAGCATATTCTTTCATATGGCAAGGGAAAAGGTCTGTGACTTGGGCTTCATCCTGAGTTTTTTGACATCCAACCACTGTCAGATGAGAGGCAACATCTTCCAAATCTGCTAGTGACTGTCTAGGAAGTAGGTCAGTAGGTCATGCCCAGTTATCTTTAGTTTCTTTTTGAGGATAGCACTTATAATCCAGGTGTTGATGTGTCTTTTAAACTGCAGGTAAGAGAACACATTCTGCATTTGTGTAAAACAGGAATTTCAGATGCAGAACAGTTGGTTGTAATGACCAATCCGTGTGTGCTTTCCTTCAGGGTTCAGTTAAGTTTATTTTAATGAATATGGTATTGAGCTTTTCACAGTAGGGTTTAGTGAACAGATTGGAAAATCTGAAAAAGATATTAGAACTGGGTGAATAATTCATAAAGAGTAATTTATTTTATGAATGTCACCTCTTTCTATTTTGAATTGCCTGGGAATAAAGCATGACTTACTTGAATTCAGTTGTTAATTAAAATTATATACCAAATAATTTCTGTCAGCAATCCTTACTTTGTAGCTCATTTACAGGAGATTTGTTGTGAGCAGTTGATGTTTAGAAGCTCATGTGTTACACTGGACACAGAAGTTCCAGGATTTATTTTTCTATTTTTTTTATTAGATTGCTAAAAACTTGCTAAGTTTTTCTTTGTTGAAAGAATTGACTAAGATTCCAGAGTATTCTGATTCATAAGTTTATGGGAGTATTGTAATATTTGCCAGAATTCCATGTTTCAGCTAGCTGTTCTGCCAAAAAATTATTTCATGATAAGGCAGATGAAGCAATTGCATCATTAAAAATAGATTGTCACACTTGTTCCTGTATTCTACATACTTTGAAACTGAACTTCTGATTTTTCGGAGTAACCAATACAAAGGACATGTCCATCATGGCAGCATTATCAGACTCTAGTGTTGACTTTTTCAGGCCTAAGCTTGAAGAAGGAAGAAGAGTTCTGACTTTTTGTGTGTTATTCTGCTCCTAATAATGGCTCAGAACAAATCCATGTCAGGCTCAGAAAGTATAAAATTTTCTGTAAGTAGATTGGTTTGTAAGTTGTTTCATTTTGTTTGTTTTGTTTTTATTATTATTTTTTATTTTTATTTGTTTTAAAAACATGGACTCAGTTGCACAGTAGCAAGAATTAGTTTCCTTCAACTATCTTCCTTGTAATTTTCACAAATTGTGTCAGGTAATGAAAACTATGTATCTTTACACTTTTTCTAAACTGGGAGCTAATGTAACACTGATGTGCAGAAATTCCTCCAAATTTTCTTGTGCCCATTATGATGGGCTTTATCAATGCACCAGATTGCAATATACAAAATTAAAGGCATTAGACATGTACACTGCTGCTTATTTGACAAGGTGCTGTGTATTCCCTGTGCCAGGTTTGCTGGCTGCAGTGGCTCGGGCTGTACTTTCCTGCATGGGCTGGGCTGGGAAGCAAAGTTGACCTTGTCGAACACCCTGCTTTGCTGCCTCTCAATGCAATTCAAAATCCCATAAGAACTTGAAGAAATGTGTGTAATTCGCCCCAACTGTCTGTTGCTAGAGGAGTCCTGAAAGTGCAACTTCAGGAAAGCACAGGCTGGCAGCCCACGCTCCTGGAGTCAGCTGCTCCCCTGCCAGGTAGACACTTCTTGAAATAGTATTGCCTACAGGGATTGTTTGTCGCATTTGAATTGATAACTCTGGCAATCTGTTGTAACCTGTGTTGCTTTTTCATCATTTCTTGCATGGTTTTATGCCCTCAGCCTGACATGTGCCTCCCATATGGAGTCAGCCCCTGGGGCTCTGTGCTTTGGATCGCACATGTTACAGTTGATGATCTTAAAGGTCTTTTCCAGCCTAGATGATTCTATGATTTCATGTGCAAACAGCAGCTCTGCTTGGCTTGGGCAAACCCAAGCTCTCCAGCTGCTGTGTATTGGCAGATTGTAATTCTTTCTGATTACCTGGTGTTTACCCCACTCCTGGTTTGTTTTTTGTATCTAATCCTTGTGTGCAGGGCTGTAGTTTGATCATCAGCAATTTGTGGGTTGTATATTTACACAATGCCTCTTTATTCCTGAGCTACTTCAGCTGAAATAAATGGTAATACTGCACGTTCAATATTTGTTCTCCCTTTTTCACAGAGTCAGAGCTATATAATAGGATCTATTTCGCTTTTCTTCATTTGCTTTGCAGAATTCTTCCTTCTTTTTCTCTGATTCTGTAGGTGTCTACTATTGCTCTTAGCTGTAGATTGTGCGTAGGTTTTCACAGAGTAAACATATACTCAAATCTGTACAGAAGATTCTTGGTTAATAATAGATGAGATGAACATAACCTGTTTAGATTTGACATTATACATCCCTAAAAGGGTTGTGTAGGGGAGGCACAATGTGCTGTTTGAAATGCACACAAAGACAAACCCCCTGGATATTTATGTATCTTTTTCAGTGCGCAGTTTCTTATACTTGGTCAAAGAAAAGAGGAAAAACAAATTCCAGTAAACTTATGTGTATTATTAATGAGCATTAACTCACTCAGGAGGACCTAGGTCTTATCTGTAGCGCTTAATTTAAAAGATGCAGAACAGACCAGTGGAGAACAAATGGAAAAAAAAAATCAGCCCATTAACTCACCTGTTGTCTTCTGTAGAGCAGGAGAATGAGACTAGATCCCCATAGGTATGCACTGCATGGAGGGATGTGCTTTTTTAAGAACAGTGTCCAAGGCCTTTGCTACAGCCATGGATACTGATATTAAGAGTGGCAACTATTCTGAGTCAGGCCTTTCCAGGGAGAATTGAGAGTATGGTTAATCCTTTCCTTGCTGAGAGGAGTTGCAGGCTTAGCATGACTAGTGAGTGGAGGGAAAGGCGACAGATGGGGGAGCTTCTTTAGAGGCTTCTTTATCCACATTTTCCATATGAATCCAACGCTTTTGAAGAACATTGTAGTCACATTAGACAATGCAATCACATGGTCTGTGCTGATCTCTAGGTGTATATGCACTGCAAACTTGGCCTGTGGTACTTATATTTAATGTAATAATTTTTTTCCCCATAGAATTCCCAGAGGCCTCCCAGTATCAGGCCCTGGCTATTGTCTTAGACATACATGTCAGGTACCTGGCTGGTCTTAGCCTGTGTACTTCACTGAAGAAAGATTAGGTTCAGGTTTGAAAAGCAAGTTACCTTTTCATGCATGCAAATATTTGATTGTATTTCAGCTCTTTTTCAATGAAGTGTAGTTAAGAATACCTGCATGTTAATTTTAGCCCTCCATAAAATTTGTACAAGTACTGATCAGAAATGTAGAAATGCCCAAGTTTGCCTTGGCTGAGAGCAAAAAGGAATTTGAAAGTAAGTGGGTCTTTCAGCAATTTCTCCCCTATGAATCACTTGTAAAATAGGAAACCTCTCTGTTTGCCTACACCTTTCATGTGTGCCAAGTGTCTTGGTTGCTACAGAGTCACGTGCAAGTCTTGGAGAAGAGCAGAGCTCCAAAGCCCAGTTTCTGCTACCTGAATTCTGTAGTTTTTGAAGTTTTGCTTTTATAGCCCCAGGACTGCTCAGGCACAGGAGCTGATCACAGAGAGAGCTTTGGCCATAGTGAGTGACTTTACTTTTTGAAAGGAGACATTAAGGACCATTTTTAAGGTGTGATTTAGTTTACCCCATGAGACAGAAGCAATAAAAAAGATGGTGGAGAAGTTGTATTAATGTTTGGTTTTTAATTGATTTCTTTCCAAGGAAGTTAAAAAGGAAGGAAATTTGAATAGCTGCTGAAAGGAGAGTTCTGTTATCTACTTCTGTAACTCCAACTTTCCAAGGTTTGGCCAGTATTTATACATCTCTCTGCTGAGCAGTATTTTTGGCACTAAAATATTGGTTGTGGTTTGCATAATCACGTGTTTCACTTCACTAGCTGCCTGCCAGAAAGCTAGAGTTATTCTTATTTTAAATATGCAATTAATTTTAAAGAATTATGCTAATTTTTGAAAAATATCTACAATATGGGAAAAAAGCAAACTTTTGTTCACTCTTGAGGGATACATAAATAGGCTTGGAGAGAGTCAAATAAAAAATAAGTAGTTTTCAGTTCCTCTGAGACCGAACTAAAATGACTTTTTTCTTTTCTTCCAATAAACTTTAAAAAAATCAGCATAAACTCTGTAAGAAAACCCTTAAAATGTTATAGAAAAATGTTGGCCTTTTCTGCTCTGCTCTCATTCCTACCTCCTCTTTGCCCCAGGTAGGAGGTAGATCTCGAAGACTGTCAGAGCTACTGTTAAGTGTCATTACCTTTAGTGACCAGTTACAAATACAACACATTTGTGAATGAGTGTAGGGGTTACTGAGTGGATGAAAAAGTTGGTTCATGCTAAGATAATTTGGTTCCCATGAACACAGTGATGCATTTATAACCAAGGATGTGTTAATACATTTAAAGTTTTGTCTGTATTAATATTGGCTGATAAAGCAAAGAGATCCCAAATGTAATGCTTTGAGGATAACAAGTCCAATGTAAATCCAGGAGGAGTCTGAGCTCTGGGAACACAAAGGTGTTTTAAAAATCCCTTTCTTCTACACAAGTTTCTTTCCCAAAGCAAGACCTCAGGGCTCATTAACTTTCCTTCTACTTCCTCTCTTCCTCCTCTGGGATTATCTCCATGGGTTGAAAAATGACATCTCTTTCTCCATGGTAATTTATCATGTTTATAATGGGTATTAGCCCAAATGGAAACCAAAAATGTGTATCTGAAAATTCCTTACTCAATTGAGGTGGCCTGAAGTATTTTCCTCTGGTCACTCTGAAATGGGATGGTGAGTTTGTGGGGGAGGAAGAGGAAAGGCTCCTTCAAACACGCCTCTGTTTGCTGATGTGATCAGGTGGAAGTGTGAACTCATCATCTTCTTTCTTTTGAGGCACTTGTGCCCAGAAGAAATCTGGACTGCTAACTGAGGAGTACCCCAGAGTTGCCACTGTGGGCAGTCTGTGTCTGTGCTTTGTGGGCACATGAGAGCCCACCTGAGGAATTGAGTGGGTCCTGTCTATAAGCAGTGATGTGACCTGGCCACAGCAGGGTATTTAAAGACTGTTTCATCCATCACTAGTCACAACTTTCAGGGATGGCTTGCTCCAGGTGTCTGCCACCACAGCAGAACTTTTGGCAGGCCAGGGGTTAATTGTCACTGTTTGTGCTCTCTTCAGAAGCTGTGTGATCCCAGTCTTCTCTCATGAGGCTATCTGGCCTCTGGCTTTCCAAGATGGAACAGGTTCCTTCCACAAACTGTGATTCTGACTGATGGGAGACTGCTTAAGAAGTTGAAATATGGCTAAAAATGACAGTACTTATCCCCAGGCTCTTCTGGGAGTGTCAGCATTCTTGTTCTTTTGTTCTTCTAGTTCTCCCTACCTTCCCTTGTACTTTAATGCTTTCCCAAGGTTTTATTCTTGAGGACCTGGGAAGAAGATGCCTATTGGTGTTTGATCCTTGTGCTGCCACCTGGGAGATGCCATGTCTGTGCCCATTCATGCTGCCCATGGGCCAGTTTGGCTCCAGGGGATCTGGAGAGTGCCTGGTTCTGCCCCACTGCCAGCTGATGGGTGCAGCATTTCTGTCCTTGGCTTGCAGAGGTACAACTCACCAAGCAGCTGTGAGCAGAGAAGAACAAAGTGATCACGTTTGTCCATTTACTAAAGCAGATCTGAGCATTGTGCCATGTGTTCTGCAGTGACATGAAACCCAGAGATCTCTTTGGAAAATGCAGAGAATATGTTCAGGATCTGTGGAAAAGATGGATGTGAAAGTAAGATGCTGAGGTTTGTTAGGAGCGTGGATAACACCAGAACAGACCAAATACAACAAAATAAACACTTGAAGTAGCAAACACAAGAAAACTGCCTTCAAGTGGGGGAAACCACAACATTCATTGAATTTTTCTCTTGCCTCTTCCCCACTGCCTTTCATACATGTGGCCATTTTTTCCCAGTGATTCTACTCAGGAGACCAGTTCTGGAGGGTATTTCACAGCTCAGAAATGCTGTGACAGTGCAGGAGCCCACAGTGCCTCACCCTGCCCTGCCAGCGAGGGGGACTGGACCCTCCTGGCTGATGAGAAGCCCCAGACATCTCAGGGTGACACTGGCTACCCCAGCCTAGCATCGGGCCTCCTCTACCTGCTGCCAGAAGTCACAGCTGTGATCCAAAGCACAGCTGTGTGTCGTTTTTCAAAAGCCAGGAAGGAGAATTGCAGACTGTGTGAAAAATGATAAAATCTGGAAAACTTTTTAAAACAATTTTATAACTTTGTGAGATTCCTGCTTCCTGAGAGTTCAGATGAATCCCATGAAAGTCGAATTGTGTTAAGCTTCTTGTTGCAGTGCCATGGCTGGACAGGGCTGGTGGCCATGCTGGTGGCTGTGCTGGTGGTGAACACTTGGCAGAGAGGGTTAACCAACTCCTTGTAGCAGAGTAGAACACGGACAGCATGTAATGAGGCATCCCACACCTCTTCTGCTTTGTAAAGTAAGAGTCACTGTCTGGTTGGAAGTGACTCTCATGGTGAGAGCTGCCTGGAGCATGAGGTTTTTCTGGTAGGAGTGAAAAGAGCACCATTTGGATCATACTCTGGACTTGGTCTCCAGGACATTTGGTTTCCCATCTCTGCCACAGAGTTCCTACATGTCCTTGGCCAAGTCATCCAGTTTACCCTCATCTCATTTCCCCAGTGAGGAATGGGGGACTGCTTTCCTCCAGCACGGTGCTGTGAGGCTCCAAGGAGTTGGCAGTTACCATAGAGATGAGGGACTTAAATAGAATTTGAAACCTGTTGAAGGAGAGCTGGAAACCTGACAGTGTTACCAAAAGAGCAGCTTGGCTTTGGCTGTGTTGCGTGGGGAAGCTACAACAGGTTGTAAAGCTGTCACAGTAGGTGTAAGTCCTGTGAAACCCAGGTCAGCTAGAAGACTGACTTGTAAAAACAAAAAGCTACTAGCACAAACTCAACCCGTAAATATGAAGCAATATCACTAGTTAAATAAATAAACTAAAATAGATTTTCCCTTTAGGATCCTCTGGGCATTTTCATTTAATAAAGTCTTTTGGTCTGGCAGGAGTCCAAGACCAAGAAGTCCAGACCTGCTTCTTTTCTTTCTGGGGCACCCTGGAGCTTCTGAGGCTCCTCACTGTTTGTATTAAAGGTCTTTAATTTGCTGTAAGATGTCAGCTGGAGAATAAAAACTGTAGAGTTAACTCTGTGATTTGTTTTAGGCAGGGGGAGGCAGGGGAAAGCATATTTAATCTAATTGATACTCTCTTTATTGTGAAATGAAGAGATGACTTGCAGGTAGTCCTTATTACACCATTAATTGTCCTTCTCTGTCCTTCTCATTCATGTTAAAATAAATATTTAATGTTTTCAGTCTCCCTGCTGAAATGAAGATGGTTTTGAAATCCTGGTCACTCCCATTCAACTTCTTTGGAAATATTTCAGTTTGGTTGTATTTGCAGGCATCCTGCATCCAGTGTTTTCAGTGCAGCTATAGCACTGACTTGTGTAACAACAAAACAATGCCATCTGTCTTGTCTTTTTTTATCCCATATTTAAACATACTTTTAAATTTTTTTCTGTTCTGGTGCTTTGTAAAATGAGAGTGAAAGGAAATCTTTCTTGAACTTGCTGCAACAGTTGTCCATCCCTCACCTGAGTTGGAAGTAGCTAATTTAGGACTTAGTAAGATGCATAGGTGGTTAAATGTTTCTAACAAAGCATTTCAGTTTTTTGTCAGTGTTATCTTTCATTTGACAGGTTCCTGTGCATTCCTTCCCTTATTTTTCAGAGTTCTCTCTCTTGGGCTCTTGGTAGTCCTATCTCTAATCTAAATTGTGTAGCTAGCAGCAAATTCAAAGTGGAAGTGCGAGGATTATGTTGACCTCCTTTGTAACTTTTCAAAAACATTTGGAAATTCATTGTGAAACTCAGGGGCTCGCTGGTGGCGTGGCCGCAACTCACCGCCAGTGTGTAAGTTCACCTGTCTGTGGGATAAGCATGAGTTGGTTGGAACCTCTGTTTTCTGGATGAGGCATGTTTCCTGTCAGGCCCTGGATGCCCCCATGTCACTGCTGGTTGTCCTCAGTAGCACCCTTGGTGCCCTCAGCTGTTTTGTCCTGTGCTGGATATTTGGTCCTCCTCTAGACAGGACTTAGAGAGACAATTGGAATAACTGACTTCAGTTTGAGTGGTGGAGTAGGTACATATTATCTGATAACTTTTTTTGAAAAATAACAATTTTTGCATTTATAGACGTAGATAACTGGCACCCTTACTAGAATATTTCCTCTGACCCAGATTCCTGGCTTTTAGTTCTTGTAACTGTACTTCGACCATTTACTTTTCAAAGTTTTTAAGCATTGTTGTTGGCTCAAGAACTACAAATGCTTTTGTTTTGTTTTGTTTTGTTTTTTTCTCTCTGCCTAGTAATCTGAGTTAGTAATATCTTTTTAGTTATAAAACAATCCCATGAGATTTTAAAGGCAACTTCAAATAAGAAATCCACATCATTTTATAGCAGACATGTAAATTATAGAAACCACGCCACCTCTTGAAGAACTTAATATCTTCTATAATAATAGTATTGTCCAAATAAACACACACCAGTTGTAAACTTACCAGAATGTGTGGTGGTGCTAACCCAGCTCTACTGGTGTGAATACATTAGCCCACTGACATATGGTGTGTAATTTGATTTCTAGTAGTTCTGAAAGATTTACAGGCTGACTTATGCTTCTTGCTTTGCCTTTATTTTCCATACTCTCTTATGTTCCTTTACAGGCTCCATTTGACTCAATGTATGTTGTGTCGAACTTCCAACTACCTGAGTGCTGCTGTATATTAATTTCTATTTATTTTGGGAAAACAGACACTTTTCTTTAAACTTTTGCCTTAGACTATAGGTGCTTTTCCAAAATGAAACATTACTACCAGTCTACCTTCTACTGCAACAGTCGCGATTTTTTCAGGTTTCTACCTTTATTATCGAACTGTGGTTTTGTCCTTTAGAGTTTTGTCTGTGTAATTTAAATCCTTTTGTGCTTCTTGGAGTATGGTGAAAAGTTTATGGTTACTGGAGCCATAGTCTAAGAAACAGAGGGAACATTCTTATTCTTCAATTCACACAATATTAAATTGTTTTATTAGTAGCTGCAACCTTGGAGAGAGGAGAAAAATATCTGGAAAAACACAAACAGCAAAAACCATAAAAAAATGGAGGTGATCAAAATGAGGGAAAGAAAATCACACGAGCCACACTGTGTTTGATTAGATGTCCATGTGAGGCCTTATCTTGTCTTCAAAACTAACCAGTAGTGAGTGATTATCTTTGTGTCTTAACCTAGCTCATGTTTGACACTGTTTTTCCAAGGACATAGATCAGCAGCTACTGACGAGCTCCCTGAGCCTGTTTTGGACTCAGCTGATGTTCTGTACTTTTTCCTCTGCAGAAGTCTGCTAAAATGTCTTTGTTATTGTACAATGCCTAAACCTTGGTCCTTGAACTGTAGGTACTAGTGCAGTGTAAACAATAAGGTTTGGTAATTTAAAGATGTTTGAGGACAAGTTTTGAGCTGGTTTTGTATAAGACTGCCTATAACATTGCCAGCTAAAATTTTTTGTCAGAGTTTCTTTTTTTGTTTGTTTCCTGGTATGTCCAAGCTTTTCTCATCAGCAATTCTTATTCTTTCTATGCTTTCAGATCTTGGAGAGTTATCATATGCCTCCCTTCGTCTTTGTCATCCAGACAAATAGTGCACATTAATTCTTTGATTTAATCCTTCTTAATAAGCCTGTTCCTCCAGGGATTAATTATTTTAGTTTCTGTACTGTATCTTGCACTTTGTTGACATCTTGTACTGGGAGCCTACGACTGAGTGCAGTATAAAATTGAAAGCTCATCTCTCATTAGGTTTTCATGCTCTCATTTGAAAAACTGTTTTCCAGGTTCATTTCTCCAGTACAGGGTAAGAGAAAGAAGGTCAAAATAAGCCTGGCTATAGGATGTGAAAAGACAAAAAGCTCCAGCTGCAGCAACCTTTTGTTACTTTTGTTTTCCTGTACTCTTACGGGCATCCTGTTAGAGTAAAGCTTGCATTTAGCAGAGAAGGACCCTGTCTGATTTCCAAGCCACGAATCCAGACCTGTGGCTGGATTTGGGTTATGAGCTGTTGCATGGAACAGTGCAAAGCGTGTGCGAGATGCTCTCTCCCAGGTGGGAGTTTTTACCTGCTGGGGGTCTTGCTTTCCCTGTGGTAGCAAATGTCAGAGGCTGCAGATCAGGGGCACTGGGTTCTGCCAAGGGGCACAACTTCCTAGGGTGGGGGTTTTGGGGTGAGCTCCCTGAACCTGCCCACGGTGTGGCTGTGTGGGCACTGGGGCTGCTGTCCTAGGGTGGGGTGGCACTGGGAGGAGCAGGAGATGGGAATGGCCCAGGCCAGGGCTGGCTCCTGCTGCCCTGCAGCTTGTGCTCTGTAGTTCACACACTCCTCTGGAACGTGAAATGCTGCTGCACAACATCTTCCTAGGGGAATAATCAGGGTTTTTATAAGATAATTTTAAGTTACTCTAAATGCTGAGTTTCCACTCAGATGAATTTAGTATATTAAGCTTTTTTTTAGTATAGTAAACATTTTCTGCAGTTTTCTGTGGTCTGGATCTTTTTATCTGTTTACCATAGCAAAGACCTGGACTCAGTTTCCTACCCATTAATGGATCTGCTCCAGCCCTGCTGCAGAATGTTTTTGGGAGGCTTCAATGGCGCTTTGGTAAAAAGTCTTTGGCCTGTCTTATATATAACATCAGACTAAACTGCTTTAGTACTTATGAATCCATTTATAAATTCCGGCCTTGAGATTTATGAATGTGACACCCATTGACTTAAGTGGGTGGTGATTTGTGCCTTAAGCAAATATATTTTTGAAAAGAAACTTGTGTAGCCAACTGTCCCATTTTGTGAGAATTTGAGCTGAAGAGCTTTCCAGTTGGACTTGTTTTGTTTTCTTGCAGAATGTCAATTAAGTTTTATTGCTGAGGGTAGGGCTCAACTATGTGTTTTGTCAAAGTGTCCTCAGAAATGCTTTATTTCAAATGGTTCTGTGTGTCAAAATTGGGAAAGTTAATCTTTTCAGATCTTGCTGTTAGCAAATTCATGGATTTGATATTCATGCTTTTCCTCTGGAAAGATTAAAGTTGAGAAACTCTGTTTCAGGGCACTGCAATTACTATTCCCTGCTTGCAACAACAGCAATCAAGTTTACAATCCCCTGAGTCTGCAAGATCTGCCACATTTATCATTTTCATTCTTAACAGCTATTTAATAACTCACCTCTTTCCCACTTGGAATTACACATACTTGTGGACATCAAGCCTAGAGAATTTCCAAAATGTTTTTGCTTATGCATTATTTTAGCTAAAGGAGCTGCTTGTCTCTATTTGAAAAGCTACACAACTGTAACACTTTTGAAGCTGGGCTCATTGGAGATGAGGTTCCTGCTGGTGGTTGTGGAAGTGTCCAAAAGGTAGAAGCCAACCTGGCAAAGGTGCCAAGCTATTTCCTGCATAGCAGCTGCAGGCAGATCTGCTCTGAGTTTGCCTGCTTCAGAGCCTCTGCTGTACTTTCACAGGCTGTGCTCTGCAAAAGGAGTATCTGTGTCAAATGCAGAAAGTTGTGGGTTTCTATATTACCTAAACTTGTTGAAAATGAGATTTATCTCTTGGGATCTTTGAGGATTTGTAGGTGAGTGGCTACTTGGATGAGGCAGGTTGTGGGGGACAGAGGTAGGAGATTTACTGGAGGGAATTGCTTGGGGCTGTGCTCTGGTCTGCTGCTACTGCTGGTCCTGGGCAGGTGCTGAGTGACAGAGGTGAGAATTTGGTAATTTTCTTGTAAAGGTAGAGAAGCTGAGAGCAATGTTTTTAGCATTGCTCACTGGTGAAAGCCAGGCACTTTTGGCTGGGACCCTTGCCTTGAAATCTGTTGGCATTGCTTTATGAAATCACTTTGATTGTGTCTGTTTTCTCGACGGTTCACTGCGAATGAGACACAGTCTGTCTCACTATTGTGTCTCTTAAAAACCACAGAAAACCTTTTTGAGTTTCTAACATGAATTATGCCATACAACTGCAAGATTTGGGTCCAGATTCCTATCTGCTATAAACTAATGCAGCTCTCTTAACTTCAGGTTATACTGGCTCAGATTTGTCCCCCTGCTGTTATCAATCACACCTGCAATTGTGTAGTGACTAAGCTGAGCTCTGGGGACAAAATTTTATTTTTGGTAGCAGTGGAAATCTGTAGATGCATGAATGGATGGATACCCATCCTCCCTTGAGCAACAAGGACTGTGGAAAGCAGCCTGCCATGAAAGAGCTCCTAGCAGCAAGAGCTCCTGTATGGTGCTATTCATTAGTAGTTCTCAAAGTACAGTAAAAATGTGACCTTATCCCCATGCAGAGGATAAATGGGGGCCCTGAGGAACACACAGCCTCCATAGGGGGACCCAGAAGGCTCTGCCTCTCTGTCAATCTGGCTGTTTAAAACCTATGTGTCTCCATAATTATTCACCCCCTTAATTTTTTTGAGGATATGTGAAAATAACATGACTTAACTGCAAACAAACTTGAAAAAAAAGCTGAAAAATACTAACAGTAACAAAAAATATATATGATCAGTTGAAAACTTTCTTCCCCATCCAGCCTAGGCCTGAATAGATCAGTGTAGATTGAGAGCAGCAGCAGAATCCAGCACAATAAATGCCAGTATGTTCCAAATATTTGCCACAATTCCTTCAGTACCTCCTTTCACTTTAAAGGAATTTGCAGCACTGCACAGTTCTTCCTCTGCAATGCTTCAGTTGTTGGAGGCATGTTCTCAAAGAATCAAATGCAAATATGACATAAGAAGGTTTTGGGGTTTTTTTTTGCATTGTTGTCTACATGAATTAAGCTGAATGGAAGTAAAATTCCAAATGCATCTGTTCCTGAATCAAGGTACTGTGTGATTGAGAATGAACACATTTCAGGAGGGAAAATGTTGAGAGATCCCACTTGGGCAGGGATGAGTTTGGAAGGTCTGTGTCATGTCCTTAGCTCTGCCACAGACTTCCTGGGTGAACTTATTCCAGTCAATGGAGCTCCTGGTGCATCAGATGCATTCCAATGTAATTGAGCAGAGAGTATTTCTGTATTTGGCTTTCGTGTTAGGAGGACACATCTGTTGTTGTTTGGATAAAGCATATTCCTGTGGCTCTAAGACCTAGAGAAGGATCATGAAAGTAACATGTGGGATTTGCTTGCAAATTCTCTGCTCTGCTGGTGCCCCTTCAGTCAAATGTAGAGCAGTTGTGTATTTAGGGTACAGACACGTTGATATAGACATGGAATAAGACTTTATCCAATATCTTGTCCTGAAAATATAAATGTTTTCCCTTTCAAGTCATCTACAGAGTATTTTTGGCAGCTCTACATTTAAATGCAAGTTTCTCTCAGATTCTCTGTGAATTGGTTGTTGGGAGAATCCCATATTGCCAGTTCCCGTCTGGAGTATTCACTGGCATTGCAGGGAGTGCAAGCTCATAACCCAGGCAATGAGGGTAAATATCAGATAGTTTGTACCTCATGTTTATCTCAAGAAAATGGTCTGTATTTCAAGACTGTATTCAGGATTTGTTCATGCAGTGGTATGTAATTTGGCTAGTTACCTCTTTCAGAATCAAATACTAAAAAAATTAGAGCTTTCTCTCTTGACAGAAATGCTGTTTCTAAGAGTTTCTGAAACACTGTTTTTGTAGGTTACTGATAATTAAACAGACACGTGGATTTTTTAAAATATTAATTTCAGGTTTGTTCACATTTAATTTTATCTTCCTATCTGTATCATGTGCTTGGACACTGGGACGTAAATCTGCCTTTATATGGCAATGAGAAACTTTGTAAAGCTGTACTGATGAGGAAGAGAATGAACATTAATTAAAGTTGTGTTTGCAGGATGGGCTGAGGCTCTGGAGTCCTGAAGCAGCCACTGGATGGGTTACTTCATTACAGCCCAGAACAGGGAGCTGTGATGTGAATGGCAATGAGGAGACAATTAAGTCGCTCACCAAGTGCAGAGCCAGAGAGACATTTAATTATCCACAGGAGTGAACGCTCCCAAACCTGGAGTTTTCTGTAGATCTAAATATGCCAGGCAGTTTTTCTGTCAAATTAGGCTTCTGAAGAATGTCTTTAGAAATGCAAGAGGGGCCAGGGATGTCGAGGAGATGGGAGAAGAAACCTGCTGTTCAGCTGAGCTCTGTGGTGTGGTGGCAAAGCGCTGGCAGATCTCCTGGACTGGAGAGGAGATCTCCATCGTGTGGGATGGGATTAGTGTCACTAACCTGGGCAGAAAGCCCATGTGGCTGTGGCCATTGCCAGTCTATGTAGATCCTGTGGTCCTTGAAAGCCTTGGGAGGTGGTCTCCAGGGATGCACAGAAGCCCTGTTACCCTCAAAAGAGATTAGTGGAATTCTAGACCCCAACTCCGTGTGATGCAATGGACTCATTTGTGGCTCATCAGCATAATTCGTGTCATAGTTGGACAGGACAGTCACTCTCAGTCTTCCTTGTGCATTTTCTTCTGTGTGGCTTTCACTTCTAAATAACCCTCTTGCTAACCTTAGCAGAGGTTTTGATTCTCTGAACTGCCGATTCCTTTTGATTAAGTGTTTTCTGCTCTAGTCTTTAATGCATATTAATGAGTGCCAAGAAGTGCTCGACTGGAGTAATTTGCAGCTGGGATCTAAAAGCCCTTGGAAGGAAGGCCTGGGGATGTCCTGCTTTGGGAAATAGTGGGATATTGTAGGCTCTTTGCTACAATTCGGTGCATTTCAAAGGCAAATACTTTTTCTATTAATTTATATTTTCATTAGTCACAGGACACAGTTGCTGCTGCCATCATCAATATTCCCATATTCAGCTTAATTTAAAGTTAAAAGTCTGAGAAGAGGAGGGGAAGAGATAAGAGCTTAGTGTATTTTTCCAAAATTGGACTTCCTTTCCAAGGAGATGCCCAATTCCATGCCTGATTCTGAATTGCACAGTGTGAATGTGGCTGCAAGGTGGTAGTGCAGGGCGAGCACTACTAATCCATAATGCCAGGGCGTACAACATTCCTGGGATGGGTGGCAAGCAGTATAAGATAGAAAAACACTGCTGCTAGCAGGTACTTTTAAGCTCTTAGTTTGTGGAAGCACCTGCTGGGATTCTGTTCAGAACTTTTGGGGAAACTGGTAGTTGAAAGACTGATAATCTGTTTTCACATCTTGTGGAGCAAATGTCCAGATGACGGTCCAAGAATTTTCTGAAGCCTTTGCAGTCCAAGGGAAGGCACAGGTGTGCTCAAACAATACAGCATTTCTGTTTCAGTCATCCAGAGGCATTCTCCAGGAAACTGCAGCAACTTTTATGCTCTCTGTTGTCATCACAAACTTGGTGGTTGTCTGACAATTGTCTTGGCATGACGGGCTGGCACGGGAGTGATGGCAGCTGTGGATAAGAACAGGACTGATGAAGGGTGAAGTTGAAGGATGTGAACAAACCTCTGCTGCCTTGTTTGCTGCCCTATTGCTTGCTTGGCTGTGCACAACACTGGTGTTGAGTTGATGACTAAAAGCAATCTCCCTTTCATGGGGGCCTTTTGAGGGTGTTCTGAGCAGTATCAGAAAAAATGCATTAGGCGATTCATCTTGAGCTTTTCATGTTCAAAGTATTTGACCAAAAGAACCCCCAAATGTGGCCTTGTAATTATCCTGCAAGACTGTTGTTATGCTGGTTCAGAGGTGGAGAAATGGAAGTAAAGAGGTTAAATGTCTTGCTCAAAGCAGTAAGGAAATGTGTGGTGGAGACTTTCAGGAGCCCCACATATTTCTTAATGAATCATTTATAGCTGTGGTTATATTATTAGGCAGATGACTTGAAATGTGGATTGCTGTAGGAACTCTGCCTTGCCATCTAAATGAATTTTCTTCTTAAAGTCTGAAACAGCCATTCTTTCTTATTTTATTTTATTTCATGGCAATATGTTGGCTAATTCAAAGACTGTGCAGGTAATGCAATATATAAAAGTATAAAATTTTTTACAGTTCAAACATACATTCTTTCCTAATAATTCCGAACAAAAATAATTGATGTGTTTCTCAGCACTAAAGGAAAAGAGAAATTCCAGTATAGTCCAGGATTAAAATGAGAAAAGGAATATGCAGCCATGCAGGGCCAGGAGTTGGGCTTTGATGGTCCTTGGGGGCCCTTTCAGATCAGGAGATTCCATGGTTCTATGTTTGAAGGTCCAATTCCTTCCTTTCTGCACCCAACAGAATTAGGGGGGATGCTGCCATGGGGATTTATAGAGTGGTGTCATGTCCATCCAAGAAGCAGAGTGTGGAATGAGAGGACCTGATGATGTCCTGCTCTTTTGCTGCTTCCATTGCCACATGAATTGCCCTGCATGCAAAAGGGCCAGTACCAGGCACAATGATCTGCAGGAAATGTCAGTATTTAAGCACTGTTTGATGTCTTGGGATCCAGCATTCAAATATCTCTTTCAGTTGCCACCTTCATCTTCTCAGGGAGGAGAATTCACTCTGACCAACTGTTTTCATTTCCAAAAGGCCACCATGCCTTGGAAGCTAAAGTTCACCTGTAACAGTTCTTCTGTCTAATCTGTTCAACTACTGATTGCAGAAGTTGCTTATCTGTTAATTTTCTTAGAACATCTAAATTCCTCCAAACTCCCATCAAATTCCCTGCTGCACAAAGTGTACAGCAGCGTTTCCCCCTGTATCCTGAATTATGATCTACATTCCAAACTAAGGTCTGGCATTAGCTGCTTAGTTAATATTAGGCTTGATTAATCCAAAAATACATAGGAACATGTGCACAACCATGGCTTTTTTTTTGACTTGCAGAAGCCAAAATCACATATTTTTCACATGACCATCAAGCTCCCAGTATATTTCTCCTGGGTGTGCATATGACGTGTGCATTGTAACCTGTGCTGTTGAACTTGCAAATGCTTGTTCCTTCTTGATGTTTAGTTGTGCACTTATCATAAGAAGATTTCCAAATTTTTGGATATAATATTTAATATCCAGAAGAAGTGTGCGTGTAATGCAATTGGAATAACATTAAAAGGAGAGCAACATCAAGTCTGAATTTTTCATGTATTTCACTTTACAGTAAAAGATCAGTTGCTGTCTCTTTGGGTTCAGCACATATTTTCTTGGTTGTCTTGGCTTCCTTGAGCTGCTGAGCCTGTCTCACCTTTTCTGTGTCTGATGTAGAATCTAAATTAGATAAGAAGAAACAGGACATGATTTCAAATTCAGTTTCCTCTACACAGGCAGGATGGCATCAGCTTAAATTGCTTCGATATAATTTTGCTTCTTTAATCCTTCCTCTTCAATCTGTTTCTGTATACATTATATATATGAATTCTGGGACTGGAAATCTTGCCTAATGTAAGTTAAGACATGACAAATGAACCTGACATTTTTCCAAGGAGGGAACCAGTGAACATACTGTATTTATAGCAGTAGGAATGTAGTTTGCTGCTTGTAGAAGAAAAATATATGTTGTATGAGAACTTTAGTGCTGGAATATGATGAGTGTGTTTAGATGTACTTGTTTCAAGTGAGGGTACTGGGTTCAAAGGAGCCAAACTGGTTCCTCTGGGAGCTTGAGGTGGGGCTTCACTGAACAGGGGATTTAGGTTCCCAGAAGTTCAGATAGCAAGATGGAGAGTGTCACAGGGCCAAGTTTGAAACTGCAGTGTCTCCAGGATCATCACTGAGCAGAGTAGGAAAGAACTGGATGAAGGAGCTTATGAAGTTGGATCTGGAACAATTTCATTTGTGTTAATAGTAAGACTTTCTGTCTGCAAGCTGAGAGTTCACTAGCTGAAGTTCTCAAACACAGATGTGCCAACATGCAGAAAAAATTGATTCAAGCCAACCATCTCTGCAAGCAGCTCTTGGCTGCTGTGACCTCCTGCAGTTGGGCAGGACTGCAAGACGAGACAAGCCCAGGTGATCCAGGTGCCAAGTTGTTTCACCTGAATAAAGATGATGAGAAGTCCATCTCTTTTTTAAAGTTTTCCATCTTTATGAGGGTTTCCCCTGAACACAATGAGAATTGCTTGGATGAGGTTCCTTTGAGGTGCTCTGTAGAGGTGCAAATTTCTTTTTTCATACCAGGGTATCTGGTCTGGTCTGAATAAGTTTGGGGTTTTTTTAGCGATGCACAACTGACACTCAAACTAGTTGTGGCTAATTCTTGAAAGATTATTTTGTTGGCTGAACACTTTGTGTCAAGGGGAAAATAATCACAAAGCTTAGGTGCCTGAATGTAAGATGCAGTATTTTTCTATCTTGCTTCTAAACAGAAAGGCTGACTCTACATCTTTTGACTGTTGAGCTGCACATCAGGACCAGCTTATGGCATTGATCTGATCCTTGATTCAACAGAAATAGTAAACACTGGAGTGGTCTGGGCCTGATGGATAGCTAAGGTCATAGTAACTCTCACTTTAGCTGTTTTTTAATGGAGAGGGTTATTTCCTAGACAGATTCTTAGACCTATAGTTGGCTCACAGGGCTCAAGGAGAAGTCCTTTTGGTTCAGGGTTGTACCTTTTGTCCTTTCTTGTCAAGTTGGGAAAATGATGCTTCGTTTTGCTCTAATAAAGAATTCACCTGGTTTCCTCTCTGCATCCTAATTGCTCTCTAGAGAGCACTAAAGTGTGCTTAAGCATATTGTAACTGTTTACTCCCAGCCTCTGCTGTATGTGCAGTAATGCAAAGTGTTCAATCTCTGCCCTGTCGCTGCAGGCTGGCATGATTCGCACGGACAAGGACGAGTTCTTCATCGAACCCCTGGAGAAGGGGGCCCAGGAGGAGGAAGAGGGAGGAGGCAGAGCACACGTGGTCTATCGCAGAGCAGCTGCCAAGAAGCAGCTTCCTATTGAGAACGTGGATACTGTGTACAGAGGTAAGGCAGGCTGTGGGATAAAGTGTAGCTGAAGGCATGTAGCCAATGCGTTCTGCTACCTCTGGCTTTTTTATCCTTCGAAGTGGAAACGTGTTCTCTCTCCAAGGAGGGAAAAGCAGGGAAGGAGTTGAACGTTTTGTATGGGCTAAGCAAACATTGCAGCAGCCAAAACCGTCTCTGGGATGGTGGCCCTGTCCTTGCTTTGAAGAGTTTCCTTGGCTCCAGAGATGGCCAACATAAAGTTGTGTGTCTCCCCAAGCCCTGGGTCGGAGCAGAGGAAGGAGAGGGTGGGTGACACAGCAGTGCAGAGGTGGCTGCACCTGCTGGGACAGGTGGCAGGGCTGGCTTTGCAAAGGCTGTGTTGGAAGGTTGCAACAAGGATGCCAAGTACATGGTACATGGGCTTCATTGACAGTGTCTTCACTGGGCTGGATTAGTCCCAAAGGGAAAATAATGGTATCTTCAGTATGAACACAAACTTTCTTGATTTATTTATGTGTTGCCAAGTGTGGAATTTAATGTACTAAGTATATGATAGACAGTGATGGAATAACAAGAATTAAACATAAACACCCATTCTGTGTAGTGTTTTCTATTTCTCTGATAACTGCTTGGTTATTGCACCTTTTTTTTGGAATAAATAAGGGATGCAAATCTGCTAAGTGGATGTTTTGACAGCTGATGTTAACACTGAAATTAACTGGGTCATTTGAGTGGAAACAACAAAATAGCTACATTTTTGTTCCAAATGTGTGTACCAAACTGCAGAGTTATTTGTCACTCATACCCTAGTATTATCCTATTTCAGTATAATGGGGTTTCAAATATAGGAAGGAAGGAACAGAGAGCCACAGGGGTGAGGCACTGAAATTCGGGCCACATGAACGATACAAATTTCTCAGTGTTCAGGTTGGAACAAGGATTAAAAAGAAAGCAAACAATAGCATTCAACCAACTTTTTTTCTCCACTTTGGAAATGACCCATGAATTTTGTGACTGACACAGTGCTTTGCTGGGTTCTTCTGGTTGCCTTTGTACTCACTGTGGAGCAGAGCTGCGTATTGCAGGAGTCTGAGTGTCACAATCCCAGGAGGATTGGATGATAGGTATGATGGACGTTGCTCTATTAATAGATGTTTATAAAATTATTGCATGTTGGAAAATACCTGCTGCTCACTGTGTTTCGTCTTAAACAAAAGAGACTTGATGTTGTTCACACCTTATGGCAATATTTTTGGTTTTGGATGGTAAATATTCCTCAGGAGTAGGAGTCTGGTACACAGAAAAGCACAAACTGTACATCAGCTTCAGTTACTGGCACCTGGTACCTGCTTGAGGAGGCTCAGCAGCATCTGAGGTGCAGCCTGTCCCTGGCAGCAGAGCCACATGCCATGTCTGATGCCACCAGACTCGGTGTCTGTCACCTCCCCTGTGTCAGGGCGGGAGTTTGTAAACTCTGGTAAAAAGGCACAAAGTAATCACAGCCACCAGCCAGCACTGTGGGATTGAAAAGCAAAAGGGAGGCTGAACTCGTGCAGGCTGGGCTGAGATGCAGCAGTGACCTTGTCTGGAGCAGCAGGTGTTGGGCATAGGTAGGAATAGTTGTGATATTTCGAACTTTTAAACTAAGGGAAAAATGCTAAGGGTAGTAATCTTCCCTTCCACGCCCTCACCTTTTGATTTGTAAACTTGATTAAAGATTAGTTTTTTATTTAAAAAAAACCCCCACTGTTACCAAAAATCAGTAGAAATAAAAGCAGTACAGTAAAGGGGATTTTTTCCATGAAATTGTCTTTGCCTTTAACAAAAATGTGAACAACCACTCGAAAACGGTTTGTTCTCTACTTTTTATTAAACCTGGCTTCCCACCTCTGATTGCTCTAGGCAAAAGGCATGGGCAGGATGTGCTTTCAGAAATTGTAATTTTATTTTCCACTTGTTCTTTTTCCAGAATGCATCCAGTTTTGGTTAACAAACACCAAAATATTTAGTGATTTGGCATTGATAAGCACACTCTGCTGTGTGTTTCCATAGTGCTCTAAACTGATCGATGGGCTGAGTTAGGAAATACTTAGTAGGGCACTTTCAGCATGCTGTATCTATTAAAAAAAAAAAGAAAAGGTTAACCAAGAACACTCCCCCTCTTTCCAACATCCCTGGAGACAACTGCATTGTTGCCAAATCCCATAAATTTACATGTGATGAATTGTAACACTTGGACTATTTTTAAAGGTCCAGCCTCCAGGAATCTTATGAATATGTGATGATTTTTTTTCCCCTAGGTGAGCTTCTGGTTCTTTTAACTGCTGATAAAAATTTGTAGTTTCTGGCTGTGTAAATATTTTAAGGTAATGCGTGACACAAAGTTTATGTATTCCATACTTTTTAAAACAGCATCTTTCAAAATCCCATGATATGTTAATTTAATCCCATGATTTGGGAGGGGATTGTGAGTCATGATTTTTGAATGTTTTGGTTTGGATAGATATATACAAATTCCTTATAAATATTCCTATCTCTGGCACTCTTTTCACAAGAAATAGGACAAGCTGTTCTCTCCTCAGCAAAACAGGAGATGAAGGAATTGAAAACTCCATGAACTTGGAGTTGAGAGGGTCAGTCACCATTTCAAGGTCTTGGGCCTGCAGTGGGCAGGGGCTGGACCTCACATGGCACGAGGGTTTGGGATTTACTACTAATTGCAGTTATTTTGGAGGGTGGCTTGTTGAAGAACTCGATGCCCCAAGTCAATGTGCATCCCCCATGCTGCCCAGGCAGAGAACTCTAATATGGGGCTGCAAGAAAGGGGCACAGAGGTCCCTGAGGCTGGTGGGCAGCTGAACTCCCCAAAAGATAGCCAGGACTAATGGAACATCCATTGACTGCTTGGGAGTGTGGATTCAAAATAAAAAACAAAAAAAACCAAAAAAAACCCAACCAACCAAAAAACCAAAAAACTGCATTTTCTGCACCGTGGAAATTCTAGATTATGTCAACAGATGTGGTGAGATGGACCTGACAGCAGGGTTTTTCTAGCATTTTCCATGTACCGTTGTCTATCTTTCATACTACAATAAGAAAAATTGAGATTTTATTCCATCTGTCTAAAAATTATAAACAAACTAACAAACCCCACAACCTCCTAAACCCTGGTGTGCACCTTGTGTTATGAAGGCTCTGCTGACGTGCTGGGTTTTGAGAAGTGGAATGTGCTGGGAGAGATCTGCCCTGCCCTGATTTCAGACTGTGCCAGGTTTGCTTCTGCATTTACGTAAAACCTTATCAGAAGATAGGGAAATGTAACTACTTGTTTTGGCAACCTGACTCTTTTGTTTTGACTGGTGTGGGATTATCTGGCATTTGGGGGAATCACAGAGTATGGGGTGTAATATTTCTGCCTGATCTTCCCCTCTCAAACAATGCTACTTGTTAGTGTACTGGAAAAATGTAAGCATCATATTTTAGGCAAGTAATAATCTTCAGCAGAGTAGTACTGTGAAAGTCTGTGTGAGCTCACTACAAATTAGGCTAATTGTTTCAGAAAGAGAAATATTTTCATGTAGTGGCTGAAATATTGCAGGTGTGGTGAGAATAAATCCTATTTTCTCTGGCAACTGCTTTTACTGCTTGCATACATATAATAATTTATCTTCCTCTAGATAAAAATAAGCGGCATGTTGAACATATTTTAATATTTCCAGTTGAATTCCTTCTTAAAAATGGGAGAAATGTTTCTTTATAGCAGTAAAACTACCTACAGAATAGAACTGGAATTAAATAGATAAACTAGAGTGGATAGTTTTTTCTTGAAATTGCTGGGGTTTTGCTTAAATGTCCTTTGGATGTTAACTGAAGAGATGGTAAGTATTTAATTAATGGTTACGATGAGGCCTGGAAAGCCAGCTTGATTTTTGCCTCTAAAGGCAATCTGATTATCAGGCTTGTAAGATTTAATATCACGTTTCCCCAGCTAAATTACTGTGTCTGTTATGTTGATCAGCTGAGAGGAAATGATTATATTAAAACTTCCTTAAGGTTTGCCTTTTCTCTAAAAACCGTTGTTTAAATACAATGCTCTGAGTTTTATTGTATTACTTGATTGATGAGAAACAGAAACTCAGCTTTAGTGACAGTTTTATTTACTGTGCAGATGAAAGATGACCTTAGCCAAGAACAGTTTATTACTGACGAAGACAGTAAGGTAACTCCCCAAATGTGCTTAAACCAGAAAGTTGTTGTTTCTGTGAGTGCCAATTAAATCCCTTGGAATGGCCAAACGCAGTCTGACACAAGTCCCATCATGAATAGCTCCGGGCTGACAGGGTGGACAAACCCACAGCCTCTACTGGAGACTTGTGACCCCTTCCCATGGCAATACTTGGGATTGCTGGAGGTCAGACCTGCAGAGGGGTTGTACCTTGGTGCTGAATGATGTGATCATTTAATGTGACTCTGTGATGTGCTTCCTGGGCCAGACCCCATACTTTTTTTTTTTTTTGGTAAATTTTTCAACTGTTTCCTTTTTTTACATTGAGGGGTTCTAAAATCCCCCTGGCATAAGCACATGCCAATCAGGTAAAAAGACAGAAATAATTTGATGCTTCTACTCAATAGTGGTAGCCAGCCTCTTCCTGACAGACCCAAACCTCATCAGAGCAGAGCTGGTCCTCAGTCCAGTCACTGGCATCCCCTGGCCCTCCACGATGCAAAAAAGACAACACTCTGACTTTTAGGAACCCTGAAAAGTTAGGGGCCAATTCAGCAGGAGAGAAACCCATGCAAATTTAAGCTGAAACAACCCCACTCTAGCAGTTTTTTGAAAAGATGTAAGTTAAAAATATGATAAAGTTGTAACAACTCACTTGCCAGAGCTTTGCAGGTTTTGGAGATGATATTTCAGAGGAAGACTCCTCCATCATAGTCCATCAAACTGTCAATGCCATTGATTTACTAATGTATTTAAATTACTCTTTAGAAACCAACATGCATCTGGTGTATATTTTTCTGGATTGCCTGAAACGACTCAGATTGGCTGCTGGCTGGCCGGTTGCCATTCTAATTTACACAAACTTTCCTGGTTACCTTTGCAGGGGAACAGTTTCTTCAGGAAACTGAAGTTTCTCCAAATCCAATCAATATTTCCTCTCAGCCTGCACTCTTGCTGATTAATTACTGTTCCCTTATTTTGCAGTCAGTGAGACTCTGATGACAATATTTTTTGTCTCCTTCCTACATGATCTGTGCATGATAAATACATCTGTCTTTCTCTCCTGTCTTGGGTTTTCTCTGAATTCCACATTGCAGATTCATGGGGATTTCTGGGAAGAGGAAGATTGAGAATTCAGTTGCAAATCAGCTTTTGATTCAAAAGCAAGGTTATACACTCACAGAAAAAACAAGGCTCCAAAGAGTGAGTGGTCTTAGGCCAGGGGATGTCACCCTTCCCAGCCATCTGCATTACAGCTGATGAGGCAGTTTTTTGCTAGCACAGGCAAATGAGATCCTTGCAGTAATTTTGGGGAAAAATTTAAAGGTTTCTACTTTTATAACAGTGCAGTAAATCATGTGAGATGATTAGGTGAAGGCTAATGAACAATGCTCTTAAATGTACTTGATGGGAAATGCAAGGAACAGCTTCTTTTTCTCCAGAGCTGATGGAGTTTTCTTCCGTGGACTTCCTCAGTGGGTGGCCTTAGCTGGGCCACAGAACGGTCTCAGTCAACCTGCCCAGTGCTTCTGGGGTAGTCAGTTTCATTTTGCCTGGAAATAAAATTATTATGAAGTTATTTGAATTTCTTTTTTCTTATTATCAGTAATTTTGCTCAGTTTTTTTGATGGGGGACGTGCTCATGTAACTAAAGATGCGTGGTGAGGCATATGCATATCAGGACCACAGCAAAGCTGTGTGGGCTACCTTTGCAGTGGGCTTTTTTGAATTTTGGAGTGCTTTGGGAAGTATATTGCATCTTCAAAGAATTTTTCTTTTAATTAAACATCTCCTTTTTCCAGGTGCTCTAAATCGCTTCCAGAATGATTGAACGTTCATTAAATAGTTTCACATTATTATATCTTCATGATATCAAATCTGTAGCTGCTGCAGCATCATTTTGTTTCACCAGGAACATGAATCCTCTTGTACAGAGGTAAAAATTGGTGGGGTGGCCTGGAGCTGGAGCAAAGCTGCCACCTGGTCCAGCTCCACTATGGGTTCCTGGCAGTGAGCTGTCATCTCCCTCTCCCACACACCCCACTAAACTGTAATAAACTGTTGCAAAACTATTATTGTCTTCATGGAATACAGGGACGTAATAATAGTATGTGAAGAAGCTCAGTTTCTGCCTTTGTCCCTGCCTTTCTCATTAGGCAGCTTGGGATCCACGTAGACTTTGAAGAAACACTTCAGTGCAGGCACAGCTTTGAGCAGGTACTTAAATTGATTTCTGTGGGATTCAGATATGTGCCTTAGGCTAAATGGTTTTTTTATTCTGAATAAAATTTCTGTTGTGTTATTGTGTTTCTGTTGTGGTTATGAGGCAAGTTACTGGAGCAAGTTACTTCCATTCAGATATGCATTGATTAAGGGTGAACTACTTAATTATTTGTACTTGTTTAAATATCACTGATTTACCTGTATCAACAGCTAATGTAAAAATAAAATTCATTTAATTCTCAACTGATGAGTTCATTTTAGCTCCTCTGCTAAATTCAAACTCTATAAGGCTCTCCAAAATGATTGCTGTGAACAGCTTACAGCTGGAGTTGAATATTACCAAATGTTTCTAAATATAACAAAATGATAATAAAGCTGATAGTGGTCTATAAAAAAAGTTTCCAGTTCTCATATGAATACTCCTGCAAAATTTTTGTGATCAGCTCTGATGAAAGTATGGAGAAAGCACTCATTTTACTCTTCACATCCTTTTATCAATTAATTCAGCTTTGGGGCTGCGTGAAACTTAGGTTGATTAATCACTTGTTTGTGATTACGTTTAGTCAACACTTGTTTATAAAGACAAAACAATTTCAGCAGATTTCATTAAAGTTCATTTTTATTCTTCCTTCTAATATCCATCGATCTCACAATCCTTAATGGATTTAGCCTCTCAATCTCCTGGGAGGAAAGAGAGAAGGAAATATTTGCCTTTTGGACAAGGGTAACATAAACCTTGTTTTCACTGCAAGCTGACCCTGTGTCTTGCTGGTGAGAGCCCCGTGGAAGGGCAGAGTTCACTGGAGCAGCAGCTGGGAAGTCAGACTTTGCCTCCAGAGCCCCAGCAAGAGCTCTCATGTGTGGGGGTGTGCAGCAGCCCACAGGCGTGTGGGGAGGTTTGGCTTATGAAAATGTATGTGCACACCCACAAGGTTTTGCAATTTCACATTTACTGGTGTGTTTTTCTGTGAAGTGTCATCTTGTTGGGGTTTGTTTATTTACAAGCTGTGTTCATGTTGTCCAACCTGCTGAGAAAAACAGAGGATGGCAAGGATCCAGCGGGTCCTGCCAGGCTCAAAGAGGGAGAAACTTGCTCGCAGGAAGACCTTAATATTCTGTCCTGACAAATTGAAAGTGTTCTGCAACCTGTATCACTGCTTAGGAAATGGATTCTGAAAGTGAGAATTCAAAAATATGGGTAGCTTGTAGTGTTTGCCGTTTCGTACCACGGGCTTCAAACTCTGTGTTTAATAACAATACACAAAATAGCATCCGGTAGGCATCACTAAAATAAGCTCTAGTAGAAAATGCTGATAAGCATTTTCAGTTTAAAATGTTTTCTGACAAAAAGTGGCATAAATTTTGTCTGCTGTCCCAGATAATGATGGTGCAGTGGTTTGATGAGTTTGAAAGACATCATCAAGTGAAAGTGATGGGCAAGCCCAAAGCTGCAAGAGAGATGGATATCCTTCAAACATCTACATTTCTATCATTTCTCACAACAGGAGAGCCACATACGAGGCCTTGTGAAGTGGTCCAAGGTTCAAAAATGTATTCCAGCTGGTTCTGACTGTTCTTAGCTGTGTGCTCCTTGTGGGCTGGCCAGCAGTGCTGTGTGGGGTTGGTATCTTGGTGCTTGCAAAAAGGGCACTGGAAGGATCTCTGTGTTTATGGTGTGTGAGCCCAGCTGGAGAATGAGAAACAAATGGCTTGGTCTTTCTCTGCACTAATTTCCCTCTTTGCCACCAAACACATCCCTACACCCCTGTGTTGTTCATGAGCTCAATGTTGGTTTAAAGGAGAACCTTTCAGTGCCCCACAGCCAGTGCTGCAGTCGTCATTGGGCACCTTCAAAGAACAATCCACTGCCTGAGCTAAAGGGCTGTTTCTTTAGGTGACTGTGTATACGGTGAGTTATGCATGACTGCGTTATGCAGTGTTCCCTTTAAAAGCTGTTCTTCTCCCTGCCCTAAACCCATAGCCAGGACTCCTGCTTGTCCTGCCTTCCCCTTGCAGCCACAAGTCTTGTGTGGGTCAGTGAGACACAGCCGTGCTGAGGGAGCTTAGCAGGGCAGGCACTGCTGCTCACCAGCACTGCTGCTGGGTGAACTGGCAGGATGGAGGACACAGAGCATTTCTCCTGCCTTTTGTAGAGAGGGTGAGAGGAGGATGAAGCTTTCTGGGCCAGATTCTGCCTCTGGTGTGTGTCAGTGCAGGGATGAGCAGGGAAGCTCGTGCTCCTTGGATGTTTATGCTTTAGCCAAGCATGTGTTGCACTCTGCAGGAGGTGGGCAGTACACCTGTGGTAACCCGGTGGTTGGTATGAATTAGGTGCCTGGTCTGCCCAGCCTTGATTTATCGCTAAAGCCTGTAATAACTTTAATAATAATAACTGTAATAATAAGGGTAATAACTTTCCATAACCATTTTGTGACTTTTCTTTTTTTTTTTTTTTTTTTTTTGTGATTACTGTCTTTTGAGTTCCCTAAGCAGTGCTTGGGGCTGTTTGGACTTTTTAGGTAAAAATAACTTTCATTTGAAAACAAGCAACAGCAGTGTTAACTTTCTTTTCAGCTAGTGCAAGGCTCCTTTCCCCTGTGCTTTCCTGAAATTCTAAAAGGCAAGAGTATCTTAGCCCAGGAGAAAAATAGCAACATTTTTGATTACAGTTGCTTTGAATCTGCAGTTTGGTAACAGTAGTGAATTAATTTCTTCTTGAAAATTTGTGCTTTTCCATAGAGCAGAAACACTGTTTTGAAACAGTGAGATAAGCGGGATAAAGCAGTAACAGAAACTGTTACTGCAAACTATGAGTGCAAACTCTGATTTTTCTAAATTATTGTCTTACAAATGTTTTATAATTATTTTTCTAAATATTTTGTCCCAAACTGTGTAGATCACAAAGTCCCACATACATGCTTGCTGGTAATAGTTTGAATTTAAATGTCTTTGCTCCTTTGAATATAAACCTTCGGGAGTTGTTTTACTTAACATTTGCATATTAGATTACAAATGGTCTGTCAGCAGGACTGGCTAGGACCATGATGTGTTTTCAAGCCAAACAATGGCTATTTGTTAATATAGAGGTGTTTTCTTGATCCCTGCAACACTGTCTGCGCACACCTGCACACACCTGCATCCTGATACTCCATCACTGAAACTTTACCATTGTAATACAAGCAAAGGCATGGGCTGGTAATTGGTTTAAACCAGTGTAGCACCATGCTAACGACAGACCAGTCCTCCCTCTCACTGGCCACAGTCTCTTGACAGCTGTTGCTATCTGAGCCTCATTGCTGGAAGGGATGCAGTCACCAGCTGGAAGGTGTTGGATGTTCCAACAGAGCCAAAGCAGGCAATTGAATCGCTGCACTGCTTTCCTTGATGCCTATGGAGACCCTGTGCTCCACTGGCTGCGTGTCTTGAAAGAGACCCTCAGAGATTGGCACCTGGTTCTGGTGTCCACTTGTCCCATCCCCACGCAGAAGGTGAAGTCTCCTGCAGACCAACAGGTTCCTAATTTTCTATGTGATATTGTTGCTCAGCTCATGGAACTGCAGTGCTTGTTAATGGGTTAAATACTGTGTATTTCATTTTTCAGCAGGTTCTTTGATTAAAAGCCTGAGATGCATCTCTGCTCTTCCTTTTATCTCTGAGTTTTTGTGCAGTCGCTTCCTTGTTCCAGCTCTCTGTGTGTGCTCGGACCATCTGGCACGGCTCGGCTGCCCGTCAATGTGTGCTGCTTTCAAGGGGAAAAATTATTAATCACAATCTGGATGGTGAGGGGGTTAGGGATGGGTTTTATTTCCACTTCAGAGCTGACAGTTCCACAGGTAGGCAGTTCTGCAGGGAAGGTTTCTCAGCAGCCTTTTGCAACGTTGCCTGATGGGTGTGTGAGGAAAGGCGGCCAGAAATCCCGCAGGACCAGGTGCAAGGGAGGAGCTGGGAGCAGCCGTCCTTGGCGGCTCAGCTCCAGAGTCCCTTGCTGCTGTCCTGCTGAAGGAGCCTTGCAGTGCTGAGGATCACCTTCTTTAGTACTGCTGGGCTCCAGACAGTTGTCCTTGGAACAAAACTCATTTCCCTGGGCTCTGCTCCACTTTGCAGGGTTTGGTCATTACAGACTGTCAGTTTTAAGAGACATGGTTATTTTTTTTTTCCTGGTAACACTAATATTTTAGCACTGCTTCAACAATCACAGCTTTGTAAACATTGGAGTGATTATTTACAGAACATTTGAGGAAGGATTCTTTTACCCAAAGAGTGAGTTGCACATAAGACATGCTCAGTCCTAAAAGTAACCTGAAAAGACAAGCCTAATGGTGGTTTCTATGAACTGCCACCTGTGGGAATTTTTAAAACTTGTAATCTTGTCAGGTATCTGTGCACTCTGTGACCATGTCTGTTTGCCTGTCAAGGAGATCTTTTTTCCTGTGGTACATGTGGAGGCATATTGCATTTGTTGAAGGTGCTTGCAGATTGTGAATGGTGAGAGACACTGAGAAATGTTTTGTGCCTGAAGCAGCTCCCTCCAAAACGCCCCTCCCTGCACCTCTTTCAAAAACCACCTTGCATGGTTAGCATGGAAAGTTTACCTTGCTGCTGTAGGGCTTTTTTTCTAACTTTTAAATAAACATGAACCATTTTTTTTCTTTTTTCTGTCTCTTTTTTTTTTTTTTTTAAATGAAATATTTTAGGAATAAATGGGTGGTGTGGTTTTAAGTGATGCAGGTTTTTGAATGGGTCTTTGGATGTGGGAACTCATGACATTTTGGAAATGCCATTGTTCCACAGATCAGCAAGCTCAGGTCACTTCATGGGAAAGCAATTGGTGTGACTGGTAGCAACAGTACCTAAATAGTGACATGAGAAACTGCCCTTGCCTGACTATTAAAATATATGAAATTATCAGGCACTGAGAATTACATCTTATGAGCTGTGTTTTGTTGTTGCTGAGTGGGCATCAATCCTGTTTGTCTAATTGAGCTTTGCTAGATCATAGTGTTCAGAGTACATTCATCATACTGGGTTTCTTTCTTTCTAGGGTTTTCCATTTTTAGAGAGACCCTGTTATATATAGTAATGAACAAATTGCAGTTGTGCATGCCTTTTTCCCTGTGGAGCAGGGCAGAAGTTCGGATCTCATTTTACAGAGCTATCATTTACATTTTATTCACAATGAAACTGGGGATGCCAAACCCTAGATATTTGGGGCTTGTATCTATTTGTTATGTGGCTTTTAAAGCAGATTTTTTCTTCAATGCATCAAAAAATGTATTTCTTGAGGTTGGGAAATCAGATCTTTCAGGGGCCTGAGCTTAAAATGATATATTGTCTAAACCTATAGATTAAATCTCTGCTTGAGTCCTTGTTCACAGACTTGCTGGCTGTTCTTTCTGCCAGTTCAATGTACCCTTTTCTCAGTCCCTCTTAAGAAAGTGTTGACTAAAGAACAGGCTAAAAAATCATACATGTTAACTTTATATTCTGCTTGCAAGCTGAAGTATTTTTTGCTTTGTTTTTCTTTTAGCAGAGCCTCTGGAGACTTGTTAAACTATGAAATGGTTACAAAAAAGTAGCCCAAAGGTTCTAGCTAAGAGTGTTAAATGTCCTAGGAAGCTCAAAAGTGCTGCTCCAACTTCAATGGAGTAAACTATAAGAAAAGGGGAAAATCTGATTTTGAGTCACTGTAGGGTGACTTGAATATAATTACAAAATTTCCAGGTATTTTTCTAGGATATCCCAATTAAATGTGTGAAGAGAAATGGATGGTATTGACATTTCCATGGCAACCTGTTGTAGAATTTAAGGTATTAACCTGCAGGTCGTATATTACTGAAGCAGAATATTTTTGGAGGACTGGCAAAATCTATCAGTCTACTGCAAAATGTGCAGGCAACAGCATAGCAACAAGATGCAGATGAGAAAACACAGGCTTTGGAATAAAATCGGGGCTTGAAAGTTAAGTGGAAGTTTTGTCTAAGACTCCACTGGTGGTGAGTAACATCAAGTGCCAGCCCCAAGGGGTTAATTTCTGCTGGTTTTTCGCTGTGGATCTGGTTTGTATTTGTGGCTGGGTGTGGAATAGAGGTGGGATGATTGCAAAAATGTTGTAGGAACTCTTATAATGCTTTAATTCCAGGTGCTAACAGACTTTGGGGGGCTTGAGGTGGCCCTTTGTGCTCCTGTTCCACTGGTCATTGATGATGGTGGTGGGATTTGGGTGGGAAGGGCACTCAGCCTGAATTAGTTAAGCCTAAGATCTCTGTAGAAGTCTTTACATAGTGAAGTCCATAATGATGGATTGCTCTCTGTTCCACGTGGGAGCCTCTCACCAGACATCCTGAAGAGAATTAGATGTCCTTTTGTGCTGCTGAAACCCTGGAGAAAAGGGCTGACAAAGGGCAGAGTGTTCCCTGCAAGGAAACTGGTGCGTCTCAGCTCTGGAGGTTTGCAGCAGATCAGATTGATTGCACTGGTAGGATTTACAGACCTTGTGGGTCTCAGGTCAGACAACTGGAAAGCCTGATTGTCTCTGAAGTGATGGTGGAAGCATTTCCAAGAATCTTTGGAAGAAAGAATCCTCTTAGCTAGGAGGCCACATTTCTTTCTTAAGATTATTTCAGTTTTTAAAAGTTTTTTAAAGGAGAACTTGGAGTCTTTGCAATGTGAGGTGGAACTGCACTCCCACCAAATAAATTACAGTGTCTTTTTCAAATTCCCTGTAGGCAAGGCATGCTACGTGATGGCTAATTCTCACAGACCTTATACGAATGCATTTTCTGGGAACTGCCTTTGAAATAATAAATTACTGGTTGGCAAGTGGATAGGGTTCAACCAAGCCATGCACTTGATCCTGTTCACACTGATTTTAATGGAAAAATTCCCAGTGAGTTTAGTGGGGGCAGACGCAGTGCAAGGCTGTGGGAATCTGGATGTCTGAATTTGCCTGAATTGCAAAGTGTCTTTGCTTCTGTTTAGATTAATTTTGTACCTTCTGGTTTTATGACTTACTTTGAGATTTTGTGACTTGAAGTTATGTTAAGAATTGAGCATTGAGAACACGAGCTGTGTATTGCTAATGATGGAGTGTATGGATGGACAGGATGGAATGGACCCAGATATTCCTAATGAAGCTACACTACACAGGTTCTTGCTTTCTAACATTCCTTTTATGTCTGTTGAGAGACAGCAGCATCTTTCATTGTTCATGAAAAGTTATCAGAACTGCTTTGAAAATATATTTATTTTTCCCTGGTTTCCCGCTGTAGAGCTTGCAGAGGTTGTGTGCCTTGTGCTGCTTTCCAGTTGCAGCAGATGTGCTTTCACCACTTAGGACACAGACAAAGACTTGTGACAATGTCATACACGTTCATCTCATTTGCTCAGAATGCAGGCAGAGTCTTTTCCTGCCTTCAGCAGCTTGGCCACCAGGAGATGGCTTTTTTCCTCCCTGCTTATGCTTTGTTGATGCCTTCCCTTATGTCAAGAAACACATCATTAGTTTCAAGCAGTTCAGCCAATTTGTCATTAACGAACCAGATAAGAAGCTTCCAGACCATAAATGACCAAGTTATTTGTCATGGGATTTCAGTGCTGATCCTTTTTGTTTTAATGAGCGCTGTCTTTCTTCTCTCACCTGGCCAGGTGCACCTTCCTCCAGCATTTGTTAGATGTGTTCAGAGGTGGGGTCTAATTTTGTTAAACTCTGTCGGTAACAATTGCACCTCTATTCCTCCTTGTGCTTTCTGATTAAATAATTTTCTCAATTTTCTTTGTACAGCTCTCTTTGGATATGCACTTCACTCTGCTCAATCTCATTATTCCATTCATACTTTGTTTTTAATCCAATTTGCAGGAAATACGTAGTGCCTTCTTTTCCCATACTACTTTCCAAAAATCACTGCTTTGTTGCATGTAGAAGTATCTTTTCATCCCTCTGCTCCAATTTTCTGAAAAATTCTCAGCTCATTTCGATAAATGATTGAATTCACATTGGGCTGTGCTTCTGTATGTTTCTTCAGTTCACCAAAATGATTTCAGCTCTACTGTGTAGCTGCAAGAAGTCTAAAATTTTGACTCATCAACTCTGCTTTTACTGGTTGTCCTTCCAGTTCCTCTCTTTTTGTCTTGTCCAGCTGAATCACTTTTTGTTTGTTTGTTTTAACAATTGGTCTAATTTAGCTCTCCAGGTGATGTCTCAGTGATTCCCATGTTTCCCAGATATCCTAGTATCTTTCAGGCTTGTCATCCACATTTTCCAAGGAACCTATCATGCCCTGTCAGTATTTTGACCACTTTATGCCAAGATGTCATGTTGCATGAGGCCTTTTACTGCACTCATTTTTCTTTCTCCCAGTTTATAGTGAAATTGTTGGAAGAATTTGATATTGTGTCAGCATTTAGAAGAATTTCTCATTCATGGGAAAATTTGGCTTGAAACACCTTGCTCCCCAAATCCCAAAATATCCATTAAATCCAAGCAAAACACCTCTTAATTCTGATATAGCTAAAAAGGATAGAAATATACTTCCCTGGGCACTAACATCAAAAACATCCTGCAGTATTGGCCTTTCCACATTCTTCCAGAAGTCATTGTCACATGCAAACACCTGTCTCACTTCCTTCATAATAAAGGTAAATAGTTCAAGTTTTTAAAAACAAGCTTCAAGTTCTTCAGATACCCAGGAGAAATGACTGTCTTCAGCCTTTATAGAAAGGATCTCAAGAAGATAATTTTGTTGGTTTCAGGATCTGAAGGGAGAATCAATAAGGCACCTACAGACTTTGAAGCTCCTGGTCTGACCTCTGTATTTCCATTAGCTGCTCCCCTCTTGTTTCTCCCTTTCACAGTCGCTTTAATGACAGTGTAAGCCCTTGGACTTCATTTCATTTCACGTTTGACTCTTAAAAAAACCAAAACATAAAGTGCTTAATAGGATGTTTCAGAAACACTGCCAAGAGCTGTGGGTGAATTTCCTTCCCTTGGAAGTGCTGACCTCAAGCTGGAAGAGGAGGCTGCTGTGGAAATCCAGCTGGGATCTGCTCTCCCTTTGCAGAGGGGTCCAAAGATGCACCATGGCTGCAGGTGCTTCCTTTGCTTCAGGCTCTTGCCCTTTGCAAGGAGAAAACTCCTTAGAGTTTTGCTTCGAGCGTGGCCATGTGATGCCCTGCCCCTGCCAGCCGAGGGGCTCCTGGTGGCTCCCAGGGGGGCTGGGTGAGGACAACAGCACAACTCACCTGATCCCTGGGGAGGAGCAGCTCTGGTTCATGCCCTGTGCAATGCTTCCCTGCCAGCATGGTGGGCAGGCAAGGTGGAATGGCACAGAGAGGAGTGAGGAAGCAAGGCAGGAGTGCCATTTAGTGTCTGGTTGTACAGAGAACTGTATGCTTGCAATATGTTTTACCTTCTGCCGGCAGTCCTGGTGTGAAAAGCAGCATAGCTTAATTAGGCAGTGTCAAGATACTTGAATCTTCCAATCTGCCTTCCAATCTGAAGTGTTGTTCTTTGCTGATTTAGCTGTATCTTGCAAGAAGTCTATGTATTTATTGCTAAATGATTGAGTTGCATGAAAATTTTCAGTGTCACCTGATATTTGATGGATATTTTAATAGGACTTGGACAAATCTGTCAGGCTCTGTGGATCATCATTCTGTCAGGATTTTCCAAAAAGGGATCTGTGTGTGCTTTGACCAGAGTGAATCTGCAGCATCCAAGTTGTGTGGGATTTAATATGCAAGAGTGGGATTTGGTGTGCTGCAGGTCCTGTTGTAATCCCAGTACATACCAGTTACATCCTGGTTGCTGCACATGCTCAGGAGATTTCAGAGCATGCTCTTAACCTGTGAGACAATGCTGAAGGATGTCCCAAATTTACTGGTTACGTGTGTGGCTCACTTGTTCCAGTACCTTGCAGCTGCACCACATTTACTGGGGTTCTGGAGCTGGTCACCTCATGGTCAGTTCTTTTCCTTGGAGGAGTGGTTCAAAACACCTGTAGCTTGGTCAGCCATTTGTGAGAGAAATGTGAGGTAAACAGCCAGCATTCTCTAATTCCACCTGGGCAAAATTTCTGGGAAGATAAAGAGCAGAAGCAGGAGAAAACCTGGGTGAGCAAAGTAATGTCAAAACCTTAGTCTCAAGGATGAGCTGTTGGTAAGGGCTTTGTTAGGACAGTGTTTGATAAGAATGAAGTTTCAGTGGGTTTTGGATTGTGTTGTTGAACAAGATGACGCTTTCTTTGCTAAATTCAGAATGAAGAAGACAAAAGGAAGTTGTTATTGGGTAAAGAATTTTTTTCTTACTAGAACCATCTTCCCCTGAAATATGAAAGATCCTTTCCAAATGCAAAAGTTATGCAAACATGTCTGAATATAGAAGTGAAACTGGAGAGCAGTGGGTTTCTTCTGCCAGTTTTGCAGGAGGCCACCCACAAAGGTATATCTTATTTTTTTCTCTTTCTTGTTTTGTTTCTTTCCCTCCTGGAAAAATACAGAAAAATTTTGGCCAGAATCAGAGCCTATTTTGATTTTATAGCCATTCTTATCAAAGCAGGATTGAAATGTAACTTGAATTTTCCGAGTAATGTGTAATTAGCTGAAGGACAAAAAAAAAAGTTGAGGATTTGGTGCAAATGGTTTATCACCAAGGCTATAAGTCCTTGATTAGACAGATTCATACATAATAGCCTTTGTCTACGTGAAATGGAGAAGCATTTAGTCATACTATTTGGTGTAAACCATGTGCCTTGATATTAGTTGGTGCTGACTGTATTTTTGTCCTAGCATTGAATGTTTAATAATGGCTTTCTGTATTAAAATCAAAGTCCTCTTTTGATTTGATATTTCCAATCTGTTTTTTGACTGTGTTATTCTCAAATTTTGCTTGTCTTTGAAGAGGCTGTTACTTTCTATTCTGCATATCCACTCCCTCTGACCAAATGGGCAGGAAATGTACTTAATTTCTGTGTAACCCACAGAAATGCAGGATTCCCTGTGGAGGGACACTGCAGCACTTACAACCCACCCCGCTCTCCTCACCTGTCTCTCCCCACGCTGCTCTGCCTTTCATTGATGGATGATTTCTCAGTGCAAGCAAAACCATAGAAATGCAGTTACAATGCAAGTTGTTTATTGTTCTTTTAGATTCAGAAGCCAGATATTCCAGATCTCTGCAGTCACTTGTATAGCAGTGTCAGTATCCTCTGTCTGCTATGGAAATGATCTCCTTGGTCCTTTGGTGCGCCCTGAGCCCCTGTCCCACCACTCCCTCCTGTGCATTGTTCAATCTCATTTAGCAGAATTCTAGAGGAAGAAATTCAACAATTTGCACTTGGAGTCTGCATTGTAGTCTAAATGATCTCACTGCTTAAAAATGTTTTCTTGGGTCTAAGTTTAATAATTTTTCACAATCTAGCCTTTGTAGCTAACCCTCCCCCACTTTTTTCTTAAAAAAAGTTCCTTCCCTTCCATGTGCCAGTGTTTTGTAGACATATAAGCTGTTATCAGGTTGTCTCAGCCATCTTTCAATCAAGATGTACTTTTTAGTTCCTGTAGATCATTATTTTTTTTCTTCATCTTTATGTAAATACAGAAATCGTACTAATGTAACCTCCTGTAGTTAAAATGATACAACCTCGCTGGTGTTGTTGTGTAACTTAGTTCTGCGGGAAGACCAATTCTGCTTGGGATAAGGCACCTTTATCCCAGTACCCACACTGGTGCTTGTACTGGTAATTATCACCCAGAAGGTAAGTGATCTAGGACAATAAGCCAGAAGGATGCCTTTAAGTGAACAAAGATTTCCACACCCTTAAAACAAGAAAAATATAGCAATGGGTAGGCAGCTTGGCAGCAGAGTCCTCAGCTGAGTAAATGTGTGTCCTTGAGCAGAGTTCATGTTCTGCTGTGGTTTGGTGGTGTTGGATGGAGGAATGACTCTTATTCATATGTTTGTATTCCCAAATAAGTCTCAGTGATTAAAACATCCTGACTGAGCAGAGTTGTTTTTTATGGATTCAAAACTGGGACGAAGTAATGTTCAAATGTGGAGGCCGCTGTTAATCCTGCAGTGTTGTTTTGACACTGGGTGTAGTTATTTTCTGCAAGGGATGCTTTTTCCAGAGTTGTTTTGGCCATGTGTTGTTGGAATAGTATCACATCTGGACTTTGAATTAATAAGGGTTTCAGAGTTGATCAAATGTAATGATGACCAATAATGACCAATAATGTGAGTGTTGGATTCCTAGGTCTGTGTCATATGGAGGCTTTTTAAGAGTTGGAGTCATTAACTTCTTTCAGTTACACTGGTGATGGTCCAGAATTCTTCAAGGACATTGAGTTTATTGAGATTGCACTAAATATCTACCAGCAAAACTGAGCGTTGACTCTAGTCCCACCTTTTTCTTTTTCATGTGCTAGACCATCTCAAAAAACGGGGAGATTGTGGTTCTCTGCAAAGAGAAAAGTAGCTCATTCAATGTCTGTGCTGTGGTGTATACTAACTAAAACACAGGAACTGGTGCCAGAAAATTCCTAGCTAATATAGCCAACCTATTTCTTTAAATGGTTTTCTCATCAGTTCATTGCATTCTTTGCTATTAAATCCTAAATGTCAATAAGCTTTAAAGGATAGGTATTGCCTAAAAAATGTTTTATCCAAAATAATAAATCCTTTCTTGTTCCTAGAAATGGTGCAGTAAAAATCTGTGTTCAATGCTAATCATGTATTAAGTTTTAGGTGTTTAGATATGAGAATCTTCTGATTATCTGTGATTACCCCATAAGTGGCTCTGTTGCAGTGACACTGAGAAACAGACATCTCTCCATAGAGTGTCTATGGCCTCAATCCGATTGATCTGAGGGTACTTTCCAGTATGAATATGTTTTGTTATTACCAATAATAAAAAGATGTAGTTCTGTTAGTGCTACATCTGCATTGCCTCCTCTTTAAACATTTGCACCAAGAAGTTTTTGCCCAAGGGCAGGGCAGGCTGGCCAGGACAGGCCCAGTGGCACTGACTTGCGCAGCTGCCATCCGTGTAATCCTGGAGAAATCTACCTAAATCCTCCAAATCAGAATTTCATGCTCCCTGTATGAGGCTGGGTGTGAAATTTTAATTTGCACTTGTCAGTCTGAAGTAAGGGGAAAAGGGAAAGCAAAAAATAAAAGGCATATGATAAATTTCACACTTTCCCCCGAACAAAGCAGCGCGGTTCTTTCCTCCGGGCGCCTCAATGAATCTCCGTGTGGGCAGCTGGAAGCTGGCGGTTTATCTGGAGAGGTGGCAGAGTTGTAAGCAGAGTGGGTAGTGTCAGCTATCGCTGAGTTTACATGATGCTTCCTATTATTGAACTCGGATTTAATTTTGCTAAAAATTTGCCAAACCTTCCTGGTTTGGGCTGAAGGTTTTTGTGTCAGGTGTCTGCCAGAACTGAGTTACACTGGAGGCTTGGGCCAGATTGGCTTTTGGCAGTGCTGTTCAGGCCTTACTTGATGAACAGAGTAAAAAAAGCTCTCCAGGGAGAAGCTACTTAGGGTTTTGTTTTCTGTTTGCTCTCCAGGGTTTCCCTTCATCCCTGCTCTGATGACTGAACTTTCTCCAGGGTTTTTCTCTGATGCTCTAAGTGGATGTTTCACAGCCAGTAATGCATCTACTTTTATAGCCCTCCACAAGAAGAGAGTGTTTTTTCCACATTTTACAGAGGAGAGAACCAAGTAACCAGTGGTTGGAGCTTGAACTTCCCTTGTATTCTGACCGGCCCATTTGAGGCACCTTTTTTTGAGTGCTTTAAACAAGTCAGGACACACTGAGCAACTGTAATGCCCAGCTGCAGATTGAGGACCTTGAGGCTTTTGAAAATCCAAGGAAGATGTTTCAAGCCAGATGGCTATGGCACATACTTAGTGGTACCTGCAAAGGAAAATCTTCGTGGAACATGCGATAGAGCAGAGTTTGCTTCTCCACACTTCTTATCTTTTGCAATGTGTGATAAACGATATTCCATGAAAAATTATTTGCTGTCCTCTCCTGAATCATGTCTATGCATGTTTATTTCTTACACAGTCAAAGGTTTGAGGGAAAAAAGAGTATGTGAAGATCTAGAAATCTGCATCATAATATGTAAGGGCTGGGGTTTGGGGTTATGGTCACACGAGCACTGCTAAAGCCTTTTCAGTAAGCAACCTTTGTAGCTGACAAAACCTTTGACACTGATGCTGTAGAAATGCTATTTTAACATGGGATTTCTGGTTTTCGGTATTAGAGAGCTGAAAGGATCATCTGTAATTTTTGTTTCCCATTGCTATCATTCAGAGTGTTTTCTGATGGATTGCTGGGCAGTGATTGATTCCTGAAGTACTTCCAGTGGGAGTTAATTCACAGCTCAATGAAATCATTGGTCTTCTCTAGCACCAGACTGCTGAAGAAGGCCTAAATAATCTGTATCTATGCTACGGATAATGGTATTGTAAATGTCATATTATAAAAGTCTGGGCTTCTTTGACTGATTTTCCTCATTTCAAAAAATATTGCTCTTCAAAATGCAATATCAAAGAATGTGTATTAAAATATTTATTCACAGGGTTTTTCCTTTGCCCTGATAATTTTCTAGAAATTTGGGTGAAAATCGCTGCTTTCCTCTAGAGAAGGACTCAAAGCATTTTGTTGGTGTCTTTTTCTGAATGATTGTCAGGAGATGCCTTTTTATCTTGTTGACTGTTTAGAGAATCCAAGGTGAGCAGATTCCTGAACAGCCAGCTGCATCAGATGCTCCAGCTGGGCACGATGACTCACGCCATAGATAGTGACCTAGTTTGAGTTGTCTGCAGGGGAAGGTGTGTGAGAGATTCAGGGAGTGTTTTAAGGACAACAACAGCCATGGCGCTGGGTGTGTCAGGGAAATTCCACTACATCTGTGTAGTGTTTTTGTAGGACAGACCTCTCACACAGCAGATTCCAGGATGGAAAGGAGCTCATGAAAAGCTAAGCTTTGCTAAACTGTACACAGCTGACTTGACCTTCCTTCTGCATGTACTGAATGGGTTGTTCCTCAGGATGTGCAAAAATACACGAACATGGAAATATATAAAAGGTTTCTCACTGGGGTGGGTTCACGAAGTTTTTGCAGGATTTCAGCTCAAAGGCCAGTCTCCTGGAGCTACTGAGCCAAGGCTGCTGATGGTGTGTTACTGAAAAGACAGAGAAGTCAGCAGAAATGATTACTCTCCTGAAAGGAGTAAGGGCAAACCACCCCATCTCATTTGCTGAGTTAAAATGCTTCAGCTTCTTTCTTAATTCACAGAGCTATTATTGAGGAATTCTTAGAGCTTATATGGGCAAAAAGGTACCTTTCCAAATGCTTCTTGTATTTACCTGTAAAGATGCCAGTGGCAGAAGGATGTTTGGCAGAATGGGAGGGCAGTACTGCTATACTTCCTATGGATATGGGAACACAAAATTTAATAACATCTTTTTGTTCATTGCTAGAAATGCTATTTTATTTTAATATCTTATATATATTCCATCACATAAATTTACCAACCTGCTTTCATGGTCATTTTTCTACAGGTAATCTATTTTTTTCAGTTAAAAAATATTTTCTTCAAGTTAAACAACATATGTCTAAGAAATGAAAAGACAGTTAAATTGCCTCTATATTCCACAGTTTAATTAGTGAAAATAGTGTATGTTTTATGCAGAGCAAAGAGATATGTTGTTTTTTGTGGCTATTAGTGGGATGCAAGATTTGACAGCTTGAATGTAGGTTACAGAGATTCTGTTCATTAGTGATACTAAGAAAGCAATTACAGTTTCTGGGAGAGAGGTAAAGTCTCCAGTGACAGTTTTTTGGGTTGTTGGCTTTTGTTGCTGTGGATGTGTGAAAGACTCTTTCCTGTTTGTCTGTCTGTCTGTCTGTCTGTCTATCTATATCTATCTATCTATCTATCTATCTATCTATCTATCTATCTATCTATCTATCTTTCTCTCTATCTATCATCTGGGAGAGCTGAATGTACAAATTGATGACTAGGAGAGGAAGTAAATGACTTCTTTGGTTCTCTTCATTATGGTCACTGTGACTGCTAAATTCTTAGTGTGACAGCTGCTATTCAAGGACTAAATCGGAATCCTAATTTTTCTCCACCTTCTCCACTATAGAGTACAACAGATTTTTTTTATTTTGTTCTGTTCTATATTACTTTGAAATGTGTTTGATGAGAATCAAAACTTTCTTATGCCTTGATATAAAAAGAGGTTTCCTTGTTGATCTTTTAGGCACTGATGAGCTGCAGGACTTCTTTCTCACGAACATGTTTTCCCTCTTTGTCTCCCCTCAGCCCCTGAAATCATGCTGAATGCCCCTTCACAGCACTTCTTATGAAGGCCTCTGCCCTGGATGTGTTTGTGGTTGAGTCCCCTTCAGCTGTTCTTAGCACATTATCTTTCCTCATAGAAGCAACATCAAAACTGAGCATCTCTTAGACAGTTGACTTTGGCAATCCATAGAATGGAAATCAAATTTCATAGCCAGTTTGGGTAGGTTGAAGAGAACAAGCAAGCATCCTGATTATTTTTCCACTGAGTTCAACAGGTGACCTACATTTTTGAAGGTAGCTGCTACGTTACAATTTTTATACTTTTGTGAAGGCCTTGTTTTCAAAAATTGCTGAGCCATGCTTCCTCAAGAAGTCAGGCTTACTGAAGATATTATAGACCAGAAAGTGCTTGTAGCCTGAGAACATCCCAATTACTGAGATTGTATTTGGATTTTGATAGACAAAACTGCTTCACCAGACAGTGTAAAACACTAGCAATGCTTTAAAAATATAATTGGTTTAAGACTAATATAATGATGGAGTCAACTATCCTTTATTGCAAGAAAAAGAATTTTCATTTCTGTTGCTAATCATACTGAAATCAATCTTGGGTCACTGGAAGGTCATTAGGTTTTCCATTTAGATGTTTACTTAATGAGTTTTAAAGTACTGCAACTTTATACTATTCTTAACTCTCTGAATTAAAAGAAGGCATAAATCAAGCCCGAATGGGCCCTAAATACACACTAAAAATAGTCTGGGATGTGTCTGACCTTTTCACAGTGGATGGAAATCTGCCTGCTGCCAGCTGTTTATTTAAGCCAGTGATACTGGTTTTCTAGCAAAAGCTACCAGAGGTGGCAGGAAGGGAGAGCTGGCAGGAGTTCAGCCCTAAAGTATTAAACTGTCATGTGGCAGGACATAGCAAAATAAATAGCAGCACCTTTCAATGATGAAAATTTTGATCCCTGAAGAAAATGGCAATGTTTTCACTTGCTTTCAGTTCAGGTGCAGGTACCAAATCTGGGATGAGTTACAAAAACCACTGGGTGAGCCCTTCCCCTTGCACTGAACTGAATTATCCAGGGCCAAATGGGAGAAACCTCCTGTCCCTCCACCCAGTGTTTGTAGGGGAGCTGGGATGTGATGACTTTAGGCCTTTCAGTGGTATAACCTACTCTACATTTGCAGGAAACCTTATTTTTTTGGCCTACATTTGAAGGCCTGACCCATTTCCCAGTGGAATCAATGGAATTTTCTCCTGGCTTTACTAAGAGCCAGATTGATTTTTAAAATGTAATAAATAAATATACTACTTTATTAACTGCGTGTTCCATTTTAAAAATAGAAGTGATATTTTTTTCCCCTGTATAACAAACAATAACATTGAATGATGTTGATGAAATGATGAGGGTAAAAACTCACGTGAAAATGACATGAACTGCCTTTGACATTTTCCATAGTGCCTTGCAGTTCTGAAATTTTATTTGCTCATGAGTAATGACATCTGAGCCTCTGACCGTATAAACTTTTAAATATAAAAGCATCCTAGCAAGTTTTCTGGAGCTCCATATGTGCCTGCAGATAAGGATGTTAGTGAGCACTGTGTAGTTTGAAACCATAATATGGGATGAAATCCATTTTGGGATTAAAAGTCTCCGGTGGAGAAAGTTCTGTGCTCCACAGAGCCTCACTTTAGTCTTTTTGAGGTCTTTGCTAGGGCTCGGTGTGGGTAGTTCCCATTACAAATATATACTGCATATAGTTTATGTTGGATATTGTATCTATGTGCATTAGAGCAAACATCATGCAGACACAAGAGATATCAGCCCTGTTGTAACCAGCAGAATCCTGTACAACTACCCATGAAAAAACTTTGCAACTTCAAAAAATACGCTCATTTAATGTAATAGACATTAATATGATATGGTTTATCACCACTCAGGTTTATATTAGCAAACTGAAATTGCTGAAATGAAGAATTAAGAATAAAGCTGACTTCATTTTGCTGGAAATGGGGCTGATCCGTGGCTGTGTTTGCTGAAGTTGGGTAAACAATTTGTGTCTTAGAATTGACTTCAGAGAAAACAAAATGTTTGTTCCTTCTGGAAAACTTTGTTGGCCTAAGGTATGTTTCACCTTATTTCAACTCCAGCTCAAAATAATCTTGCATGCCTGTTGTTGTTCTTGGAAGCTAATAGGGAGGAACATATGCTAAGCATTGGTAATGTCAGTTAAGCCCTTAATTAGTGATGAACGAACCTCAGTTTTTCCCTGTGGTTCAATTCGGATACTGCTCAAAAGCTGAGCAGTTCTCCAGGTTTTAGCCAAGTTTTTTAAGCATCTCAAGTCTTGCAAAACTGGTTTTGTTACTCTAGTAAAGTTAAGATTTCTCTGGTGTTTCTAGATTGGGAACAAGCTGTAATATCCTCAACCCTTTCCTGGCAGTGTTTTGGCACTTTGGGATGAGGATGAGGAAGATATAAACAGCTGTTCAAAAAACAAAAACACTGGATCAGGGATTAAATTATGTCTGCTCCACACACTCTTCTCAGTTCAGGAAAATCTTAACTCAAGTTTAGAGAGTGCTCCAGCAGAGCTTTGAAAGCAAGTAGATAAGGGTTTGGCTGAGCTTGTGTGTCCTCCAAGAAGGGGATTTGGGCTGTAGGATCTGCACTGGAGCAGCTGGGTGGAGCAAAGCAATAATGATGAGATTTCCAATGAGAAGACATCTGTTCATTACTTCTCTTCTTAGTAAGCCCAGAGCAGTCATTCAGGGCAGGGTACATTGGATATCCAGACATCTCCAGAAGGGGAACAGAGTGCTGGGAGCAAAGGCCCATTTGGTCATTTTTGTCTCTGCTCTGTCACCTAATCAAACATGGTGCCACAAATGGCACTTACAGGCAGCGGGATTGGTTCATCTGGAAGAGGAGGAGCGAAAATGCATTTTTGCAGAGCTGGGATGTCTGAAGAGCTACAAAACTGCAGTTACAGGCTTGGTTTACTAAATACCCCCGAAGTATTTCAGCTTTGTTTCAGAGCTTCTCTGCGCTATGTTTTTAGCAGAATGCTTTCAAAGTGGGACAAAAGCCGTAGGTTTGGACCGAGATGAGCAGAGCTCCCAGCGCATGACTAGGCCCCTTTCCATGTTACCTTGGCTGGCCTTTGCTGCAATGTTTTCTTGACATCCTCTTATAGGCACAGAATTAAAGGTTATTTCCATTCCTGCTTCTTATCACTTTGATCTTTTGCCAGCTCTTAACATCTCCAGCAGATTTGCTCTGGATCTGTTATTCCCATACCTACCCTCTGCTTGCGACATTCTCTGACATTTCCATTTTTGCACCACCCCTTAGTTTCTTTCTCTCCCCATTTATTCTTCAAGACTTTTTTTTATTTTTCTCCTCACTGGAATGGCTACATGAAATTACTGATATTTCCATGCAGTTGCTACCAAATTCATAAGTCTCACCCCATGAATCCCAAAGCCTTCAGACTGCTCTGAAGATTTTTGCAATTTCTGGCTGTTAAGTCACCCAAAAAAAAAAGTTTAAAAAATTGCTGTTTAATTCTTTCTGCAATACATCTTCCAGGTGGCTTTCCTCTGTGGTTTAATTGTTTATTAGCTCCGGGATCTTTTCTGAAATCAGAGAGAGTCAGACCAAGGACTGGCAAAGATTAAGGCACAGTCATGATGGTATGACTTCTTTCTTTCTCTGGGGAAAATAAAACCCCAAAACAACAAAAAGGATGTTTGGGGTGGTGGACGAGGAAGAACAAGCAAAGGAATGGATGAAAGGGAGACATTAAAAAAAAGTAAAGCAGAAAAAAGGAAGTTTCTCTGTTATTTTTTAATTGCTGAATATCTGTTTCTCAGCTAAATCTAGTTTCCATGGATTAAACAAAAGAATGGAGCGTGTCTGAACCTGTTGTAGCATAAAACAATATCTTTGTCTAATGATCTGCAGCCATGACCAGGAGGTAGGAGTCCCCCACTATTCATTATCCTGCTGCTCCATCCTGCGTGTTCTCAGGCCAGTCATTAATGGCATTTATCACTCTTCCTCCCCTGTGTAATATTCCTCACAGTGAGCTGGGTCTGATAAATTACCTTTGAAGAAGACAGCACCCAAAGTGAACCAATTTACAGCTTTTACCCTCTGGTGTACAAAACACAACCCAATGTTGTAGCTGGGTCTTTGAAGGAGATCCACACAGACAGTGGAATCAGAAATTAGTAAAAAGAGTTTTATATTCTTTTCTGTGGGGAAAAACAGACAATAAAATTCTGATGATGTTGAGTTTTCTTATGCCTGTGGTCAGAGTATACTTGAAAAGAATAAGACTTGGAAGATTTGCTGTTATTAAAGGTGCAGAATAGCTGGTGGGCATCTCCAGAGAGCAAACGGGTGCAGGTGGGATGTTGTGGTGGCACTGGTCTGGGATGTCTGCTCTCCATCTGTCACCTCCCTTTCCAGAGCTGCATTTTCCCTCTCTGTACCACGGTGTAACAATAAAAGTCTCTTTTGTAAGTGTTTTGAGATCTGTAGATTAAAAATTTGGCTGCTGCTCCTGCTCCCAGTGCTTCTGCTGCAGATGTGGTTGTTAAATCCACCTGGAAGCTCAGGCAGAACTTTATTGACTCCTTAAAAACCCACCTGATCTGGTACCATTCACATAGCACATCTCTGTGCAGGGTGGGATGGGCTGTTCCCTGCCCTCAGGGCAGCATCCCAGGCCCTCAGAGCTCACCTTTCTGGTTTTGGGGACTGCTCCTCACCAAGCGTTTTCTCTCACCCAGCATGACAACGTGGCAGGGACAGCTGAGCTGCAGCTCAGTTGATTTAGGAGTGAGATTCAAGACTTGCTGTCTAGACGTTCTCTGCAGTGGATTTTCAGCTTCAGACTTAACGTGTTCCTTTCTTCCAAAGTCATTCAAATTGACTGACCTTTGGAGTCTGCTGAAAGAAAAGCAATCCCTCATTTCGAGATGTTGTGGTGATATTTCTTTTGTGTATTTGTAATAAGTGGCTTTAGCCTTCTCTTCCGTCTTGTTTATTCTTATCTCAATTTAATATCTTAAATTTATATGATCTCCTACTGTAAAGACAGTGTTAAAGATGGTTTTTAATATTATTATGAATATAAAACCCCGTTGCTTTTGGAATGCTTTAACTGCTACATGAGTATTCAGGTTTCAGAAGAATTTATCCCCTGCTTGTATAGCAAAATAAAGAAAAGTTTGTGGGCACACAGGTTTGGATTCAGGTATATGGCTTGGGAAATGATGCAGAACATGAATTGCTGTTGGTCTTTGGGTAAATGCAAGTTTTGTTGAAATGGCCATTAAACAGAGACTGAGGGCTTCTGTGGCTCTGCCTGCTGATGGGTCAGTCTCACTGCCTGGGTTTGGCAGGACGAACCTGTGGCTTTATGACACATGTTTTAATGGAAATGTCCCACAGCAGAGATTAACAAACTTTCTTGCAGACAGTTTTGCTTTATGGTGCTGGCTCTGTGTGTGCCTCTCCCAGGGCTCGTTACCCTCTCTGCAGAATACAATCTCTGCTAGTGCACTTAACTGGGGGCCATTCCTACACTAAATAAAACAAAATGCTTATGTTATTACTGGTCCAATTTTTAGTTAATATGTGGGTTTGGGATAGCACAGGATATATCCCTGGTTTTAAATAGTGTCTCATTAGCCATGCAGACAGCATCTTTCTGCATTATAAGTTACATAAGTTTAACCTTTGTTTTCCTTAACACCAATTTAACTCCCTTCAGTTACTCCTAACCTTAATAGAAAAGTATCAGAGTAATTTTTGATTGGTAATATCATATTGTCAAAAATGAGTATGTATCTTGAAATTACAGTTGGGAATAATCTAAAAAGATGATACATTTTAGATGATGCAATTATCCCTAAATTAGGAGTAACAAAAATGAGATGTATCCAACATTGAGATTATAGTCAGAGAAATCCTAGCAAGTGAAGACACAAAAATATAAAGGATGAATTATTTTATTTTTTTTAACTTAAAATTTTAAGTTAAAAAAAAGATTTACATCTATGTTCATCTATATTCTCAGGGCAGGATGCTATTCTTTGTGATTTAAGTAACTTCAGACAGGATGTACTGTATCCTTCATATGAAGATGGCTGGAGCCATCTGAAATATCCCCCAGGCTGTGCAGGTACTCACTGAACACACACAGCAAACCCCAATACAACTAATTTCATTCTCCCTTTCCCAAATCTAGGAAAGTTTCTTTACACTTGGTTGTGGTGGGCATAAAGCATCCATACTGTCTGAGTTTCAGAATTTTGCTGAAAATTCCTTGGAATGGGTTAAAGAAGAAGGAAACTTGACTTGTTCAATTTACCAACTTGCATTCCTGGATTCTGAATGTTCCTCCAGCTTCCAGTGATTAAATAGCAGTGCTGGTGTCTGGACAGGCCCAAGGGACCTGGCTGTGCTTTTATGGGCACAGACTTCTCTCCTACAATGTGCTCTGATTAATAGCCATTGTGTTGCCTGCTCTTTTCCCATTACCAGGAGTTCCACAAGAGCATAACTCTGTGGTGAGCTGGGATCAAGCTTTGAAATAATCTACTTAGAGAGATTTGAAATGGTATTTAAAAAATAGTGGGACAATGATTGTGAGCTCTCTGCTTCTTCCTAGCAAGTCAGAAGCAAAAACTGTGGTTGGGGTTTTGGGCTGACTTCTCTTTTGATTTTGAGACCAGTGATGCAGCACATTGGTTGAGCTAATGATATCTCCAAGTGTACTAACAAAACACTGCTCTGGTGGTCCTGAAAAGCAAAAATATGGGATAAATACCTCGCAGTCCTCTCAGCGACAGAATTATCTCTGGCACAGATGATGTGTGCTTAGTAATGCTTATGTTCTTAGTTGCATTTTGGTTATCTTGCAAAGATTAGGATGAAACTGTGGTGCTCTTAGTGGGAAAATCTCTCATTATTGTCTGGAGTTGAAAATGTGCTTGTACATTTTGGAGTGGAGGTTTGAACCAGCACTAAACTGTCTGCTGTGAGATGGGACCTTGATAAGGGGAAGGAAGAGAAATATGAAATGACTTATAGGAAAGGCTGAGCAGCCCAATAGCATCTGTGGTGTTGCTCCTAAATGCTTTTCTACTCCAGAAAATGTATTTAATGTATGGCAGCATGCACATAATCTGTTGCACCTTTCTTTTTCTCTGTTGTGCAGTTTTATCTTGCACATTAAGTATCTCACCAGAATCTCGGTCTGTTTAATGTTCAGGATACTAGAAGATGACTTAGACCTCTACATGAAGGACACCCAGCTGTTCCTGTCTGCAAGCATTTGAGTTATATCTTTATTAGCTAGTAAAATAAAAGGCTGGATAGCAGAATTGTGGAGATTTTCCACCGACGCACAGTTCCAGTGTGCCTGCAGCTCACACTGGAGGATGTTTGAAATGGCTTTGGCATGTTTTTCTGTCTCTCTTACTCAGTTGAGCACATACCCACTTCTCAGAACTATTGACAAGGTTACTTCAATTCACCCACATATTTGGATTAGTTTTTCACTGGTCTCCATGGTAAATAACAGAACTAAAGGCCTTGGCTGAATGGAAGCTGGAAGAACAATGCAAGAACATCTGCGCTGCTTGCACACGTTATTTGAAAATCTCTTCTGTCTATGTATCAAAAATTTGTGACAGCTGTGAAGGTCCTACAATTCCTTCAGTGCAACTAAAAGATTAAAAACCTAAAAAAGTCTGGAATTGTATTTAAAGCATTCACATCCAAGAGACTTTCTGAAGGCAGCTGCTGGGGAATGAATTTAAACACTTTTTATGATATCTGATGGAACAGAAGTAGAAAAAAGTTAGGCTGGGGTTTTGAGAAATTAAATCCTGCTCTTGCTTCTCATGGGTTGTCATCCCAACACTGGCCTGTCCCTGGAAAGATGCTGCTTGAAACACTGTGCTGGGAAAAGAAGCCAGCAAGATAGAAAAGGGCTAAAATCCATGAGGCTGTGTGGAAGTCACTGTGGGATATTGCAGTCACCCGGGCAGTTTGGAGAATTACATCTGGATCGTGAAGAGTCAAGTACCATGGAGAACAGCTGCTGAACCCTGTGCCTGTTGCCAGCTGGACAGATCCCCTCTCCTGGGGCAAGGCAGGGCAGGCTCTGGCGGGGACGTGTGGTGCCTACAGGGAGGCACAAAGGTCTGTTTGCTCTGTGCTATCTTTACCGTGGAAGAGCCTCAGGAGGGTCGCTGGGCTGGATTTAGGAGGTGTCAAGTCCAATGGACACCATCTTGCTAAAGCTGATCACCTGAATCATGCCTTGTGCACTTTTCCTTGTTTCTAGTGTGGAAACCAGGCAAGAAAAACACTTATGGAATGTGACTGCTTCCGTGTGCCACTGCATCTCACCTGGTTGCAAGGTGTGTGAATGTGCCGTAGATAAAAATATGCAATCAAACCTGCCTGGGTTTTGTGTTTCTTTTTTTTTTTCTTTTTTGATATGGGTAATAAGCTCACAGGAAAATGTGGTTTAAATTACCAGTAAAACCCATTAATGGAGGGAGCAGGATGAGAAGGGTAATCCTCAAGCTTGTCTGAAGGTTGAATGAGGCAGTGGGGGTTCCTGGAATATGCTTTGAAGGGTGCTCAGTGTCCTGCTTAATTTATTGCTGCCCTAAATCTGAGCAAGGACAAGGCTGAAGACACATCCACAGGGCCCGTGGGAAGTCTGGAAAGGCTGGTTCTTCTCTTTTGGGTGCGCCATGCTGCTCTCTCAAAGTAGAAGACTCTTCTGAGCCAGCCTTTGAGGCACAAAGGCTCTTATGTGGGATCATCTCCTCCTGCTGCCATCTCCCTGTTCTGCTGAAAGGCCAGCTGATTATCGTGAATTTTGCTGTTATTTGATATACAGCATTTTCTAACAAAATCCAAAGAAAGATGTGATGAAAGGTTTATATGTAAGTAATTATAATGCTGCAGTATTCAGTGCAGGCAGAAATTAATATATGAGGTGAAAATGTCAAAATAAAAGGTCAGGAAAGTGAATTACAGAGAAAGCTGAGCATTAGCTAAGAGGCAGTGTTTGTTGGCAGAAGCTCCCTCCAGTATAAAAAAGGTTAGGAAGGAGGCTTATGAAGACCGAATATTTCACACACAATTAAAATTCTGTATAGTTATCTTGAAGAGTCATGTAGCATAGTTAAACTAGGACAATTAATATAATGAAAAATTCATGTTTATAGCTTCTGGCTTTTGCCTGGGGATACTTCATAATCCAAAAGTGACCCTTTCCCTTAGAGGTGATTCCAAGAGCTTGACATGACATAGGTGGGGCAAGGGAAATATAGTCAAAGAAAACAGATTTCTTAAAATAATAGCCACCAACTATAAACACAACTGAGAAACATTTAATAACATTTCTTTTTCATAATAAACGGAGCTATCCCTTTATATAAGCAGGGCAGCCATGCAGCATTAAACAATGATTTACTAGGGCTGTGAGTGGTGGAATCACCGTTTCTATTTTAGCAATAAGCAATAATAATAAATTGTTTAGGAGGATGATACAGAAAAAAAGTGTTGGAGGAAATGCATGATGATTGATTTCTCAGAATTAAACTACACAGACATTGAATCAATGAGCTCTTTGTTCTTAAAGCTTCACCTACTCTGGCTGCTGAAATTGGAGATTTATGTTGTCAAAAAAATTGTAATAACTATAAATTGCTATGCTGGTGTCTGTTAAAGTTAATCCACTTGCTTCCAATATGAAACTGATTGTTTTTTGGTTTTCCTAAGTTGCCTCAGAGATTTAGTCATCGGAATAGCTGGTTTTCCTTCCAGCAGAGGTTTGCTATTAAAGCTGTTGTCCTACTGAATGTAGATTTCAAGGATTATTCATTCATTTACTTAATGTATTGCCCCAAATTACTTATGCAAAGTAATGCAATTTAATGGTGGAGTTATCGATCATTTTTGCTTTTGTAAATGTGCTTTAAGGAGGCAGATTAAATGAATCTTAACAAAATCTCAAATTAAGTACTAAAAGGATCTCTACTTTGGCAAGCTTCTGTAGGCAGCGTGCTCTAGACCTTGCATAACCTGGCACGGATCGATGGCATCTGGTGATGTGCTGACTCTTGGGGATGCTGCACTAGCAAAGTACTTGTGTGTGGTGTTCTGCCTGCAAGCCTGAAAGTGACTCTTCTCCTCAGCTGCACAGAGACCTCTTGCACATAGTATTCACTTTTGTCCATCTCTATTGATAGCTGTACCCGAATCTTCATTAATTTTTAACACAGATGCACTGTATGCAATGTAGGAAACTGATGTCTCCTAGCCAGACGATCCCAGCAGGTCTGCTGGCTGCAGTGAGTCTGCATCCTGCCCCTGTACTGGAAGCACTGCCCACAAACCACGGGTGTCAATAGCAAGTCTTGTCTGTGGTTTCACACCAGTTGCACATACAAGGTCCAAATCCGAAATGGATGTACCCGTGTATTTCCTGTGGTATAATTCATTTATCTCACATAGAGTTTCCTGTTCTCTAGACCTCTGTGAATGACTGTAACTATCCTCTTGTTAGATCCTTTGCTCCATATCCCCTGCTTTTTTACTCTATTTTAAGGAGGCAGTTTGCCTATGTGTGTAACTCTCCTCCTCCCATTTTTCCATCGTTTGCTTCATCTTCTTTCCCAACATGCTAACCCTGTGCCTCAAATCAGTGTCCCCAGCCAGCTGACCATCAGCAGCAGGTGTAGGAGCAGGTAGTTTCTTGAGTTACTGGTTTTAATTAAAAGGTTGTTGGAGGGTTTTCTTTGTTTGGGATTTTTTTTACTATTCAGCTACTACTGTAAAATCCCAGCTGTGTTTTTATGTGCCCGACATAACCTGGTCTAGGTTGCAGTGGAGGAATTTTTGATGGCGTGGTGCAGTTGTGGGTGCACTTCTCTTCTGAAAGATGACTTTGCAGAGATGACATTGTGGACTTCCATATGCATTGCTGTGAAATGCTGCCAGATTTCATTGTGCTGTTGGAAATAGAGCATTTGTTTGAGTGCTGACCTATGTGAAGTCAAGCCTGGGTTACAAAATCAAGGTGATTTCTCTCCTCCTCCACTCATCAGCAACAACAGAGGTTTGTACCCAGAATTTAGGTAACCTTGTTATGTCAGTCCAGATGCAACCCAGGTCATTTTTCCGCATGTATCTTGGTCCTGGAGTAAAACAAAATCACAATTAATTATGAAGAGAAATGGGTCAGCTACAAAATACATCTAGAAAAAATGCATGATATCTTAAAATATCTTTTTAAATCAGGCATGGGATAAGTGTAAATCCTAAATCTCCTTAAACTGATTTTTTTTTTTTTTCTCAATGGGATTAGTAAACCTGTGTCTAACCTTACCTTACTCACCTTCTCTGGATATCATAAACTCTGTCACAGGCTCCTGGGACCCAGGATGCTGCTCCTGTTGTGTTACAGCCCCACTGATGTGACTGTCACCTGGAGGTTTGGAGAGTGTGGTTCGTTCTCTGTCCTTTGGCTGTTCCCTATGTTATGAAATCACCATTTCCAGAGCAGTTCACCTCGAAGAGAATGTGTTTGCTTGGAGTGCCAGCAAAGTGGCTGTGCTGAGCCCTGCCTGCCCTCTGCTCTGCTGCAGAGCTGTTTGCAGTCAGTGGCCTCAGGATGCTCCCGTGTTGGAATTGTAAAAAGAAGAGAGCCCGGGGACTCCAACGGGAGGAGCAAAATGCAGACCAGCCAATATGGTTGATAAGAGCAAAACTCCGTTTATTAGCAATCCAAAGGCACTTATATGGTATACCAGCTTGTTAACTCTTAAGTGGCTTAAAGCTTATCAAAACACATTTCTACTTCTTCCTAATTGGACTTACATTGGCAAGCTTCTATTAGTTATGTTATGATTAAAAGAATTCAGTGTTTACCTCCCCCTCTCCGGGTCTTATCTGAACAGCTGCAAGTCTTCAAACTCCCTCTTTGTTCCCCAGGCCTTTTCTCACACAAGAATTTTCTCATGGAGAGTTTTTCTCACACAGGCCTTTTGCTTGCAGGCTCTTGCTACAGTTCTTTTATTGATCCCAATAATTCTATTTCCTAACACTCCCGCAGATCTAACATTGATTTAAGAGGAGGGGCCAGACTGGGGAGAGCAGTGGGCTCACTGAGAGTTAAAGTTTTTAAAGCTTTTAATGGAACCTGTAACATCTGAATCTAGAACTGCAGCATAAAAATTAATTATCAAATGATAATGCCTTTGATAGGAATCTCTTGGTTAGGAAAGCTGAAGATGATTCCATGTAAATGCTTCTCCTATTTGAATTATAAGAAAAATCAGTATTTCTGGTCCTTCTTATCTTTTAGCAATTTAGATTATCCTTCTTAAGGTAAGACCTGCTCTGAACCCGATCATGGATTTTACTCCATGTTCACCACCATGAGGTTTGAAAACTTTATACTTCAGTAGCTGTAGGGAAGTGCTCAGCATCTCAGGGTCTGTGTTCAGGAGAGCCACCCGTCTAATAACTCATTTCTAGTTAGTTATTTTTTGTGCATTATCTTTCTGCAGATACAAAACTATTCTTGTCTTTTTCATTTTGCTTATCATTATTGCTGTTTAATGATAGATGATTCAAGGGAATACACAAAATGAAGAAATCTTGGAAACCTCCCTTAGGGTGTTGTGGAGAGTATATGTGGGAATGCACAGTTTAATTAAGACTACCTGGCAGACATTCAGGCAAGGGAAGTCATGTTTAAGTAATTTGCTGGAGTTGTTTGAGGATATAACTGCCACAAGAGATAAGGGGAAGTCAGTGCTTATGGTATATTTAAATTTTGAAGGAGGTTTCTGCAACCAGAATGAGTGTCCATGCTGTAGCCTGGCAGGAGAGGTTCATGACTAGTAGGACACTGAATTCGGGACAAGGTCCATTGGGAAGAGGTATAGGAATAACAATTTTCCTGCTAATCTTCTGTGCTAAATGCCACCTGTATTGCTGTGTGCACTGGGGAAGATGCTGTGTTGGAAGTAATCCATCATGGAGTGGGACAGCTGAGGAAGTGGAGAGTCCACGGGTATCTGTGGGAGAAGAACTTGTCAGTGGAAGCCACGTTCAGTGGAGCCTGGGGACAAGGGGACCCAGGGACTGTGGCACTTTGCCTGCTCTCTACTGGTGTCTGCTGCCTGTCCCTGCCAGGAGCTGGGTGTTTGTGTCTCCTCCTGGCCCTGCCTATGGCTGCCAGAGCACCCTGGGGAAGGGACCTGGCAATCCCAGCCCAGCAGGGATGTGTGTCCTGGGAGAACAGAGCCTTTCTAAGCTTCTGCCTACAGCTGAATGGGGAAGGATGGATGTGTGTGGGGATTATCTCTATTGTAGGTGGAGATCCTGGCTGTGCATTCATAGTCTGCTCTGACCTGCTGTGTATAGGCGGCTGTACAGGAGCCCACCTGGGTTCCTGTGCTGAGGCCAATGGTCATTCCCAGTGATAAACTTCCATGTGTGTAATGCATCCAGCCAGGAAAATCCCCTGTCCCCTGCAAAACAAGGAATGATGTAAACGGACAGTGCAGACACACTGTGGTATAGATATACTTTTATCCAGGTATTTGTGCTGTATATATATGGAGTAGGTTTAATCACACATAGCAGGGAATTGTGTAATAACTGTGCGGGAGGATTAACCTTGATTTAATCAGAACAGTTTTTTTATTGCTTTTAAACAAATTGACAGGTAAGCACTGGCTCCTTAGACATGACAGCTCTCATGCTAAGTCTGAATGACAGAAGATTTGAGTGGTTTCAGCATTAAAACATCCAGAGAGGCTTTTCACAGCCCTGGACACAGTTGATGTGATGCTAAGAAGCCCCTAACTTCCCAAATCTCATAAGAGCTGAAAAGTTAAGCACAGTGTTCCCCAGCTTAGAGTTTAAACTTTTAAATCCCAACTGCCAGGCAGTCAGAATGGGGCTCTTGTGAAGGTGAATTACATTTAGCATATGGTTTTATTAGATGAGACTCTTCTCAGCCATGTCAGGCATGAAAGACTGAGTATAAATAATGTGTTTAAAAGCTGCATAGAACTGCTGTCTGTAAAACAAAGTGTTGCTCTGAAATTGCCAATTAGGTCTCCTGTTTGTTTTGTTGTGGAAGAAAGACATGCACTCTGACAGTTCATACTTTTTTCTTTTGTTCAGAGTAGGAAATAGAAAATCCTGGTATTTTCTCACATTTCCAACTGACATTCTAAAGAGGCTTATTCAGTGCTGAGATGTGCACGAGTTACTGAGTTTTATTGGGTTTTAGTTATGGCTAATAAAACCCATTTTCTGCCCAGTTATTTAATTTGCATCTATAATTGCTGCAGTTGTACATAAATTAGACATGCAATCGGAAGCCTAATTCAGCTTGTCTACTCCTTCTGCTACACCCATAATTATGGAGCTGTGGTAGCTTCATGTTAAGAGATTTACAGAAGTTTTGGAAAGCATTTGGCTCCAGGGAGGAAATGGCTTGTTGCTATCAGCTGCTTTACGTGATGGTCATACAGAATGCCCAGCCTGGGCTGGAAACACCAGCACTGATGAGGGACACTCCCTGCCCTGCAGGATTTCCAGTCAGAGCAGATCTGGCAGGAGCTGTAGCAGCAGCCACGTGCTCTGGTGCCAGTGCAGCCGTTCAGAGCCTGGTGCGAGTGCTGGCCCTGCATTACCTGCCCTGGTACAAGTTTAGTCCCTGGATGTGTCTTCCCAGCCTCTTTCCCTTTCCTCCCAAGCTGCCAAGGGGAAGAACGGGGAAGCTCCTGAGATCTCTACTCTTGTCTTGGCCTCTTTCTTTCCCATGCATCCGTAAGTCTGGGGAAACTTCAAAAGCTGAGAGTTGGTATTACTCACATGGACATTATTCCAAGATAAAGTGTGTCAGGAAGTCAGGGGTAGGAAGAAGGCTGTGCTGGTGCCAGCTGAGCTCTGGTGGTCCCACATACATGAAATGGTTCTGTTTGGCCCTATCAGCCTCTCTTCTTGCAGTTCTTCACCAGTGTTTCCATCAGTGGTCCAACACTTGAAAGCACATTAAAATGCCTCTTCCCAAAGCCCTCTGGCTCCATGGTCATAGTCTACAAGTATCTGCCAAACAAAGTAATCTTCTTTCCAAACCTAAACAACCCTTCTTCCCTCTCACACATGCTTTTTGGCATGAACCTTTCCTTGCTCAGATAATTATCTACAGAACCTGTTGGGGTTTTGCCATGACTTGTCTTTGGGGAAAGGGGTTGGTTTTCTAGAGGTTATTCTGAGTTTCAAGGAAAGAGAAGGTGGAAACACGTCCCTGTTAAAATTAAGGTGCTGATACCAGCGGGGCAGGATGTTGCCCACAGGCCCTTGGGCATGTTTTGGCCTTGCTGAGGTTGATAGCTGTAAGTAATGTCTGGATTGAACTAGACACAGGCCTGGAAGGCTGGGAAACAAACAGACAGGAGCTGCCTTTGCAGCTGGATGAGAAAGTACTTTTTATTTTTCACTCTCTCTTTTCCCTGACTAATGGCAGCTAAGGGTTTCTGCAAGACGAGTTCGTTTCCCTGGGTGAATTTGGGACATATAGGAAAGACCACATGCTGTACTCTATAGGTTTTGGGTTTTTAAAAATCTTTTCACAAGGAAGTTCAGTCGGTTGCCTTAGTTTCTCTGTTGTGAGACTTCAAATGCATCTGAAATTTGTGATGTTAAGATATAATCCTGGCAGGTTAATGCTTCAGACATTTTGTTCTTTGCTGACTTTCCTTGTACTTTAGGTGATCCAAATACTGGTGTTCTCTTTTGTCTCCCACAGCATTGCTTGGCTTTCCAGATGAATTTTTAAAACATAATTTTAGTGGAATTGCCAAAAAATATTTAGTTCCCCCAAACATAAAAACCTCACTGTGGAGCCCACCTTTGGTCAGAAGAGATGGCTGAAACTCATACAATGGTTGCTGCACTAATTTCATACCACAGTTTGACACTCTCGCTTTGCGAGGAAAAAAGAAGAAAAAACCTTTAAAAGGTTTTCCCTTCACAAGCTGCTTTGCTTCCCCTCTTTTCATATTGTAATTTTTTCATTGAGGTTGGGTTTGTTTGGTGAGGGTTCCCCCCACTCCCCTCCCTCAACAAGCTGGTTGCTCAGAATTGGTATTTTCTGATTTTTAGCCCGGCTAAGAACCATTGCTAAAGTCAGAGAACAATCTCCCATTCAACTGGTCAAGAAGTCAAGGTCAAGACTAAAAGCTCAAAGCTTAAAGTGAGGCAGTCTCTGCAAAAAAATCAAGCTCTCAGGTGGGATCTCCCTCATATTCCTGGTTGTGTCAAATTCCCAGATGTTCCAATCCTTTGGCAAGGTGCAGCCCTTTCCCTCTTTCTGTGAACTAACTGCTTTAAATCCCATTATACCTTCAAGACCTAAGGCATGGACTAACTTTGCCATGCTTGGAGTCCCACAAGACAGAGCTGGCTCCTGTCACTGGAAGATGAACACCCCTATGCTGGCAAGGTTGAGTGTGCCCAGAGAAACAACTCAAGGTCAGTCTGGATGAGGTTTTGAACAACTTGATGATGCCTCTGCTCATTGCAGGGGGGCTGAAATAGGTGGCCTTTAAAAGTCCTTTGTATCCTAATCATATTCTATGATTCTGTGTCCTCCTCTCTGCTGTAGCCTGAGCTGGTTGGGCGCTTTCATATTGTGGCATATATGTTCACCATAATGAAATGTGAGTCCTTACTACATTATTTAATTTATTTTTAATCACTAAAAGTCCCCTGTGATTTGATTTGAAAATAATTTCAAAACAATCACAACTTTGTTTTTGGTGAACCAGTTATGCAGCAAAATGTAAGAGTTGCCCAGCTGCACTGCAGTATTTGAGACCAAGGCACCTTGGACTCAAACCAGAATGTAAGAAACCTTTCCGAATGCTTCAGAAATTTTAGAGAAGATAAGCCAGAAATAGATTGGAAAGAGCGAAAAAGTAATACATTAAAATTCTCTGATCCTAAGAGAAATGTAGGAAAGGTTGAATGGAAAGCTTTGCACTGAAAAGGCAGCCTGGAGCTCGCTTGAAGAGAGACTGGAGAACCAGGCAAGGAGAGCACCTGGATGCCATCAACCCTCAGCTTTCTTCTGAGGCTCACTGGGACAGTAGTAGCTGTTGATATCATTTTTCTAATAAAGTTGAAACCAGTGAGAAAGTGATGGGTATTGATTAGTGTCAGCTTCAATAAATACATGTCCAGCTCCCACACTGTGCTGGAGCATTCAGAGTCCTGCAGGTCCAAAGTAATTGTTGAGGACTCATGGGGGCGTCCAGGGCACCACAGCAAAGAGGAGTCTTTATTGACTGTGGTACTTTCATGTCTTATTTCATAACTGAGTAGCGCTGTTGTTGGACAAGTAAATGCTGTTTTGTATGACTTTCAAAAGCATTCTTTTTCAGCAGTGATTTATGGTCTCAGATCTGGTTGAACAGGTACAATGGATGAACTGAAGGAGACTGAAGTATTTGTGGTACTTGTGTTGCTGAGGAGACAGGTAGGAAGCTGCTCTTTGGGAACAACAATCTGTTGAAGAGACAGACCCTGACACCCAACATGTGCCTTCTTCAGCTGCCAAAAAATATTACTTTTCCCTCCAGCCTTGCTTCCCCTTTGCTACAAATGTCACTTCATTCCTTTAAAGTAAGTTCAGTTACTGTTAACTTTGCTGTTTATCTTTGCAGACTTTTTTTTTTAGGATAATGGGAAAATATGAAGAATTGCTATGTTGAAATATTGAAGAAATAATACTCTCTTGCTCAGCAAGAACTGAAAGTGGATGGAGTCTGTTCTGACTTCAGATAAGGGAACCATATTACTACTTCTGTTAGCACAGGATGCATTCATAATTAATATCATCAGAGTTTGTATGATCTATTATCTAAACATTTAGGTTTTTGGAAGAATAAAGAAGATTAATATCAACAAGTTTTTACTTCTTGATTCCCAAAATGGAACATAAACTCTGGTGTTGCAGCCGATGATTTGTGGAGGGTTTTTGTATTTGTGTTTTCTCCCTGTGATTGTTGTTCAACTGATCACAGGTATTTTTAGAATCAGGTAAACTAGGAGTGGCTTGGTTAGCCAGTTCTTAACATGTGGAAACACATGATAGAATTCAACTAATCAAGTCCAGTATTTGGATAAAACTTGTAAGTCATTGCAGGAACTCAGATCTGGAGTGACTCTGTTTTTACTAGTTTTAGAGAGAATGTGTTAATTACTGGAAGCCTTTACCATGTATGTCAGCACTGCTCTCAGTTAACTTCTTGGTTACTTTAGCAACTGCTTTTTAAGGCAATTTGAAAGAGGTTTTTTTTGGTGTTGGCTTTAACATTTCCATTTGTTACTATGCAAAAGTAACAGGCTAGAGGCTAAATGGTCTTTAAATACTGTTCCAGTTCCAGAGGCAGAAACTACTTGGAGCTTTGGAACAGCTGTCTACTTTTATCCTTAACAGCATCCACTCTTTCTCTAACATCCATTGACTTGTCTAGTCCTCTTAGCTTCCATTTGGGTTAAAACCATTTAAAGAGAATTTAATTGAGTTTAAAAAAACCTTAATATCTCAATTTTCTGTTGTTTCTGATAGTTTTCTAATGTTTGACTTAATTTAAAAACATTTCTAATAGGAAGCTATCAAGAGTGTTGTTCATCCCTCAACCCTCCAGCCACCTTTGTACCTTGTTAAAATACACAGTTCTCTTATTTTAGCAATTATTACATGTAAGTATATCTATACATATGTGTGTGTGTGTGTGTATATATATATATATAAATGTATGTAAGAGGTTTCTCAGCCCTTCTTACTGGGCATTGTGCATTTGCTTTTCAAAGTCTGATTTCATTCTCTGTAGTAAGACCAGAGCAATTTTATAGCATTCTGCAAAGGGAATACAAATGCAGTTGCTGACCACTTTGAGCCTTATTTGCACAAAGATGATTTCTTTAATTCAGGAGATAAATTCCTTGCTACCTAATTCTTGAAAGGCTTTTATTTTGAGGTATGTCTGATTTGTCCCTATAGGAGAGTTGTCTGTTGCCTGCCAAGGAGCACTACATCCTACCAACTACATCTCATTTAGTAGACAAATGACCCAAGTTTGATTAGGCTACAAGTCAATTTGAAGAACAAGTCAGTCAGTGCTGAGTACACCTTCTTTATCAATAATATGTGAATAACCCAACAAAAATACAGAGGTCCTGAAATGATGATCGTTCCTTTGGAGGAATGGGGGTAGATGGTGGAAAGGGAAAAAATGGAAACTCCTTTTAGTCCTGGCACTTATAGTTGAGTTGAGTGAAATTTTTTATTGGTGATAAAAAATCCTGAATTTTTCACTGAACTTCACATGGATAAAGAAAGAAAAATGCTGAAAATGTTGAGGGGTTTCATGGCAGTGCATTCTAAACAAACCATCTCCCTTCTTTCCCTTGAGATATCTTATAATTTTAATTGATTCTCTGCATTGAGACTCGAAGTGCATGATTTCATATCAAATAAGTAAAGCATGATTTCAGATGAACTGAAATGTTTTGTTTGTTCCTTCAGTTTAAAAAAAAGTTCAGCATTCAAGACCATTTGACCTGAAAGGAATTAAAAATATTTTGGACCTGCCAGAAAACTAAATAAATGCATGTTGACCTGTTCTAATCCCTGTAAAGCTCACAGATATTAATGCTAAATTTATCTTGAGAAAGGAACCTGCCTGCAGGTGCTGGGGAGATGGTTTGCCTGGCAAACCTTGGCGTTTGTCCCTGTTCTCCCTGAAGCTCAGGGGCTGTTCCCAGGACACAGCTTTCAGGGATGGGGAGTGGGAGGTGGGAGGAAGCCCTGGCTTTTCTTTCCTATGAACTGCAGCAGGAAAACTGATGGTGATTTCTTTTCACTTTTCTCTTTTGCATTTGTGTCCTCACAACTTCTGCCTCTAAATTTGCCTTTTCACCAGAGGGTTTTGGTATCCTTGCACCCATTCATCTTCTTTCCTTCTTCCCTACCATCCTTCCCCCTCTCTCCAGCCCCAATCCATGTTCATGAAGAGCACTACCTGTTGAAAGCACGTCTTCCCTGCTGTCATTGCCAGGACCCATCTCCCTCCCACCCACCCACCACAATAGAAGGGCAGCATTTCACAGTTTGCCTTTTGTAGGGCCTGACAGATTTAGAGCTCTTGTACAAATAACAAAAGAAGCCTTTGCCCTTGATTTTGAAATGCCTTGGGACTAAACCTCATGCGCTTTCACTGGAGCAGAGACTGATTCTCTCTTTCAGGGCTTTTTACTGTCATTTTGAAGTTTAAGAAATTCCTGCATCCTCCAAGTGAGCTTTGTCTTTCCTACAGTCTCTAATCAATTGCAGCTGGGTTTGTTACTGCAGAAGGTCCAAGCAGATTCAGGAACAAGGATATTTTCAAAACATAGGTAAAATTGTAACTCCTTCTCCCTCAGTTTTAAATCCTGCCAGCTTAAGTAGCCAAGGCATTGTGTATTGCAGTGCCTTTGCTCAGCCTGTCCAGATGAGGTTTTCTTCTTCTAATACTCCAATTAACCTTTTTTTTTTTGTCTGTCTCTCTGACTGCTGATTTATGGCATAATATTCTGAGATGTACAAGAAGTCGGTTGAACTTACAGATATTGCAAAATACACACATTTTTTACCTTAGAATTTGGGAAAATTTCTTCCTATACTTCTCTTCACAAGGTGAAATGAGCAGACTGTTTGCTTTGTCTAATTAAAAGACCATTATGATTATGTAGGAAACAGGAGCTGTTTGCATTGTCATTTTTGCAGTATGTTATTTACACTGATGAGTTTTATATTCTGCTTGACATCGAGAACATTCAATTGTATAATTTACAACTTTGTGAGACTTTTTAACTGAGAAAAGTGCTGCCCTTTTAAAAGGATGGAATAATTCCACTTTGAAATGTTTCCAAAAGACAAGACTTGAGGTTATGGCTAAAAAGCATAGGAAAGATACATATTTGCTTCAGCCATTATTTTCAGTAATATTTCCAATGATGTATCATTATTTTATGTATTTCTTTGTCTTTTCTCCCTCATCTCACCCTTCTGCCCTGGTTAGGAATTTGACTTTTGTTACCTGTGTGGTTTTTAATATTATTTCGTTAAACTGTAATTAAACTTCATTTCCCCTCTTGCAGAATACTTGGTTTATGGAAAGACAACTGCCATCCCATGTAATCTGTTGTTATTCAGGTCCTGCACCACGGCTTGGCATTTCATTCTGTTAAAAATGCAAGTGGGATTGTTAGACATGTCACCTACAAAGCCAGGGGCTCAGCTTGGCAGCTTACTTAATGTGCTAATTTGCTGTAATTTAATCATGCTTGGAATATGGATTGGACATCTGAGTATCTCGGTGGCAGACTTGGACTCAAATAGCCCATAAACACTTCGTTAAAGCCTGGTCAGGAAAAGTGAGCTGCGGTCGGCTCCTTGATCCCTTGCCTTTGGGACTTCAGGTGGGGTCTTTGGGGCTCGTAGGACTCCGTGGAGCTGTGGCTCTGTGCCCAGTGCCTGTGTGGAGATATGGCTGAACTCTGCAGTTTAATTAATTATGCATTAGCTGCAAATGAGATTGAGCGCGGTGAGCTCCCTTTGTAGCTCTCTGTCAGGGATAACAGAGCAAAGCCTGCTTTGCCCGCGCACAATGTGCTCTCCGGGGCTTGGGAGGGGTGGAGCCCTTTTCCCAGGCCAGATGTGGGCTCTCGGAGTGCGTGGGGTGTGGTAAAACAGGCACCTTGTTTTGCAAGTCACAGGCTCTGCAATACAGGCCAGCTTACAATGACTTGCCAAAATATTTGCCAGATAGCACTTCTCAGATGCAATCAATTAAGTCAGTGAAACTTAGAAGTTGGCCCCTAAATTAATTTCCTAGAGTGGCTTTTTTGCCCCTTTTTGAGCTTACTTTTAAGCACTGAGTTTGGGCATCTTGCTCATGCATTATTTGGTGCTAAATTGTGAAACCTGTATTTGCATTAGTAAGGCTGATAGCTGAAAATTTTCCAAAGGGTAAGTTTCGCTGTTGGACAAAAATTTGTATTCTGTTCTCAGAGAGCTCCATTTCAACCAGGTCACACAGACTGGCTGGTTTACTGGCTGGTTTGCCATTTCTTTCATTTCCCCTTTATGACTATTATGTTGTAAGACGAAAGTTAATATTTTAACACAGTATGTTTCACCATTTAAAAAAAAAAGTTTTAGCCTGGGGTATTCTATTACCTCCCTCTCACTTAATCTTCTAACAGTGCAATTATCTCTCATCTTTATGTTATTCTTTGTGTGACTCTGGTCCTGATGAGATCAATTTAGTTTTCAGCTTATCTTTTTAGTATTGTTATATCTTTTCTCTTTGTTGTGATATGCCAGAAAAGATCTCCCTGGCAGCACCTAGCTGTGGTTATTCTTAGTGCCTCTGGCCTGGCCACTTGCCACTGTGTCCACCTGGCCATTTGCACTGCACTAATTGGTTTACCCTTTGGAAAGACTTTTTTTTTTTTTTTTAAATTCTATATTTTTCAACTTTGGTAGCTTCATCTTTCTTTTCTTTTTAACACTGATTCTCTGATCTAGGTTTAGATTGCATATTAAGAAAAAGATCTTCCCTGTGAGGGTGATGAGGCCCTGGCACGAGTTGCCCAGAGAAAGTGTGGCTGCCCCATTCCTGAAAATGTCCAAGGCCAGGTTGGAGGGGACTTGGAGCAACCTGGAAAGTGTCCCTGCCCATGGCAGGGGGATGAAATGAAATGAGCTTTAAGGTCCCTTCCAACCCAAACCATGTTGTGATTTTGTGATTCAGGCAGGCACTTGAGCATGTCCTGAGTTTCAAAGTCACTGTGCTGTTGCAAAGGTGACAAGAAAAAAAGGGAACATTGCTTGTGCCTGTGTGTTTGCAAGAATGTGTGTTCACTCTGCAAATGGGGGACAATAGCTCTGCCCCAAGGAATTAACAAGAATTGCTCTCTACATGAAGTACTGTTAAATACTTTGAACTCCTGATTTCAAATGCCAGGACAAGATCATTCCAGCAGGAGCTCAGCTGCTGTTACCTGCAGGCCTTCAGGCAGCTCGAGTCTGAGACCTATTTTTGGAGACCCCAGCCCAACTTACCCCAACAGCTGTGGCAAACTCCCCCCGGCCAGATGAAAGGTGGAGCAGGCTCTGTGTTAAAATGTGATTTGACTAGAAATGGCATTACCATAACTGAGAGGCAGGGAGCTTGTAATGAGATCATATGGTCAGCAAGGCATGCAGCCGAAAAGTTTCCTTTTGGATGGCTGCTTCTTTGCAGATGAGGGCAGGACAATTCATAATGTTGGAGAGGATGCCTGGTGCATGCCCAGTCTTTGGTTTACTAGTGTGATCTTGCTTTTGGTTTGTGTAAAAAAGTGTGAGAGGAGGAATTTGATCATGCTCCTCAAGAGAATTCTGCTGCAGTAATTGCTCTTGGTTAACGATTTGCCGAGTAGCAGCCATTGTTAACCTGTGATTCAAGAAATCCCAAGGATCCCATGAAAATTGAGCTCCAAGTTAAAATTGCGTTGAGGCAGTGTCCTCCTGGAGATGCCTTTTAAACAGGGTTGACTTGGTATCCTGTACCCAGTGCACTCTGTGGGATTTCCTTCTCTTGTTTAGGCCGTTTTCAATTTGCTTTCACCTCACAGAAGCTCTCTCCCATTTTAATTCCCTGCTGGCTTTACCCAGTTTTCTTATGAGTGATCTATAGCAGAAGGGTCCAAATTCAGACTGTAGCATGGGAAAGGGATTTATAAATTATGAAACACCAATGTAGCTGAGCAGGATGGTTAAGGGGGAGAAGAAAGACAAGTAGAGGACATTTGGAAAACAAAGCAGAGAGCAGAGGAAGGTGAGCAGGGCTGTAAAACCAGCAGAAATAAGTTTTTAAAGAAATGAAAAATCAGAGAAACTATTGGTTAGGGAATGAACAAAGCACAACACGATTGTGTGCAACTGGACTGAAAAACAAAACCCCAAACTGAGGAACTTAAAAACGGGAGAATAAATCACTAGGGGATAAAACCCAAGGTTTGATGACTGTTCACTGTCAACTCCAACCTCCATGGGTTGGGCTTCAATTTACCATGGAAGACAAGCAAGGCTTTTGGTAGAATACATGATCAGGCTAATTGGGGGCTGATTAGGGAGTCAGTTGATCACAGAGGAGTGAAGCCTACAGGATCTGAGTGGCAGGGAGTGCTGCAGAAAGATGGCTCATGAGTTAAGGTGCAATTCCCAAGAGAGCAGTTCTCTGTCAAGCTGTCAGTGGGGCTTGGTACTTTTCCAGAGGTGCAGATGTATGTGAGCAGTGGGAACCTGAGAGCTAAAGCAAGTCCACCCTGTCTACTTCTGCTTCCCTACCACACAGCCTGTTCCTCCTGCATTTGCAGCACTGAGGGATGGATGGGCTCATGCTTACACTGGGATTGTAGTTCCAGGCTTGGAGTGGCACTGTCACCAGCTGTGGTGCAGCTGAGCAGGGCTGGGTGCCCGGGCCTCCTGTGCTGTCACAGATGTACTTGCCACCACAGCAGAACGGGCTCCAGCTGTGCTTCACTGGTGCCCAGTCTGAGTCACTGGGGTGAAAAACATAAAAACAACAACGCAAAAGCTAGTGGTTTGCAGCAAGGAATGGGAAGCTGGCAGTTCCTTCAACAATGTGTCCCAGGAATTGAGATGAGTGGCAAAGCAGCAGATCAGAAGTGCTGGTCCTCGTGTGGCTGCAGAGAAGGTGCTCAGCAGTCGGCTCAGGTGTTTGTCTGCTCCCACACTGACAGATGAAGTGTCCACAAAAGCAAACCAGCTGCATTTCAATGGTGGCTGGCTGGTCTGAATGCTGCACACTCAGGTTTGAAATGAAATTCCAGCTCATTGCTGTGCTGACAAGCTGCAGATGATGGCTGTGAACATGACACACAGTTCAGTCTCCCAGCTGCTCATCCTGGTCTCTGCTCAGGGCTTGCCAGAAAGTTTCCTTCTCCCTATCAGAAAGAGGAGGTAAAATATTAGAAACTGCTTTATTAGGACAATATTGGTGCTGTGAGATTGGGGAACCCTAAGGCTGGTACTGTTAAAGTGCAGTTGTTTCATAAGGACTGTAGGTGCAGCCATATTTTCCTGAGCCTTTTTGAAAGGGGTCATAAAAAAAACAAAACAAGGTCATGAGCCAGCAACTGTGGATTTGGTGGATGTCCTAAAGGGAGTGACAGAAAACACAGGGAGAGGCAGTTTTCATGGCAGGCAGTGTGTTCATGCTTCAGTAACTCAGAGCAGCTGTTTGAGCTTTGCCTGCCATGATGGGTGAGGCAGAATCAGGAGATGTCATGTAATTGGGTTTCCATAAAGAACATGATATCAAACATTCACGAACAAGGCAAAAATTCCCAGAAAATAAGGTGGTGTCATCCCAAACTGTTGCAGATGGAGAATTCTTCTGAAGACCTGCAAAGGCAATACTAATTTACAACATGGGCACTTTTTATTCCTTCTCTGGAAGATGGTCTGCAGCTGTAGGAGAAAAATTACTGAAACATCACTGAGTTTTTAGCTGGCATTAGAAAAAAAGAGGGGTTGAGGGATTTTTGGATGAACTGTTAGAGTGCTGCTGTCTTTTGATTTATTTTGAATGAGCAGCAAAAGTGAAAAATAGAAGCTTGTCTCTGAGTGGTTAATTTTCACAAATGTGAATTTTTCCTAGCAGGAGCAAGAGGGTTTCAACACAGGCTGTTGTGAGGCTCTGCAAATGCTCTCCATCTCTCTTGGGAGATGGAGAACAAAGATGGCACCAATAATTAGTGGCTGATTTGGCAAAAGCTGCTGAAAATTGATATCTGAGGCAGAGGTCTTGGGATGATTTAGTAAAACAGTGCAGTTTGAGATTACTTTTGTGATGTTAGTGTTCAAAGTGCAGGGGTGATCAGAAGGAATGTAATGTGCAAAATGTGAAGCAGGAATATGGTGTCTTATTTAGTTCTTTGTGCTTTCTCTTGAGCTTTTCTAGCATATTGTTAGCAGTACAATGATACAGCAAAGTTACTGACGTTAACTAAGGAAAGTTGAGATGCCAAAACACCACAGATTTCTCATTTACTACAGACGGAGCTTTGTTTCTCTTTGCTAAGATAGGGGTATTAATTTCACTTGGATGTAACTGTCATTTAGGAGCAAATCCAACATGGAAATAACATCGCATGGTCCAGCAAATCCAGCAATTCATCATTCAAGATCCTGAGAGGCAGAGCAGCACTGGAGGAGGACTCTGGGGTTTGTGGTCAGGCGTGTGTGGAGGCATCCCTGCCCATCTGGGGACAGCCTCTGGGAAAGAGCACTGGGTGGGAAGTTGGGATATGAACCAGAAATCTTGCAGCTACTGTTGTAAATGTTTTGAGCTGTGTATCTGGTCTTGGGATGGTTCCAGCACCAGCTGGAGCCAGTGTGGCTTTCTCTCTGCTGGGAAACACATGGGGTTGGTGCCTCAGAGGTACCAGTGCCCACTGGATGTGTTGTCTTGAGACGGAACAGTTGAGGGGTGAAGGTAACTGTGTGTACAGAGAATTTTTACGATGCAAAGAAAATTTAAAGTGGTTGGTTGGCACCTACTGGCAGTGAGGTGACTTCCAAGGAACATCCTGGTAACTTTTCTCAGGAGTTGGCAGGACTGTAGGGACTACAGTGTGACAGTGATGAAGTGAGCAGCAAAGAGGGAGGACAGGCAGTTTTCACTGCAGGATGGTAGGATCACATTTTGCCTCTGGCTGATTTACTCACAGCAGGAATAAAGACACTGCACCAGGAGTTAGTTTGACACATAAGGGAAAGAAATGAAAGCACAAAAGCTCAGATACCTTGACAGCCAATCACCCACCCAAATAACAGCCCAGTAGCCAGCAGAGCTTCCTGTCCACAGCCTCACTGCAGGGCTCAGGCTCTCCCTCTACCCAGCACTACTGTTCTGCAGTAGCACCTCTGATAGCTTTGCCTTGCTGCTGATTGCTTTAGCTTTTTATGAGCAGCAGAGAGAAGACATGACCTGCAGCCCCTGCCAGTCTAGGCTTACTTTCCTACAGCGCTTTTAAGATTTATGGTCAAATTTTACAGTAGCTGTGATTTTTCTTGTAGATCATGAATATATGATTGCCTCATGGTCCCACAGTGAGTCCCCACTGTGATGGCTTGGTCACTACTTCTGAGCACTAGCTAGGAAATTTTAACACTGAAGTTTTCCTGGTGGAGTAAACCACGAGGCAGGGCTGGAGCTGGCTGCCTGGCAGGTCTGGAGCCTGATAAAGAGCTGCCTCCATTTCTGCCAGGCCAGGCTCGTTCGCCCTCCATGGCTTACCTGGGTATGACAGCTGGGCTCTTTGTGAAGAATGAGTTTTCATGCTGAATCATGGATTCTGATCAGACTAATTTTAAAAGCTTGTGGCCCCAGGAGCAGAAGCTGCTGGGAGCCTTGTGGCTGGCAGTGAGAACGTGGTGGTTGTGCTTGTTAACTACATTAAATGTTGCTGTTTGGGGAGAAGGACATGGGGGCTCCATGGGGATGTAGGATCATGACGTGGGACCTTCCTTCTGTCCACTGAGCAAGGGGAGCCCTGCCAGTGCAGCGCAGAGGAGATCCCTGCAGCTGTGGATCTCAAGCGTGTCCTTGAAGCTTGCTGGAAAATGGCAAGAAGCTGTGTCTTTCAGGGGCTGTCCTTTGCCTGGAGGTCTCTTCCAAGAGGACAGAGACCAGCTTCTCACCACACAAGGCACAGCCTGGGGCCCGGGGCAGTAACGATTGCTCCGTGTGGGTTGGGGATGCCTGGTGTGTGTCCCTCCGGGCAGCCGGAGGCTGTGCAGGTCGGTGTGGTGTTCTCACCTCAGCGGGGAGCTGTGGGGCACTCTACTCCGGCTGCACATTGCCCAGGACCTGCTGACACAGCAGCCTGAGGCAGCGAAGTTCAGGCAGGAGCACAGATGTTCTTGCAATGAGCTCAGTGATCTGGTGACTCATTCCCTTCCCAAGCAGCCACTTTTGATGTGAAAACTTCAATAAATGAAAATGGAGAATCCACTTTTGTAACATTTCCAAGAGCTATTTCTCATTTCTGGTTTGAAGGTGATGGCTTGGGCTTCCTCCCTTTGCTTCCCATTGTATTTCTGTGAATGAAGAATTGGGACCTTTACTCAACTCACAGCCCTCTCACCACCTTTGCTGACCTCTCCAAGCGAGTCTTTCCTGACATTTGCTAAAATCAAGAGGTTCTTAGCGTGATTCCAGTCTCTTGTAATGCAAATGGTAATAATGATATTAATACTAATCATTGTTATTCTGTACGATGAAATGTCAAGATTCCATATTTTCAAGTTAATTTTTAGTGGGTAAGTGCCACATTAAGCATGTCCATCTTGTCAGAGAACATGCTTTTCATATCACAGGAACTGTTAGAAATTATTAGTAATGAAGGGGACAACTGTCGTGCCTGGTGGGTTGGTCTTTGACATGCAGTAATGCAAAGTGACACGGAAAATTTGGAATGAAGGGTGTAAAGCTGCTCAAAAAATTGTGGAAGTTGCTATAAATTAATTAATCTTATATCTAAAATGTGGCACTGAGCTGTTGTGATAAACAGGATCCATGTCACTACTGTTGGATTGCATGTGTGTAACTAGGAAAGGATCTAATGGGCTGAGGCCGGGGGGACTGGTTTGGTGGTACCTGCCTGGATAGCAAAAGGTTGTAGTGGCAACTGCACTTACCTTGAAATAGGAGCCTGTGGGCAGTAAGATCAGACTTTGAGGTACATGTCTACCTTTAACTGTTCTAAATAGAGGCTATCCTGGGTAGCACAGGATCCCTGGACAGTGTATTTCTGTTAGAAGTACTTTTAAGCAACAAGTATTTTACTGCAAACAGCTCCATTCTTCTCATCAAGATTCTCCTCATTGGTATGACTTACTGCTCTTTTGGGCCTGTATTTATTATGCAGTATTACTTTGTAGAAAGTATTGCTTTTACTTTGCAAAATAAAAACATTTTAGGTCATATTTCTCTGTCAATTAGGTCATTTTTAATTGGCGTTACGTGAAACTAATATATCATTATTAGCTGTTACATAACACTCAGAACATAACAAATACTGCTACTTCAAATTTATCTTAGCTGAAACCTGAACCTCTCCTGGCTGATAACTCATTTGTCTGTTTGATTTCAGCCTCCAACCTCACTGGTTTGGACAATCTCGACAGCGCGCTGGGCCTTGTTGAGGAGCAGGTGCAGAGATCGAGGCAGCGCCGTCGAAGGCACGCGACAGAGGATGATTACAACATCGAGGTCCTCCTGGGGGTTGATGACTCAGTTGTTCAGTTCCATGGGAAAGAACATGTTCAGAAGTACCTGCTGACCTTGATGAATATTGTGAGTACAGCCCTGCTAGCTGCCCTGTGGGAAGGCTCTGAAAGGGCTGGGAATGTAGGTTGGGTAAGCCACTTGAATAAGAAGTAAAAGATTTTTCTCGTGGTAGGAGAAAAAATAACTCTAGGAGGGAAATCCAGGCCACTTCCAGAAAATCCAATTGGGGAGAAGCAAAAGGAAAAAAAAAAAAGAAAAAGGAACCAAGACAGAAGCTGAGTGTGGGACTGTTAAAATGTTCAAAGTCCTGCTTATGTACTTTGGTGGGTGGGGACACAAGGTCAGGGGCTCAGGTTTTTGGAAGTCATTATGTTTTAGCTGTATATTCCCTTAATCTAAGCTTCCTGCTGAGGAACACGGTTTGAAGAACTGTCTTCAAATAAGGTTCTAACAGAAATTACAGTTCGCTTTTACATTTTTAAAACTACTCAGCTAAATTCTTTGATTTCTCAACAGCCACTTTAGGTCCCAGGGCACCTCCCCGCTCCTTGTTCACACTGCAGTAAAATGTTATGCAGTATAACACTGAGCTTTCTTAAATTGATTTAGTATTTACTCCATGACTGACATCTTTAGGTTTCCTTAGTTAAATATTTAATCTTCAGAACCATAGTCTGTGCAACAAACTATATAGTGTAGGAGTGATGAAAGGAGACACTGGGGAATATTGTGTTTGAAAGAATCACTTTTTATTTCTAAATATCAATGCAGCAGTCCTCTAGTACCCCAGACAGTAAGCAAGGATGCTATTTTTTGGAAAAGAACCAAGACTTGAAAAATCATCCCAGATCAAAACCAAAATAGATTTTATTCTTTTGCCCAAAAAATAGAAGTAAATGATAACCCCCCCTAAGAGGCAACTCATTTGGGGATGACTTTCTTCCTTCTCCTTCTCATCTGGAATAGGAGTCTTTTCTCAATAAGACACACTTCTGAAAAAGCTTTGGGCTCAGTGAATGTGTGTTCTTAGTAAAATAGTGTTGAGTAAAAATTTGTAGGTCTGCTCTGTTTTTGACAAATGGAGTCTGACTGCTGAAGTTTACGGTCATGTCAAGAGGATGAGCCTGTAGATGACTCCTTTCACTTTACAAAACACAGAGGCAGAAATCCAGGCTATTAGGTAGATTTGCCTGGGATGTAGTTTTTCCAAGATATATTTTTTTCAATTATGAAGCTTGTTTTTTTCTTTCTTTATTATGTTCTTTTAGCAATGTGCAGAATATCACTGTTTTTCATTTTAAATGAGAGCTGGAATACAATTTAAGAAAATCCCCTGTGTGATATAAATTCAGTTATGACTTTTTGGAACAGCATTGTAAATAGTTAAAAACCTGCCCTAACACTGGAGTTATGGGGTACTTGGTGTCTGCTCTGATGGCTGTAAATGCATATATTCTAACAGAAATGACATAGTGAATTTCATTTATTTGTGTGGTTTGTTTCCTCTGAGGCTTAAAACAAAGTCTACAGTGAAACAGATGGTTTTATGCATCTCTAAATTAACAAGTCAAACAGGCCAAACCAGGAATGTGGCAAACAAGCCAAAATAGATTAAACAGGACTCTTTACTTATCATGTCACTTAAATCTATTTTTAAGGATTAAAATATACAGTAATGGTAAAGAAGCCATAAATGTTCCAGCTCTGGAATATACTTTTTCCTAATTTTAGTAAACCATCCAAGACACAAATTGCAAGAAATAACAACTCTTAAGCAGCCTGTCTCTGCAAGTGGTTTAGAAAGTGCAGCCTGTGTAACCATCCCCACAGGGCACAGCAGCTCTTGGCATAGGCAGCTATTGTTCTGTTGAGAGCTCTGAGGTACAAGCATGTCTTTTGGGGACTGAGGATGTGTCCCATGCCTTGTGCCCAAATTCGAGGAGCTGTTTGAAATCCCCAAGGCCTCTTGAGAGGCTCTGGATAATCACTGGCAGTCATCAGTGTTGTCCTATTCTTTCCTTCAAAACTCAGCTGGTTTCTAGACTTTGTATTTTAGCAGAGGGGTGGGTGATGGTAACCAGTGCTGTTTCCAGCTCTAGCACAGAGAGGCAAGAGGACTTTGTTACTGCAGATGGTGGTGCTGGGGACCTGTATTGTGTCAAGGGACATCACAGTGCAGAACCTCTCCTTCCCCTTGGCAGGGCAGCTCCAGCTCTTGCCCTCATTACTGGATGGGTGCAAGGTGTAATTCTGTGTAGAACATGGCTTTGGTCTTCTTTCCTGAGATTCACAGTGATTCCCCCATTGTCCTCCCTTCTACCTCTTTGAATAGTTGGGGGTTTTAATTTAGAAAATGACTCCAATATAAAAGGCTTTGGGGTCCCTGGCTGTTGGGGGTCACATGTATGCAGTGTGTTTCTGATGAGAAAGGTCCAAGGTCACTGAAAAAGAAGAGACAGCTACAAACAATTCCAGCTGTATTTTTAAATCTAATCAGAGATCCTCTCATAACCATCAGATTGTGTGTACCCTGCTGGTTTTAGGATGTAATCAATTAGCTTCCTGTAGTAACAAGGCATAGAATCAATTAGCTTTGTATGGTAACGAGGTAGTAAGCATATAATCAAGAATGCATGGTAACAAAGTAAAATAATAGTGAAGGTGTTTACTGGAGACAAAACAGGTGATCAAATAGTTGGATTTCTGAGGTTCCAAAAATGTAATAAATCTTAGGTGAATCGCCCCTCCTGGGGCAAGACATTACTTTCCCAGAAGCAACTCTGAGCATGGTTGCTTCTCCCGCTGTGTTTGATCTCCTTGTGTGTGATGGTGTGAGCAGTTGTCCTTAACTAACTTTTCCCAGGGATCTTGGGTGGAACCCTACCACCAACCCAATCAAAACAATATTTTTTTTTTTCAAGCCCAGTGCAATGACTGCACATTCAGTAAAATCTGTTTTGTGCAGCTTAAGTGATGTGTTACAATCCACACCTAAAAGCCATGAAGTGAGAAAAAACAGGGGCTGGGTGTCCTGGATATCTTGAATAGCTGTGCTAATATTTATCCCAAAGTTTGGAAATGAAGTCACTCCCAAACAAATGGTGATAGATGCCAGAGGATTTTTAACACATTGGGCTGCAGCCACGTGTTGTCTGACTGTGCGCCAGCCGTTCCACTGCAGTGAGCTCGGCCTCATGCCTCCCCTTTTTCATCCTCCAGTCATTTCCTCTGAAACTCTGCTTTCTCTTGACCTCCTCTCTTTTCTCTGCTCAGCACCATGGGGACATTCAGTCACCTTTGGAAAATATGCCATGATTTTCTCTTTAGAGACCCTCGGCTGCCTCTCGCTTGCACCATTTTCATTTGTACGTCATGCTGTGTTTTTTCCTGGGAAGGATATTGGCCTGCACAGTCCTCTGCATTTCCAAGCGTGAGCCTACACATTGCACAAATTAACTTTGTATTTATAGCATGCAGGAGCATTGCCACAGAGGAGAGATATTTGGGTGGATTCTTGTAGCTCTTTACTTACTCAAGAACGTAGAAGGTAATTCAATTTCAGCAAGAAAGCATCTCAAACCCCCAATAATTCTATCTGCTTGTATAATGGTTTGGGAAACATTAGGAAAGTGCAGGGCTAGAAGTAGCAATGGAGAATTACCTTGTTGGTTGGGAAAGAAAAGGTTTTCACTGCAGGATGCTTTGGGAGGAGGAGAAGGGTGCTGAATGGATGTCATTGAGTTGAATGGCTTGGATGGGTGCACTGATCACAGGGTGAAAAAACTGGCTGGATGGTCAAGTCCAAAGGGTGGTGGTGAATGGAACCAAATCCAGTTGGCAGCCAGTCCAAAGTGGTATTCCCCAGGGCCAGCAGTGTTTAATATCAGTGATCTGGATTAGGGAATTGAGCGCATCCTCGGTACACGTGCAGGTGCACCAAGGTGGACGGGAGTGTTGATCTGCTGGAGGGCTGGAAGACTCTGCAGTAGGATTTGGACATGGCCTCAAGTTGCTCCAGGAGATGTTTAGATTGGATATTTGGAAAAATGTCTTCATGGGAAGGGTTGTCGAGCATTGGAACAGGGTGCCCAGGGAAGTGATGGAGTCACCATCCCTTGAGATGTTTAGAAGATGTTTGGAGGTGGAGATGTGGTGTTGTGGTGGCCTTGTCAGTGCTGGGTTGATGGTTGGACTTGATGATCTTAAAGAGCTTTTCCAAGCTAAAGGGTTCATTGACTCTGAAGTGGGTGTTGTTGGTAGCCACCCCGATGCTGAAATTCTCTGATCATTTCATAACCCTCTTAAAAGTAGTTTCCAGTGTTAAGCAATTTTTAATTTCTTTTCCATTCTTTTGCTGTAAAAGGACTGATATTACAATATTTATATATATTCATGTAATGGATATATGGCCAAAATATTTGTGATACCAAACCCCATCTCCTCAAAGTAGCTAAGTGCCTAACTGCTGGTATTTCAAAGGGAGATAGACCCTAAATAGGATTTATGCCTCACTCTGGGTAGATTTATCTGAGTATTTAGTCATTTACTGGCTTTTGAAATCAGTAAGAATCAGAATTAAAAATTAACTCATGGGATTTTGTATCCCCCAGCCTTCAAGTGAAACTTCAACTCCAGAACAAATACATTAAACAACTTTTCATTTGAATAACTGAAATCAATGAGAGTTATGCAGCTGGGGGCTTTGGAAAGTCCCTAGAGTCTTTCACCTGCATCTTTCAGCACTACACATGTCTTTGAAATTGTGGCCCTGAGGCGCTGTTGAATGTGTTATCTGTCCTCTTTAATAGGATGTACATGATACTACTATTATAGATGAGATTTCTGCTCTCATATCTCTGGCTGATGAGGGATGAAGATTTGCAGGTACAGAACAGCAAGTCCCTAATGAGAGGAAAGGGCAGAAATGCCATCAGTTTCTAACTGACAGTTGGATAAAAACCTGAAAGCATGTCTAATTCAAGCTGTTAAAAAGAAAGTGATGATTGAATACATTGAAATAATGGTGCTCCCTATCTTCAGAATCACGCTTTTTAAACTAAAAAGCATTTTTTTTAGACAGCAAGGATAGTTCAATAATGCAGAATTTGACTGGATTTCTGAAAATTAAATAATTCATAAGCTCCAATGCTCATTATTTAAAATCAGTTTATTTTAATATGGGCACTTTAAATTTGAACTAACTCTAAGAAGTTCCACAAATAACAAATGTAAGTCCAACTCTATTCATCTGAGGGACTTGAGCTGTCAGTAGCTGAATTACAGCTTGTTTGAAAGTTTAAATATATGTATGTGAGTTAACTCCACCTTTTGACTGTTCATTATAAACCAGTAGCTGTGGCTGGTGTGAACAGTGTCTGAAGAGGCCTCCATGAGGTTATTTTTGTTCATTATCTTGATTGCCACCCTACAGTGGAAGCTGTAATTGTGATTGGGCATTCAGGGGCTCCTGCAGGAGAGACCCTCTCAGAACTCTTAGAGGTTGTGCTCATTTTCACAGGGATAGTATTCCCAGTGTCAATTAGGTGAGCATTGCTCATTATTGGTAACTGGAATGTGCCTTGCTGCCCTATCACACAGGTTTTGGTACCGTCCTCAAGGTAGAGGGTAGGTACTGTTAAAAGACAGAGTTTTTCATTTACTCCAAATACCAACATGAGCTTTAGCCACAAAGCTAGTCCCTTTCAGCCAGGGACTTCTGAGTTGTGACAGTGTGGTTTGTGTGATGGAGTGTGGATAATTAGGATCAGCTTTCAAATTCTGGATGCTTTTCTTAACCAAACCACTTAGATTTCAAGAGGTCACCATATTTATTACTTTGACACCACACCCCTATCCCTTGTAGTAAAGTGATAAATCAGTCTGCTTAATTATTTTATGATGCTATAGTTGATTTTATTAACGTGATCATGAGACAGCAATTCAGAAAAATACTGAGTCTGTTGGTGCAAAGGTAATTTACAGTGTTTAGAGAAACTTCTCACAGCAGTGGTTTATGAGCAAGAATGAAAAGTTCCAAGAGCCTGCGGGAGGAACTAAGAAAAATAAATTAGTCATGAAGTCAGAAAACAAAGTCTATGACCTTTCTAAAGCCAATGTTACAGTCAAAGATGAGATAGAGACCCGTAACATGAAGCTACCTAGTGCCTTGCCAACACATCTGCTGGGGAATGTTTTTCATTTTGATCAGAAGCAGCTAACTTGGACTTGGTAACATCTACTGACTCTGACACCAGAGAAGGTAAATCAGGACTCAGACTCATATTTGCATAGAAAATGTGAGATTCTTATCTCTGTTTTGCAATGTACATTGCCAAGCTCTTGTAAAACTGCCTGGTGTATGTGGTTTTGAGCAGAATGATAGATGTTTTCCAAATGTGAGATCACAGTTTGACCTTTAAGTTTCATGTGTGTTGTGTGCTTTCATTCTTCTTTTTTCCTTGTGATGCTCAACAAAGATTTCAGGAAAAAAAAAGAGTTCCTCTCTGAGGAAATGAGGAAATGCCTTGTAAGGACTAGAAAGGGAGACTAGGAGCCCTTGATTTTGCTTTATGACTTTGTGTGACCATAGCACATCCACGAGAGGAATTGATGTAATGTTATTCCTGTAAGATTAAGATAAAGCTTTGGGAATGTCAGAAATGCTCATTTGGAATCTTCAAAAGCATAAAGGAGGTGATGAAAATCTAAGAGCATAGTGGTGTTTGAAGTGGGACCACAGAAAAATAAAGTGAGAGGGGAACGCTTTTGGGAGGGTCAGATTACAGAAGTTTGTGCTCAGTATCCACCATGACATTTCTGGTTCCTATTCTGTAATTCAAAACAGACGTTTCTTACAGAAATAGACAATCACTGGATGCCCACCAGGCACCAAGGCTTTGCTGCAGACAATTATGATCTGATGAATGAGCTGCATCTCGGGCTGGGCTCTAACAATGGCTTGCCAGGAGCTCTGCCATCCCACAGGGAAGGAACTGATGCGCTCCAGCTCCTCCAGTATCACTCTGGCAGCGATCCACGCATGGTCTCAGCTCTGCCTGGGAGCACGTAGCCATCAGTAATTTCTGCAACAGTAGTTGTGTAAGGATGCTGGGTGATCAAAGGGCAGGCTAATCAGCTTGGATGGATCAGCAATTTGTGGTGGCTGCAAAACCAGATGGCTCTTGGTTTGTGCCCTCTCCAAATGGTCAGATGTGCCCTCTGATTGCTGCTGTCACCGGGTCGGGGCTGTTTGACACTGATGTAGCCCGAGGCTGAAGCTGTTGAATGTCCAGCAGGGGTGTGTGCTCGGTAGCCCGAGGGAGCAGTGCTTACCCGGGCGTAAGGAGCAATCCATGGAGCCGCCTCGGGATGAACCCGATGGTTTATGGTTCAGGAGCCGTGTTGTGATGAAATGATCTGCCTTTTGCATAGCAGATACTAACAAACTCTGCAAGGCTGGGAACTCCTTCAAACTGCATGAATTAGTTTGCTGATGATTTGCCAAAATATGCAGATTATTCTCCTATGGCGCATTGGTTTAATTAGGGATCCAGGGAACCACCTGACTTCCCCTAAAAATCCTGCCAGCTCTATCAGCATGTAACCTGCTCTGCACCAAGACCAGCAGAACTGCAGGCTGTTGATTACTATTTGTGTTATAGGAGCTTTCAAAATTCCCTTTTAGGGTTGGGCCTTGCTTTGCTCAGTAATCAAAACTTTCCAGTGCTTCTTTTACCAGGCATGAGACACCTCACAGGCGCTTGGCTTGCCTTTAGCTTTTTGATGTATTCTATGTGCTTACTGTGCTGACTTGAAACTTGCTCAAGGCAGAAGAATTATAAAATTAGCAGAGAGGGACAGATGAAAAAAAGTAAATAAAGTCTTTGTTTTTCTTATGTAGCACCAATCTGTGCCAGCCTGATTTCTACACAGAAACTTTAAATAGAAATGCATATTTTCCTTTGAAATATCCCAGAAAAAGAAACCAAAGATATCCCAAAATAGTTCATGAACTACAATAGCTTGATGAAAGTCTCTTTACAGTGTTTCACTATGCTTTGAATTCTTTGAGATTTACCCAGCCTTCTTCATCACCCTCTATAAATGCTGAATCACTGTAGGACATCTACCAAGATTTAATGCATTTACTGCCTTCAGTTCAGGAGCTGGGATTTTGGGATGGTCTCTATGTACATTTTTTTTTCCTGTGCAGCAACTTACTTTTGGACTTACTGATCTAAGAACAACAGGAGATTGACGCTGGCTTTTCTTCTGTTGGTATTAATCAGGATGTCCTGCTGAAGTACATGGAGATGCAGTGCTGGAAAAGTACTTGAACTCTTTTTCACAGCCGTGTGTATTTATTGCACAGACGTCTGAACATGTATCTCCATTGTCTGATTGTCTCTGCTTTCAAAGTAGGTTTCAAAGTTTAAGTTGCTCTCAAGCCTGAAGCTTTCTGATTGCACAGGCTGGTTGGTAATTTTCTGCCCTATACATTGAGCTGCATTAGCTTGACTCTGCTTTCCTGTTGGAATAAGAGATGGAAATATGGAGAATCTGAACTAGGGATTGTGGTGGCCCTTTCAATGTGTGCACTTTTCATGAACCTTTGAGAACACAACATTCACTTGGATCTTGTATCTCTAACAGCTTCCTGAAACAAATAGGTGTGATTTAGGCCGTGCTGAAGAAAAAGAAAAGCATCTATTGCAGCACATTATCCATGTGCAGTGAGACACTCCTAGCAAACCACAGTTTAGCTCAGAGAAAGATGCTGTGTGATGAGGGCTTGGGCTCATCCTTATTAATGAAACCAAGACCCAGAGCTTTGAATTGGCCCACTGTCTTGCAGAAAATCCAGGATCCCAGGAGAATCAAGCAGCTTTTTACAGTGCTTGTGCTTTTCTGTTCATTCAGTTTGTTTGTTAGATGTCATTTGCATGAATAGTCAAACAATGTTTTTAATTCTGTTCCATCAATGTTTTCAAGCCAAGTTTCCCTTTGGCACACGACAGCGATACAGTTGTTCGGTTACTCAACGATTGTTAAAAGAGGCTTAGGTTAAATTCGGGAAGTTAATGAGAGAGTAGTGTGCACCAATTTGGATTATGCTTTATGAACTAATTAAATACTTATTTACATGCTGTGTTTACTGTCCTCTATACACAGCAGTTTTTGTTTAATACTCATTTCATGTACAGGTAGTTTACAGCTTATTTCAACCTCATATTCTTGATGTGAGTGCTCTCTCCCACCACACAAAGAAGGAGCTAAATATCCCTGCCTTCCTTGACAACATTCAAGGGTCTTTTTCCTGGGTGAAAAAATTTTTGGAAAGCAAAATGTGTTTATGTCTTACCTCTTTATAGCCTGTATTCAGCAATGGTTCTCAAAGGAAAAATAAGAGAGTTTTTAAAATTTCAGAATATAAAGTTAGTCTTCTAAAGTCTCATTTAAACATGCAAAGAGATGATCTGACTTCTAGAGGGGTTGTTTACAAAGCAGATCTGAACATAACCAGCTCCTTCTACACTGCTACAAAAACAGAAGCCCCTGAAGCCACTCATAGCCATGGGCCCCTCATCCATCATCTTAATCCAAGGATCCCCTTACACATCAACCAGTAAGGAGCCTGGGTCCCAGGCATCCCCCAGAATGTTCCCCAGGTGTCCTGGAGGGTGTGAGCCTCCTCCTGGAGCTGTGGTTCAGTAGGACACTCAGCACTGTTGAAAACCTGGATGTCTACCAGGCATAAAATAAGGCTCTTCTGTCAAAAAATACTGATGAAACGAATTAAAATTCACTTTAAAATGTCAGTGGGGATTGCTTAGCAAAACCTACACTGATGTATTTAATTTTAATGATTTTTGAAGAGATAAAATATGGGCCATTAAAACTGGGGCTGATTGAAGTAGCAGGACATTATTTACCATGTTTCAAATGAAAGGTTCCCTGAAAGTTATTTATTAGCTTGAAGTAATGAATCTCGTTTGTAGGAATAAATGAAATCTAGGTCCAACCAGCAAAGCAGTTCAGTTTGGTGCAACCTTTACTGAGGGAAGGAGGTTTAAGAAAAGGAGCTTGCCTTGCAGGGATCTCATCTGCCTCTTCTAATTTGTAAAGCTAAACTCCTGCCATTTGGCCAAGTCTCATGCAGTCTTCATCACCGAATACTTAAATCAGCCTCTTTAACAGTTAGTATTTGCCCAGCTTGCTTGTAGCAGTGTTTCCTAAGTAATCATTATTCATCCACATTTCATTCTGTACTCTAAATATTTACAGTTTTCTTTTCAGTGTTCCTGGGGTGATTTCCCCGTGTGCGTGTTCAGTTATGTAGCTCTGGTATATAAAAAAAAGAAGACAATTTTAATTTGCTGGTATTTTGTAGCTTTTGTTCTGCTTGCAAAGTTTAACACTGATGAGTTTTGACACACAATAAAGCCAGCCCATGTGCCTGACCAGCTTTTCGGGGGAGGTACATCCTCTTGGCAGAGTGTGATGTGATGTGTCCCAGATGGAAGAGTTACAGGGTGCAGCTGAGCTGATCTGGTGAATGGCTCTTGGGAGAGAGGTCCTGTCTCTGTGCTCATTCATCCCCTTCCCTATGCACGGTCCTGCTCAGCAGAAAGATATTTGGGATTTTGCCTGGATTCCCAGGCTCCAGTGGGCACACATGGGTCAGCTCAGCTGCATCATATGGGTGCACCATGATAGCTCCAAGTCCAGTTAGGCTGGCACTTATATACCGGCTAATCTGAAATCTCTGAGTATATGTTTATTTTAAATGATTCCCTAAATTATGGCCTGTTGGGAGACTACAACAGAGTTTGGAAAAAAACCCATTCCGTCTCTCATTAGTGGAATTTTTCATGTTCTAACTATGATCACAAAGTGGTGTCTGGCCTAATGACAGAGCATAAAAGGTACCAACTGTATCACTGCCTTCATAGTTACCATTGTTAAAATGCTGAACTCTTTTGCAGGTTAATGAAATTTATCATGATGAGTCCCTGGGTGCTCACATTAACGTTGTCTTGGTGAGGATAATCCTGCTGAGCTACGGCAAGGTAAGGAAAGGTTAATTTAAATGGAGGATATCAATATCTGTAGACTTCATTCTTTTATGAACAGTGCTGTTACTGGTGACATGTATTTGTTTTGTATTTTAATTCATATATATTATCCTTACCAGTTCATGAATATAAAGAACTTTCATGATTATATATGTATTTGTTTATCAATTGAACTTTGCATTTCAAATAATTTCAATTTCTTCTGGGTTTTCCCTGTGTCATTTAGAGTTACTGCTTAGCTCTGACAGTCTGTCTTTTCAGATTTGTTTGGAATAGTCTATGAAACATAGAGAACATTTTGGCTCCTAAAGAAAACACAGCATATTCTGGTAGAACTGTATGTAAGTAACAGTACACACAAGGTCAGTTCTGCGTGATGCTGATGGCTACTGCCTCTAAGAACTCGTTTATAGTTGTGCTTATAATCAGTGGAACTACAGATGGGCTTAAAGTTAAATGGGAGTTCTGTGGTATAGGGGCCAGAAGGCAAGAGCTCTGCCGATCAAATCTGTAATTAAAAACATCAAGTGTTCTTTCTCTCAGTTTCTGTAGAAGGGGTTGCTCCACAGGCAAAACTTGGGTAAAGAGGAACAAAATGTTAAATGGGTTTCAAAAGTATTGATCTGTTCAGTACCTGTGCCCTGTTATTGCCAAGTCAACATCAGATTCCATGGAAACAGGAACAGGGCATTTCAAGTATGTTGGTAACTGCTTTGGTTAAGGACATGTGATCTTAGTGCTCTCCAATGCAGCATCAGGCCCAGCTGCTCAGAGCAGGGTGCTAATGTACCTTCCTGTGACTGGAGTTGCTGGCATTTGCATGTTCCTGTAGTTAACCTGGATTCTGGATAATTCCATGTCTGTTCATGGAAGTTGCTGAAATGCAGTCAGCAAAGAGCCAGTGCAGGTGGTGTCAGTAGTGAAGCTCCACTGGCATTCACCAGTTTACCCTGCTCAATATCAGCTGGGAATTTTCCTCCCTGGTGCAAATGAGGGAGCTCTGAGGTTTAGTCTGGACTCTGCTGGAGAATGATTACCTGGATGTGGGTTAAATTTTTCTGTTAGAGCTTACCCATCTGAGAACTAAACACACCAATCCATCTCTGCTTTTCCTGCAGTGATGATGGTGATGATGTAGTTATGCATTTTGGATAAGCTTAATCAGATGTATGTCCTAAAATAAAAGGTGAAAAAGGTAATACTTGCCATTCTGTGATTGAAAGTTCATGGAGTGTGTAGTTAACATTGAATTACAAAATAGTTGAAATATCTTTGTGATTCCTGTAATGGCAAAAATTTGATTGCAAATTGACTTATGCATCTCTACAAACCTGATGTTGCAATAGTGGTGGAAGCCAGCAGAATTAGTACCTGGGCTAGTCACTTCTTTGCAGTGATTCACAGGGAATTGCATAATCCTTATGTGTGTCCATCTTTAGCCTTATAGATCTACACCAGTCTGAGCTCTGGTAACTTCTGCCATTTTCCTGATGGCAGACAGTGGCTACAGCAGTCATCATTCCATCTTAAGGATCTCTGTTTTCTTGTGAAGGGCAAAGCCTTGTCCATTTATAATTTGAAAGTTACCAGTTTCATATCCTTTAGAGACGAGAGTTGGGGTGGAGGACAAAAGCCATCATTTCTTGGTGGGTCTTCAGCCACATCACAGAAGTAGCATTTGCAGGTCTGTGTAATCTGCTTCTGGACATTCTGCTTCTGGATTCTACATCCATAGTCTGCAGTGGACAGTGCTTTAGCTTCTGAGTTGTCCTGCTGGTATGGAATAATTCTACTATCACAAGCTTGCCTCAAAGATAATTTTTCTTGCATTTCTGTATCTGATTCTTGTTTACATGAAAGACAATCTATGACTTTCTAAAAATAGTATAAAGCATATATAAAATACATTATTTCAGAGCTCTTCTACTTTATGGTGTGGGGACCTGCAAGCCAGGCTGTTTAAGTATACATAATTTTCTGTTCATGTTTTTAAAGCTCCTGATCAGAGGACTAGTACCAGTGAGTAGAAGGTGAGGAGATTTTTCTTTAGAGGTTTGGGATCATTTAGCAGTGGAAAAGCAGAGAGAAGAAGTGTATAGTTCTTATTTTCTGAACCCATTCTGAGGAATTAGAAGAAAGCCTTGAATATTTTACTATCCCACACACCAGCACTAACAATTTTCAGGAATATATATATTCAAAATACGTAGTATTAAGTAGGATACATGTACAAGTTAAGGCAGTGCATGAATGAAGCAGCCTGATTGGCTTCACAACATGAAAATGTTATCCCAGTCTTGTTTGAGTAAGCATTTCTTTTGAAAGCATGGAGCTGATATCTTCAGATTCATTTGCTTCACTGCAGGCAATTTAGATATATTATCAAGGGTGCCATTTAAATAATCATAATAATTACATTATAGTTCTGTAATTGATGAAGAATGCACCATCAACGTCAGGTTTATGACAGCACTCTCAGCTATTGCCAATTCTCCACCCCTGAGCAGTCTTCTGCTGTATTGTGGATTTTTTTAGATGATTATATTATTTTATACAATATGTCATCTGTTGATAAGAATAATATGGACAATACTTGAGTTGCATAGCAACCAACTTTTCACTGGTTCTTGCTTGAAGGTACTCCACTCCTTCAAATGTACTTATTTTTTAATATTCTCAAACACAGGCTACTGTACATGCAGAAGTTTCAGTAATTTCAGGAATAGAATTAATTGCCCTGGTAAAATGAAAAAATTGAAGATATTCCTTGGTGATCACATGCTGAAATTACTTCAGGGATGAGTTCAAAAGATGTGACATGGTTTTACTGAATTAGCACTTTGTGTGAATTATCACCTCAGGATTTTGAGGGGGTGGCAGGCTGAGCCCTACCAAGAGCACCAGGCTTGGGCTCTGGTGCCGGCAGAGTGTGTCTGGGCTGGGGCTGGGGCTGGGGTAGCTTTGCAGTATTTTGCAGGAGCTGCCAGCCTTTCCCTGACTCCCCACTTTTCTTGTAGTACTTTCAACAAATGATGTACCAGAGACTGATGTGAAGGCTTCAGCTGTGCCTTGCTGCTGCCCACTCATTTATCAATTCCATCAGTAGGACAGAAAAATGTGTTCTTAAAAGGCTGCTCCAGATCCGTGTTGGCTTTAGAAGCCACAATGCATTTCTCTGCATTTTCTTGACATCGACTACCAAAATTGCTGGCTTTTCTGATGTGATGGGATACTGCAAATAAGTAAACAGGGTACATGCAGTGCATTTTTCTTCAAATGGGAAAAAGATGAGCTGGCTCAATTCTGCCTTTTTGACTTCAGTAGTAGGAAGATTGGTTCCAAATTTTGGCAACTGCAGATACATTTGAGATAAATATAATTCAATGTTTGTGCGAATTATTCCACTTAGACCTATTTTGGTTGTAACAGCTCTGTAATCCAGCTAGCTCTAGAATACTCAGTGAAATAAGCAAAGCAACCATGAGCACCAAGTGCAGAGGAGGTTGCAAGAGATGAGCTGAGCATGCATTTAAAAAACCTGACTGGTTATTCTAAAATTTGTTTGGAAACACTTAAATACTGAGCACTGCATAAAATCCTCTCATCACCTCTTTGAGGTGAATGAATAAAGATTATTATTCCCATTTTACAGCTAAAAAAACAAAGATGCTAAGTGTTATTTTCCAAGGCCACACGGAAGGCCACTGGCAGGCTGGGGATAAGACCTCATAAATTCCTGGCTCCAGCCCCACACTCTGTCCATTGACAATGGTGACTCTGTGTGCAGATGAGCTGCCCTTGCACAGCACAGAGGAAAGCATGTTAGCTGGGATGGGTGTAATTAATACAGTGATTAATGAAAAAACACTTGGAAAGAATTTTTTAAGAACTGCAGGGTTTCAATAAATGCAGCCACCTGAGGATTTGTGAGGGTTATTTCTTGGGAAATGTGAATGTGGCAGTGCAGGACACCCCTGAGCTTTCCTCTGGCACCATGCACAGCCCAAGTGGCCTGTACTCAGCCTGGAACAGGGTGGGATGGGCTGAGGGATGCTGGATCTGTCCCACAGCATCTGGAAATGTAACCAGTAGGGAGAGAAAACCCACGTAAGCTGTAAACCACTGTTGGCACCGTAACAAGTGGTTGGACTCTGACCATGTGTTTACTTGGTTAGAGTGAAAGAGGAAACTGACTACCAATGCAAAGAGCCTTTCAAATAGCTTAGAGGAGGGAAGAAAACCCAAATGAGTTTAGGATGGCAGCTCAGGTAGAAGGTACTACGGGGTGGACACCTACAGCCTCATAGGACAGGACTGTTCAACCCAGAAGGACTTTTCAATTTTGTATGTCTAAAATATTAGCAGAGCTCCTGCTGCCTTCATTTGGGACAGGACTTTACCTTCGATCTTTTCATAAAATGATGCTCTCTTTATCTGTGCCATCTGACCTTTTCATGTCTAAGCTTGATGCAAGCAGGGGAGATGTTCTTGGTTCAGCCAGGATGGGAAGTGCTGGTTTAGTCTGAGTCAGGTTCTTCTCTCTGTTTCCCAGAGGGCAGCCTTGGAAGCACAAATCAGGTTTATCCCTTAAATCTGGTGTTTGTCCTTACTATTTTGCTGTTTACCCTGCTGTTTCCCTGGAGGGAAAGGGATGAGCACCTCCACTTCCCTCAGCCTCTCCAGGAAGGTGCAAAGGCTCTGGCTGAGTGCACCTGTGCCTGGCAATGCAAGGAAGTTGTTAGCTGCACGTTGAAGTCATGGACCAGCTGTGCTTGGAATGGACCTCTGGACATCATCTAGTCCAACTGTCCTGCTCAGAGCAGGATCACCTGGAGCAGGTTGTCCAGGACCTTGTCCAGCTGGGTTTTGAATATTTCCAGAGACTCAATGACCTCTCTGGACAACCATTCCCAATGTTTGGCCACTCTTATGGTAAAACTACAGTAATACCCCTAAAGGGTATTTTTCTTGCCCATTGCCTTATCTCCTTTCTCTGGATACCACTGAGAAGACTGTCTCAGTCATCTTTATTCCCTGGCCAATAGGTATTTATATACATTGAGATCTTCCTGAGCCTCCTCCAGCCTCTCCTTGTACTAGGTCACAAATGTGAGCTGAGTATCTTATTTTTCCACTGACATTGGTAGATGCAGAAGACCTGAAAGAATCAGGAAACAAGCCCTGACCTTACAAATGTGGGTGAAGATGGAGTTGTTGACCCCAGCATTTGGCCCTATCCAGTAACCAGTTCTGCACAGGCTGAGTTGCAAGGCCAGAACCTACACATGGTATAGCATTTTGGCAGCTGTTCATATTTTTGCACTGTTTCATATGTTTCATATGGGGATAAAGAGAAGAGATATTGCCCCTCCTGTTTTTTATTTGGGTGAATTTTTTAATTCCCTTATTTATATATTAGACTTAGAGCTTATAATTTCCCAGTGTGTTTTGTTGGGACCTTGAAGAATATGGAGCTGGCTGATAGCCTAAAGTGCTTTGTATTCCTGATCTGCTACATTTATACAGTTAGAGACAGAAAAACAGAGAGACCGAGTTTACAAACTGCTGCCGTAAGAAAGCTTTACAAATCCTTTGAATGCAAAATGACAGTATGCTGAATGAGCTATTTTTGTTAGTTTGGTTACCATGGACATTCAATAATTGTATTTATTTATCTTTTGCTTGTCTTGTTCAGGATGAGAGAAGAATACAGAAGTTCTAATCCAATATCCAATGAACAATAGAAGTGCCAAGTAGAAGCGATGTTAACAGTGTGTTTTGCAGAGACTTTACACATTCAGGAAGGGAAAGTCATATGTTAAATTATTTCCTGAATGTGTGCTATGGTCCAACTTTTGCTGCCATAGTTTTGAAGCCTGTCATGTTAAGAATATTTCTGCTCCTCCTGGAGCTACTGAAGAGCTGCAAAGCCTTCTCTGTTGGTACTCTTGGAGCACCACCTAATGGATGAGTTAGGAAAGGTCCCAAGCTTCTGACCAGCCTAGATTTCTTACGTTCTTATCAAGTACCTGCTCATCAACACTTTTGCAAAGTTGTAGCCAGTGATGCCAAATATCAGATAAATAAAAGAGTTGTTTAAGGGGAGACACCATTTCATGTGTGATACCAGTGTGTTTTTCACATGGGCTGGCAACTTGAACATTCTTGAAAAGTTTGGGTAAAATATAAATTTGCAGCTTTCTTCCAAGATAACTTTGTCATTGTTAAAGAAAAAAAAAATTACATACTTCTTCCTTGCCCCACAGTCTCCACAAATATTTGAAGGACTTTCCACTCAGCTTCATGAACAACTTGTTCTTCAGTGTGTTCATATGAGAGAACTGAACATCACACTGATAACTTCCCAAAGGATAGGACAGGTAGCAAAGAAGGTTCAGAGACCTCTCTGGCTTTCAACCATTTCTTTCTGCTCTGCTTTGTGTCTTTGTATGAATGGTAGGTGCAACTCTGTTGTCTTCTATTTTTATCAAGGTTTTTTTTTTTTTTTTTCTGCTTCCATCTAAGAAGGAAGGGAGTGGAGAAGAAATGAAGGCAGAATCAGAAAAAGGAAGGAAATTTTACAACACTGGTAGATGTTGAGTTCCCCAGAGAAAAGGCCTTGGCTAGTTCTGTAGGGCAGACTGTCCTCGTCACCCTCTGTGGTGTCCCCTTGCCTGGGGGATGTTTTCCCAGCTGAGCTCTTTCCACTTCTTGGCCAACATCTCCATCTGTTTCCATCAGCAGTTCACAGATTTTTTGCTTTTCTTGCTGTGAGAAGGAAAGTTTCTCTTTCCATTGGCAGTTTTCCTGCTGATCAGCTGAGTAATGCTCTCCACAGGCCTGCTGTCCTGCTTGGAAAGAGGTCTTTCCCAGCCAGGCTGGAGCTCCCAGACAGCTGCAGGACCCGCGTGTTCCTGGCAGTGTGGGCCCTTTGCTGGCCAAGAGTAACACCTACACCTCTTCTCCATGTGCAGCCTGCTGGCCCCCAAACTTTCCCTGTTTGCAGTGTGACAAAGAGGGATTTTACCTTTCAGCCCTTATTGCTGTACACAACTCATCTCTTTTCCTCTTTCTCATTTGCTTTGCACATTTGATAAAGAGCTGGGCTCTCCTGTGTCTGATGAAAGCCCACATTGACTTCCAAAAGAAAATATTCTTAAGTGTTATCTGATATCTCTTCAAGAGTAATTTTTGGACAACATCCTTCTAAAACATATGACATCTGCCCTGTCTACTAACAAGCTCGGCCTGGTCCCATGATCTCCTGAGTTCCTTCCTTTCAGGACAGCACCATTTATCTGTAAAGGCAAGGCAGCTGGAAAAGCAGATAAAATTCTGTATAAAGGCATGCCTGGCTTGGGAACTCTTTGATCCAAAGACCACTGGAGCCTTGGAAGTTCTTTGGAGGGGAACACTACCTCTAATTCCCTTCCCTGGCCATACCACTGCTTACTGTGAGGAGAGGGCCGTGGTGTTCGTGGTTCTTCGGTCTCAGCCAGTGCAGTTGCACAGCACAGTGAGCTTGACTCACTGTCAGACTCGTGGTTCCCCGGCCATGCAATATTTGCTGTCAGTACTGTTGAAGCCTTTCTAATTTGAAAGTCTTTGGCAAATTGTGGAAAGTGGGCGTTCAGGTGAAAATTTACTAGGAATGAAGTGGGTTTCTCTTTTCAGGCTGCTGCATTACAGTGAGGAAAGACAAGGGATTAGTGACCAGATGATTTGAGTGCTCAGTGGACTTGGAGTACTCAGCAGGCAGACTGAGTTTTTCCTCTCACTCTTTGAAATCCTCCTCACTGACAGGACCTTGACTTGCTGCTTACATTTGTAGCATGTGGACACTCAAAATAATTGACTTCCTACTGGATGTCTTGTTTCCCAACTTAAAGAGCAGTAGGGTTTTATGATGTTAAAATTCTGTCATTGGCAAAGAAATTGGGTCAGCTGAAACATCTTTTATAGGACTTGTGTGTTCTTAGATTCCCCTCCTATGCCAAAGGGTTTTCTTCATTCTCCCCATTGTGTTGGATGCAAAAACACAACAATGCTCCACATTAACTGGATGGTCCAACTTCATTTGCTTGAAAACAAACTCTAAAATCAGTGTTTTGAGAAGTAAGCATTGAGGTTCTCTTGGACTGAGCCCATGGTTTCGCTCTTGGAATGGACTTCAATATACAGTGAAACAGTTGTTGACTCATGGCAGATGCCAGTGCCGTGCCTGAACCACAGGAGCTGCTGGTTTGCTGTGCCAGACTGAACTGGCCTGTGGCAGACTCGGTGTTAATCAGAGGAGTGCTGCAACCTGCTCTCTTAGCTCATTCAGAGACAAATCTTTTGCTTTTGTGATGGACTCCACCGTCCATCACTGTTTGGTTTAGCAGGCAGGGAAGAGATTACGTATGACAGAGGAAAGCTATAAAGCAGTAGTCATTAGGAAACAACTGACGTTTTATTTTCTATGCTTTTTTGCTGACCATGCAAATTCAAGATTTCCTTGCAAATAATTGGATACCCTTAAACAAAGCATATGTTGATAGGGTGTGTGTTTTCATTGTTTTCTGATCAGTGTGTCTTAAATGATGTGATTTTCATTTGGTAGAATGTACACAAGGAGGTCATTATGATGTCAGGAAGTACTAGCAAACAGTTCACAACTAGAGGTTTCTCAACTTCATTTTACAGCATTCTTTGCTTTTGAGTCTTGCAGTCAGATTTTTCACTGAGCTCCTTGAAAGGATTGATCTCTTTTGTGCAGTTTTGGAGAAATAAGAAGAGTGGAAGTGATGTAGATAAGTTTTGTGTTTGTTTGCTTGTTTGTTTTTGTTTTACCACTGATGGGTGTTATTAAAGACCTCAGCAATAGTCAAACCCCGTTTAACTGACTAGGATTTTTGCTTGAAGAGCCAGGATTTTGCCCTGTATTAGTGACTCAAAGTTTGTTTAAGTATGTTGTTATAAACATACAAAGATTTAATAAAGGCTCCACAACTGTCCCACCATTTAAAATACAGTTATTAGTTCAATTCCCAATGGGATCATGACTGGAAGCAGTATGATCCAGCACAGGATTATATTACAACTTTTTCATTCCACAGTAGTATCAGAATCCAAACTGTCCCTATATTTGGTTTATAAATTTGTTTTTCTGAACATTTGCAGAATTGTAATATCTTAGTTTTGCCAAAATCAGACCTCAGTTTGGCAGACACTTCTTTTATCAATTCCAGTTGTTCTTCTACAACCCTTTGAGGATTTTCTTTTTCATGTAGTTAATACTCTATGTACTCCATCATGCACTCAATTAGAGGACACATCAAATACATCTGTATTTAAACATGAATTGTATTACTTCTCTCTTATTTTTGGCCTAGGCTAAGTTTTGCTCTACATTAAGTATTTTGGAATGACAAACGCTTGCAGTACAGTATAGCATCTAAATTGTAGTGGGTTTTGTTATGATTACAGTGTTGTCATGGTAATATAATTTTTGCAAATGAAAAGCCAGGGTTCACATCTGTAGCTCTTACAAATCCTGGAAGGCCTGGGACAGGTCAGTTAGTCATACATTTTATAGTATCCCACATACAATAAGCTTTGTAAAGTCTTAGCAGTGCACAGTATCAAGCAGAATTAGCTGGGAACTCTTAGGAAAGTACCACTGAAAAAAAAAAAGGGGCAAATGTAATAGTTGGATTTTAAAATATCTTTCTCTTTCTTGCTCAAGAGAATTGTCCTTTGCACCTCACCTAACACATCAGTTCACTGGAGCCAGCCAAGCCGTGTCAGTTCACCACCCATGTAATGTGTGGTTGGAGAATGGCATCCCACAGTGGGAAGTTATATGCTGTACCTTCTGAATGATCTTCAAATGGGTAAAGGGATAAAGAAAATGCAGTTTAAAAGACAGTCACTGAGAAAGTCCATTTCTGGAAGTAATGATTCAAGTACAGCTGAAAAAGTACCCTTAGTTTTACACCGACAGCATGGAGGGGCGTGCCAAGGTCTGACAGAACAGCCTAAACAGCTCAGTTTCATGACAAAAGCAGCTGATGAACCGGGCAGGGTGCTGGCTCTCTGCAGTTGTTGTGATTGCCTTCCCTTGGCCATTAGACATTGCTCTTCCCCACACTGGGTCAGTCTCTGCTGGCCGAGACCTGCCATGTTTCCACAAGGGACACGGGCTCCATCAGGAACTGTATATCCAGACTGGAAGTGATGATAAAGAGACAATAAAGTGATGTAAACTGATGCCAGGGTGGTATAGAAATAATAAGAGTGCACAACCCAGTATCAGTTTTGTCATTAAAATACCCATCTTTTTATTTATCTTCTTTTTTTTTTTTTTCTTTTGTTATATCTTAGATCTCGTTAAGTGCAGAAATCACAGTCTAACCATGAACTTTAGCTATTTTCTTGCTTTCTTGGTCCAGTAAAATTTGTTTCTGAAGTGTAAGTATCTCTTAATTAAGACCAAACTTGTCATGGAAATGGGATATTTAGTCAAGTGCCTGAAAAAGTTGGGAAAAACATTGCTCATGCTTTCAATAAATAACTCTTGGTGTCTTTTTTTCCCTGTGTGTATGCAGTCTATGAGTCTGATAGAGATTGGGAACCCCTCACAAAGCCTGGAGAATGTGTGTCGCTGGGCCTACCTGCAGCAGAAACCCGACACTGGGCACGCGGAGTATCATGACCATGCCATCTTCCTCACCAGGCAGGATTTTGGTCCATCAGGCATGCAAGGTGTGTGTCTGGGTTTGTTTTACATTTGCATTTATCACTGAGCCAGGTTAGTCATGCAAAGTTTAAGTGTGTATCTTCTGCTGAGCTGTGCTCAATGTTTTCTTTCCCCAAGAGCTCTGCGTTGGGCCAGTTTCAGTTGTAACTGTTTCACTTATTATTTTATCCTTTCTTACTGATTACCTATTGGATCATTTCTGTGCTCCTACTGAGGCCAAGAAAATGGGATCCATATGTAAACAGTCCTGAAAATGCCCAAACATTAAAGGGTAGATTTTGTGTTTAAAATGTTCCAAAGCTGTTGCTGTGTTACAGTCGAATTGCCAAGAAATATTGTTATGGAGAGGCCTGGAACAGCAGAGCCAAGCGCTGTCCACTTTCTTCTTTTTTCAGGCCTCTGCCTCCTGTGAGATCAGTTTTTTCACCAGAGGGGAGAAATCTCAGAGCTTTCCCATTCATTTTGAGTTGGCCAGAGCTGCTGTCAACACAGGGCTGGGGCTTTGCTCCCTAAGGGCTGGAACAGTATTGGGCTCCTCCACAGAGCAGCATGTGGTGTCCTTTGCCTCTGTTGTCTTATGCACTTAGAAAAAGCAATTGTAGGACAGTCCAAAAGGTGACAAGAATTTTCTTGGTGAGCCAGGAAGTTTTAATTTGTTCAACAGGCTGGTATCACTTGTTTCATAGATGGAGAAGCACATTGTTAAATGTTTGGGGGCAGAGGTGTATTGAGAGGACCACTTCAGCTATACTCATGTCACAACAAAAGACAGATGCTCGCTGTAGAGCTTCCCACAGCATTGTCTTTCTGTACTTGTTCATTTTCTGAAACACTTGGTGTTTCTCACAGGCTACGCTCCCGTCACTGGGATGTGTCATCCTGTCCGAAGCTGCACTCTCAACCATGAAGATGGTTTTTCATCTGCATTTGTGGTGGCTCATGAAACTGGACATGTGTGAGTACAAGTGGACATCTGTGTTGTACCTTAATGGTTTTGGGTACAGACAAATGCTGATGACTTTGGACAGATGCACGTGATGTTAAACAATATTCTGGGTTAGCTCTGGTTTCAGGTCTCAGCTCTCACAAAGCTTTGTTTATGATCTTAAGTAAGCTTTATATTTTGGGATTTTCAAGTGGAAAAAAGAACTAATACCAAAATATCTTCCAGGGCTGCTGTGGGACTAGATTGAATGATGTATTGTAGTCTCCTGGTGGAAATGTAAAGTACTCATAATAAAGAAATATGAATTCACTTAGTCAGTGGAACACAGTATTCTTGCAAGCAATTCATACTAAATAAGCACATAATCTGTATATGTAACTGCTGATAAAGGAAACAGTACTGTATAGAAATGAGGTGCCAAGCACTGCAGTTACAACTGTTCTACATATCTCATATAAAAAATGCAATTATTTTACCTATTGATGTGATTTGAACCAATGCCTGGGCAGCAGTTGTCAGACCTTTGGTTTCTCCCAGATCTTTTTCGTTTCCCTGTTTGCAGAGAACTCCCACTGATTTCCCATTTTCTCTTTGGTAGAATAATAGTTACCAGAAGGCTTTTTCTGAACAGTTTCCATCTATTCTGTTCTCCCTAAGAAAGCCTTCAGGCCCTTTCTCTTTTTTTAAACAATAAAGTGCCAAAATTTATTGAAATCACTACAAACATATCTTAGTTAGACAGAGACATCTATTTGATGGTCACATAGTATTCGATTCCAGAATTTTTGAATTAGGATTAAAAAGAATACATCATAAGCTTTAAAAGAGATAGCACTGAAGAAAGTTTGTAATCCCTCAAGTCATATTCAGCCCCAGTCTGTTAATTTGGTTTAATTATGGACAGATATTGCCCATATTAATCCAATAGTGCTTATTAAAAATGCAGTATAAGATCCTAACAAAGGAAAGAAGCAAACATATTCATAATAAAGACAAAAAGAAATTTTAAAATATCTGTAACTTGGGGTAATTTTCTAGAAAGCACCCAGCACTTTCTAGGCTGTTTCACATTTAAACAATGTGGGATTGCTCCTGGGCAAACTCAGCATCTTGTCTCAACTAGCTTGCTGTGTGGCACCTTTCTTTTTTTCCATGCAAAGGACTTGTCTACAGTTGCAAAATACTTTGAATTAAGCTAAGGTGTGATTTTTTTAGAAGTTATATAAATTCCTGAATAGCACAAGATTAGAGCAAGAGTACATTTCTATTAGTATTCCTGGAGGGTGGACAGGCTCAGTAATTCAGAAATGGATTCACATTTAGCTGTGTTAATTCACAAATGTGCATGTGCACAGAAGTAAAAAAAAAAATTTTTTTAGTGTTTTTGAAAGTGAATTAGGCTAATGACATGAAAGTACTTTCAAGGGTCAATCCTTCCATGTGGGAGTTAGTCCAGGCCAACTCTTTAGCTTCAGCCTCACCCTGTTTTACTTCTCATGACTTTGCTCATGTGGACAAGGGCCACGGGCCTTCAGAAGCGTGTTGGCATCAAGCACTGGTGACACTGGGGAGAGGGAAGCACTCGGGCACTCAGAGCCCACCTGCAAGGTCACTGTTGTGTCTCTGTCGTGTGCGGGGCAGTTTAGGAATGGAGCACGATGGCCAAGGGAACCGCTGTGGGGACGAGGTCCGGCTGGGCAGCATCATGGCCCCCCTGGTGCAAGCCGCCTTCCACCGCTTCCACTGGTCCCGCTGCAGCCAGCAGGAGCTGAACCGCTATCTGCAGTGAGTACTCTTTAGTAGCTGTTCCCCTTCCAGGAGGGAGTGTGTAAGAACAATTGTGCGTCTCACGTTCAGTTTGATGTCAGTCCATTTGAAATTATTCTCATTTCATTTACTTCTTGTACTCATTTCATTCTTCTTGTGCATTTTCTGGACATTAAAGGTGTATTTGCTGTCTCTCAAGGGTGATGGAAGGCACTGTTACGAATCTCATTGCTGACTTTCCTCCCTCCCTACTGTAATCTGTAAGTGGAGGAGTTCCTTGGCTACCCAGCAGCATGGTGTGTGTCTTGCCATTTGTTGCTTATGATACCTGTCAGTGACAAGATAGTGCTGCCTAGAGAGGAAAAGCTGCCCTTTAAGTACTCAGGGCTTTTCTCAACTATAGTAGATATCTAAAGAGCACACACTGTTCTAGAATTAGTTCTTCAGTTGTTAATTTTACTTTCAGTACCTTAAATGCAAAAGCTGTTTAAACAGCTTCATCCATGCCCCTTGCCTTCCTTTTGGACCTGACACTTCAGGCATTAGACCTGTGCTGGAGTTCCCTGACACATTCTGTTGTTTGTGACCATTGTTTTGCTCCTTACAGAAAAAAACTTCCACTTGTTGTTATGTGCAAGTTGTACAGAAAAATATGGGGAAACTACTATGATAACCAGAAAAACCTGAAAATGAGTAGGAAAAAGTGCAGCAAAATACATGAAGTAAACATGAGTCAGTCTTTTTGTCAGTATTTTTATTATAGTAGCTATTTTAGGTGTGGCAATAAGGAATAAAAATATTGTGAGGGAAGTGTGATTGTTTCAATTAGCAAGATCCTCCAGAGCTTTAGCCATTAAATAAAAATCATCTGGCCTAGAGGGCAGCTTTACATTCTTTTAAATACAACTATTTTTAAAATGTTTTATAACAAAGCAGAATGATGGTTTGCTTTGAAGTAAATCTAACCTCAAAATTCTGCTTTCAGCTATTGGTATCTTCAAGGCAACCTTAATGATTGCCAGGATAGGCTCGTGTATTGTGTCCTCATGTCTGTTAAATAACTGGGAGACATTTCAGAGATCCTGTGGACTGTGCTGGTGTTGTTAATCAACCAATACTTACACCATGTTAACCATTTGGTGGTACTGGCATCAGTCCTTTGTCCTGACATGGCTTGGTCAGATGTAATTCTACAGGCCATCCTCACTCCTTAGGAGCAGAGGAGAAACTTCCACCTTCGTCACACAGAAAGGAAACTTAGTTTAAACTATGGATGGAGTTGGGGGTGATCAGGAGAAGCAGAGAGAGGGAACAAACCCAAATGGTTAATGCAGGCAGCAAAGTGCACCTCTGTAAGTCTGTAAATGAGTCACTGTTTCTCAGGGAGGACACAGGGAAACTGTAAGTTCAGTGGTATTCTGGGCTGGTTACCCTGGCCTCTGCTTTTGAAACCTCACTTGAAAGACAGCTGCAGACAGCAAGAAATTCCACAAATGGAAAAATTAATTAAACTTTCTTTTCTTCTTGGTCTCATGTGGATTCTTCCTTTGATTCCTTTCACATAAGGAGCCTGGAGACTGATAGGAATTTACCTGCAAGCTAAATGGAAATTACAATGGAAGGGCTTCAAAAAAAGATGTGTAGAATCCATTGAAGGTGGATATGACATGCTAAAAGTGAATGTGAGCATAATTGCAATATTAGCTGCTCTTCAGGACCAACATCTGAGAAATAGTAGGCTCTATTTTGTTTGGAACAAAAAGGCAATGAAACCACAAACACTGTGCAAGCCTCACAGCCCCATCTGTTCCTGTAATTTTTGCCTGTTGCAGTTCCTACGATTGTCTGCGGGATGATCCCTTCGAACATGACTGGCCTTCCCTTCCACAGCTGCCAGGGATTCACTACTCCATGAACGAGCAGTGCCGGTTTGACTTTGGTCTGGGATACATGATGTGCACAGCTGTGAGTATTTAACTTTAGCTTCTGCTATTTCTCATCCAGGAGTGGTCTAAGTGTCTCTGAAATGTCCTTAATAGGGACAGAGTAGTGAAGCCCACAAAGCTGTAAGCAAGGAATAACAATTTAATGTTGACATATATGTTATTCTAAATGTCTGTTGGTTTGGATTTTTTTTTAACTGGAATTATAGAAGTAATTATTGTGTAGTTTCATAAATATCTGTAGTTTTCAAGCAAACAAACTTGCTGTGTTATTGAGCCTTCTCTTGCTGGAAGCTGGTTATTTTGCTGCGAAACTCCCACCCCATGTGATGGAGATGGATTTGCTGCCACATCTCGTAGTGCTAGCACAGGGCAGCATGCTTTTATGATCCAATTTTATGGAAAGTGTGATGCATTTTGATACCTAGCAAGAGAAAAAAAGCATGACAGCGAGTAAAGCAACTTGCAAGGGCTCTTGATGCCATGGTTGGCTCTTGTGTATGAGGAAAACAAGAGCCAAAGTCTAAATTTAAAGCAAAGCAAGATTAGTGAAATTCTCAGTGGACTGGCCTCAGAAAATAGTCTTCTGCAGCAAGGCTGTGCCTCCCACCTCCAGCTCCTCAAGTAGAACAAAATATATAATGGAAAGAGATGTTTTCAGCTGCTGGCAGCTGCTGACACGTAACATTTCTGCTTTCATTCCCATCTGCAGGAATATATGTGCCGAGCATTGTCCCTAGATAATGGATGAGAACTTTTAGAGCATGAGCTGTAGTATTGTGTCTTGACACAATTCCCTCTGATGATGCCTCGGAAGAATGTCCCAGCCAAAGAGAATCTTCTCTTGCAGCCATCCTCCAGAGCCTGGGAGATGGAGGCTTTCTATTCTTCTTTGTTCAAAATAGCCAAAAGCACGTCCAGACATCATGATTTAGTATGTTTTGTGGTGGGTGGTTCCCATCCTCTCCTATAGAAGCCATTGCATTGTAGGTAAAATGCCGATTTATTCATGGATTGGGGACCTGATCTCAAATTTCCATCCCCCTAAGAAGGGGTTTACAACAGCTGAGATAAAGTCTGAGCAGCTCATTTCCATCTCCCATGGGTGCACAAGGATTTTTTGCTTTGTTTGCCAAATGAAGCAGCCCCATTTGGAGAAGCTGTAAGAAAAGGCAATGTGCGTCTCACTGCCTGGGGAAACTGGTAGCTCACTTGTGTAAAACTATTTTTGCCTGACTTTATTCCATCACATGCAAGTGGGATCTCACCTCAGAGTCATGATTCTGTATGAAAACTCAAATATTCAATCCAGAGACATCACGGTGTTCCTCAGGAATCAGTGCTAACAGCTGGCATTTTATACTTAGGAAAGGAACACTCCAAACTGCAGCTTCTGTTGCTGTTTCCAGTGGGAGCTCTCTCGAAGCATCATCCACTCTGATTTTTTTCCTGTGTTCCAGTTCCGTACATTTGATCCGTGCAAGCAGCTGTGGTGTAGCCACCCCGAGAACCCCTATTTCTGCAAAACAAAGAAAGGGCCTCCGCTGGACGGGACCATGTGTGCACCAGGAAAGGTGAGAGCTGGTGCCCTGTGTACCCACATGCACACGTGTGTTTGTGTGCAAAATCAAGAGGAACAAGAGAAGAACCTGTCTGGAGCACCTGAGGTTTGCTGAGATGTGGGGCAAACTCCCGAGTGCAAGTGAAGTGCTGAGCATTAGCTCAGCTGGTTAGAGCCTGGTGCTAGTAACACATGGGTTTGATCCCTGTAGGGGCCATTCACTCAAGAGTTGGACTTGATGATCCTTGTGGGTCCCATCCAACACGGAATAGTCTGTGATTCTGAGCAGTGTGAGCAGGGGACATGGGGTGAGGGCTGGCGTGTCCTGCATGGCCACTCTGGGACCATTAAACCCCGTCCTCAGGCAGGTCATGGCAGTGTCTGCCCCGTGCAAGTCTCTGTAGCAAAGCCAAAAATGGGGAAATTTCCTCTCTCCTATGACTCTTTTGAGGTCAGGGTGTTGTGCTTGTGCCAGCAACGTTGCTGTGGTGCTGACTGGCCTCCCCTGTGCGGGGGTGCAGAGAGTAGTGGGGGCTGGAGACACGGCCAAGCCACAGCTGCTGGAGCATCCCAGAGGGAAAGGATGGATGTGGGAGTTGAGTGCCAGCTAGAGAGAACCAACATGACAGCTCAAGGGGGACCGTGAGGGGAGAAGGGCAGGTTTGTGGAGGTGGATTTGCTGGTTTGGTGAGAGCCCAGGGAGGCATGAGGAGCTGTGGAGGGATGGTGTGAGGTGGCAAAGGCTCAGAGAGCTTCGGCCGCTCACCACCACTCTGGAGCTGCTCCCAGCCCCAGTCATCCTCCATGGAGATCACACTCTGCTCAGAGTGGGTCTGAACTCCAAGTCGTTTGAAGTCTGCTGAAAAAAATCTGGCTTCCCTAGGCTTTGGATGCAGTGACTGAGGGGGAGAGGAAGATGTTGCTACTTGGAAAGGTTTTTTTATAACCCAGTGTATGACATCATTTATGCGATAAATGAACCATATTAGCAGTTGCTGTTATGGTTTGAAAAGTCTTTTTAATGAAAATGTTATGTTAAATTAATTCCCCAGCAATCCATGCTCTATATAAACCACTCCCTTCTGGTTTTCTCTTCTTTAAACTATTCCTGTAATAACAGCTTTGTTTCTTGTTAAAAAAAAAATTACATTACAATCCAAAATTTTAGGCAATTTATTTGAATACACTTTTCTTTATCTTGATTTTTACATTAAAAATATTCATGACCCCCAACTGAAAAATACAGTTATATTCCATTTTGTTGCATCACTCTCTTCCCTGAGCTATTCATTCATATTAGTACTTGAACAGAAATGAGGAGAAAAAAGGAATTTGTAACCCTACAGTTAAGGATCTGTCAGTGCTTCCATTATAAACAGTTTGTCAGGATATTATGCAACTCAGCTGTAAAAATTTTCTTTGGACTGGAACTTGGGATCCAAGGCTTCAGCAAGCTGTGCAGACAGCCAGGCTTTTGAGCTCAGCAGAGATGCAAGAGAGTATGTGCACATTCTGAAGTTTCAGTAGATGATAGGACTCTGACTGTTTTATTCTCAAGGGAGCTGTCCCAGTTTTTTGATAAATAAACTTGCTGCCACCTTCCAGAAGTACCTGAGAAAATTTTGTAAAATGAAAACCATTTTATTAGATAAGGCTCAGCAGTCTGAACTAAATGGTTTGGGTTGTTTTAAATAGTGTGAGTTCTGAAGGTTATATAGCTGACTTTATGTATCTGAGCTCAGCATTTGACCAGTGTATTTATTAAATGTTGGTGTTTTTAGTACAGGTACGTCAGATCAGTACTTTCACATCTGTTCCTTTCCTTTTCATCCCTGCCCTTGATTTTGCCTTCCCCTGTTCACTCTCTTCACCAACTGGGACAGTACCAGAGCTTCTTGCCTGAATGCACAGGGCTATAAAATGCATTTATTGCCCAAAGCTGGGACTCAGTTGCTGTGGGGCAGCTTCCTCTCAGGTACCTCTCCCATGATACCTCATCAGCATTTGAGAAAAAGGAAAATAATTTCAAACATGGTTGCCTATTTTCTTTGGAATCATGTCAGAAAAGAAAAATGCAGAAACAAGAAATAAGCAATTAAAGATGCTGATTGAGAAAGATTCATTTGTTTCCCACTTAGGAAACTTGCAGTTTTCATGATTTCATACCTCTGATTCCCAGGGCCTATTTTAAGCACAAACCAATCACAACACTGCTGATGTGTCACAGAAACATCCTGGCTTTGCTGCAGCTGAGGGGACCGGATGCCAGAAATGAAAGTGGTGCTGGGGAGGCGAACACGGCATGTGGTGCATGGATGTTCTCACCTAGGGCTGGTGTTCACATAACTGATAACTGATCCCAAATTTAGCAAGATGCCATTGAGGAGAATCCAGTCCAGCTGCCTCCTTCCTAACTGGTGGTCAAGGGGCAAGAACAGCCGTATGGGAGATGTGAAATCTGTAGCATATTTTTGGCAGGCAGGATGATAAGGACCATCTCTGTGCAGACCCAGGCTGTGTCCTGGACCCAGGCACCAACCCTTTGAAAAGGAAGATGAGGCTTTCTAATGCTGTCTACATGTATGTGTACAGATAAGTGTATAGTTATGTAAATGTATGTAAGCTCTTCTGTGCATCTGGTTATTTGAACTAAGTTATCAAAAGAGTGAGGTTCTGCCATTTAAAAAACTTCTTATTAATTCTTCTTGTGCAAATGAAGATACTGAGCAACCATTATGTTAATTGGCAGCAAACTAATAATTTGCTGGGTTTAAAGATAAAAAAATAACATTCTCCTGGAGCTTCTCAGACAGAAAAGAAAACTACTATTTTGGCAGAATCCTAAAGGAAATAGAATAATTCCTATTGCCCCCAACTTGATTTTTTAAAATCAGATTGAGTTTTCAATAGCAGGAGGGAAGTTTCTATCAGTTTTGCGAAGCTTTGATGATGGTCACATTAACTTCCATGAAATAACTCCAGTGTGTAAAGTTAAGCACATGGAGGCTCAGAGCCACTGTGGAGTCAGAGACACTCCATAAATTGCTATAGTAAACCATGCAGACAAGACATAACTGCACAAAATTTAACTCTGCCTGGCATTCTGTAGATTGAAAAGAAACATATGTTGTCAGCTGATAATTTATTTACTTGTATACAATTCTGTCAGCTCTACTGTTAGCCTCAGGCTTCTGAATCCAGGCAAACTTCAGAAATATATCATCATTTTTTGTTATTCCATTTAAAAAAAATATTACTCTTCTGGGGAGACATTTATATCGGCTGAAGTAGCTAACTGCTCTCCACAGGGTAGAAATAAAACCCAGCGTCAGTCATGCAGGGAGATCACATGCTTGAGTCCATCTGCTTGCTGCAGTGACTAACATCAAGGTTTGCACCACCTGAGCCTCATTTTTTTCTTTTCTTGGAGAGAGGTAAGAGCCTGGTAGCTGCCCCTGCCAACCAAGCTGATGTTGCTCTTGGATTTGGCTTCTGTGCCAAGGATCCAGCACAAACCTAGCAGGTCTTCTCTTTACTTGCACTGTCCTAATGAGAGGATCTGAGTCAAACTTGGAATGATTTTTTACCCTGTCAGGAAAGGAAGGGAATGATTAAATATTGAAATGAATAGATATTTTTGAGAAGAAAAATGGACCAAGAAAAAAGGTTTCTGAAAACACTAATGTGTGCTCAAAGCAATCCAGATAATTTCCCACTGAGAAAGCTGACCTCAGCTTCTCTCAGAGACAGGAGACAGATGGGTGAGTGTGTGCTGTGTTAGTCACCACAGAAACAGGGAGAATACTTGATTCTCCACTGAAGAAACTTTTACTGGCTCAGAGTGGTCCTTAGTGTTGGAACTTTCAGTTCATCCCTCGCAACTAATTATTCTCAAACAGATGGAGCAGAGCAGGCCAGCCTGCGTGTGCTGGGGAATACAAATAAATAAGGTCCTGATGGGACCTCAGAAGAGTGAGGAGAACAGAGGACCCCCAGCCATGGTGCAGTGTGAGGGGTTACTTGGTAGATACCTGGGGTGTCAAGTGAGGAGATCAGAGCGATGCCCATTGCTGCTCAATATAAAATAGTTACAGATACCCACAGAAGATCTTCAAGTCTCTTCTTGGAAAATTGACTTGCAGATGTGTTAAGCCTACAGGAACACACTGGCTCTTTTTTTGGCATCCACAGCAGTTGTTTCAAAGAACTGCTGAAAACAGCAGTGGAATGTTTTACTGCAAGAAATTTAAGCTCCCTATCCTGGAAATTGCACTTGTTTTGGACTGTCCTGTTTGCCAGAAAAATAGGCGAGACTGCAAGAAGTCATCTTGTCTTCAACTAAGAAAACAATTTGCATTTACCCATTTTTTTCTCATTATAAAAAGAAATTGCTTTAAAATGCTTCATTCTTTAAGTGAAACCCCTTGTTTATGAAGGGAATAGTGCTTGAAATTGGCTCTTTCCCACCTCATTATGTAGTTAATGTAGTAGCAATAGGAAGGGTTGGCTTTAACTTCCCGTATTACACTGGAGATTGTTCTCTCTCTGGTTTTACCTTCTCATGCATTTTTTGCACGGGTCTGCACAGAGTAAGATTCATTAGTGAATCATTTTGCTTTCTGTAGGCTCCTTTCTTTTAATTCCACAAAAAAGGCAGAGCTGTGGATGACTCATTTTACATAAATGCTTATCTCCTAATAGCTCTACCTCAGCTTCCCAACAATCAGCATCTGACCAACTTCTCCACTAAAAATCAGTGCTGCTCTTCCCTTTACACAGCAATGTTTGCCTTCCAGTTCAGGAACCAGTCCTAATGTCAGAGAGGGGGTTTATTACAGGATGTTGCAAACCTACATCCCACTGTTCCTGACTAAAACAGGGAAGAGGTTGGGAAGCACAGTGTCATCACGTCTCTCCCTCTCCTCCATGAGTCCAAGCACTGGATTCTGGATCATCACATAATAAACATAGGCTAAATGGCTCCTGAAATGGATTTGGTGACTGCTGTCACCTTACACCTGAGAGATGCAGCATCCTGATAAAAGGATGTGTGAGCAAGCACAGATCAGGAGCTGTCACTTCACATCTGCTTCCAAGCCCAGCTGAAATATCTATTGACAAGCTGAAGCATTGCCAGCTTCCCCTGCCTCTCTGGTTCCCTGGCTGTGCAGGGCCCCACGACTCAAACAGTTTGTTCAAACAAACCCCTCTAAAGCCATAAGTAAACAGTCCCTGATGGGTACAGCCCTTAGCTTCTAAACCAAAAAAAGCAAAGGACATATTAGCATTTTGCATTTCTTTCATGCTTTGCTGAATTATCTCTTGTTCAGTCAAACATCTAAGAAAAATGTGCCCATTACAGCTCTGGAGCAGGATTGGTATAATTGGCTTTGTGGTAACTCATCTATTTCATAGGTTTTGACTTCGAATATCTGAAGTCATGGGAAAGAAAAAAATAGTTGAAACCTTATTTCTACTCTCTTCTACTCCTTGTCCAATCAAATCAGCCCCAAAATAAATTGCATGAATAAAGAGCCAGTCACTGAGCAGATTAGTGAATCAGTAAGCTGTGCCTCGTCACCATTTTACTAATGATTCTCTCTTTAAATTCAGCATTATTAATGATTATCCATCACTTTTAAATTTGCCTTCCAGATCACTAATCGCTCTATGCTCAGGAACGCTCTCCTGTTATATATCTTCTGATTTTGTTTTTGCTGGCAGCATGCATTTAGCCATATGCTTGTCTTGTGCAGCCTGCCAAATTCCTGCATTCCAGGGCTTGTTAAGCTGTGTAAAATGTTGTTGTTGACTTGAATGTTAAGGAAAGTAAGTGACTGATTTCACTTGTTGTTGCAGCCATCTGTGCTCCTTAGCCAGAGCTCTCATCCCGGCAGTAACCGTTAACACAGACAAACTATGACAGTCTCATGCAAAGTCGTTTGTTTGCTGGAATATATTTTCCAGCACCCACACTTCATCAGTAGACTTTTATGAAAGCAGAAATAGTACTAAAAGGGGCCAGAATCTTGTGATCCTTGAGAAGAATTCTTTCTGACTTCAGCTGAGAAAAAATTCCTTGATTAGGGACTGGAGAAACTGGTGGAAAGGCACTGACAGGTTTCTTTAACAGGAGATGACAGTAGAGATGATCAGTACTGGAGCTATGAAGGCTCTTAAAGAAATAAAATAAATACCTTAGTGGTTTGGGAAATGTGGCAAATTCTATGCTTCAACTGCTGCAGACTAACTGTATTAAAAAAACAGGTAAAATAAAGGAGAAAATGGGGTAGGGCATGATGAACTGTGCTGCTTAGGACTGTCCAGGGCTGTCCCTAAGGAATGCCTCCTGCTATTTTGGTCAGATTTACTATGAGATCTCCAGGGCGACACTGCAAAAGTTTTTATTTAATAGCATTAATGTCTGCAGTGTGAGCTGGCTTTGATTTTGTGACACTTTGCTGATCACATTTATTGTAGGAACATGTGTGTGGATTTGGGAGTGGCTGGGCTGTGGGAGAGGAGGGTGCTGTGGCCAGAGCTCCTGACAGGGCTGCCTGAAGAGGCTGCAGGCAGTAGTGGAGCCAGGATGTTAGTGTTAGCCTCCAAGATATGGGATTCTGCCATTTCCCTTAAATGATATCCCCTCTGCAGACAGGTGGTGAGGAAATACAATACTGAGAACAGTTTAACAAACTTGGTAGCCTTAAAACCTGCACGCACACATGCATACTGACATGTAAATTCATAAAATCTGAGTGAGTTTGGGATCATGGGCACAATCTGACAGCAAGTCCCTCTACTTTCTGCTGGAGAGGTGAAAAAAAATCCAGAACTTGTGCCTGAAATTCCAATGTGTGGTATAACAACTTCTCATCTGATACAAGTTAATCATCTAATCATTCTGACATCCGATTTTCTCTTTCAGCATTGCTTTAAAGGTCACTGCATCTGGCTCACACCAGATGTCCTGAAGCAGGATGGACACTGGGGGGCATGGAGTAAGTTTGGCTCTTGTTCCCGCACGTGTGGCACCGGGGTGAAGTACAGGACACGGCAGTGTGACAACCCACAGTAAGTGACACCCCAAGTGTCCCACTGATGTGCAGAGGCTGCACGGGGAGGATCCTCAGTGCATGCCCAGTGCAGCAGTGCAGTAAAGGATGTTGAGTGGTGCTTGTTAAATCTGACCTATAGCATAAGTTGTCAGAAATTCTACTTTGGCCCTTAGCAAGTCATGAATCATCTTTATTTCTCAGTTTATCCATCCATTAAACTGGTTATGCAGCTAGAAGGATCTTGAAAGTGTTAATACAGTGCTGTGTAAAGCATAAGTAAAAGTTTAGGGTACTATATATATCTTTTTTAAATGTGAGTATGAAATGATAGCAGTGATTTACTGGATTTTTTTTAAAAAACCTTTTAAAAAGTTTTCTTTAATCCACCTTTTAGGATATTTCAACAAGGTCTTAAAATATTTTCAAACTGTTTTCATTCCAAGTTGGAACAAAGCTCCTGAGATCAGAACCTTATCCAAAGTTAATTTTAGGAATTTTGAATTGTCTTTCTTTAATAACTTACATATGGGTCATCCAGATAATGTAGAATGATTCCATTCCAGTAAGAGTGGAAGTAAAGTATAGTTAATAAAGATTGGTATATACAAATGATATGAAATGTGCAATTATTGCTATCTCAATGTGCTATCATAAAATGTCAAGATCCTAACAGCAAGAACTAAAACAATGGTCAAAATTTTATGATTTTAACAGCGAGAATATTTTTAACGTGGAATTTCTTGTTTTGTTGATAAAGCAATTGAACTTGACTAGTGTCAAAAATCATGTTATCATTGATTTTTTTTTCTTTAATTGAGTTTTATGAAGCAGCATTTTCTGATGGAAATTGTTCTGTTAAGAAAAAATTTGCCAGTTCTCTTTTCAGCTTTTATTACTTTGGCAACAGGGAATTGACCTTTCTAATTGTGGGCACAGTTTTAGTTGTAGAATCTATTTACAAGTAGGAAAAGCCTAATGTACTATTGAAAACATTTTCTGTTTCCTGGAAGAGGCTGCAAACCCAGCTACAGGTTCTGAGCTCTGTATTGCCAGATCTGCCAGGGATCTGGTGCACATCTGCCTGGGGCACAGCACTGAGCTGGGCTGTTCTGCCTTTGCTGCTGCATTAGGGGTGAATGTGAATGAGTTCTGCTGTGCTTTCCTTTCCTGGCTATACCAAGAAAATGGCTTTCCTTGCCTTTGTCAAGTGGTTTGAACCTCTACTTGCAGAAGTTGCTTTTTAAAAGCTAAGTAGTGACAGTGGGTTTTGAAAGGGAATATGCATTCTACATATCAGAAACACAGCCCTGGCTTCATCAAGTGCCTACTGGCATGACTGGGAAACAAATTTCTCCTCAGAAGATTTGATAGACAGTTGATTAATGAAATAATGGCAAAACTAATCACGGGTTTCTCTCCCTGTCACAGTCCTGCCAATGGAGGCCGCACATGTGTGGGGCCAAGCTACGAGTTCCAGCTGTGCAACACCCAGGACTGTCCCAAGGACTTTGAGGATTTCAGAGAGGAGCAGTGCCGGCAGTGGGACCCTTACTTTGAGTACCAGAACACCAAACACCACTGGCTCCCTTATGAACATATCGATGGTGAGCAGCCCCTTTCCTGTGAAAACTAAAATCAGTTGCAAATATGAGTAAAAATTATATAGGGAGGGGTAAAACTTCCTCCTGGGAAATCATGCCTCCTAAACCTGTTAGGAGTTGTTTGGAGGGACCAGTGAGTATCAGTGTATGAGTGATCCAATCCATGCAATGTACTTGGATTTTCAAAATCCTTGGATACTGTTCCCCAGTGACAGCAGTTAAATGGATTTACCATGAGATAAAAGGAAATGGTTTTGCACAGGAGCACAGCCCACTCTGAGAGCTGCAGAAGGACCTTGTGACACTAAGTGGCACAAGAAGGCAAAGGAAGTTTGGTGTTAATGAATGCCAGTAATGGCTATGGGGGTAAAAACTGGTGTGTATGTGTGTATGGATCTGTACAATGGTGGGCTCTGAAGAGAAAGGCTGGGAGTTGGGAATAGCTTTAGGAAAAGATCAGTTCAGTGGCTGTGAAGGGAGAGATGGAGAACACTGCTCTGCCTCCATGTACCTGCACGTTGTGTCTGCCCTTTAAATACTCACCCAATGCAGCTCAGGTTGTGCCCATCTCACTGCTGCCCATGCTGCTAAAAAGCCCACAGCTGAACTCAGAAAGACCAGAATAAAGCAAACATAAACAATGACTTCTGGATGAGGAGAGTTTGGATAAACCAGGACTTTTCATCCTGGAAAAGCAAGGATGTAGATTAAAAAGATAGAGTTACAAAGTTGTGAGTGGCCCAAAGAGACTGAACATGGAATGATTATTGAGTTTCTCATAACGCAAGCCTGGGAACATCAAATAAAATTATCAGGTTTTAGATTTAAAACAAGTAAGAGGAAAGACTTAGTACAAAGCATCTAATGATCTTGAAATTCCCTGCCACAGGAAGTTGCAGATGCCAGAAAGTTTTAGAACTTACCTTGAAAAATTCTTGACAGTTCTACAATCCATTAAGAGCTATTAAACACCAAATTCCAGCCATGATTTTGGAAGTCCCCAAGCTGCAGAGTAGGGGGAACTTGGAGAATATTCTGAGAAAGTTTCAAGTTTGTTCCTGTGTCTTCCTGCAAATGCTGCTGTCACTGTTGGAGGCAGCTGTTGGGTTGGATGGGTGCTGGCTCTCAACCAGCAAGGTCAGGCTGATTTTGTGGCCTCTTGACAGAGATCACCTCCTAGAACAAAAATGTTCCTGTTCTTGTTAATGTCTCGGCTCAACTGTCAATGCAAGTGCAGCTGGTTGATTGGGGCCATGTCTGCTCTTGCCAGAAAACACACTGAGATGTTTCACCAAACAAAAAGGCAGAGGGCAATGAGTCTCAACATGTTGAATGAGCAGTATGGGCTGTTTGCCGGTTTTGAACCCTGTCACTTCACTTGAATGACAAAATCTTGAGGGCAGGGTTGGCCTGGCAAGGGACAGGTTCTGGGCACTCACCCCATCCTCAGTCCAGAGTCATCACTGGGAGGGGAAGGGTCACTTTGGGTGAATCATTTTGCATTCCAGTGAGAGGATATTCTGCCAGAAATTAATAGCAAATTCTTTATAATTAATTTGCCTTTCTTCCCAAAGAGTTCTCAGAGTTCCCTCATTCTTTTCATGCCATCTTGGTCAGTCTGGGATTTTCAAAGGCACAGACGCAGCCTCACAGCTTAATTTCATGAAATAGCATTGCTGGCACAGGGTGAGGGGATGAAGGCTGTGGCCTGCAGGACCTTTGCTTACGCTTTAGCCTTTGGAGCAGTCTGCTGCAGAGACCACTGGAACAAATCAGGTTTTTTTCTATTAAATTCAATGGCTTCTGGGTCAGAAACCAGCTCATTGATGTCTGAGCACTGATCCCTGCACTGCTGGTTTCCCATGTAACTATGGTTTAACTGCAGACTCCTTGAGAGTTACATTTACCTGTGCAGGGTTATTAGAGGGAACAGCTTTTGTGTGAAAACAAGGCCAGAGACAAGCTTGTGCTTGAACTAATCTATTTAAAACTCCTTTTTGTAAGGATAAGGCATATCAGTGACATACTTGTGAAGATAATGCAGTTGTGGCTCAGAAGTGACATAAATCCATACACTTCACAGGCAGCTCAGCTGGATGTGTCTGACACATTGTGCAGGGGATAGGAACAGAAAGGAGTGCCTCGTGCTGTGGGCAGAGAAAAGCCACTGAGCCACACCCCAGTGTGTCCTTGAGAATCCCGATGCCCTGTTGTGCCATGGCCTGTCTCCTGTTCCAGGCCCTCTGAGCCACCATGTCCTCATCCCTGCTGTGCTCACAGACTCCTGCATTGTGCATCTGCCAGGGCAGTAGGGTGTGACTTTGGCTATGAGCTCCCAGCCTCAGTTAAACGAGAAGGACTCACAGCGAGCAGGGAGTGGACAGGCACACCGTCACATCCATGCTCCTGCACCTCTACTGTGCCCAGCACCAGTGAATAGGAAGAAAATAATTCTTTGCAATAACAGGGTCTGATTTAGCAGCACTTGCACGTTTACTGTTCCCATGGAGCAGTGGGAACAGAACCACCTCTAAAGTAAAGCCCTTGTACAGAGTTGTTGGAACCCAGTCAGACCTGCTGATATTTTCATTTAATCACATGCAGTGAATGCGTGGTATGTGTGGGGTGGGGGGGGGTGCATACCCAGGGGTGGTGTGTAGACATCTATCTTGTGCATAGTTTAATGTTTCTAATATATGCAAATACAGTATGTCTGTCGTTATCATGATCTTAATAGTCTCCTATTAAGAATTTGCACTGAAAAAAGTACCTGTTTTAATAGATTAGACCCTGGATTTTTAGTGTGACTTCCCTGCATCATTTGGGAGCGGTAACAAAGGTCTCTGATGTACCAATACCCAGTGGCCTTGAGGACATCAAGAGCAATAACAAGGACTTTATAAAAAGAGGGCAGAGGCCATGGAACTGTACAGGGGAAGAACGCAAAGGGCCTGTGAAGATTTATTTCAGCTGAACTGCTATAATGGAAAGGTCATTATTGTTTTAAATGATGGGAAAAGCTTTCCAACTTTTAATCATGTTAAAATAGCAGAATCTCTACTTGTTTCATCTAGCAGAAAGGCCATCTGCTCTTCAGTGCCAAGGAAAGCACAGTGAATCCTATTATGGGGCTGAGGACAGCAAGAGACATGGATAAAATGAAATACACTACTGGAATACAACTTTATTCAGCCAGTGACTAGTCATTTTCAGCTTTATTTTTTGTTCTTAGCTCTTTGGAACAGATTAGAGAAAATACCACTTGTCTGGCTGTTTGTGCATGTGTTAGCAGTAAAAAAATGTTTTTTTTGTCTGAATCTTTTTGACATCTCATCTTGTTTAATGGTTTAAATTATCTTAAATAAAATTACAACCATGAGGGAAAATTAACTTTGTGGTTAGGATGAAATGCTCTGGCCCAGATGTCTCTGAAGAAATTTTGGATGCCAGGTTCACTCAGTGTCAAACAGCTGCTTTTAATGGGAAAGTTACTTGGGCTTTTTTTCATTTAAGTGCAGTGCCGGAGAAACCAGCATGTCTCACAGGTAGTTGTGCAACTGAGGAAAGGTCTACCAGATTGCAGCATCTGCAGAGGATTAAATAGATCCCCCATCAAAGTCAATGATCTGTTATTTTTAAGTCTGTCTCCTAATGGTGACACATGGATGCTTTATGATGCAGCAGTTTCCAAGAGATCACAGGATTTTTCAAAGGGGATAAGCATCAATGATTTATGGGAACCACGTTGGGCTCTGTGATGTGTGCAAGGAAGAAGGGAGAACCAACACTACTGAAAGTGCTGCTCATGAGGTCAGCAACTGAACTGTGAGAGCTGAACACACAAAATTTGGGTCATTTTATTTTTCAGCTAAGGAGAGGTGCCACCTGTACTGCGAATCAAAGGAGACAGGGGATGTGGTGTACATGAAAAGGATGGTACACGACGGGACTCGCTGCTCCTACAAGGATGCTTACAGCATCTGTGTGAGGGGGGACTGCCTGGTGAGTGTTTGGGGGCTTTTCCAGAGCTCAGTATTGTGAAAACAATTAAAATTGTACCCTGAGTGTTTCTCTCCAAGAATGACTAAGTACAATAACACTTTGGGCAGTAAGGAGATTTCATTAGGATTATTGTCACAATATTATGTGTGATATTCACAGTTGCCATGCATGTGACTCGGTTCCAAAAGCACCTACCTACACAGGAAATATTTCATGCAGTATTTTAAGATGATCTATTACAATTAGCTTTCAAGGAAAGCTCTTCCTGCTGAGGTTTAGTGGGGGTGGAATGTACAATGAAACAGGAACGCACAGCAGCTTTCAAGGAAAGTGGTGTTAGGATATGGCTGATGTGCATTCTCTCTGTATTTGATCATGCTATTTTTAAAAAATCAATGACAGTTCCTCTAAGTCGGGATCTGCTGCAGGTCATCTTTCAAAGGAATTAGTCTCAGACTAGCAAAGCACTGGTGGAGGTGCTTATCCCCATACAGATGCCTAGATTCTCCTGGAATTTAAGCATCTGTCTTAAGATAAGCTGAGGCTTAAGAGCTTTTCCTTAACCATTCTGCTTTCCTTCAGTAAGAGAACCACTAAGAAGCATAATATAAAAAGATAATCACCCAATTGACACCTATTATAAGAACTGGAAGTATTAAAATATGTTTAGGTGTTGATCTTCCAGGAGAATACTACAAGGCGTGCTGCTTTTCTGAAGCAGAAGGTGGGATTGATACATGAGGTGCAGGCTCATTTGAATTGAAGGGTGGATAAATACAAAGGACTGTTTCTCTCTTTTGTGCACAGAAAGTTGGGTGTGACAGGGTCATAGGTTCCACAAAGCAGGAAGATAAGTGTGGTGTCTGTGGAGGAGATAACTCCCACTGCAAAGTGGTGAAAAGAACATTTTCAAGAGTACCAAAAAAGCAAGGTCAGTACATTCAGTGTGGCTTGTCCTGGGGAATTCCGGGTATTTCTTCTTGATCTCTTATGTTTCATGGAAAATACCATTACTAAGTACATCATGTGCAGCATCTTTAATTCTAATAAACAATCTGGACTTACTTCCAGATGTGTTTATAATTTGAAAATAAGACTTCTGTCCAGTGATCAGTTAAAGCTGTTGCTACCAGGGCCTGTGCATGCATAGAAGAAGACTTCCCTGCTCCTTGTTGCAGAGCTGTGGATGTACTTGTGCTGCTGATATCACCCAGCTGCTTTGTCCAAGTCACTGCAGAGCTGCAATAATATGTCATCATCAGGCACTGTCAGGCAGGAGATTGTGTGGCCTCTGTGGGTGCATTTGGCGCTCAAAGGCCATTTCAGTCTGAAGCAAAGTCTGTTGATGATACTTCAGGCACCCTTCTTCTGACCCAAAGCCCTTTGTCCCTGTTACATTCCATCACCTGGCACAAAAATGGGGATGGGAATAATGCTGGGTTCAGTTCATCTTGTTTAATACACCCTGCTTTCAGAAAATAAGATTTATTTAAAAACCTAAGACAAACCCTCCCTGTTTGTGGCGTATTAATCCATAACCATATTTTCGAATACTACAATATAGGGTACGTTAAGATGTTTGAAATTCCTGCTGGTGCGAGACATTTACTTATACAGGAAACAGATGCCACTGCTCATAATCTCGGTAAGTAACAAGGAGGAAAATTTTCAGTCACAATAATTTTTTCTGGTGTTTATTTTTGTCTCTGGAGGCTGACAATGTGTTTATACATTTGTTTACCCATTACCCTCCCACACCACGTGCTTTCTCTAAGTATGTTAAATTAGGAAACTTGTTTGGCAATTCGATTTCCCTGTGCTATATCCCAGAGTGTCCCAGCCAGATCTCTGTGTTGGTATGTGCATGTGTGAAAGCTGCTGGAAGAGGCACTGAGTTACTTTATGGGGTGCCATGTTATCGTCTTTGGGAGCTGGAACTAGACAGTCTTCAAGGTCTCTTCCAACCCAAACCATTCTATGGTCTTTGTGGGCATCTTTCTTGCTTCCCACCCTCAGTCATTTCCCACCTATATCCAGATCTGTTCCAGATTCTGCTCCCCTGCTAACAGTATTGACACGAGGCTGCCAAATCAATCCAGTTTAGGAGGTAATGGAAATCCTCTCCTCCCCGAGCCCTGTAATCAATGGGAAGCAGGGACTAGTGGGCTGCTATTAATTGGAAGTAGATTCACAGCTAATGGTCTGCTGATTGTAGAGTGAGTCATCCCAGCTTCTCCCCAGTGGATGCTTCCCTTGCTGCTCAGGGCATCCAGCCCTGTGGATCTGGGAGCAATTCTCCTTCAGACAGAGTTCTGTCGGGGTGGGGTGAGTGCTGTGCACATGAACAGCTGGCTCGCTGTTGAGGCCACTGCTGAGGGACCAGGATGCTCAGGTAGCTGCCAGAGAGAGAATGGAGTTAAAATCTGGTGTTATATAACAAACAGTCCCTGCTTCTTCTAATGAGGAGGGCAAATTTTCCATCTCAGGTGAAAACCTGTCCTCATACAAAGGTGGCTGAAGTGTCTCCAGGTGAAGGACAGAGCACTGGTGAGAGCTGAAGCAGAGGAACCAGGCTCTGTGTGCAGTGGCAGGTGCCTGCAGAGCAGCAGGAGCTTAACAGGGCTGTGTTGGTGTCAGGACTGGATCTGTGCAGGAGAATTAATACTGTTTCTAGTGTCTCTCTCTCACTGAGGGGACCTGCTGGGGGTTAGCTCAGTAGCCTTTCTCTGATGGAGCAGTAACAGCCCTCTGAGCTGCCTTACAACATATGAAAGAGCTGAATAGCTCTGGGACCCCCACTGGCTCTCAAATTGGCTCGGATTTGGCCAGTGGATTCAGAAGTTGTTATAGGGGAGCAGGCAGCTGGATCCCTGCGGTGCAGCCGCACTGGCCTCATTTCTCTGGCAAGGCAGGCTGTGAAAAAGGAAAAAAAAAGGACAACTGATGTTTCTGTTTCTGGAGCTGAGCAGAAAAGCATTGGCAGTTCAGTGAGACACCTGAAAAAGTCTTTCCAAACCTGTGAGGAAACAGGGAAAATGCACACTGGCCTTTTCAGCTTCTTCCACTGGGACATGAGCAGAACAAAACTGGAGGTGAGAAGCGAACCTCTCATATTAACTTTTCTTATGTTGTTCCCAGCTATTAAAAATCGTGAAACAGGGAGATTCATTCTAAGTGAAGACAACTATGTGCCAGACTCTAAAGTCTTTATTGACATGGGTGTGGAGTGGGAATATCGGAATGATGATGATAGAGAAACAGTGCAGACCATGGGGCCACTGCGTAATGGAATAGTTATTTTGGTAAGTCAAATGGAAACCACCTTCCACGGAGCCATAACGGGCTAGCATATAATTCAGATTCCTCATGTGAGTTACAAGAAGACATCTGCTTCAATTATAAGACAATAGAAGATGTATTTTAATTCCTTTCTCCTAATTCATTGCTCTGTATGAGACCTATTATAATTCAGGTTTATGTGTTGAGCAACCAGCTGTCCTGATTATTTCCTGTGGATGGCCTAGCAATCAGCCACTGAGTAAAGACTCTGTACTTAATCTATCTGACCTGTGAGCACTAGCCAAAAAAAGGTCAGAGTGTTTCGTATCAGCTGGATCTAATAGCTCCTTCTCCCATCCATGTTTTGAAAATGTATCCTGCAAAGGCAGATGCAGGGTTCTTGTGCTTCCTGGCTCCCTTTTTCAGGGCAAAGCCAGTTCCATAGTTCCCAAAACCAGCCAAATATATTCTTTTTTCATTGCAAACTAAGAAGCAATAGACTGCAATTAGCAGGGGTGAGTTGATTTAAAATCCCTCTGAAAACAACTGTAATGTGTTAGTCTACACCAGCTGAACTTCAAAGAAAGAATAAATATTATGTTTCTGGAGGACCAATATTTTGCACTTTGTTCACATTGAGTTCCATTTTCTTGCATTTGTCTTAATGCAGTGTGATAACAAAACCTCTTTCTAAATAGTTTATATTTCTATCAAGATTAAGTAAAAAACTTTGCAGAATTCCAGGATTATCGTAAGAATATTTGTGTTTTATCAGAAATATAAGCAATTTCTTTTCCACTTTCAGTTACTTCTGCAGTTGAATTTGCTTTGTCTTTTAGTGGAACTATCCATTATCATTTCAGTACAAAATTTCCTTCCTTTGTGATGGGATATGGAAAAAACTTAGTATCATGATGTCAGCCCAATGCTGGCAAGGAAAGTAAGTCTAAATCAACAACAGTCTTTCTTAATATGCAGTTTAGAAACTCTGTGTCATAAGGATATACTTTTTCATCAGGGGAAAAACGCGTTGAGTGCAGCTAAAAGGCTGAGATCCCTGCGGGGATGTTTTTATATGTGAGCCACGATGACTATTTCATGTCATCTCACAGAGTTCCTGATATCAGTCTTTCATATCTTTTTTCCTTACATCTGTTTTTCTTACTAGGTGATTCCTCATGGTGGTTCCAAGATATCTTTGACTTACAAGTACATGATCCATGAAGATTCATTGAATGTAGATAACAATAACGTTTTGGAAGAGGACTCAGTGTCATATGAATGGGCTTTGAAGAAATGGTCCCAGTGTTCAAAACCTTGTGGGGGAGGTAAAAACAAAACCACAGATCATTCAAAATTCATTCATTGCCACAAGACATTAGGGAGACCAGAGTAAGGGAGGAGTTTTATTTAAGTTAAGTAATAGATAAATAAATAGTGAATGGGGTTAAAATGTGACTTAAATGGTTTGGGGGCAGATCTGGGCTGGTTCATTTCTGATTTATGGTTATGAAACTGAAAAATTGCATGAGTGTGCAAGATTTGGATGAGGGTCTCCAAGCTGTGAAGCTGCCAAACCTCAAGGTGCCATGGGGCAGCCCTTTGTAAATCCTCATCCAGTGATGTGGCCTTTGCAGTGTCAGACTCCGGTTTTGGGGCAAGATGTGAACCCTGATGCTGTTCCCCAGGCTGATGGTCAGGTTGCAGCATTGGTTTGTGGCTAGGCAGGTTTACAGAACGTTTTTGAGATGCTGGATCTGGCTGTTATTTTCATTAAAGTCGTGGAAAATAAGGGGGGTGAACAATTAGGGGTGTTAAATTCGTGTGGTAAGTGTTTATTTGGTGCAGCTTACAGCTCCTTTGGTAGCATGTTCACCTGCAGTTCCTACTGCAACCCCTGACAGCGTTTGTGCAGTTCATTTGAAACTCAAGCCCTCTGTGAGGTCTGCCAGTCCTGAGAATAAGAGGAGTGTCTTTCTGCAGGCTACCAGTTCACCAAGTACGGCTGCCGCAGGAAGACGGACCACAAGATGGTTCATCGGAGCTACTGCGAGGTGATCCAGAAGCCCAAACCCATCCGCAGGGTGTGCAACCTCCAGGAGTGCTCCCAGCCCATGTAAGCATCCCTGCACCCCAGGGCTGCTCCCTGGAGGTGCGGGGGCCCCACACCCACCCCACACCCAGTGTTGTCACCTCAAGGGAGAGGGCTTTAACTTCACCTCCATGGTCATTACAGAGACCCAGGACTGTGAGGATGTCATGCTCTATTTTGCTCATAGAAATATTCTTTCTGTGATTGCTGGTTCCTATGACTTATTTAATAAGTTGGATTAGAAAAGAAGTGCTCTCTTGATCCAGACATTTGTGTTCAGGCCATCTTGAGGTATCGGTTTATACCAGCGGATTTTACACGCTGTGGGTTAACCATGTCAGAACAAACGTACAGAGTGCTACAGAAGACAACCAGTATCATCCAGTCTCTCAAATCCAAATCTTCATAAAGTTCACAGCATATTTTCAGACATTTAAACACAGGGAAAATATTTGACCTGCTAGATTTCTCTGGCTGCCCTTGTACAGCACGAAATGCCTGTTGTACCTTCAGTTTTGCTCTACATAGTCAAGTGTTATAAATATTATAATTCACATTTTACAGGTGATTTTTTTGACTGGCAGGAGGTTATTCCTGCCACATGTAGGACTAATATATTCTTTGTGCTTCTACTGCAACAAGAAACGAGTATGTTGATCCCAGCTTTTATCCCTGGGGACTAAATACAGGTTCCAGGAATCACAGCAAATAAATAGAACATACTACACAATATTTCCTAACTTCCTTTCAAAAAAAAGATTTTAAAGAGAGAAAAGGCAAGAAACTGTGCCCCATAAACTCAGCATGGGTCAGGGTTGAATGTTTATTTATTGGAAAACTGAAGTAATAACCTAACCGTATCTCAGGCTCTCTGGAAAGGACTGTATCCTCCTTTCAGCTGCAAATATAATTGGGCCCAGGTACCACAAAGACTCAATAGGATACTAAATTGTACTTGGATCCCTGAAGTTTCAGTTTGCTCTGTTTCCATAGAATGCCATCCAAGCATTTTGCTCTTGTACATAGGAGAGGCAATTATATAAGAGATTTTACAAAGCTCTGTGACACCCCCTACACTGATGTGCTGCTTCTTCACTTCTGGGAAAAACTCATCTTTGTCTCAGAAGTCACCTCAGGATTCATGGCTTGACAGCTCTTGCCTTTCTCCACAGCTGTGGAAATTCTGTAGGTTACAAAGAGAAAGTTGGGTGAAATTGTTACTTTCAATTTAAGTGGAGTGTGTAGTGCAGTGCCTTTTGCTATTTCTTCACTATTTCCAAACCCAGGATTTTATGAGTAGTTTAGGACAATTCCTTCAAGCTCAGGGTGTTTCTCCAGACTATGTATATTTTTTGGTTAAGTTTATCCCATGAATGCTGTCTACATGGAACAATATTTCCATCTTGCAAATTTCTGCACTCCGTAAATATTTAGACTGCTGTATATCTTCACTTAATTATAAAACCAAGGCTTCAGTAGTCTAGATACATTTGCTCTAGTCCTGTCTGTCCCTGTTGTTCTTCTCTAAGTTCTTTACAATTTGTAGCTATGATTAATGAGCCAGTTTGGGTGATCAGTGCAGTTTTCAACTACAGCACATTACAAACATTAGGTTTCATTTATCAGTGGCCATACTGATTAAGACACTATGAACTCGAACCTTCTGGTTTTCACTGGAGTGTTGCCTTCCCCCAGACCAAACATTTTTGTTGATGACAACCTTGATCTGCCCCAGCTCAGCACTTCCAGGGTTTTGTCAGTGCTTCAGAGATTGAGTCTGGCCAGGGATATGGCCCATGGAGTGCCCAGATGCAGGCCGGGCTGGAGCTGCATTTCTAGCCCAGATGTTTTGGTTTCACTCATGTGGGAACCAGCTGTGGGGACAGCTGGTTCATGCTACATTATGAGACAAGACACATCTCATTCTCATGCACCCAGACCTGGGAAGCTCAGCAGCACCCTTGGGTGGCTGCTTTTGACATAAAAGCAACCATATTTTTATGTGCAGTCTTGGAAAGGGCAGCTTAAAATCGAAGCAAATACAGCCAAGTAAGAATAATGCTTATCTTGGAGATAATGAGAAAGTAATATTGAAGATCTGGGTCTTGCTAATGATATTTCAGAGGCAGTCAAATAACCTTCACCATGATTTTTTGCTATCTTCTCTTTATTCTGTATTAGAACTAGTATTAGCATCATGTTAAACTTGTGTTTAAGAATTACAGATCAACAGTTTGAATTTTACTCTGCTCACTCTCTTTTCACCAACCCAGATGGGTTACAGGAGAATGGGAGCCTTGCAGCAAATCTTGTGGGAAGACAGGGTATCAGGTACGGTCTGTGCGCTGCATCCAGCCCCTCCACGACAACACAAATCGCTCTGTCCACACCAAGTACTGCAACAACAACCGCCCGGAGGGCAGGAGGCCCTGCAACAGGGAGCTGTGTCCAGCACAGTGGAGAATAGGACCCTGGTCACAGGTCAGTCCCTTTCTGGAGGTCTCAAACAACTAGTTTCTGACTGGATGGAATGAGCATGACAAGTAATGCAACCCCTGACTTTGTGAATAGATGGCTCTGGGAATAGATGACTCGCATGTACAGTTGTTTGTTTAGTGCTCAGACCATAGCTCATTCTTGGAGTATTTCACAATTACTGGCATACCACAAGAAGCAGTGAGTGGCTCTCCCTCTTGCTTAGCTACTGTAGCTACTGCAGTGGCTCAAATAATGCACCATGTCAGCTCAAATCAAGGGCAGCCTTTTAAAATTGAAAAGCTGGTTTCTAATCCGTTGTCTCCAGAGGGTGGCTGGGCTGTAACTGCTGCATGTCCTTTCAGTGCTCTGTCAGCTGTGGCAATGGCACCCAGGATCGCCCGGTCCTGTGCCGGACCAGGGACAACGCCATCGGCCTGTGCAAGGAGAATAAACCAGAGACCGTAAGGATTTGCAGACTACCTCCGTGTCCCAGTAAGGCCTTGTCTTCTATGGCTTCTATTGCATGTTGGAAAAGCATTAATTTATTTATTTGCAATGCCTTCATCGTACTGATACTTGTGTGCTACAGCTGTCTGGGGGGACACTTCTCCATAGTCCTTGTTTTGAGCAGAATTCCAAATGTGGAGCTGCTGTGTGGCCGATGGGCTCCTTGGGCTCTTCTCCTGCTGGGGAGCATTGCTTGGCCCAGGACAGCCTGAGAAGCTGGGGCAGAGCTCAGCACAGTGCTGATGGCTGGATGTGGCCAGCAGCTGTCAGCTGCCCTGGGAGAGGAGCAGTGCCTGAGTCCAACCCTGCACCCCTGAGACCTGTGGGGATTGGCAGGGGTCATCTGGGCTCTGGCTAACGACATCTCCACCAAGAGTTCGAGACTTGTTTTCCATTCTGTCAAACATAAATTATCTGCAGGGGTTATCTAATTCAGTTTTTAAAAGCTATAACTAATTTGTTCCTGCTTAATCCAGGCCAACAAGACCTTTATCCTTGTTAGCTTTTCAGCTGTTTGCAAATGATACTTGTGAGATCATTTCACACATTCCTATTATTAAGTAATTCATATTTTTCTTTTTTCTTGCTATATCTCTCAGGGTAGCTTGTGATTTCTAATTAATTAGAAGCAAGCTGTCAATTATAGTCTCCAATACAAAGATTTTAATGAGTCTGTGAAACTAAGCTAGACTGCATGTCTCTGGGGACATGTGTGACACTGCCATGAGAAGTGCTGCTGCTGAACTGGCCCTTGGGCTGTCTTCAGTGCTGGCTGTGAAGTGCTGGGCACAAGTTGTAACAAACTCCCCGAACGGCACCCTTTGCCCAAAATCACACAGCCTGGTTGTAATCCTTCCCTGGGCTCCTTCACAACTGGAGCCCACTCACTCTCTGAGCTTGTCCCCTTCTGACAGGGCAAGAATTTAATACTGTCTAACATATGTTGTGTTGCATCTTTTTTTTTTCCTCTATTCAAGGAAACGTTTCTGATCCTTCAAAGAAAACCTACATGATACAATGGCTGTCAAGACCTGATCCAGACTACCCGATCCAGAAAATATCTTCAAGTAAAAGACCCATTTATAACTCTGCCTTTGCCCTTAAATGCATGCCACATCGAATGTGGACTTTGCCTTTTGCTCTCTTCTTCTCTCTATGCGGAAAGTTCCCTTGACTTTGCCAAGTTTAAATCTTGGGCTGAATCTGTTTTTTCACACCAGGCACTTGGTGCTCGGTGTCTTTCTTCTCTGGAGCTTGCGTAGCACTGGTGGTGGAGGTCTTGAAGTGTTGGATGTGTGAAGTTGGATCTCCACAGTATGTTGCAGTCCTCTGAAAGGGAGCTGGGATCGGTTTGCTTGTTTGCTTGGTGATGGTGAAAAAAGGCTCTTACTGGTTCCTGATGTTCAGTTTGATAGCAAAACTGAGAACTTATTGTGAATGTGATCACATCACAATAATGACACCTTGTAGTGCTGAAGTTCTCCTTTATCTAAAAACCCGAAATCTCGTAACTCTCTGGTTTCAGTTCGCTGACAGGGTAGTCTGATGAGTGGAAGAATTTTTTCATTCCATTTTCCTTTGTGGTGCTGTTGCTTTCCTCACCCTTGCTGCTCATTTTTTATTCCTGACCCTCACCTTTACGTTTGTGACCCGGGGAGGGCTCACTGGGAAGCAGAAGCTGAGTTTCTGTCGGTCCTTCCCGTGCTGCTCTGATGCCGTCTCTCTCGCCAGACTCCCAGTGGTTGTTTGGTGGGTTTTTTCTCGAGAAAAGCTGCGTTCATTTTTTCCATCGCACAATTTTTGCCAGTTTTGCGTATTTTCACTTTAGAAACAATCCCAAAGCAGAACAGGCGTGGTCCTTGGTGAAGGTGGCGTGGTGGTGTTTTTCTTAGCGTGGCGGAGGCAATATGATGTTTTCATTGACTACGATGTCTCCAGCTGCTCAGCATGGAGCTGTTTATACTCATTACATCTCTGGTCTTTTTTCACCATGTGCATGTCTGACTTGACTGGTACGGTTGTGTGTGTGTGTGCGTGTGTGTGCTCTTAGATGTGTCAACTGGCAAACATAACAGTGTGAACTACTACAGAATTACCTCAATTTTTATTGCTTTTTTTGCTTAGGAGATGAATTTTAGAAAAATGCCTTAACGTTGAAATGTAAATGGCATTAATTTACCAGATCCAGCTTTAAATATGAACAGTACACTGGTACCTTGAGTTAATCTTCATATGGAGTGTTTTTACTTGAATGATAACTATTGGAGGGCAGTAAATTTTATTGGAGGTTAATTTGCACAGTGCATATCCATATCTTCATTGAGACAGGATTGTGGCCTGACTTAATGAAATTTAACTGGCATCCGTGCTTCACCTTCTGTGTTTGTGTTGAGGATTTGGAATTCACAAGTCATAAAGTTCTTTGTGACAGTCAGTACCAATAGTAGAAATGTATCAACTGTAAAACTGCAGTCTTGGAGCAAATTACTACCTTATTGCTTTGATAATATTTTTTGGAGAAGTGGCATTTTTGAATCTTTGGGTCGTCAACAGTGTAGCACTTCAAACTTGTCATTATCATGTGATCACATATTTAAATTTTGCTGTTAGTATTTCCTGAAACATGTTAACAATTTACATGACAAGGTGAAAAAGCAAAGACACGTATCTGGCACTGAATACTGTTATGTAAAATAATCGGTGTTTAACTGTATAAATATATTCATGACTGTTACCTTTAAATAGACAATGTTTAGTGATGTTTCAAGAGATGGGTGGCTATAGAGAATGGTGCAATAAGGTATCTGGGCATTGTGCACTATGTCTATATGCACTTTGGTTTATCAGGGATATTTTATTAGTGTTTTGTATGTATTTAACATAATATTAAAGATGTGCCAATTCAGTTTGCTTTTCAATATTTTTTTATGAGACTAATGTGCACCAAAGTGACTGTGAAACTGATTTATTTTTTTCTTACTGATGTTTTGAATATATACTTCCAGTCTGTCATGCATACTGCAAGTAAAAATAAATAAAAGTTCAGCAAATCTGGATATTTTGGTTTGGATAGAGGATCAAAATTTCATTCTGTCATTGAGAAGTTACAGAGTTTATTTATATAACTTATCTGATGTCACTAATCTTATTACATAATGCAGGTTTATTTCCATGTATTGTTAAGCTTGACATTGCATATTTTTGTTAGGAAAAAGGCATTTTTCTAAAGGTGCTCTTACTGATTCTTATAAAGCCAAAAACAGACCTGCCTTGTTAAAACCACATTTAAATATTATATCTGTTGGCTTTTATTATGGAAGCCATTTGGAGGAACGTGGATAAAGGTCATGCAACACAAGGCACAATGTTCAAAGGGGACTCTCACAGGGTATGGAAAAAAAAAAATATATATATTAAGCTGTATAGGCACATGTAGGCCTTTGTGTGTAGCTGTGCATGCAGGTATGAACAGTTCCAGCTCTTAAAGGCTGGTTTGAAAGGCTCTCCAAAACCAAGGTACTATTCTTAGGTTCCTAAGGAAGGAGTCATTCCTAATCTCCAGCAGCATTTCAGTTTAGCTTTTGAAAAATATGAAAATTAACTGTCAAATTCTAATGTAGGAACTAGAATTTTGTCTTTCTGCAACAAATGCAACAATCAGGGCATAGACACCATGCACGGGAGGTGTTTTCACCTTTCTCAGCCAGCACTAGCATTTTAAAGCAGCAGCACCAGTTAGTTTATTTTAGACTGATATGTTTGCCAATTAAACACTCACTAGGCCCTGTTTTGTTAACTGAGGATGAGTGAAGAGGTGGCACCTACGCTTTCCAAGTCCCCTTGGTATCTCTCAACCTGCTCTGCTTCTCTCCTTTGCTGTGAGGGTGCTGACACAAGCCAGTGCTCGTAGCAGGAGGGTGAAATGTGAGCTCCAGGATCAGGCTGGCAGCACTGTCTGCCATCGGGTGCACTCTAAATAAAGGCGAGTTATTGGAGTTACTCATCCTTTACTGTGGGAGTAGGTGGAAATGTAGTAAGATCAGGGGGAGAGACACAAGTGATTTCATCTCTGTCTCAGCACTCTGGTCACAGAGAAGGGTGTTTTGTTATTGATGATGCCAAGTGCTGGTCAGTCTGCTTTTCTCCTCAGTCCTTTCCTCTCCTCCAAACCCTCTGACTCCTCTCAGCATGGCTGCACGTTGGGATTTTTCCTTCACTGCAGTGCCTGGCTCCATTACTTCATCCTGGAGGCACAGGAGCTGAGGGAAGTCTGTGTAGGACAGAGGACAGGCAGCGTTCTCTCCAAGGAGCCTGCTAGACCCTCGCTGTCCATTTGCCACCAATTCATGCAGTCCTCTGCCTCCCTTGAGCAGAAGGGTTTGGGGAATCTCTGAGTAGGCTTCTGTTTATGTTTCTTAGGCAGGAACATTTTAACCACATCACCTTTAATCCCTCAGCCTACAATTTTCCAGCTGCATTTCAGCAAGATCAGGATCTGCCATAACACCTCTATTACAGTGCCGATTGTTGTAACAGCTATCAGCAGCTTAAAGCTTATCAAATATTATCGAATTCTTTCTCTTTTATTACAGTCATTGACACAAAAATCAGGACTTGTTACTGAGTCTCCCAGTCATTAATGGACTGTCTTGGCTCCATTAATGTGGAGTTTGTTTGTCCCAAAAATATCAGCTCCCTTCTAGGAGGAGGAGAAAACCTCATGGTAAATGCACCACTTTTCTCTCAAACAAGAGACATGCTGAGAAAATGCCACTGTTTTCAGAGTAGAGGTACCTGGCAACAATATCACTCCAATGGGAGATGGATTAATTCTGAGGGTTACATGGTACACATCGAAATAGGACTTGACTTTCCTGAGACAGTCCAGATAACTATATGTTACCCCTGACCATGGTTAGTCACTGTTTGGTTGCAGAAAAGCATTAAAATGAGCAAAGAGGGAAAAAATAGATTCCTTAATATAAACCTTGATGACTTCGTGGGAGTTCAATGTAGTTTTAGGAACAACACAGCACAATCAGTGTGTTATGAAGTTTAAACCACAACAGTAACACAATTCATTGTGGCTTCACGGTCTTCAGGGTAGTGCTTCCAGGATGTGAAGGCAAAAATTCGGGTGTTATGATCTAGAGCTTGGATGGGGCTGGTACAAACAGTTCAGATCAGCTTTTGCAGCTCTTGAAGTGAGTTGATTTTTAGGTTGAATATAAGCCTGCTTCTGCTTATAGAAGGCTCATTTGCCAGTTTCCCATCCCACTTTAAATATCAAACCCTCTGCCCACTGCCAAAGCTTCAGCTGTGTTTCTTTTTCTGATTAATGTGAAGATGCTCTTTATTTATCTGTTCCCTTTTTCTCTTTCAGAAGATCATTGTCAAGGAGACAAGTCAATGTTTTGTCGCATGGAAGTTCTCTCCCGTTACTGCTCCATTCCTGGGTACAATAAGCTGTGTTGCAAGTCCTGCAACACGTACAGCAACGTAACAGAGGACGGCAATGTAACTGATGCTAATGTAAATAAGAATAATGTCATTGAGGAGGAGCTCCTGACAACCCCCAGCCTTCCCATGGGAGTGTCCACCACACAGTCTACCACCAGGCCTCCTCTGGTTTCCAAAACACGTGCACCCCCTTCCAATGCGACTGAGGAGCACCCAGAAATCAATGCAGTGGATGTTCCCTATAAAGTTGATGGGTTGGATAATGAAGTACCACAGCACAACATCATTACACGGAGGAGGCCTTATGAAAGGACAAGGAATCAAAGAATTCAGGAGCTGATTGCTGAGAAAATGAAAAAAGAGACTCTTAGGAAAATAAACTAAAATGGAAATATGGCACAAACAACATTTTTCTCTTATAGAGATGTTACCAACATCATAGTATTGGCCGTCATAGAGACTTAAAATGGGGAAAAATCAAAGTGGTGCTATGGCAGAGATAGCAAATTCTCAAGCCTACTATAAATGGAAATGACAGATTGTTCCATAAGTGCTAATCTGAACACTTTGATGGCTAGGTTAGGTGTACAGGGTACGGCAGAGTATTAGTGCAATATCCCTACAGTGTCCCACTGAATCCAAACAAACCACATTACTTAAGTCAGGCTAGCAGATTTCTCAGTCATGGGCTCTTTAAAGTCTTCTATGCCTGTGTAAAACTGCTTGGGAATAGTAATGGGAGTTACACTTAGTAAGGAGGAAAGCAGTCCCAAGACATAATAAATCCCTTTAACTCTGACAAGCAGGGGGTCAGCAATGCTGTGATGCTTCTGTGCATTGCACAAACCCTGGCACTAACACAGCCTGCTTCGGGAAGGTTCTTAGGACATGCCAGACTCGGTTTGGCTGGCTTTGCCTCTGTGGTCACAGCTCGGCATGTGCTCACGTAGCTTCCTGAACCAGGACTGGGTAAGAAAATACAGAGAAAATGCTGTAGCCGTATATTTATGTGTAAATTAAAAACTGACAAACAGTAGTTTACATACTTCCATAAACAATTTCAAAGGATTCTCCTAAACTTTTGGATACGTGTAAGACATTTAGTAGGGTAGATCTGGCCAGCTTGGACTGACAATATCCTAGTCTTTCTGTTTACAATTATCCATATTTTTTATAGTCTTTAAGTTCCTGTAATGCAACAGCCTCAGTGATCATTATTGGTTGGTGCTTTTTTTTATTGGTCTGAGTTTTTTTCTACCCACATTCTGTCTAACTTAAAGATGACTGGATTCTTCTTGTCTTTTCTTTGGTGCTTTTTTAAGACAAACTTTTTTTTTTCCCCACATAGGATACAGTTATTTTTGAGGAAATAATTTTGTTTTATCTTCCTTTCCTTAGGACAGCTTTATTGGTGCAGAAGTGAACAACTGTTCGCTGTGCCCTTATATGAACATAAACACACACACACACACACACACACACACACACACACACACACACATGTATTCACAGCACCAGGTCTGCTAGAAAACTTTAAGATGTGTAACCTGACAACCCTTTGAGTACCTTTTTCCCTCTCAGGGTCATCGTGGTTTTCATAGGTCATTTTGAATTCCTGGTTGGAGAATAGAAGATGCATTCAGTTTGGCTCTAACACTGCTGAGACAGGGAGCATGGACTGGTTCCTGCCATGGGTGGCATCTGAGCAGGTTTTTTCCTGGCTTGGATTCTTCCATTTGTTTCTTCTTTGCTGGTAAACCTCCTGCAGAGCCCGGGGCTTCCCTGAAATCCTCTCTTTACCACTAGTAGGTCTGGTGGCTCCAAGTTCAGATTTTCCAGTCTGAGAGGAAGATCTCATCCTCCAGTCTGAGCTGGTCCTGGTTTGAGGCGGCACCAGCAATAAGCCTGTATGTAGAGTCACAAAATTACTGGGAATGTGCTGCATTCCCAGCAATGTGTGAGCTCTTCTCTGGCCCAGTTCCTGGCACAGAGCTTCACAGGTATTGCAAGGTGAAGCACATGTGACTCCCTGTGACCCTACCTTCTGCCCTTGACCACCACGACTGAATGAACTGCCCAGACTCCTCTTCCATATGAGTCATTCCTGCTGGAAAGGAGGCAAGAGCCTGCAGGAACCTCAGGCTTTACAGCACCTACGTGTGGGACTGTTTTGGCCTGAATTGTGGCCAGAAGTCTTTGAAGCACAAGACCTGGTCTAAGAAAAATACTTCATGGAGATACTAGCCCAAGCAGAGAAGGAATGTTTTCAGCTGGTGTCATGGCACCAAGTGCCCCTTCTTACACAGGACAGAGGTGATACACTTCGAGCAGCTCCAGTAGTGCAGGGATGAGAGATACACTGAAGACCATGAAGAATGGGAAGCCCAACAGGCCTCCTAAGAGTCCAGAGCAGTAGAAAACATCTCCTGGGCCAAGCAGATGTGGCTGCAGATGTGGAAGCAACAGGCAGCACAAGCAAAAATCTATTCTGGAGAAGTAAAACTCAGGCTCTGCAGTTTGGCAGCACAGCAGGAAGAGTTCCGCCACAGGCTTTCACTCCTGGGACATGGAGTGTTTTCCTGCAGTCAAAGGGTGATTATCCTTTGTGCCCTGTCCCAGCCCTGCTCCATGGCCTGCCGGCCGTCACACAGCCACGGTGAGCGGGCAAGCCCCGGGAGCCTTGTGCCAAGGGATTTGTGGCTGCCTACAGGCAGGACAAGTTTTAATAACAGTGTAGGGTCAGGTCATGTCTGTGCACAACAGCAATGTCGTAATGAGCACTGAAGGGAAAAAAAACCCCCACCATTCTATTTATAAGCAAGGAAGACGTGTCTAAATCAACATCATTCCAGCTGCTGTGCCATGGGAGACACAAGCTGTAGCTAGGCTCCCAGCCTGTAGTCATAGTATTTCTTGCCTTCCACATTTCCTTTACAGAGATGTGGTTAGTATAAAACTCATCTTTTCCCCTTCAAGTTAATATCCTTCTAGCTCTGTGGACAATAAAAATAAACCACAACCCCCAGCTTTTTCATAGACTAGAAGCTCATCCAAGCATATGAAACTTAGGAAAAACCCTTACAAACCCAAAGATAGAAAGGGTTGGAGCTGGATTTACGCAGATGGGGAGGTAAAGGTTTGCTGCCTGGAGGGTGCCAGTCTTACCCACTGGGACTTCTTTGAGACCTTTTGCTCCAGCCTCCTGAGGTAGCTCATCTAATAGATTCTGTTCTGCCTTAGCTTCTGGAATAGGCTTAGTCAACCAGGCAGTGTGAAGAAATACCACAGGAGGCAGTGCCCACAGCTCAAAAAAAGCATTTTTCCACATAAAGTGGAAAAATGCTGCCTCAGGGAGCAGGAACAGCCTCCTGGAAGGCTGGTCTGGTGCTATGGTAGGTCCAGTGTTCATTAAGGACCCAATGCAATGCCTGCTGGCATCTGCATTTTGGAAGGGCTTGTTCCCTTCTCAATCTCACTTTTTGGGAAATTTAATTTGATTTGTTTCTCAGTGGTTTAAATTCTACTGAATATTTCTTTAGCTGTTACTTGGGGAATACTGAACTGCTTGAAGCAGCAGCTTCAGGCTACATTGCTCAAGACATCGAGAGGCTGATGGACCACCTCTTTAAGGAGCAGGAGCCAAGAGCTGCCTTCTCCTCACAGTCCTCCTGTATGAGAAGGGGGTAATTTAGGTCTCTTCAGACCGGGAAAGATGCCTTCTTTTCAAGCTGCCATTTGTTCACAAAACACCAAGAAGGTATTTTTTTTCAGCAGTTCCCCATGAAGGTTGTTCCCCAAGAACAAGGGCATCACTTCTACTGGAAAACACAACGCAGGGCTCTCCTGATAATGAAAAAGCAGTCCCAGACAAAAGGCGGGGGTTTGCTCTCCTGAGCTGATCTCATTTCTGTGTCATGCAGTGGAAGATGTGGTCTTTTTTTGTTTGGTTGGACTTTGACAACTCTTTCATCTTTTCTACGATGCTGTAATTGGGCAAGAGCATCATCGCAGTGTATCTTCTGTAACCAGTTTGCTGTTGCCCAGGTGCTGCATTTTCAGACATAAGAAGCAGAAAGTGATATTTTAATGTAACCTGATCCCCAGAAACTAAAACAGGTTTATAAACAAATATATTCCTGCAGAGACCATCTCAGAGATCTGAGAGATAAAGTAATGTGCTCCCATGAAGCAATGAATTTATGATCTAACCACGCAAGTACATAGTTTTCTCAGTTGTCATTTTTCTGGTTGTCTATCCAAGTCACAGCCTCTCATGAAAAAAAAAATCCCAAACAAATTCTGGTTGCTTTGGCTTCAGTCATCTGCCATTTTTTCCACCAACATTCCTTTAAAAATTTCTGTTATCTATTATGAATGCATCACTTTTTATATTCATATATCCATTCAATATTTAGAGTCTCACAACATCTCCATAGAATGCTTTCAGATATTCTGAGAATTCTAGAAATGGTGCTTTACCAGTACTCAAAGGGTTTTATGTTTTATTTTATTACATAATGCATTTAATATCTTATTTACTCACCTACAGTGCACAGTATTAGCTATGTTCATCTGAATATCTATATGCAACTTCCATTCACTTACATATGCCTTAACAGAAATTGCAATAAATAGCCATTTCTTGTATATTAAAAATGTATATACAAATTAGAATCTTTAATTTTATAATTTATTAAATTCAAATGTCTGTGTTCTTTTGCAAGAAAAGTGTTTGGCTTTTCCCTGTGCTTTTTTCATTGAGTTGATGTTACGCAGAGATGCTGGAGGATGAAGAATCAGCATCTTCAGATTCAAAACCAATTCAATTTCTACAACTGAATGAAGTGGGATTGGGATACACTTGCTGCTAAAGTCCTACATCCTTGTTACAACATCCATCATCCTAGGCTAAATATCATAAAGTCATTGGACCAAAACCTCTGCTGATAACTGCACAGAAATTAATCAAACTCACTTAAACCTGCTTGAGGCCCAAATCCATCCTGGTCCATATATCATCTCTTTAAAAAGCTCAGTTATTTGGGCTTCTATTCAGGACTGATGAGTGAATTCTGCTTTGCATGTCCTATTGATAAAGTAATTGCTCCTTCCCATAAAATTCTTTTGCACACATTCTCCTGCCGTATCCTGCACACTCGTAGCCAGGTTCCCTTTAAAGCATAATTGACTCTTTCCCATCTAATTGAAGTTTGTTGCTTGAGGAGTTGAAAGATCCCTGCTTACTGTGATTATTCAGGGAGCATCATGCAGTGCATCCAAGTCCAGCATTCTTTAATCAGGTAACGAGCCACCTCAACATTTTCCACCTGGAAAAGTAATTTACATACTTAAATGCCCCGATAAAACAGTGGACCAGCCCAAACCTGGGGTTCATTTACTGTGATAATTCATGCAGCATTTACAGCTGTGACAAGGGTTATATTTAATTGCCTTTTGCTTTCATAGATGTTGAGATTTTTAGGGTGGCTGCGGCAAAGGGTCTCACGTCTGCACCCCAGACACGAGAGACACCAAGGTGGGTTCAGTCACGTCCAACACCTCTCCTTCCCCCCAGCCTTGCTCTCTCTCTCTCTCTCTCTCTAAAATGCCAAAAGATGATGCCCACAGGAGGCCTTCTCTTCCTTTCCTGGCCTACATCAGCTTTTTAGCCCTTTTCACCATCATCTGGCTCTGAGGAAAAATGAAAAAAAAAGGCAGCTCAAGGAGGAGTTTCAGGCCAGGAAAGCAGTTATTCAGGTTATTCTTAATTACACCAGGCAGAAGGCAGCTCCTTCAAAGTGTTGTGCAAATTTGACTGCTCCTTCCCACACTGAGGGGGACACAGGATGATTTCCAGCCTCCCACCCCATGTTCTGGCTCAACACTTGGTTTTGCTCACAGGGGTCAACAAATGCTGCTGAGCCTTCCTGGGAGATGAAAACCTGGAAACCCCACTAGGGCTCTGTGTGTGCATGTGGATGTGTGTTTGTGTGCATTGCTCACCTTTGCTCTCCCCTTGCCCCCTTCCCACCACCCTCCCCAGTCCCTCCTCCTTTAGCAACTTCCCGAAGCCGAGCAGGGACCGGAGCGATGGAGCCGCAGAACCGCACCAAGCACAAGCAGCACTTCTGAAATCTCATTACAGGAAGGAGCAAAGCAGGATGACACATGTGGGAGAAACCTTATCCTAGTTAATCTGCTGGGGTTTATGCTTCATCAGCAGAGTGCTCTCTCCAGCATCCGCCCCGCGATGAAGCTGAACCGTGCAGCCCCAGCAGCACCGGGGTTCCCAGCAGGCCTGGGATGCTTCACCTCTCAGCTGCAGTATCTGGTGGAGTCACCACTAGATGGTGGCACGGCACAAGAAGTACGATTATGAAACGGCTGCTAGACTGTGATCCCAGCCTGAAAAATCCCTTAATCTGGTGAGATGTGCTCAGGAAGGGCCAGATGGAGTAAAACCCACTCAGCTCAGTCCCCACCGCAGTGTGGATGTAGTCGAAGATGCTGCTGTGCTGCTGTCATGCCCTGACAGTGGCTGGGGGCTGAAGAACGAGCAGGGATCCTGCAGGAGAGAAACACAGACAGCAGCACAGTGGAGACATAGAGTCATGAACAATCCCACCACCCAAACCACTGAAAATAGTTAAAGAATAAGTTGTTTTCTGGGGCTGTTATTTCTTAGGGCATCTAAACACATCCCAGCTTCTCTGAAAAGAAGAAAGTTTAGAGGCCAGTAACATTACAGGGGGTTCCACTGATGGTTGTCATTTAATTTTTTAAAATCTTTTATTAAAGAAACACAACAGCTATGGAAAGACAAACCTGTTTTAGGTGAACTGGGCTGCTGGCAGGACAGGGAGTTTCATGCCACCCCAGGCAGGAGAAGGCTTTCAAGTGATGGCAGTGCTGCCCTCACTGAGCCCTGCAACAATCCACAGTGCTCAGCTCTCCAGCCTCTTTGTGTGGTGTGTCCAAAAGGGACCAATCAACACCAGCGTTCAGGCATTTTGGGATATGTATAATCTAAAATGATGTATGAAAAATGCATCCATGTAAAGATACAATTTAATCATAGGCAGATCAGTGATAACAGAAATAGTTTATATTATTTTAAATTAATAGTCTGGGCCAGATTCCCAGGGGAAGTTGCCAGCGAGTTGTCACCGTGGTTTGCACTTCTGAAACTTCGAAGTATTTTAAGAAAAGTCTGCACTGGCACAGGGCTCTCTCTGTCTGCTGGTCATGACCAAACCACTGCCAATGGAGCCATGACACTGGCATGGCCTAGAAACTTCCAGGGAAAGTTCCCAGGAGTCATTTTCCAACTTAATTGAACTCCCAGTGAAGCAAAGTGGCTAAATCCCTCTGAGCCTTTGCAAAGGCTCCTGGCAGGACTCCACCCATGTTCCCAGTGGGATGGAGAGCTCAGTTCCTGCGAACAAGCCTTGTGCCGATGTGCTGCAGTCACCCAGCCCTCACAGCAAATGGTTCCTCACCTGCAAAAGGCAAGAAATAGCCAGGAACTTATGGAAAATCTGTGTGCATCAGTGGCAGTGTTGGCACACGTAGCCACCACCAGTTGCTGTGTGAGCTGCAGTCAAGGCAACAGCTGTGGGTGCATTTCCAACCCAGCTCTAGTTAATAAGAAAACAGCTCATTAATATTTCATGGCAGTATCTTCACTGGTACCGTAGTGGCTGCTTGCTGTAATGTGCAGGAGGTTAATGGGCTGGGGGATGTAATTAGAGAACACAAATCCTCCAGAATCTGGCACAAACCAGGTCAAAACATTTTCCTTTCCTAAACTTCTAATGAAAAACATAGAAACACAGAATCACAGAATGCTTGGGGATGGAAGGGACCTTAGAGATCACCTCATTCCACCCCCTGCCATGGGCAGGGACAACTTCCACTAGACCAGGTTGCCCTGAACCAACCTGGCCTCAAACACTTCCAGGAATGTGGCACCCACAACCTCTCTGGGCAACCTGTGCCTCACCACACACACAATAAAGAATTTCTTCATTATCTAAATCTCTCCTCTATTAGTTTAAAACTGTTCCTCCTTGTCCCATTCAATATCTGCCATGTAAAAAGTCACTCTCCCACATGCAAGAGAGGAGCAGCTCTTCCAGGTTGTTGATGCACCTTCAAGAAGGACCTGCACTGAGGTGTGGAGATGCTCAGTGTCATGTTAACCCTGTCCCCCAGCCTTGAAAGAGCCAACAAGCTTCAAAAATGCCCAGAGGAGAGTCACCTGTTACACTTATCCAGCTCTGCTAAACTGTGGGGATTTCCCAAAAACTGGAAACATTCCAAAAAGAAAAACCTAACAAACAGAAAACCAAACAAAAAAATAACTGTCAGCATTTATATCTCAGACACTCAACCAAGCCCTGCAGAACTAGCAACTGCTGTTTTCCTCTGCAGCTCAGGCACTGCTGCTGTTGCTGTTTTCTTTTGCCATTAATCCCATTTGGTGACAGTTTTTATGCCCCCAGGAATGCTGATTCACTGCACTGTTGGGGAGTATAAGTACAGGAAACCAGGGTGACTTATCCAGAACCATCTTCACAAGTGCTTGGAATAAACCTATGGCAGTCTTGCAACAAGCATTCAAAGTTGCACCTTATTTCTTTTAAATTAAGATTTTTTGAGGGTGCAGCTGATGAAAGAGGAAACCAAATGGAGGCAAAAAAAAAAGAGGTATATTATATTTGTCCCTCCCACCTGGCAAGTTCTATTCATTCCATCAGACCTTCAAGAAGGAGGCAACTCCAGCAGGAAGGAAGAACTTACCAGGGCAGAGGAACCATCTTGAAGACTCTTTTTAAAGAGAATGTATCCATGCACATCTGCACATGTGGAATTTGTTTCCAGATCAGTGATCTTCCTCACAAAATGTTTTTCCCAAGCTCCATACTGCAGCTGCTTAGCATAGCTGGTGTCTGAGGAGTTTTTTCCTTTCGATGGTAATTACGTTTCCTGCAAGCAAGAAGGAAAAATTGAAGCTCTAAGTTACTACAGCATGATTCCAGCTGATCACTGCTGCTAGTGAATTTAAAGTATGAAGGTTGTGGGTCATTTCAGCTAAATTCAGCTGTTTGGCACCAGAAGTTCAGACAAACAGCTTGAGCTTACACACCTGTCATATTGAAATGCTAAGCAATGGTTATTTCCAGAAAAAAAAATAATCTGCTTGGAACCATATCCTGAAGGGATGCAAAAGTGTGTTGAGCTGCTTATTTCCTTTTACTGGAGATAAAGAAAAAACCTGAATGATGAATGTGGGCTTGGGTGACTAAATCAGCAGTTACAGCCAATTCCAGCCTGATTGCTGGTAACACAGAGAATATTTGCATTTAAACTAAAGTGATTTTTAATCTAGGATTTCTGCTTTTCTCTTCATCCCTCCAGCAGGTCAGGACAGGCGTTGTGGGGAGCAGCAAGGCTCAGAAATGCAGTCACGCTCCCTGGCCTGGGCACACAGGGATGTTGTGTGGGATGGCTATTCCCCCGAAAAGAGCAGCAGCTGTTGGGGCTGCCTCTGAGGAGAGTGTTGGGAAATAAATACGGAAGGAAGACTCTGCTGCAACATAACAATTCATCGCCCCACACAACATGATGCTGCAAGAGACGCTATGAGAGAGACACCAGGGTTATTCCAGAATTGCAATCAGTTTGCAGCATGTTAATGAGCCAGGAAACAAAGACAAATCCCTGCTGCCCAGGGACCTGCAAGGTTGGATGCTGCCAGTCTTCCTGGCAAAGCAATTTGCTGTAATGCACTTGTGTGGTCTCAGAGAAACATGAACAGGGATGATGCTGGCAGCAGTGGGAGAGGGTGGTTGGTGGAGAAAAGCCCTGGGAGTTGCCGTGGAAGGGCCGGCTGCTGCTGTGCTTCCACAGCAATATGGATATACACCTCAACCCAGGGATGTACAGCTTGGCCCAGGGAAGCACAGCTCAATCCAGGGGTGTACAGCTTAGCCCAGGGACGTACAGCTCAATCCAGGGATGTACAGCTCAGCCCAGGGATGTGTGGCTCGGCCCAGGGATGCTCGGCTCAAAGCAGAATGGGAGCAGGGACAGAGGAGAGCAGAGAGCAGCACTAACGACGCTGCAAACACACTGCCTCTTGGGCAAACCAGCACAAATTTGTTCACAAAATAGGGTAGAGAAGGAGCAAAAGCAGCCCAAAACCCTGAGGATTCCCCTTTCAGCAATAAAGCTTGAAAGAACTACGGCGCCTGTTTTCCCACCGCAGCTTGGAGCACAGGCAGCACTTCCCCTCCGGCACCACGGCCGCGGCCCCGAGGTCCCTTCCACACGGGGAATTGTCGCCAGGCAGCTGAGCCGCAGGGATGTGAGGTGGCCAGTCCTGGAGGGGCCGGAGTGGCCCAGCCCGGCTGTTGCCCGCGGCTGCCCCGGAGCCCCGGCGCCCGCCGGCTGCGGCTCGGGCAGGGCAGGCAGCCAGCGGGATATATTTAGCAACAGCAACAAAACAGGCAGCGGGATCAGCTGACTGAGGCAGGGAGCTGGCGCATGGGTTAGTGTTAGACAGCACATCTCCTGTGCTGGGAACAGGGAGGAGGGAGCGGGGCAGAGCCGTGCAGCCAGGGGAGACGACAGCCGCCCGTGCCCGCACCCCGCAGGTAAGGGGAGGGGGTCTGGCCAAGGGCTGCGTCCTGGGGGTCGCTAGGAATATCCGGGATGCTGGTAGCCAGTGATGCTCAAGGCGTGGTGGAGGGGAAGCTGCAGGGCAGGGAGTCCTGCTGCCCCGGGGCTGCAGGTGACGGGGAGGTGACCTCGGCCGTGCCAACGCGGTGGTACCCAGGGCGAAGGGGATGGCATCCGGGCGGGACCTCATCCATCCCATCATCGGAAGAGTTTTACTGCAAATAGGTAATTTAGTTTCCTTCCGGAGGAAGGGCGTGTTGGCAGGACTTAGTTACTGATTAGCGCTATCGTGATTTAACACGACATGCCCTTGCCCCTTATCAGGAGCATCCGGCCGCTCTCACTGCCGGGCCCAGACCCTGACACTGCCGAGCTCAGGCAAGGGGTGGGAGGGAAGGAAGGCAAAGGAACAAGCCTTTTCTTTAAGGCTTAAAGACATGAGAGAAACAGAGCAGGCAGGAAAAAGGATAATAAAAAGGCCCTAAGGTTTAAAGCAAGCATCTCCTGCCCTCAGGTCAGCAAATCCCAGCTTGGCTGGCTTTACCAGTAGCCCCTGAGAAAAACCGGTAAGGGCCAGCAGCAGCCTGGGGAGGGATGGACACCCAGCGAGCTCTACCCTGGGCTCGGCACGAGCTGCTCATTTGTGCTCCATGTGTGATCTGCAGCTTTGCAGAGAGGTTCAACAAAGCCAGATTTATTTCCAGCAAGGCATTAAAATAGCTAGCAAAGCACTTTTGTGTTTAATCACACAACAAAGCTATATTGTGTCTGCAGATTAGTCACATAGAAATTTCATTGGGGGAAGTAGTGGAAAAAAAAAAAAAATCCAGGCTATGTGGTCATTTCTGCCAGAAGGGGAGATAAGCAGAGCACAGCAGGGAGTCTTTGGAGAAAAAAAAAAAAAATCAGTACCGTTAGAAAACACTGCAGCACAAACTATACTGAAATATTTGTAATTCAGTATGTTTAACTGAGTAGTGGGAGAAATTTGATGGAAATCCATCCTAAAAGGAATTGAGAACAACTATGTGAATATAAAGGACATGAATTAAATCCCTTTGACTCTATGTAAGCACTCAGGGGAGGACCTACCTCTCCATAACTACATTTGTGAACCACTGGCACAGACAAAAGTGACCCTGTACATCCTCACCTACAGCTTCTAGAAGAGACCACTGTAACGTTGCTGTACTTACGTGGTGCTCCCCACAGGGGCAGGGCAGCTCCTCTTCTGTCATGTTCAGCTCCTGCCTGCTTGGACAAAGGGCGAAGTCAGAGCCCTGCCACAGTGAACAGACATGGAGCCTTAAATAAGGAGAGTAATTTACGCCTTGCTGCTACAACAGGGGCAGTGAGACAAGCTCATGCCCCTGCCCCACACTTCTCCAGCTGTGCTCTCTTGCATTGCTTCAGGAGGGAGCACCACTGCTGACCTCCTTAATGAACCTTTAATTTACTGCCACATTTAATGACTTGGCTTCTTTGTACATTTATGAAGCTCTTTACGAAACCATGGATATAAAAGTACTGCCAGCAGACTTTTAAAATGCAGTTTTTGTAAACAGCCCTGTTTGCCACAAGAAGACATTGGGTGGCTCAGGCAGAAACAAGCCCAGGATTTCTTTACCACAGAAGGTTTTCACATGCTGATCATGTCTGCTCTGTTCTTTGCAGCCATGGCGCCCCGGATCAGATTGAGCCTTTCAAAGCCTCTCCCAACCATACGGGAAACCCACGAGGAAGCGATGGAGGATCCAAGCAGCAACCCAAAGCGTGCTGGAAGCGCTGCAGCCAGCCCAGACGCGTACTCCAGCGACGACTACATCCAATCCATCTGCCACCTTGCCAGACCCACCTTCCCAGCCCTTCTGGAAAGCAGACGTAAGGGTCAGGACAGAAAGACCCTGAAGACCCTTGAAGATGTATCACATTCTCCACCCTTTGTGGGGACACAGCAGGAAAGGTCAAAATGTAAATTGACCAATTTCATCTCGAATGTGGTGCCACTGGGAAAAGTCCCATGTGCAGAAACCGGCTTTTGGTCCAGAGAGGACCCCCTGGAACAAATTTACACCAATGCAGGAAATCTTTGCTCCTCCAAGGCTTCTTCCTATGGTGAAAGTGGTCACTCACGGGGCAACTCTTCTACCCCGAATGGTGACCTTCATCCTGCAAACCTGGAAGAAAAAAACACAGGGAAAAGCAGTTTTCCACGAGTGTTCAGTTTTCCAAGGCTTCCCTCCCCAAGACCAGTTCAGAAAGAAGCAGTATACTCAGAGCTGAGGTATCTCAGAAGGGATGAGGGAACGGTTTTAGGGAGTAACCACAGTCAGAAAGAAAATGGCCCCGTGTCCATTAACACTGAAGAGCTATTGGCACCCTCAGCCAGAGGGAAGCTGGTAGGAAACCCAGCCCTGCCCTGCTCTGTAAGAAGGCAGAGTTTGTTCCATACAGCAGATATAGATGAAAAAGAAGGAAGAGAAACCTCTCACTGTGACAAAAATGTCATGGGTGATGTCCCCGCTAAGCAGAGATACTTTGAGTCTTTCCGGGTACCTAAAAAAGCCAGCATCCGTAACTGGATTTCAGAGCACAGATGCATCTGGAAAGAAGCAAAGATAAAAGCTTGTTTGCTCCCAGCCATTGCTGAAGTGTGAAGAAGTAGCTGCTTAGAATAATTTTATTCACAAGATATAACCACCCTGTGCTCTAGCAGCTCTCCCTGGAGTCCTCACACAGAAAACATGGCTTGAACATGCATGCGAGTCAGGCAGACTCTTGTGATCCATCATATCCCTCATCTGTGGGCAAAGGGACAATTCAGAGTCTCATCTGCTAAGGAAACAGCAATCAGTTTTCATTTTAGAAAGGCAACAGTTCATAAAGCATCTCCTCCCACCTACTGCCTAGAACTGCCCTGAGCATGAAGAAAAGCTGGAGAGAGCTGGAGAGAACACAAATCCCATCTGTGCTGGAGAAGAAGTGGGAGCACTGAAATACCAGTGTTTTCCAGCCAATGCCAAGCAGCCAAGAAGGTGTTGCTCACACTTGGGTACAGTCATTCAAAAAGGAGCCCTTTGCCCAAGGCTCGGACAGTACGAAATGCACTCTCTCTGACACACATTTACTGGGAGACCCATCACAGATCCCTGCCTCTGCACCAGGATCCCGCTGGAGAGGTCATCCATTAGAGCAGTAGCATAAAGAAGTATTTCTTAAAACTCATAAGAAGCCTTTTATGAGGATTTGCTGGAGGGCAGTATGGAGAATATTACAACTCCTTGAGTGGGGATTTTCCTGGTGCTTACCCTGGCCCAACTCTGTTCCCTTTACTACTGGACTTACCCCTGGCAGGAGGAGAGCTGGGAGCCGTGGTGGGCATTGCCGTGCCAGTGCTGTGGCTGTTCTGGAGCCAGCTGTAAAGAAACAGGCATCATGTTGGACTCTGCACTGACACAGCCAGGCTGCACACCACGGGCACCCACGGGATTTGCTGCTCAGGTTCAGGAGCCCATGAGCCCACACAGAGCTCTGCAGGTTCAGAAGAGCAGCCTTGGCTGAGGGGCAGCCTAGGGATGCTGGGCTGGTGCTCACAGAACCTGAATGTAAAATAATAACTGGTGTTTCCCTTTGTATCTGTGCTTCTGTATTCTCACCTACCTGACCTTGCTGATGATGTTGACTGAGCTTCGCTTTGTGCTGCCAGACTGAAACATGGAAAAAACAAATGAGCATGTTCCAAGCATCCAGCCCATCACATAGACAAACAATTCACGTTGATATTATTTCTACATGGGACGTCTGTAGGATGAGAAGCACTCCCACAAGGCTGGGAGGTCCTGACATGGGGTGATGGGCACGTGCCCAGGCCATCCCTCGCTGCCACACAGAGACTTCTCCATCCAGAGAAGCTGTCATTGGCACTTTCTCCTGCAGTCAGAGCAACTTCACCCACCTGTGTCTGGTGCCACACTCCCCATAGCCAGTCAGGAGAAGTAGCTGAGAAAACTGCAAAGCAATACCAGCCTAATTATTACTACTACTAGGAATAAATGTTTTGGCACAGCAGAGAGCAGAGGGACCAGGCTGTTTGCTCAACAGCAGCTAAGATGAGAAACAGCGTCGGAAAGCTGCAATTATAAAAATGCTCACAAGTGATTTCCAAACCACCCTCAAGCAGATTAAATGAAAAAGCAACTTCTACTCAGTACCAACATGAGTGTAAATATGCTCAAGGATCAAAAGGTGAAAGTGTTTGAGCTCCTCATCCTCACATCTCTTACCTCAAATATTTTTTTCTCTTGTTGAAACTCATTAGTGCTATGGAGCTGAGCTGCTTCTCAGCTCTGTTTTTGAACCAACCACACAGCAAGAACAGAAGTGAAGGTGGCTCCAGCATTCATTATAGCCGATGGAGAAAGTTGAACCCGGAAGGTCCCAGCCTGCTCTGCCTCCTCCACACCTGTCCCTCCCTTCTCAGGTAAATGCTGGGGGTTAAGTGATGCTTGTCATTTAAATTTCTCTCCATGTGAATATTTATTACTCTAATGCCTAACAAGTCTTGTGCCAACTGCATGTATCACTGCTTTTGACAGAGGAAACAAATAAAGTCCTTCCATCCAGTTGTTGTTTCCATTCTGCATTCCACAGGGGATTATTTTTAGTGCTGGGCTGGTCCACAGCATATGGGTTGTGACTTGCCATACAAACACCTTCTCACTCTACCAGGCCTTCACACCTCACCCCTTCAGCAGCTGCTGCCCAGGACTGTGATTCCTTCTCAGCTGCCACATAATCCTGCAAGTCTCTACACCCCTGAAACCCATCACCTTTTCTCTGCAGAGCAAAGAGAACCAGGAGCAGGTGAGAGCTGCAACTCAGGACACACTGGGAAAAACTTTGAATCCTCTGATGTAGGACTGGGAGCAGGCTGTGGGGTCTGGGGTGATAGCAGGGTTGGGCTCAGAGCTGGGGGCATTTGAAAACACAATGTTAGTTCCAGGTTTGCTCGTCAGCAGCTGCTACGTGCCCATGGAGCACCAGGAGTTTGGAGTTAGGTGCAGCCAGGTTTGGAGCAATGAAGCTTTGGAGTGAACTGGCTCTTTCTGGAGCCATACTTTCTCTTTAGTGAAAACTGAGGTTCTACTCAAGCAACTGGGCTTTGCAAGAGGAGCCAAAGCTGCTGGGATGCAACAAAGATGGGGCAAAGATGCATGGGCAAATTAGGGTCATAGGAATGGCAAGGCAGGGAAGGGAGGAGGGAAATGTGGGGCTGGTGGTGTCAGTGAGTGGGCAGGGCAGCTCCCAGCAGGAGGGCGATGCTGGGTGTCAGGGCTGGGAGCCCCAGGCTGAGGAATTCCAGCTGTGCAGTAAAAGCCATGACAGGTAAGAAAAGAAAACCTGGTTTAACACAGGACAGAGGCAGCAGATAGGGAGGGTTGTTTCTATTCAGATTCAGTTAAATCCTGTTTTGAAAAGCACAGTCCTCACCTTCACCATCAACTCTGTTGGAAATGAGCATGTTGGTCCTTATGAAATCACAGCACAATTAAATATGCACCAGCTCCCTGGATAAGGCAGTTTTGCAGTTGTACAACATCATCCACCTGCTGCAGATGCTCTTTGGGCTGGTTCAGGGAGGGGTGGGGATTGGGGCAGCCTTGTCACTCCCCTGTCACAGCCTCTCTGTCCCCCAGCTGCTGAGGGAGCCTGCAGTCCTACCAAAGGAAATAAAATTGGATGCTGTTGGGTGGGATAACGTGGCCTGTAGTTATACAGCACTTTTCTGCTGTTCTCCCCATGGATGCACACCTGGCCCATCAGAAAATGCTCCCCCTCTTCCCCTCTCTGCAGAACAGCCCCTGAGGAATCACTGGTTGGGATAAGCCTGCAGAAGTTGCTGCCTGTTCAGAAGAGCTTCCAGACAAGAAAGAAAACCATGTCTAGGAATTTAGGTCACAGAGAGAGATAAAAGCCGTGCTGCTTCCATGGCCAATCTCATGGCAGGCTCTGCATTTGAAGTCACTGGCAGAAAAATCTCATTTATTGAGATCACCAGAACTGCCGAAGGGATTTGGATTAATTTGAAAGGGGAATAGGTATCCAAATCCCACCGGCAGCTTTCAGTCTCAGACTTCACATCCAGTTCACAAGCAAACTGTGAGCTAACATGCAATTTTGCTTACATGATCATGCAGCCTCTCCCTGCTGCAAACAGTAAATGCATTTGGACACAGAAAATCATGACCAGAATTTACAAACCAGAGATGGTGAGGCAGAAAGAAAATTGTCCCACTCTTTACTCAGGTTGTTATCTTTTAAATGACAAAGATACCCATCAGGTGAAACCAAAGGGAAGGAAGCAACAGCTCCAGGAGCCTCTCTTTGGTGATCAGACCTGAGCAGTGCAGGAGCTGCTCAGAAACTCCTACAGCAGCCACAGCACAGAGAGCCTCGCCTGCCCCAGGAGGGGCTTTTCTGTGCCCACACGGACAGCCAGCAGGAGAGATGTTGATAAGAAACTAAAACGTGAGCCAGTGCAGCATGGCTACAGACAGGGATATGCCATGAATGGGGCTCTCTCAGCCAGGGATTTTAATGGGAGAGACAAGCAGGGGCAGATCAAAGGGCTGCCCACAAACAGGGAGATGCAGGTGGGGTATGAGCAAGGTTAGCAAAATCAGTTTCTAAAAAGGTCTTTAACTCTGAAGTTAAGATTAAAGCAGGTATTTTTGATTTAAGAAAAAAAAAAATCCAAATCTTAAGGCTCCAAGGAAAATTTAAAGCTCCCACCTTTTAAGGAGATCAGACCCAAGCCTGAGGCAAAACCCAGGCTGCCTCAGCTGAAAGCAGGGGCTTTGTGGGTGGTGCTTCAGGCTTTCCCCCCTGCCCTGAAAAGCCTGCATTTGGGCCTAATTGCTCATTGAGGGCATGTTTTAATTAACTTTGAGCCTTCCTAAGTGGAGACTGATTTCATTTTTCATGGCGCAGAATGAAGTTAAACTGCATTTAGCGACTAAGCAGGAATCCCTTAGCTTTGAATGAAACCTTGACTGAACCATCAGCAATGTGATTAATGGCAAAGGGTTTTGTATTTTCCATTTGCAGCTGTAACCACGGGCAGAAGAGAGCTCTGAAATGATGGCTGAAAGCTTTTCTGCTTGTGCTTGAAGAGCCAGAGTCTTCAGGCACAGCTCTCTGCCTTGCTTATCAGAGCCCACGTGCATTTTTGTGGCTGGCATCACTTATGTGGGCCACAGTTGACAGCAGGGATGACCCCTGAAGCACCACATCATGGGCTTGTGGCCTTTCCCCATGCTCAGGGATTCTCAAGTATAATCTAATTTGCTGGACATGAGCTAGAGCTGATGCAAAATACATGTTGTGTAAATAGAGAGATATTGTTCCTGGTAATTGCAGCCTTCCTGGAATTAATGGTCCTGGAGGCAACGCTTCCTAGGACTGTTGCAAAGAGCTGTAGAAAAACTGGGCATTTTTAGAATACCAGCTTGTTGCTACATAAAGTTTGACCAAATGCCATTTAAATCAAAGGGAGCCTTTAAGTGCTTTGGAATGGGCTTGTAATGGGAACAATTTTCCGCTGCATTTAAAGCACAGATTTCTAATAGCAGCTGATGAGGAAAATCAAATTATTAGTTTATTTATTTGTGTGTATTAGCATTGTATCAACTGTTTCTTGTCTTTGCTTTTAAATTAGCCTAGATGAAAGCCCTCAGCCTGCTGTGAGCTTAGCAAAAACTGTGTGTACACCACAAGGCTTTAGCTGCCTGTGCCTCACACACCTGCAGTGGCTTTGTCCCTCGGGATCAGCAAATCCCAGCTCTGCAGAGCGGGTGGTCATGCACAGTGAGAGCAGAAGGAGCCAGCAGGGACACTGCCACATCTCATCTGGCAGCACGATGTGACATTTGCAAGTCAGCTGTGCTTAGCTGAACGTTTTGTTGTTTTTTCCTGGATGGCAAGTATGTGGGAGAGAAAACGGTTCATACCAGAGGTGCTGAGCTGCTCTCTAAAACTCTCTGACAGGAGGCTGTAGCCAGGCAGGGGTTGGTCTCTCCTCCCAGGTAACAAGTGGCAGGACCAGAGGAAATGGACTCAGGTTGTGCCAGGAGGGGTTTAGATTAGATATTGGGAAAAATTTCTGGATGGGTTGTCAAGCCTTGGAACAGGCTGCCGAGGGAAATGGTGGAATCACTGTCCCTGGAAGTGTTCAAAAATCATGTAGTTGTGGCACTTGGGAACATGGCTTAGCAGTGGGTTTGGCAGTGCTGTGCTGAACTCAATGATCTTAGAGGGCTCTTCCAACCTTAATTATTCTATTTTATGTTTTTTTATCTTTCCAACACACTCAATGAGCACTGGCTGAGCTACACTAGCTGAGCTGCAGAACAGGGAGATGTCACATCTCAAGTGTCCAGGCTCCAAAGCAATTACACAAGAAACACCAAATTTGCTCCAGATGTTCTTCACATTCCCCCTCAGGTCATGCTACAGAGGCATCAAAAACTGCACAGAATAAACTGTGATGTTGGCTCACAAATGCCCTTCATGGTTTAGCAGTGCCAGCCTCTCACCAGGCCCTGTTCAGCTGGGGGCTGTGTGAATGCACAGAGTGGCCGTCCCTGACTTGCTGAGCCTACGAGCCACTCCAGCCTCATTAGTGGCATGAGCTGGGAGCTTCAGATTGGGGCTGATTTGCACAGAGAGCAAAGGAACGTGCACATGGACCTTGCTCACAGCAGAGCCAGCTGTGAAAACCAGTGAAAAATATACCTGCTTTTTAGGGGAAGCAAATACAAGCACAGGCTGATCATGCCCAGTTTTGAATCCAAAATGTCCAGGTCCTACTCCAGGCTCCAGTTTAGGACAGATGGGTGTCTAACAACTGGCAGTGTTTGCAGGTAAGAAGAGTTTGGTGGCACAAATATTGCAGGTGAGTTCCTGGTCCTGCCCAGAAGAGCTGGTAGGGAAGGGCTGGAGAGGCTGCAGCTGGGACTCTGCTGCTGCTCCAGCCTGGCTCACTCCCAGCACTTTCCAAAACATCACAACACCTGTTCCTTCAGGCACTTCAGGGGGACACAAAGCACAGCCAAGCTGTGGTGACGTTTGAGCTGCTTAGTCAACGTTCAGATTTCCTTCAGGTGTGGTGGGGTGTGAGGCATCCCCAGCCCTTGAGGGATGGTGACATCCCTGCCTCAGATGCCAAATTCTGTGTTGAGCCTCCATGCTCTACCTCTGCTCAAACCTGTTTGCTGGAACAAGGGCACACAGACAGAAAACAAAACAGCCTCCTTGCTGTGCAGGGTCAACTCCTGGAATTAATTGCTGCAGGATGTCAACAAGATAAAATTCAGCAGGACTCAAGAGATGATTAGACAGTCCTGTGATCAGGAACATTTGTGCAATGCTAACTGGGTCAAAGAAATACAAGAGAAATTAAGTGGTGTGCTTCCCTGAAGGGCTGAGCTGGTACCAGCTGGATTTAGAACAGATTCCTCCCCACCTCCCCTTCCCAGTCTTTTTATAGCAACAAGCAAATAGCAGGATCTATTGCAAAGTGTCTTCTCTTCCCTTAGAATAATAAAGCATTGCCTGCTCTAGGAAGTCCTCGAGACCAAAGTGACAACTGATCCATGCTACAGCACTCAGCAAAACCATCTCTTGTCATTTTAAAGGCAGAAAATGAAAGTTTCCTTTCTCTGCTGCCTCTAAGCTTCAGATCAAAAATTTCTCAAGAAGGGAATGAAACACACAATAAACTGGCTGCAGATGAGCTGGTTGTATCTCCACCCTGAAACCCTTTTCTAAGCATAATTAACCAAATTAATTATATAACTGTACAATAGTGTTACCCAGAAAAACATGTGGGGTAAATAGCTGAATCCAAAAGCCAATAGTGGTACTATAGGGAAGTGTCGGGGGATAATGGAAGTGATGGTTTCTACCACCAAAGAGAGCAGAAGAGATTGGGTCTTGCAATAAGGAAGAAAAGGAGCAAAATCCTCAGGATTTTGGAACAGAGCTCACTCTCCAGTTTGGCAGACACTGCACCAGGTGCTCCAAGGTGGGAACTGCCATGGAGGTAGAAGGTGGAGGCTGGGGCACCCAGTATAACCTTTTCCAGCATTTTGTTTTTCAGTAGGAAGATGCTGACAAACATCCATAATCTCTGCACATTTTCCTGACATGTAAAAGCTCCTGGCACAATTGGCCAGAAGGCACAAGGCACTGCATGTGACAGCAAGGGCAGGGCAGCTGCTTCGAGCACATCGGTTCACTTCATTAAATTTCACTGTCTTCAACAACAGGGTTCTGAGAGAAAAGTCTTGCTGAGCCTAATGCTGGCAACAGAAAATTACCTGGTGATCTCAGCTAGGTAGCAGAACTCTTTGGATTCTGTGCCCAAAGATGAAGCCTCCTTCCTACAGTTCATTGCAAAGGATAGAGGATAGAAAGGAAAACATGTCAGCATTTAAATATCACCCCATTAGGCTTGGCAAAATTTGTGATGCCCATTGTATTCAAAATTTTCATAGTATCTTAGAATGGTCTGGACCTTAAAGATTCTTTTGTTCCAACTCCTTGCCATGGGTAGGGACACCCTCCACTATACCAGGTTGCTCCAAGCTCCATGCAGCCTGACCTTGAATATTTCCAAGGATGGAGCACCCACAGCTGCCCAGCTTCTCTGGGCAACCTGTGCCAGGGCCTCACAGGGAAGAACTTCTTCCTAATACCCAATCTAACCCTGCCCTCTGTCAGTTTGAAGCCACTCATTTTTGTATTTGTTGCCAAAATTGACAAAGAAACAAACCCTCCCCAAACCATCCCACCACATTCTGTTGCATCTAATACTAATTCTAGCAATTTAATTTCAAAAGGAAATTCAAAATGTTTTTATTGTTTCTCTTTTCCCTGCTCTTCCAGGAACAGCAATGGCTAATATGGCCTGTCCCACTTTGTCAGATTCTGAGACCTGTAGGGGCTGTGAGGTCCCAGCTATCAAACCAAACACTGTAATTAGCCTTTATTAAAATTCTTTCCTTTCTCACCAAGCACCACATTTACATGGCAGTTTGTCACACACGTTTGAGTTTTTTAAGAAAAGTGTTTTTTGCTTGGAACACAATAAAACAGCTGGACTCTTAGATTTTACTGCTCCTGGTACAAGCACTCACGTCCTGACCCACAGGAGCTCCCAAGGTCTCTCAGCTCCATTGTACTTCAACAGACAACACAGACTTATGTATCTTTATGGATCAGGGCCTTTGCAGATATATTTAAGAAGTCATTGCTCTCAGAACCTTGTACAGAGTGTTCCAGGCCAGCAGTACAGTACTTTTAAAATCACTGTGAAAACAAAGCACAGCACCACACACATTCCTTTTCCTGGTGGCAGGAGGGAACCAACCCACCTGACAGACTGAAGGCTCATTGCTCATCCTGCTGTGGAGAGGAACTCTAGGCAGGGCAAGGCCATGGCTCTGTACCTTCCTCAGACCATTTGATCTGCCTGAATGCAGAGTAGTTTTACCCTTTCTTAAGTCCCTCAAGCTCATGGGATGAGATTCTCACCAGCAGGACAAGAGGGAGTAGAACCAATCCCAGAGTCCGAGCTGCAGGTGTGACCTGCTCCACCACCCAGACACCCAGGACCTTCAGCAAGTTGCTGGCTTTTGGAGTTATTTCTGCTTTCTGTAGAATGGAAATCATTCCTACTTAGGGGAAGAAGATTTCTTAGATTAGCCAAATGTGTAAGAAAAAAGTAATTATATAGAAACAGATTTTTCAGAGCCAGCAAAGAATCACAGAGGTAAAAGAGGAACTTGTGTTGCAGTGCCAGGTGGTTCTTTATTCATTTCACCTGTTCCTACAGGACATGAGTAACACAGGGACAAATGTAAGGGAAAGGCTGGCTGACTCCTGAGGATGATGTAACAAGTTGTAACTTCAGCTTTCACACCATCAAATCGAAAACTTCATTAAATTGTACAGCCATGCCAGGGACTCAGCACTGGACCCAGCAAAAATGCAAACTTATTTCAGTGGAATGTGAATCCTGTGTTGGGTGCCACAGGTCAAACACTGCCCTGCTGCCTCTGCAGGGCTTTGGGGGGTTAGGACGGGTCTCATGAAAGACAGCCTGTTCCACGTGTACACGTGGTAACTTCATCTTTCTGTACTCCTCATTATGTTTTCCCAGTGAAAGCCCAGTGAAGTCAATGGAAAATTTCCTGTTGGCTGTTTTGGGCCAAGACCCAAATTTCTACCTTTTGTTCATCTCCCTCTTCCCTCACTGGTGTGTGGATAAATGATTCCACCTGAGGGAGAAAATGTTACACAGGGTAATCCCAACCCTTCCTATAGCCTATTACCTCAATTTACACTGGAAATACTCCTAGTTTACTACCTGCAAGCATTAACAGGCACAGCCCCCACTAACACAGGGGTTCAGCCTCTCAGAGGGCAGCTAAGGCACTAAAAACCTTCAGCTACCTCACACACTAACTGAAGACACTGCAAAGGACATGAAAATACATAAATATGTGAAGTCAGAAACTGAAAATCAAAGAGCAGTTGAAGGATAAGCATGTTTGATTTGATTTTCTCTCAATGGGCAATGCATGTAGACTTTTTACTGGGTGTAGTTGTTACTATTCACTGCAAGGCTGTCCAGCCATTAACCCAGCACTGTGAAGCCCACCATGTCCCCAAGTGCTACAGCTACACGTCTTTTAAACCCCTCCAGGGACAGCCACTCCACCACTTCCCTGGGAAGCCTGTTCCAATGCTTGACAATCCTTCCCATGAAGACATTTTCTAGGGAAATCTAATACCCAATCTACACCTTTCCTGACAGACCATTTCTTCTTCTCCTGTTGCTCCTGTTACCTGGGAGAAGAGACCAATCCCCACCTGGCTACAGCCTCCTTTCAGAGAGTTGTAGAGTGGGATGAGGTTTTCCCTGGAGCTCAGATTTCAGAGGTATTAATTAACCAAGGCAAATATTCACTGTATCTCCATTGGTTCCCTTTGCACAGTAACTCATATTTCTGAAACTGCAGCAGCTGCTCCATGGCTGGCAGCACATGCACCCCCATGACCCATGTGAGTGCACAAGTGTAGCAAGAACTTGGTTCCCAGCATCCCACCACTACACTGGCCATGAAGCACTCTCACAAGCCACTGGAGCCTGGCACGTTGCCAGAGCCCAGAAAACTGCAGAGAAAACTTAAACTAGAACAAAAAAGGCATAGCCTCATCAAGTAACTGATGTGTTACTTAAATCTCTGTGGTCACTAAAACCCAGGAGGAGACTATGTATGTTTTTATTTTCTGTAGTGTATGCTTTTTAAAAATAAACATCTAGCATTTTTTAAATAAATCAGTACTGTCCACTGATATACCAGGAAGATTTAACCAAAATACACAGTCTTATCTTTTAAAAACTGATAATCTGCAGGAATGTTAGGCTTATTTTGGAATAAGAAAATATTCAAGTGTACCAAAGATCCCTGTAATTATCTTAATTAGATTTACTGCTTTCTGTACAGAGCAAGGGAACATTTAGAAAGCAAACAATTACTGCGTTTGGGTTAGGAAGGGAGGATGAAAAGCAAGAAAATAACCAGAACAATCACCTTTAGTGAAGTATGGCTTTTCCCAAAAGGGCATTCCATCTACCTGGCATAGTCTTGTCCTTTCCACTTACCTTTTTCTGTTTCTCCTCCCTTCCTCTTTCTCTTTGGGCTCAATTCCACACGTTTTAAGGTTCTTCTGCTTCACCAGCACCAGTAGAACAGGCAAGCCACACAATCAACTGCTCTGATTTGGGAAATTCTCACCCTAGAACACCCAAATCCAACTTTTTTCAATCACTGAAGAGCCAGTGGACAAGGGGTATGAAGGACCAGTAACCAGAGTCTGTCCAGAGACATTGTATAGTCAATTCTATTAAGATAGTTGCAGTTATTTTACTGCAAGTTACGGAAAGACAAGATTTCTTTGACCTGGCTGAGGATGACAGGACACAAGCTCAGCTCAGTCCTTTGCCTTTGAGGGAGAGATGCTGTTTTCCCTGTATATTCTCTGACAAGGACACGGGCCTCCCTGATAAGTTTGGCAGTTTCCCTACAAACAGCACTCCCCACACTTACATGGCAGGTTTGCAGATACTATTTAAGAGCTTGTAAACTCCAATCTGGAACCACGTAACTGTACTCGTCTGAAAACATAACATTAAGTACATTAATGCAGCAAGGGAAGGCTCTAGTGAATGATTTTGTCACTGACAAACAAGTAGGTCCTTTTCATTCCCATCGTGACAGCTGGATTTATAAATCCAGTATTAATTGGCACGGATGTTACCCAACCAACAGCTGCCACTAGAAAAGGTTCATCCCTGGGCCTGAATTTCCACAAATATTCTTAAGAACAATTCTACGAGCCACACTTTGTGCATGGCACTGAAATAGGTTCAGGCTGTACGCAGCTGAAGCCTGTGTTTCCCACACCATCTAGTGGCAATCCTGCAAATGTGATGGGAATTAACATCTCACCCACGAGACAAACCCAAAGAGAAATCATTGCTAGGCCTGCAATGGACTCATCACAGTGCTGGGGACTTAGAGCTGCTTCAAGACAGCACATTTCAAACCTACAAACAAGCTGAACATGCTGGGGCCTGTGGTATTTACAGGAACGCTGAACTAGATCACTTATTTCATAGCAAAGCAGCACCAACATACTGAACATGGGCTCTGAGGAGGGCAGTAGTGCCAGGAGAGGTCTTGGGTGCTTCATGGCTACACACACACACACATACACTCTCAAGTGTCTCAAGTTTGCTGCTGCCAGTGATGGGAACATCACACTGGACGTGGTGAGGCTGCACCATTGCACAGACACTGAGACAGAGGCACCCGCAGAGAAGGAACATGGTACGAAAATACACCAATGGCAAGAGCTTGCTGAATCTCATTCCTGAAAAAGATGCAAAGTCTTCACTTTGTCCCCCTCCCACAGTAAATTAATGGAGTATTTGAATCCCCTCCTGCTGTCAGACCCCAAGTCAGTAGACTTGTGCTTCTGGAGCAGCAAGAGGAAGGAAGGAGTGGGGTGTACAGGACCGAGACAAAACCACCACTGCACAACTGACCTTACAGACTGAGCTGGAAGGTCGGAGGATGGCCAGCTATGAAGACAAGGGGTTGAGCTCTGAGTAAATTTGGACACAGTTCTCCACAAGCTCTGGAGGCATTACTGATCATGCCCTCACTCTGCAATCCAAACCCAACTGACTCGAGCAGATTTCTGGTGCACAGATCTAGAAAGGAACAGGAAGTACAGCAAGATCTTTCTGGGATTATCAAGTTCCTTCTGCTTCCATTATACCCTGGACACACTTCACTCACTTTGGCTGTATGTGTAACTCTTGAGGAAGAGCTTTAGGAATCAAGTTAAAATATGAATTAGACTTCAAGAAGGTTTCAAACAGATACTGGATTTATTGGTCAGCTATGAGTAGGAAAATACATTGGTAAAGAAAAAGAAGACCCTGTATATAAATATAATACTAACTAGTTAAAATTTGACCAAGAAGAAAGTTCCACTGAAGAGAACAGTAAAAGCCCTTGTTTACCATCAGACCATATTCAGTTTCCCATTTATCTTATTGAAGAGCTGCCTATAGACAAATGCAACATTCTTTGAGCTTAGTGCAGATAATGTGCTGGTTTTTGTTACATGAATGGTAAACAAGAGTTAGTCCAGTGCATTACACATTATACAGAAGTACTGTGAATAAAGACTAAGGTATTCTATTTTAGACACTACTTAAACATACCAAGACACTTAAGTGTTACAAATTTATGCAACCAAAAGAAAAGAATAGCAGTTAACATACTAAAAAATACTGTGTCCGGCTGGATGAGAAAGGCTTTGCTACTGAAGCGGTTAACTGAACTTTTCAAAGTTTTACAGTGTAATTAGTTTTCTTTTTCCCCCTCCCCCACAATGGTGTTGCAATTATTTTGTCTTTCATACAGGTTTTGCATGGTTGAAAAAGCAAAGCATAAGCTATTTTCTAAGCCTGCTCTAAAAAAAAAAAAAAACCAACCTTGAGAGATTGCTGAAGTTATATCAAAGATGCACACAATGTTCTTAAAATCAGTTCAGTCAAATGCTAGCCAAATTTACCTTTAATTTAAAGCTGCTAAAAGGACAAAATAATTACAACACACACCAATTTATATGCTCTTCCCCCCCTACTTGTGTTATGTTAAAAGCAGTAACTTGTGGTATTAGTCTTGTACTCTAAACAATTGTTTTAGTTAAAGGTGTAGTTCAATTTACACTTTCACACCCAGAATTCTTGGTAAATGTAAATAAAACTAGAAAAGATACGGCAGAGTGTACTTTAAGTGGAAAAAAGCCTGGTCTTAACTAAATAAATCCTTTTAACCCCAAGGATGTTCTGTGACTTTTGCTATATGTGCTTTTACAACAAGAACACTGAAGGTACATTATGGCAACACCCAAAACCACCTCGAATAAAAATATTGCAAATAACCATTTCATGTTAAAAACTATGAAGCAAACATTTTGATTTTGTGAAGACACGGTTTATTGCCTTATTCTATGTTATAGCTGGAAATTGAGACTTTTGAGTTAGATTTGTTTGACACAAGAATGTATTTTCTTTGAAAGATTGTTTGACAAAGTTTATCTCAGCTCTGTTTTGGTGCCATCTGGTCTTTCCCTATTTTCAAAACATTTCTCCTTCCTTCCTTCAGCCCCCAAGTCACAGCTGCAGTCCAGTTAAAACCCAGTGAAGTCAAAGGAGTGTCTTCAATGGATTCAGAGGGTTTTCAATCAGGACCGGGTGGACTACTAAAAAAGCTGGAGGAAATGGTTATTCAAATGGACCCTTAGACCATAAGGTGACTAAGCAGGAACAGTTGTGTCTCCAAAAGCACAAGGGGCCATATTTTCACATGCTGTCATAAATTCAAATATTTTTTAAGACTAAGCAATAGAGGAGAACACATACTGGATAAAGCTCAAACCTTTAGAATCTAACAAGTGCACTCAAGCTCCAGCATCTATTAAAGTAAATTATCCCCCTCTAAAAAAATACAAAATGAGTGCGTGCTTCCCTTCCCCTTCTGTAAAGCTTTCTGGACTCCTTACACAATCCAGATATCAGAAAAGAAAAATAGTTTGCTTAGTCTGACAAGCTAAATTGGCTCATCATTACTGGAAATTGTCATGATGTACATTACCAAGACATCATTAAGGAAACATGAGTAAAACACCTTTTATTCACACTTTACAAAAAAACCCCAAAAAACAAACAGAAAAAAAATAACACTACGCATTAAATCTACTACAGCAATACTACCAGCATTTCAATGTACTGATTATAAACTGGACATGTTTGGTGTTTTTACAACTAAAACCAAAACAAGATAACCCCAAGAGATCAGGTCCCAGACAAGGATTCAAGATCAAAATTCCTCATATTGAAATTTTAAAATGTACATTTTACACATCCGAACTGTTTGTAATTTTTACTTTGAGCTTAAAACAGAACGGTTTGAGCACACTTGTGTGCTGACTACTTTTCAATAAAATTTTGAATCATTATTACCAATTCACTCTCTTATATATAAAAAATTCACAATATTTAGAAAGTTTTCTCTTAATGCTCAGTGTCCTTTTGCTTCCCTGCCCGCAGCTGAAACAAAAGCTGTTTAAGACCAAGCTCTATCTCCATTATTAATTTTTTTTTTTTTTTTTTTTTACATTTGATTATTCAAGTTGTATTAGTTTAAGGAGATGATGAATTCTCCCTTTTAGGATACAAATAGACAAGTTAAACTTGTAAGCTGTTACATACTTGGCTTCATGACACAAATGGCACTGAGGGTACACTGTAACTTCGGTCTTGCTTGACACTTTAAAATAAGACTTGGTCACTTTAAAACATGATCTGAAGAATTGTCTTTGGGACCTGTATTGAAAATGCATTTATTTTACACTGCTTCATTAATAGAAAATGTAGGGCTAGGTTTTTATCTTCAAGGAATTATACTTTCAGAAACTGAGGAACACACAAACGAAAGAGAATCCACATGATAGTAACTCTTAGTGGGAAAAACGGCACTGTGCAATGACACTGAAAGAAGCAGTGCATGGGCATTAGAAGCTAGAAACTGTGTACCCATAACCTGAACATGTTCCAAAGTGTGATATTCAATGCTTCACAAAGGAAAAAAAGATGCCACAGCTTATACAAAAGTATCTTCATAAAATTTTCACAAGTGTTAACATTATTTAAAAAAATAAAAGAGGATGCACAGGATCTCTCTGCATGCACAGGCAGTGCTAGTTGAGAACAAATTTAAGCAGGCACAGTGGAGATAGGACAAATATTTAAAACAGAAATGAAGAAGCTGTACACAAGTATCCCTAGATTTTACTTCAAAAGTTAGAGATGAGAAAAATGTCTGAGTGTACACACATCAGCAATAACTTTCAATCCATACAGGTCTACTTATATTCACTGCTCAGCTTATCTGTTCTGTGAGAACTCTATGCCTCTTTCTTTTTTTTTTTATCAGAAATAGAATGTATTTAGTTATCTCTGTTAGATATTAAGATTTTACAGGTTTGGATTTTGAAAGCAATGTTCTCAATTGAACTTAAAAAGTAGTATAAAAGGGCTAACGAAACCCTAACAGTGCAAATCATTAGCAGAGAAAACCTGTGACAACCTCTTTTACACGCTGGCCTTTATAACACATGAAAACAGATAAAAATTTAGCCTTAGTTTACAATACAATCATTTTCCAAATCTGATTTTTCTTTTTTTTTTTAAAGTACAAAATCTCATAAATCAGGTTTTCTGTTGTTCATATACAATCAATAAAGGCTAAATTCAAATTCTATATTTTACAAACAAGTCTGAAAAAGGAGGGAGTGAAGTACGGAGAATGTTCTGTGGATGTTCCTACTGGCCTCAAAAAAGTAGTGCTACAGATAACTGTGCAAAGAGAATACACTGTATAACAATTCCCTATTTCAAGGCATGAAAATGTCACGTTGGAGAAAAGAAACAGGAAGGTTAATTGTAACGTATTAAAGAAAGGTGCAAATGCACCAATCGCTGTGGAACAGTATACAAAGTATATTGGGCTCAGAATTGTGTCTGTTGATAGCACCTGGCTTTTACTATGTCTTTAGCAAATAATTAGATTTAAGATTAAGATTATTAAGAAAAAAAATCCCTGTTGGCCATACCTCACTCCTCTATATTCAGATTTTACAATTGTACAAGTTAGATTGAGGTTGCCCTCTAAAATGTATTTGACTACCTCCTGCCAGGGAGATGGATTCCATTTACAGGAGGCAGGAAAGGCAGCAAAAGCTCCAGTTGTGCAAAAAGTGAGAAGTGGTCAGAAGGGATGAGTGGATGTGGACAACCACTTATATTGTTCTCTATTAACCAATGATGATCCAAAGGTCCAAGAATGCCAAGTATGTTTAGCTGAGGTTTAGAGTAGAAGATGTAATCAATAATACCCTAAAACAAGAGAGGAAAAAAGATTATTGTTAGTAATTTATTCTTGTCCCAAGTTATTCTTCCAAACAAGAGGTGAGCTCAGTGTTACAAGTAATGAAATATCCCATTCCTTCTCTAAAGCACATCATCAATTCAGGAGATTTCTTCTTCCTATATCCCATGGGATGCTCAGTATAGATTAGGAAAACAAAAGAAAAGGCCACCCTTTATTATTTCTCCTATGCTTCTGTGGGTTTCAATTTCCAACCTCCTGCAGAGCTTCAAATCACATTTACCTGATTTTAAAGAAAAAAAAAAATTTGTTTTCCCTGGGCAACAAAAAACTGAGAGTTTTCCAGAAGCACCATGGATTATTTCCTTGCAGTTGACACCTTAAGTGCCCCTGTCCTTTAGCCTGGAGTATTAAAACACAAACTCTTACTGTTTACAGGGAAGGTTAAGAGCACCCCAATTCTTGCAAAGCTAGTGTAAGTTACTAAAAAGAGTAAGACGGTTTTCTAGGAGACTGAAGTGTTGAGCATTCTAGTTTGCTATGTTTTAAGTATAAACTTGGTGAACTTAACTACACAGATTAACTTATATAACAACTTCATAGATCAAATCATATCAGTTACACTTGAATATGGATTTTTTTTCCAAAATATAAGCAAGTCCTTACCTTGAAGTCGAATGTGTAATTTGTATAAGGCATTAGACCATTCTCATAGGCACTCTTCAACTTGAAACCATGTGTAATTCTTCCATTTGTTGTCCCATTCTTTCCATTACAGCTGAAGTTAGTAAGACTTTCATTGTATCTCAGTTCCTTAAAATCTTTGTGGTTTGTTTCCACTCCACCAGTGCTCAAGTACTCAACAACACCTGTGAGGAGACACATTACAAACAAGAAGGTATTAACAAGCATTCAGCAAGTAAGTGTGTGTAGGTACTTGATGAGGCATGCAACTTTAGGCTTTGTATAAGCAAAACCTTAACAATACACAGTACAATCAACAGTAGCTCTTATAAAATACTGCAGGGCAATGTATATGTATATCAAGAGCAAATGTCACCAAGAACAAAGAGACGTGCTTTGATTAGAAAGAAAGAGAAGGTTAATAAAGAATAGATTGGGAAGGGGAAGATGAAAAAAAAATCAGAAGTAAAATTCTGTCAATGCTAGTTATTGGCTGCCTCTTCTTGCTTTTATGCTCCGGTCCTGCCATCAATGTTCTTCAGCTGAAGTGTTGCAAAAAAGCCAACTTCTGAAACACTGCTTCCAAAGAAGTTAACTTCCAAGAGGCTGCAAAGCCAAATTGATTAGATTTGTGTCATAAAACTATGAGTGTGCCTCAACTTCAGAACAGCTGTGTTAAAGTTCTGGAAGGTAAAAGAAGCAGTTAGCTGTTCTGAAAACACAACCAGGAACATGAACTGGTCATTGCAATCACCACTACTGATACTGGCCTTCCTGGGATCAAAAAGAATCACATTCCCATCACTGCTGAGCAGTAACTGCTCCTTAAAACCCTAAGAGATGTTAAGAGCTGCCAAGATGAGGCCAGAAGGAAGGGGACGGGGAATGGAGATTATTATATTGAACAACCAGCAGTAAGAAGGAAGGATGGCTCTTGAGTACAGCACTTCAGCTGGGTACCTGAGAAAGCCAAGGTGGCAGTCACTGAATGTGTTCTTTTCTTGCACTTTATAAAGTTGCCACCAAGTCAAGAAACCAAGTTCCATGTTAGTAAAGAGCTTCTGAAGGGGATGTATTGAAATTTAGAAGTTCTAAAACATCACAGCAAATTATTTGTATGGTAGCAAATTTAAAGGTAAAAAATTATCTTTCCGTGCTTAAAAGTTAAGAAAACCCAATTATCAGCAACAAACTCATATTTTCAGTTATTTTTGGAAGATATTTTAAAATACAAGAACAAAGAGGAAAAAAAATCACAATGGAAATGCTTCTGAAAGACCAGACACAGCTATACTAGAGCACAGGCAGTAAGGTCACTCACAAATAAAACAGTTCTATCTTCTCTCCCTTCTCTCCCCTTAGTACCTCTAGAGCTTATATGATCAAACAATGCATTCTCTAAGTTGAAAAACTTAAATTGTTACACACTTGAAACAGTCTAAAGAGTAAGAAATAGAACTCTTACCAGAGTCTGGTAGAGAATTGAGATCTGCACACAGTACAAGTGGAATGGTTCCAAGCTCTCCCGAAACACCAGGTTTGAGACTACGAGAAGCTTTATCAATAATGTTCTTTACCTCAGACAGGAACATCATAGTCTGAACCAGCTTCACATCAGAATAATCTGGGTCCCAATGCATATGTGCATTAGCTACAAGAACTAGCTGCTTTTCCATCCCAAGATGTGGCTTTCCAGCTAAAATTTAAAATCAGTTATTTATTTAAAACCAGTCAGCAACAGAAAACACTACTACAGAAATTTAAACAAAATGTTTGAGGGGACAAAAAAATAAAATACCAGTATGACTTCAGGAGGGTTAATACCATTTGAATGAAGAGGGTCAGATAACTCCTCTTACATTTAACAAGCATTTTAGTTGATATAAAGCACTAGGAATTATATTTCACATTCAAGACCAGTAACAGACTATCTGTTACATGTAATGCTTTTGTATTCACTGAAAATTAACATAAGTAACAGATAATCCTAATTACAGGCAAATAGTGTTGTTCTAAAAAATTACAGCAGCTTTCCTCAGGCTGTCATAGCAAACAGGCTCTGTTCATATCTTATTAGGCAGCGAGCTCTGAATTCTAAGTTATCCACATTCTAAGTTACCTCTCTTGGTAGAAGTGTTTCTTGAAAGGCTTGTTTGCTACAATCTGAATTAATAAAATATCATTTGGATAAATATTACCATGGGTTGAGTAGGTTCCCACTGTGATACTTATAAAGCCAATTTACATTTCCTAAATTAAGAATGACAGGGCAGAACAAACAGGTTGTATAAGCATGACAGTAAAGAAAATAAGTTAAAATGATGCAGGTACATGATCCAGAAACACACAACTAACACCACCTGATTCTTTGACACTTGTACATAATTTTAAGAAAAAAAACCAAACAAAACAACAAAACCAGACAACAAAATCACTCAAACTCAAGTATTTATATCTTTTCTTTCCTTAAAAAATGCAAGTGGGGAAAAAAAAAACACTTCAGCATTTAAGCAATATGACTCTTCCCCAAAATCCTCTTTTGAAATAAAATTGTCTGAACATACAATCTGCAAAGCCAAATTCACCTGCAGAACCTAGTTTCTCTTGTTTACTCTAACAAAAGTAATTGTTTTTTCATTTACAAAATACCATCTATTAAAAAATTAATGAAATGGGACTTACAGGACATTTCTATCAATTCCTTTCGCAGTTCTAACAGAACAGCAACTCCAATGTTATCTTTTGTCATAACTCTGTTCAGCATAGCCTCTGAACCTTCTGAGTTTGCCATTGCTAGTTGATTGAACTCAACAGTATGCTTTTGAACCAAAGTAAATCTGAAAGAAAAACATCATATACACGTTTTTTCAGCAGCCAGATACAGTAGGAAATGTTATTGGTAATTCTTTTAATTAAAGCTCAAACACATTTATGATGTGAAAATCTCAGCCAGTCAAATAATTTCATAAAATCCTAAACTGAAACCAAGGGATACAGTTTTCCTAGCAATTTTCATGTAGTTTACAGTACCTTAGTTACAATTAAAACATTTCATTGAGACAGAGTGGTATTCTAGAAAAGTCATGTGTGTTTGTAACTCTGCATCTGTTCCTAGTTCAAACATGCAGATTTAACAGAGAGGGACTAAATAATTTTCCAAGCCACTAGTACCAAACCTGGCATGTACATTTACTTGTGGATACACAGGAGTGGAAGCAGGAAGGGACATTATTATCATCACAGCCAAAGTTGTACAAGTGCAATATGACACAACCAGTAAGTGCTGCAGCTCTTAAATGAACAGGGTTTTTTTTTACAGAAGTGTGCAGTGGTATCTTGTTGTTTGCTTTACCAAAGACTAATGTATCAAAAAGTCAATGTCATCTGAGGCCTTATTTCAGCAATTTGAGGGATTAGAAATTCCTTTACTCAAAAAAAAACCAAAACCCCAAAACTAAAAGGCAAGAAAATCTGCTTCATTTTTCATTATTTCCTTCAATTTCTATTATTACCACCTAATGGTTGGGACACACACACTCAAGAAGGGAAGAATAATTTAGTGAACTCCCAACCAGCACTGCTCAAACAGAATGAAATCTCATTCACCTTAAACAAAACTTCAAGGTTAATTTTTTTATTGCTAGTTCCACACAGAATGATCTCTCTTGTACAAACCACTCTTTCCATGGGTAGGAATGCTCTGCATGAAACCCTGCCTGGCTACAAAAGAGCAGTTAAAGCCAAACTGTTTGAGCTACAGACCAACCTGAGAAATTAAGTAAAAGACAGCAAGAGACATCAGAAGGTTCAGCAAACCACATCACTTACTTTTCTGTTTTGAAAAATATTGCACAACCATCAACATGTTTTCTTTCCTGTTCTGACATTGTCCTAGCTCTAGATTTTGGACTGAAGAATCCATTATAGCCACGTTCTTTCAATTCTACCAGGAAAAAACTGTAGTACTGCTCCGTTTCAACCTCCTGTAAAGTTAAGGCAGCACAGCATGAACATACTATTAGCAAAATATAGAAGACAGATATTATTTAGACTCTTCAGAAGTGTAAATCACTTTCAAATTAGATTTAAGGGGAAAAAAACCCAAGAATTAAGTACATCAGAGAATGCAAATTCAGGAGCAATATCCCTATTTTAAGAAAATATAAATGAATTTCTGCAATCCCTGGAGTTATGATTATCTCAAGCCTCTTATTTGAAAATGTGTCAATTACAGCCCCACAAACACACACAGGCACAAAGGCACCCCCACTAACATTGCTTTGATCAGGAGCTGCTGGTTCCCATTCCAACTGCGGGGGCCGAGAGCCTTCTTTTGATGTCAAACAACAAATAATGCTCTAAACATCACTTCTTTTTTCTTTTGTTTGCAGAAGGTTTTGAAAACAGACCATTTACTACAAATACACTTAATGTGAAGAAACTGGCACATGGGAATAGAAAAGGGAAAGAAATAATGGTGTATTTTTTACCTGCAGACTTATGATGTCAGCATTGCAGCTCAGTATTTCCTGCATAATGGCTTTTTTTCTGTATTCCCAGTTCAAGGCCCAGGATGGACAATAGCCATACAGCTGCCGGGTGGCGTATTTGTCACACAGGACGTTGTAACACATGACAGAGAACAAGGCTGCAGAACAATAATTTTACTTACACACTGATAGATTAAAAAAAACACTATTATGTTCTTGACTTTTGTATTCTGCAAATTTATCAATTCACGCTTCATTTGTTTCAGGCAAAACACAGCATGTGTATCTGTGCTAAAAAAAATTGTTAGTTCTTCTAGGGAGACAAATTACATGTTTGGACTTATGGCAGCTGTCTTCTAGCATTTAATTAGGAAAAAAACACCCCCCCTTAGAGGGTTAACACAGTGAAGAGCAGACAAATGTGTTTTATGCTAAGTGGTGCTGTACTGTGAAGAGCCCAAAACAAAGTAAGTGTATTTGAACACTTGTATTTGCCAGCTACACAAAGGTCTGCGAGTCTACAATCAGATTCTTTTAAATCTATCTTAATTACTGCCACCACAAACTGTAACAGATCCATAGGCAGGGTAAGGATCCTTTCACACAAAGAAAAAGTGTAGGCAAATTAACTCCCCAAATATTTTCACCTCAAAAAGGCATTCAGGTGTAGGACAAGAAATATCTCCTCTCTGTATTTGAAACAGGAGTAGTAATGAGACTGTCTGGGGCAATCTGACAGGTAATCCAGCAGCATGGATTTGGAAGGTTGTTTTGGTGGGTTTCTGGGTTAGTTTGGTTTTTTTCCAAAAAGCACTTTCAGAATTTGTAGTACAACAATGAGATACCTGGAAGCTCCTCTCAAATGCAGAAAAAAAGAAACAAGACCATTGTTTGAAGATACAGAAGATGGAGGAAAAGAATTTTGGGCTGACTGGGGTCAAAGTCTGGCATTTTGAAAACAAATAGGTGACAGCAAAGTAGAAGCTGCATTAACATCATGATCTTTGAAGTAATCACCTTAATAACAGGAGAAAGTAATGTACATTCAGTCCTGAAAGAGAGGACACTGCAATAATTGAGAAATACACTAAGATTTTTTTGGTGTGCAGCTAAATAGAAAAGGCTGTATTTCAGACAATTTATGCAGGAAAAAAAAATAGTGAAGAATTAAACATGACCTGAATCCCAATAGCAACAAAAATGCTGAATCAAGGATGATACCCTGGTTACTTAAAACAATTCTACATTTTTTGGAAATCATGCTCAAATGCTTCCACTTTTTTTATTCTTCAACAAATGCTAAATTAAGCCTGTTATAATTCCACTATTTAACTAATTGTGGACAACAGTTTCAATCCCTGTGAGAGGGATGTTAATTAAAAATAAATTACTTTAGAGTAAAAGACGGGTAAATCTGGAACAGGTGTTCCAGTTGGGATAGAATGACTTCAGCTGGCTGGTCAGCACTGCAGAGATGATTGGTTAATTTAAGCATTAACTTTTTTCCCAGTAAAGATCAACAGCTTTTATTAAAAGGAAAACAGAAGAAATGAGAAATCCCTGAAGTGTTACAGTACCTGTTGGTCTTGTACGGTCTGGTTCTTGCAACATAATCCAAGATCTTGGAGGTGGCTGTTCTGTCGAAACTATGGGAACATTTCAAAATAGAGATACAACAAGTGATAATCACATTTATTTTACACAGCAGAAATAAATGTTTTAAGAATGATCACTTACTTCTTTTTGCAGTACCTGCCAAATTATCAAGCAAATAGTTCAGTAGCCTTCGTGTCCCATCTGGTTCCTGATACAGGTTCAGAATATCCTGTGTAAGTGGGTTTCCTACAAACCAATTCACAGGAATATTGAATAAAATATACAGAACTATTACAGACTTGCATATCAGTGTTGAAAACTGACATCTTGGAGACAAGATCTACTATGAACTACTTTGGGGTTTCAGATCTCAGGTCTTCAATCTCACAAAACCCTGGATGTGTGGACAGCCCTAGTGAAGTTTAACAACATTCCCTGCTGATTCTGCCTTGGGACTGAGCACCCCAAAGGTGGTCCTTGGACTAAGAGCGGTGAAGAACTTGTGTGGTACAACAGGCAGAGCTGATGAGCACAAACACAGGAGTCACCTCTGCTTGGTGTGAAACATCCACCAGCAGTTGATCTGACAGTCAGATCTCAGCAAAGACTCTGTCATCTGCCAAACATAAGGAGATTGCAAAAGTTGCCATGGACAACACACTGCAATTGCCCAGTTTTAAAGGGAAGATAAACAGACTTTGGAGACTTAACAGTGTTCAGAGGTATTATATATCTTAGTGCTTCTGATTTTGTGACTTGAAATTCCCCAAGGTCAGCAATTTTTATAGCTAGAATCCATACAGTTCAGAGGAAAAAAAAAAAAAAAATTTGGGAAAAGACTTAAATTGCTGCTTGCATAAATAGCACAGTACCCTGCAGCTGTACAAAGCATGTTCCCTTTCTGGCTGGAGATGTACCACAGTTAACCACAAACTGTTTCTTAGTTAAAGCAGAACTGCATTCAACCCCTATGCAAGCAACAGAAAGCTTCTGCTCACTCTGCAGAAAAAAAAGCAAACCTCTTTCTATGGGCACTGCTCTGCCAAACCTGTTATTTTTCTAAATAATCCCTAAGTAACAGTATTTATAAATGTGGAGTGAGCAGCTACATCTGGGATTGCTAATCAGTAACATTTTATGAACTAGCAGACTACAGCCATTACAGCTCAGCAGCAGTATCACTAAAAAAGCACAGATACCAAGAAAAAAGCAGCAATACCTTTCAGACCCAAAGTCTGTAACTGGAACAGTTTTCCCAGCTCAAAAGGTAAAACTCGTAACAGGTTGTTATTTAAATGTAGTTCCCTGTAGATAGAGCAAGAATCATATGGGGCTGAAAACAGAGCAACATTTATCTGCAGCAGTAAAAGAATTAAACTAAAAGAGAATCAATACAGTAGCAAACCACAATATTGAAAAATTTAGAGACTAAACAGCAATGGTTAAGGAAATCCTGCTGTACTCAGACACACACATTCAGACAAAACACATTGTGCTGAAGTACAGAGGAAAGGAGCTGTTTGGAGAGTTTCTCTTAAATGGTCAGACATTTTGTGAACATTAGCAATAATTAAACACTTTAGTATCTACAAGTGATGATGCAGTAACAGCTCAGACAAACCAGACCATGAAACAGGTCAGCTGTGATTAAGAAATAAAGGGAAATTATATCCCTGAAACCAAATTAAAAAATCCAGGATCATGGCAGTATGATTACAGCTATGGCATTACCCACGCAGTAGTCATTTAGCACGGTAATTTTCTGTTGGTTTGGGTGGTTTTCTTTTCATCATTTCAGTGGCAAGACAAAATATGTGCTTTGTAACTCACAAAACCAATATACAGACAGGAACAGAATTCATGTCCTGAATTCTGATATCCCAACAAACTAGGCAGACAAAATAGACTTGTTAGTAGCTTTTCACTTTCCAAAATGCATTCCCATTAAGCAGGGAAGACTTTCATAGAATCAATCAGTATAAAGTTGCTGCTCCAAAGTGTTTACAACTTGGTGCCTAGAGACTTGAGGAGTATTTCTGGGCAACAAAAAGAAAAAAAAAAAAAGAAAAAGAAAAAAAGAAAAAACAAAAAAAGGAAACACGTAGGGCAAGAGTTAATTTAACTCTTTTGATTTCTACAGAACAGCACTTGAGGGTTTCAATGTCTTTCCTGTCAAGGAATAAGCAGCCCAGAACTGATCCCAGGATTTGAGGTGTGGTGTCAGCAATGCCCAGCCCAGGGGAACAGTCACTGCCCTGGTCCGGTTGCCACACTACTGCTAATCCAGGCCAGGTGCCATCAGCTTTCTGAGCCATCTGGGCACACCTGATTTATGTTCAGCTGCTGTTGACCACCCCCACCAGGTCCTCTGCCACCAGGCAGCTTCCCAGACACTGTTCCCCCAGACTGGAGCACTGCTGGGTTGTGACTCAAGTGCAGGACCCAGCACTCAACCTGACTGAAGCCCACACCACTGGCCTTGGCCCATGGATCCAGCCTGTCCAGATCCCTCTGCAGAGCCTTCCTGCCCTGCAGCAGATCCACCCTTCCACCCATCTCTGTGTCATCTGCAAATGTCCTGGGGGTGCACTCGAGTTCTTTCAAGCATGTCAAGAGAATCTGTTTTGCAGCTGAGCTTTCCAAGATAACATGTTACTGTGTTTATTTTTTCCTCCTTTTTCTGCAAAGATCAGAAATCCTACTGCTCTGACATCTCTTTTTTCAACTACTTGCAGTAAAAGAGAGATGAAAGGAGTCTTGGGTGAGCTCTGTAGTACAGACCAAACCCAGAGCTCCAGATGTGGGAGCTGGGAGAGCTGTTATCAGTTCTCAGTGTTGAGAGCACAAATGATTTCTGTGGCTCAGGATACCAGCAGTGCCCAGGGTTGAATTACTGTTAGTTTGAACAACTTCCCAGAATCCAGGGGAAGTGTCTGCAGTGAGAGCCAGCCTGAAACACAAAACCCCGGCCCAGCTGGGACCTGCAATGTGCTATCACATAGGATGTGCTTATGGGTTTTTCTTCACTTTCACCACGGTGAAAAAAAAACATGGAGCAGCTGCAATTTCTGAGGAGCACAGTGGGTTCATGCACAGCTTTTCACATCTAGAGATCTGTGCTCAAGTGCTGGGTTTTGGTCATAAATAGAAAACTTCTGTGACCTTAGCTACAAATTTCACATTTACAAGATTTAGCCTTCTCTGCTCAAAAGAAACTTAGGACTTCACAGAATCAGAGCTGAAACTTCACAGAATCAGCCAGAATAAATCAGGAGAAGTGTTGGGAAGAAGGCATAATGACTTGACATTACTGATGACTCTGCACTGCTAAGCTATCTCCATGTCACAACTGTTACATTTACAAAAATGTTTTAAAAAGACTGAAAGGAGGCTAATGAAGTACAAAGATGAATTTGAGAATATTCCGGTAAATTTAGGGTTTCTAGCTCACAATATCCAAGGAGTTGGATAAAGAAGGGAAGAAACCTGTTACTAATAACTGCTTTTAATTGAAATAGTAATGTAACGAACTAGAGCTTAGAACAGACTCCTCTCCAGCTGAAAGCAACTATACAACATGCTACAAAGCAGAGCTGCCAATTATGCTTCAAAAAGCAAAGTCCCTTTGCTCAGCCTCCAAGGTTGAGACTTGAACTGCTCTGGAATTTGAGCTTTTAGTACCAATTTAATCAGCTAGTTTAATCCTCTCCAACAGAGCGGACTTTTCTAAAGGGGAAGAAAATGCAATGACAGATATTTCTATGTGCAAACTTGCTTTGCTTCCAGTTTCATGAAAGCTGTGCTGGCAGTCCACTTCTCTATCATTGTCTTTACTTCTAGTAACATTCTCTTTACTTTCAGACTCTGTATTTTCTGGATTTGAGAAAGCTGTTCATAAGTATCTTCAAAATTAATAGCATGAAGGCAATTACTGGCAACTGTCTAATAAACCTAAGATAAGGCTCTTCCTTTGGGTCAAGGGCAAAAGACTGTTGCGTGTAAATATTTAGTCTTATATAAATAATTTATATATTTATGTAACAGTGTTTTTACAAAGTAAAATGCTGCAGCCTTAAGTATAATCTAAATAGGCATCATTGTTCATATTTCACTTCCAAAAGGAGTTTTCATTCCGTGCTAACTTTGTACGTCTTGACATTGCAAAATTGAAGGGAAAAAAAACCTCAAAAAAGCTGAGATTGGATCATTTTTTTCTCCTCCCCAGTTTGCACCGGAATGCAGTTACATCACAGCAAAGATGGGGAGGAGATGATACTAGACATGTTGCAATTGTTATACAATAAACAGAAGAAGAACTATTGTTAAGAATAATTACTAAATATGAATAAAGAGGAAAACATTGTAGTTAACACCATTATAAATGTTTAATCTGACCTTTTCCCTACTGTATTATGAGTTAAAAGCATTTTTTTGGGGGGCTTCACTTACTCTGAGAAAAACACCACACAAAAGATTTGTAAAAGAATCTGGAAAGAGATGCCTGAGAGGAAACCTGACTTGGAAAAATATAAAATGGGTGACTGCCATCAAACCAAGCACTTCTGAGGCTCATTCTGTGCTGTCATACATCAGAACAGGAGATCACAGAAGAGCCAGTATTCAGGGAGGCAGATAAGAAGGGAGGAAAGGGGAATTTACTTATGCTGAAGTTTGAGCTGTTGCTACAAAGATAATAAAAGAACAATTTTAACTCCTGTTAGGATTTACATACCTGAGTGACACCATGTTTCCGAGCTCTGCTGGTAAACTGCGAATTTTATTAGAGGACAAGTCCAGATATACCAGATTGTGAAGCTTGGCAATGTCTGAAGGAATACGGGATAAGGAATTGTCACTGAGATGCAAAGCTGTCAAATGGGTCAGTGTCCACAATGATGAGCTTAAGCTTCTCACTTTCCCTGTGGAAGAAAGGTACAAGAGAAAACAGAACATTTAAAAGACATAGATTTGGCAATAATAGCGCATTTTTCAAGTATGTGCGGGGCCGGGGAACTTGAGGGGGAGGTTCGTTTGTGGGTTTTATTATTATTAATTTATTAAATGAAAATTCCATTAATTGCTGATTCTATAGACAAATTAGTCTTTGTGTGAGAGAACGCAAGATATTTCCAAGGATGCTTGAGATTGTTTTTCCCAATTCATACTTAAGGCTTAAACATCTGTCCTTCTCTAGTTCCATACAAGACAAAACATTAACCAGCTGACCATGAATTTATCATTAACAGAGGTGTAAGAAATAGATTTTTTTCAATTATAGTTTATGTTTGAAATGAAAGACAGTGCTTCGGTTCACCCCTTATTTCCGCACATCTTTCAAACCAAAAATCTTTACTCTATGGCATTAATCCAGCCAAGAACAGATAGAAACACTATATTTAGGGTGACTAAGATGCTTAGTTGAGAACATGGATTTCCATCTGGCATTCAACTAAAAGCTGTATCAACTATTGCCAGATATTTTAAAAAAGGTATGATTTTTTGTATAAACTGAAGGGTGGAAACATGGATTTGTGTGACAGAATCAAGATTTTTACACTGCCGCATGCAAGGAATGTGAGATACCATCAGAGGTCTCAAAATATTTCTTCTCTCCAAGATTTTTTTTTTTTCCTTTGGGTTAAATTCTTTTTCATTTACATAAATCATCTCACTGTACCAAAAGCATTAGGAGTACCAACACCAGTTTCTCCAAGGCAAAAAGTTAGTTAAAACAATTCTAAAATCCCCACTGTGACCCATCAATGTTAACAACAGCCTGGTTAATATTATACCAACACACGCACTTTGTAATTCCTTTCCTTAAACGATTTTCTTCAAAATAAAAGAATTCATATTTAGTGCCCAGGGAAGGTTACACTGAGACTCAGTCCCTGGCAGCAAGATGTTTAATACTGGTATAATTTCCAGTGAGCTACAACAAAATGAGGGGCATAAAAAAGCCTATAGTGAAAAAACGTGATTTAAATGAGATCAGTTAAAACATTTGTGGCTTTCTGTATTATGAGACCAAGTATTTTGCAAGGGAAGGACAGTGTGAACATTAACGAAACAAAAACATTGCACATTTTATTTTGCAAGGCAAATGCATACAGTTCTTAGGGAATTGATGCTCCTCTAATGCTCATTAAGAAATCTTTTGAGAGGCTTTAAATAAAAATCAATAGTTCTTTGCATTTTTAAAGCTGAATTAACACCTCTTCCCCACCCCCAACGCAAACAGGTGACTGTGATCATAGAAAGCCTTGTAGCTGAAAGGATTTCCAATCAACATCCCTGATCCAGGCTCTCCACTCCAGCACCTCCCTTGGCGGGAATCAGTCTGTAGTGAGATTACCAGGCATGAAGGGAAAGAGCCATCACTTAATGCACTTCCTATCCAGAGCAGCAGATGTCCAAGAGGATTCCAAGCCTAATGCTGATATATAATGCTGATTCCTGAAGCAGCATTTAACTAGGTTTCTGCATCTGTAACCTTCAGTAAAGAATGTTATTCACATGGTGAGACACATGGTACTGGAAGCAAGACACAGATTCCGTGAACTGGATGGAAAGATTCTTCACGATTTGAAGAACTGTTTTAATCCTTCTTCCATAAATTTCTCTACTGAACAGTCATTTACAAATCCCACATGGCAATTTTTGCAGACGCTTAAAGAACCTCCATATTTAAACAAAATTACAGTCTAAGTTTTAAACATCACAAAGTGATTTTTTAATTCTTAAAATATTTGCTTGAATTTCCTTGTAAACACACTTTTTGTAGCAAACCCCGGGTTTACTCTACAAATCAAGAGACACTGGTGGTCCACACCAGTTGAAATACATGCTTATGAATTCTGAGTATTATCTTATTTTTCAGAAAAGATTCAGAAGTCCAACAGTATCTCAAAGCTTGCACAGATTGTGGAGGTTTTGGTGTTTGTCTTTAATCTTAAGAACAGAGCAAAATTTACAACTGCTTTTAAAAAGAAAACTTCTGCTTCGTGGACTAATACCTTCCTGCTACATTACTTACAGTAAGAACATACCACTATAGATCAACCCCAACTTCACCCTCTTCTCTTTGACAAATTAGATCTTAAATTCATGCTCTCACTCACTTCATCTTCTTAAAACACAAGAGCTCACATCCATATCCTCACCTTAACAACTTTCCTATATATGGAAATTTCCCACTCGGCCCACCTTACCCCTCCTACAGCTCCCTGTGTTATCCTAATCCAAGCTCTTGCCTCCACACACCACAGCTGGCAGCTCCTATCCCAGCGTTCTCACTTCAAGGTAGGTAACTCCCCTCCAGACTTGTCCAAACCCACACTACTTGCAGTGAGTTCATAATTCAGGACCATGCCTCAGTTACTTACCACTTATTTCCAACTCTGCCCAGTGTGATTTCTTTCCATTGGCTGCTTCCTCTGAGGACATAATTGTGTACATCCTCCGTGGATCAGGTGGATCGTACTTTTCCTTGGGCATTCCTATTGAAACCAAAAGGCAAGTAATTAATTGAGATATTATATACTGAGAATTCTTTAGAAGGTAATTCCCATTTCAGTTAAATTTCATATTAGACTTATATACCAAATACTTTTCAAACCTACAGATAGTGTGCCCATTTACAAATGTCGCTGGATGGGAAACACTGCTATAAAATAGAAAAACAGAGATTCTCGATGCTCCTAAAATGACAGACAACAGTCTAGTCCCCCACCCGTCCCTGCAATAATTTACCAGAATCTGCAAAGCAATTTAAAAATTGTGTCCCACCACCTTCTGTGGCTATGCTGTGTGTCCCTCAAAACCAACACATCCCACTGCAGGCTCTTTTTTCTTCAACAATGAAACTTCAAAAAGAGATGATCCACCACCACTGGGATCTCTCCCATACTCCTAGAGAATACATTTGCTAATAACTTTGATTATCTATCACTTCCAGGTTACTGCCATTGTCAACGTTCCACATAAATCATCATCAAGAAAAGAATTAGGGCTTCAAAAAGAGCCTCAATTTTTTAAGTTTGCAAAATGACAGGTTTTAATCCAACCTTCACCTTACTTTCCGCAATCTAAAAATATTGCGCTCAAGGTAGATATTTCTATCACTTTCTTCAGCCAAGTATTTAACACTGAAATTGAACTTCATTTTCCTCACTCTTTTTCACATCATTCCAGATAACTTTATAAGAATAATTTTCTAGGTTCTTTTTACCATACTCAACCATGCACCATGACAGAGAAGCAAACATTCCTCTCCAACAAGCAACAAGCCATAAATCTATTTCTATGAAACAAGAGAAATTAAACAATGCTGGCTCAAGTCACACTTAAAAACACATTAGAGGCATTATTATGCGATTGTTCAGCAAAATACATTACAGCAGTATTGTAATACTACCCAAACCCATTCAATGAACAAGTAGCTATACTGGTCAAATTTCTAAGGACATCTTCCTACCAGACCTTTTAAGGCTTTCTCATTTTTTTATTTCCTGGGACAAAGTGAAAAATGTTGTCATTATATAAAATAATCAAAGAATAAGTCCTAGTAAATAAGACTATAAACCAGACTTATAATCTGTTTACTGATTTTACTGAAAAATATTTACTCTGCATGTTAAACAAAACAACAGAAATCCACCAAAAACTTTCTGATAACTACATAGCTTAATTAAAATAAAGCTTTTAGGTATCACATGCTTACTTTAATATAAAAGCTCTTTTACTAAGTCACACTCCTCCTTCCCTTTCCCACTCCTGGGCAAAACCAGATTTCTGCAGTGAAAAGAAATTCTCCTTTAAGAAGGGAATTGTGGGTAAAAGGATCAGATTATAAATAGCAGCTGGGTGAGGCTCCTTCCAGAGTGAAGGCACTCGAGTACCTAGGGTGCTGGGATCACCAAGTATAACACTTTTTTCATCAAACTTGACTAATTAAATGAGAGGAGAGTGGATTATAATCACCAGAAAGGTAAAAGCATAACTTCTCCCTGCAATAACTATGTAACTGGTGCAAGAATATATACCAATGCAATGTACAGAGCATCTCTTCTGAAATTTCAACATATAATTATATATAATTCACAAAGACCATGTAGGAATGCTCCAGCTTGTCAGGAAACATTTACCTTCCTCAGACATTTACTGCTTTCTCTTCCTGCTGCTCCCTGAATTAATAAATATGTTCCAATTTTTTGAGAAGCAGGTATAGCAAAGACAGAAATCTCATTCAGTACAGAGACACGAATGCTCCCCAGAGCACTCTCAATCACATGCACTAATTAACAGCTTTGCTGGTACCAGCAGTGTATCACTGCTCACTACTAAAAGAGGATGACATACTTTTCCAGTGGGTTTTGTTAATGTACACTAAAACAATTAGAGATTTAAGAATTTGAGGGTTTAACACTGGATCCTGGTGACACTGCACTCCCGGTCCCATTCGCTGCACCACCCACCCCTCAAAAAAGTTCCTGCTCTTGATGGTTTTCCCTCTCTCACTGCTGCATTTCTCAGAGGATGAGTCCCTGCTGTTTAGGACTACCAGGTGCCAAAAAGCAGCAAATGCTTGAGAGCCTCCTGGCTGAAAGAGCTGCTGCTGCCCGAGAGCATCACAGCCACCAGCCACATCAAGGATACTGTCACACCAAGCATTAACACATCTTCATCTATCACCCAGAACCCAAAATTTCTCAAGAACTGACAGGAAGGCTAAATTTGGGTCGTATTTCACAGGACAGCATAAAATACAAGTGCAACACCTTGAACTGCATTTCAAAACTTCACAGCACAGAGTAGTTCAAGAAAATCAGTCTCTTTTACTGTCTCCTTTCTCCACCTCCCCAAATCCAAATTTAGCACCTGCTCAACTGCTACAGTAAAACATAAAAGCTGAGGTGAACATCAGATTAAGTGATAGAGTTTTGTCAGACTAAAGCAATTTTTAGTAAGACCCATAAAATAGTGTTGAACATCCTTAGAACCATTGATAACTGCAGCTTTTAACAATTATCATGGTAATTTTCAGAAGAGCTTATACCACCTGTAATTTTCACTTGCACCAACAAAGATGGTGGAAGCACCATTAATGTTAGGTTGTTACAGCATACAGTAAATCAGTTTGTAAAGGAGAACATTTTTATAACAAAGATATGATATGGATTCCGGGAACACATTCCAGACTACATAAATTTAATGAAAAGGACATTTAAGCATGTTTGAATGCAAATTAAATTGTTTACTATCTTGTACCAGGTTATTAAGATTGTCATTTTAATAGCTGTAAAAATTGAAGAGCTTGAGAGTCAAAGTGAGTGTGGCTGCCCACTCCCACCCTGGGTCACTCAGTCCTCACACAGAATTAACACCCCCTACCCCAAAGTAACTGAGCCAAGCAAGGTCAATGAAGTCAACAGCGCACAAGGTCTGGCACAAGGAATTAGATCTCAAGCCTCCAGTGCAGACACTGTTTTAAGCTCTTGTTTGTACAGAGGGTGCTGAGAGACAGGCATTGGAACAGGGTGAGGGGAAGGAAGCAGGGACTGGCAGCTCCTTCAGGGAAGGGTGACAAGGATCAGAAAAAGAAGGAAAAAACCTGAAGGTTGTTACGTCAAGGGAGGACAACCTGATGGAAGAAGAGCTGACAAAGCTCTACTACACCTACTACAGCAGGTGGGTGATGGAGCTCTGGCTCTGGCTTCACTCAGAACAGACCACTGGAGACAAAGCCAAATGTTCCCAGGTCGAGCTGCACCTGCCTCGACTGCTGCCTGTCTCTCCAGATTACAGCCACGACTGCAGCCAGGTCATGCACAGCCAGGCTGGGCACTGGGCTTGGAATTGTCCTGGAAAATGGCAGTGTCATTACCAGCACCATGAGCTCCTGGGGTGCGCTCCCAGCCACAGCACCAGGGCCATGGAGGGCACCACGTCAGGAGGAGCTGGTGGCCTAGAGAAGGACTTCCTGGAGGCCAAGCTGGTTTAGATACACTGCTCCCCGTAGAAGAATGAAGGGACTTCAGCTCATTGCCTGACAAGACATTTGGAATGATAAGTGTCCTTGGCTATGGACATGTGCAAAGTAGAAGCTGGACTATAAAGTAGTTAATGCTCCAGGTGACTATGGAGACTATCAATAAATAATGTCTTCAAAATGAGAAATGAGACTGCTCTGAGTGGCAGGGAAGGAAAGACGATGACATTTTTTTCCTGTTCTACCCTTCTGCCATTTTTATGAAATTGGAAGATGGCGAGGAGGAAGATTTAAATAAAATAGGTAGGTAGCAGTTATTTTGAGACTAAGGTTTTGGGGTTTTTTTAAGCACCAACAGGAAATACTATAGCAATTCTTCGTTTCCTGAAATGCTTTCTAAAATATCATGATAAATTAACTTGATTTCAAAACTAAACGTATTGGACAACTCCTGTAGGCCAAGTACAATCTTTTATACTATTACTATGGAGGTAGATGTCAAGTTTGCCCCTAAAACATCATCTTTAAATTAGGAAAAGAAAACTTGAATTCTAAAACTGTGTAGAAAATGATGAACAAGAGCAACACAGTGTTCAGACATAATTTCAACTGATCTAATCAACTATTCTGAAATAACTATTTCAATACTTACTATGAACCATCTATAAACTCCATTTACAAACCTGGGAGCACATTTAGAAATACTGCAAGACCACAATGCTGAAGCATTACAACTCCACTTCTGAAACTTCCTAACACGTCGGTGACTCCTGTTGACTTCCCCTCCTTCCCCTTTACTTGCTTTTACTTGTCACTAACACACTAATGCAGATCAAGAGATAGCCAGGAGGGGAAAGTAAACAAAGTAGCACCGCTCCCGATCAAGTGCAGAATTACTCAAACTTTCTGCTACTTTAATTAAAAACAGTGAATAAACTATGCAAATCTAGATCTAATAAAGTAAGAAGTAACAAGACAATTGGACAATATTTTCCATTTGTTGATGCACTGCAGTATTACTTGCCAAATAAATTACTTCTGAACAGCTGAAAAGTAGCAGGATAGAAAGCAATCTATTAAGTTGCTCAAAGATTTCATAAGAAAACAATAGCACATATGAGAGACTTTTTTTTCCCTTTCTCTCTCCAAACCCTCACACTGGAAGCTCACCCCAGACCATTCTTTTGTAACCTTGTGCCTTTAACCCTGAAGCTCTTTTCCATGCAATCCAAAGTTTCATTTAAAAATGGGTCCTAATGACCTTCCCCACAAATATAAATGTTTCTTAAATTGACTGGTCTGTTTTGAATTCAAAGTTAATTTAGGATCCTCCACACCCTCTACCACTTGCACTGTGCTTTTACAATGCATGAAGCAGAACTAAGCTGGTCCTCCTGCAGTTCCTCCTCCCCAGGACCCTGTATTTCCACTTCACTCTTGCATCAGCACCAACTTTTGTCGGGTAACAAAGGAGCTGGTGAAGAGAATTAAACTAAGGAGGGAAGAGGGGAAAAAAAAAATATATTTGAGGGAGACTAGCTTCCTATGTTATTATTCCTGTAGAGCAGGGATGTATATGTGGATTTGCAGCTGTTGAAATCGGGGCACCGTCATAATGGCACTTCTGGCCACACAATCTCTTCTCCCATAGCAGGAAGCAAACTCTTGCTTCCAGCTACCCTCACCCAGTTAAACAGTAACACTGAACAAAGTCTGAAATCCTAACTGAAAGCAAAGTACATTGCTTTTTAGATAACTTAAGGCTGTAGAAGTTCTAGCAATGTATAGGCTAATCAGATATGCTAAGCTGTATTTAAAGGGTTAATTTCTACTGTTGAGATTTATTAGAATTAACAGGAATTACTGCTTTCAACTCCAAAGAGTGACCCTCTTCAAAGGGAACAGAAGTACCTCTAAAAGATAACTACTGTGCTTTGGAAAAAAATCTTTAAGGTAATTTCATAGTGCTGTATTTCAGTTTTACTATAAAACTGCAGATTTGCCCTTTCCTATTCAAAGACTCACTACCCCTTCTTTAAAAAGTGCTTTTCCAAAATGAAGCAAGCTTGCTGCTTTCCCTGTCTTGTCACTGGTGGCGCTTCACTCAGCAAGTCATGAATTTATACGAGAACTTAATTACATTTCAGCTTGAAGTACAGGCAAATAAGCAACAACACGGTCCCTGGCCAGGATGACAAGGTGCAACATCTGTCACCTCCTCACAGAGAAGCAACAGCAGCTTGGACTGGGTTTATGATAAAGGTCAGTCCCTGCAGAATTTACACACTTGACTTGATGAGTTGACTCAATGACTGAATTTATCCTCAGCCTGTTCCATGCCTGGGCAACAAACTAGAGAGTGAGGTCAATACTGAAAACTGATGGAAAAATATTCATGGACAAGATGTCATGATGAGGAAAGGAAGCAAATACCCAGCGCATCCCCAGATAAACCTCAAGTGCCCTGTGAAGTAAATTTAATGTATTTCAGCTAAATTCTTATTTCAAATGATTTGGCACCACCCCACCCTCCTAAGACATAAAACTTAAACGAGAGAATTGGATACTTTTTCTGTATCCTGATACTCTTCCTACAAAGCCTTCTAAATTTCATGTCATCTTATTTTTATAAATGTCTTATTCAAAACATACTAAATTCTAACTTTGTTTTTTTAAAAATAAATCTTAACATATGCCTGTAGTTTTGGATTTCCCAACTACTAGCAGGTATGCACCATAATATGGAAGTACACTTGCATTCTGCTATGAAATATAACTTGCTACATAATGTATATTTTGTAGCAATACAGTATACAATATTTATGTTACACATTTTTATACATGTATTTTATACAAAATATATTTTGCTATAATGTATTATAACATGCAACAACTACAAAATATATTTTGCTACAATACACAAGCAGATAAGCCAAACTTCAGAAAAGCAGGTGTGGGCCATCACCCAAAAGAAAAAAAAAATCTGAAAGAATCAAATCTGCCTCAAAATTGAGAAATCCATACTACAGTACATTAGAATTAAAATCACAAATATTTTGAAGCTGAATAAACAGAAATTTAAGGACTTGCTTATTTATTGAATACAACCTTACATTTAACTTTGTAGGCATGAACCAGATCCCTCTATTGAAATATATACAAAGAAAACACCAGTGTTGCAAGAAACCACATATTTATTTTCTCCCTACTAGTGTGCTGCTTCAAGGCAAATATCAAGTCTGTTGTGTAAACACCTATTATTTGTGGACTAGTACAAACACTCTTTGGCATTTTATTTGAAAGAGGCTGTTCAAGTAATTTTTTTTTTTTTTACAGTAAGTATTTAGTATTGAAAAAATAAGGCTAGGAAAAATCTGACTGGGAAATCAGCTAAAGGCCAACACCTGAATTTTTCAGAAGACATGCTGTAAATTAAAAATTTCCGTCTCCCTAGTGTGGGGAGGGATGGCACATACCAGCTGTGGGCACAGGCAGAACTGCAGCAGCACAAGGACAACTCCCAAGAGACTCAACTGTAACACGTGGGAAAGTGTCAAGATCCCTTTAACCCAATTTATAGCCTAATGTTGGAATAATCTAAATTAAAAATATAAAAAAAGCTGTTGAGTCAACACGAAGTCAATTGATTCATTCCAAGCACTTTTTCACTTGCTAAGATCACATTTTAGTGGCTGTTAGCATATTAAGATTTAATGGCTTCATCAGGGATGTAATGCTTCTCCATCCCATTTTGAGGGCTTCTAAAACTGTAATTTTACACGACTGCCAATACAAACCCACGAGTTACCCTTCCTCTTTTTCAGACTTAAGATAATGCAGTGGGATGTGAACATGCATGTGAACATGTGTAATAATAAATACAAGATACTGATTAAGTCAATATCCATTAATTCATGTAAGTATATCTGGAATATTACTAATCAGATGATTTATTTGAATTTGCATATATAAGTTCTACTAGAGAAAAATCAGAAGCTGACAAATGCTTTAATATTCTTTCAAAAATCTATAAAGCTGTTGCAAGTTCAGCAAAGCCCTTAATCTAGCTAAAGTTGACTAAAATGAAACATAACCCTCCTGAAACTCAAGCAAAGCATCCTGGTTCAGATAAACTGGGCCATAAATGTCAAAGGATTTACTTGCTGTCTTCAAATCAGGAAGGCTCCATTAGACTACAGAGCACTGACTAGAACAGGCTTTAAATTTTGTTAAGTTCAAAACTCAGTCATTTCGTATTTTTAAGAAGATCATATTAAATTTTGACCTGCAGGTATTTCAAATTTAATTAAGGTTTCTTTGTCCTTCATAACTACTTGTTAACAGAAATGCAAACTGGCTGGTTCCAGCCGGCAGTGGCAGGCATAGGGAAGATGTCATTTTCCAAACTTCTACTTTTTCTACCCAAACCCTGCCTATTACAATTTCCCACAGATCAGCAATGTGCAGCCCAGTATTTTAATGGTGTAATCCTTTAAACCTTGCACAGTGTGAAAAACTTGCTTACCATCATTTCACTAATGCAAAGAAGCAGTTGCCACTTCCATGTTCAGTTGCTATAAAAACTAGTTTGGGTTCAAAAGAGAACTCTAAAATAATCAGAGTACAAAAGGCACAATTCAGCACAGAGGTCCCTGACTGCTCCATCTTCTAGACAGACTACAAGACAGATCTGTTTTATCAGACTCATGATAAAAACCCCTCAAATTCCCACCCCTTACTCTGCACAACATATAATCATTAGAAATACGATGTCCAAACGTTCTCAGTGTAGCAAACATGGTCCAGATGATTAGAATAGTTCTTAATTATCAGAAATTGTATCTAATTATGACTGTAGTAAAAGGCTGCTGTATACAAAACAAACACTAACACAAAACCAAATTGCAAAGCAAAGACTGACCTTAACTGCTATCCCTGGAACCAGATTGGCTAGTTAATGAGTACTACACAGCATTCAGCTTTTTGCACATTCTGTTAGTGTATTCTGAAATGCCAATACATTAAAGAGATGTCAGGTTCACTAATTACTTTAAGAATTTACATAAACTGCATTGCATTACAGAATTGCATACTGTACAAGTCAGATGGAACCTAAAAGACCAGTTTTAAAAGGAACAGTTGTGCTGTAAAACATTTAGCTTCAGATTTTATAAATGTAGGCAGAAGGAAAAAGGCTTAAAAGCTTCACCTACAAATGTCTCTAGGAATCTGAGAATGGACTTACACTCCAAAACATTAATATAATACCAACTCCACTGGTTGTATCCAACCATATTTGACAATTTAGTTATGATTCTTCACAATAAATGGAATACTGATTCTTGTTCAGCAGACCTAGAGCAAAATTTCTTATCTTGGTCCAACTCAGTAAGCTATTCTAAATACTGGCACATGCACCAACACGTTCCTTACCACATGTTCCTTTATGTGTCTGCAGAATGCTTACCACATTTCTGTTGTTTCACGGGGGAAAACACAAAGTCACCACACAAAACACTATTTCTTAGTCTTACAACTAAGGAGTAAGAGAGAACTCAGCTACTTTAAATGAAGTTTGGATATGAGCTCATTTTCAGCATTCCTGCTACAGAACTGAACTAGAGCTTGACTAGAGGTGTCAGTATCTAAATCCAAAAAATCTCTGCCTTCCCAAAACACAATTTCTAGATACCTAAATGCTTGTTAGTATTAGTGTTGCTAAACTAACTGAAGGTCAAGATGTTACAGAACTCAACATACAGCTGATGCTTTACCCATATAGCCACATCCTGACAGCAAGCAAATTATTCACATATTGGTTTTGCTTCAAATTTAACCAACAAGCCTGCAAATGTTTTTCCACAACCACACTCTTGCACAGCAAAGCCAACTCAAGACTTCTTTCCTGTCCCCATGTCCCACTGCATCACCTCTCTCTGTTGTGTTGATGCAGCTGTTTGTGAGACAATATTGAAAACCAACAACGATACTCAGCTAAGAAAGTGGGGTTTAGAGGTTGTGGGGGTTGGGTTTTTTTAATAACAAAGTATCACCACTCAGCCGCGTCACTGGTTGGTTTTGAGCATTACTCTGACAACCGTTGTACTGACACGGATTATGTGGATTTAATGAGCAACCCAAGTAGCAGCTTTCCAAATTCTGCCACTGGAGAAAAGTCCTGACCTACTAAATCAGAAGAAACCATAAGGTGACCTAGTCCACTACTCCCTATACAGAAAGCACCTATCCCACGACTGACCATTGCAAATCTCCAGAGACTCTTTCATCATGTTTCTCATCAAAACAGGATTCCTTACTAGTTTTAATTATTCTTCACACTTACCGCTTGTTCCTAAAAGCTCTCATTCCTGAAAGTACTCTGCAGATGAATTGTGATTGAGGCAGCACTGAAATTCCTTAGCTCCCAGGACCTTTGCTTTGTCAGACAAAGCTCCTCTGTTGGGTGAGTAACTGTTAAAACTTCTTTAAAACAGTATTTAAAAGTATTAGTGGTCAGAGTGCGGCATAAAATATCTTCAATAGTTTTTATTTTCAGCCATTATGATGCCATTTCCTTCCTCTGACAGGTGATACACATCAGATGGTGCACAGCCAATCCTGGTGGTGTTTTAGTTTAGTTTCAAGCCTTCAGTCTTTGTAGGTGTTGGCTAAACGTGGCCTTTGTTGCAAAAATCACATGACAGATCTGTCTCTTAAGCAAGTTTTTTTCTGATCCCTGACTCTGCAACTGATCTACGCAGAGAGATACTTCTGTGGAGCAGCATTTAAGTCCGATCAATGTGCAGGATTCACATCTCACCCATCAATATACTCCAAAATAGCTCAAGTAATAAAGCTGCACATATTATTTGTAACATGCAGGATATGACATTATTGCATATTCCTGGTCTCCTAACCATGGCAAGATGCTGCACCCTCATGACAGGAGCCGTCACTCAAATTGCTTCAGCATGTTCTAGAAAACCCGTCTTTCAACTGAAACTGCTGCCTTGTTAAGCAAAGGATGCTTTGGAGATACCAGTATTATAAAATGGAAAAAAACTTGAGGAAGGTCTTCAAGTAGGGAGCCCCTTCACTTGCAGAATAAAGGCTGCACACCAGGAACATGAACTAAGATGCACAAGAGAGCCATCCAAATACCCAGGCTGTGATCACAATGTCGAGTTGGCAGCCTCCATAAAACAACTAACAGCATTTCCAGTCTAAAAAAATCTAAAGTCAAATCAATCTCTTCCTGCAGATCTCCACTGTAGCATAAATTGGAATCTTAACAGCAAGTATTTTAGTTCTGAAATAAACAACTGTATATATTTACTGCTCCTAGTCCCTCTTTGATTCATACACCAAAAAAAAAAAGCCTCCAAGGCATTAACAAAAGGATTCATGTTGCAGTCTTACAAAAGGAAAAATTGAGTTGTTGCCAATCTTTTTTTTTTTTAAAACAAGCACCATCTTGGAAGTGCAATTAGTAGCTAAAAGTACATGTTAAGCATTTAAACAGCTTTTTCTTTGGGACCTGCCTAAGCATTTGTAAACTCCTTAAAACTACAGCTGCAGAAATTGCTCCATGTAGAAATTGTGAGTGCAGGTCCCCAAGCTTATGCCAAGATTCCCTTGTTGAGTGGACTTGTACAACCCAATTTCAATGTAAGAACATAAATTACGTCACTTAACACAACGCTAATAATCTTGCAGGGTATTGTACAATAATCACACTTCCAAGCGTGAAGCACCAACACTTTAGAAGAAACAAAACAGATGAAACCCTGCAGTGACTCAGTTTAAGCAATTTATGCATAAAGCTTTCAAAATTACACCATGGAGAAGGATAAATTTAAACTGGAATCAGTAATGTCAGTATTTTGACATGGGAAGTAGTGTAAAACCTCAGTATATGGATTAAAAACCTCAGATACTTTGTATGTAACTGGGCATGGGTCAACCTCTACCTCGTGCCACTAGAACTAAAATCTGGTGGCTGGGTCTGTTGAGAATATTCTTGTGGTGTTTTAAGGTCACTGATAGCTTTTTAAAGCTCACCATACACAACTATAACCTTTCAATAATACATGTAATTTCCTGACAATAAAACACCTATAGAAGTAAGTGTCAATTCTTGTACATCCCTTCAATTCTGAAGACTGAAAGACATCCTCATTCCTAAAGATTCTGTGTAGAATCTTTGCCTGAAGTAGCCCCATTTGAGACTGGGATATAATGGTCAGACTGCACATACACAAGCGTACAGCCAAAAGGACATGACAAAAACAGGTAATAATTTAAAACTCAACAGTCTGTTAGCAAACAGAACCAGGGCCTCTGCAACAGGGACTCCACAACTGGATGGAAGAATCCTGGTTCACCACATGGACTCTTGGGCATGGTGGTGAGCCAAACAGCATGGCACACTACACTACAAACATTAATATTAAAGATTTTGGTGACAGATTAACAGAAACATTTTTATTTATACAGCCATGTTTTCAAATATAGCTTCTTTTGTTCATATGTAGGGAAAGAATTTTTAGTTTGCTCAGTCTTGGAACCATTTTAAGGACAGTGGTTTCCATCACGAACATTACACTTGGTTAAAAGAATGTCTTCCTAATATCTGTACCTAATAGGGTACAGCCCTATCTGAAAAAGGTACCACGCTCATTCAATTTGTGACCCTTCATAACATGTTTTCAGGTCTTCATGTATAAAATGTCAAATGTATTTACCTGCCCATGCAGTATTACAGTTTCATCTATTTCTTATATTTCCGTTCTTCCTCTAAAATTCAAGCACAGTAAACAGCCTGAACATGAGACTGTATTCAGAGTTCAACTTCAGAATGCAAACAGAAAAGAGATGCATGGCAGGATCCTTTTTAAACATGGGCTGATCCAAGCAATTCAGGTGAAAAGTGAACAAATAGTTAATCCAAATGCGAAGGGCTCCATTTCAGTAATAGCATGAATAAACCCCCACAGAAGGCTCCATTGCTAGCAGCAAACTCCACAGAGTCCAGATGAACCAGCAGGAAGAACAGAGGGCGGATAATCCTGTAAAATTACCCCAGTGGAAATGTTGATAAATTCCCAATTAGGAGACCTGCTCTAGAATAAAAAAAAAATGCGAGATACAATACAATTACCGTCAACACTTGCACATCTTTGTATTTAAGCCAGACAAATACCACAGGTATTTCTTAATCCCTTGGATTTTGAATTAGTTACCCACTGTGGTGAAATCTAGATTATGAAAATAAGCCCCAGAAATCAAATGAAAAAACAGGCAATCTGCAATTCTAGTTACAAAGCAAATACCCATCCATGAAGTTCTATTTTCGGTGATACAATTTTCTATGCGTTTGTGGAAATACAGATGGCTGTATTAAAAAACAAACAAAAAAACCCCAAAACAAAACAAAAAAATAAACCAAAACAAAAAAAACCAACAAAACCTTTAGCTTATTGCATTTGTTTTGAATACATTTCTTATACTACACAAAGCAAAGTAGCACAGAATCATGTTGGAGAAGACCTCTAAGATCATCGAGTCCAACCTAGGACTACAACCTAGTAGGTTCCATATGAATTTTTAATGTTTGTAGAAAAATTGCTGATAAAATATGTATTCACCATAGATACCAAGACAGAGACAGGTGTATTAGATATCTCCTTTTCTAAAGCCCTGTCTGATCCCAGGCTTATCACTCTCCATAAAATTCTGGCGTAGGAAAGGCTGTCCTGTGGGCCCCACGACAGACCGGGAGGTGCGGGAGCTCCCCGCCGCCCGTTCCCCCGCAGGATGCGGTTCCGCAGGCAGCCCAGGCGCTCATTCCCCGTGCCCCAGCCAAGGCAAGGGCCCCGCTCGGTTACAGAACGGCGGCCGAGCCGCTCCGATCCCAACCCCGGCCCCGCCGCCCCCAGCCCCAATTTTCCCTCTGTTTATCCCTGCATGCGCCCGTCCCGCGGCCTCGCGCGCCCGCCCCCCGCGCCCTCCTATTGGCCACCGCCGCTGCCACTCACGGCCCCTACGGCCCCGCATTGGCCGCCGCCGCTGCCACTCACGGCCTCCACCCGCCCCGCCGCTCCCTCCGCCGGAACGAGCGAGCGCCGCTCCGGCCCCGCCGCCAGCGCGGCCGCGGCTCCCGCTGCCGGCGGGGCGGGGAGGGACGGGAGGGCGGGCGGCTGCCGCCGCCGCGGCTCCTTCCGGAGCAGGCGAAGCGCTCCGCTGACAGGCAGCACTGCCGCCCCTCGGTGCGCGCCCAGCCAGGCGGATCGGCCTCCGGGGAGGCAGCGGCGCGGGGCGCCGTGCGTGGAGGGTGGACGGGCAGTTCCCCCGATTGATGTCATTTCCCTCTGCCTTTTGTTTAATTATTTTAAACTCAATTCCACGGTGAGGAAAAAAAACCCAACAAATACAACAAAACCTACCAGCACCAATAATAACAACAACAACAACAACAACAAAACAACTTCAGGTTTCCAGATGCCATTATACTAATTTCTCTTAATTGCCTTCCCGATGCAAACAGAGCCGGGCTCCTGCGCGGCGCCGCCCGGCCCGGCTCCCTCCCAACCTCCTTCCCTGCCTCCCGCTCGCCGGTGGGCGCTCGCGGGGCTCGGGCCAAGGGTGCGGAGCCCCCTCCCCGCCGCCCCCGCTTCCAAAGCCGCCGTTCCCCGCCGCCTCCCGGCCGCGGAGCCTCCCCCGGGCGTCCCCGCCGCAGCGACTGCCCAGGCCCAGCACCCCCCCGGAACGCCCCCACGCCCAGAGGGGCCTCGGCCCCCCCTGACACCCCCGAACGACGCGGCGCGGGGGCTTCTCCCCGCCGAGCCCGGGGGGGGCCTCGCCGTGCTACCGCCGGACCCCCCCCGTCAGCGCACTCCCCCCACAGCGCTGCCCCCCCCCCCCCGGGCAGAGCTCCCCCCCAGCTCCGGGCCGGGCGCCGGAGCCGCCCCTACCTGTGGCTGCAGCATCCCCGTCCCCCCGCCGCCCTCGCTCCGCCGCCTGCCTGGCTCTTTGTTTCCTGCCGCGGGCCGGACGGGAGAGCGGCTCCCCCCCGCCTCCTCCTCACACTCATTGAAAGCAAACAAGCATCATGGCGGCGCTGGCGGCGGCGGCGGCTGCGGGCGGGCCGGCCCCCCTCCTCCTCCTCCTCCTTCTTCTTCTCCTCCTCCTCCTCCTTCTTCCTCTCCTCCTCCTCCTCTCCTGTCCGCTCTCCGCCCCACCTGCCCAGGCCGCCCGCACTGCGCGCACGCTCCGCGGCCGCGGAGGGAGCCCGGCGAGGGGGGTGGCAGGGCCGGGGGGGCCGCGGGGTGATGCGGAGGGAGGAGTTTGGAGCGTGTTTTGGGGTACGGCCGCAGGAACGCGGCGGGGGGAAAAGCAGGTGAAAGTAATGTGTGGGCTGCGGAGTAAGGCGTGCAACCCGTGCAAATGGTGTGTGTCAGGGAAGGGGTTCCTAGCAGGAGCCCCAGGAAGGCGAATGGGAATAGTCACTTGTTTGGAAAAGAACTTTTCAATTCTCCTGCAAAAGCCCAAATGGGAAACTCAGCCTTGAAGTGGATGAGCTCAGACACGGTGCGGGTGATAGGCCGGACGCTTTTTAGGAAGGAGAACATTTCTTCTATGTTTGTGTCTTTAATGGTAAACCAGTGCCTCAGATCCTTCGCAGTGACATATTCAGGAACAATGTTTACTGTGAAATGTCCCCCAGAATCGCCAGCAGCACCTTTCTGAAACTCACGTTGCGGCTCGGCTTACATCATTTTCTCCTATGAACTGATTATTGGATGCAAACCAAGATATTTAGAAAAATAATTACTTTCTCATTAAGTGTTACTATTACTGTCCCTGCACAACTAGACTTTATGATGAGAGATGCCAAGTGAAATGATGGTGGGGAAGTGCCATCTATGGTATAATATTAGCAAAACTCTTAAATAATGACTTCCAAATTAAGGATTTTAGCCGTTTTTCAGAGCATTGGTGATGAGCAAATGAGCAAATGAGCGCTTGGTTCCACTTCATCCAAAGGAATAGTGGGGACAAAGACACTGTCCCAGATACAGAACCCTGTTTCTGATCTGGGAAAGCTGAATAGGAATTTAGGCCTCAATTTTGATATAACTGGATATGTAGCTGGAAATAAATGGCACTCACACTGTTGTGCAGTGAGGCATTCTCTTTTAACATAATGTGAAAGAGGATGGTACCTGGTCCAGCTTCTGAAAAACACCATCCCCATCCATCTGAGGCCAGTACTTTGGAAAACATGACCCTGGCATGCTGCGGACCAAACCTGCTCGCTTCAAACCTGCTCAGAACGTCCTCCACTGAAAGGCTGACACTTCATTGGACATAATCCTGCTGTACTTCAGATTTATGCTCAGCCTTATCATATCATATATCTGAAATGCTCTTGGATGATAAACTATCTCCTCTCCACATGGTGCAGTCCTGCGCTAAGATATCCTAGCCTGCTCCATTACGGATGTGCACAGGCTCCGGCAGAATGCCGTATCTGCTTCCCGGTCTTGGCTGGCTCTGGAGAGCTGACAGTCATTCAGAACTAACTCAAGTAGCTCTACATGTCATTCTCCAGCACTGCATGTCTTTTCTTTCCGATAAGCAGCTGTCCTGCACATTCTTCAGTTAATACTTTCTGGGTCAGATATGGCCTCAATAGACTATATCATTTTGCCCAGAGCTAATTCTCCAAAAGCAGTAGGAAAGTCTTTGAATACGTTGCAGGATTTTCCAGGAATTGCTGCTCAGCAAAGAAAATTCAGTTGATCATAAGTTTCTCGAAAATGCTTGGAGGGAACCTTCATTCCTCAGGGATGGATGCTGGGGTAATATTACCTTAAACAATGAAAGGTCTACTGGCAAAGGCCTTCAGCACTGCAAGTGGAGAACAAATGGCAGAAAATACTGTAATTCTCAAATAACTGAGATAAGCAAGTGAGAACATTAGAGAAAATAATTCAAAAGCAATTAAAAATAATTTTGTATTATTGTTCACTGTACAGACTAACAGGAGATTGCAGCAATTTGGCAGATTTCAAGTTAGTGAATTTTATGATGATGTTACAGGTTATTTATAAAAAAACAGCAATATTTGAAGAGCCTAAAGTTATGGCCTTTTATGTAAACAATTTTTTTTTAACTGCCAGCTTGTGTGGTTTGAAACAGCAGAATGAAGTAAAAACAGGTATGTGGGGTTTTTTTTTAGAAACTGTTATGTTCCACTGAATTTCCTGTTCAGAAGTGCTGTTGCTCAACTGTATGTCTGATTAACTTTTGCTCCCTGAAAGTGTTATCAGACCTGTAACCAGGCAAACAGCAGAGCAGATGGCCAGTGCCAGTATCGGTGTTTCTGGTCTGGGTGCTTAATGAGATCTGAGAGTGTAACATGAGCCTCTTTCATTTTGTCTGTCTCACATGGCAGATATACTTGGTGCAAGTGCTCTGGTTGCTCAAGGTCACAGATTCATCAATCAAAAGAGAGCCCTTCCCATTAATCTTTTACCTGCCCATGACAGTTCCACACATCTCAGGAGCTGCCATGTCACACTGAGTGCTGTTGTCCTGAGTTTGGGACAGTAGTGCTGTGAAAGACAACAAGGTTAAGCAGAAATTAGTCATGGTTTAAAACACATTAGATGTACTGTACCCTGAGTGTAAGTTTTCATTGATTAACCCTAAACCAAAAATGCCTTTTTATGCTGTGGAATAAGCCTTCAGTTGGGCAAAATCTCCCGTCCCACACAATCGGATGTCCCACACTATGAAGGTGAATGTCCTACAACATTTCTGACCCTACACTTGGACATAGAAATATTTGCTGTGAGTGGTTCAAAAAATCTCAACACCCCCCACCATCTTCCCTCTGCATGCACATGTCCGAGGCTGGAGCTGGCAGTGTGCCTGGGAGGCCTCAGGGAGGCCACTGGGTGCATTTGACCAACACTTGCAGCTGGTTCGAGGTCGTGGTGCCTCTGTGTGCTGACAGAGGGATGTGAAACTTGTGGCTGAGCAATGGTACTTTTTTGCTTTGTTTAAATGGCTAAATTTGGTGACGATATACTCTTGAAATATCATGTAGAGTTACACAGTAGAGGCTTGCTTGACTTCTAAGTTCTTTGTAGTAAAGGACATGTCCTTCATCCTGCATGGTTCATACATCACCCCATCCTCAGGGAGAGCAGGGACAGAGGTGTCGTGGCTTGTGCAATCTCTTGTGTCTGGGGTTACTGAAGAGGTGACCAAGGAAAAGTTCAGTCCTACCCACTCCCTCTCTTTCTGTGCCCAGGAAATGTGACAAAAGCAGTGTAACTGGAGACAGGAAAGGAATCGGGGAGGAGAGCACAGTTATGGTAAAGCAGGGGAGATAATGAGGAGGCAAGAAGAAGTAACTCGGAGATGGAGAGGGATCCCAAATAGGAGGGCAGAGCCTAATTATGGTCTGCATTTTCAGTCTGCGTGGGTTTAGATACAGGGATCTGAACTGCAGGATAGCTTCCATGGCTGTTGAGATCAGTGGGATGGCTGTTCTGAACATGGCATATGCCTAAAATGACAGGTAGTCTGAAAAATGAGGACTTGGAGCACTCATATTGTGCTTCTGAAATCATTGCATTTTTAATGATTTCAGCCTTAAGTTTTATGGCCTGTTCTCCATCTACCAAGTGAATGTAAGAGCATCTTCTTTCACAGCTGGATAGTAAAGATAAATCTTTGATGTTTATTGAGCATTAAAACTACAGTGAAAGCTCCATACAAAAAGCATTGAGGCAATTAATATTCCTGCTTTTCTCTGCGTGGAATGGAGTTCAGTGGTTTCCAGAAGACCTATATGTAAAAAGGTAATTGAAGTCTCCCCTTATGCATATCCACAACAGAGATGAATTCAGGAATTTTAATCCTGGCATGGCACAATTTGTAGGTAAGGTCTTTGGAGCCTTAGAATTACTTTAATATGCATTGTTAGACAAAAGTGGAATAAGTACTTTGAAAGAAACTGAATATGATCAAAAGCTTTTTTTCTAGAAATATCTGCATTTTAGTAGGAAGACTTCCACAGTGAGAGAAGGGTTTCTAACTCCTTTTTGCCAGTTATGGATACTACTGTTTAACTCGTCTGAGATGCTTGTGTACTATGTTTAGATGACTAATAATTGTTTAGATATTTGATAAATTGTCAGGATTGTAGCAGTTTAAAATGTGCATTGAATCTTGTTCTCTACCTCAAGCATGCAGGTCTGTGGAACATTGAGTCATTAATACTTTTTAGTGTGTGCATTTGTTCTATGCTGTAGCAGTGAAGTAACAGATCTGAGAATAATTCTTACTTTTCCTAATCAAATATTAAAATCTGAAGGCTGTTAAGAAGCTGTATTTATGAACCATAATGTTGTTTACCTCATTGTCATTTTTTAGACACAGGCTGATTCTTGCAAGTTTTTGTTTCTAGAATCACCTCTCCAACTCTTGGTCACCCCTCTCCAAGAAGACATCCATCTTTTCATCTTAGAACAAAGTTAATAATATGAAAGAAAATGTTAATGGTATGACCTGCCTGCATTCATTACATGGGCAGAGCTCTTGGCTGCATTCAGAGCTCTGCAAAAAGAGCACAAGGCTTTGCCTTTCACAGCAAAAGCTTTTATGTATGTGACTGAATAGAGCAAATTGCTATGAAATACCTGAATGCCCAGTTATGGAGTCACAACTGAGAGGTTAAATGCCAAATAATGACATTATTGATATAAGATGGAAGGATTCTCTTTAGTGGAAAGCCAGTGTTCAAACTACCCATCCAGATTTTTGGTGTTTTCTACCATAATTCTTTCCCTTTGTATCCATTTTGGCGGTTTTTTCCCCTTCCTCTGTCAGCATCTTATTTTTCATCTTTATTCATCGTTGCTTTCTATGCTTTTCTCTAGCAACAGAAACATATTTACTTGCAAGCTGATCCCATCTGTGCTCCCGCATTGTAAAGCTTCCCCCTGCCGTGGCACTGCATGTCTGATGGAGTTTCATACAACGGGTGGGAAGCTCCAGCCTTCCGGAGTGCCAGGATTTCACACCGTGGATCAGGCAGGCAGGGCACTGCCCACTGGGCATGGTTTTTAAAAAAAGAGAGGGTGGGCAGTTTTTCTTGTGTAAGAAAAGGCAATAATACTGTAATCATTTGTCGCCTGACCGTTCACTGAAATGGAAGAGTGCTGAACTTCTAATTTAATTGGGTCTCTCGTGCTTGCACTGCTTCCTGCTCATGAACCAGAATATATGAGGACTATAACTCAAACATACACTAACCTGTCCCTGCTGCAGTCTCATCCCTTGCAAATTAAGTAGGATCAGGACTCAAAAGAGATAACTAAGGAGACCTATGTCCTGGAGGAAATTACCGTGAATTACAAAATGATGGTTTCTCTCTTAATAAAAAATGAACTAATGCTCCAGTGTGACACTATGGAACTTTTCAGTTTGTAAAGGTACTGTCTTTCAGGAAATATATATGTTAATCCAGCTGTCATGCATAAATTCTCATTTGGGACCTGATCTAATTCCCATTGAAGTAGGGATGGACTCAATCTACTTAAATTTCTCCATGCAGTTTCACGGCTTTCCACTATCTTCATCTGTTGTATCACATTACTGTGTGTGGGTAGAGTTGCCACATTCCACCCATGACACAACTGTTTCAGTGGCAAGTGAAGTGCTACGTGCATATGGCACACGCAGGCTTTACACAAACCGTATGCTTTCAGACAGCTATCTGTGTCATTGAGGGACGTTAGAGAGGCTTCCTGAAGAAAAAGTCCATTTGCTACATTATTAGAAAATTTTGCAAACTTTGTTTATTATTGCCATGATCTTACTTTTGATATTTGAGGGACAGGATGAGTGATTTATTGCTTACCTTTCATAAATTAGTAAGTCAGATTGGTTACTTTGAATAACAATAAAATGGTTGCATGAGGATTTTGGAATCAATCTCTTTAATTTTATTATTTACTGTGTCAAATCTTAGGCCCAAATTTTGCTTATTTAACAGTGAGCGACTTCATAAAATTACCAGTTACAGTCATACATAGTCTTCTTTATGCTATGTGTTTCACATTTCCAAGATGTTGAATGTCCTCATTGCTGAATGTTTTGTATAGGAGATTATTATTATTTATATGAAGAATTTTGGCTAAGGGCAGTCTCTGTTGGGGCAAAAACCCTCAGAGAATTTATAAAGTACACTTTAATCCTGAGGCTATTATAGGCCTACTATTCTTGGGGTTTTTTTCTTTCATGGTTGCAAAAAAAATTACAAACTGACTGAATAAATTTAGCTGGTAGTTAAGTCTGGCTATTTCTATATTATCTGAATTGACAAAATACTTTCCTTAGGACATTAGGTATGCAGAGAGAGGGGACAACATAGTATTGGGTGAAACACCAACACAGTCAGAATAATTAAATATGAGAACTCATCAGCCTCTCATGGAGCTACACATTCGATCACTTCCCTCCTGTATGGCTGGATCCATTGCTTTGGGACACGCTGGAGTAGGATCACCTGGAGTAGTGTGGGCACATCTGTGTGTGTGAGCTGCTCACCGAAGGATGCCCCTGCACTCAGAGGAGGCTGCAGTACCTTGGGGCTCTCATTTCTTTTTGAAGGCTTTGAAGGCAGGCATTGGAGCTGAGGTAATGAAACTGGAAGAGGTTTGTTTCCAAGCACTGGGAGACCTCAGTGAGCGGAAGGAACGCAGGGCATTAACTGCTGCGACGGGTGGGGTGTGACTCTGTCTGCAGCCATGCCAGCTAAAAGGCTGCACCACAGAACAGCTTCTGCTCAGAAGAAGGGTGAAAATCATTGCCTGCTTCCCAGGTGATCACTGCAGGTGACAGGAAGAAAATTTGTCCAACGTTCACAGCTGGTGATTGGTGTGGTACATTAAGAGCTTTTCCTCTCCTTCCAAAATATTAGACACTTTGAATAAATGCCCCCGGGAGGGACAAAATGCCAAGTTGAACAAGCCACTGATCTGACCTGCTGTTGTTTCCTCTGTGTCCAGAATTGTTGGTCTGCAAGATTAAAAAGGGACAAAAATTTTTCAGATAAAAAAATCAAAATGTTTGAGCCTAATGCAGCAGGCTTAGGCTAAATCACGTTTCCCAAAGTGTGGCTTTCAATATCAAGCCTACTCCTGAGGAACTGGCAAATGCTCAACGAGCTCAACACGGAGACAACTGGCAGCCTGAGTCATTTTCACATGTGATTGTTGAATGTGACAGATTGAGAATAGCAAGGAGTACGAGTTCATGCTATGAGAGTGAAGTAACCCAGCATCCGCTTGCTTGCTTGAGCCTACAGAGGGATGTGGAGTGCTGTGGCAGAGAAATGCCATCGAGGCTTTGGAAAAAATGGGTTTAGCACACATGTTGTTTTCTTCCTTTGCTCATTTTTATTTCGCCATAAAATGTTTCTTTCTTGTCTTCATGGCAGATGGAAAGTAAGAGAAAAACCCTTGACATGTTTGTAAAGCCTGGATTGACATTAACTTATTTGCCTTTTTACTTTTTCTCTGATTACCTTTTGCCTTTTACTTGTAGATACTGTATTGGCCTTTTTATTCCTTGGTAGTTACTGCTCCAGAATGTTGGCTATACAGAAATGGTTTTGGATAAAACTGGGGTACAGTTGCTTATGGAAATGATCCCTTCCAAACCAACCTGGTGAGGTTTCCGTTCAGAGCAAACTGCAACATGTTGGGGAAGTCCAGAGGAGTTACCAATGAAACATCTGCTGCAATCCAACCTTCTGTTGCAGTTGATCTCAGAGTATTATATCCGAGCCATTTATTAATTAAATTTAGCCACACTTCATTTTCACACATGTTTTTGGAAGAGGCAACTTCTTCCCAATTTCTTACTCAGAAATGTTTGACGTGTGGTCTCTGCCAGCACAGCTGAGCACTTTGGCTGTTTGGGACATGTCTGTAATGTGTTCTGCACTGAGCTGCTGTTGGAAGTTGGCTGCTCAGCTATGTAACATTGTATGTGAGGGATTAGTTCATTTAATCTTTGCAAAACAATGTGCTTGATTAATTAGTTGTAGAGGTGTTTGAGGGTTTTGGATGAGAGACATCATGGACCAGTGACATGTTTCAAAAAGACTTTGAGATGGGTAACACTGATGCCCAGGGCCCTTGCAAAAAGAGAAGCATCTGCACAGGTTCAGAAGGATAAAGGCAGATTTTTGATCTGTCCAGAAATTTTTCATATTTTTTCTCCTGTAAGAGAGAATGTGTAACCGTGGGTTCAGGACATATGTGGTTCTGTTTACAACAATTAGAACCAACCCCTTTTTCTCCCTTAATTCTTTATTTGTCGAGGCTTTGGGAAGATGCTTCCTGGGAGCCCTTTGGCTGCAGTGAATAGTGAGTATCTGGACTGACTCCACTGGTCTCCATCTTGTTCTACAAATAATTATAGGTAATACATTAACACAGATTGCTGCCTAATGCACCGGGCACGCTCTGTTTGCTCACCACAGCAACAGAAAAGGATTAAATGCATTCTTTGTGTTTGTGAGCTCTGAGCCGTTATTCTTGCCAGCCCGAGGTGATTTATTGCTTCAGATCTGAGTTGCCAGTCCCTGGTGGGGATGTGTGGAAGTGAAGTGACCTGTACAGAAATTGGTCTATTTAAACCCATATTTATTCGGTGAATCGTTTGCCTTAATGGCTGTTTGTGACAGCAGCTGCCTGTCAGAAATGTGCCAGTGGGTGATGAGGGACCCCAGGAGAGCACCCAGGACGTGGATTTCTGGAGCTGCCATTCCTGTCTTCTCCATCTTGGTACCTCCACATCTGTCCATGGATCCAGCACCACAAGAAACTGCACCAGCCTGGGCACCCTTCTGACATTTAACTGCATCTCCTAATTCTCTCCTTGATGCTGCTTTTTTTCATGAGAACTCAACAAAATCCCTTCTCTCTTGGGTGACTGGTACCCCTGAGTACCAAGACTGGCCCTACATGGGCTGAAGCTGCTCTCAGTGTCCTGGGGCCAGAGTGGGACTTGAGGCTGTGGAGAGACTGTGGGTGCCAGGCCCTGCTGGGGACCCTGCTCTTCCAAATAATGGACAGCAGGTGGTAGCACATGTTCATTTCATCACTTTTGGGTTTTTTTTAAGAATTAGGCTTTGCAAAGCTTCATGTGATTTTCTAGAAAGGGAGAGGGTGGGAAGGCTGCTTCCAAAGAGGATGAGCACCTGGCTTGCTTCCAAGTTTCTCAGTTTTTCCACGAAAGCTCAAGCCCCTGACATTTCTGCAGACACTTTCCTTCCATGAGCTCCTTCGCCGTGTAACCGAAAGAGCTTGTCTTGGCTTGACTGCAATCCTTACTGGATAATTTCCCTGCGGAAGTGCACAGGTAGTGCTGAGCCAGCAGAGCACCAGGGCTGGGAACAGCAGCGAGCTGAGACAGACTCTGTGGAACTGAATTAAAGCTGAATTAAACTGGTTGCATCAGCTACCAGGGCTGCTGAAAGGAAATGTGCTCTTCCAGCCCAAAATCCTCCTGAGAGGTGTGAAGGTAGCCAAGGCAGCATGTCAGACAGACAGGGCTGAGTCCACCCTCCAGCTGGCAGACAAAATGTACAGATCCCTCTGCCCTGCAAGCTGAGTGGCAACAGGAGCAATGGAAGCATCTTTGGACAAATACTCCTGCAGGGTTTGTGATAAGACAGTACTTTTTGTTGGCCTGGTAAGAGTGTCTGCATGGGCAAAGGCACAGACATGGTTTTGAAATATCCAGCCCAGTTAATCCATATGTCAATAATACATTCATTCTGAGATTTATTTAATACAGACACTTGGTTTACTGCTGGCTTTGGAGATATTTCAGCTCCAATAAAAGTGCAAACTTGTTTGCTTTTTTAATAACTGGACTTATATAATTAACGCACATGTTATGACAGTCCACTGTGGCCTGAAAAGCAGAGCTTCAATCACATGTCTTAAATGAAATTTAGACAATCTAACCTCAGGTTTCTTGTTTGACTGGGTTTATAATTGCTTTCAGACTGCCCTTAAAAACACCCACATGTGGACGGCAACACCTGCAGTTTGGCCACTGGGATAACCACTGAGTTGTTTCCTTTTCAGACCTGGGCCAGAGCCCAGCTGATGAGTGCCAGGAGGCTGAACCCTCCTACGTGGCCTGTGTTTCCAGGTGTAGCTGGTTGTGTAAAAAATACTAGATGTTTAATCTCTTGTATCAGGGAGATATCTATTTGTAGCAGGGAGAGCAGAAATGCCAGCATTTTATGCTCTGGGAAATGGATACTGTCACAGGAATATGTGATTTAGCGTGGCTCCAATTATTTTGAACTGTTTAGGTTTTCTCAGGACTGAACTATAAGCCTATTGTAATTAAATTGTGTTTGAGCTTTTATGTCTTGATTCTGACAATCCAGAACTTTTCTTCTGCAGCAGCAGGCTGGGATTCTGTTCCCAACATAAATTTAGAAAAAGTAGCAATTTTCCAAGGAACTGGCCAGAATTCCAAATCTTCCAGAACTTCTGAGTAGTTTAAATTGGTTCTCAATACACTTTACTCACTGTGTCATCTGTTTTTCAGTGCAAACCTATCTCAGGCAGGTGCTTATTACCATATCTGGCAGTATAACCTTTTGTTTCATTAAACTTTTACCAGTAAAACCTCATTCATTTTCATCTGGATAATCTAGAAGATGAATTACCACTGCAGTCCTCCTGCTTTCCAGAGTTGTAGTTGAGCCAAACCCCAGGTTTTCCAGAAAAGTGAATATTAATTTTGTATCCCAGTTGCTGGTAAATCACATGGTAACTGTTAATAGCAAAAATGGTTTCTCAATGACATTGCATTTTTTGTAAAGTTATTTTCTGTAATGTTTACAGAAAGAAAAATACTCTCTAGTAAACCATCCTATGAAAGACACATTTGAAGTGAAGAATAAGGGGTTTTGCTAGTCGTGACTTATTTGTTCTTAAGTGAATGTAGAAGTAGTAATTGATATGAAACTGCTGGTCAAACTTAGCCAAATTCTGACGTTGTAAGTGCAACATGCTGCTTCATAAGGGTGGTGCTTGCAGAAATATCAGAGTGTGTAAGTAAAATACCCTTCAGGACGGGTTGATAGGAAAGCTCTGGGAACAAGTCCTGAAGCAGACTGGGTGTCCTGCCAGTAACCTTCACTGTGGTGACGTGGGAGGAACCACCCATTGTAGTAGTGCAGATGGCTCACATTATTAGAGATGTCCCTGACAGGCTGGTCAGTTCTTTATTATTTAATTTCAGTACAGCAGGGAACATGCTATTAATTGGAGAAGGGATGTGGATGTGCAGGATCCTGCCCTGCTCTATAAACAGGATCGAAAACCTCAATCTCCCTTCCATCTTCTCATACCCGGTGCTGATGGTATCAGGGGTTGGACCAGGATTCAGGACAAATTCCTTCCTTTGTGTGGTGTCTTTTGTGCCTCCCAGCAAAAGAACCCAAGTTGTCAATAAACACTAGCATGGAGGTGGGTCTGGGACAATCTGGTTTTGCTTAGTGGTGTAAATGATTTTAACTTTGTTTCTCAGTCCTGGCTTTAAAAAAAACAAATAGAATTTCTCAGAGACAAGTCACAGACCTTCATTCAGGAACAGAGGCACTTCAGTGTAAAAGGCTAACTGAGCCTTTTTTACAGGTTTCTCTGATTTGGGAAGCCCTGCCATTCGACCCCCTTGGTGGTGGTTCACATGGTGTAATACTTAAATGTGTCCCTTGACTGTCATGTAGTGCTGTTTTCTAGCCCAAGAGACAACATGTGCATGCCTAGAGAGTAAAGAGATGCTTCATTTAGTTTTGGCACAGAACACAGTTCTCCTGCCATTACTGATGGGTGAGCAGGTTAAAAGCTGTGTCCTTCCCTAGTTTAGCAGAGCTGTACATCAGCTCTGGCTCCCTGGTGGGATGTCAGAGGTTCAGTTCTCTGGCTTCTGGCCAGGACAGGCAGGAACTCCGTAACACTGTCCTCCTATTACATATAGATGGGGGCTAAGGAGAGCATTAGTAATCAGAGCAACTCCACCCTATATGGTGGAGATACAGTACCCTGATGGGAGATTTCCATGGAAAACTCTGGTAAAGCTGATAAGAATCCACAACTGACCTTTGATGTCTGCAGCTTTCAGATGCAAAATGCTTAACATAAGGAAATGGTGAATCTGACAGTGTTCCTAAGTGGATCTGAACAAGGGCAAGCTGAAAATATATTTACAGCTTTTACTATAGATGTGTGGGTTTAGTAGGGCCCAGCCAGAGGGAAAAGGTTTTCCTTTCTATGAGAGGATTCTGTGGCCGATTTCCCTACAGAGCCCGGATCCTGTGAGTCTTGTTTGGTAGAAAAAAAGAGCTTCTCAGCTGGAGCTTTGCCCAAAGAGATTCAGAACATACCTGTGTTTTTCTCATCTTAAACAGTTTTCATTTAAGTGTTTGTGCTGCTTAGGTGATGCTTGCAGAGGTCAGGATTGTTCAGGGTGTTTTATTATGTACATTTTTCTAGTGTACATCCCTGGAGGCTTGTACAGCCCTAAGGAACACATTGGCCCTGTCACAAACTGTATCTCTCCAGCACAGAACGGAATGAAGAAAATCATACTACAGTGCAGCAGGTGAAGTAACCTTCTGGCTCATCACCATGGGAGAGCTGGAAGAGGAGGAGCAGCCCAAGCTGCAGACGTCAGAGGGGAGTGGAGGTGATCAGCATGCAGGAATGCAGAGGGGACATCTGCTCCAGACCCCAGCAGTGACAAGGCCAAGCTGCAGAAATACCCTTTTTTTTTTTTGGATGGGATATTTCAGGAATTCTGTCCATTATCACTGAAAAGCAGACTGCAGCCTCAATCCTGCTTTCTCCAAGTGTGAGATGTGTGGGTTCAGATCAAAGGACCTGGTTTGTACTTGCTTTGTATGGGCTCATCATGGCCCTACAAAGCATTTCAGTGCTTATGCAATGAATGTGGATAATTTCATTGGTCTTATTGAAACTGGTGGTGTATTTAAAATTCCGTGTTGGAGTGCTTTGCATGGTTATAAAGGCTCCAGGAGAGAAAAAAAGCAATTTAATGGAAACATTCAAGCGCTTCTAAAAAAGAAAATTTTCCTTCATGATGGACTGACTGAATTCAAATGAGGCTTCCCAGACCACCTCTTCAGGTCAGATAAAAAAAACAACCCAGATAATTCAGGGTGAAAATCTACTTTTAAAGAAAACTACCTCTGTTGGCATCACTTCCAGTAACTTTGTTAGTGATACAGAGTTACTTGGTGCGTCACAGGGTGTGTTGGGTGTATTACACTGTGGTGTATGGTGTAAAATCGTTCTCATTTGGCAGGAGAACTGTTGGGCAGTACTTTTAAGGGCCTGTAGCTTGTCCATAAAAGACCTTTGTTTTTGAACTACTGCACTGCTATGCACAGGAAAAGTGATGTTCCATATAATCAAGTTGTAAAAACCCCAGAGATTTCTGGGTTTAGCCCTAACTGGTTACCACTGTGGGCAGATGTAAAAGGCTTGCTTTTTGTTTTTTAGTTGTTTCTTTAAAATGTACTAAAAGATAAAAATGTTGCATAAATATGTCCTAATCATCAGATTTTTAATACAAGTTCTACCTGCTCTGTAGTGTCTGATCTGTACTGTTGCTCACAGAGGGGACTGAGTTGATGCAGATGTTTTCCTTTCTGTAGCACAAGTAACAGCTGAACACACAAATTCCAGCTTTTCTCAGTCAGAACTGATCATTGCCTCATACATAGCTTAGTAATATATAAAAAGTAGATTTCAAAATGTTACAGGGAGCAGAGCAATTGTCATTTTTGCCTGCTTTGTAACCCAAACCACTGAATTCTCAGTTTTCTGTATCCACTCAGATGCTGTAGTCAAGCTACCAGCTGTGAGATAAAGATATGTGTGCTTCAGTAAGTGTAACTGGCCCCAGAATGCAGGAGGAGGGTTGGGTGCTCCCTGGAGTGGCAGAGGTCTGCTTTGAAGGAAGACCTTCACTGAAGGCCAGCTCAAAGTGATCATTGTTCTTCCTTTGCTCATTTAGATCTATTTCTTCCCTCTAATCAATAGCTGCCCTTACAGCATCTGAGTGTGTTACCGATGATCCTTGTGCACTTAACAATATTAGAAAGGGGGCTGTAATGTGCTGTTTCTCTTTGGCACCCTTCCCAGAGGGAGAAATTGCAACTCCAAGGGACTACTCCTCACTTCCAAGCATTTGAAAGAAAGTATCTTGGATGCTCATCCCTGTAAGGCAGCAGAGAAGCTGAACCCAAGAAAAAGCAATTTAAAAAGAAATGGTGTAAAATATTTGCAGTTTGCTTTCTGCAAACCAGGTTGCCTTTGCCGTTGGTGAAACGCCCCAGGATAGTTGCCCAGTGGGCTGTTTTAGCAGGGTTCTGGGGACACTGGAGTCCCATTTCCAAGAACCAGCAGCAGCAGGAGCAGGGCTGGTGTGCCCTGTGGTTTGGCTGTGCCTGCAGTGAGGCACTGCAGAGCTTCCCCACACAGGACATTATGCTCCTTTAAAAGCCCAGCTCAGCTGTGCCAGCCACGAAGCAGAGCTTACACTGATCACTGGATTTTCCACAATTGTTCAGTTGCTTGTAAGAAATGGGAAGGAAAAGCAACTCTGTTATCACTGCTGCCTTTGCAGGGAAAGGGAGGGGATTTTATGACCTGGTCACAAGCATTTTATTACCTAATAGGAATTCCTAAATTCATTTGAAAGTAAGATGATTTGGGGACAAATACCTATTGTCAACCAACAGTCTTTCCTTGGGTTCTTAGTACACCTTTAGAAGTGTTTTGATTCATGCACATGTGAACCCAACTGCCAGGGTTTTTGTAAACCAGCAGCCCCCTCTTCTGTCACCATCCCCTTGTACCTGGTCCTGCCCTGCACTGTCCTTTTCCAAAAGTGATATGGCTCTTTCTCCTTGATGTGGCAGCTCCTTCCTCTGTCTCTCTCCTGGCTTTAGTGTCTTGACCTCCTGCCCTACTTCACTCTGAAGACCAGGACTCCTCACCCTCAGACCCCCATCTGATTTTTATTTTTGCTGCTGTGTCATCTGACTGACTGGCTAAGGCCAACTAGCAAAAAGCCAAAGGAGTTAGTATTAATTTGGGAAAAAACACCCCATTAGTGTTACATGCTTTAAAAACATTAATATGTTTTGTGCTCTCCATCCTCCTGGCTCTCATCATTTATAAATTTGTAGCTCTCGAGAAGAACACACTGCTCAGCACAGCAGGATCCTGATTTGATCCTAATTGTGACTGCTGGGCCTGAATAGGCTGTTAGTCAGCAAACTGCCCTGTGCACACAGTGGTTGTTGGGGAGCCTGAGATGTGTGACCAGATAATGTGCCAGCCGTCACCTCCCTGCCCTGTGCCATGCCAGACCCTGACTTACCTGCCAAGGAAGGGCAGGGGCACACGGACACCAAACCCACGAGGGTACAAAACTTTGAGAGCTGAGAAGATCAAGTTTTGATGGGCTAAACTCAGGACTAAGCCAAGCAAAGCTCTTTTTACTTAGTGACCACAAAAAATTTTTCTAGTGTAAACATAGCCAATTTTACAAATTTTGCATCTGTAAAAGATTGCAAAAGAATACACATTTACAATTTTGTTTTCCAGACCACTTAACAGCCTATATAACCTTAAATATTTGTGAGACTCTGATTGAGCTCCACAAGAAAATATTACGTGTCAGGTTGGAAGCCCCCTGATACCTTGCTGCTCTCTGTCCCAGGAGAGCAGAAAATTATTTCACAGACTTATGCAATTCCTGTTTTGCATCACTGCTGAGGGCCCTAATGAGCTCAGCTGGCTGTGCCCCTGGCTGGGGCTGCCAGAGCTAAAGCTGTGCAAACCTGTGGCTCCCCCAGTGGAAATTGCAGTGAGATAAGTCATCTTCATTTCGTATCAGCTGGACTCCCTGTGATGAGTAGTTTTATCCTGATAATATTAGCCAGTCATTTCAGATTTTGATGGTTGCTTTCCCAATGGTGCAGATGATGTAAGAGAGAGAGATTCCTTCTCGCTTACCAATGTGTACAATCCTGCAGAAAAATAACCTGAAAGAGATATGAAGCTATTTATTAAAATATTTTTTAATTGATGATCATGCATGCTTGTAGTCTTCTTCCATTAAACAAGTCACCCATCTATAGGATGATCCCTTTTGTGCCCCATAGTACCACAGAATTCAGCAGTGCTAGTTCTTATGGAAGTTGTGCTGAATGGTGAACAAACAGAAAACTCAACCTCACCTCCTCCAGGGCCACCAGCAACGGCCTCTGCTCTCTATCAAGCTGGCTGGATTTAAACAAGTGACAAAGTACGGGATTCTTCTCTAGCCTTTGAGCAACCTTCCTTTTTCTAATGTTTATATTTGTATCTGCAGGTGGCATCTGATCCATAAGACAAGTTAATTGAAAGCCTACTTTAATCATTAAAAAAATGTGGGAAATAGCTGGAGGGTGAAATATCAGGCTGGGATTATGAGACTAAAGCTGCATTTTACAAAGGAAAACCTTGTGCCTGGCAATTGTCCTTGTAGTGTTGCGAGAGCCGGAGGCGTTGAATTAATTCCCAAAACAGCTGAGTTCTAATTATCCAAATAGATCAGGGAACCCAGGAGCAACACATCCCCCACTAGTGCTCACAGAGCCATTCCAAAGCAGTGTGTTGGTGTTCCCTGAGATGTTGGGGTGTGTGCAGCCACCATGGGTGGTACCTCAGTCAGCATCATCTCTTACCTCAGTGACATACTGAGGGATGCTGGGGTTTGTTGGTTTTAAATAAAGATGGCATCCCCTTATTTAGGTAATGCAAGTAGGACATAACTCACTCTGAAGTATTGGAGAGTGGGATTTGAAAGGAAACCAGAAAAACGAGGTTCCTGTAGGGGAGCTTGCACTCTCTAGGCAATTTTCCTTGTATTTTGAAGGACCTATATTCCCAGAAGGACAAATCAATAGTTCATGATCACATCGACCTGAAAGTTATCACATTCATTTATTTTGAATTGACAGAATAGGGTGTGGTATTTTGGGCCATGGGTGGAACGTGGATTTTTGGGTGTTTTCCTGATTTATGATTGGAAATACTTAAAAAGCAATTTCTGTTTTGCAGAAGAATAGCTATGTCATCTTCCTGTGAATAACACAGGGTGTTCACATCTCCATAGTAATTGGATGTGATAAAATAAACAGATGTTCTGAGGTTCTGCGAGAAAAGTCCTGTAAAGGTCTGAGTTTTAGTGCTCCTAATGCACATATATGCCTTTGCCTTCAGATTTCTCATAAATAACAAGGTCCACTGTGGGGCACGCTACAACTCATGGGAGAAGAAAATACAAATCTGAAGAGAATTATGGCTGAAAAAATTTTCATTTACTTTGTTTTAAAAATATTGGAGAAGATTTTAGGAATAAGGCATGTGACTCAACATGCCTACCCTTTAGTTCCCTCTGCCCTAATCCTGTGTTCAACTTTCATTTCATATTGTAATTCCTTTCCTCTTTCAGAAATGAACAGAGGTATTTCTTAAATTCCTCAGGCTCAGTCTCTTGCTCTCCAGAGGCTGCAGCAGTACAGCAGCCCCTCAAGGAAGAACACTCTGATAAACACCCTCCTGCCCAACACAAGGCTGTTAACCTTTCACCATAGTGTTTTTGTGGGCACACACACACACACACACACACACACACACACACACACGTACCCACCACACAATTTCAGGAAGCCCTAAGAGACCACAGCAGTCAAATGAATTTGAGCCTTTATTTGAACAAATGTCAGAAATTGTTGACCTTCCTGGTGCAGCTGCAGAGCCCTTCTGCCAGAGCCAGCTCCTAGAGGGTCAGAGCAGCTTGGGGGGACTTTTGGGTCTGGGGAGGTGCTGCTGTGGTTTTGGGTTGTGTTTGCTACGCATGAGCGGCGATGGAGAGGAGGGGAGTGCTGCTGTCTAAGTCAATATATTCTTGTTGATATTTCACTGATGCCTAAAAGCCCAATGTGAGAGTGTAGCTGCTTCGTGCTCCGTGCTGCCTTTGGCCTCACACACACGCTGCTTTCCTGAAAGGCTTCATGCCCTAAATGGATGAAGCAAAGAGTGGGAGGGGAGTGTGGGGCGGTGGGGAAAGCTCCCCCACCCCACCTGGCAGGTCTCTGGCTGTGCTGGAGCAGCACCAAAACCTCCTGACTCCCAGCCCAGCATCTCATCCACACCTTTTCTTATCAATTTTTTTGCATTCTTAAATACATTTGATAGACTGCAGTTGCTGGAGCACCACAGATCTGCTGAGAGGCTCTCTGATGTGCTGGAAGATTAAAGTGTAAATAGAGTATTTTTGGAGAGCTAGCCATATTCCACTGATAAGCCTGAGGGAAGAATGGTTCAGAACAACCCAGTCAAAGTCACTGCTGGCACATGGGGTGTCCAGCAGTTTTGGGAGTTGTCAGATTTTCTCTCACTTCATATAAATTGTAGAGAAGACAGAGTTTTGTCCTTGAAGAAAGAGGTATTGAAAGTATATTCACCACACTTTCCATCTTTAAGGTACCCTTTAATTTCAAATGCATTGTTCCAAGTTGTTTTTGTTGAAATAATTATAAGGTGTTGGAGTTTATCATCCTCTTGGATGACAGCCATACCTGGAAAAAGCACTGAATAAAAGCCACGTTAACAGTTAGCCCTGGGCTGGTTCCCACTGTGAGCCAAGCCTTCTCTCTGGAGCTCAGCTGTTTGCAGTTGGCAGTCCATTCATTTAAAAGCTGTGAAAACACCTAAATATTTTTTTCCTAGGAATTCGATGAAATTGAGTGCAATTTATTTCCGCATTTCTAGCAAGCAGTTCAATTCTTTTTGTTCCCCATTAGCTAATAAAACCTTGAGATGGAAAGCTGCTTTCCTGCCACAATGAAGCAATATTCATATTTTGCTCTTAAAAAATCAGTGTTCTTATGAGGGTCACAAAACATTTTGCAAAGGTGGATGACTGTATGGGTTGGTATGTATACACACACAGACAGACACATTTATATTTATATTTATATATATAGGCCATCTGTCATGGGCTTTTCTGTCACACTGTTGTCTCTAACCGCAGCCACAGCTGGTTCCGGCTGGGGTGAAAGCTGACCCTCACCAAAGAAATGTGGTAACTTCCAGATCTCCAAGTTCTTTAGAGGTGGTTTAAAAAGTTTGAAAACATCCATTCAGTCTCTTTTCCTTCCTACTTTCATAAAAGAAAAAAGACTGGGAAATTTTGATTATGCTTTTTGCTAAAAAAAAAGCAAGCAAACAACCCCCTCAGGCCAAGCTGACTGGAAGATTTATGAGGGTGAGTTGGGGGGAGCTAATTTTCTTGGAAAGTTTCAATTTCATTTCTAGGAAAGAAGAAAATAAATTTTGAAGCCTCCATTTATTTTTATTTTTAAAAAATTAAATATAATGCTGTTTTCTAGCCAATCCTAATTCTGAAAAACCCAAACAATAACTAACATGATCCAATCTTGGGTGCCAAGGAAAATCCTTTCTGGCTTGGGTAAGAGACCAGTGAGTTCTGGGCAGGCGCAGGAGCGTGGAGAAAGGTCAGGGCAGGATTTCTGGAGAGAATTTTTCCCCTCCAGGAAATCTTGATGGGAAGCCCATCAGCCGCGGATCTCTTCCCTTTATCCAACCAATAAGTCAGGCTCTCAGTCCCCAGCCTGAGTCTGTCCCTTTGACAAGTTCTTTGGCCCCATCCTCAATGTCAAGGGACTGGTTCCCCTTTGGTTGTTGACAGCTAAGCCTCTTCATGCCAGCTTGGGAGTTTTATCCTCTGCTGCATTTATCCTCACTGTCCTCTTCCTCTCCTCTTCCTCTTCTCCCTCCTCTCCTGCTCCCTCTTGTTCTCCTTCTGCTGCTCCCTCTCCCCTCCTCTCCTCTCCCTGACACTCGCCAAGCCTGGCTTGGCCTCTCTCTTGTCAAAGCTCTGAGATGCTCCTTCTGCTCCAGTGCAGGGGAAACGTGACCACACACATTGAAAAGGGGTTTGCTGTGGCTCCTTCCTGGGGAGGCGGATTTGCCAGGGAAGCAGGCAATGAACAGACTCAGTCCAGAGCCAGCAAGCATCAGTCTCATTTGCTGCATGACGTTTTGAGGGGAAAGTCGCATGATTCTGCCTGATGTCCAATGACAAACCATGGCATTCTAATGCAAAATTGCTTCCAGTTGCTTTCCAGAAAGGGAAATGAATCCAACCCAAAACCACCCATGCAGGAGCAGATGAAGTTGCACAATGGAGCATTTAACACCGGGTGATTTCTAAAGTGAGAAGATAAGGGGATATATTTCATTTAATTAGGAAAGCAACAGAGTCAGTTCAGAGATTTAGACTTATGAGCAGCAGCGAGTTTGGAAGTAAAACAGACCTCTTTCAAAATTACTGTAAGAACCTTTGCCAAACATCTAATCTTATTCACCTTTCAGTGAACACTGGCCTTTTTAATTAAAAAGGGAGCAAATTCCATTATTGTGAATTGCTGACTGTCAGTAGAAGCAACATCTGTCCTGTGTTAACTAAATTTTCAGGGTTTTTTCCCCAAAATGCCTCCTTTTTATAGGCTTTAGCTTTATTAATACTATAAATGCAATAAATTGTATCAATTTAAATATCCACCAAAATGAGCACTACACTTGACTTTTAATAACCATGGATGTAAGCCATGGAAGAGAAATCTTTATGAAATGCAGTGAAATTTTTATGAAATGAAGTGCAGTCACTGGAAGGTTTGCCATTAACTTTGCTGGAGTCAGCTTTTCCCTTCTGTCCACTTTCAACTTTCATTTCTTTCTCCAAGCATGGGGATAATACCTGTCCCTTGTGCCACCTGGACCTAACCCAGGCTGGCCAGGCTATCCCTTCCTCTCCATCCACAGGTTTATCAGCTTCACCAAACCTGCACCCACCACCCTCTTTCCTCCCTGTTGCTTTGCTGAAGGCAAGTGGAACCCAAAGCTGTCCACAGGCCACCTGCCTGGGATGCAGCCAGAATAAAGTCTCAGGTCTGAGGCCACACCTGCACCCTGCAGAGATCAGCATCAGCACTTTAGTTTAAGCACCATAAATTAGGAATTTGGCAGTAACACAGCCACCAATTTAATGAAGATTTCAAGCTGTACCACAGCATCACCTGGTGCAGGATGTGTTCCCCCAAGCTTTGGCAAAATTATGGTCCCCACCTCTCCCTCCCTCCTTCCCTCACTCCATCCCTCCCATCCTGTTCCCCTGCAGCCAACTGATTCCAATAAAAGAGCTGACTCACTCTGAGCTGCTTGGATGCCACATAGTAAAACCTTGATGAGTATTAACTATCCTTCTTGGATTTATACATAGCTTCCAGAAATGCTGGCTTTATCAAACCGCTATAATGAATATAAATCTAAAATAATTTTTTTTTCAATTAGCTAATTTCCCTCTTCAGGACTCAACAATCAACACCTTGCAGGGTATCTCCTAAAATGAAGAAAAGAACATGTTCCATAACTAAGAAAACAGGTTATAAATATTGATCAGGCTGGAAAATGAGTGGTTCTTTGATGCCCATTCTTCAGTGCTGGATACAGCAAGAGAAAATGACCCAAAAGACTCTTACCTCAGTAAAGATGCTCATTGTCTATAATCTAGGAGACCCCTTAGACTTTCTGGACAGCAGCACATGTTGCTACACATGCACAAAATGCCTGACTTGGATATTTTATTTAGCTTGGTTTGTTTTCTAGTTTCCATTCAGGCCTTGGAACTGGCCTGTTTTTCACACCTGAGGCTCACAGAAGCTCTGTAGGTCAGTGCTAGACACGAGGGAAGGGGCAGGAGATGGCTGGCAGGGGAAGTGATGCTTCCAAAGGGTAATTATTTATGTAACCAGAATGTCACTCGCTGGAGCAGTGGCTGGAACAACAGGCCAGAGCACTGAGAGCTGTCTCATGCTGAGGGAATGGTGCTCCTCCAACAAGTGTTGCACTGATGGGTGGAATTTCTAAAGCAAATGCAGCCACTGCTCTGCCTCTTGTCCCAGGGCCCTGACCCAGAGCCTGCTGCAGCCAACAGGAGTCTTTCCATCAACTGGAACACACTTGGAATGGAATCTGAGCCACAGACACACTAGATCTTGTGCACAGAAAAATAATTAGAAAAATTCAGTTGGCTGCAGTTGTTACCAGCTCGCATGTTTGTGGATTTGTCTGGCCGGACACATGGTTAGAAGAAAGAATGAGGACTGCACACAGATCCCCCTAGAGAATTAACTTCCCTTATTCCTATCTGACCAAACCACCAAAGCCAACAAACATCTTGACACCAGACTCTTTACTAAGATGTTTGCTAATCTGCAATGGAAATGAAACTCGAAGGGCCAGATTCCATTGCTGAACAGGGGAGGGAGGACTGGCAATGTATCAGGGGAAAAAAATCTGTTTGAAGAACTCTAGGTAAATCTATCTTGTCCACAAAAATCTTTTAGCTGGAGATAAGCTCAGCCATTTGGGGCTTGGGAGGCTGGGATCCTCACTCCAGCTTGGCCATGAGCCTGCTGGGTGATCTGGGCAAGTACCTTTGTTCTGTGTGGCTCATTGGAGGCACTTGAATTATTCCACAATTAGATGTTCCTGGCAGTCCAGATGCTTCACAGCTATTGGAATTTTTTTTTTCCCTTCACACTTCTGGGCACTCAATAAGAAATCTTGCATAACAGAGACTCTGGAGGCACAAGTCAGAAGTAAATCCTGATGTCGGAGTGTCTCCAAGCCCTTCCTACAAACCTGATATTTCTGCTGACAGATCTTTTGCTGATGCCCAGTTTTACATCCACTCAACCTGGTTTTGTCCATCTACTGGGAGAGATGGTTTCTTGCTGAAGAAAAGAGGGTTAATGTATGATGAAATAATGAGGGTGCTGGGGAAGCAGCCCTGAGTCAGAGGGCTGTGGGAGTGTGTTACTCACTGTGAGCACAGCCTGACTTCTGTCCGTGCTCTTCCTTGCTTAGGATCAAGCTGGACATGAGCCAGCATATCTGCACTGCAGTTAATGGAGGTTCACCTACTCATGCTAGACTTGGGTTTGCCCCAGTGTTTACATGGCTGGTAAAGATCCACTTGCCTTTTTTTCTTCACTTGAACTTTGACAAATCACAGTCAGGAGAAATATTAATCTGGAATGAGTGTACTGAACCTTTGATCGCCTTGAGCCAATGAGAAGCTGTGATTAATTTTAATCCTTTAAATGCCCAAATGCAAATCCAGAAATCTGAATTAATATATTTTGCTGGCATCAGTAGAGGATTGTGAAACAGGATATTAAGAGCACAATAACTTAAACAGAAGCTTATGAAGAAATAATGGCAGTGGTATGGGTAATGAGTCAGAGCAAAGGCTGGGCTGCTCAGAGAAGCCTGTAAGAGTGGGATACCAGTTTGGTGGGATTTGGGGACCTATTGCCCCTTAAGTTTCTGGAAAATTCCAGCCTAAAGCTGTTGCCAACATTTTATTGCAGGTTTATATGTTCACAGTAAAAATTCTTAATAAAATTAGCTTTCCTCTGACCTTGTGCTGAGTCCCACCAAGGGCCTTTGCCTGTGGGTATTCCTGGAGTCTACTGTCTGCAGCAAGGACTGATTTGTGTTGCATGGGAGTGATGCTTTTACTTGGTCTTAAAATCAAGAGTCAGACACAGTTAGAAGGGAAAAAGGGATTTTAACTTTGATGCCTTAAGAGGCCTCCTAGAAACAGAGACTAGACAGGAGTAAGGGAATAAAAGTAGGTATTTATTTGAAGGGCCTTCAAAGGTACCCCCTGAGGAGCCAGAGGCTACTGCCAAGATGGACCCCAAGATGGACCCCAGGTCATGAATTCTTCACACTTTTATAGGTTTGGTTCATTTGCATTAATTCATTTGGTTAATTCTCCAATTAATGCTTCAGTTAATGATGTAATTTCCTTAAGCTTGACCCCCCTTTAGAGGTTTTTGGTTTATACTTTTTGGGCCTCGGATGATCTAGGTCTCCTTGGAGAGCAGACTCGGAGAGGCTTTGTTATGTCTACCTAGCAGGAGAGAGCAGAAATTAACAGGCTACAAGAAATTTCAGTTACACACTAAGCAGTACAGAATTTGAAAAAGATAAAACCTAAAGCATCACCTTGGTATTTATTTTAAGGATCCTTAGGTGCACTATGTCTAGGTCGAATGCACCTCCATGCACACTGCAATGCACACCCCAAAAGATCTGGTATATCATTAGAGGTCTTACTAATTAGCATATCTATCAAAAATTCTCCAATGAGAGGCTTGAATGAGACCCCCTCCCCAAGGAACCTTCCCCTGGATGGTTCTATCTTGGTTTACAGAATGTGTTCTGGAGAGGACCTTGGGGCTGATCTCTACCTACGAAGCTTCTAAAATGTTTATTCTCTTAGCTGAACAAACAAGTCCAAGAATGTAGGCAAAAAGCACTGAGAATACAGGAGTTGTAAAAAGGTATAACAGCGGTATAAAAGAAAAGGCAAAAAATCATTATGGCATCAGGAGGAGTGGAGGAGGTCTCCATCATCACACCAAGAGATGCTGCAGTTTAATTGCTTCTTGTTTCTGATACTCGGCAGCAGCCTCACAAAACACAAAACATAAAATGTATGTGGTGGTTTTGATCCTATAAACTTGGGTTATGCTTTGTCAATTTATCTCCAGTGTCATTCATCATATTAAAAAGTGACATAAGTATTATTTATACATGATGGTTACCCTACTGAATTACTTGCAAAGATTTAATAGGTGATAGATGTTTCCATGAGGAACAGGTGTCACGAGTGAGTACAGTCATACGAGCAATAAATAACGAGTCATAAAAGACTAACTCGGTAACAACAGATTAATCATCATTAGCCCTCTAGGGAATATTTATAATTGGAATCAGTTCATTAATTTTCTGCCTACAAGCACCAACAGGTTAACCAGCCATTTGTATTACTGAGCTACACCTCTGGAGGCCTGATCCTGATGCCATTTGCAATCCCATAGGGCTGGGAATGACCTTGCTGCAAACTCTGTGAACTGGTGCTCCTGGTGCCCTGTGCTGGGCTCCTCCATGCTACCACAGGCAGGGGACATCATCCCACTAACACAATCCTAAAAATACCCAAAATATTGACTGGCTTGTGTGCTAGTCAGGTCCAGGGGGAATGAGTTTGGGAGTCTGTAATGTCTCTGTTTCTCATGCTACCGGTCTCCGTCGTCTGTAGGAGTCTGGGATTATGACTGAGCCTGTGGAGCTGAGGAACTGTGTGTGTGTGTCTGTGTGTGTGTGTGTGTGAGCCACTGCCGGAAATTCAGCATCTGGAATCCATTGTGCCACAGTCATCCTGAGCTGAGCTGGAAGCCAGAAGAGTTTCAGACTGCATGGGCGCATTTTTTTTCCTCCATGCTTGTGGGATTTTTAAAGCACAGAGAAAAACTCAAAAAAAATCCAAGTCCCAGCATCTTTAATCCTCACAAGTTGACTTCACATTCTTTGGTTTTAAGGGTCAAATTGTGACCCTTGCACAGGAGCCAGAGAAATCTCCTTCCTCCTGCCCTGTCAAACAGCACCCACCATTCCCAGGCACACCATGCTCACAAAATCCAGCCTTGGAGAGCACTGGCCACAGCTCCACACTGCCTGGGAAGGATGTGCAGCTTGATTTCACCTCTTTACGCCACTCATATGGTGGTTAACAGACCACAGAGGAGGAGGAAAATGACCCTTCCAGAATCCCATGTCTACCTCTGTGCTAGGCATCATCCCTGTGCTGTCTGCACCTCGTTCCATTGGGGAATGCACACCAGAAGGAAGGATGGAGAGCAGAGGGAGGAAGGTGGTAGAAAGGGTGGGTGTGGGCTGCATTGTGCCAATCCTCATGAAGGGCCCCAGGGACCCTCAGTTTATCCCAGTGACCATGCCAGCTCTCCTCTGCGCCCAGAATGCCAGGAGCATGAGGATTTTTACGCTTTTGGCATTGCTGAGCTAAGTTTTGCTCTATTTTAGAGAGAAGTTTCTCTCTGGGGTTTTCAGAGGCTGGAACTTGACACCTCCGTGCTGCAGGAGGCAGGAGCCAGAGCATGGATTAAGCAGCCATGCCCAGAGGCTGGAGCAAACAACAGGACACTGGGACAGGAGTTGGAGCATCACCTGCTGTGACTGAGTCTCTGATACCTGTACGGCTAAAGAACAGTTGCCACCTCCGTGGCACATACTGCAGGGGTTTGCAGTGGCATAAATCTGGGAATAAATAATTCACCCTTTGGCACAGCCCCCTCCTGGGGAATGCCACAATTTGTGGTGGACTTAGTTGGATTCTTTGCCTGTTGGAGGCTGTTGCAGAGCCACACTGCTCAGATGGTGCCTGATTCCGAGCCTGGACTGGTCTGTGGTCACTTAACCTCATCTGCTGCCCTGCCAAAATTGCTCTTAAATAGCTCTTCTCTCTCTCAGGCGTTATCTTTCCAAGTATTTATAGAAAGCAGTCAATGTCCATTCTCACTTGTGTAGACTGACGATGTCACTTCTCAAAATCTGTCTTTGAGGAACTCCCCAAGTGAGGTGGACAGTCAATAGTTCCTTTTTGTGCTGCTGATTTGGAATTTCCCTTTTCCACGCAAAATCAGTTTTTTCTCTTTAGCTGGGGAAATTCTTTTATCAACAGTTCCCTATCCCCTTTCCCCCAGTTTCTTTGATTTTCCTGGTGACACCTAAGCAAAGCCCTTACTGAAATCTTGGTGAGATCTACCACATTCCCGTTCTTTAGGAAATGAGGTATCAAGGAAATATTCTGAGAGTGTAACTGGTGTTACCTTTGATAACTTGCAATAGAGGTTCATCCTGTTTTTCTACATCTGAATGTGGAATGAAGCTTGCTTCAGGCACATTCAGGTGCTATATTGGTTATTCCATGTATGGAATGCAGTGATTAAAGGTAGAGATTTGAAGGAGATAGATGTGGGCATCTTTTAGAAGATAGATAAAGCATCAGGAAATGAGGTTTGAAGCAAAATGAAAATGCTTTGGTTGTTAAATTTAAGAAAGTCCTCCATTCTGTTGGGTTGTAAGCAAAAGAAAAAAACCAAACTGTGTTTCTTGTTTTGGGTTTTCTTTTGGTGCATGACACATGCCAAGACATGGGAGTCTTGACAGGGTGTATGAAATTGTAGATCAAATAAAGGAGACCCTCCCCTAAAATCCATTATTTCTGCCTTTCTCATACTTTCTGGTCATGTTTCCTTCCCCACTCTCGCGAACTGCAAAGCTGGGAGATTTGGTGCCAGCTGGTGGAGAGCAAAGAGGACTGCTGCAATGGAAAACATGAGTGCTCTCCCTTCAGAACAGTAAAATAAGCAGCAGGAGCCTCTGCCCATGTCTGATGAGCCTCTGGGGATGGAAGGGATGTGATCTGCCCATCACTGATCAGAGCTGCCTCGTGCCAAAGAGATGGGAGAGATTCAGATTGAAAACCCCAGGAACCATGCTGGGTTCAATGTGGGACTTGGAGAGCTCAGCCCAGTTTTGCCAGCCTGGTGTAAATGACATGGGAATGTCTTTCGTGTCTCTCGCACTCTGCTCTCCGTGCTGGTCACTGTGGACATCCTCTGAAGCAGATCACTGGTGTGAAACATGGCAGCCCCACACAGCCCAAACAGCTCTTTCTCTTGGCACAAACCAAGGTTTGCTCCTGTGTCCTCTTGTGAACATTTTAAGTGTCATAAGAAACCAAAGAGTGTCCTATTACAATCCTGTACTTAATTGCCTTGAAACCCCACAGCTGCAGGAGTAAAAGTCCCCCTTGCCACCCTCAGTACCTCAAACTGACTTAGTGATTCAAATACTCCTGATCTATCAGCTCCCTTGATCCTGCCACAGAATTTATGCCAAACTCCAGCCAGCAAGTGATCACTGAGGGAGGCTTGAACTGAGAAAACAAATAAACCCTGGTGCATTCTGAAGCGATGCAGATTTTCACTGCGTATGAGCCTTGACAACATACATTATGTCTGCATTCAGCAACAAATCTGTTATCTCCTGGCCTCAAAAATATGCCACAGATGCAAGTTACAGAAAAACAGCTGCTACAAAAAGGGGATGTGTAAGTAGTTACCATCAAAAAAATCCACAAACCTAAACAAATGTGAACTACTATAATGTCTCACTGCTTACCACAACAGAGAAAGCAAGTCTGGTTTAGAGGGGAAATGATGCAAAGCACCAATCTCCAAATCAGAAACATCCCAACAAGACCTCCCATAGCAACAAAAGGATTAAAAATAACTGAGAGAAAAGAGGACAGGGCAGCCAGCATTACCTGGGCTGCATATTCAATTTAGAATCCCTCACTCTTAAGCTGAAAACATTCACTGTTACGCTGAAAACATTTACTGATTAAACCATCTCCACCCAGGCACTGTCAGGAGTGGCACTGCAGTTGTGGTGCCTCCAGCATCACTGCTGTGCTTATCATGGGCTGATTACATCACATTAAGTGAGGTCTCCTAGATATGGTCTTCAGTGCACAACCCCAATTACTAAAAACCCCAAATTCTAGTCAACCATATAGTTATGGTTTGGGAGAAGGAGCTAGATCAGAAACTGAGAAGCTGTGGGTTTTAGTTTGGCCCCTAGGAATATTGCCTGCTGCAGGGTCAGGCAGGGGTTACTGCGTTACATGAACTGCCATGTGACTATGGGACTAGAGATGAAGTGGGCCCTCAAGCACACAGAAATTGGCCAATTCTCAATTATAGGCTCACTCTTTGAGCAGCTTCAATGGACGTGGTCAGCTCTTGGCCATGAAATGTTGATGGAAAACAAATGAAGTGGATGAGCTCTTTGACTCTACCTGGTAAATGACAGATCTTCAAAGCGGGATAAGAACTGGAGTTTACAGAAATTAATTAAGAATCAACATACAACAGATGGTGTATTCTGAGTTCTGGGTCTTGAAATCTGAAAATGTAGCCAGCTACTTGTACTCTTGGCTTTTATATTTTCTTTAATTACTTCAAACCTTGTCTCTTAATAGACATTTCTGTTACAAGCTACTACAGGGACTTCCCATCTCCATTCCTGGTGTGGCAGTAGGGTCTCAGACTATATTTGGATATTGGAATTTCAGGATTGAAACAATCCACTAATTATTATTTTGGACTCTGCAGTGGCATATCAGGCTCCAACATCTTGGCTTCTTCCACTTCAGAAATCAGAGTGTCTCTGCCTCCCAGCCATGTAATGGTTATGTGCCAAGGAGCTTTCTGCCCAAGACTTTGTGGGCACATGAAGTTTACAAAATGTAAAGAAAAAAATTCCATTTAGCATTTTCTCCTGCCATTTTCTCCTACCACACTGTGACTCTGTAGTTGGTGAGCTCTTTGCCCTATAAAAAGAAGAGCTTATGAAAATTCAGAGGAAAATCTCCCCAATTCCCTAAAGAACCAAAAATGGGAACAACATAGTCTGAAAGTTCATCCTCAGCAGCCAAACTCTGATCCAAGACAGATGTAGTTGAATATTGTAGATGGAGAAGATTATAATTTTTATATATTGTTTCTCTTGCTTTATCATTCTCTACATTTTTATGGGCTGGCCACATCTTGCTTCATGCACTAATATAAACACGTGTGTGAATGAACACTGTTGTGCAAAGTCTTTTTTGGATACCAGTAATGGGAAGTTTTCATCCCAGGGTTAGCTTACAGCATACTAACCTGCACGCTTTTGATTCCTGGGCATTATACTATTTCCTGATAATAAAAGTATGCAGCCCCAGTTTATTGCTCTCCATTTAACAAAGGAAATCAATGTTTATTTTGTATGTCTGAAAAGTACAAACTCAATTAAAGGAATGACCGATGAAATACTGGCTCAGGAGCTTGAACACACATTTAATCACACGTGTGGGAGAAACACCCCCTGGAAGACTGATTGTGCTCCCCATCAAGAATGATGTCAAAATCCATTACCTTCAACAGGAACAAGAACTGGCCAAATCTCCAAGTGCTCCAAGGCCTCTCCAGACTTGCAGTTGGCAAGAAAATTCCAGCATCTGCTGCAGGATCCTGACTTCTGCTGTGCATGCAGAAATGCTCTGTCCAGAAGAGCCCACATCTACAAGGACCCCCTGCTGCAAAGGGCAGCCAGCTGGATCCGGGCACCCAGCAGAGAATATCTTGGATCCCACAAAGAATTCATCCATCCCTGTGGTATTAATTTTACTGTCCTTGAGCAATGTACAAGTGTGGGCGAAGATCACAACTGAAAATGGCCAGTCATGTTGTAATGCTGAAGGGTGATGGCAGTTTGGTTGTGTATTTCCCATGCATAAATATGGCAAGTTACAAAACTCCCTAATGTCAGTTATTTAAAATATTACTGGCAAATTTTAACCATTTTATGGTTAAATTTAATGTGCCTCACTCTAGCAGCTCTTTGTCTGATTTTTAATACACGGAAAATAGAAGTTTTTTTGCTGTGACAGTCTGCATCTTCAACATCATCACTGGTAAAGCTGAAGTCACTGACAAAATTTTTCAGTTGTGTCATTTTCAGTGTGATTTGGGCACAGCCACTTTCAGATGAAAAAGACATTAGGAAGGAAAAAAAACCCCGCTGGGCGTTGTAACCATAAGAGTGACCTGTTCACTTCCCTACTACAAATGACTTGCGTAATTTGATGGTCAAGCCTCTTGAAACTACACAACATACTCTGTTTTTCAATTTCATGGACAGTGATGTAACTCCAAAACAAGCAATGATTAATGAAATATCATTCGTCCCACCCAAAGCAAGAAATGTCACATTGCTCCAAGCTTTGCAATTACACTGAAAATGTCTAATAAAATGTCTCCAGAAGAGCTTCAGCAGTGCTGTTTCTGTCCCAGGCATGGCAGCTGGTCTTCTCTGCCACAGAAAATTCCATGTGACATGGTAGGGATGCTCTAGGTACATCTGGAGAATCATTCAAGTGGTTACAATTGGGTAAGGGTTCCTTGCTCAATATCTTCAGTCATTGTATCTGCTAGCTTTTGTGTTTTCTTTAAAAACAAACATTATTGGGTTATCTCATGCAAGGCCACAGCTGAAAAGGAAATATCAGAAAAGAAAATATATGAATTTGGAAATGTCTCCTTGTGGAAATGTGACTCTGTCATGTCTCATGCATCAAAGACTTCCTCATGCCCGACAGCTCTGGGAGGGGTGCATGAACCCCACACCAGGAATTCACACGGAAACCTCAGAATTTCAGATAGACTTGTTCGCTGCTCAGCTTCATCATCTCTCATCCTCATTAAAGTAAAAGTATCATATAAACCAGGAAATCACTCAGTAAAGCTTCCTCTACATTAAACCACACTGATGGAGTGAGAGATGAAAAAGTAAAAGAGAAGACTAAAGAAAGGCACACTAAATACAGAGGCAAAGCTGCCGTGTGAGATGTGTCTGCCTCCAGGGTCACGAAAATCAACAGCAGATGTTTGAGATAACCTCTTGTGGCTGGAACTTGACATGTCAAAGAGCAGTTCTGCCCTACAGACCTTCAGTTCGTCTCCCCTTAGGAGGGTAACAGGAGATCTTCCTGTCATCCAGTGGAATTTCTCTTCTACCACGATGCTAACTCTGGTAATTCGATACATATCAGCCTCTGAAACTGATATATATCAAGGGGCTGCAGAGGTAGGAATCCCTCCAAGCTCTGATACTATTTTGGGGATTTATTGGGACACTTCCATGGGGCAAAAAACTGTGCTGAAATGTTCACAGCAACCCACATTCCCTGGGGTCTGCAGCAAGTGGTGTCCTGTGGATGGGCTGCTGCTGTGCCAAGCACTAGTGGGATTTGGGGTGAATGGGGCTCACGTGCACAAGATTGATCTCTCTGTTGGTGTCACAGCTCTCCTTGCAGGTAATATAACTACAAAAATGTTTTTTTAAGGAGGCAGTTGGGCTGTAATCCCTCACAGAAGAGCAAGTGTGACATGAATGAAGCTGGCAAAAAAGCTTTGCAAAAAAAGCTCAGTCATTCAGCAAGTTACTGGGATGAATACTTTGTCACCAAAAAGAGGCAATTAATTCTTCACCCAGGGGATCTCTGTCCTCTCCTCTTCCAGGCAAAAAAGTTTATATTCTGGTATTCCTGCAAAGTGCATTGTAGAGACATGACAGAAACAAGAGAGGTATCTTGGATTTGATTAACCATCATATAATGAAGGCATGGAAAAAATAATGCCCAAATAAAGGTGAAACTGAAGAGGAATTTCTTCAACATCTTCCTCTTTCTAGAAATAGTTTATAATTTTCACTCAGTTGCAAGGGGCAGCCCCGGGTTGGTGGGCTGGCAAACAGAAATGTTCCTTTGGTAAGGTCACCACTGAAAGAAACCCAATTGAATCAATTCACCTGAACTGTACCAATAGCCTGGGCAGACCAAAGATCCAAACTGAGTCTTGAAGTCTGCTCTTAACTAATCCTTATTTTATCACATTGCTGCACTGTAGACAAAGGATAAGGCTTCCCTCACCCTCCATCATCACATCTTTAACACCACTACACACATATGAGTCTAAAATACCTTTATCCTCCCCAATAATTTTAATCAATTTTTTCCTTCAGAGGCTGAGTTCCTAGTTATTCTCCTCCCTGCATAACGAAAAGTACTCTAGTAAAGAAGAAAATGCTCCTGCTTATAATGAAAACCACATTATGGCAGAGCTCTGGGGACTGGGGGAGGTGGAGGCAAGGGGGCTCCCTGGCTCTGCTCAAAAGTATGATCCAATAAGTCATTTCCAGGGTAAACACATAAATCTGTCCATCTTGAACAGAATCCAAACAATCAGAAGTATTCCCCTTGCCTTATTCAAAACATCTCTGCTGCTGCTGAAGAAATAAAAGGAGTAGATAAAAACAAACACCCTTTGGTGGAAGCTGAAAAAGAAAACATTCAGTGTAAATGTTCAGATGGCCACTGACTAACTTTGCTCAGAGGTAAAGTTCTGGCTGCTGCTGCTGTTCCCTGCCTCACTGGTGGTGTCATGCATGCCCCAATGTTGTTCAGAGTGCTAGGATGAGATGTTAGGATGGATGCCTCAGAGAAAAGAAGAAGTGGGATGGGAAAGAAAAAAAATCTACATTTCTTCCCCTGCAGCAAATATGGTTTAGCTAATGTGCAAGTCTGGATTTGTACAGAAAGCAGAACCTACAATAGCAGCCTGTTTTCATCAGTGTGCCCTGCTGGGGAAGCGTAAGAGTGGCTCAGTTGAATGGTAAAGATCAAGGAGAAAATTTTTTTCATGAGGGTCAAAACTGCTTGTAATCTGCAGTGTCAAATTAAAAACCCAAATCTGATAGACTTTGCAGTGCAAATGAAAGCTATTGAGCTGTCATAATCCAAGATCTCCCACCCCCAAAATCTAGCTCTGTGTGTAATGTCATTGAAGAAGTCCCGATCTGCTACAATTAGTATCAGGTATGGCTTGCCCTGCTGTAAACCAGTGTCTCTCTGAGGAGATTTTAGACCTAGTGCTATTGTCTGGTGTCTTGTTTAAAGCATTGTCCAGGTTGTTATCTTAAACACCTTTTCTGCAAAGGCAGTGATGTTCTTAGAGAGCTGGAGTCGAAACACCAGGTGTTACAGAGGTGTTTTCATCTAGGTAGTGATTCCAACTGAGAGTTTAAAAATGGTGATACTTGAAATCACCTCTCTAGCTATCTTCTAGGATTCATTTCTGCTGCAGAATCCTAAAACTTCCCAGTTTCCTACTGAGGTGATACAAACAATTCTAAGTTTTCTACTTTAGGTCTTCATTAGGAACACTGGAAACAAAACACAATGTTCAGCTTTAGCTCTTTCCCAAATTGTGCTATTCAGTTATTTTCCTTGGAGACCCTGTCTTTAACCTCTGCTGTTATTTTAGCCCAGCTACACTTCAAGTTTGTTTGTTTAGACAGGTTTATAACCCAGTAAAAGGTGAGCCAGGTTCCCTGAATTATGGCTGCAGATAGCACAAAGGCAAACAAGTCATGGCCAGTAGAAGTCAGGAAGATGCCACCAGTCAGTTCATTCTTTCTGTGTAACCAGCTGGATCCTGCCCTGAGGATCTACAGGCAACTCAGCAACACAACTACAGGTAATTTTCCAGCAAACACACACAGGAGACCGAATATCTCTATGGGTCTTTTACAACTCTTTGGTAGCTGCATGCTTGTATTTCCATCTGGTCAATTCTGTTCATCAGTCCAAATCTGCCAATGTTAATGTAAATTGGCTAGCTAGAAGATGGTTTGGACTTTCTCTAGGTTGTATTTTCCCTGCCTCTTGCTCAGCTGACACCACTCTTGAGCTTATATTTCTTGCAGGAGGTTATGAAATGTGGTTCCCGAAAGTGCAAGATCTGACGCTACAACTCCAGTGGGTCATTTCTGTCCTGGTACTGCCTTCCTGCGTTAGCTCAGATGGATGTGTCACTGAGACACACATGATCCCGTCACTCAGCTGTTTCTACACACAGGGCAGACAGCAGAGTGAGTAGTAAGGAAGGAATTAAAATTTTTATGTCACTCCCTTCACTGGAGAGAACGTTTAGAGACATTATTGGCATTATAGTCAAGTGGAGTGTTTTCCAGGGCAGATTTCACCAAAAGGCTTCAAAACAGTTTAAGGACATAGCTTTAATACTTAGATGATTTTGCAAGGAATAGATTAATTCAGCCTTGCATTAGAGCTGAAGAAACTCCTAGCAAGAGCAAAATAAAGCCCAACACATTTTGTGCAGATGGATCCTCATTATCTGAACTCATATTGCTCCTGGAGGAGGTGTCAGGGAAACGATCGCTGGTGGGGATCAGAAAGTGGAATCTGTTCTTGTACATCGAGAAGGAAAGCAAGAGAGCACCCACACAAAGAAGAGCTGGAGGGCAGCTGGGGCACTTGAGAAAGGTGTGGGATGGGTTTGGCTGGTAGGGGATGGATATGTTACATACACACATCTGGGAAAGGGTTCACAGCTATTCTGGCAGAGAGAACTCTTCCTTGTCTCAGATACACATACCAGGTCAGAGAGATATATTGGGCATCTGCTTTATCATCTGATCATCTTTCATATCAGGTCAGTCGTGGGTAGATTTGATGTTTCAGTGCAGTTTATTTCCCAAAGGACATCTTTTCCTCCTTAACTGTGCTCTTCCCATGTGTAACTTGAAAAGTGGCTAATGAGGGCTGAAAGTGCTGCTGAGGCTCAGGACTTAAATTCCCAAGTTGCCTAAGCACAAGGCATTATAAACCCAAGGAAACTGGTACTCAAGTATTTTTAATGATCTGTACTTTAGTGACTTCCCTACATTTATATTAAAAAAATCAACGATGGAGCAGGAGATTTAAATAGGATCTGCTAAAGCTCATTTAACCTTTCAACCCTTTAACCTTTCCCCTGGCCTAACCGGTGCTTTAGAGCTAAAGGAGAATGCCACAAGCTTAGTTGTAGGGTTCAGCTTGGAGAGACCCCTAAGGAGAAAGCAGAATCGACAGGTATTTCATGTCCCTGAAGGGGTACATTGTGCTTTCACAGCACTTTGTGAAGGTCGGGAAATGAGCTGCTCAGAGCCTGTTCTGAACAGTTTGCAGACTGGGAACTCCAGCATCTGGGCTAGAGGGATTGTGCTTCAAAGGAAAGTCATGAGGAGTGGGGGGTCCCTTGTAAAACTGGGCTCCTACTCTGCATCCATTGATACTTCTTGTCTCGGTGAAAATTGCTGTTCCATTTCTATGAGGTGACTGCTGAAACTCTGCGTGCAGCTGCTAACAGTGGGGTGCTGGGGGATATAATGTATGTGCTAAGCCATTTTCTTGGAAGCTTTTTAGACATCTTCCCCTGAAGATACCTTCCTTTTGATGGCTTGCTCTCCCAACGACATTCTTCTGATGCCTCACATTGTGCTAGGAAGCAGAAAGGCTGGTTGCAAACAGTGAGGATACTGTTTTACCACAAAAGACCTGACAAAATGTCTGTGGGTTTAGTTTCATTTTGAGCAAGGTTAAAACCCAACTTCTTTCTCTTCCTGAATCAAAACATGGAAAGCAGAGGAACCACAAATACTGGAAATAAACATTTTCATAAAATCAGAGGCTGAACTTTTCCTTATAGTGTTATTACTCTAACAATTATGCTCAAATAAAACACAACCAACTAGCAAACAATACATCAATCTAAAAGAGAAAATGAAACTAATATTGGTTGATAGTTTATTTTGCATCTAACTGTTCTACCAGAACCATTAAATTTTGGTTAGCTTAGGATGGCTAATTTGATTTTGAAAGAAATCTCCATCTGTGTAATATGTTTTGTTAAATCTAAGCCAAATTTGGTAGAAAGGAATTGTAATTTTGCCTACCAGAAAAGGATATATTTCCTGCTAATTTTGCAGACCTGCCTTTTAATTTTCTGCCCAGTGCACAGATCCATTAAAAGATGAACCATGTCAGTCATTACTGAAACCTCCTCTAAGTTGTCAGTAAATGCTATTTATGAAACATGGTCCTTTAATAAAAAGGGAACAACAACTGGATGTAGCTTACCCAGGGAACATTTCTCTCTTCTTTCTGTTGCCAAGAGGCCAAAGCTTTTATTGCATTTTGACAGTTTCACTAGCAATGCACATGACAGGACAGTAGGAACAGGTAAAGAAGAGATGAGTACTGGAATTGCTCCTTTATTTTTGTTGGCCACAAAAAATGCATTCAGTCTCCTCTTGGATGTGTTTTCTCAAGTGTAGAATAACACATCAGCAAGAATTGCAAGGTAAGAAGAGTCTTCAAAAGCAAGATTTGAAAAGGGCAGGTCCTACCTGACTAGATCATCTGAGAGACTTCTTGTATGGAAAGATGAAATATTTCATTACCTTTGGTTTTCAAGTGTGATCTGAGAGGTGAGAGAAGGACTGTTGTGATTGGGACAGAGACACTACAGGTGCTCCATCCTCAGCATCACACACTGGCTTTCTTTGGGACCTTTGATAAGTCCTTTATCCCATGAGGAGGAATAAGAATACCTATTTATCACCATATTTATCTCCCCAGCAGATGTTTTGTCCTTTTAAAACCAAATGCAAATGTTGACTTGTAGGTGCTGTGAATAATCTGTCTTACATACAGCTCTGTTCATTAAAAGCCACAGGCACAGATCTGAGATTGCAGCTATAACAGGCAGCCCTTACCCCAGCCCCAAAGTGCATTTACTGCCCCTAGCACTATCCTTCTGTGCGTGGGAGCTTCTAGCAATAAAGACTTGCTTTCTTAGGAATTTTCCTAGCAGCTGGTTGCTTTTCTAAGGAAAAGTGACAGATACAAGCATAAGCAGACACACAGGTACTGGATGCAAATTAGCAGTGGGAGAAGATTCCCTGCGGCCTTGGATATAGCCAGTGACCACCTGGCCTGGAGCTGATAAGAAGCAATTAAACCCAAGAATCCACCAGTCTGAATAAGAAAGGAAGAAATAGGCTTCATCTATTCATCCTCACCTATTTTGATGCAAGGGATAATCCAGAGGGTAGCCCTGGGGCCAGGCTCAGGACCTGCAAAGCCACACCCAGGTGGGTGGTGCAGCAGGTAGAGCACATGTACCACTGCTGCTCTTGAGCACTCCCATGAGGGCTGCTCCATTCTGAGCCAGTTTACAGAAAGGCCTGAGGGATGCAACATTCATAAATGTAGTTTATGCTTCCAAAAGCTCAGATCTCATCCTAAGTCCTCAAACCACCTCAATGGAAAATAGAACTAGGGTTCCTGAAGCAGCTGTGTAGTTGGGATCTTTCTTTGAAAAGCTGGTAGCCTCCACCTATGAATTAACTCAGCTGCTGTAGATCAGGTAAATCACTCTGTTGTGTGGCTGAACTTCTCTTACTCCTGGGTGACCCTTGCTTGTATTTTATTTATTTAGGTAGTCATCACCAATTGTACCTGACAGGTTATGCCTATGAAGGAGAAGTGTTTCTTTTATTGTTTGGTCTTTGTTTTGTGGTTTGGGTTTGGTTTTGGGTTTTTTTTGTATATTTAAAATCCATCAATTTAAAGGATAAGAAAGAAGCTTAAGTTGGTTAAGTATTAGCAGGTTCAAAGCAGTGAGTAAGCTGTGGTTTACACTGTTAACAGAATACAGAGCAGAAGATTTAGTATTGGGGTTTGTATTTTGCTAGTCAGAAAAATAACCAAAATAATATTTATTTCTGTTCATGGAAATTTATAGGAGCTCTGTCCCTAGGAGGAAAGATGTGCTCTATTCAAAGTTGTGCTTTTTACCAGCCTATCTGGAAAAAATATCTTCATGTAGGCTGTAACAATTGAAGCACAAGCTATTTATGCACTGATGGGTATTTCTGACTTGAAATATTTGACAGGCTCTATGTTAAATATCTGGTTTCAGTTTCTAAATGTCTATCTCAAAGACTCTTTTCCCCCATGCCTTATTAAAAGAAAGGGTGTAAGGAAGGAAATGAAGAAACTTGGAAATTAAAAACATTCTAGGAACATGTAGGAAGCCTTCCAAGGTATCAACTCTCCTTGCCCTCTTATTAGGGCATTGAATTTGCTATATTAATTCTATTGATCAATTAGTTTGTGTTTCTTTAAAAACTGTAAATGCATCTGGGACTTTTTAAGGAAGAAGTTGGCATGAAGGATGGAGCTCCCAAAGATGTCAGAATCAGACTTTGCTAAAACTTTATTTACTTCACAATATTTTCCTCTGCAGTTGATGAGGATGTGTTTAATGGGCTGAAAGTAAGAAGCAATTGCTTCAGCTGTGTCTATCGGAAGAAAATTTTGTTAGAAATCACCTTCCAAAGGCAAAAAACAAACCCCTGACCTATTCAAGAGGAACACCAGGCTGCCTGTTGTGGTTTGTGATGGGAACCTGTCTTTTACAGGCAGGGCCTGGCTCAGGTTGGTGCCTTTGCTGTCGAGTCTCAGTGATGATGCCAAATGTGTGAGCAGGAACCTTGTGCTTCTGGAGCTGCTGTCTGCAGGAGGGCATAGAAAGGTGGGCCTGAACCTCTCAGAGTCACTGAAGATCCCGTAGTGTCTTTCAAAAGAGGACAGGGCTTAGTGCTAAGGCTTTAATCAGGTTCTTCCCATCACATGGCACAATGGGGGGATGAGGCTGATGGCTGCTGATTTTGCAGAGGATACTCCAGATGCCAGCAGCACATTCAGGGAGCACTCCAAGCTATGCCCTTGCTATGAGCAGGCTTGGATGTCCCTGATGGCCACAGAGCTGGACAAAATTTGTCCTGTTTGCAGTGTTAATGCAATGATTTGGTTTGAGAGACACCTTAAGCTCAATGGACCTTCTAGTTCATACACTTACTGTCTCCTTGGAGCTGATGGGATGCCTGGACAACAGCAGCTAACATCAGAGCTATTTAACATCAGTAATGTGCAGCATCCCAACTCCTGCCTCCCAGAATGGGTGGTAAAAGCCCTGGTAGTGTGCTTTGCCATCCACTGGCTTTTTATTGTAAGAATTTTCAAAACCAGTGGAAATGGTTCACCTATGTAACCTGTCTGCTTAACCCAATCAGCATAAAGTTGCTGATTTTCACAAAGTTAAAGGTAAAGCCTTGCATTGGACCTGGTGGGTTTCTCTGCTGTTCTTCAATAACCCTGCAAATCTGAGGGTGTAGAAACACAAGCAACTGCAATATTTTGTTACCCTTCATACAGCTGTGCTTCGTTGTTGACAACATGACTTGGGAGAAAGCAGATGGTTTTGCAGTCCAGAAGTCTGGAATTCATTAGTGGAAATTTTCAGACGTGGGTTGGGTTTTTTTTTTTAATTTTTTTTTAAATTTTTTTTTGGCTTAGCTACAAAAAGTCAAAACAAACAGAGCTAAAAATTCATCATGAGGGGTGTTAAAGAGTTTCTTTGCTCTCTTTCACCAAAGAAGTGACTGGACAGGAAAATCACTTGAAAGTTACTTTTTCCTGGTTTGCTTTATTTGTGACAGCAAACCCTTTCCTGAGAAGAGGAGCTGTTAAGACGTTCTCTGGAATTCAGGTTTATTTGGAGAACACGAACTAAAGCCTGCAGTTGTACTAACCTCAGAAAGGAAAGGGGAGGAGACAGAGAAGGGATGTTAATTTATTCACTGAAGAGTTCAAACTGTGCAGTTTTTCCCCTCCAAGGAACTTTTTCTCTTGCTCAGGAATAAAAACTGCACAGCAAATGTTAACCTGGGACATCCTGTCTCAAGACAGGAGCGGATTGGTTTGAGTTTGTTTTCTAGGCACTTAGTGAGAGCAGACTGCAGCATTTCAATACTGCAACTGCCTGGAAGAAGATGGAGGTGGAATTTGTTTGGCAGGAGTAAAAAATTCTTTGCCTGAGTGAAAGCACAGGAGTGCTGAGCCCTCCCAAGGCAGGCACCAGCCCTGCTGCTGGTCTGGCAGTGCTCTTGGCCAGGTTCTGCTTTGAGCTCTCCCTTCTCAGAATCTCATATCTGTTTCTTCCACTTTGTAGGTTTTTCATCCATTCCCACCATCTAGATTTGTTGCCCCAGGCTCCCCCTCTTTATGGGGGCAATGGCATTGTCTCAGCTCCTGGCAGCTTCTTTCTAGAGTGTTTTCCAAGAGATCCTGTGCTCTAAGCCTGCTCCAGGATCCACCCTTCCCTGCTATTCTACTTCCAATTATCCTTCAGACAACAAATATTTCCTATCTTGTTACACTCCTCTGATGCTGAGCCCCAGGAGAGCTTGGGCTCTGGTCCAGGGCCAACAGCTTTCTGACAAGCACAAGCAACACCGTAACAAATAATGTGGCTTTGGAGAGCCGCCTTTCCATAAGGAAAGGGAAGGTGGAGAGGGAAAACAGGCATGTGAAACCTCTCCTGCTAAAATCTACCAGCACACAACGTGGATCTGCTACAAAGGATGTTTCAACGTGAGCTTCTGGAGCCTGTGCTGCTCATGGTTTACACACACCTTGTAAAGTCTGGGAAAGCCTTTAAGCCTTAGGTAAATACAGGTTACCAAAACTGCGTTGCCTGGGACTCAGAAGTGTTAGATAAATTTCTCTGGGAGCAGGGGAATTGGTTGTTTAAAAAAAAAAAAATTATAAATCCCTGTTTCTGCTTCTCATTCTTGGTCCTCTTGGATTTCCAAGCTGAGTTAGGTGTTACCCTCCCATGCAGACGGGGAAGCAGATTTGGTGTGTCACAGCAGCCTTGAAGCAGAAGTGATGTCATAAAAAAGCTTTGCCCCAGTCCAGACAGGATGATGACTGTCTCCAGTTGGACTAAGAACTAGCTAAACCCCTGGCAGCCCTCCTCTCAAATCTAATACGTAGAGAAGGTGCTGCAGCTGGTTATTTAACGTCTGTGCTCCTCGCACTCAGACAGCCAGTAAGCAATGTGACTAAGAGACAACGAAATTGGAAATTTTTTTCTGTAAACTGTAATGTGTAATTATGGCAGATGATAATCCCCCATTTCTTGGAAAAGCAAAAGATTCCTATCTGGGATTTTCTTGGCATGACACATTTCAGGAAGCAAATCACTCTTCACAGAAGTCATTGCAAAGCTAAAGTCGCAAAATTCTGGTCCTTGGTGCCAAGGATGTTGGTTCTTGTGAACTGACATGCTTCTATTTGTTTTCCAACATGAAAATTCTTGTTGTAACTCCAGTGGCAGATGCAGGACAGGCTGTGAAGCTGTTCCTTCTACCTTCTTCTACTGATGCTTCTTGTAAATGAACTCAGAAGATATGTGATATAAAATACAATGGTTCTTTATTTGAAAATGTTTCGTGAACTTGTGATATTTTTAGCACTTCCAAGTTAAAACTGCATTCATTTATGTTGCTTAGAAGTAATTTCAATTTTTCATGCCAGGTAGATTCATAAAAGCTCACACTCCTGTTAAATGTTGGCCATTTAATTCAACACCTACCTGTGTTTGAGTTAATGTAAAATGTAATCGAGCTGTATTACAACAACATATCCAAGCTTTGAGCCTGGATTGACTGTATTGCATTCAGATCTCAGGCTGCAGCAATGCTGTGCCTGTAGCTGTACAGGCACCAGTTTAAACATTATTATGGTTAGAAGATTTTAGCAATACTTCCCTTCAAAACATGGGCAGAACTGTTGTAGCCTGTAAGGACAGAAGAGGCTTGTGATCACTCCATGTCCTACTGCAGGACCTCAGGGTTACAGCCTTGATGCAGAGTGGATGTCCTGCAACATGATCATCTGAGGGGGGTGGAGGAGAGCCCAGTGCCTGCAGCTGTACAAATAAGGGATTTAGCTGCTTGGGTTTCAAGTTTGCCAGCCAGTTTTGGTCAACTGAGTTGAAAACTGCCTGTCTTTGCTGTCAAAATGTACAGCACATAAAAAAGGTTTCAGACTTGAATTGAAATTAGATGTTTTGACTGGGGGAGAATATTTTTTAAGAGTAAATCCCTTCATTTTAAGATGCAACTAAAATACAGAAAACAGAAACATCTATTCCTCTTTAGTTTTCTAGCAACGTTCTCTTACTTCCCAACCTCTTCCTTAAATTTTGTCCAAGTTACCATGAGATAGTATTTTTTCTCTTTAAATTGCAGAAACAATAGGAAACATTTAAGAAATACATGCTCAGTTTCAGCACACAACTCAAAGAAGCACAGTTAAAAGTGGAGATGAAAAACCATGATCTTGTCTCCCACTTGGCCACATACAATGATGAGGTAAACTGCAGGCTGACAGAAAGCAGAAAACTCAATTTTGAAGCAAAACATCGTCCTCAGCTTACCCCATCTGGTATGTTCACACCAAAGTACCCAGAGCCCAATGACAATACCACAGGAACTCTGGTTGCCAAAGGCAACTTTGCAGTGCAAGAACATAAACACCCCCACATGGATGCCATCCTTTCATGCATCTCATGGGACACTCTGAACATGAAGTTCTAAATCCATTTAATAATTGGAGCTGTTAGGACTAGATAGAGTCCATCTGAGTGAGGGAACCTCGAAGGGGATTTCTAATTTTACTGTAATACAAAAGTCCTGTGCTTAATAGAGGAAAACTCTATTTACAACCAAAATGGAAAAATAAAAAAAGAGAAAATACAAGGAATTTTTACTGACAGTAAAACAGTGCAATTCATAGCTTGGTCATGAGAGCTGTTTCACCGTGTAGTTGGCAGAAGCCATCAGGGACAGATTTACTCTCCAGCCCGAGGGGCAGTGGCAGCAGAGGAGGTGGTGTGGGATGTGCACTTGAGGTGACGCCGTGGGGGAGCTGCCATTTCACTGCACAACTTCTCCTCCATTCCAAGCTAACTTAAGGATATCATCCTGCACACTTTCACAGGTTGTAGAGCACTGTTTCTGTTAATTATCAACTTGTGACTTCTACTCAGTGGTCTCTATCACCCTGTTCTGTAGCAATACTGTGTGTGTAGTAAACAAAATGCTCTGCATTATTTTGTTTAGATGCTTCTTAATCTCTAGTACAGAGGAACTGCACAAAAACTGAACTGGTTTTGCATATGGCTGGTGACAGAAAAGTTATCTTGGAATCTCCTGTGTGCAATATCTTTATTTCTACCAATGTTGATGTGCCCAAATCTGATTTTGACAACTGGTAGATTATGGCAGATCTAATAACCCCAAATCCCTGGAAACAGAGATATAGATGAGTCATTAATTGCCAGTGAAAGAAAATGACTGCTTCTATTTAAGCAGAGTTGATGCCATTTTTCTTTGAATAAGCTGCCAAAAGAACAAGATCACAAGCTGTTAGGAAAACAATTTGAAGAAGCTGTAGCTGTGATTTGTGTCAAGCTCAGAAGAAAGAGAGATATAGAATCTGTAGGCAAGAGCAAACATCAGCACAATAGCTGTGAGTCTGGGACAGAAAATAACCCACCTGCGAGAAGAGTTTTGTTCAATACTGTATCAGTTGCTAAACAATAGTATCACATATCTATCATAACTGGTTTTTATTTATTAAAGCTGGGGAATCCCTGGTTACCTGTGCTTGGACTTAAGGTACTTTACTTTCACCCTCCTCTAAAATAAACAGTAGCACTGAAGCTGCAGTATTAAATACACCAGTCCCAAAAATTACTGTTGTAGCTTCAATCTGGGCTCCCCCCATTTATTTATTTTAGTCCCAAGTGGGACAAAAGGGGAAGAAGTGGTGTTTAAGTTCCCAGTATGTAGTCCTTTGATGCCTATCTCAATTAGAAGGAAGTGATAGGGACAGATTAGGATTTGGGGATAGGGATAGGTAAAACAAATAGATTTGAATGTGTGGGGTAAAGCCAGATGCTTCTTGTTGTATGGTCTGCTTTTAGAAATTTGGGGTTGTTTTCTTTCAGCCTAGAACTGCTGATAACTGGAGCTGTATGGCAGTAACTCACATTCCCAGCACCTTGCCTCCCTCCAACTCATTCCAGTGGCTGCTATAGCAGCTTCTTGCTGGGCAGTGGTGACAGAAACAATGTTAGGGGTGAGACAGTGGAGAAAACTGGACTGTTATTCAGCTTGGCTTTGTGGAGAGTACAGGTATGTGTTCCTGTCAACAGGTTTTTATTTGCAAAATCAAGCTTCTTGCCAGAGAACTGTTTGAAGGGGAAACCCGGGGGCAGCCAGCAGCAAAACTATTTTCTAGCTTCAGAGGTGTTCTTCTCAAAGGCCAGCATAAATCCTTGAGGCATTGAAGCTGTGAAAACAAATTGAGAGAAGAATGGAATGGAATTTTTCTTACCTGAATAGCAAGCCAGGTTCATACTTAGAAATAAAACTAACCAGAGCAGTGCAGAAGTTACACCTCACCCTGCTCTGCTCTGCTCCGTGGTGATGAGTGAGCCAGTGCAGCTGGGGAAGAGCAGAATTATTGGACACAGAGGGTGGCTGCTGCCAGGAGGGCTCTGCAGGAATTGTGGAAGGAGAGTGAGGCTTTCCTTCAGTGCAGGAGTAAGAGGTGATGCTGTGGCCTGTGTGGGGTGTGATGTAGCTGTATGAGCCATATGGAGTAGCTGCAGCAGCTTTTTGGTTCTTCAGCCAGTTCCTTGCTCAAAGTCTTTCAGCCAAACCACGTTTTCATGCATTACTGGAGAGAATTCACTTCTTGTAATGCTTTTTGCATCTTTGGATTTTAAGCTTCTTGACTTCTTAGGTGGACATGCTTTCTGCAGCTGTTGTAAGTAGCTAGCTTTGCTCCCTCCAACACCATGTAAGCTGAGAGAATCCTGAATTTATGAAAAATAGTGAGTAGATGGACCTGATCCCCAGAAATGGGGCAGGGGAGGGCAGGTATGCAGATATCTCTGTTAGTCTGTCAGCATTTCTCACTTTTGACCTGAAGGACCACACAATATGCTGAGAAATCCAGCACCAAAAGCTGGCTTGCTTGAAAAACCTACAGACTTTTCCAAGCATTTATTTTTCTCTCTGACACGTGCCATCAATTTATTTGCAGCTCCTGTTATGAGGAATTTACATCAAAACCTCAGGAAACCACTTAATGCTCTTTAAAACACAATGCTTTAGATGAATTATTACTAAATGTGCCTTTGTGTTTTTTAAAGTATTTAAGATCTAGTTAATTAGCTGGGTTGGTTTTACATTACACATGTTCCTCACAACACTCAGCTGAAAAGCCATCATTGAATTAAATCATGGTTACTTGATCCTCAGTCATAGGTATGATGTTGATTCACATTTACATGTAACTCCTCCTACCACACATAATTTTTATAATTTCAAAGTCAACTGTTTGACAGTGACAAGTGATGATTAACTCTCTCCTGTTCTCAAATTAAAAGCTGTTAATCACTACTATGTACTTTTAAACTGAAAATACCAATGTTTTAGCCCTAGACAGATCCTAGGTGAGCAGCTACTTTACACCTCCACTGAGAGAACCATCAAAATAACAAACATTTTTTTCCTCTCTTTTGAACTTCTCAGCAGAAGAAAGGTGTTGCTGTCTTCACTTCAAAGGCATTGCTGACTGTTTTCCAAACTCGCTGTGGAGCTGAAATGGATGCAGAGGGTGTCCTGAAGCACAGCCTGACCTTCTTCACATGACAGCAAGGTCAGCACTTCGTTTTTGTTTTTTCTGTTGGTGAAATTCAGCTTCACTGGAGTGACTCCTGGTTAACAGCAGTCATCGTTATCAGACTGGGAAGAAATCAGAGAGATCCAGACCAAGCTGTCAGCCCAAATATTCTTGAGAGCTCTGGTAGGGAATAACACTGTCCCATTTTGTTAAAATGAAAGTGATGCTGATGAGAATGTTCAGAATTTTTCCACATTTTAAATATTTTTATTTGGAGTAATACATAAAAATTGCAGAAGTGCAGCAGCCTAGTTGAGGGGAATGATGATTTATAAAGTACAGTGGCTGCTTTTAGGCTCTCAACTTCCACATTTCGAAGCAAGAAAAACTCTAAATATATAGTATATAATTATATGTAATACAGAAATATATTATATTAATTTCAATAATTGATTGTTATTGTTAATATAAGAACCTGTGCTGTGTATTCTAGTACGAATCTAGAGACAGGCTATTAGAAAATGTTGTAGCCACTCAACCAGCAGTCCAAAAAGGGCAATTTAAAAGGGGTTTTATAACCCAGCCATAATCATGCAAGTGCTGGAGTGGGAAGGGACTGCCATTTGGTCACTCCATGTCCTTCACACCACATACAGGTCACTCAGTGGTGACTCACAGGACAGGGTCTATTCCAGTGGTGTCACCAGTGAAAGGGCCACAAACCAGCTTCTGTGGCCTGTTCTGTTGCATAACTGCTCCTCCTAATTTTTTCCCGATATTTATCACACTTCTTCTCTCTTGCACTTCACATCCACTGCTTTTTTCCTGCCCCTGTTTACTAATGAGAGAGGTTTGGTTCTTTCACTCCCTGGGACAAGGAACTTACTGAAACTCCTCACCAGGAAATTCAGTCCCCGTGGGTGTCAAGGAACAGAACAAGGTATTCAGATGTGTACCTCTTGAGTATGCAAATGCATTTTGAAATATATGTCCTTAAAAGCAGCTGATGGCTTCTTTTCAGGGCAGATCATAAATGCTGTGAGAACTAGGACCTGTATTAGGCTCAGAGGGAGCCTAAAAATAAATCCCTCCTCTTTCCAACCACATGCTCAATGATTTTCATTGCCCCTCGCCTTTGCCTATTGGTGCCCCAGGCAAATTCCTCATTACCTGACACTAAAACAACGATAGAGTGATCTCCATCCTGTACCCTACTGTTTCCTACTTCTATTTTTCATCACTTGTGTGAAGACAGAAAAAAACAGAGAAAGATGTAGCTGGGCAAAAATTCCTCATCCTTTGGGTGTCACTTCAGATTCATGTTCAAACTTTACTGGGAAGTTGAACCAGCTGACCTCCCTGTTGCTTGTCAGTTGCCTGTCTCTTATGGCAGGAAAATTGTAACCTTCAATTTACAAACTCTGTCAAAACTGCTCTGTTTTGTTTTGGTTTTTTTAATGGTCTCATGAGAAGAGCACTCTTCCAGAGTATGGCAGAATTTCTGGATTCTTACTATGTTGAATACAATCGGTGATACTTTCAAATATTTTGGCTTTTAGAGTTTATGAAGTTGTGAGATGGGATCAGTTTGATCATCTCATCTGAGTGCTGTAAAATGTGTCCTTCAAGCCAAACAAACGCACCAGTAAATAGAATTAGTGTATTCTCTAATGCACTTCCAAAAAGTCATGTAAAAGCCAAATGGCATCAGACAAATGTGTCTGGGAAGTGTTGACTGATAAGTTACCAAGGTGACAGTAACTGCTAATTAATGCAGCTCTTACTAGCAGTTGAATCTCATTTTGTTTAGTTTTCTCCCCGGGAATGTCACATGGAAACATGAAATGTCTTGCATGAGTGGAATTTTGGGCTCTAACTCGTGATCTTTGGCAATTAGTATTGCAGTGATGTTAAAAAAAAAAAAAAAAAAGGGTTTTTTTCCTACTGACTGCATCACTCATTAGTTAAAATGCTCCACAAGGAACAAATAAAAAGTTTGCCTTTATTGTATATAATTTAATATAAATAGCAGTGCTACTTAATATGCAGAGCTGCGATTAGGAATGTCCCCCTCCACTCTGGCTGGCCTAGGGGAAGCAAGATCAGAGATTACTTTAGAGGAGGAGCAGTTACCCAAACAGACAAGAAAAACTGGAATGGAGTGTCAAAATGACTTGCCTGATGTCATGTGCCAGGTCAGTGACAGAGCTCGGACTGCAATGGCTGCAAATCATGGCCCTGTTTGGTCTTATTCTGGGAGACTGGGGGAAGGAAATACTGGGTTTTAAGGAGTATGGTGTGCATAGCTGTTTCACACATTAAGTAAAAAATACACTTAATGTACCCCTTATATAAACTAATTTAAAAGAGAATTTAAACACCTTTAATTTTATGACCTGAAAATATTTTAAACATAGTTTATTACCTTAAAATTGAGGCAAAGTTTCTCTTTCTTAAAGTGGCACAAAAGGGGTTTTTTTTGTAATTGAAATGTTAATGTTCCAGTCTTTATCCTTCATTCAACTTCTCCATCAAGATGAAAAGTGACAAAGTTTGAGGGAATCACTAATTTAGATAAAAAATTATCTGCAAAAACAGATGCAAGAGGAAAAGAGCCATTAAAGTCTAGCTTAAATAAGACACCTTGCACTTGAATTTCAAGAACTCTATGAGATAACCAGGATCATGTCTATAAAATACTTTGGTACTTTGTAATAAGGAGGAAGAAACTATTTTGTAAAACGTTGTGTATTTTTAAAAGTCATGTTTGTTCGAATAATAGCTTAAGCTGCTCTGTGAACGCTGTCAGTCCAAATGTGCTGCAAGGCGCTCGCTCGCTTTAAAAGCCGCCATTCATTCCTTTTGGTTGGAGGAGGCTCTTTGAGATAAGAGATGAGTTTCTTTAAAAGAAGATAAAGCTCGAGGCGCTGCATGGGCCATGTCTGCAGACCTGACCCTGCGCCAGGGGCCATGGCCTTCCTCCTCCTTGCAGTGCCTGCCCCCAGGAGAGAGCCTGGACCAGGAGGCAGCAGCTGGACAAGGCTCCTGGAGCAGTTTCTTTCTTGCCAAATACATGGAGGAGACCACGGGCTGAGCAGGATTTTAGGCTCTCCCTCAGGTGAGCCTGGTGACCACGTTCAGCACGGGGGCAGGAGCTCCCCGTCCTGCCTGTGCGGACACAGGTAGCTGCTGAGTGCGTCTGTAAATTCTTGTGGCTGGAGGACGGGGGATCCCTTCTCCTGCCCAGCTCCAAGAGGGGCTGCCCTAACAGGATGGACTGCTTTGCTGCCTGCCCTGCTCCTTTCATGGCACTGTGAGGTGGAAAACCAGAATCAGGGCACAAAAAACTCCTTGTGCCACCCATGGTCACACAGCCAGGTCTCTCTGGGGTTCGTGTCACCCCGGAAATCCCTGTGTCAGCCTGAGTCACCAGACCTGAGGAGGACACGGGATTCATCCTGTCTTGACATGACTAGAGGATGTAGCCTAGAGCTGTGCCAGAGAAGGTTCAGGCTGGACATCAGGCAGAATTTTTCCATGGAAGGGGATGGCAAGCATTGGAACGGGCTGCCCGGGGGGGTGGTGGAATCCCGATCCCTGGAGGTGTTCAAGGAATGATTGGACGTGTCAGTTAGTGCTCTGTTCGACCAGGTGTGATCGGTCAAAGGCTGGACTCGGTGATCTGGGAGGTCTTTTCCAAGCTTAATAACTCCGTGATTCCCCGTGAGCGGAGCTCGGCCGGGCAGGGCGGGAGCGGCCGCGGCCCCGCCGAGCTCTGCCCCTGCGGGGGCCCGGGCAGGGGGCGGGGGAGGCAGGGCCGGCCCGGCCCTACAACCGGAGCTATAAGAGCCGCGGGCGGCGGGGCCGCGCCGGCCACAGCCGCGTTTGCCAGGAGCGGGAGGGACCGTGCGCTGCCACCATGTGCGGTGAGTGCCGGAGCCGCGGGCAGAGCGGGCCGAGCTTTGACACGGCCGCTTTGTCCCGAGCCCAGCGGGGCTGCGGGTTCGCTCGGGACTGGCCCCGCTGTGTCCGTTTGGGGGATGGGAAGGACAGGGAGCGCCTGGCAGGTGAAGGTGAGGCTCCTCGGCCCGCCCGTTCTCCCAAGGAGCGGCGATCGCTGTTCCGTTCCTCTGTCCCCGAGCCCCCCGTGCCTGGCGGCGTGTCCCCGGCTCTTGGGATGGAAATCGCCCCGTTCCCACCGCCCGGCTGCCCCAGGGGTGCCCGGGGTGCGTGGTTAACCTCTGCTCCCGGTCCCGCTGCCTCTGATGCACGGGAGGCGTTGGGCTCTGTCTTTCCTAATCCAGGACTAGGGATTGGTTAATCGTGATTCACTTCCGAACAGCGGCGATAAGGGAGAGTTTGTGGCTTTTAAACAAAGGCAGTGAAGGAGCTTAATTCTTAGCTGTTTTGAGTTTATTCACGTCATTGTACCTAATAAAGATGAGATGGTAAAGATAATTCCTACACCGTGTATACAGTTGCTTAGATATGCTTTGGATCAGATTGAAATCAAAGTGTGGGTTCAGAAGCTGCTAATGCAGTTGTATTTAGTTAAGGAGGAAAGTTTAGTGAAACTTTGCCTATCTGTCCCTGACATCCTCTCAGGTCTGATGAAAGTAGAAAAATTTGCACTTGTACTTCGTCGTCGTCATCAACAAAACCTCTTTTGTGGGATGCAGACTTTAAGTGAATTGAGTTACTGCTCCTAAAATTGAACTTTTGGAATTAGGTATCTTTTCCCTGCCTCCACATCCTTTTTAATTGTAACTTCAGACAGAGCAAGGAGCTGAGGAATCCTCTTTCACTTGAATGGAAACACGAGGTGATATTGTTTCAACTCCTATTGTTTGAGCTCCTACGTGACAGATCACTATCAGTGAGACAAACTCGGTGTCTTCTAAACAAAAGCCCTTCAGGTGAGAGACCTGGCTCAGTGCCTGATACACCCTAAAGTGTTCCCACTGAGTGAGACAGGTAATGGTAATATCAGAAACTTTGTGTGTCTGGGCTGTGTATTGATTGGGAAATGAGGATGTTAACAATGTGCAAGGAGTTCAGTGAAACGTCCGACTTGGGGTGGAGTAAGTGACTCAGTATGGAAATGGCAAAGAGCAGCAGTTCATGGAGGGTAAGTAAGAGCAGAGCTAGTTTTTTTCCCATCAGCATTTAGAGACCTTTTATATTACATCTCTTTTCATGAAAGATATCCCCCAGCCTGCCATGCTGATCTCTGTAGGGAGTGTAGGAGTTCTTGAGACTGCAACCAGCAGTTTCTAAATTACTTTTTTGTTGTTGTTTTTATTTTTTCATATCTTTCCAGGTTTAAGTGCTGATAATACACCCAATTGTGTTTTCTTTGGCTTCAGGTAGCATGTGAAGATTTATAGCCCTTTTATTATGTTTTGAAAATACATAGGTCATAAATAGTGCTATAAACATGCTCCTAAGGAAGCAAAGTTGAGATGTTATCATTCTCACATGTAAGAAGACAGTATAGCAAAAGTATTCAAGCAAAAGTATTCAGGGTTTAAAAAACAGTCAAGATGTACTTAGACTGATGATCTACCCATTTTAAATCAAAGTTATTTTCATCAGGATATGAAGTTGAGACTCTCTCAAAGCTAAGTTTCTGGCATCAACAATGTGCTTACCCCAAGAGAGGCATAATTTTATTTTTCAAAAAATAAAAAATTTTGTTCCAACCTAAAGTATAGGCTGCCCCCTTCTTGATTTTGGTGAAGTCTTGCAATTGCAAGAGTTCTTGTGGAATTTTCCCACGAAAAATACTCAATTTACTTTTCCTCTTCGACGCTCTGCTTGTAATCCTGAAAGGGGAAGCTCTAAAGGCATGTAAAGGGAGAGCCTTGCTTTCAGTGTCTGCACGTGATTGAAGCTGGTTTTAGTAATGTTTTAACAACCTTCTGTTTCTGTTTTTAATATCTGCTTCTAAAGGTAAGGCATATGTGATTGACCTAGTTCATCCTTCTAAGCAAACTGTAATTATGGAAAGTTATAAACTGGATTTAACATTCAGATCAAGAGGCCAGTGTCCAAGTAAAACACTTACTGGGTGCTTTTCCTGGATTTTATGTTTTTGAGTCTTCTTAGGGAAGCAAGATCTGGAAACAGCATCTAATACCTTGGGGAGGCCATCATAAAGTAACTTGTTAGCCTCACAAAACTCTTATCATAAGTATGATTCAACTGAGATTCAGTCATACTGGTGTGTGTCCAGAAAGAATTAAGTTACAAGGAGTCTTTATCAGAAGTTGTTTCTACACGACTTGAGTAATGTGCTTTAAATCTGGCCAAAATGATGACGGAGGAGGGAAAAAATACGAGTGGATAAATTATGAAACAGAAACGTACTAGTGAAAGTGTCACTCTCAGTGCTTAGAGTAAGATTTATTTCTCTTAACTGAAAGAGTTTATAACATGTCCTTTGAAGTCAGGCTGCTGCAATTGTTTTCATTTTAAATGGCCTCTGGTGACTTCTGCATCTTCTAATGCACTTGTGTGGAAGTGCAGCTACAATTCCCTGAAACAAGGATCTTTTTAACAATTGCAGCACACTGGTAGCATTGTAAGGACGGTCCCAGAGGAAGGTTCTTCCTGGAGCTCTGTGTAGTGAAAGATGCCACATGGAACATACAAGGATGTTGAGGCTTAAATTCCTTGTGAAATCTGGCCTAGAAAGTAGAGCTGGATCTGGAATGAGGTGTGTGGCAATGTTTTGGAATGATGTTGAGAAATTTGTATTGAAGAAATTGAAGAATGCTGTTCTTGAGGTTGGTGGTTAGTGCCAGAGAACGGTAAATATCTATCTGGAAAAATGATCAACAGACTCTCAGTCTGAAGTGACTGCTTATAACAAGAGGCATTATTTTTCAAAGCATCCATGAAGAACAGTATTAAGCAGTTCAAATTCCCAAATTCCTCCTTAAATGCAACTATTGTCTTAATGTCTCTGTTAATGTTGGATGCACCAGAAATAATTAGGCTGAGCTCCTCATAAATCTCACTTCTGAAGTAGAAAAGTATTATCCACCCTTTAATCCTTCCAAAACATTCAGAGGCAAATGCAATACTCTCTTTGTCTCACTGTCAAATCAGCAGTTTTAATAGCTTATAAACCAGTGGAGTAACCAAATTCACAGCAATATTTATAAGGGAGATTTATTGGTGTATCATTATAACAGCTTCTTCACTATGGCCATTTACAGTTCAAAAGCCTTAATTGAGGGGGAAGAGGGTGTTAAATTTCAAACAAAGGCTTTCTCTATCTAAAACACTCGTCTGAACTGCTTATCTGTTGAGCTCTTAAAGTCTGGCTTTTTTCTAACTGTAGTCTCCAGTCCTGACTTGTTGCTTGGAGAAACTGTTGAAACAGTGAAATTAGTTGTTTCTGTTTTACTGGGATACAGATTTGCAAGAGTTAATAAAAGGGCCTAATGTATCCATATAAATATCAGAATCCCAGGAAGAGCAGTAGGCAGCGAAAAGGAATGGCTGTGTTTTCCTTTGCAGGTGACTCTTTTATTACACCTTTTCTAAAGATAAAACAACATCCTCAACATCCTTCTAACAAGAAAATGCCACTGTACTTTTGCTTTCCAGAAAAAAAAAAAAAAATAGGGTGGAGAACCAAACCCCAAACTAAAAAAGCCTCTTCTTGGTTGATGACTGGTCTATTCAAGAGAAGAGGGATCAGACTCTCAGGCTCTTCCAGGCTCTGTTTGCCGAGTAGGCAGGGAGTGAGTTCACGGCTCTGTGCCTGCGATGCCCCTGGAGGAGCTGACACGGGGCAGGCACAGGGCTCTCGTGTGCCTGGCTGGCTTTGGCAGGCGGGATTGTGCTGAGGCAGCACGGGGGGAGTGCTTGTGTTTTGGGTGACCCTGTTTTGTACCTTCTGTTTCTTTCCTTTGTTGGCCTACCCTGTTGACTTCTGCCCTTTCCTCATGTTTTCTTCTCCATTCTTTTTCTGCTGAAGTGACTGTTGTATACAGGATTAAGCTGGAGCCTTTCAGAAATAGATGTTGTGCCTTGTACCTACCCATGGGTATTTAAGGCCATGACTTGGATTACAAAAGTCTCCTTGTGTTAGTACTGGTGAATATATTCCTTCTTTGAATGTCTGGATATGAAATAGATCACAATGTTCCCATTTTCAGCTGTGGTTTTCATGAAAAGTAGAATTTTTTTAACCTCTCCTAACTGTTTAACTCTTGGTGGGTAACATGAGGAGAGTGAAACTTTCCAGTAGAGTTTGTGCTGAAATGAGGCTTCTGAGTCCTTTATTGTATTTGAATTCTTTCCATTTAAAAATGCATTAGGAGGAATTGTACTAAATGGGAGGTTGGGTGCCCCTAGGATTTCTCCCTGATACTAGTTTTAAAGAGTTTTAAATCGAGACTGGAGTGGTGAAAATTTTTTTTAAAAGCCTTTGCTTCTTTTTCCCCCTCCTTCCTCTTTTCACTTTAAACAGGAATTTTTGCTTATCTAAACTACAGAGTGCCTCGCACTAGGAAGGAAATATATGAAACCCTGATAAAAGGATTACAGAGACTGGAATACAGAGGATATGACTCTGCAGGTATGTTAACGAACTCAACAAATTAATTTTAGCAACCAACAGTTTGTTCCATGACTTTTTTGGGTGCTTTCAGTGTCTGGCATCTTGGATTTTTCTTTCTTTATTCTACAGATTAACAGATCAGAACTAATTAGCTTGGTTCTTGGAGTGCTACAGCTTTCCTCAGGACTTAAAACTGGGTGTTTAGCTCTGTAATTAGATGGTTGAGGTTAGTACACATAAGCAAAACAAACAGGGTGTGGAAGAAGATCTCTATATAGGGCCATGTAGTTTGTGCCTCAGCCTTTTTTGTGCATATGAATCCCAGTGAAGGATGGGGAAGATTAAATTTGTATTAAATTTGAGTTGGCTCATTTCATCAGGCTAGGTATTTCAGTCTGTTGTCAAACACAATTGAGATGGCTCATGTATGTTTTAATCTGTGCAATGGATATAGACTTGATGTAGTTTCATCTGAACATGCACAGGTCAAGTAACAGACTTCAAATATATCCCTTTAAAGGGTAATTTAAAAATACTCATTTCAGTGGTGTGAGCCTGTATTTTCTCAGCCTTTTCCTTATTCTAGTGTACTTCATGCTTTAAATAACACTTAATGACTATGTCCTGTGCTGTAGGAGTGGCAATTGATGGAAATAATAATGAAGATAAAGAAAGATTCATCAAACTAGTTAAGAAAAGAGGAAAAGTAAAGGCCCTGGAAGAAGAGCTGTACAGTAAGTGTTAAAAATGACCCCTTTACTTTGGCCTCCCAGTCAGATACCATCTGCATCTCAGCAGAAAGTCAGACCATAAAATTGCAGTTACGATTTCGTGTCAGCAATAACTGCATTGGGGAGTCCAAGCAGCTGAATTTTTTGTGCCCCTCAAATCTGTGCTCAAAAAGCAAGCTGACCTTCAGATATAGCACTGTGAAGTTGTCAGTCTATACTCCCTTCTTTTGGTTGCTCCTTTGTTCCAAACCTGGGTGTCCTTGGTGCTTTACTCATGTGATTTCTGTGCTGCATGGCTGAAATGTGCACTCTGACAGAATTTACAACCATTTAAGCAGCTGGCTGTCATCACAATCTGCTTTATGCAGTGCTTCCATCTGTGAAAAGCTGAAGTTGTGTTTTAATACATTTACATTATAATTTGTAGTAATGGGGTCTGTTAGCCTGGCTGTTAGTATTGGCTAAAAACGCTCAAGTCTTGGCAAGCAAGGTTTTAATCACAGTAGCTTGAACTTTCTGAAGTGTAATGTCAAGAAAGCAAATGGTTTAAAAAAAAAGCCAGAAGATAGCTTTTAGAGTTTTGCCTGTAGGAATTCTCTTTGTGTTTTACTAATCGTGTGTGTGTGTGTGTGTGTGTGAGAGAGAGAGAGAGAGAGAGAGGCAACATTAATTATTCAGTAAACTGAATTTCTCCTGTATAGAACAAGATGACCTGGATTCAAAAACAGATTTTGAAACACATTTTGGAATTGCTCACACTCGCTGGGCGACCCACGGAGTACCAAGCGCAATAAACAGTCACCCTCAGAGATCAGATAAAAGGAATGGTATGTAATCTCTGGAGCACTCAAACCAGATGGATCTGAAATAATTCAATCCACAGAGCACATAGGTTCTCACTATTGTTATGATATCTATTTTTTGTACTAGGGCTAAGCTGTTGCCTTTCTATTTAGCTTAAACATGTATAAAACAGCCTCTTCTCAGGCCAAAGTAACACTAAAAATTAATGAGATCTGTTCTCTGAAAATTGCATGTTAATTGAAGTACAACATTCTTGTTTTGAAAGGTGAGACTGAAAATAGAAATGTGTCAATATGGGGCCAGAAAAGGGAGATTTCAAATCATTCTTTACTTGAGATGGCTTGGTGCTCTTCTACTGGGTGTCGTTTAGAACTCTCTTAATTTGGAACTGCCTTTGTATGCTTTTAGAATTTGTAGGCTTCTGCTTTCTGTTGTCCATGTTGTGATAAACTGTAGGTCTGAAGCTATAGCTATAGTTTCAAGTGTACTTCTAAGCTTTTTTCCCCTTGTAATTTTGTGTTCTGAATTAAATATCTTAATTTTTCATTGCTCATGACTACATACACATATTTTTTTCTCTTAGAATTTGTTGTCATCCATAATGGAATCATCACAAACTATAAGGACCTGAGAAAATTTCTGGTGAGTTTGTGGCAACTTGATTCTAAAACTAGAACATTAATACTCCTCCAAAGTATCATCTGATCTTTCATGACCTTGGTGGAACTTGAATTCAAGTTTCTTGATATAATCTATAAAAAAGCTGTGTGAAAGAGTCTGCCTAATAAAGATGCTCAGGAGCTAGTACATGCAATATGTTCCTGTAATCCTAAATGCAAAGTATTTATGAGTAGAGTAGCAGTTTGTGCTGAAATTCCTTGAGAGGGTGTGTGGAGTGGGCTCCCTCCTGTCTCTTGGGGCTTGACAGATGCTAAGCAAGTCTTACTACGTGTCTTATTACAGTATTTCCCAAAGATTATCTATGGCACAATAAGTCCTTGTATTTTATCTGTAGTGATTTGTATCCACTGGTCCAATGTAGTGCTCCGAGCTGTCTGACTCTGCAGTTTCTGGTGGGAGGCAGCTGAGAGGCCCTTCAGCATTTCTGGCCTGAGGATGGACACAATTTTTACCCTTCTATATGATATTTCAGGAGAGCAAAGGCTATGAATTTGAATCTGAAACGGATACAGAAACAATCCCCAAATTGATCAAATACATGTATGACAACAGAGAAAGTGAAGACACCAGCTTTTCAGCCTTGGTAGAGAGAGTTATTCAACAGTTGGTAAGTGGAAAATTACTTTTTTTCCTGTACCACAGTATAAGCTACTTGTGGGGTTCCTTAGCATTCTGCCTTATGCATTAAGATCCTCTGCAGGAGTTCTTAGAAGGTGCTGCAAATAACACTTTTAGGCTTCTAAACAATGCTTAATAGACCAAGAAATGATACTAAAATTTTGGAGACTTTAAAGGCTTTTCACTGTTAAATCTTTAAATTGCAGTAACAGTGGGTTTTGTTTGTTGAGTTTTTTGTTTTGTCTTGGTTTGGTTTTTTTAGCAAGAAGTTAATGCAGCTTTTTAATAAAGCAGTTTAACTTAAAAAAAAATTAATAGGAGCCTCTGGGGGTTAAAGTCTCTCATAAATGGCAGTGTGTTCTTAAAGGTTATTCTGATCGTGTTGAAACACTGCTGTGATTCAAGTTTGGCCAATGCCTTGGCTCTCCTATTTGGAAATAGATCTAAGAAGCTGGACTAGTTTCCAAACTGTGAAGTGGGAATCTACTGTTACTCAGTATGTGAATGCTTAAAAACTTTGATAGATGCATTGCAAACTTGGAGAAAGCTGGCTTTGTTTCCTCCCCCAGTCTCCGGGCAGATGTTTTCCCTCCCCTTCCTGCAGTTTCTTACACTCTTTTCACCTCCCCGTCTCCTCTTTAAAGCAGCTCTGTAGGATTCCTTGGAGCGGGGCTGGAATCCACACGAAGTCGAGGCCTTTGTGGGTCAAGAGGGAACAGCAGTGCAGCCCCAGAGCTGAGGGGAAGGGAGGCTTCACCTGACCCCAGAACAGGGGCAGAGTGCTCTCAGTGGAGCCCTGTGAGAGGAGGGAATGTCACCATCTCTGTCCTGCTTGCAGGGTGGGGGGACCTTGGCTCCTGCTTTGGGAATCCTCCTCCAGGATTTTGCCAGCTCTGTTAGTACTATAGAGTTATTTTTGATTTTTTTTTATGGTGTTATGGATTTTTTGTGTGTTTTGTTTTTGAAATACATTAATGAGAATTTGCTGCTTCAACTAGAAATAGTAACTCCAGGTTTTTAGTTGAAACTGCATGGTAATGCTCTACATGCAAATTCTGATTGAAGGTCTGACTGAAAGTAAATGTCTAACACTCTTCATGTTGATTATGAGTAACATCTCTGACATTTTCATAACCTTTGCATTAGAAGTTATTGTTTTTATTTATAAAGAAAGGCTAAGTGCTCGCTTCCTGATCTTTCAGCTGCTGCACTGTTAATGTGCACGTCAGCTTGTTCTGCTCCACAGCCAATTCCTTTAAAGGTGCAGTTTGCCCTCCAGGATGAGATTCCTGATAGCAGTTCCTTCAGTGCCTCTTCAGAGAGGGGCCCCAGTTTAATGAGATGCAACTATTTGAGATAAGTTGTTTAGGATCTTTTTTTTCTCCTCTGTGTTCATGGTTTCCAGGAAGGTGCTTTTGCATTGGTTTTCAAGAGCATCCATTACCCAGGTGAAGCTGTTGCTACCAGGTTAGTAAAAGTCCATTTTATACATAATGCATGCTTTTTATTAGGTAAAAAAAAAAGCCAGCATCTCTTAAAGATACTAAAATATTGATGTTTAAAGTGCTTAATTAACCAAAACTCAGCGAGTCAATAAAGAATCTCAGTGTATCTAGTGTTTCTAAATTTGTATTAAGAGTGTGATAACATTTTTCCTATATCAAAAAGGGGAGAGAGAAGGGATATTACTCAGTTTTAATTCCCATTGAGTAAAGACTGAGATAAGTATATTCATGTTGGCTAAAAGACATAGTAACAGGTTATACAAATAGTGTTCTATAGCTGTCATAGCATTTATGGTGTCTTTCTGTGGAACTTCTACTTTTATTTATGACTTGGAAAACAACTTTCAGGAAATGTAAAGATATTAACATAGCAAGTGATGTAGACGTGGGAATAAAGACTGTTTTATGTTACAACCCAAAAGCCCATTGCTTCTGTGGTCTAAAATAAGACTACATTGAAATTGTGAAAAAGCCAGCTGTACCATCACTCCAACTGGAGAACATCTTCTGAAATGAACTATTCTATATGTGGTTCAGGTTTGGGTTTTTAGGGCTGAGGGATTTAAGAGAAGCTAATCTTGTAATCTGAGTGTGACTTGTTCTTTTATTCCTGTGATTTTTTTTTAATAAGGTCTTCAAAGTGACATGTAACCCAGATAGTTAAAAAATGGTCTTAATATTCTACAGTTTCAGAGGTGCAGTAGTGATGGTTGATGTTTCTGAGTTTGAAAGGCTAAAGAGTGTAACAGTATTTCAATTCTAAAGAGCACGGGAGTTTATTGTTGTCTCACTTTAGAGGCAAAGTAAACTTAGTTTCAATTTGGAGCCTGTACTAAGCTGTTTTCTGATTACTGGAAAGAAAAGAGCTGGTTCATATACAATTTCCTATACCTGGATGTAGTTTATGGGTAAAGAATCACCAAGCACATGGTACTTACTCATATAATAATATTTGGTGAATCTTGCAGAAGAACCAAGTTTATATAACACCTGACATGTAATGGCCTTAGGATCGTGGTTGAAGGAGGCTCTTCCTGTTTAGGAAGCTAGATGGGATATTGTCTTTTCAGCTTCACAGATGTCCTGTAACCTCTTTGTATGCACATTTTTCTTTATGAACTGGAGTGTTTTGCTTTTTGTAGGAGAGGCAGTCCTTTGCTCATTGGGGTTAGGAGCAAGTACAAACTCTCAACTGAACAGATTCCTGTTTTGTATAGAACATGTAAGTTGATAAATCAAAATACATTATTTTTAAGAACTAAAATTACTGTTACTTTATGATGAGAAATTAGGTTAATTGGTTCTTGTACCATAAAGCTACCAGCCGATGCCTGAAATAGCTTCTTGGCTGAGGGTATTTTTATACTACTGAATGTGTAGTTCATGTAAAAGTCCCATCCCCCAAACTATTTCTGTAACTGTGATACCCAAACCTGTATAGTCTGTAATCTTAACTTGAACAGAACTGGTTTTGCATTTAGAACGTCTCATTTCTTTAATAGGCAACATTGAGAATGTGAAGAACATCTGCAATTCCCGAATGAAAAGACTGGACAGCTCAACCTGCCTTCATGCTGTTGGGGATAAGGCAGTAGAATTCTTCTTTGCTTCAGATGCAAGGTAGTAAAATACTTCAACTTTTCTGAAAATACTGGTTTTTTGTTTAAAAGTGAGTTCTGGAAATCTTATGCTGTCTTGTGGCTTTCTGAAAGAAGAGCTTTTAATCCAGGTAACATCAGAAAGCCCCCAGGCTCAGATGCTCAAAAAAATGTTTGCAGTTCAAATGCTGTTGACAAACCTTCAGAAGTGCAGTATCTGCCAGTTGCTGACCCCTATGTGAAATACATCCAGTGTAGGAAAGTAATTTGGGTACAAATGGGCACTTATCAGCTGAGCATTTGGGCAGACTATAGGTTAGTCAGGGTCGTGATGTCTTTAATTCAGGTATCAGAGGAGTAAAATAGCGGTGCAGTTCCAAGCTTGGCAGGAACCTGGACATCAGGCACACATTTACCTGGAAACAAGAGTGTGACCTTAGCAGGATCCATCAGGGACCCTGGGAGGCCACTTCAGAGCAGCAGTGGTTCCTGAGCCTCCTGCTGTGGGTTGCTGTGAGAGTGCAGAAGGAGCAGCAGATGGAGCCATTGCCTTTAGGATGGCTCTGTCTGTAGTTATGTCTGAAAGGAAGAGCAAAGCAAGGCTGGAAATGCTCTTGTGGCATATTTAATTGCTTTGCTGTTACCAATTCTGACGTGTCAGGTTTGTCTTGCTTCTGTTTTTTTTCTCTGTAGTGCTATCATTGAGCACACCAACAGAGTGATCTTCTTAGAAGATGATGACATTGCAGCAGTAACTGATGGGAAACTCTCAATTCACCGTCTGGAGCGTTCAGCTAGTGATGATCCTTCCCGGGCCATCCAGACCCTGCAGATGGAATTGCAGCAAATCATGAAGGGTGGGTTGAAACATCTGTAAATGAGTATCACCAAAGATGGACAGTTACTGTTTATGCAGTAGATGAGGCAGAAAACTGCTAATTGGTTGTGAAAATTACTTTTTATTCAGGCTGTTTGTACTGGGAGCTGACAATTCCAAGTTTTGAGACTAAGTGAGAATGGACAGTCTGGGACCCTACCTATTTTAGCCTTGGAAAAGTCATAGATACTTCTATTCATTTCAGTATTTAGTGAAAATATAATAATGTTAGCATGTTGTCGTTGTTGGCAAAGTTTTACTGTAAATTAATAATTGAAGTGGAACAGAGCAGTTTCCTTATGAAGGAATTTATTTACCTTGTCAGTGCTGGGAGATGGAACCAACCAACCAGAGTGAACTATCCATCCTTCCTTTCTTCTTGCCTGTTCTAAGCTTTTGTTTAAGCTTACACAGTCAAGTTAGCTTGTTACCACAGGTCATCTTAAAAGTTCTCTTTGTAACTGGAATAGACTTAAAATAACAAAGCTAAGCATTGCCATGTCATGTTTTTGTAAATAGGTAACTTCAGTGCCTTCATGCAAAAGGAAATTTTTGAACAACCAGAATCAGTTGTCAACACAATGAGAGGCAGGGTGAACTTTGAGAGCAGCACAGGTAACTGAGAACAGCCCTTCAAACTGCACTAAGTTTGAAATCTGTAAACATGCTATCTAGAAAATTAAACACACCATTGATATATGTGTATTTATTTGTTTGCAGTTCTGCTGGGGGGGCTGAAGGATCACTTGAAGGAAATCAGAAGATGCCGAAGACTGATCATTATTGGCTGTGGGACCAGTTACCACGCTGCAGTGGCTGTATGTTCCCAGCCTTGGTTGAAATGCACATTTAACTTAATTGCTGGGGTTTCAGACAACAGCCCTTCATCTGCTTTTTCTTCCATCTCAAACTCTGTCTTTCATTGAGGGGTCTCACTGTTTTATTTAGTTTTCCTTAGTGCTACATTCTTTATTAATGCTCCAATGCCATTACCTACCATGCTAGAAGTTAACTTTTTCCACCTTGGTTTTTAAAGCTCTGGTGAGCTCTAATTACCAGCTTTTCTAATAAGAATCCATTTAGATTTTCTCTGACTTGTAAAATGTCCAAATGTTAGCAGGTGGCAATATTAACAAATACTGTGTGCTGCTTGAATACAGACTCGACAAGTCCTGGAAGAATTAACTGAATTACCAGTGATGGTGGAACTTGCCAGTGACTTCCTGGATAGAAACACACCTGTATTCAGGGATGATGTGTGCTTTTTTATAAGCCAGTCAGGTGAGCTGCATTTGCTGTTGAGTGACTGCTGTAAGATTGCTTGCATCTTTGCATCGTGTAAGTGTGGATACAGTTATTTAGAACACACTTGTGTAGAATTTCATGCTTTTCAGGAATCATTATTATCCTCGCCAACCTGAAGTCAAGATGTGAATGTTTTCCAGGTGAAACTGCAGATACACTCATGGCCTTGAGGTACTGTAAAGAACGTCGTGCTCTGACAGTTGGCATCACAAACACAGTTGGAAGTTCAATATCCAGGGAGACTGACTGTGGTGTGCACATCAATGCAGGACCTGAGATAGGTGTGGCAAGCACAAAGGTAATTGCTGTTCAGTGTTTGACTTTCATCCTTCAGCCCTGTGGAATACAATTAAAATTTTAATTGCAGCATTTCAAACTGAGATCATATTCACTCTCTGCAGAATTAGCTGCTAAATGTTTTTATTTTGTCTGCAGGCTTATACCAGCCAATTCGTGTCTCTTGTAATGTTTGGCCTAATGATGTCTGAAGACAGAATTTCCTTGCAGAAAAGGAGACAGGAAATCATAACTGGACTAAAATCATTGCCAGGTATATTGATATTTTGGGTTTGAGGAGGCGTAGGGGATGTTGGCAGTGTAAAATACTACTCAGGGATATTTCTTTCTCATTTAAGTTTCACTCTCCCCCTCATACTGAAAGGCAGACAATATGAGAAAAATGGACTGTTAATTTCTGCACTATTTGCCAATTTTACAAGCGCCCTTCCAAGAAACTTGGCAGGAAGATTGGAATTTTCATGGGTTGGGTTTTCTAATTACAATAAGGTAGTTTTGTATGAGAAATATTACTTGATCTCCTAAATTCGTGGTTAGAAATATTTTAAGCCTCCCACTTTAAATCAGGGTGGATAAAAGGAAACTAATTCAAGGTGAATTTCAAATGGATGTTTCACAACTTCCTTTAGAAATTCAAATGGGATGTATGAGCACTGCTTAAACCAATAGTTGCTTTAAATTTATTACTGTAAGGCTGGAGAAAATATCCTTAAACTGCAGTCAAAGTTTCTAAGTTAATGGTTGAATTGTATTAAGTGTATTTATTCTATTAGATAATTAGAACATTCTACTACAAGTGAACTATTTTTTCCAGTTAAATTTTTTTTTTTTTCTGTGCCTCAATAGAAATGATTAAAGAAGTCTTGTCCTTGGATGAGAAGATACATGATTTGGCTCTTGAACTGTACAAACAAAGATCATTGCTGGTTATGGGTCGTGGGTATAATTATGCCACTTGTCTGGAAGGAGCTTTGGTAGGAACTTCTCAATATTGTTTAATGTTCTTGAAAAAGAGATTTTGTGGCTTCTGCAGCATAGTTTATCTCTAATATTTCATTACAATTTGATTATTCTGCAGTAAAACTGCTATCTATATCTAGGAGCATTTAATTCAACACATACATAGGGTGAACCTGGATATGATACCAGTTTGCTGTTTCACATAATAAACACAGTGTTTAATGAGTCTGTTTAAAAACAAGAAACTAACAATTTAAGTTGCTGATTTAAGTGCTGATGTTGAGAAGAGATGCTCATGCAGGAAACTCATGAATTATGTTATGAACACTCTGGTAAAATGGACACATACCCATTTCTCAGAGGAGTTTGATGTGTTAAAGGTAGACTGCAGTAGCCAAGGTTGTGCTGGGTGTTTGGTTCTTAAAATTCCTGTTGGTCACTCCATGTGCATGGGCGAGCTCTGCTGCTGCCCACAGCCTGCTAGAAATCCCAGCAGACACCCATGTGTTTTCACTAATACTTGATACTGGGTACATGTATTTAAGTGGCAGAGGTCCAGCCTTGGTGTTTTGCTTCTTGTGGCTGTCATTTCTCAGCTGATTTAGTAATAATTTGAGGCATTTCATTTTTTTTAGAAAATAAAAGAAATCACCTATATGCACTCGGAAGGTATCCTGGCTGGTGAGCTGAAACATGGGCCCTTAGCCCTAATAGATAAACAAATGCCTGTTATCATGGTGATAATGAAGGATCCTTGTTTCACCAAGTGCCAGAATGCTCTGCAACAGGTCACTGCTCGGCAGGTATGGTGTTTAACTAATCAACTTATACCATGTCACAGGAAAAGAGATTGTGCACACTGTATTGCTGCTGACTGTGCATCTGGAAAGGGACGTACTGCTGATTATTTTTAATTATCAAGTTATAAATAAGATGCTATATCTGCATTGCAGGTTGTTATTACAGGTTAACATTAGCAGTGAAAACTGATTTCATATGGCTTGTTTGTTTGTTTTGGGGTTTTTCTGTTTTGAAGCAAATGGAATAATATTAAAACTCCACAGGGTGAAAACATTCAAGTCTTACAATTATAGTGAAAGTCAAGAGCCATTATGCAAGACTGGTATTGCCTTTGTTAGCTAATTGAGTGTCTTCAAACATGTGTAGGCATGCTATGAACAATATTTCGAAGTAGTTCTAGGCTAGCTGTTCACTTAACAATGCAAAATTTTATTTTTAGGGTCGTCCAATCATTCTGTGCTCTAAAGAAGACACTGAAAGCTCAAAATTTGCCTACAAAACCATTGAGCTACCTCATACAGTTGACTGCCTTCAAGGAGTGTTGAGTGTCATTCCTCTTCAGTTGCTTTCATTCCACCTGGCTGTTCTCAGAGGATATGATGTAAGCGTTTTCTATATTTAACACTCCATTTAGTGCCGTTTTGAACTTCCTCCTACCAGTGTAAAGTGAGAGACCCAGTTATATGGCATATCTAAGAGATAGCTATGAAAATAGCTAGTGAAGTTCATAGTGAGTGTGGTTATAGAGGTGGCATTTCAGTGCCAATTCTTCAGTTTTGTATTTTTAAATTAGTATCCTTCTAAAAAAATTTTAAAGCTCTTTTGCTTAGTTTGATTAGTTAAGAGTGCAAATGGGACTTTTTCAGAGAGCTCAGTCTTGAAATGTGATATTGTAGTTTAACCTAAAATAGGTCAGTGCTTTGCACAGCTTGGTTTGTTGATGTGTTGGTGTGTCAGTTTGATAGTGATGACTGCTTTGGAAAGGTACCCTGTGCAAAACAAATATGTATTTGTTAGGCGGGTTTTGGAAGCACAGATGAATTCAGCTGCGAGTCATTATCTGCAGATCTATAGCCTGTTGTGTGTGTGTTAATGTGTCTAGAATAAAGCAGAACTCATTAGGAAGTCTGAAAGAGCACACTAAATGAACTGTCAAATGCAGAATGTCAGTATTACTCTGTCATACTGAAAGTCTGTCTCTTCATTCTAGGTGGACTTTCCAAGAAATTTGGCCAAATCTGTTACTGTCGAATAACAGCCAAGAACAGCTGATGTGTTTGTCACGAGACCTCTGAGTTATACTTGTAGAATGTGTTGTTCTGAACTGATAGGTAAATGTTTTTTCTAAAGAGAATGACAGTGCTAACTGGAAAGTGTCAGATGGATTTATCTTGCAGCTTTAAAAGCTTTTGATGTGCCTTGTACCCAAGTGCTTTTGCTCATGGCAAATACTCCTCTAAGTTCTGAAATTGCCAAAGAAGATAAAAATTGTTTACACATGGTATACTGAATGAACTTTTTTACTGTGCAATATATATATATATACAGCTCTCTCCAGAGTAACTGTGAACATTTTTTTAGCCTACACTACGTAACTAGTTTTAAAGATATAGTATTTATAAGTACAATTTGTATAGCTTTTTTTAAGTTATTTTTTTAGTACGTTGCTTATCTGTAACATTGGTAATGCTCAGACTGTAAATACTGAGCGTGTTGATACTTGTGTACAGGTGTTAGGGATTTTCTTTCTTCAGCATCAAACTGGAAATTTGTTGTCCCCTCTTCTTTCCCAGCTTCCCTTCCCCCTTTGCATCTGTGTTTCATATTTAACCAGTCATTTACAAAGTTCTTCTGTGGCTGTAAATTCCCAGCTATGTTTTAAATTTCTGCTTCTTTCAACTGTTTTGAAAAGCCAGAACAACATTTGTTTTGTATGCCACCCTAGCTCTTATTTGCATAACATGTATAGTGCAACAGAATAAGGGAACTGGATGTCTTTCAAGTGATATTTTTGTTTGAAGAGGGTACAATGAAATGACAATACAATTAAAAGATTATATAATTCTTGTTTTGTGGTTTGGTTTTGTGTGTTTGGGTTTTTGTTTATTTTGTTGTTGTCTTTTTTTTTTTTTTTTTAACTTGATGACTTCTATCTCAGATCTGAATCAAGTCCTCTTTTAGTACCATATATGTTTGCAAAAGAACACTTTGCTAGTTGCAAACCAACTTGCAGTAGGGGGGGGCTTATAAACCTGCAAAAAAATAAGGTAAATACACACAAGAAGTTCCCTGCTCATTTGTTTGGTTTTTATTTCCAAATGGCCAGAAAGCATAGTATTTAGTTTTTCTGCATTTTATTAACTAAATACTTCACTAGTAAAGCTTTCTTTATGATATTCCTCTGCAGGCTTGCTTCTAAATTGAGGAGTTTGAATGTTTACTTAGGTTGAGGTTGAAAGTGTTACACCAGCTTGTTGTAATAGAGGCTACTTACTGGAAACTGCCCTAGTACTTTTTATAATCACATAAAAGAACCAAAATTATAACGAAAAGTATAGTACTGATCTGACCTAAATGCCAAGAATATGTAACACTGTATCTAACATGTTTTGGTAGAATGATGAGAAGGCCCCTTTTACTCTCTATCTAGAATTAGTATTCTCTTCATATTAAAAATTGAACTATCAAAGCATATTGATGTCATCTACTCTATATGCTACATTAAATTGATTTTATTGAAAAAATTGCAGGTGCGTTTTTCTAAAATCATCTGTGAGAACAGAAATCACAGAAATGAAAGCTCTCATCAGTCCTAAGAGAGGTGGAAAATGGAGTGTATTTTCAGGCAGCACCTGTTTTAAAAAACAAGCAGTTCTCATGTCAAGGTGGGGGGTACGTAATGGATAGAAGGCTTATGATTTTTGAGTGCGGTTGAAAATAGCTCGGGGAGGGAATAAATCCCTTCCCTTCTGAGCCATGCCCCTGGAAAAGCTGTGGGAAGTCCGTGCTCCAGGGCTGTGGCAGAACCAGCGGTTCAGGGCGTGCAGCAGCACAACGAGGCCGTGGTGTGTTGTGACGTGGTGACAGGCTGCCACCATGTGATGTCATCCTGCCACTTTGAGGGCTTCTTGTCCATGGCAGGCGTTTATGCCACGGAGGGCTTCTCCCGGCCTGCTGGAGCTGCGAGGAGCTGGCAGTAGGATTGGTGCCATAGCCAGTCATGACATGGTACTGCAATGAAGTGACATCATGACTATCGCGACAGATGGTATCATGCGATGACATCACAACGCTCGTGACAGGCTGACGTCATAAGATGACATCACGATTATCGTGCCGGTCTGACGCCACACGACGACACCACCACAGGGGGCGGCGGCCGAACTGCCCCGTCACTGCGGGCCTTCAGAGCCCTCCCTTATATAGCAGCCAGCAGGTCCCGCCCCCGAGTCCGATTGGCTGAGCTCCTCCGGCGGGGGGCTGCGATTGGTCGGGGCGGCTGTCAGTCAGGGGCGGTGCCGTGTGGAGCACCGGGAGGCCATTGTGGCTGGGGCAGCGGGAGGCGGCGGCTGCGGCCGGTCCCGCCGCGTCCGACCCAGGTGAGGGGGCGGCCGTGAGGGGCGTGCTGGGGCGGCGGGGCTGGAGCCGGGGCGGGACGAGCCCTGGGCCTGACGGAGTCCTCGGCTTGTCCCGCGGCGCCCGCCCGCCGCGGCGCGGGCAGAGCCGGGTCGCCCCGCGGGCCGCTGTCCGGGCCGGGCCGCGCCGGAGGGACGCGGGGGAGCGGCAAGGCCGGGCCCGTCCTCCTCTGGCCGAGCCCCCCGCCCTGCCCGTGCCGCAGTACCGGCCCTGGCGGGAGCCGCCTCTGCTCCTCCCGCTCCACTCTCGCTCCGTGCCGGCTCCGCCGGTGCCCGTGTGCGGGCGGCCCGCGCTCGGCGGTCCCCAGAGCCCCGTCCCGGGAGGGGAGCAGGACCGAGGGCTGCGGTTCCCTCTCGATGGGGCCGCGTCGAGCCCGGGCTTTCTGGAGCCGAAGCGATTTCTCAGCAGAAGTTTTAGGAAAGATATGAGAAGAGTGGTTTTGCTCGGTTCTTACATAAACAGCGAAATGCACGTTTAAACTTTTTCTCTCTTTACTCCAGCTTGCTCTGGCAGAGTGCTGAGATTCTTTCAGTGTTCGCGTGTGTGTGTAGCAGATAGTGGTGAAATCTTCGTTTGATCAGTAGTAACGTGGGTTGCTTAAAGAAGAATGTCTGCTTTCCAAGAGTTTGCAGTTGCAAACTACCTCTAAACTCTGCTGTAATCCTTCGGCATTACTCAGCTGGTGCTTTGTTACACTTTAAAGGTTGTGAGTAGAGGAGTGAGGTGTAGCTCGCTGTGATTTTGTAGCTGGACTCTTACCTTTTGTTATATATTGCTGTAAAGATTAAAAATACCCCTTGACACTATTAGATGATAGTCCTTAAAAGAGCACACCTGAGGTTGAAGTACTTTTGCAAGGGTGAACAAGGGAATAAGGGGAGATTTTCTGCACAGAATTCCCGTATGTTTTCATACACACATTTCCTACGTATATGTGTATTCGTTGCTAATACTGTCAGCAGTGGAATTTTAGCTTAAGGCTTAAAAATCAAGCTAAGTTTCGTGTTGTTCTTGTGTTTCATTGTCAGTAATAACATTTCTGTAACCAAAACAACTCTGGGAATGTGTTCCCGGTCTGTTTGTTTCATATGCTTTTGACTTGAAGATATCCAGAGGACAGATCTGGTTAATAATAACTTGCCATTTTAATAAATATATTTTAGGGAAGTGACTGTTTAATATAGGATATATTCTATAGTGCAGTTGCTTTCAGCTTTTAAAGATTTCTCACTGGAATTCTGTATAAGCCTACTACTGGCAGGTTTGGTGTGTTGGTTATTTTTCTAGTAGGAGAATAATGGATAAGGACTAAGAAACTGATTTGACAGATATACTTCCTACTTGGACAGCAGGAAATCTGTTTTTATTTGGGGGCTCTTGCCCCCAGAATGGATTGTCTGAAGTCCTGTGAACAAATCATGGCACCTAATTTTACATTAATATGTATGTCTGAAGTAATATGTGTCCTGATGCATCCAAGCAACTTGAAGCCCAAGTGAAAGTTAAGACTCGAGATGGAGAGGTGCTTTGCACAGAGAATGGCAAACGTGTTGAAGTACATGAAGCTTGTGTGTTCTGAAGCCCAGTTCTCTCTGTGGGTCTTGTCTAAAACGCTTCCTGATTGCCTGGTGATTTTTAAAAGGTGGCTTTGTGCAGACAAGGATTCTTAAAGGGAGGGGTTTTTCAGGATAATTTCATTTCCCCTATTTTTTTATCTCTGTTACAGAAAGGGTTTCATTAACCCCTGAAGAGGTACAGCGTAGTTTCTTGTGTAACTAACAAGTTGATATCCTGTAACTCGGTACCCAATTTATGCAAAACCTGTACTTTTTTGGTTTTGTCTCTTAAGTCCTTGCAGAGGGAGGATCTTGACCTTTCAGCTGTAACTTTCTTCTGATAATGAAGATTCAGTGAAAATACCATAGCTGCTCAGGAATGGTTCATCAAAAAATTTGGTACCTCAGAGAGCATAGCTTTGGAGTAATGAAAAGGGTTGGAAAGAAGAGTGGGATGTACTGGGGAAGTTGGGAGCTGCTCTTGAGGCATCACTTTGGTCTCACGTTAGTGTGAGCTGGCTGTGGAACTGCATCTGACTGCCTCTAATATGCCTGTGTTGTGTAGGAGATGTTGTTTTTTCCCTCCTTCTCCCTGTGACAGAGGCAGAAAGTTGGTAGCCTACATTTTCCCTTTGCTGATTGTTTCTCCTCTAAAGCTCTTTTTTTTCTAAAGCTTCTAAGAGGAAATGTCAAGTAAACTGACTGTCTAAATTGCTGCTGGAGATGACCCAGTTGAATGTCTGCCTCTTAAAATGCTGCATAGATTTTGAGAAACTAGAAAGTAAAAGGGACTCTAGACATTTCTTGGCAATTTCTTAAGACTATTTCAGTTTGGTTTAAACTTAGTCTTTAATAGGACTGGAAAGTGTTCCACCTATTTTACTGCAGATTCCTTGAGTTTATCTGCTGACATAAAACATGGAAAAGATGCTGCTCCCTCCTACCTGCACTGAGGAAGAGAGAAATCCGGATTCTAATTCTTGAAGCAACTAAAAGTTATTTGTGTGGCTTTGTGCCCTTCTAGGGTGGGTGTCTGGGTTGCTCTTGAGGCTTTTCTGTTTTGCATTGGCTCACAGATTCTTGGTGGGGCCAGTGAGGAGAGAGATGAGCTGTTCTTTCTGTAGCCAAAGCAGACAGCACAGGACACAGCTGCTCTGGGGGAAGGGGCTGTTTGCATTTCCTGTTCTAAGGAACAAGTTTCAAGTGATCTGTCTGTGCAAATCACTCTGGGCTCTAATGGCACTGTCATAGTGAATGTAAAATGAAAAAGGGGAGAATTTGTTAGCAAGCTCTTCAGTAATTACTGAGGTAATTTTCTTGTAAGGTTTGGAAGAGGGATGGACACCCAGGAAAACTGGTGGTCTGTGCTCTTGTTACTGTAGTACATCAGAGCTAAAGAGGTTTAGTCCATTACTGTGCTCTCTGATGTAATTACCTCTAATTCATTCTTCACAGATGGATTTGACTTACTCTCTATTGTGGCAGGAAATAATATTGTGGCTCTTTTAAACTGTAGCACAAAACTCTAATTCTGTAGTACTGTAAGGACACTGATAGTGTCGGGTGTTGTGGTGTGTATAAAATGGGAAGGAGAATGTGTTGCCATAGGTCAGGGAAGGGTTACCTGGCAGAGGTGAGAAGGCAGAGCCCTCCTTGAAATTTCCTGCTGAACAATGCTGAAAGGGATGTTGGAGAAATTGCAGCAGCTGCAGGGATTTAGGGGGCAGTTTTGTTCTTAACCAAGTCTTTTATTAAAACCCCATTTCTTTCTGTCCATGGACTCCATGGATGTCTGCAGTCACTTTTAGCTATGTACTCAGTGTTTGAATAACATAATTTTTGAATATTTTTTTTTCTGTAATACAGAAATTAGTACAGTCCTAGCACATAGTAGTAGTTCTAAGTTATGGAGTAACCTTCAAGGAGTAGAGAGTTTTATTTGGGTGGTTTTGTTTTTACAATTGTTTACTGAGATGCTTTTTGTTTGAGGGATTGGAGTAGGAACATGCATTCCCTAAAGTGTGAAAGCTGTAATTGCTGTCTGTCTGCAAGTACTTTTCATTAGCAGTGGTAATGCACAAAACTGAAAGAACGTTTGCTTAATGGTGTGCTGTTGAAAAATTAATATGTATTAAAATATGTATAATATTTCCCATCTTGTCTGCCTGAAATTAGTGAGATATTGAACATTTGTATTCTTTCTTTTTCTTTGAGATCTTGAAAACTTTGCCAGGTCCCTGAGAGACAAAACTACATGACGCTACACCATGACTGACAGTAAATGTGATAGTCAATTTTACAGTGTTCAAGTTGCAGATTCAACATTCACTGTACTAAAACGTTACCAGCAATTGAAGCCCATAGGATCAGGGGCACAGGGCATTGTTTGGTGAGTAATAAATACTTTATTTAAATATGAAAAGCTATAAATATAAAGCAAAATTTGCATGCATTTCTGGTAGAGGTACCAAAACATAAAACACTGATAATAAATTCTTATGTTACAGGGTTATGGACTAAATAAATTCTAAACCAATTTCTTGCTGTAGTTCATGTGCAAACCTATTATTTTGTTTTGTTTTTAGGGAAAATTAATATTTGGATAACTGCATAGATTAGAATGGTCAACAGATTTCTTCATTTCTCATTAACCACTTTATTTCTGTTTCTAGTTCTCCCATTGCCCTTGTAGTTGTCATATTGCAGTGTAAGGTGTGACAATGGTGAGAGATTCTGGGTTTTACTCTTTTCTTCATCATGGCCCCCTTTCTTCCCCCTCTTTTATTCCCAATCACTCCTGTCCATTTCTAGGAGCCATCAATGCAGTGCCTTGCCATTAACTGGCAGGATGAGGCAAATCAGTGTCATTGTCACTCCATGGATTAACCAGAAAGGGATGCTGTGTGAGGGGTTGGGCTGGCCAGCTCTCCCTTGGTGTGTCACCCCAGCTTTGTGTCCAGCCTCCACTGGCCCAGGACGTGGGAGTCCTTAGGCTGATCCTGAACCTTAGTCTCTTGTATGGCACCACACCTCTGGGCCAGCTAAAGGTAAACACTTTCAAATATTTTTTAGACTGCAGCAATCCATTCTGCGCAGCTTAGTGCCAGCCCATATTTTGTTGGGCAAGACTTACTTGGTAACAGCAGAAATGTTTATTGATGTGGGTTTTCATTCCATAAACAGGGGAGCAAACAGATGTACTCAGGAACTCTGTGATATTAACTTAATCACAACACATGGTGGGCTGTTCGTGCTTTGAATCCAGCCTGCAGTTTGTCTTCATCTATAAAATCTGCAGAATAAGTGTGATGACTCATGTACTGTGAACAACTCCTTGTACAGCACCTGCCCATGTCTTCTTGGCCTTTTCATAACCATAATAAGTTATATAAATAGGAAAAGAGTGCATTTTTGTTGGAACATGTCTTTATTTTGGAATTTTTTAGATAGCCCTCTTGCCCTGCTGATAAATGATGAGCAAGCAAAACGAGAACACCATATTTCATTCTTCTTCAGTGGGTTGAGTGATGAGGGGGTCCTAGATCTTGGCTGTTAGGATTTGGGTAAGATTCAGTATAGTACTGACATTTTCCAGGTATAAGTGTTCTCAGAGTTATGCTTGCTTCAGATGGCATGCAGGAATTCGGGGTGGTTGAAACTATTTCTCCTTTCATTAGAAGCAGAGCATTTCTAAGCCAAACGACTTTAACTATGTCTCTGCTTCAAAATGAAATGCAGGTAGTGTTAAGGTCAATGTGTTGGGAAGAAGAAATTACTTGATTTATTGACTTGTTTTGAAACTACTTGATTTATGGAACAACAGAGTGAAACATTGCATAAATTTTCATCTTCCTGTGAAATAACTCAAGTTGAACAAGGTGCAACATCTTAATTTCTCATAAAATCTTTACTTAAGGGAAAGATACAAAAAATTAGGAAGTAAAATGTAGAAAACTCAGTGTAAGATGAGTGCTATCCTGCTGTGTTTGGCTGAAAAAATTGTCAAGTCATTAGTGTAACACACGGAAGTGATATTTTTTTAATCATCCCATGTTTAACATAAAAATTAGGAAAAGTGTTTTTGGAGTTTTGTGTCTGGATTTCGTTCCTTTTATGAGAAATTTTTAATACCACCTGTGTCACTTTAGGTAGGAGAGGTCTAAATTTGCACTTTTTTTCTCATTATTTTAATGGGAAACTCCATTGGTATTGCAATCTCCATGTAGTTTTATCTTTGATATTAAATTGTAGGAAAAAAAAGTAGTTTTAAAAATATATGCTTGGGAAAAAACAGTAAAAGAGAGCTTGATGAAGATGAAAAAGTAACTCACTTGTTATGTAGAGGATATTCCTAGCTCACACTGCAAACAGGCTAGGAGAGAAACTGGATATACCTTTTGTATTTTATGTACAAAGCACAGATATTTAACTTATTGCACTTCTTTGTTCCTAAATATTAATACATCTGAAGTCTGGTAATCTATTTTGAACTGAATCAAAATAACTTTTGTCTTTAACTTCCTGACATCTTTTTTTTCCTTTCTTGTCCTTGATTTCCTAAATTTTCTAGTCAATCTCCAAAATAAGAGGTTCAGGTGGAGTTCTTCATATGTGCTTAGACTGAGGCTTGATACGTCTGATTTGTTAGATCACAGAGGAACACTTCCCCTAAAATTATTCCTCTATCCACTGCTGCCCTGTGATTTACAGCTAATTCATACAGACCCTGTTGGTTACTGATGTAATACTGATTCACAAGGTATAGTCATTAACATATGGAAGTCATTAAACATTAAAGGCATTGACATATAAAAATTAATTTACATGTACATCTTTTGGATGAATACTGAAATATCAGTGCTTTCATGTTTGGGAGGAAAATAATTTCTCCAACTGTCTGGCCAGTTGCTTTCCTCCCACTTTGTGTTTCCTTTTGCACAGGCATAAAGGCTTTAAATCAGAGATTGATCGTGGCATTCAGTAATGACTTATGCATTTCACAGAACTAAGCTGAAATAAATGCTAGCAAGTCTGTAGGGTAAGTGGCATGTTGGTTCAAATTTGGAGGCATGTCCCAAGAAAACACAGCATCTCCTGGGTGAGCTCTGCTTTGTGGTGGTTTTGCTTTTTTCCAGGAGGGAAAGCAGTGACTTTATGCTGGGAAACTTGATATAATTTGAGTATTGTTGTTCTCAGAGGAAAGCTGTACCTTTTGTTATAGTAATGTAGTGTGATGGTCCTTTTAAGTCTGGTGTCACATATATCTCAATGAGATAGGAAAGGAGCTCACAAAGAGCTTAAATGTGCTTGGAAAAAATGTGAATGAGAATTCTTTCCTACCCTATGAAAGTAACATTAAATGGAAATAGGGTAATGTGGGAACCCTTATTTCAAACTGAAACTGTTTTAAGACTCGATCTCCTGAGTAGCATGTGCTAGGAATTCACATATATTTTGCCAAATAGTCTGTGTAACTAATGAAGAATATTCCCACTTTAGTCTTGTTTTGTTTGTACAGATACTTTAGCTTTAGATTCTTATAGCTATTAAAGCAAGTGTAAACTTTGACCTCAAACTGCAGAGGGAAGGAACAAACACAGCTGAAAAACAGGGTAAATTTAATGGTCATGGTCACTTTTAAACTCTTGTATTCCTCCCTTCAGTCTGAGTTTTCCATAGTTCTCAATTCAGTGCATTTTTTTCCACCCAGAAGCAGATGATGAGTGTAATTTTCTGCTAGGCACTACAGTTTTTTATCATTGCAAACTATCCATGTACAGGAGAATATTGATCCCTGCAGAGGGGATCGTGGAGACATTGTTGTCATTCTCCTTTAGCAAAGAGAAATTTCCACTGCAAATATGAAATGATTGTCAGTCAGCAAAAGTGTCCAAAAAGTATTCCAAATATACAGACTAGGCAGCTGGAATGCTTCTTGATTTCAAATAAGCCTAAAATATTTTTAGATCTTGCAATTTTGAGTGTGAGTCTTGAGTCAGCAGTTTCAGTCTAAAGACAGAAAGGAGATCAGGAAGACCTCTGATGAATGTCAGTGGCTTCTGTTTGACTTACTTGTATTTATTAAAGGATGTGTAGTTTTTAAAGGATGTTTCTTTTCTGAATTAAAATTAGATGTTGTACCAACAGGTTAGTTGTCTTAAATCTTGGTTTCTTTTCCTTCCTCGCTTCTGCCTCCCTTTTGCACCCCCTTCCCCCAACAGACTTCAACTTGTTTGTCTTTGAACACTTCTAGTGCTGCATTTGATACAGTGCTTGGAATCAATGTTGCTGTGAAGAAGCTGAGTCGTCCTTTTCAGAACCAAACCCACGCGAAAAGGGCCTACAGAGAGCTCGTTCTTTTAAAGTGCGTCAATCACAAAAATGTGAGTTGGGCTTTGTGTTTCTCGTTGCTGTGAGTTATCAAAAAAGCTTAGGATTTGCTCTCTCACTTGCTGTTAGTAACCAAAGGAATGGAAATAGTGACTGGAAAGGTTTGCTGTGGGCAATGCAGTTTTCCCCAATGTATGGCTCAGTTTTTGGGTGAGCTGCTTGGGGTATGAAGTGCCAAGGGGAGGAGGTTTTTGCTGTATTGTTGGTACAGGGCTGCCATCAGTGTCAGCTTTAGAGACCAGGCCTTGCTCTCTTGCATTTGCCCTTTTTAAGTCATCTGCAGCAAAGCCTGTTTGGCACTGGGATGGTTTGTGGGTTTGACCATTGTAACTTCCCTGGATTTAAATCTTCTGAGCTTAGGCAAGATTTTTATTAAATACAGTGTTTAACTGGTGAGGTTTTTGGGGGTGCAGCACTGTCTAAAAAAGTGAAATGCTATGGACAATACTTGTGAATTTTGAAATCTTTGAACCCCCTAAAGTGAGTCTTGATGTCAATACTTCAACGTTCAAATACAAGAATATAGGGTTTATGTGATTGCTGTGTTCTGGTACTAATGTGAACTAAAACATTGTTGGTCATTGAAGTTGTGCAGTCAAATGTCAAACTTCCTGCAGTCAATTAGCCTTTCAGGGTTGCTTTTTAAGTAAGCTTTTGGTGAGGCCCAGATGTAGCAGAATAAAAGCAAGGTGGTTATTAAAGATGGCAGTACAGTAATTTTAGCCATTCTGGAAATAGTACATCATAATCTAAGTTTAATGGGATGGCGTGGGGCACCTCTGTGCACGTGGTGTTGGACAGCCTTGGTTAAAATTCCTTGCACAGCATGTGATTGAAAAGAAGAGATTATTATTTATGGGTGGAAACGGGATATATTTCAGGTACTAGGGAGGGAGATAGAAGGTGTCATAGGACAAAATCCCTTTTTTTCTTTTTTGAAGTTATATCTTAGTTCCTTTGGCACACATGCTGCTGTTTGGAACTGTTTCGGAATTGGCAGTTTTTCGGCATATGTGAATTAAGTGCAGCCAAGTAACATTCAAATTGTGTATATAGTAACAGTGTGCACTTTATTTTGCATAGTAACTTCTGCAGTAGTGGGGTTTTATGTGAATTAAAGTAGATGTTTCTTCTAATGTTTGTTTTTATTTTATAGATTATTAGTTTATTAAATGTATTTACACCACAGAAGTCACTAGAAGAATTTCAGGATGTGTAAGTACTAGATATTTTTCATTTTCTCTGACAAATACCGGCCTAAGCCCTAGAGATGGATTTCCAGTATCCTACAGACTTCACGCTTTGAAAATCAAGAGTAGCTAAAAGCTCAAGTGGGAAATAAAAAAGGGATATTTACCTTTTATTCATCAGCCTGCCATACTTTGCTTGCACATGCATCTGGTTTCTGTGCCTTGTCCTTCAGCTGCATGCATCACTTCAGGATAGTAACTTGGTCTGGATAACGTGAGAGCAATTTTTTACTGTACCAGTCACATCAGCACAACAGTATTTTGGCCTCGAATCAGAACTGAATATATTTCTTTTTTATTCAAGCATTATGAATTGGTCTAGAAAGGATTCGTGGCCATTTGATTGGTGGGGTATCCCTAGGTTCCAGTGAATGTGCTGTTGTGAATAGGCTGCTTGGGTAAATGAGGGAGTGTTGTGTCTGAAGAGGGTAAGTAGATGACAACTGAAAATTATTTTATGATTCTTAGTTTTCACTGTGATTATCCTAATTTTTTTATTTTTTAGAGTAAAATACAGTGAAAGAGCATTTATGTTGCAATATCTGCAATCTCTGCATCAGCTTCATTCAGTCTTAGTTTTTCATGATGCATAAAGATAGAATTATTCTCTGTATTACTGTTTATAAAACTAGTGGAATTTTAATATTTTGTGACGGAATATTGAACACTTAATAGTAAGACTTTTTGAATAGCTAATTTTACTTTGTAACTGTGGTCATGTGTGGGGTTTTTTATCATTGGCTTTTTGACCTTTAGGTTAGCAAAGTAGTTGAATTTTTTTAAATACCTCTTAAGCTAAGCTTAAACCTCATATGAAAAGTAAGACTTGAGTTTTCTTAATGCTTTCTTTTTTGTGCTTTAGATATTTGGTTATGGAGCTGATGGATGCAAATTTGTGCCAGGTTATTCATATGGAATTGGATCATGAAAGAATGTCTTATCTTCTTTACCAAATGCTCTGTGGTATCAAGCATCTCCACTCAGCTGGTATCATCCACAGAGTAGGTAGTAGTAGATCATTAACAATACTCTTTGTGAACATGGTTTTTATGAAAAAGGGAGGAAGGGAGGGGGTTGTATAAATAAGCACAAACGCCAGAGCAGGAAAATGCAGTCGTTAGTAAAGTGAATTTTTGGCTTATCCTGATTGTGGAGGGGGGTGTGTGGGTATTATTATTAATCCTTCCTTAACTGAAGTAATTTCTTGTTAGGATTTGAAACCCAGCAACATAGTAGTAAAATCAGATTGCACGCTAAAAATCCTTGATTTTGGACTGGCAAGAACAGCATGTACTAACTTCATGATGACTCCATATGTAGTAACACGGTATTACAGAGCACCAGAGGTTATCCTGGGAATGGGATATAAAGAGAATGGTAAGATGATGAGTAATGCTTTAAATTATCTGTCTAAAGTATGTCTCTCTTGGAACATAACTACTTAAAAAAGAGGAGGGAGGGCTGATTTCCCCCTGTCAAGTTTGTTGTTATTCTAATCATGGTTTTGGAAATCAAAATTATTACAGTGTAATTTTTTATTGAGAGTATAATAGTTTTCTGTGTGCCTTTCTCCATTTAACATTTACTGCTCCCTCTCCCCTGCTATAGTTATATCTTGTCATATATTCACCTATTATCTTTTTGCCATGTTTTTTTATTCTAAAAAAACTGTTTAGACACCGATGCTGGCTGATATAAAAAAACAATAAACCAGAATATCAATATATAAATAATAAACCCTTTACTCTATGTAATTTTATTCTGAAACATCTTCTTTTGACAATGTGCCCCCTTTTACCTCTCTGATATATTAAAATATGCTGCAGATCCCTACCATAAACCATGCCTTGTATTCTCTTAAGTCTGCATAGTGCTCAAAGGGACTGGGTGTTATATTATTAAAACCAACACAGCTGTAATCTATTGAACATTCAGCCAACGGAATTGCTGCCAAGGAAATTGTCTTTGCATTATTGGGGGTTTGCTTGCTGATTTTTACTAGCACTGGACTTGTATGCTTTTTGCTTTATCACTAGAGCTTGTGGATGCCATGGTTTTGTATACCTGTAATTTTGGCTGTCTAAAACAAGGGACTTGTGGGACCTTGCTGGGCCCTTGATAATGATAAAAACACTTTATTTAGTGCAGAAGGCAGCTTGTTGTACAGCACATACTGATGTGGATCAGAACTTCAGCAGAGATTGTTCTGGTTGGGACAAAAATAAATTATCTGCAGGACTGTGGGAATACAGTGTGAGTTTTCAAGTAAATAATTGCGGTATTTAAAAAAAAAATGTCTTTAATCTTTTGTCCTTGTTGCACCTAACATATGATAGTGGATATCTGGTCTGTTGGGTGCATTATGGCAGAAATGGTCCTCCATAAAGTCCTGTTCCCAGGAAGAGATTGTATCCTTCTTCATGGTCATTTCACAAGTGTAAACACTGACTACGTTTTACAACATGCTAATAACAAAATTCAGAATAGTCACTTGGTGTTGATATGATTGAAAATTCATATGAGCAGTTTGGTTTTCCACATTGTTGTGTTTTACTGTAGATGCAGATGGTTTTGTTTGTTTTCCTCACATTTGTTCATGATACTTCATAATTTGATCATTTCACTTTTATTTTCAGTTGATATCTGGTCAGTTGGGTGCATCATGGGAGAATTGGTGAAAGGTTGTGTGATATTCCAAGGCACTGATCGTATCCTTCCCTAGTCATCCTTGAATCCCATTCCACTTCCAACAGAAACACAGTTATTTAGATCTGTATAAAAGTATAAACAATGTTTTCAATAATATGTTTTACTAGATCCACTGTGCTCTTTGAAATTAGTGTCATTAACCAAATTGTTGAGCTTTCCATTTTATTTTCTGAGTAGACTACATTTGATGTAATTTATAGTAGTTGAATCCAATGTGTTAAGAGCTTCAGCTTTTGTAGTTTAAAAGACAGATTCTGCTAGGTTTGAAATACAGAAAATATACTTTATTGCTTTTTTATTCTTGTTCTTTGTAGATAAGTGTTTTAAGCAAAAGCCTACAAAGTTACTTCTTAACTATGCATGGATTTTGCTTATTATTTATTTGAACAGTAGACTAATTTTTTTTATTGCACAATTTTTTGAGTTTCAATCAGATTTTTTTCTTGTTTATAGCGCTTGCTGGGCAAAGATGACCTAATGGCAAGCACACTGCATGAGATCTTTTTTATTATTATTATTTAACATAAAAAGAAAACCTTTCTGGAGGTTCTTTTTTTTCCCCCATTTTATGAAAATTTGATTTTGGATTTACTTTTTCTATAAGATTGCTATTCTTCCATTTCTCCCTCCAATATTTTTGACCAAGATTTCATAGAATCAGAATCTGAGAATAGTTTGGATTGGAAGGGGCCTGAAAAACCAGCTAGTTCCAACCCCCCTGCCAAGGGCAGTGACAACTTCAACTAGACCAGGTTGCTTCAAACCCCATGCAGCCTGGCCTTGAACACTTCCAGGGATGGGGCAACCACAGCTTCTCTGGGGAACCTGCCCTCATAATTGTACTCCAAGTTTTTGAAGTCAATATAATATTTTTGCTCATTAGCAAGGAGCAACCACCACTAAAACATCAGGTGCCTGTTCACAGATACCCGTGTATCTTATAGAGGAGGACTTCCAGTTTTAATGCTAAATTTCATGACAATGATCTTCAGCAGTTGATCATACATTATTTAGTAGTAAAATGACTAAACGTTAAATAAGTCTCTTTTTTTTCTACCTTTCTTCCTTTCTATACTTATTATTTTACCTTTTGAAGCCTTCAGACCAACCTAACACAATTCTTCATGGATGTTGTGTGTCTTTCACCTGCATGTTGTTAGCATGGACTATTTTGATTTATTCATGAATAAGTGAAGGAAATTTTGTTCATACTTGTTGAATATGCAAGTTATGGTTTGTGATTCTCTCAGGGTCACTGAAGTTCCACCAGTCTGTTTCAAGGAGTCTCCTCCTCTGAGAGGGCAGTACTTAGCTGTGCTTACAGGGATTTTTGTTTCTTGTGAGAGTTTCAGTTCTCTTTAATGTGAGATACTGAAAACTGTTTGTGTTGTTGAGGCTTTTCCTGAGTGATCACTGCGTTGGTCAGGTTGTCACCTTCAGCTGCAGGATTGTCTTGGCAGGGTGGTTTATGGGCAGTGCTGCTGTGCATGGCCATGAAGCTTTCCATTTGTTGATTGTGTTTGGGCTTTCTTTTGTTAAATTTAAAAAAGTTAAATTTTAAAATGTCTTAGTATTTGGGCATTTAGAGGAGGGAGCTCAGTTCAGCCTATTGCCCAATGCTTGCCCTTGACTATCTTCTGGAAAACCTACTCTTAGATTCAGTAATTTGTATTTTCCCAGATAGTGGATGGGAGTTTCTGGAGTACTTGCAAGAGTGCTCTGGCTGGAATGAAATGCTCTGTGTTGCCAGGGTGATGGGTACACAGAACCTGCTCCTGACTGTGCTGGGTAGGCCTAAGTTACTACCAGTTGCTGTTGCACTGGAAGCGAGAAATGGAGAAAAACCAGGGAATATAGATACCTAAGGTGAAATAATGGAAAAGCCTAGCAGCAGTGGAGTGTTTTTGATGTTCTGTCTTCCCATATGGAGAAGGAAACTGATTGCCTGACCAATGCAAAAAAGCACGAGGGGTATCTGTGCTTTCTTGGGAAAAGTCATGCTTTGTTGTGATTGTAATAAGGACTCTGTTTTCAGCTTCTCTTCTTCTAGAGTCCCAAAAGGCAAATAGACTTGGTATGGATTAAATGCCTGATTACTTCTGACCCCGAAGTCTCTAGAATGGGGAGAGTGGCTTTGTCTGAAGGCTGGGAGGTCATTCACAGAGAGTTTACTCTGCCTGCTTTATACTGAAATCCTACTTGGGTTTCTGATACGAGGCTTATTTTAAGTCCATCCTATGTTGAGAATTTTTTTTTTCAACTTTTACCATCCGTAAAGCACTTTGAAACTGAGATACTGGTTTTTGCCCATTTTTACCTCTAAAGTGGGACAGGTCATTAAGTTTTCTGCCCTCCCTGTAGTCTTCTGAGACCTCAGTAAACTGGACTCTGATTATCTGACTAACCAGGCTGCTGTTACTCAAAGGAGAAGCATCTTCTTGAATCTAGGTTGGTGGAGATCTCACAAAAATCAGTTTCTCAGCTAGGAACAAAATTTCCTGATGTATGTTAATTATCTCTTTGTGTTTTGTTTTAGCATGACAGTTAACAATATTCACTTCTTAATTTTGATTTTGATACAGCTTTTCCATTGGAATGCATTCAATAAGCAAATAAAATTTTCAATCTTTGTATCAGAAGTCTAAAGTCTTAGCATGGAGCAGTGACTATACATACAATCCTAATTGTATTCTTGACACACTAACTGAAATAGAAGCACCTCAGTGTTTTTAAAATACATCTTAATTCAAAGTACAGCATATTTGTTGTTTAGTTGCATAATCTGTCTATGAGAATGGATAGGTTGAAGTGCTAGATTGTGAATTTAGCTATGAATGTTTGCAAGGTCAGTGGATAGGCTCTGCTAGAATTGCACATTTTTATCAGGAAAAACTGGAAAGTGTAGATCTGAGTAGACTTAAAGATCAAGAATATTAATGCAGTGTCTTCTCAGTGTGATAAATGAGCTTTGTTTCCCCAGCTAGGCTGGTTCAGAGCAGGCTCTGGTATCTCTGTAATGAGTGTCACCATGTCTGGGGAAAATGCCTTCACTTGAGAGAGGAGACACGAGGCACAATTTCAACCTGTGGCTTGTAAATACTATTCTTATAAAATATTTAAATTTTTAATTGGAGAACAGAGTTATCTGGGAGTATTACCATGGTTGATACATTTAAATAAAAGAACCTGGTACAGAACCTTCTGGAATATGGATTTCCTGTTCAGAACTCTTCTGCACCTTTTCTGAAGTTGAAAAAGGAAAAGAAACCAACCCCACCCAAACACCAACCAAAAAAAGCCCCCAACCATCCAACCTACACCCCTGCAAAATGCTCCAACCCAAAACTTGATTTTCTTAAGAGACAGGTACAAAATTCCTTACTTTGGATGGGATGCATTTGTGCTTTAGGGTTTTTTGTATGTTTTTCTCTACCTTCAAGGATCTTCAGTGTTCCTGATGTTACATTGCACTTCAGAAGATTCCATAGCAGCCTTTCTTTTCTGGCCTTAGAGTTGTTTTGCTATGGATACAACTGCCAAATAAAGCTCCTTTTGGACTCTAGAGAAGTATTATAATTAGAAAAAGATACTTAAGCATAATGCATTGTGCAGCACTTCCAGCCTGTCCTTCAGATTACAAAATCTGAGTCTTATATTTGTGTCAGTGTAGCTTTTTGCATGGTAACTCAGAATTCTGCTGATGCTACCATGAAGTTCATCTTTGTGTCCTCTGTTCAAGTTTCCATTAACTTCTCAGATTTTGTAAGTGGTATTTTTGTAGAGTGCAGACTTCAAATTGTTCAGCTGATTTTCCTAAAGATATGGTGCAGATATTGATCAATGGAATAAAGTTATTGAACAATTAGGAACACCATCAGCAGACTTCATGAAGAAATTGCAGCCTACAGTGAGGAATTATGTAGAAAACAGACCAAAATATCCTGGTATTAAGTTTGAAGAGCTCTTCCCAGACTGGATATTTCCATCAGAATCTGATCGTGACAAGTTAAAAAGTAAGGCGAGTTTTTTCTCTCCTTTTTTCTATGATGTTAATTTAAAATGTCTGCAGCACACTTCATTTAAAAACCTAATAAAAGTATTTATTGTAGTAGATGTCAACATTAAAAGCTGCATATCTTCTGTTTCTTTCATTTATGACAAATTCTGGAATCTTAGTAGTAGTTACTAAATACATACTATTTCCCTGTCCCCAGGATTCTGTTTAATTCTCTTAATTTTAATCCATTGAATGTCTGTCATTTAATGTTCTCCAAAAGTAATACTTGTTATTGAGATTATTGCTGATCATCTTTTTCTAGTGCATACAGCTCATGTGGGCTATACTTTAGATAATTCCTGAGAAAGTAAACCCCCTCCCAACAATCCATCTTATTATATTCTGTAGAAAAGAAGTGAAATGTTGCAGTGCATGTCCTCTGTTCCCAGTATTCATTTCCTGTGTCAGACATGAAACTCTACAGCTCTTTTACATGTGTGTTCTTTTCACCTTTACTTTCTAGCCAGCCAAGCTAGAGATTTATTGTCAAAAATGCTTGTAGTAGATCCAGACAAGAGAATTTCTGTAGATGAAGCCTTACGTCATCCTTATATTACTGTCTGGTATGATCCAGCTGAAGCAGAAGCTGTAAGTTTGCAACTAAAATAAATTTTTAAGATTCCAATTTAATAACTTTAAAAATACCTTTAATTTTAGTCAAGAGCATGCTTTGAACTCATTCATTGGCTAGCAGGAGTCACACAGGAAGCCTTCAGATGAGCATTAGGGGAAGAATCACCTGAAGAACAGCTGCTGGTGGGGAGTTGATATAGTTTTGAAAGTGGCTGTTAATATTTCATTTTAGTTACAGAAAGAGGTGCCTGTTTGGTGGCACTCCTGGGCTTTTTGAGACAGGGACTTGCTCTAAGGCCTTGTAAAGCATTACAGTGAATTTAATTTTGGTTGATGCTTTAAACAGCCTTTCAGTGTGAGGCAGGACTTAAAAGCAAATTCTGGAGTTCTAAAATGAATATCTTTGAGGTATAGGGAATAAACTGCCAACAAGGAAGGTAAAAAATGCTAAAAAAGTTGTCATTTTTAGGATTTTTAGTTAAGATTGGGTGTGTTAACCTGATGTAGTAGACACTATAGACTTCTCTTTTCTTTGTAGCCTCCACCTCAAATCTATGATGCACAGTTGGAAGAAAGAGAACATGCAATTGAAGAATGGAAAGGTAAGAAGTGAGCATGACAAATTACATTTATTGTCATATCTTGGGTTATTAATGAGTGGCTGCAGCATGTGCTGGATTGTGTAACAGACTGGAACCCACTATTCCAAATAAGCAGTACTGCCTGTGGCAACAGGAAAAGAAATCAGTAAGGGAAACACGTTGTGTGTGGAGTGAATATTACATAGGTGTGTGTGTGTTCATACATACGTGTAGCATCCTGAAGTCTGCTCAACAAAACGCTGCAGTTTTCTATTTTCCCTTCCCATTGTAATCTGCATAGCTTTTTCCTTGATAGTTTTCTGAAAAAGAAACATGCCTCTTCTCAGTGTGCATTATTTAAGCCATATCTCTTGACAATATTTACTAGTTCATTTGTTCTAGAAATCTTAAATAGCAGGAGAGTTCTTTGGTGTGTTTTTTTTTTCTTTAACCTCATTGCTTATTTATTGACCAAATAGATTAAACTGTTGACTTAAACAAAAGAGTAAACAGCACTGTGGTACTAAAATCAATTCCACCTTACAGTTTTAGTCAAAACCATTAAATGGTGAGGCAGTTAAAATTTTAACATCTGCCATCACAAGACCAAGGGTAATAGACATCTTTTATGACTACTTTGAAAGCTGCTTGCTTTTGTAGAACAGCTTTATAAATTTCAGATATTGATTCTGGCTGATACATACATATATTATCCTTAGGGCATGCCTGCACAGATGGGTAGGCTTCAAATCATCTTTGATTACTGCAAGGTGGAAAAGTAAAATGGATCAGCTAAATCTAATTGAATGCATTTGTAAACATGTTACTCAGAATTGAAGATCTTAATCTATTTAGATACTGTTATCTAAGGTATATTAAGACTCTGGGTATTTACACAAGCTTCTGTGATTTAAGTTACAACTCTTTTTTTTCTGGTTGTTGTTCAGGTATCCTAAGTTGTCCTTGATTAGTAAATGAGGGTTTCATACAATATTTTAACTGTTTACCTTCTTAAAAATATCCAGATTTTCTTCAATACATCCATGGAAATGGTTCTTCAAGAATAAATATTATGTATTATTTTGTTATCAAAGTAAAATTTCCAGGGAGGTTTCCATAGAATCAGATTTGGAATCCAAATCTGATTTTTAATTTTTTTTTTACAGTTAATATTAGTGCATTGTAGGTATACATAAAATTTTGAGGTGGGATATTTGTTATTTTTAAGTGGACAGCTGTCCTATTTATATAATATGTTGATTTTGGTACAATCCTGGTGTCTTTCTGTGATGCTTGATGAAATCTGTATAATTCTCTTATTGCTGTAGGGCTGGAAAGAGGGAAAATAAATACCTCTACAGTTCTACTTCCAGACTGATTCTTAACCATTTCCTTGTATCTTGATACAAATGTGAATGGTATGCAAATCCTCTGTGATTTTACAGTGCTTTTTCTGTCTCTTCTCTCTTTCCTCCCACCATTCTCTCATAAGAATTAATATACAAAGAAGTTATGGATTGGGAAGAAAGGAGCAAGAATGGTGTGGTAAAAGATCAGCCCTCAGGTTAGTCATTGTTTCAGTAGTTCTGTGACTATCACACATAGTGCTGGTCTATGAATGAAGAAATCCTGTTTAATAATGCAGGTAGGCAAAGTTTTTGTTGTTTGGGACTCTTGAGATGGATCTGCCTTTGGAACTCCATGTGCTCTGATTTTTAATTGTTACGAACTTGTAGAAAAAGTTCATTAGTCTTGTGTGTGCCACACCCTGAGCTGATTTCTCCCCAAAGGGCTCAGTCATCAAATGAAATTATCAGCACCACGTTACTTCATCTGGTGCTCAGGTAACTTCTGTGCTGAATGCTGTTCTGTGGCTCAGCATGAACCCCTTTCCTGCAGGGTTAAACAGCCTTAGGGCTCCCTCAGGATACTGAACAGTGCAAAGTATTTGTGCCCATGATTGAATCCTTGTGTTTGCTGCTGTTCTCATGGCTCAGTAATCAGAACATTGTGCTGTCTTTTATTAACTCTATCTGTTAGATTTCTTGACACTCAAGTCACTATTCACACTATACATTGTTAGTTTTTTCTCCCTTTCCTCCACAGAGAGGGAGAGAAATAAAAATCTCTTAAAAGGTCACCTTGGCTTTTGAGTGCTGGGGCCCTTAGTGCTTGCTTTTCTCCTTTTTTATTAATTCCTTGATTTTCTAAGGATTTCTGTGGGGAAAGTGCTGCTCACAGCCCAGAAGCGTGGTTATTTGTGACTGTAATATTGTCTTGCCTCAGATTTTATTATGTTTGGTTTTCTTAGCACAGATGCAGCAGTGAATAGCAACACCAGTCCTTCCCAGTCATCATCTATCAATGACATTTCATCCATGTCAACAGAGCAAACATTGGCCTCAGACACAGACAGCAGCCTGGATGCCTTGACAGGACCCCTCGAAGGATGTCGATGATCAGCCATGATTGCAGACTTGACTATGGAAAAGAACTCTTGTTTCCATTGGGCCTGAATTGCTTGTGAGTTAATGGAACCAAGTAGAAAAACTCCATGTTCTGCATGTTCTGCTGAAGTAATGCCTGTTGTTTTTTTTTACTCAGTTGTTATGAAATTGCCTGCTTAATGTTGTAGAATGAAAGCAAATCAATGTCTAAAGAACAAAAGAAAATTAAATTTAGACACTCTTATAGGCTTTTCTTTGTTTCAGCCTATTTCAGGTGAGCAGTTATAATAGACTTTTAGCCAATAACTCCTCTTGAGTGGGTTCATCAATCCCAGTCCAGCTGGCAGGCTTCTGTGACACAGTGGTTGTTTACATTTTAGTACAGTATTGCTCGTTAGTAGGCTTTCTGAATGTATAGTCCCTATGAAGTTTGTTTTAACGTGTGGCTGTGGCAGTTTGCTTTATATAACGACTGGAGTGTTGTGTGTAAGTGTGAGCTCACATGTGGAATGCTCTCAGTACTATGTTTCAAGGGCAGTTTTTCTTCCACATAGCACTTTTTTTTCTTTTTTTTTTATATCAAACCCTTTCTATCTTCACTTTTCAGCAATTCTCTCTTCTTGTAGAAGAGATAAATGTGAAGTTTAAAGCATAAAGCCATTACTTTGTATTTCACCTGAGTGTCTCTAACTTTTTCAGTCTTTTAAATGTGGATGGAAGATACAGTGGCTTAAATAAATCTTGAGGAAGGATGAGTGACTTTTCTGTGAAGCAGTGCCTGTTCGGAAGAGGACAGTGTGCTAAAATGTTATGTATTTTCTAGCTTGTGATACTCATCCTTTAACAAGCATAAACAGAAAAGGAAATTTTATCTATGATGCTCTTCATTCACTGCAAGCTGATAAAAGGAGAGATGACTTGGGGAGACTTGCAGCCTTAAATAGCTGCATAAATATTTTCCATTTTTTTTAATGGGTCCATTCTATCTAGTGAGCAATTAAAGAAATAAAAGTACAGTAGTTCTGAGTCACTTGTAAATTAAGTATTTAGTTAACAGAGCTTAGCTCTATTCTCACCTTAGGAAACCCTCTATTTGTACTGAGAAGAAAAATGTGTTTAACACGTATTTTCTAAACACAGTGTCAGACAAGAGGAGGAGGTTATTTGCTGCTTCCATACAGATTTATCAATACAGTTTTCAGAATCAGATAATACAAAATTGCCTGTTACATTGCACAATCTGTTGAATTAGAAAATGCATTTGCAGTAGAGTAGGGCTTAAATTGCTTTATAACACACACTTGTGACTTTGTGCACGTTCACTTTGGAGTGCACAGGTGTGAAATTTTGCTAAAGGATCTCATGTGTGCATGTGTGTGACTGAACTATAGAACTGTAAGAGTAATAGACATGTACAAGGTGAGGTAAAACACCACTTTCTTAAAGGCACTATATTTAGCTGTTGATCAGATACTCTTGTCTTGAATGTATAAATAGAACCTGTAACATATACTGGCCCAGACAGCCACTGCATTACTGACATACTTCCCTTGTAAAACACAACTGTCCATTGTTCCAGACCTCATATCTAGAAAAGCAGCACTTTCTCCTTATGCAAATACTGCTTTTATATTAAATTTTTGCCCCTTTTTAATAGCTTAATTTGCTGTAGTAAAAATATCAAGATTTTAATGTCCCAGAAGATTGGGAAAAAAAAAAAAAAGTAGTTAACTTTGGAATTACTCTGGCATCTCTGTTTTTTAAAATTCTGTTTAATTGAATTGCAAGATACTGAGGCTTGTGTTTTTTCTTATTGTTTGGTTATAAACCTATGGATAACTTGCTCTGATCTTTGGATACTGACAGTATATGTGAAATATTTTTAGTGCATTCTTGTCACTGGAGAAACATTTAAAAATACCTATTTACCATATAGCAGAACAGTACAGTTTGCTGTTCATTTGCCTTTTTCAGTCCTTGTTATTTGTGTAAGTTAAAATAGCTGAAGACACCTTCTCACAGTGAACAATTAGTGATTCATTACCAAAGTCATCTGCTGGATTTCATTTTTCAAGACTTCTAAATTTTTCAGCTGAAGGTGCACTGTTCTATGTTCATTTTAACAGTTTCTGCTTTAGAAGACTTAAAGATTTATTTCTTTTTTCCCATGTGATTTGAATATTTGCAGAGTTGAGTTTTTCCTGTTGGACTTGGGCTGCTCAGCACAATGGACGGTCGGACCAGATGACCTCCAGGTCTCTTCCAACCTAAATTATTCTGTGATTCAAATTGTCTTTTAATGTTCTAACAAAACTGTCCTGTCTTCATGACTGGAACTGATATCTGACCTTCTCCTAGTACATACTGTTAGCGTGAATATATACTCATGGCACAAGAAAAGAAACCCCAACCTTGAGATTAACTTGAGTTTATTTGTAATTCTTGTAGGAAAAGCTGTCTCATACCTATTTTTTTTTTAATGTCTTCTTGCTATGGTATGCATTGAAGCTTAATTACAGAATGCCTTCAGAGCATGCATGAAATGTCTGTGGGTATTGTGGATTTTGACTCCACTTTAATTCAAAACCAAATTGCAAGTGCACATGGATTTCCAGAGGACACATATGCAGACAACACACAAAAGCAGCCAGGTGCATGCTGCAGTTCCCAGGTTATCCCAGTGTGTACATGCAGACCTTCAGTGCACTGCATGCAGCTTCTCCCCATATCACTGTTCCTGACTGCAGGGGAAATTCAGTGCCAGGTTTGTGACAGGGTTGTCAATGCCACAAGAACCTCCTCACTGAGGGAAAACAAAATGCAATGTAACTTGACAGGGGTTTAAAAATAAGGAGAGTTTGGTGTGCAATATAATCACTTTTATTCCTAATACTAAAATTATGTATGTGAAGTGATGCAATTGACCATTGTTTTGCACTTTGGCATTTATAAATATTTATATGTATTTAAAGATTATGTGTGTGTATACATATATATTAAGGAAACAGCTCAGTTTTGTAAACATGAATGTTACTTTCCTTTGAGAGACTTTGTATAGTGTTACCACTACTGCAGCATACATAGACAATTTATGAACTATGACTAAAATAAATGGTGGTCAACATAGATACAATCTGTAATCTTAACTGCTCACCTGAAAAAGAAAGGGATCTTTGGCTGTCAATAGATACTTTACCAGAAACTTGTTAAACATCTGAACACTGAGTAGCTGAATGGCATTGCAGAAATGGAGTATGTTTTAAACAGTTAATTTTATCTGTGCTTATATAATTTCTCCTCAAAAAAGCCTTAGAAAGAGAAGCTTGGCATTTTGCAATCTGGGTAAGCAGCCTGTAAGTGTGCTTTGAGGAAATACTGTGATATGATAAGTGTAGGTCAAAATTAAGGCTTTGTCTGCATGGATCATAAAAACTAAACTAGTCTAAGGACTGGAACCTACAGTTTGCAAACAGCCTTTGAAGTTTTGTAATGTTTCCAGCAGGGGCTTGCATTTTCTTGTCAAAAAAATGAAAAACTCAACATTGACTAGAAATTAACTAGTTGGTTGGAGAGTTTCAAAAGCTGTTAGGAACCAGAGTGCTCTTGAAGTTTTGTCTTTTTTTACATCCTAACAGAGCATATGTGTTTATTCCAAATTAATTAAAAGAAAAAAGCGATTCCATATGTTTAATTTTTCTTTCTTAAAGGAAGGACCTTAAGTGCTAAATCGCTTTCCTTAAAGTTACAATTTTATGAATGAAGTAGGATTTAGCTGTTCCAAATATAGCTGACATATGGAGTCTCCAAGGATGGGCTGGGTGAGCCTTGTGTTGTCACAAGGGCCACCCTCCACTTGGGAGTGAGCTAGGAGGTCCCAGCTCCAGGTGCAGACAAACCTTTGTGGTGTTGGGGAGCGCGGGTTCAGCCTTGCAGCAGCAGAGAGTGTTTGGGTAAATGCTGAGCTGCCTTTGTCTGCATATTCTACATGTGTTGTATGGATTCTATCAGGGCTTGATGCTAAACGTAGTGAGACCGTATACTGGGAACCAGATTCTTTCCTGGGATGTGTGTTGTGTAATTCCTGCTCAAAACTGGTTTTGATCCAGGGACACCTGCACCCAGATGCAGAATTTGGACTTGAGTTCTATAATGAATCTAGTGATTTCTTTGCTTTTCCAGAGTGTCTTGAATTATTTTTTTTAACATGTTGAAATATGACAAAAAAAGTGTATTCTGGCTCATTATTTTACATATTTTAGATTGTCTTTTACATGAGTGATGTTTTAAAAGCTTCTTACACAAGTTGTCAAATCAGTTTTGGTTTTTGCCCACTCTGCATGCTAAAATAATGTCTGGAGCTAAAATAATGTTTGAAGTAAACCATCTTTTCTCATATTAGCTTTGGAGGAAAGTGGAGAGATAACCATTGTTTCTGTTTGTGTTTTATAAAATGATTATTTTTGTAGCTAAAATTTCAGTTGTTGGATTTCAGTCCCACAGTGTTGCTTTGTGGATATTAATTTTCTGGGTCCACTATTTCAAACGTGTATAACATGTCCGGTATAAAATTAAACTAATAAAATGCACTCTTCTGCAATTTGTTATTGAAAACATGGCAAATCATTTTGGTCCGAGAATTCAAAACAAAATAGAGAAAAATCCATTTAGCTATTTAAGTTTATTCCTTGATGCTGCTGCTTATTTTTTTAAAAGGTGCTTGCAGTTTTGCACAAAAGAAATCAACTTTATTAATTGCTGGGTTTAAGCACTTTAGGATTCTTCTAAATACAACCATATATGGTGTGAAAAGGAATGAAAACATGCTTAATATGTTTAAATTTTAGTTGCAGTCTTTGCTATTCTGATAGACTTGATCAGCATGTTTCTTTAAACCTGCTTTCAGAGATTTGAAATAAGAAACTTTTTGGGGGCTGAAATTTAACACATAGTAAGAGATCATTTGAGAAATACCTTCTGAGTGGGTCACTTGATTGGCAGTGTGACTACCTGGCCATCTATTTGATAAAGACACAGCAATGTCTGTTCTGTAGCAAGGGCAGCTCACTGTGAGCACTAGGATTCCTTTTTTTAAACAAAGAAACTTTTCTTAGCTCTTGGCTATGCATGATAAAATAGTTGTATATGCTGTGGTGAGGCCAGGACATCTGCCTTGTGGGACTCCCTTGCAGCAGATGCTCTGTGACTCCCACAGGAAGACACTGTCCCTGCTCTGAAATGCTCCAACAAACCCCTGGTATTTGCTGGGGTGTCCTTGAGCAAGTCCCTGTGGCTTTTTTCCCCAGCTGAGCAGTAGCTCAGCACTCCACAGGCTCCTTAGGATAACAAAAGCAGAGGAGGAGGGAGTCAGGTACGAAGAGCATTTGATGCTGGCTGCCTGAAGCAGAGTTCATGTTTGTTGCTGATCACAGAGCTCTTCAATACCCCTGAGGATGTGCTGTTGTCTTGTCTTCTAACTGGGAAAACCATTTTTGAAAACCCAAGTGTGTCACAAGCTTTTCTATGAATTCAGATGCTTAAATTGGTGCTAATTTTTTAAAAGAAAATGTAACAGATGGTTAACAGTGTTATTTGTCTGGTTTTGATACCTATATTTTCTTAACTGGTGGCAAGCCAAACTTTATAAAATGACTAATGTGCATTTTCAGCTTCATTGGATTCCCAGATTTTCCTAAAGTAACAAGTTTAAACTTCCATGGTAGCTACTGCTTCTTTGGAGCCATTGCCTTCAGGTGTTTTATACACTAATCAAATGAACACAATTAAAACAGACAGCAATACCTAACTATCCCTTTCTTTAAATCACGATGTGGTTCCCTAGGTGGTTTTAGCAGTTTAGTGTGATCAAGATGCCTAATTAAGAGCAAATCAGAGATAGCTGTGTGCAGTTAACTCAGTGCATTGAAGCCTTACCTGGTTGTTACGATAATTTATAAAGATTATACAAATATTAATCTATTTTAAAGAGGGAATAACAAGCAGAAATAATGAACTGTTTTCATACAAATTAAAATGTAAATTCCAGAAAATATATTATTTAATGTATTACAGAACATGGGCTATTAAAGAGTGTAATAGGCTCATTGAGTGATTAGTTATGAAATCCAGTTTTATCCAATGACTCAAAATAAACCCCCTCAAAAATGTAGTTCTTTGAGAATTTCTTTTGAAATGCCTTCAAGTTTAACTCCCCTCACAATCCTTTGTTGGTTTGGTCCTCTTTCCCACCTTCTGTTTACTGAATGTCACCAAAAGTAGCATCAAGCCCTATCACTTCTTACAGTGTTCTGGTTTTATGGCCTTAATATCAGTTATAGTTGGTATATAATTTCAGAAGAAAGATGTGCTTTGAAGTCTAACTATAGATACATGTGGCCTCTTCTGCCTACAGAATTAGGCTTTGATTGTCATATCTCATTCTCGATGCTTGTGCAATAGGAACATGTTCCTCTCAATGCAGTGGCTATGTTGTCTGATGCTGGACTTTGGTTTCAGGATGACTAGCAAGTTTTTTGGGGTTTGTTTGGGGTTTTTTTTTATGGACAGCAGTCATGCTTCATTGGTTTTTTAAGCTGATACTCTTTAGGAAACTAGAATTTCATAAGGAAAACTGTCAATAACTAGTCCTGTAGTTCTAGTTAAAGCCTTGTTCTGAAGCTTTTTGGTTGTTTGTTTTTTTTTTCCTTCCAAAAACGTTATCGTAAAACAGTACTAAAGCCACTGTAAAATTACAAATAAATATGTATACATGAAAGATTTGAGCAGTCTGTCTTATTTACTATATTTTTTCTTTCTTGGTTCTTCCTGTGTTGAAGTGGAATGTTTTATTTAACCAATCATGTATAGATTACTTCTTTCAAAACATGGAAGTTTCAGTTACCACTTTAGCTTCCAGTTAACCGAAACATAAGTGTTGGCATGAAAAACTTTAAAATGTTTGGAGCAGCTTTTTCCTGAACAACTGGAATGTTGGGGCACATTAACAGCACTTGCTTTTGCTGCCAAGTGTGTTTTGAAATTTACTGAGGGGGGGTTGTTGTTTAAATGGTAAAAGCTTGAAAAAATAGTTCCACTATGCTTCTTTCGAGGATGATGTGAGTATTTTTGCAAAGACACTGATGAGATTTCCAGGCACCTTGCAGAGCTGTCTACTCTAGCTCCAGGGAATGGGAAGTAAAACTGAACTGCTGCTTTGATCTCCTGGATTTAATGAAGGGTTTCTGATATTAAAGGGAGGATTAGCAGCTGCCTTCCCAGATCCAGGGCGAGGGCTCTCAGCCAGCCTTTGGTGTTGTGAAAGCTTCACCTGGGACAGTCTGAAATTCTTTTTACAGCAGTGTTAATTTCTTGTGTGGAGAACATGGAAGTTTTACCTCTTTACAGGGCTTTGCAATAGAGTATCTGGATAAAGCAGGGATGCCCAGTACATCCCAAAGCATCCCTGTATTAGGTGATGGGATGTTTTTCAGGTTGCTTTTTGAGCTCCAAGGAAGATCTGATCCATTAAATGCAGACCAACAGCAACAAAAAAATCAAGCAGGATGAGGATGTGTGAGCGGGGAAGTGCTTTACAAAGCATTACCCAAGAACATTCCTCACTTATGCAATACCTTTTCTTTATGTTTCCTCAAGTTCTTGATGCTGACAGGACAGTTTTAAAAAAGTAAGAAGGAAGCGATGTGATTAAACAAGACTCAAATTTTTTTTGAGGAAAGTGGGACTTCAGAAGTTGATATTCTTCATAGCAATGAGGTCTAAAAAAGAGAGTAGAAAAAAGAAGAAGAAAGCAAGTGCTGGAATTCAAATGAAAAACCTGCTCATTTGTGATTGCTTGGTGTGAAGGTGGCAATGAAACAGGCTCTTGTTCAGTGACGTACTCATATGAGTGCATGGAAGGGGTTGGCCAGGAGGCACTTGGGAATGAAGACTTGCAATGCTGCCTGGGGCTTGGAACAGAGCAGGGCTGTCTCATTCCATGAGCCTTGTGGGGTAAGACTCTGGGGCTTTGATTCAGTCATATTTGGTCTTAAAACAAGCTGCTTGCTATTCTTTGGGGAAGGAGAAAAACATCTGTGTGCTTCCTGCTTACACACCATTGGCTGCTTTGGTGACACCTCTCAGGTAGGTGGCCTCTCTTACAGTTAATCTGGCTGGAAGAGCAAATAATGAACCACATGTTTTTATCATACCAAGTATAGTTTTAGGTGGTACAGGTTTAAGTAACATGCTATTTGTTTATGTGACAGTTCTGCAGTGGGTTAAAAGAACAGGGGTTATTTTGTTGATACTTAACTGTGTGTCATTAATGCTGTATCAAGGTAGTTACTGTATTTCTTGAAACTAGTGTGTTCTTCTGGGAGTGCTGTAGGGAGGCTAATTATAATCCAGAGGAGCGAATGGCTTTGTAAGAGACCTCCTTGCTCTCCATGAATGAAGAATATCCCTTCAGTGGGAGGAACAGCACCTCTGCTCCCAGGCACAGAGTGCAGGTGGGAGCCGTAGGGAGGTGCAGTGCTGTCTCCTTGTTTCTGTGTTTGTCCCTACCTGAAACAACTGCTTTGGGATGCAGGTAGGAGCTCAGCACTCTCCTTAAAGCCCAGGTGATACCTGTGGCACCTCTGGGATGGCTGGTAAAACACTCCAGCAGGTGTGGCATCCTGAGATTAAAACCACTCGGGCATTTAGAGCATCACTCAAAGCCACCTGAAAAGTACCAGAGTGCTGCCCCAGTGCACTGCACAGGCTGGCTTGGGAGGGGATTGTGCCAAGAGTCCCAAAGATTTTTCCAGTGGTAAGAGAAAGTGTCCCTGGCATTAGCAGGGTAGTGCAGAGCTCCTGGGGGGCCCATCGTGTTTGTAACAACTGCTCACTGCATAATTGGCAGCCAAGGTTTTCTAATTGGGTTGGGTTTCCTGTTTCACCTCAGCAGGAGTCTGTGCTGTCCCCGGGACTGGCCTTTCTCTCTCCCCCAGTTTAGCTCCGTTTCCCAGTGACGCACTCCTGTTTATTTCCACCTGTGCATTTCCCTAAAGGTTCCAAAGAACTCCTCCATTGCTCTTTGGAGCATTTCATTTCTTCTCTCTGTATCTTCCTTTGCTCTCTCTGCACTTCTCATCCCCATCTCCCCCAGCCTGTACCACTTACGCTGCTGTCCCAGTTTCCAAAGCATCCCCTGAAACTCCAACTGCAGTGCTCTGTTCTGCTCCAGTCTGGTAGAAACAGAGATACTGTAAACCACAAGATTAATTCCCCCCTTAGAAAAGTTCTAGTCTTTTAAAGTTAGCCTTTTGAAGCATATGTTCCCATAAATACAAGTATTGGCACCCCCAATATGTTTCCAGTCTTTGGTGTTATATATTAAAAGCTGCAATTTTTAGTTATACTAATTTATAATAAGTATAAATAACCATATGGCCAAAGGAGTCAGTTTGTGGGTTGATTGGTTTTTTTAGGGTTTTGTTTTTGTAGTGGAATACTCCAGTAGTGTAACAGCAAATGGCAATGCAATGTATTTTAGGAGACACTGATGATTCTGCTTGAATTGCAGTTCCCTTATACTGCAGGGGAAAATAGAAGAAGAATACGGCAAAGATACTAAAAAAAAAAGACTAAAATCCTACAAACAGTTCCTTTACTTAGAAGAAATTGAGGAATACTTCAGGAAGTTAAAGATTAAATGGATTTTTTTCTTTACACAAAGCAAAGTGTAATTTGACATTACCCACTTGCCATCTGTTCAAATGCTACACGTTGAGGTATTTTCTGGTTTATGTCAATTTGCATGACATACTTGTAACTTTTAACTAATTAACAATGTTATGTTTAAAACATTCATTCCTTTTAACTACACAATAGCAGAGCAGCAGTCCTTGGAAAGTGAAGCTTGGAAATGTTGCTGCCTTTTGGCTTTGATAACAAGCTATGGGTAAATTTCTATTCAATTTCTAATCGTGAAATTGGGAAAATACTAATGAACACTTTCCTCAGAGTTGTTAAAATTCATGACTTGCAATTTGTGAAGAATAATGACTTACTGCTAATGCTGCTGAGCAGCCTGCACATTATTCCCTGGAGAAATGCTTGATATTGGATTAAGGCAAAAAGGGAAAATACACAATAGACCAGAGGCTTTTCAAGAGCTCTGTGCAGCCCTGCAAAAAGTCTTTTAGATGCTCTGGTGTTCCTCAAGCACCTTACATGAAAATGAGTTTGGATAACTGAATAATTGCCTACCTAATCCTGTAATGCTGGATCCTGGTGCTGTTCCCAGTGATGCAGGGAGGCATTGACTGCAGCAGCCTCCACAGACCCTGCACTTGGTTACATGCTGTAGGAATGGATGCCTTCCCTGAAGCCTCATAGCGTTTAAAATCCTCTACCTTGCAATTATAGATCTGTACTTAGCCTTCTATCTGGCCATCAGCATCCTCAGAGCTGCCAGGTGGTGCTGCGAGGGTTTGCTGCCAAGTCCCCAGGGCAAGCGAAGCTGTCACTGCCATCCCCTGGGATGTGTCCTGTCTTTTCCTAATCTCCCAAAACATGACTTAGAGCTGTGTTGGTTTTTTGGGAGTCTTCTGGCTGGGCAAGTTTTGTTAGATACCTTGAAGGAGAGTTCTCCTCAATCATGGTTCCTCAGCAGGAGCCTGCTGAGCTGCCCAGCTGACTGTCCCCAGGCCCTCCAGCGCTGTCACCCTCTCAGTGCCTCTTCTGCTCAAGAGGGGACCTTGTTTGTGTCTGTCTTGCTCTGCCTTGACACAGGTCCTAAGAGTTTTCTTCCTCCCCATTGCTGTTTGGAGCTTTTCAAGTACTTGGAAAGGGTCCATTTTGCCAGAGCTGGGATCTTATTTCAGCCTCCAGCTTTGCTTTTTGTGTGCAGCAGGTTGAGGTCTTGAGCTGCTGTACCCATCTGCTGCCCACTCCCATTGTCACTATGGCTCATTTTTTGCCATCTCCAGCAGCTACTGCTGCTTTCCTACCCCAGCTCTGTTGGTTGTAGTTTGTCTGACACCTGCAGGTGGCCCATTTGAGAGCTGCCCACCCTTAAATTTTTTAACTCCCTGGCTGGGAGGGGAATTCTGCAGCACTGTCCCAGTCCCAGCGCTGTGCAGGGAGAGGAGGGCATCCCCTTTGCAGGCAGCAGGGACACAGCTCCTTGCATTCCCCTTCCCACACTTTAGGAGAGAAGCCTGTAACGTGTGTTTTGGCTGTGCTGTGCCGAGCTGGTGAGGCATGAGAAAAATGGCATGGATGTAAAATGGCTCATGCTGCTCATCCCTGGAGCATCCACTGCGTCAGCTTTGGAGCGAGCAAATCGCAGCAGTGCAGCGAGGGAGGCGACTCCTCCGGTCACGATGCTTCAAGGACAAGAAGCTGGAGGTTAAGGAAAAATAGGCCACATCAGCAATATTTCAATTCCTCTCGGAAAAACTTTGATGTGAATAGATACAGAGTGTTTATTTTAGCTGCCTGTTCTCACATGAGAATCAAGCACAGCACAAAAATAACTCGGTTATAACTAAAGGAAGAGCAACCCTTGCAGTTTAAATGCATGTCTCAGAAATAATCATCTCTGATGGTTTAAAATAATCTGGAAAGATGTTTTCTCTCCCTCATCCCCACATGTTCAGTCTCATGATTATAAGAAATGCAAATGAACTGGTTTAAGTGCTGCTGTGTTTCTGTAAGTGTTTTACAGGTCTCACTCTGAAAACCCCTTCACATTTCCCTCTGCCCACCTGACAAAGCTGGGATGTGTTCCTGGCACAAATTGGGTCTGGGAGGTTATTGAGACACTTTCCCACCTTAACCTACATTCCCTTCAGTAGGAAGAGTCCTTAGAAATGAGCAGGCATGTGACAGTTTTGGGAATCTAAAGAAGGCCTGGGGTGTAATATATAAAAGCCGAGTAAGTAAGGCTTTAGCTGTCTGAGGGGGAAGATGCTGTACTGGAGGAAGGTGGGGAGGAATCCACTAATTTGATTTTGCAGAGGTGAAATAATAAACTGGTTTAAATTCCACCATCAACCACCCTTCCCCACCCAGTGCTGCAGTTGCTGCAACCTAAACTTTTCCTCCAAACAAAGATCTTCCTGGAGTATTAATGGCAGTGCTTTACAGGAGTTCTGTGCCTATTAATAAGCTGACAGATGGCTGTAGTTTCTGATGAACCAGATTAGGTTTCATTGATTAATCTGTTTTCTCCCTACCCCAAAGGACAGGCACAGCTGTGCCGACCAGCAGCTGCTCTTGCACAGACCTGATTTCCACAAGCACATCTGCCTGCCTGGCGAGGAAGCCATCCCGGCGCTGCTGCCCTCGGGAGGCTGGGAGGGAGCTGGCGTCTCTGCTAAGGCAGAATGCAGAAGCAGGGCAGCCAACGGGGTCCCTGTTTGGGAGCTGAGGGACTGGGAGGAGTCCGACCTCGTGGTCCCCATTGCAGTCACACTGTTAAAACAGCACCATGTGGGTGAAATCAGGGAGGTCAATGGGAAATTCGGAGCTGACCTCTGGTTGCGGTCCCCAAGCCCTGTGTATTACTGGAACTGATTCACATGACTGTCAGGGGGAGACCTGTTGGAGGCAGCAGGTTTGCATCACATGGGGCTGGGACTTGGGAACAAGCAGCCCTTAGTTCTGTGCCTCTTTTACAGGGTGGCTGCCAAGCTCCAGGATAGGAACCCAAAGTACCTCAGAGCAACATCAGTGGGGTGTCACAGCTGGAATCTCATCTACTCTGTGCTTCCTCTCCCAGTTATGATCTCGATGAGGCAGAGCACCATATGTTGATTTCCTCCCCCACACCACTCTGGATTTACATTTATTCATATGCCAGGTTCTCCTTTCACCTTCCCTGTGGCTTCTCCAAGAAGATTGCTTGTATTAGTTTCCTGACAATGTAAAGGTCAGCAATGAAAAAGACTGTGTATTTTTTTTATTTTTGCCCTGAGGCAGAGGAAGAGCTCTGTTACAGACTTTTATCTTGCAGAGAGCTGGGATGTTTTGAAAAATTGTTTCTTATTTTGGACTGACTTGGGATGGAGCTTGTGATTCTCTGCTATGACCTCTCCCTGGAGCGCAGAGACGATGCCATGTGTGGTTAAAATTTAACATGCTTGAAATAGTTCCTCCAGGCGAGCTGTGGGACTCAGCCTCCCTCGGTTCTGGTCCTGTGCCAGCTGCCTGTTCCCCTGCAATCGCCTCTGAGCTCTAGAAGAGAGACCAGAGTCCCCTTGCTATGCCTTTTGTGGGGTATCCCTTGCACTACAGACAGATGAGATGTGACTGTTCCAAAAGGGACGTCGATCAGCCCTGGAACTGTGCACTGTCTGGGTAAAAGCTCACAACTTCCTTCACACAAAAACTGGTGGCAGAGTTAGAGAGTCATAGAATGGTTAGGGTTGGAAAGGACTTTGAAGGTAGTCCAGTTCCACCCCCTGCCATGGGCAGGGACACCTTCCACTATCCCAGGTTGGTCCAAGCCTGATTCAACCTGGCTTTGAACACTTCCAGGAGTGGGGCAGCCACACCTTCTCTGGCAACATTTTCCAGGGCCTTACCACCCTCATGGGGAAGAATTTCTTCCTAATATCTAGCATCTACCCATCCTTTGCCAATTTGAAGCCATTCCCTGTTGTCCGGTCACTACCTGCTGTTGTCCAAGTCCCTGTCAGCTACACAACTGGAGTGTTGTTGTAAACTGGGTTAATCAGCACTTTCTCATCTTCAGCCTGGGGCTAGAGCTGAGCTCAGCATCCAGCAAGGGAGAAAGCAGAGGGATCTGCACACAGCTGGCAGGGCATCTCCTTGTGCCAGGCTCAGCTCTTCCAGTGTGTTAAAGTAGCTGTGTGGTTTGTGCAGGTAGCCAAGAGCTGCTCAAAAGGCACTTCCAGGTGTGCTCTGGAATGGCTGGGCTTGGCACGACCCGAACCCACCACTGTGCTCCCAAATCACCCTGTTCTCCATGAGGCCCTGGTGCAGCTGGGCTGGAGAACATGTCCTGGTATGGGGAAACACTGCTGGGAGCTGCTGCCCTCTTCTGCAGGATGCAGTCAGAGCTGTGTGTGGAATGAATGACTTTAATGCTCTTTCGGTTTGCTGTTAATGAATTGAAAGTTTTGTTCTTGCTGGGTTTTTTTTTCAGCCTGGACTTCCATGATGTTGGAATAATGAATGTCATAGCCTCATCTCTTGTTTTCCTCTTGCATCTGAATTAAAAATTAAAACTGTTTCTTGTACTTTTTTTTCAAATCCCACTTGGGTTTTAACTCTGAACAAACTCTTTATTGTGCTAAATATGGTGAATAAAAGGAAACAAAGAAAACGTTCTCTGTGCACCTGCAGAAAGAGAACCAGGATGGACTAGCCTTGGCTGGGACAGGATCTGGACCTAGGCACCTGCCCATGTCCTGAGTCTGAGCTCTGTTAAACTTCTGGCAGCAATCTTGTATTGTTTGATCACAACTGTTTTACCAAAAAAAAAAAAAAAATAGACACAAAATAATAAAAAACAAACGTTCATAACTTGATTTTTAAATCTAATTACACTTTTAATCTTAGTTTGCCTTTTTATGATGCATGTTCTTATACAAAGGTGCTGCCACATTCCAGCAGAGGAGGAACAGGTGTGTGTGGCTCGATGCCATAAGGACCTGAGCTTTTTAAGCTTTGGGGCTTGTCAGGAATATTGGGTATGGCCCGTCTGCATCACATAATGCTTTTGTGCATAAATAAAAGTCTAGGGCTGCAGCCAGACAGTATCACAGAAAACAACGGTGCTTGCCTTTGGGCAGCTGGAAGCTGCTTGAAAAATAGAGCTGGAGTCTCCTTCCTGTGACCCCAGCAAAGAACCGTGAGCACGTTTTAGTTTCTCTGGCTCCTCGCCGGCTGAAGCTGAACGTGGCATCCCCCTCATCCTCCCCCAGGGCCGGGTTACGGCCCCGTGGCGGGGCTGGGGCTGCCGGGGCCTCCGGAGCCCTTCCCGGTGGGACAGCTGTCAGAGGGACGGGGATGGGTGGGAAGCGGGAAATGACCTTTTTTCTCTGCTCTCCAGAGAAGGGCCGTGCTCAGCCGATCACCCCTGGATGTCACGGCTGGGGCTGGGCTGGGGCTGCGGCCGCTGCCGGAGCCCAAACGCCCGGAGAGGAAAAATCCCACCCTTCTTTCAAGCTCTGTGACACTTTGTAACCAACATCCTTTAAAAACAAGGCATGGAATTATTTACATTCCTTAAAAAGGGACAAAAACACAGGTGAGGGGGAGTATTTGAACAAACACAGGCTCCTGGCAGGAGAGGGCACTGTGTACCTTGCTATATCCGAGGGAATATGCAGTTGGGATGAGCGTGTTTTAGGGGGAAAGCTGTGCAGCCGCAGAGCAGGCACCCCAGTGCCCCCGAGGTGTGACCAGCCCCGTGCCATAGACAAAAGCGCCGAGAACAGAGCTTGTGAGTGTGGAGCTGCTCCTGCTCCTCTTCCCACACCACACTGGTTTGGGTTAAAACCTGCTTTGTACCTGATGCTGGGTTACAGGGGCAGAGGGGCTGCTGAAGGAGTGGGCTGGGATGAAGGCAAAGCCAGCATGGAGAGGTGGGAGACAGGGCTTCATCATAGGCAGCATCTGCATCGCTCTGCAACAAAAGCATCCTCACCAAATATGTGCAAATACCTTTAATTTAAGATGCTTTTCTCCCTCACCAACTGTATTTTCTATCATAACCGTAACTTACCTGTTTGCTTTAATGTAGGGTTTCCATCTGGGGGGATATGCAGTTTCACTGCATTTCAAATTACCTCTCTTATCCTTTGTTTTCTTCTGTAAAATAGCTCCTGTTGTGTTATAGTGGGGGGAAATTGCTTGGAAGGAACCCACCCAAACTGCCTGTCTCATGGACTTGGCTTTTAATGAAGGCAGTCTTGATGTAATTCCCTACTTTAGTTTCATTTTAGCTCTACAGATCTGCAAGGAAGGATTTCAGGTATTGGGTTTGCTCAGCACTAAAGGCAAGCTCAACACTTTCTTGCGCTCTCAGAATGACCCTCAAACCCTCACAGGGAACAGCCTGTTCAGTTCAGCATTTGTATTTCTGGTAAACATAAATGGGAGCTGCTGGTGTTCAGGCTGTCATTCAGTTTAAGGATTTTGTTTCCCTTTCAGGTTCTTCCCAAAGTGTGTTTCCATGTGGGACTTTTGTCTTTGCATAAGGACGAGGCTTTGACTTTAAAATAGGGAAAATGCTGAGAGCTCCTGGGATCCCTCTGGAAATAATCAGTGTAACAAATGCCTGCTGCTCAGCTTGAAGCGAGCTGTCGTGTTTAGCTGCATTTTGGATGGTGTCTATAAACACAGCAGCTGTCTGCATGCGAACGGGACTTTCCAGCAGTGCATAATATGAAAAGAATCTTATTACCAGTTAAAAAAAAGAAAAAGCAAGAAAGGCTCAAAGAGCTCGGATGATGCCAGCTTCCTATCAGCTCCAACAGCAGTCTAGACATCTTGGAGAGTCATCAGACTAATGTGATGTGTGTGAGGCATTTACAGCTCTGCGTGCCTTAAAGACAGCTGGGAAAAGGGACCTTTCCTCCAGGGATCAGCACAGCTCCTCAGGGCTCCTGCTGCCCTCTGTCCCACTCCTCACCTATTTCTTCCTCTCCTGCTGGGGTTGGGGTGCCAAGGGTCACCTCTTCAATGAGGCACAGCACAGGATGATGATTTTCCTTTGGTGTCGTTAACCTCGCTGACACCTTTGCTCAGAAACCTCCCGGGTTTTTGCAAACCCTCCTGGGGCAGGGCTATGGTCACTTCATTTTGGCTGAGCCCTGTGGCCATGGGAAGGGCTGAGGTTGTGGGAGCTGCATGGACACTGTCAGGAGGTCGGACACCTCCATTGTCCCCTGCCCGGGGCCTTTCCTCAGGGCGGTGATGGGACAAAGCCGAGGTCTGACCCCACTCCCAACATCTCCCCCATCCACAAGCTGCTCTTCCATCTGCTCCAAAAACTGCTGTGCCAGGGTACCCCGAGGTGGGACAGCTTGTTCTGCCACAGACCATTTCTGAGTCGAGTGTCCCCATCACCTCCTGAGCCAGGCTGCTCTTTGGGGCAAGAATAAACCATCTCTCCATCACAGGACTCAATTTGTAAAACATTACAAAATTTTAGGAAAAAAACCCCAATCCCTTGCTATTTAGCAAGTAATTTACTTGCTTGAGTGCAGAGAGAGGGATCTAAGTGGGTTTTGTGCCATCCCTCGTGACCAGCTGAGCTGTGGATGATGGATGCCACAGCTCTGCCTGCACTGAGGAGGTTCCCAAAAAAGAAATACCAAAACACCAGAGGAAAGACTGCTTTCATGATAACTTCTGGCCCATCCAGAGGGAGAAAACATCAGGAATTTCCCAAGAATATCTGTAGTCTTTGACTTTCCAGCTGAAATCCAGAGCTGTCTGGGATAGAGGAGCACCAGAGACTGCAGTTGTCCTCCCTCCCCTCTAACACCCAGACCTGGCATTTCTTGCAGGGCTCTATTTTTAGTAAGATTCAACAAAATTTATTTGGTGCTTCTGGGGTTTTTGTTCTTCTGGTTTGTGTTCACAGTAGCATGTTGGGCTGGGTACGCGGCTTCATTGTTTGCATGTTACAGGGGGAAAAGCAGAAAGAAAATGGGGAGGCTTGTGGAAAACTATCAGTTCTTTGCTATCATTTTTGGGGAATACGGCACAAAATTCACTGGTCCCAAGCAAAGGTACTGAGGAAAGAGGGAAGGAAGAGATCTATCACTTAACGGGTTAATTTTCCTAGGCAAAGCAAGAAGGTAGCAGCAAACAGTGGAAGGAATAAATCCATGTTCTTATTCAAACTGATAAGTAAAATGTGTATTAAAAATGCAGTGAGTGATTGCTTTAGGGGGATTAAAATTACGGCCCTAAAAAGCCCCAACAACTTACTGGTTTGAAGGTACATGACTGAAAGTGGTTCCTGTCTAATCATTTTGGCACAGAGCCATTTCTCAGTGGCCAGCCAGGAACAGCCAAAGGCCACAGCACCAACCCTGCCTTGGATGGTGCCATGAGCTGGGGATGGCAGGGTGCCACAGCCTGGGGACAGCGGGGGGGGGGACAAGGCTTTTTCCTGGGGATTCAGTGCAAGTTACTCCAATTGCATGGAAGTCAAGGCTGATGTTCAAGTTGCCCACCCAGCCCTGGTCCTGCTCAGGCCAGGGCTGATGCTTCCAGCAGCACTGTGAACACCAATTTGCTCTTCCCTGCACCCAGTGCTGGAGCTTTGTGCTTCAGTGCAGAGAGCTGAAATCACCCCTCAGGTCAGGATCCTGCCTGCGGGGTGGGGGATGCCGAGGGTGGGTCAGTCCCTTCCTCTCACCTCATCCCCCCATCCATGGAGGATTTTCATGGCTGGAGGGGGGAGCAAGAGGAACCAAGGGTGCTTGGTTCAGTACACAATAGGGCAAAATTTTGGTGAGAATAAACAGTGAGTGACCCCTGTCCCGCTCTGATGCTGCCAGGGAGGAGGGGGTTGAGGCCAGCCTGGCCCAGCACAGGGGACAGAGAGGGACAGCAGCATATTAGACCCTCTGATTCAATAATTTTTTCCTAAATGTCACTTGAAGAGAGTGGTCGTAATGTTGAGTCATTACCAGCCATTTGCATGTACAATAACAACAGGGAAAAAGATAAAAAAATCAATACTAGGATCAATGGAGAGCTCCCTGCTCTGGGTCTTTTGCCTGGAGCTTATCATTAGTAGACACTCACAGAGCAGAGTGCTATTAATTAGAGGAAGCATTTGTAATCCACGGGAAATGACTGGCAGGTGGAAAACCCTTGGATTTTTTTTAACCGAGCTTTTGGAGGTGGGTTTGTTTTTCCTTTCTCTTCTGGACTCTTCAGTGTCCTGAGTGAAGCGTCTCCTTCCCACCTGTGTTTTGAAGAAAGAGTTTTGTCGCCTGGAATTACAGGAAAGGATGACTTTCCAAAAGCCAAGCTCTGCTTGAGTTTAACCCCTCTCAAATCACTGGGCAGTGAACCTCTGATGCTCCTCTCTTGCACCCTTTCCCCCAGCACTGCTCTCAACCGGCTGTAGCACATAAATAACAAACATTTCTTTTGCTTTTGCAATAGCAGCTGATGGATTTCCGGGAGAGGGGGCTCTGGGCAGGCAGAGCATCCTCCAAGTGCTGCTGGAAGCCTCAGCCCTGGCCTGAGCAGGACCAGGGCTGGGTGGGTAACTTGAACATCAGCCTTGACTTCCATGCAATTGGAGTAACTTGCACTGAATCCCCAGGAAAAAGCCTTGTCCCCCCCCTGCTGTCCCCAGGCTGTGGCACCCTGCCATCCCCAGCTCATGGCACCATCCAAGGCAGGGTTGGTGCTGTGGCCTTTGGCTGTTCCTGGCTGACCACTGGGAAGTGGCTCTGTGCCAAAATTCAGCTCCAGAGCCCCCAGCCCACCTACTGAAAACAGCAGTTGTAGATCGGCAGAGAGAAAAGTACACAATTAACTGCAAAAAATCCAATTATTTTGTTTATTTTTGACAGTTCTGTGAGCTAAAAGGAAGACAAAATGAAGTGCATGTGCTTAGGGACAGCTGTGTCATGGCTATGCCGAGGTGAAGCTGTGCCACGGCAGGGCAGGGGCTGCTCATGGATTTGTGTTGGGGAGAGCCCACTGGATCTCAGGCTGAGGATGAGGACCTCAGCAAGATTTATTTTTTTATTTAGCATTTGGGGGGAGTTACCACAACTTTAAGAGTGTGAGAGTGTACACAATCCTGCCCAGACTTGCTGGGCTGTGAGCCTGGCTCTTGGCACTCTGTTTGCTTTATTGTCTGCGGTTGTGCACTTACTTTAATTAAGAAACAAACTCTGAAACCACATTTGAGATACTCTTCCTCCTCTGCATCAGGGTTTAGCTGATCCCAGGCAGTCTCTATTAGGTGGCTTTGTATTTTGGGGTTTTTTTCTTCCTTGCTATTACTACCATGAAATCATTTACAGGCCCCAGGGAAGATTGGGGAAAAAAATATCTTTAAAAACAGCAATTATTCTTAGTAAAATATTCTAAATAATTCATTGCGTACTGGCTGTAGTGCACTATTAAATGCCTTTTAGCTACTACTTGTATAAACTCTTAAAGCCCTGGTTCAAAGCCAAGCTCAGGTTAATGATACAGCGATTTCTGTGGGAAGCTCCATGCCCTGACAGAGCAGCTCCTGCAAAAGCCCCATGGAGCTGGACACAGAGAGGTCTATGTGGGCAGGTGCCTGTGTCACTGTACTTGGTTTTAACCACATGCTCGAGATTTCTGGACCTAGGAAGTCTCCTCATTCTTGGCCCCCTTCTGGAGGAGCCAGGTGGACACTGTACCATACTGGTGTAATGCTCTCCCAACAGCAACCCACGAGATTGAAGAACATGACAACTGCCTATAAAGCATGAAAGAAAGGGCCACAAATGTGAAGCCAGCAGTGGCTCTGTTAACCTGCCTCTCCAGCAGCCTGTTCTCCATACATGGCCACTGGAGATAAAGGAGAGCAGACTGGGCTCAGTGCAGTGCCCAGCAGTGTAGTGTGAGGGTGTTTTTTCTTTTATTTATCGTATGCCTGCCCACCTCTGCCATGTACTTGTTTCTGTTTGGTTTAATCCTAACCCAGCACTTCAGTCCCTAAATCTGATCCAGATGAGTCCTTACTTGTCTGACAAAAACTTTACCTCAACACTGGTAAAAATCTGTGTAAGAGGACTGACTTGGGCACAGCATTGAACCCAAGGCATCTGCCTCCAGCTCATCTCTTTGAGCATCCCTTTTGGGTGCAGCTATAAAGAAAAGACTGAAAGATACTGAAGCACAAAAATTTAAATTTACATTTTCTACATAAAGCTTTTTTAGTTGCCTATTAGCAGGTATTGGCATCTCTTTGCATCCTTAACATCTGGGTAAAAAAGAAAAGCTATGACATGGCTCAGCAGCCACTGGGTACATCAGATCCCAAGGCCATTTCCATCAGCAATTCAAGCAGTGCCTGTGCAGTCTGTAGGATGGGATGTGTTTCCAGGAAAAATGGCAGGTGGAACCAATTAAAGGTTTTCCAGTTTCATTCCTGTTTAAATGATGAACATTGCAGAGTTTCAGCAGGCACTGAGCTGTTTATTTTGCCATTTCAAGTGAAAATAGTTCAATTCATGATTTAAACCTTAGAACTCTTTGCAGAGCTGATCCAGGTTAGTTTTCTAGAAGCAGAAATTTGTAGTAGTAGACTACAAATTAATAGTATAGTAATTTGTAGTCTTTTTTTTTTACTAGTATAGTCTACTATAGACCTGACAAACACCCATCTCGGCTGCTGGCCCTCATCCAGATGCTGCTTATCCCATGGCACTGGGATCTCTTCCCTCAGATCAGCCAAAGACCTGGGATTTGCAGGGTTTGGCTCAGGGTGCTGTTTGGGAACCAGCAGACACGACCTAAGTTCTGTTCCCCCGAAGGTCTCCAAGTATTTCACAAATGGTGACCTTCACTTTATCTCTTGGAGGCAGGTAAATAGTAATATACTAATTTTACAGATGACTAAACAGCATAGAGCATTTAAATGATTTGGCCAAGGTCAGAGCAGCCAGCAGTGGGGCTGGGAGGAGATCCAGTCCTGCTAAATCCCATCACCTCCTCCCCCAGCTCTGAGCAGGCCCTGCCTTTCACAGAGCTCAGTGGCATGGGGTTGAATTTAAATGGATCTCAATTTCATTTACAGCAAACTCCATGATATAAACTGGGGATTTCGGAGCAAATCTTTTATCTGGGCATTTTTTAAGGACTGTGTCATTTAAAATTGCACTTGGCAGAAATCGGGCTCTTAGAAATCAGAAAATAAGCTGCCTCCTGAATGACAGCTATGAGGGAACAGGCGAGTTAAGGGATCAATTTGTTTGATTAAATCTTTAAAGAGTTTACTGAGAGTGCAGACAGGCCTACAGATTATAGCATGGGCACAGTGGTGGGCAAAGGAGTTATTTAGATAGAGCCCAAGTGCTATCTTTCATTTTTCTCACTCCGTAATTATTTATAAATAAAATAAAAGCAAAACCACAACCCAAGCTGCGGAATTAGTTACCATGCTATTTTCCTCCTCCAGGACAATAAAATAGTGTGAATGACTGATGGCAACAGTGCTTCCTGCAGCCACCAGCACCCTGACACGGGAGCTCCAGGGAGAAATCAGTGCCACAGCCCAGATGGGCTTTTGGGAAATTCCTTTTTACCTTCCCAAACATTAAAGCAATCACTGAAAGTGCACGTTCAGGATAGGAACAGGTTGAAGACACTGAAGTTTTTGATCACATTAATGAGCTCTGTTTTCATTAGGGCTGAGAGGCTGGAATGCCCCTTTTGTCTCCAGGTTTTGCTGAGCCCCTGGGAAGCTCTGCTGGAGCAGCTTCCGAGAAGGGGTGTCTGTGTCACCAGCCGCTGGCTGCTGCCATGGGGAACATAAACACATTTATTTAAGCCAACAGTAATTAATGTGGGCTTTTTCTTCATTTTTTCCCTATGATATGCAATGCAGCAGGAACCCAGGAACACAGGTTTCTACTTTCTTTAATGACTCTGAATGCAGCAGCTCCCTGCCAGCCCACGGGCTGCGAGGCAGTGGCTGCTGCACAGCAGCAGCTGAAAGAGCTGATTATTGACTGAGGCTTCTTCCCAGGAGCAGGAGGCTTTTCACAAAATGCAACCACGGGGTAAGGTGCTGCTAACCAGGGACACCTTCTCTTGACCAGCCTTTCATGGCACGCATTAGGGACAGGTGGGGCTGGATCCTCTCTGCACCCTCTGGCCTAGGGGTGCTCTCAGCTGCATTAATCACTTCAGGGCCAATAAATCTTTTGCCCAATTTACCATTAGCTGCCCAGAAACAGGGATGAGCTTGTTACATTTCAGCACTCCACCTGATGGCCCCGGGGTGGGTCTAAGTAAGGGACAGCCCCCAAAATCTGAGGCTTGCAGTGTGGCTGAGATTGGAGGTAGGCTGAGTTTATGAGTAAAGATTTTTGTCTTGATTGCAAGTTTTGAAGAGCTGTGAAGCTGTTGAGTTGAACCATTAAGCTGCCTAAGGGAGATGCTGGATGAGAAATATGAAGTTTTTTAACATAAGAAACTACAGAGGAGCCCCAGACATTTAAATGCCTCACCAGGCACTTGGTGGGCTTGTGAAAGTCCCACGTACGGAATGAGCATCTGCCGTGTGAGAATGATGGCTCAGGTGGGGGCCACGGTGTCCCCCTGGGTTGGTGGTCACATGGTGAAGCATTCAGAGTGGGAGCCACACAGGATATGTCCCTGAGCACAGCTGTAAGGAGGGGTGTCCTCGGCAGCCCCTTATCCCTGTCCCATGCCCTCAGGAAGAGCTGTTGCAGGGGTTTGCTGTGTGTGGTTTGCTCTGCTGAAAGGCTACAAGTGACTGCTCTGAGGGGACTGGTGCCAGCCATGGGGGAAGTGCTGGCATATCCTGAAAGCTTGGGAACCCTCCCTAACGCTTGAAGGCACCACGGACCTGAGGGGTTGGGTTCTTTTTGGAAACATTTGGCATGGGAAAGGGTGGAAGTGGCCAAATGATGCTGTTGCTGTCATAAGCTTTCAGAAGCCTTGGAAGGACTTTGCTGCAGGTGGCAACTCAGAGCCTCCCCCTCTGTGCTGAGGTCCATCCGTCCCTGATGCTTTGTCCCCTCGTGCCTGATTTATGAGACAGGGTTTGGTTGGTGTCCCCCCCATGAGCCCTGTCCACACAGATGTGCTGTGTGCCAACCTGTCGGGCTGGACTTGCTCGGTGGGGGTGATGTTTCCCAGCAATGCTGAAGCATCGCTGTGCTGTTGACAGAGCAGCTAATGGATGTGAACATCACTCTTGCTTTTTATTTGCAATTAATGCTGGGTTTGTGCCTTGAACTCTTGGCTTTTTTTAATGCACACAGACCTGTTCTGAACAATTAATCTGACAGCCAGTGAGTAGTAGCCTTTATTCTGTTGTTTTCAAAACAATACAAGTCCTTTTCTGGAAAACGCATGGAAGATCAGGTTATTAAAATACTGAAGGAGCATAGTGGTGAGGCACTGAAATCCAAGGTCCTGCTCTTAATCCCAACTGAAGACAGCAGAGCTTTGCTGACTTGTGCCAAGGCAAGGGTCTGACCTACTGTTTTGGGTTTGGTCTGGGGCAGGATGTAGCTGGCTTGGTATTGATGAGAAAATCCCCCTTTCTTCATGCACTGGTTACCTGGGGGTACTACACAGTTTGGTTGAAAAGTGGTGTGTTCTCTGTAAAATGGCAGATTTTCAACACAAGCCCTGTCCTGTAGGATTTCCCACATCTGATGGGGCACAAGTCTTCTAGCTTGGTCAGTGGTGAACAGGCGCTGGGTACACAACATATATAAACGTACACAAATTTGAAATTTCTAGTGTAAAACATAAAAATTGAAAACAAGTGTGTTTCCCACTATCCTTGTCAAAATGGTAGTGGACAAATCCAGGGCATCTCTCCTCAAGAGTGGCAGAGGCTCCAAGTCCACATGGTGTTGCTCAGAACAGGGTGAATCTTTGCAGCAAGTCTTTGCAGAGCAAAGAGTTCCCGTGCAGCAAATGGCCCTGAGCTGTAATTTAATTGCATTTCTGATTTTTTTTTTTATTGTTATTATTCCAGAAGCAGTTTGGACTCCTGTGCTATTCTACTGTTAAATGCATATGTAGGCAACAGTCTGGTAGGAGCAAGCTTATGGTGTAAAAATAAATGTCCTGGGGGCCTGACTGTCTCTGGGATAAGGTTTAAACTCAGTTTCTTCATTAGCTCTCCCAAGGCCTCCCCTGAAGGAAGGGATGGGGCAGAGGAGCAGCAGGTAACATCCCTGCTTCCACTGAGAGCATTGCTGCCATTCCATCCAGCTTTGGGTTGCAGGGAGAGCTTGTGAGACTTCTGCATGGCACAACCCAAAAATGCACAAGATGCAGCATGGAGGTAGAAACAAATACGGAAGCTGTAATATTGTAGTTCTATTGTAAAGGCTGAATCACTTGAAGAGAGAAAGGGAGTTACAATATTTTGTTCTTGTTTGCAGTTTGTAGTGTAGCCCCCCTCTGCTTCCTTGTTACTGCAGCATAAGTATTTAGCAAAGCATTAATCTTGCTTGTCAGTAATAACATGCAAATTAAACACCTGCTCTAGGAATCTGTAGTGCTTTGTTCCATTAGATGGTATTGACATGTCAGGTATTTGGACTTTAATTCAGAAAAATGGTGCCATTTTCATTTATCTCCCCTAATGAAGAATGAAGGTGTGCACTGATACAGGACTGCCCACAGCAGCACAGCTAAAAGTGAGAAACAATACTTAATATCGGCACTAAATTACATGTGACATCTCATTTAAAGATAAACAGCCTGAAGGCATATGTCCAAGTGGCATTGATGAAATTTTTAAATGTTCCTTTGAATTTTCATTTAACCACCAACTGGGTAGTGAAGGCGCTGTGCTGGCTGGGAGATGTAGCACGTTGCTGCTTTAAATGTGAGCTGAAAGGAGAAGTAGGAGAAAGCTGCAAGCCTGGAGGGTCAGGGATGTGGATTGGCCCAGACCTTCCCCTCCAGTCACATGGGAAAATAGGAACTGTGCCCAGTAGATGGTGGCTGTAAGATGGGTGGAAGCAGTTCTTAAGCTGCGAGGTGTCAAAGCTCCCTTGTCCTCACCTGCACAGTGACTCTGGTGCCAGAGGCCGGGCACAGCACAGGGGGACTTCAGCCTTGCAGGGCTGTTTCTGTGAACAATGTCTCCATGTCCCATGAGCTGCAGGCTGGACACTGCTGAGCCCCCACTGTGTTACATCTGACCCCCTTTGCACATCTTGCTCTTCAGCTTTCCATCATTTTCTGGAAAAGCTCAGATCCCTATGGAGAAATGTGGTTACAACAAGGGGGAATGGTTTTAAACTGGAGGAGTAGGCTTAGACTGGATATTAAGAAGAAATTCTTCCCTGTGAGGGTTGTGAGCCCAAGTTGCTCAGAGAAGCTGCAAATGCCTCATCCCTGGAAATGTTCAAGGCCAGGTTGGATGGGACTTGGAGCAACCTGGTCTAGTGGAAGGCATCCCTGCCCACAGCAGGGGGCTGGAACCGGATGATGTTTAAAGTCCTTCCCAGCCCAAACCATTCCATTACTCTATTAAATGTTCCTTGGCAATTTAAATATGGAAATTAGGCCCTATTTTCCATCTTAGCAGGGAAGTCCTCTGCATTTGAAACTCATCCTGTTCCTTGCTTGCTCTCTTTTTTCCCCATCTAGATAATCCCAGCTCATTCCTTCTTTTTCCATGAGTTTTTCAGGCAGGTTTTGTTTTCCTCTGGATCTGTTGTGATTGGCTTTGCTGCGTCTTGCCCAGCTAGACACAGTAACTGAGCTGAGGTTCTTCCAGTGCAAAACAGAAGGAAGGTCCCTTTTGTAGGGTTATATTCTGGCAATAGAAAGCCCACATCTTCAGCAGAGCTTTATCCTGTGACTTTGCTGGTGTGGGCAATCTGGGCTGTTGAAAAGCAAACCTTGTCTGTATGTGCACTTGGGGCTTTTTGGGATCTTCCACAGCCTGTTCCTAGAGGCAGGCCCTGGGGCAAAGCATCTTGTGACAGAAACAAAGACTTCCAGAAGGAAGGCACATAGTGCCATATTCTCCTGCCAATACTTGCCTGTCTCTTGAAGTGACTGCTAGAACTGGTGTCTCTATAATGTTTTTCCATTGTTTTTGGATGACAGCCTTTGATTTACTTTCAACTAATTTCTTTTGAAGAGTGCTCCAGAGACGAGCTCTGTGATTTATTTTTGTCCAGATCTCCTGAATGTGTACCAGAGATTTTTTGTTTGCTTGCTTGTTTTCCCCCAGAAGGTAGCTGGCAGCAGCAGGAACAAGCTCATGCAGAGGGTGCTTTTGTGGCCAGACACTGAACACACAAATGACCAGGCTGCAGATCTTCAAAAGCATCCAGCAGCATGAAAAAGCCACACTGGAGGCAAACAGCAGGCACTGCTGGACCATTCCCTCCTAATCTTTGATTAGTCACATTTAATGGGATTTCTTCTCATGCTTTTGAGCTGCTCAGCAATGCTGGAGTTTGACCAGCATTCATGGTCACCCATTGGCTCCAGCCAATCTTCATACAGTCACTGAATGTTTATTTGTATCTCCTTGATAGATGTCAGGCTCAATCTAAGACACAGCTCTCAGGATTTCCTGGTATGGGGTCACTAGGATCCAGCTCTGGGAAAGATTGCATATTTCTACTTGTTCAGTCTTGATTTTGATCAGGAGAAGAGTTGATGTCATTGCATCATTTCTAAAGCTCACCCTCCCTTTTGGCTTTTTTTTCAAAGAATATAAAGCAATTTGACACAACAGGCTGTGCTTTGTTGGTTCTTATTTTTGCATCTTGCAGTGTGACAATATCCATAATAAACACAGGCTGGGATTGCTTGTGGAGAATCTACCCTTATTTTGAAGAGAACCTTTCCTTTTCCTCCGAAGATGTTTAAACCTTGCCTTATTAAAAATAACAGAAATGCATTTCCCCTCATATAAAATATTAAAAGCAGTTTGATGGGTTTTATTGTTTAATAAATAGTTTGCACTCCCAAGGCTCTTTCCAGCATAGAATATGAGTACTTCACAATCCTTTCTGGTGTCTGGCCATGCATGTTGCCTCCAGCAAAGGGAGTTCTTAATTCACCAAGTACCTCCCGACGATGTGCAATTGTCAACCCCAGCCCAGCGCGCTCTAATCGCGGCTGGCACAAGCTGGCCCTGCTGATGTCCAAGCTGCAGGGAAGTCAGACATTTCCATACCCATTGAATCTCTGGGTATCTCCTGATGGAGGCAGCAGCCCATTAGAAGCTGGACCTACTCCACAAACCACGCAGGAATGGGGTATTTCGAAAAGCAGCCGCATTTATTTACACCACTGAAGCATCTGTGTATGTCGTAGCCCTTCATTTACTTACCTCCCCAAGACCACAGGACTTGAGGTTTTTCCATGTTTCGTCTTGTCCAGCTGGGAATTGAAGCCCAGAGACAGGAGGGGACTGCTCAAGAGAGCCCGAGGCAGAGCCAGGAAGCCACGGAAGTGCACTGGCACTGCGGCCTCATCCCTGCTCCGGCTTCTCGCTCACGTTTCCCTGAGCTGTGCAGCCCTGTGACAAGTGACATTTAGCAAATCATGTCAAGCTGAGGATTTGTTGATATGATTCTTCTGGCTTGATGGGAGGGGGTGGGGAGGAGGAAGCCTCTTGGTTAACAAGAAGGACTAGATGGAAAAACTGCCAGATCTCTTTTCTACAGCAGCAAATACTTGCAAAAGCAATAGAGCTGTGCAGGGGAGGTGGGGCTCTGCCGAGCTTCCTCCACCTCTGTCTCTGCAGCTTCATGGCAGGTGCTGCTGTGGGTCACAGATGATGACTTGCAATGTTTTGGTGGCCTTGCCTCCTTTCCCCAGCACAATGCAGGTTATTTGGGAATGTTGAGGAGCAGCCCCTGCCAGCCCAGCCTGAGGATGGACCTCTGTGGTCCCACCACTTAAAGAAACTTAGGTTTCATAATAACATGCTTAAAAGTCACTATTACACAGTCAGTTTATGGGGCCCTTTGTGTATATTTTCTGATTCACAGAACTCCTCTGGATGGCAAATCCAGGGCTCTCTTGGCCCACAGATTGTGGCATCCTTTAGCTGGGTGTTTATGGGTGATAGCTGCTGGAGAAGGGGGGGTAAGTGGTGATCTCAGCTCTTCGTGCTAAGGGAATGGGCTGTTTGAGACTGCTGTAATGAGAAGTGAGCAAAAATGGCAGCAGGGAATAGATTCTTAATTTAAATAATGAGCGCCCTTTGTTGCCTGACAGATGGTCATTTTCTGAGAAATGCAAAGTCTCTTTGGAGGGGTCAGATTGCTTGTATTTACATGGAATAATAAGGGAGAGGCACCGGTCCCAACACATGCTGTGTTTTTCACATTTTTCCAGGGGTATTCCCAGCAGTCTTTGAAAAGAACAGATTTGATCCTTTGCAAACCTTGTGTGAATCTGACCACGCGTTATTGCACGAGGAAATCAAACAGTGATGGGAGTGTCTCTGATATTCAGACAGCTATTATAATGCCCTTTAAGCATCTTTAGTTGCTAGAAAAGAATCTTGATACTGATGCCAGAAAACATCTTGGGCCTGAATGTGCCTTTACTTGTGCAGGGCTGGCTGCAATCCAATATCCAGCTATCTGCACGCTGGTGGCGTCTCCGGGACTTAACACGTGGGAAGGCAGATGGATGGCAAAGAACTTGTTTGGGGTAGGGCACCTTCCTACACACCTCCTCCCTTGCTGCATGCACTTTTAATGTAAGAACTAAAGATCAGGCACCCAGTACTCTGTTTTAACCATTATTTTTTCCATCAGTTCTGGTGATGGGCAGCAGGGGTTATAGAGCTGGAGGGGGTTTGGGGTACATCAGGAATTCCTTGCTGTTTCATGGTATTTTAGCTGGGATGGCAGCAGCCCTGTTGGGCACCATGTCTGCTCTGGCTGAGGTGTCTCAGCTGTCCATCTGCTTCTCTGCAATGTGCAGGTTCTTGCTGTCTCATCAAACAGAGCAGAAAGGGAAGCAGCCTGTCCCAAGCCAGTGGTCAGGAGACAATGATCCTGGTTGCAATTGCTCATTCTCCCATGATGCTCAAGAACTTTGTTGCTTCCTGGCCAACGTCAATATTTTGTGTACACAAGCATTTGGAAGAGGTACAACACAAAAGTAACCTTTGAAGGAGTAGTTTGACCATCCTTGAGCCCCCAGGGAGGAACTCTTAATGGCAATTGGTGGCCTTAGCATGGTTCTCTTACTGTTCGTCAGTCCCCACTTAGGATGATGTTTTAGCCCAAGTAAGATCCTTACAGTCCCATTAAGCTTCTCCCAAAACAGCAAGGAAAACAAACACTAGTCTTGAACCAAAAACTTTTCTAATGGCACAGGCTGTACTTGGGTATTGGGTTTCTGGCTTTTCCTGTATGTGGGTCCCCATTCTGCCCTATTTCTTCCAGCACCAAAGAAGGATGAAGACTTTCTGTGGGTGAATGTGCAGCGCTGACAGTGTCCCAGACAAGGGAGAATTTGCTACCCCTGCATATATCAAAACAACCCTTCTCTGAGCTCCCTTCAGCAGTGTAGGGATAGGTTTTGCTATCACACTTTAAAAAGGCTAAAAAAACCCCTAACACCTTCCAAGCCTCCTGATTCTGAAAGTGTAGAAAGGCACATACAAGTTTGAAAACACTAAAGGCAGTGCCTTTAGTTATGTTGCTCGGCAGCTGAGAGGTGCTCCCATAAAATTCAGCAGTTTTGTACATCCTCACCATGTGTTCCTTAATCTCTGGGTAGCAATGTGTTTGGAAGAAGCCAAGGCAATCAACACCCATTTTTCACAGTGAATCAACTACTGGTGTCAAACTCTGGTCTGTGTTTTGTGCCAGAAAAAGCTTGTTGTTGCCTAAATTCGGAGTATGCCATGTCAGGCTGCAAAATCACTTGTTTCCTGGACAGGGCCCTAAATTATATATTCTCTGTCAAGTCTTGGAGACTGGAACCAAAATTGTACTGACAGGGCTTTCCCCCCTTTTGGTTAATTCCTCTCCAAAGGTGGTTGCCTGCTGTTTTCCATATACCCTGTGCTGAGACTGACAGAAAACAGATTTGGGCAGCATGGGGTCCCTGTCAAGGTTTTTGCCATTCTGTTGGCCGATGCTCCTTGCCAAGAGCTCTGTGCATCTGGGAGGGAGTTCCAAAGGACCTCAAATTTCTGGACAGTTTGCAGAATACTGGCCTGATCTGCATGGTTTCCTGGCAGCATATGGAGGCAGTGGCTTTGCTCTGGCATGGATAAGCTCTTACAGCTTATTAAATATTTTCTTTTAAAAAACGTGTTTTATCTGGTTGACCTGCAGAGAACCAAACAGGTGTGTTTACCAGTGGCATGCATGTGGACAGGACTTATTTTCAGGGCTGGGAAGAAAAGGAGGAAGACAGTGGCCGAGCAATTGACAGTGTGCAGCACTGTCAGGGAGTGAAACCTATAACCAAAACCAAAGCACAGGTAATTTTTAAAGGTTAGTATTCTAAATTTAGCTTCAAAGATGCTAAAAGAAAATGGGCAGATGTGATCACAACAGGTCAGCAATCTCACAGGCAGTGAAGAGTGTGTGTGAAGCCAAAAAACATGTTCATGATCTTCTGTACCCCCTCACCCACTCAGGTTGTGCTTGTGCTCAGGGGTGGCAGTGGTGTGTACACAGGCTGGTGATATCCAGAGCTGATCTACTGGTGTGCAATGGGATGCTCCTGAAGAGCCTGCTCAGCTCTGTTGTGCTGCCTGTGGATGCAGGTAATGAAATGCTTTCATTACACTTCCAAATATAAAGGAAACCTTCATTTATCCATGCCTGGAGAATCGGAGAGAAAATCAGCATCAAAGAGAGCCTTCTACTGAAACCATTTGATGTTATAAAGGATAAAGAGTATCTGGCAGAGGCCTTAGAGGGGGAAAATCTGACAGGCACTCAAGTGCTACGAGCCTTGTAGCCTCCAGTTTAAACGCTCCAAGAGTACGATCATAATGCACGGGGGATTCAGAGCATAAATTGATGCTTTGTCTTTGCCCTTTTTTTTTTTACATTGCACTAAGAATTTGCCCTGCAGCTCCTGGATTAATTAAATGCTGGCAGTCTACTAGGATAGGGGTGGAGGCGCTCTCCTGCCCTTTGGATGTGTTGTGCAGAGTGGAGTACACAGTGCCCCTAGGAAACGAGCTTGTTCCATTAGGCAAAATCAATAAGGCAGAAATCTCTGTGAAATTCTTCTATTAAATTACAAATAGACTAAACCCCTAAACCAGGTGACAGTGATCATTGCTTTTATGTCCAGGACAAATGCTTGTGGGAGCACTTTGGTCAAATAGGCACGTGCACTTCTGCAAACATCAGCTTCAGGCTGCTTCCTGTGGTGGCTGATTCTTACCTCCTTGGGCTATAAGAACAAAATTTTATTTTGCCTCTGTGCCTATCAGCTGTTTTCTGGGGTACTTAGTGTAAATGGTATACCCGTTCGTGCAAACATTTACCATAGAAGATCATTTCATGACAATAAATTCATGCTCTCTCCCCAAGAATGTCATCCTTAAGGTCTAATTTTCCTTGGCTGTAGCACAGAAGTTTTCTTATCACGGTGGTTTGCAGAGGGAGGTACTGGAAGGGGAAGGTGTTCTGAAAGTTTGCTTTGGTTTCTCGTTACTCTTTTTACTTTTTGTTCTGTTGGTAATAAATTTTCTTTATACTGTTTAACTATGGACCTGTTTTGCCTTGAAGTTTTTCTGTTTTCCTCAATAATCCTTATTTCACCTTATGAAAATGAAGTTTCAGTTCCCCCCCACCCCCCTTGCCTGCATTCTCACCCTTCTCCCAGAACTTTCTTCCAAGTCACAGGAGTTTTTCTAAACTGCTAAACCACCACACAGTTTTATCTCTGTTCCAAGATTGGTTCCTTTTGCCACAGTGGGGCATGAAGAGCTCAAACAGCTCTTCAGCAAGTGACACCAGTGCCCAGGCACTGCCTGAGATGAAGCAGCAGATGTGCCATGCATTTACTGTCCTTGAGCAGCCCAGAGTGACACCCTGCCTGTCAGCAACTTTTTTGTCACTAATCTTTTATTATCACAATACTCTTTTTTTGCAAACACCTCTTGCACTTCTTCTCGGCTGGGGCAAAGATCAACAGGCTGATTATTCCTGAAATGGTTGGATAGGGCTTTGATCCATCTGGTCTAGAGAAAGGTGTCACTGCTCATGGCAGGGGCTCGGAACAAGGTGATCTTGAAGGTCTCTTCCAACCCAAACCATTCTGTGATATGTCACAGGAAACCTTTTCTCTAAAGGCAAGAGCTTGGACACCAACAGGTTTTGATGGGCTCTGAGACCTGCCAGGCCTTTCACCTTCTCTCACATGTCCTGTTTCCAGCAGCTCCAGGAACTGTTAGAGCAGCAGATTCCACAAAACCTGATCTTCTTAGGACATGCAACACAGGAAAAAAATTGCAAGGAGATCATGATCCTTATTAGTGTGTTTTTCAAAGGAGATTAGTCTCCTGTTGCTCCAATCCTGAAAAAATTCATTTTACCTACTTAGATGAACATTGGTTTTGCTTACACCTGGTGAGTAGGGCAGGGAACAGCAGAGTTCAGCTGTAGCACCCAGGGCACATACTGGGCATTAGAAGAAGTGTGGGCAGGGACTGGGTTTCTTTGGTTGGATGGGAGAGTCTCCATCTCAAGAAACTCTTAAGAACAGCCTGGATAAGTTTTGTCAGAAGTGTTTTCCCTGACTGACAGCCCAAGGAAAGGCTTAGGTCACTTCTCCTGGTCCTTCTCAGGATTATTTGTCATCAGTGCTGAAGGTCTGTGCTGTGTCAGGGTGCTGTGTTCCAAACTACTTGTCTTTTGGAGGTTTCCAGAATCAAAGTGCTCCTTGCAGTTCCTGGGAAAAAATGGCTTTCGGGAAACATATTTTGTTATGAGGGTCAGAGACTAACACCCTTCCCAGCATCCATAGCAACCTGCCTTCAGAATCTCTGCTTGGAAATCTTGTAATCTTGCTTAGACGCTTTTTGAACAATTTCCAGGAATGTTCTGCTCTTTCCCATTCACGACTACTAAATATATGCTCTGTTTGGACTGCAGACCCCAGTCTATTTTTATATTTATTGCCAGCATATTTTAATTTTTCTACCCTGGATAGAACAATTTGGTCTGTTCTTAAACCCAAGACCTTGCCGCCCCCTCTCCTGCCACTGCCTGATTTTGGCACCACTTACAAGGAGTTTATTATTCTGAAGTGCTTCTGTGTGGACAAGGACTGTGCCAGCTTCTGACTGACTGGAGACGGACTTAAAACCAGAAAAAAAATGGGCAGGAAAGAAAGGAAATCAGTTGTCCCTACACAAAGGACTAATAAAGGGTACAGAAGTGCTTTATCCTGTTTGTAAATGGTTAACTGAGTTTTGGGGTTGAAAACACTGTAATAGAGCAGTGAATTCCTACTTGTGGAGCATTTCTCATTCCTCTGGGTTGAAATGGCCAAAGGTTTTCATGTGTGAGGCAGAAAACAAGTGGCTGCTTGCTTTCCTGTCCTCCTGTGTGCTCATATTTAGCAGGGCTTTATTTATTTGATTAGGTGCAAGGAATATAGGCTCATTGTTTACACTGCATGAACAGGAATGGCAAAAAATAGATTTTTATCAGTGCTACTTTTGCCTTTGGTTGCTACCCTGGCCTCTGGAATGTTTATTTCTGCATCTGGTGAAGATTTAAGGGTAGGGAGCAGGATTTGAGAAAATATTCTCAGGCATGTGGGTAGTGAAGGACTATTCAATTTAAGCTGTCTTGATTAAGCTTATATATCTCCTTGTGACCTTGACATGGAAATTCCCCCTTTAAATAATGTTCATAAGTCTCCAAGGTCAAATCCAGGCTTCTGTGATGCAAAACATGACTAATGAAATTACTGTGTCCTGAGCTGACAACATCTTGCTGGGCTGCAAAAGGCTGAGCCCAGAGCAGTGCTGGGATGTCCCAGCTCTGCTGGGAACCTAACTCCAGCCTTTGGGAAGGGGGCCTAAAGTCAGAAACAATGACGTTTTTAAGTGTGGGCTGAAGCATTGTGAAGTTTCAGTCCCACAGGGACAGCCATGGTTCTGTCCCATTACTCCTTACTAACACCCACCACAGCAGCTGGCTTGGCTCTACTTAGTTATTTTTCCTCCAGACAAGGACTGTGACCTTTGATAGTGACAGAGGGAAACTCTCCCAGCAGTTCTGGTGCTTTAGAAATAAGGGAAAAGGAACCCAAGCCCTGAATCTGTTGCTACAGAAAAAATCCTTAATCCACCAGGGCAGGATGGTGCTGCAGAATTGCTGACTGGAGTTTCCAGCAGAAAGGCAGGGGAAGGGGTTAAAGACAAAGCTGGTGCTTGTTCCTCCATGGCATTATCTGTATGATTGCTTTTCATATCTTGTTTATTGTGGTTAGCGGAGCATCTAGCACTCTGTAGCACTATAGAGTGTAGATACAATAAATCTTGTCATTGCAAACAGCACACTTTTCATCAGAGCTCGAGGAATTGCAAGGTAAGCATTCAAAGGCAATCTATAGATTTAATTATATAGAAAGCCTAACCCGTGCGTAGATCTTAAAATAAATTATAACTGTGAAGACTGCATTATGTTCAGTTTTATTCGTATTACGTGTATTATCCTGTTTTAATTGTTGCGAGGACACGGGGAATGGCATTGCCAACCCAGTGTCTTCTGTGGTTTTGTATCAGCACTGAACAGCCAAGGATGCTGGTAATTTAAGGGATGAGGGTTTTTCAGCCTTTCTGACAGCAGTGTCTGTAAATTTACACTCCTGAGTTTTAAAATCTTCTCTGATGCTAATTGTAGCACCAAGAAATCCCATGGGGGGAAGGAAATCATCTCCGATTTTATTTACAGAAAGAGTCCTGTGACCACAAAGCAAAACACTGTGCATCAAAGTGACAGGTCCAAATTGCTCTAATCTCCACACTCGGCTCCTGGCACTGGGCTGGCCACAGCCTGTCCCACCCCAGGGACACTCTGCATGTCCCCCTGCCTGGGGCAGGAGTGAGGAGGCGACTTACCCTGCCAGCAAAAAACACCCACCCGAGTCCTGCGTGTTTGGGATTACAGCAGTTTCAGCAACTTTCATTTTTTCCTGACTTGTAAATCCCCCATCTTGGTGGTGCTGAAGTGTGGGCCTGGGGAAGTTGGCTGTACTGTGGTGTCCCAATGTGGGACTTTCTTCCCCCAACACAAATTTTGTGAAGGCTGTAGGAGTGTGAGGGGTGATGTGGGAGGCTTTTGCTGAGACTGGTGTTCCTGGGAGATGCTAATTCAATGAACCTGCTCTAAACAAGCTTCTGGGGGTTGAGCTGCTCTCCTTTGGGCAAGGTGAGGTTCACTGATGGTTTCCCTAGCTGAGGCCTGACAGGAGCTGCTCTCCCTAGGAGGGGCAGAAATAGGACTGTTAGAAATGGAGAGATGGATTTGTCATTGCCAATTAGCCACGAGACCAAGCTGGGTGAGAACAGTCAAACACCATGACATGATCTCTGGCTGGGAGAACCTGTTCTGGCCTTCCCAACCCAGGAGAAGCTCCAGGGTGGTAGGTAAATGTGATGTGTCACTGAAGTGTTTCACTTGGACACAGTCCACTATGCTTTTGGAGCACTCCTACGGACCATGAGTCAGGAGAAGGTTGCCCAACATGCCCTCAGGGCAGCATGTTGCTCAGACAGGTTTGTCCAGGAAGGAGCACCAAAAAATTCCTGCTGGAAAGCAGCAGAGCAGGCGGTGGATGTGCTCTAAATTCTCCACACCTTTCTCATCAGCAGCCCTGAGAAGGACTGCGAGGTGTTTGTGCCCATGTCACTGACTCACTGGTCACCCTGGGCTTATGGTGGGGAAATGGGGTTCACAGCTCTGCAGATGAAAACTGTGTAAAATTGCTGCCAGTTTATTTCATCGTCTTGGGCTGTAGACTGTGACTCAGGAGTTACTTCACAAGGGCTTTTGCTATTGGTGGCACAAGGAGACTCAGGAATGGTGCCAGGCAGGAGTGGAGGGGTCCCCACAGCACTAAAACTCACAGGTTTTGGTTCTAGTCCTGTTTTTCACTCATGACAGTGCCCGAAGTCCCCTGGCTCTGCAAACTGCTGAGTTTGTCCAGTGCTTTCATTCATCATTCTTTGTTGGACACAAGGATTTCCTACTTCACAGTGAGGGTTAAAAGAGAAGTAACTGGTAACTGTAAAGGACTCTGCTTAAATGGAGAGCAGTGTAAATATGAGATAAAAACTAAAAAGCACATTTTCTTCCATCTCACTCGCATGAAGTAAACCATGTCTGACTAGAAACTGTAGTCTAAAATCAATTACAGCTAAGCTGAAACAACAAAATGCATGTATTTAATTAGCACAAAAGCACAAATTTATTTCCATTCATAAGCAAGATGCTGAGGTTTCACTCCTCTCTCATTGTCAGCAGTATCACTCTCTGTGTTCCCCTTGCCAAATCTCCTGAGGTCAAGGGGCAGCAGCATTTTGGATTTAACACAGTTAAGATGCTGTAGTGGTTTGCTCCAAAATACTCATTACTGTTTACCTTCTGTGAGATAAGAATTAGGAGAAATGCAAAGCAGGCACCAAACTTGAGAGAATATAAAGAAGTTTATTAACAGACCTAAAAGGAGAAAAATAAAATCATACCACAACTTCAGAACACTTCTCCTCCCCACCTTCCTCCCTTCTCCCACTGACAATGTAAAAAGACAACCCTTGAGATGTTCAGTCTGTTTACCACTTCCATAATAACCTTGTTCAGTCCATTTTGGAAGAGGAGTCTCTCTTGCCCATGCTATGAAAACATTATCACAACGAGACAGCTGCCCGGGTTGGTTCTCTGCTCACATGCGAGTCCCTTCCCCCAACTTGCAGCTTTTCCCACAACTGCTTTCGAGGGTCCAATCTTGAATTACTGGGGTACAATTTTAAGGTTGAGCCATTCAGAAACGAAAGTTCTCTTCACCCATCTCGGGGAGAATTTCATCTCTAAGAACAGAGGCCCTTCTCCTTCCCTGGGAGCAAAGGGTCCTCCTCATCTTTATCTCTAGGACTATCTCTGGGAGCATCTCTAGGAACAGAGGTCTTCCCCTTTCCATGTGGAGTAAGAGTCCTCATCGCTTCCATCTCTCCCTGTTCAAACTTCTCACCAAATTACAGCTGCTTCAGCATCTGCCTATCTCAGCGCAGGTGCTTTGCTCACAAATACAAGCTGAACGCTCCACCCCCCATGCCTTCATGAGATTACAGTGGGTACTCTGATATATCATAGCTTTACAGTAGAATTTCAGCTTTAAGCATCTCCTCTTTCTCTTCCCTCAGGTTTTCAGCTCTTCACAGCACTGAAAGGGTTAATCTCACCCAGGCCTTGAAGCTGGAATTTCTCTTATCGCTGTTGCTCACATGATCTTTGCCGGACAGTGGTGGGCAGCTTTCGGCTGAATCTTGGCTGCACTGGAGAGGGGGAGCTGGGCCGCTCTGGCTGCCCACAGCAGGGCTGGGGGGGGTTCCGTGGGTGGATCAGGGCCCACTGGCTCCAGGATGGCCGTGGCCCGGCCTGGCCTGGCCCGAGCAGGGCCTGGGCTGGTCCCGCTGGCCCCCGCACGGGGCCCGCAGCCGCCTGTCCCAGCCGGAAACGAGAGAGAGCTCTGCCTGGGGTTTGTCTACTCTGAAGTGTGGATCACAGAGGCGGTCACAATTTTAAGTGGCTCAAAGAATTGTCCATATTCAAACTGGCCAACTGATAGGTTCTGTCAGGTCACAGAGGAGCTGTAAGCACCCCTTTGCAAGAACATCACTTCCGAGACTATGCTTTGCTAACCCATGACAAATGCTGTATGGGGTGAATTAAAAATATAATAATTGTCTGACAACTGCGCCAGTGATAAAACTTTTCATAACTATTTTCAGCTCTGTGCTGGGGTGATAGGATAGGCAGAGAATGGCTCAGTCCCTGCATGGCAGGAGCAAGGGGAGGTCACTGCCTGATCTCAGTGTGAGCAAGGGACCACCTTGGTGGGAACTTCTGCAGGCCAGCTCTCTGCTTCCCTTGCTGTGCTTTAACTTCATGGATTAGTTTTTTCAGCCATGTTAGTATACATTTGAGCAGCAGCACAAGAAAGAAGCTCTTTTGTTCATACACACAGCAGGAGCAGAGGTGTGTAATTTGTTTGTGTGGACTGGGGAAATCCCATCCCATGTTGTTTTTAATGAGGTGTTCTTAAAAGCTGGTTTTTGTGCTGATGGCAAACCTGTGATCAGAGCTGGTGTCAGCAGCTGTGCACACAAGGACTTGTGTGCTTATTAGTTCAACACAGGCATGTGATCATGAGGAGCCGTCTTTCCCAAAACCCTCCCAGGACCTGTCTGTGACCACCTCTGCCACTCCCTTTACTTCTCCTGCTCTGGTGGGAAAAGCAAAGTATCTGCTGTGACCTTCCACCTGTCCTAGTTTTTGGCAGAGCAGGAAAATCTCTCCCCTGCAGTTGATACTGATCTGGGTAGTTTCTCCTGTGCAGGATCGATAGCACTCAGAAGTTGGGGGCTGAGCTGTACCTTGTTGCTTGCACAAACCTACGTTCTTCAAGTCTCCAGAGGAAATCCCTGTCCTGATTCATCCAGACCATAGCTGGGGTGGTGCTGAGCTACCCTAACCTCACTGTTCTCTTCCCAGGGGCTTCTCCAGGGGCTGAATTCAGGATTAGACCCTGGGGACTTGTGCTGTCCCTGCTCCCTTGCTGGGCAGGTGTTGGGTTGGTGATAAATGGGCACAGTCGTGGCACTTGTCTTGCTTTCAGCACGCAGAGCTGGTTTGTAAATGGAGTGTTTTGCTAATGCAAGAGGAAATGGATGGATATTAATTGCTGTCTGGCAGTTTGTCATTTTTCATGTCGGTTATTGATGAAATATCAGGGACCTGAGGGAAAACAGCAGAAGAGACACAAATGTTAGGAACAACCTGAAGTTAGAGGAAAAACCCTATATTGGCTGGAAGCAGAAATAGGCTGCATTTTTTCCAGTAGATATACCAATATCCAAATATTTCAGCAATTCTTGGCTTCACCACACTGCTGCTCATACCACTGCTGCAAGAAAAACTTCTTCTGAAGGTCAAAACATCCTTTCAGTATTTCAAAATGAGTCATTTTGACCTTTCTTTCAATCCCTTTACATTCCTTTTATTGTAAAAGCCACAAATTTTTGGGGAAGAAACCCCCAAAACCTAAACCTCATTCAGCCCCAGATTGAGAGCAGAGCAATATAACTTTAGTTCAAATAGAGAGGGGCGTTGTTTTGGATTCCTGAAAGTTTTGCAAATTCTCTTTTTTTGCTTTTTTCTTTCAGCACATCTGCTTTCTTTAGGGGGATTGCAAACAAACTAAAATAATGATAATCATGCAATAATTTTCTCTGCTGTGGATGAATTCCTCTGCTGCAGTGGAAATGGTGGGTTTACAGATGTTGGACCCAGGAAACCCTTGAGTGGACGGAGCTTAGATGAAAAATGCTGGTACTTTGGTGTGTGCTGAATCCAACCAAACATCATTATGATCATCTTGGGTGAGCTCTGGGGAGGGGAGTTCTAATTACCCAGGTTAGGTCTTCATTTATTAACTGCTCCAATTTAGCATAATAATCCTGAAGAGGCAATGCTCCTTTGCCAGCAGTGGCACTCTGTGCTCCTCGTGGTTCAGAGGGGAGCAATGAGCAGGTACACATATTCAATGAAATTCATTAATTTCCTATAAACAGCAGAAGGAACCAAATTATTTTGCCCTCTACAGACAGAGTTACAGCTTCTTTAAAGATGCAGATCTACAACATCCTTTGGTTGGGGGAAAGTCCAGGGGAGAACAGAGAGTACTTGAATTGCTTTTGCTGTGAGTGTACTGAAAGGTTGGACCATAAAGGGAATATTCATGCTTTGCTCTGTCTGTTTGCACGTTGCATTGCTCAGTGATGCTGCCTAGCTCTCAGCATGCTATTTCATTTATACACACAATTCTAATAATCCTCACTCCGTGCTTCAGCCTCTTCTCCATTTTTCTTTTTTTTCCCCCAGTCCCCACATTCCTGGCAGTTGGAGTAGGTTGGGCTGTCCAAGAGCTGGTAGACAAAACAACCCTGTGCTCTCATCACCTTTAAACACAAGGAAGATAGAGGGTTTTCCTAGAGAAAAGGATTCGCTATTCTGCATTAAGTAGCACTCGAGTTTCACATCCCAAAAATGAGATTCTATCCTTCTCCCTGAGAGCAAGGCTGGGAAAAACTCTAAACAGACATAGAGCAAACAGTCACTGAAATGCATCACTCTTTTTTTTTTTTTTCTTTTCTTTTCACTGCTTCCCTACCCCCCACCTCTGAGGTAAACTGTAATTTGGCTGACACCTGGTGCCAGCCACACACATCCTATGTGCCATTAATATCCTTTGCACCCACTGGGCCCCTTATCCCCAGGAGGGGTGGCTGCATCATGTGTCCCCAGTATAACTGTGTTCCTGGGCAGGGGGAAATTCAGATTCCCCAAAACCCAGACGAGGAGGGATGAATGGGTTGCATAGGGCTGGTTTTACATAACCTCAAACCAAAAGTATTCATTACAGCCAGGATTTTGTGCAGGTGCTGAGACATGGGGGGTTTGTAGGTGATAAAGAAATGTTGGAAAACCTGCAGGAATTTTTTTTTAATTATATACTTGTGTGGGAAACTGTTGTTTAGACTCTTCTTGGAAAGAGTTACTTGGCATGTGTGGTGCGATGCCATTCAAGAAAGCCAAGCTTAGCTGGGCTTCTGGCTTGGGGTGATGGCAGGGGCTTCTCAAACAGGGACAGACAAACACCAAAGTGACCACACAAGACATGTCCTCTCCTTTTGGAGTGTCCTGAGGCAACCCTAGCTCAGCTGTCATGCCCCAAAGTAGCTGGAATTTAGGGTCTGCCCTGATGTTTTTGCAAACACTCCAGCAAAGCAGTCCAGAATTATCTCTCCCACTCCCTGGAGTGGGACCACGAGTCCTGTGGATGTCACTGTCACAGGTGAGAGGCACAGCAGAGCCTGGGGAAGGGACCCTGCGCGCAGCCTCCGAGCAACTCCTGCCGCCGGCGTGTTCCCGACTTCAAAGGCAGGAGCTGAGAGGTTTCTCAGAGCCTCAGCTTTGTTGTTCGTCTTCTCCAATGCTCATAAATTATCAACAAACAACCTCAGCTATCAAGTTGGTGAGGAGGACTGGGTAATTATGTTTGTGGTTCAAAATGAAGGTTGTCAATTTTAATTAGGGAAATCTGAGGGCACAGGGAATTTTTAATGTTACTACCTGAACTCTCGAGTGCTGCACAGAAAATAATTGTAAATGAAAAATTAATCAGGGCTTGGTAGGGAGTGCAAGGGATGCTCCTTTTCCTCCTATTTTATCATTTTGCTTTCTTTGAATCAAATTTGGGTCTAGTGATACAACTGCCACCAAGTTTGATTTTAATTACAATAAGGGAAAGGTATAGGCATGTACCAAAGGGTGATTTAAAGGGGAATCAGATTTTCAGAGCCCAACAATTATTAATATTTGAATATATTTCTCAGGTACGAGTTTCAGAAGCAAATCCAGTACCTGAAGGGTGCTGCTCCCTGGGATTCTGGTATCAGCAAGACAATCCTCAGCTGGTGCTTATGGCCCTGGTGCTTCCTGCAGGTTTCCATTGCCCTGATGCTCTGCTCTGGTACAGGCAGGGTTTGGGCTTTGCCCCCTTCCTGAGCAGGGTTCAGCAGTGTGCATGGAGGAATCCTAGGACTAAACATCATCCCTGTTCCTCCTAAAACTAGGGGAGTTTCATCCTTTAATGTCACCAGCAGCCAGAGGGGCTGTGGCTGTGTGACTGCAGTACCTGAAGAGCAGGCAAATGTCAGCCGATTGTGAGGAGTGTGCACTAAGTTTTAATCAGCAGGCCAGTGTCTTCTCCTAATTTATTTTCCTTCATTTAGACAGGATTTTCTGTATTGCATGTGATGCTGTGAATATTTATGATGAGATTGTTTTTTTCTTTTACTGCTGCTGTGATTAACTAATTTGATACTTCCCAAGGATGAGCACAGTGAAGGTTAAACCGATCAGGATGAATCCTTACCTGGCAGTATCCTTTGAGCATCAGCAGAATGGTTAGGTGTGATTTTGGCCTCTGGGTGTTCCCTAGGAAGGGTTGTTTTTCACAGCCAGACAACTCTTCCTTGCTTCAACTGCAGTTGGTACCAGCAGAACTGGGTCCTAAACAGCAGAAGGATGTTTTAGTGGGCTTAGATCAGCCCAAAGTGTTTCCAGGTGTCTGCCACATAGGTGGGTAAGGTCACAAATGAAGGGAGGAAAGGAGAGGAGCTTGTGTTCCCAAACCCCCTGGTGCTCAGACACCTCTGGGGCACTTGCACCTCACTTGGATGCTCACTCTGTGATTCTGAAAAGCTGGGAAGTGTCTGTGGTCTGGGAGAAGAACTCAGAGGATTTTTTTTTTTTTTTTTGCCAGTCAGGGTGACCCAAACATCACTGATGTATCATCCCAAATCATGCTCTGGAGGCAGCTGCCTTGCTGCCTTTCATGAATTTTGACTTCTCTTGCTGCAATTACTGATTTGCAACCAGTCCTGAGGAATATTCATATCGAGGAAAGCTGTAGCCAGATTAATTAGTTCTCATGCCACTGTACCCACAGTCAGCTCTTCAACTGTTTGATACTTCAGCATTTGGAGGGAAAATGTGCACAACAGAAATACTCCTGAGAGCCTCCACATTTGGGATGGTTTCTGCAAATTGCAGCTGATGGTGTTTCAGGCTTTGCTGTGATTTGGAGCTGGCAGGTCAAAGTCTGGCAACAAAACAATTTGGCCCCAAGATTTTGAGACTTGGGAGCACGATTAACACACAGTTACTTGGTTCCTATTTATTATCCTTGCTCAATACAACTTCATATCCGAAGATCTGGCCTATTTGTGGGTTTCTGATGTCATGAAGAGACAAGCTGCAGGATGCTGTCCTGTAAATTGTTTGGTGCCCTCAATTATTTCTCTCCAGGAGCCTTCTTTGTTCAGCTGCTTCCCAGGCGAGTGCCTGGCATTGTCTGGAGGGCAAAAAGTGCCGTCGTTCATCTGCACCACGGTGGAGAGCTTGTAAACTGTCTGGCTGCAAATGGGATAGAGGGTGGCAATTAAAATGTGCTCTCAGAACACAGAAAGAGGTTGCAGACAAGTATTTATTGTCTCCCAGGCCTTCAACAGGCTGGTAAAACATCAGAGTATGTTTAAAACAACAGCTTAATTAAATGGTACTACAGTCTTAATCTTGCCTGGGAAAATCATTGGCTTATTTCCTCTAAACTGTGCTTTTAGAGAAAGGGAAGGACGAGAACATGCACAGTCAAAAACTTGCTTGCCAAAAATACCCAAAAATGCAGCCAGGGGATAGAGCATTTGGCTGGGCTTTAGGACAGTGACCCTGGTTCTGCTGATGGCAGCTTCTCTGAGTTCCCCTGCTCTCTAGGTCTCCTTCTCTCTGTGCATGCAGAGGCAAAGCTGGTTTGCAAAGAGCAGAGCTGAACCAGGCAGCTGACACTGCCCTCAGTCCCTCCTGGGCAGCGCTGCCTGTGCCTAGAGGCCATGGGGTGGCTTGGTCTAAAAGAGCATTATGGGGAATAAATGGCAAATGAGTGAGGCTGAGCCTACAGTAAAACAGGGAGGAGAGGCACACGGTGCTTCCAGTCACAGGCTGGTGCTATGCCAGGCACAATCCAAACCATGTTAAACCACTGGGCAGTCACTGCTCTCCTCAGTCCTCCAGACCTAGGTGACAGGGGATAACACAGCTTCATCAGCCGGATTTTAAAAATGCTAATGAGCCCAAATTGAGCCTGGCTTTTCTCTCTGTGCCCAGAAATGCTTCTGCTTTTCTGAGTGCTGTTCACTGGGCTGCTCTGCAAAACATCACCTTTGAGCAGGGAGCTCTGTTAAACTAAGTGAAGGGCCTGTCCTCAGTTTCTGCAGTCTGATGTGGTTTATTTTTGGAGTTTCACACAAGTGTGCCAGTGGGCTCTGGAGGCTCTCCTTGCCTGTATGTGCAAGGAGAGTGTGCTGGCCACAAGTTATACGAGCACCCCAGCAAGAGCCAGCTATCCATGCCTTGGTGCAGTGCTTTGAGTGGTTTGGGTGCTTGTTACAAAGCTAATCCCAAAGATGACTGTAAAGAACCACAAGCGCCTTCCTCCCTGTCTGTTTGCATTTGTGGGATCTGACCTACTTCTTGTTATTTGTAACACAAAAGCCTCCCTTGTTTCCTGACTTGCAGTGAGCTGCTGCAGGAGTGCTCGGTGCCTGAGAGTCCCAGCAGCTCCAGGAGAGTCCCCGTGTCTTGCAGTGCAATGAGCTTCACCTTAGAAAAGCCCTCCAGGGAAGAAAGGTGGTTTTATGGGAGGCTGAGTTAACTGCACGTGTGGCAACCAGGACATGTCCCCAGCCTGGTATCTCTGTCCTGCCTCTCCTTGCACCTGAGCTCAGAGCCAGCCCTCCCACAGTCAGGGCTGTCAGGGTGTGGGGGCTGCTCCCTTTCTGCTCCCAAAACCCCAACATGTAAACCCTCAGCAATAAATCCTGCAAAACCATATTTTGTGTGGCCACAACCTCTATCTGTTTCTGAAAGGACAAGGATGGTTAAACCCCCTTGGGGTGGGGGAGCCCTTCAGTCTCTGTGCAGCATCACTTGGCAAGGTGACATTGCCAAGAGAAGAGGGGGATGTGGAAGGGCAGGAGTGGCTCCTGCGGCTGTGCCTCGGTGCAGGGCAGCAGCACATGCTGCTCCTCCTGGTTTGCAGCACCAGCATCCCGTGGCCGTGTGTGTCCCTGTGTGCCCATGGGGAGCTCAGCCCTTTTTTCTGAGGACATATATTTTGTCTTCCCTGCTGCCCATCCACCAGCAATCCCTGGCTGCCCTCTCCCTGGGGCAGAAGCAGCTGAAGAGGCACACAGGATGCACTGTGGAGTTTAGAACTGAGCCTGAACAGCAAGGAAACATTAATATATGCTCTTTCCCCTCGTAAATATTTCTTCAAAGACACTGCAGCTATCTGAGATGCTCCTACACAACAGCAAGTCATAAATGATGGCTTTCTTCAAGGAGAGTAGACTGGAAGTTCAGTTAAATACATCAAATTGCCTGTCAGAATAATCTTCCAGGAGTTGATGAGCCCAAAGATTAAATGGCATGTTATTTCTTCTCTCTGCTTTTTTTATCTTAGCGAAAGGGATTTGCAGTATATTCCAGAATCCATATTTTAAATGAATTGCAAATAGTTTCTAGTAGACTTGGCCTATATGAAAAGATTATTACCCAAAACAACCCCTCTGTCAGGGGGAATGTAGGTTAAAGAAAAACAGGAATGTAAATAAATGTAAAGCCTTTACAGTGAATTGTGCAGGGGCCATATTTATTTTCTCTTGAATCCCCAAACCTGGCTTCCTATGCAATTAAAGGGTCTAGCTCTTCATTGTAAAACATACCAGCATTTTTTGTGTGTGTGTGTCATCAGTAAATATTTGGGCTGAAACTGTTTAAACATAAGCTTTCAATAATGTCTGTTTTGCTTTTTCTCCTGTTCTCTGGCTGAGCATTGGTTTGAATTTCCATAGACTAAAAATACATGATTTTATTTGAAGAGCTTAGACATCTTGTTCATTTTGCTGTTTAGCAATTTCCAGGAAAGTCTAATCCTCCCCTGACTGATGTTCAGCATCATGCAGTCAAACAGGGATACAGGATGTGCAGCAAGAAGTTGTTATTCTTAACCACAGTCTTCAGGTACCTGAGCCCACCGCTGACATCGTTCATCCACCACATATTAAATTCCATTGCCCTAACAAAAACTCCTGCTACAGGCTGGGAGCAAAAATGGTAACAAATAGATGCAAAAGGGTGATAAAAGCCAGCAGTGGCACAGGCTATGAGAGGCACATGGCAAAGAGAGAGATTGGTAGCTGTCAGTCCTGATTTTCAAGATAACAGCCTGACTCTGAGGCGCCGTTCCCACATTGTTCCTGTGTGAACACTGACAGGGAAGGATGGCATGTGCCCAACCCATGGCTTCAGCCTTAGCTGTGATGCTTATCCATGTGTTTATCTGGAGCTCTGAATTTCATCTCCCCTTCTAGGATGTTTTATAGTGATTTCTTTAATTTATTGAAAGACCTGTAGGGTAAATAAGCAGGGAGAGGAAAAGAAAAAAGCTTCTGGGGGATTTCCCCATTTACTGTGCTCCTGGATGTTCATGTAGAAGTTTAAAAGTACCATTAATTACAGGCATCTAGAAAGGGCCATAATCATCTGTCATTCATGGTGACAGGATGACATCTCCTGTTTGGATGTTTCAGCACTATCATTTACAAGCTCAAGAGCACAGGCTGTGATGATAACTGTGTCTGACAAGCTCAGGAGATGAGCTGAACATTTTGGATGTGTGTGTGTGTACAGGGGAGGTGGTGTGGCAGCACAGGTAAGTGTTAGGGCCTTCCACAGATGAAGAGCAAACAGGTATTTTCATTATGAGCAACTTTTAGTTTGGATAAAGGTGGAAAGAAGCACAGAAGAAAGAAAGCACTGAAGGTGGAGTACCTTGTGTACTCTCCATACAGCTTCTATTGCAGATTCACCACCACATCCAAAGTCCCATTAAGCCAGATGTTGTAACACCCAATGACATTAAACTGCTCCAAACAGCCAACACACAAAGTGTGATAAGTTTTAAAATTTGGCAGCTCAGTCATGCACCTTATTCTTGCTCAATTTCCACTTTTATCTGGAAGCACATGAAAAAAAAGCTTCCCCTTTTCATGGACCAGGGTCACAGGCTGCCCACTGGCTCAGTGACCTGGCTAGAAGGGGCCTCTGTGGAGCTTAACTTCATCCTTTGCTTCTGGAAATCTCATGGATTTTCTTGCTTGCAGTATGAGTTCCAGGAGAAATGCTTGTTTGGAAAAATAAACAAACAGTAGTAGCTATTAAGAGTTGGTCTGTTTATTCCCTCCATCTATGGTGTTATGATTGCAGCTGTCATCAGAATCTTGCTTGCGAGTGCCTAAACTGAGTAAATTGGACTGGAGAGCAGCAGGGGCAGGAATGCCAGACCCAAATAATGGGTTCAGCATGCTGAGCCTCCCCAGTTCAGGACTGGTAGGCACCCACATGCAGATGAACAGATGGCCAGTATCACATCTCTGCAGAGCAGGGCCTCAGAATGGCAGGTCTTTTTTTGTCTGGGTGGGTATTTTCCCTCCTGTCAGATATCAATCTCATAGAGAGCTGACATCTCACATATCCTTCCTGGCTTTAGCTTCTCTGTGTGTCTGCATAAGGTGGGTCTGCTGGCTCCTGCTCAGTTCAGAGCAGAGTAGGAATTGGGAGACTCTGCCTGCATTGCTGCCTGCCCCACAAAATGTCCCTGCCTGCCCCACAAAAATGTTCCTGTGTGCCCTTGTCACCCGTCTGCTGCTGTGGCTCATCCCTGCAGTGCACTGCAGGTAGATCACAAGCCTGGGGTTGGTCACGTAGCTCAAGTGTGTGAGGGATGCAGCATCTTCATCACTCTTGATTAATAATGTGTCAAGAGAGACAAGAGCCACTTACCTGTGAAATTCACTAATGACGTGTTGTATTAATAATAACACAAATGAAGAACAAAGAACAAAAAAAACCCCCAAAAAATCCCCATCCAACTCTAAATCCAAGTTAAATAATGTAAGGAGTGTCTCCTGTGATCATCTCACTGTAGATTAGATCAATAACAACATCTGAGTAAAGCCAGGAGAGTGGCTCTGAGCCCAGAGCTCTGCAGCAGTGGCAGTATTCTCAGCCCTTATCGTGGTTTACTACAGAAATGTTTTCCCTGTGCATCACAAGATTCCCTGGCTGGCTCATATACAGCCATTGTTGAAATAAATATTTCGTTAATTTTTTCTTGTTGGAGGAGAGATCAAGCAGTAATTCTTTGCTGCCACCTGGAAAGAATATGCAAAGCCAGTTCTTCAAAAGGTCAGACTTACACCAGACACTGAATTTATATAGAAAAGGGAATCTGTGCTCATTCTCCCTTTGGGTGGATGCTTGACATCACAAAGTTTGGTGTGCATAGTATTTTTATGCTTGTGGAATAAAGTTTATAATGTGGACTCTTGAGAAAGCTTGTAAGAATCTCTGCTGGATCTTGACATGGCGTTTCTAACTAACATGATGAATGCCTTTGTTTGCTGTGTTTATTTTTCTCCCTCAACTGAACCAGTCTCATAGTGTTTATTGTGTAGTTCATTATTTATACCGCAGCATTCAGCTGCCCTCATCGGATCAGCTCCCTCTGTGCAAACACACAGTGAGAAAGTCCCTTCTCTAAAGAGCTTTAGCCATCGGTGCTAATTAGAAGACAAAGGTGCCTGCTGCTCTCCCGTACTTTGTTCTCGCTCACAATAACAGGCACTTTGTTTTCCGCGATGTCCCAGGAGACAATGGGATTGTACCTCCCACGGGTCTTTTGCCAGGAGTCACCGCCCCAAGGGTGCAGGTTCAGAGCGCCCATGGAGGATTTACCCATCCTGTGAACAGATGAGGATTTGCAGCACACTCCTCGCCTGGAAGATGATGAAGTTCTGGCATGTCTTTGGGGTTTTTTAACATAAAATAAATATCCCAGCCGTGGGAGGTTGTCATTCAGGTGCCTTTCTGTTGGGCAACCAAAGCGACCTGGCTTTTCCTGACAGGAATGTGGCAGGAGCTGAGGTCACAGCAGTGCACTGCAAACACTCTGCTTCATTTCAAGGACTCAAAAGGATTTGGGCTGCAACTTCTTCTGCCATCTTTCTTTATCTTCTACATTTCCAGTTTCTGTTTGGGAAGATATGAAGGAATGGTTTCCCACGTTTCTGATTATTACACAAGGGGAGTGCAATATACAATGAGAGTTAAAATGATTTATAATGTGGAATGCTCCAAAGGATACACAACACAGAGAATGAGAGAACTGCTGGAACACAATCTTTTGGCAGTGCATGAAAGCCCAGCAATGGTCTTGGAAACTTATTGATTCAGGGATTAGCATGAAAGGCATCCAGCTAGGATGCTTTGTTCTGTTTTGGGTGGCATCACTGGAGACCTTGAGGAAGGTCAGCAGATCACACTGACTCTCAGTCATTCCAGCTGGAAGTTGGGCAAGAAGCAAAGACCTCATGGAGGACCAGATGCTGTATCCACACTTACTGTTCCAGGATAAACAAAAGAAGAAAATGCTTTTCATTTGTTTGAGCAGCTGTTGTTCTCCAGTGACTCTTCTTCTCCATCATTTTCAAATGCAAATTGGCTAACTGGCTAACTGTACATATTTCAAATGACAAAGATAAAGAATAATTTAAATACATAATTCTGTTGCCATTGAAATGGCATCAACCATGCTTTGATAGAGCAGTCAGAAAGGTTATGAGTGTAATGACACAGAAAAGGCCGGTTGTGCTAGCCAGGCACATCTCCTGACTGCATTACACAAGGATTTTTGAGAGAGGACAGAAAAGTGACACCATGAAATAAGACCTGGAGGATCTGAAATGGTTTTAGTTTTGTACAGCTGCTGTGACACTTGCTTCCCCATTTCCCTCCCAGCTATTTCTGCAGTGGTGGCAATCTGATGTGGCCAGAAATGCAGACTTGGCAGCACAGACTGGGTGCAAGGAATCCTCTGTATCTTAGAGGAAGATAAAGCCTTGTCAGGCTAGAAGCAGAAGGCTGATACTTTGCAGTGTAACTCTCCTCTGAGCCCTGCACAGCCTTGGGAGTGGGATGGGTGATATTGAGACCACACGAGATCCAGTCCTGTGTGCAGCCCTGGGCACGACATTCCTGCCTGGCAGCAGCCCTGCCCTCACCCCGAGCTGCTCCGAGCTCTGGCTCCTGCACCTCGAGCACAAAGAGCTGCACATCCACCACTGCTGGTGCCATGGGGCAACTGCTCACCTGGGGACAGCCCCGTGGGGACACCTCTGTGGGGACACCTCTGCAGTTGGAGCAGTTCAGTCACTGATTTTTAGGAAGTTTTCACAATACACAAAGTCTGACTGCAAACTGTACAGCTCCTTAATTAATGACTTGCTGGCTTCCTTCCCAACTCACAGCTTCTCCATTTAGTCTATTCCAGTCACATACACTCTCAAAGCAGCTTTGGCTTTTACAAAGGCAATCCAATAGATGAATAAATAACAATAAGCTCTGGCTGAATGCATTCAGGAAACTTTTGATAGGAACTAATTTATTTTACTTTATTATTTAGCAAGCCAATATATAAAATTACCTATCACAACAGCAGATGAGCTGATGCACTCACTTCCTGTTAGCTTTTGGTTGCTGCTATTGAAAGGTTCAAGTATATTTTTTGTGAGGGAGTTACGTAAGAAAGAGGTTTTTTTAAAAGGCAAGATATTTTCAGAGTTTCCTGACAACTGAAATAGCCCTGTATCATCAAGCCTTTAAAGTAGCTAAGCTTCATCTTGAAAAGCTTGCACTGTCGACTGGTTTAAAGGAAGACACCACTGAAAACCCTTCATAAAGATTGCAGCTGACACCACCTGTCCTCAGGTGCAGTCAAACATCCCACCACACGGGTGAAGTGTTCCCAGGGAATGGCTGTGCCCCCCAGGAATGGAGCACCATCTTAGATCTCCCTATCCTCATCTCTGGAAGCAGAGCCCATTGCACTGGCTCATCTCCCCTAACATGAAAAGGGAGCAGCACACACAGTTGAGAGTGAAACCCCAAATTAAATACTATAAAAGCAAAATATTCTTTGCACGTAAGTTCTTCACTTGGGAAGGTAATAGAGTGTGCATTATCCCTGCTAGCTGTGCTGTCCTTGAAGGGCACTGGTGTTTCAGGCAGTTTCTGGGCTTCTCCCTCCTGCCAGAGGCTGCAGCATCATGTTCAGGTTTGTGTGACAGAAAAACTTGTCACAGGCATGTGGGTAATCCTAGAAAGCAGGAGGACTAAAATGAATCTCCAGTAGTTTGGCTGTCCATGCACCACACTGAGTCTGCTCTGACAGCACAGTGTGGACAGACTCCCTGGAGTCAGAGGAAACCAGACAGGGCAGCAGAAAGAGCAGCCAAATACTTTCCCCTGGCTGTAAATAGACACTACTGCATAAAACATTTTGGTGGATATAGTGAGTTTGCATTCCTGAAAAATACAGTTACAATGCTAAGGGTGAAAACTGGAAGAACAGTGGACTCATTGGTTTTGGATCCCCAAGATGTCCAGTAAAGGAAAGCAAATCTTCAGTAATTCCAACTATGGTAGAGTTTTTTTCATCTTTAGACATTTTCTATTGTATTCTGATCTCTCTGCTAGACAAAAGAAACAGCTTGAAATGCTTAGGCCCCATTCCTGAAAATAAGAATCAGTTAAAGGCCTCAGTACCTGAAAAAATGTGGGGGCCTTTGCAAGAGCCATGACTATATTTCTATATGGTCATATTCTCTGAAAATCTTGTTTCGTAGAAACAAAAAACCTGAGCATGGGTAACCCTGAAAATTTTATGGTGGGTCCAGACAGTAAAGAATTATTAATGGAAATCTGTCTATTGCATACCAGGAGATGCTGAAAGTTGAGTGTGTCACACGCTTGAGCTGCTTTATTTGTACAGTCATTTATTCAGCAGTCATCCTGGTAGTTTTTCTACCCCTTCAATTTTGTGAAAATGTAGAACATGACACAGTTTCTTTACAAAGCTATGTGTGGTTATATAGAAATTAAACTCATCATTACTCATAAAGGCCACAATATGCAAGGAATTTGTTGGTATATTTAAGACTTGGAATGACATTCTGTTCCATTTTAGAACATTTAGCAATTAGTTCATCAGGAGATGTGTCTAAAAAGTCAGTAACCTGAAGATGAGAGTTTGGTAAGTAAAGGCAAATACACAGTTCTTGGAGAGAAAATAAATCGAGAAGAAATCAAGATCTTAGTAAAAGAAATCCATAATGGTGTATTTTCTTCCAGTGTATTTAAGAAGGCACTTAAATGGCCAAGACTGGCCAATGTGTAAAATAGAAAGTACTCAGATACAGACAAGTCAATTTTAAGACAGGGTAGATTAAGTGACTTTGAGTCTTAACAATGTCCCCAGGGTTCAAGGGGATAAAAAGAAGAGAGATGCATATCCAAAGTAAATAGAATATTGAGTGTACTAGAAAGAGCTACCACCAATTAATTTCTGGGATTAATGGCAATGCAGAGCAATGTGATATATGTCTGGGAGAACCTGTGGAAGAGAAGAATGCCCAGCAGGGAAGGGCAGTGGGGAAAAAATTGTCCTCCTCTGTTGCCATCAAATATTTGTCCATCTCTCCAAATCCTTCCTAGCTCCCAAAGGCACAAATGCCAAGCTGTGCCTGGCTGTCCAACTGCCTGAGTAACCAAGCAACTCCAAATATATATACACACACATATACACTATATGTCTTCTTTTCCCTCCCATATATAAATATAGGCAACAGTATCCTGGCTCGGATTCTTAAACTGGTTTCCCATTTCTGTGATTCCCTCCCTGAATACAAGCTGGATTTTTGGTGGTTTTTTTGTTGTTTGTTTTTGGGTTTGATTTTTCTGGTTTTTTTTTTGTTTGTTTGTTTTTGGTCAGTGACCAAAAAATATTTTGCTACCTTTTGTGAACAACTTCCTGTGTATTTTGGTTCTGGCCCTTTACACCCTGAGCACCCCACAAGCCCTTCTTCCCACTCCAGCAAAGCCAGGCTGTAACTGAGGTGGTTGTCTCCTGCTCTGCAGCACAGCATATGCACTTGCAGTGATAATTCCCAAGACAATTGAGCTGTGCTTTGAGGAATTAGTTAAACCTCCAGCTCTACCTAGAGCTGAGGGGTTTGTGGGGGTGGGGATTCTGCATGAAAAGTAGGCAGCATGAGACAAATACAGAAGCTGTCAAGGGAAGCTTATTTCAAGCCTGTCCCCCCAAACCCACCAGTCTATTATTCCAACCATAAATTTGTCCTTCGGTGTTTGTTTTTCTTGTCTTAGAGTCTGAAAGGCCTATTTCTAACATTGTGAAGCCTCAGCTGTCATATCTGCTTTCCTCTTATTGCAAGCTATGCACTGAAGCACCGTGCCCTTTCATATCAAATACATCATTAAAATAGAGCCTTTTTCCTGTCAGAAGGAAGCTCTGGGTGCAGCTATTCAAGCATTTTCTTTTGCAGCCAAGCCAATCTAAGAGTTCCCACCTTCTGACCTGTTTCTGCCCACACGTACAGTTTCCCTCCCCTCACGTGTACCTTAGGGGGGGAGAATAGGGGGGGCCCCCATGAATATGATCCTTGTGGTTTAAAACCAGTGCTCTGAAAACACGTCTCAGCATATCAGAGGGGGCATTGACCCCTGCCATGGAGACGGGGAGTGTGTCCTTGTAACCACACCTTCAGACACAGCTAAAGGCTGTTTCTGCTGCTTACAGGCACTTCCCAAAGAAAAGCCTGCAAGCAGTGGAAAAACCTGACCTGAAATCTTTATACAATTCTCCAGCCGCCAGCTAGAGACCAGAACCATTTACTTATCTTTAATGGCACCCTCTTTAGGCATTTCCTCAAACAAAATTAACACCCTTAAACCCCCAAATCAATTCATCTTCCACATTTTGCTATGATTAAGCAGCATGCTGTTATTTATTTAATCCTCTCTGGAAACAGCAGAGTTGCTGTGAAAAGAAGAGCTGTATTTATTTCCAGGCATTTTAAATTCATTACAACCCTGTACTCATAGATACATATGAAGATTTATATCCTTAGTACAGAGAAACCCATTCAGTGAAACAAAACACAAGCATCTAAAACACAATCCAGGGTGAGTCTCCAAAGCTGCACTGCAGTCTCGTATCCTCCTGGCAAGCACAAACCTCCCAAAAGACTACAGCCCCCAGCATGCACTGAATCCAATGGCATTTCTGGAACCAGGGTGACAGCTTGCATGAAGAAGCAATTAACCTGCCTTGGCAAAACAGGGGGGAGTGGGAAGAATCATGGCCACAGCTGCTACATATTCCCGAAAATTCGGTGCAGCTGCCAGCTTGCAAGACAACCCTGCACGTTCAGCTTTCAGTGAAAATTTGCAAGCTGTTTGACGTGCTGGTTGTCAGGGGGAAAAGGGATGCTATAAACGACTTGTGGAGGGCTCGCTAAATGCTGTGATATCCCAGGAAGGTACCTAAATGCAAAAAAACACCTCTGTGAGCAAATGCTAGTGGGGCGTGATTGCTTCGGAGAAAATGCTCTAAGTTGGACTTGCAAAGGAGCACAACAAAAGCTGAAATGTGTCACAATGGGTGTTCGCATCCAGAGCGCGCTAATGAGCTGTTCCACCTAATGAATGAGCCCGTGTTCGATGTTTTGGGGACAGTGCCAACAAGCTGCAGCTCTGTGACACACGTGCTGACCTCCCCCCGCCCCAAAGGGGTTTTGTGCTGCTGCCAAGCTCGGGGCCAGTTTTGCCAACCAGCTGCCACCGCAGGGCACAGCGGGTGCCTCGTGTCATTGCCACCCTGCCGGTGTAGCTGGGCGCTTTTTAAGTGCGTATGAAAGTTTGGCTTTCTGTAAACCTGAGAGTTTGGGAAGAGAAACAGCCTGGCCAGCAGAAAAGAGCTGGGTTAATTAGATTTGCATCACCAGTTGCATCGTCAAAGTCAAATCTCTTCAAGCCATTCCTGTTCTTTTCTGTGGGGTGAAGATGCTGGAAGAGAGGTAACTTAACTGGAGACAATAAATCATCTTTATTTTTACCTTTTTGCAAAATCTTAAAAATAGAAGTACCCATTTGTTTTTTCTCTAGTCCTGTCAGAGTTAAGGACTTGGGTGTGTATTTGTACAAGATGTACATGTACATCTATAAAAATCTTCACCTCCTCTTCATCTCCCCCACACATACAGACTCACTGCAGCACTTGAAATTCTTCAGTTGCTTGCTAAAAAAATGCTCTGAAGAGTGATCAAAGGTTAATGAAAAGTTCAGCCAAGGAGCAGACCCCAGCAGAGACAGCAGTTCTTTAAAGCTTTCAAACAACTGACAAGAAACCATCAATAAGTATTTGTGGTCAGGGATAAAGAGAAACATCTTTTTGAACATATCCAAGCATGAAACCTCCGTGGTAGTTACCTTATAATATTATCCCTACGTGTCAAACCATGTCATTTTTATGAAGAAGACTGATTTATATATGACAGCAGCAACTTTTTACAGCCCTCAGGGGCTATGACTTCAATAGCTAAGATCCAAGTAGTAGTAGAAGTGTAGTCTACAACTTCCATACCAAATGGCAGTGGGAGGAAGATGATTGTTGTGTTTTCAATCCTGTTACCAGACTTTAAAAAGTATTGCCTGCAAGTGCAGTCAATTTGCTTTTAGGGCTCAATGAAAATGGACTTTGTGGAGCAGTGCTTTTTTATTATTATTATTTTTACTCCTTTTTTCTGTGTTTCTCATGCTTTAAAATAGAACTGTCTTGAAAGTAGTTTTTGCTTAGATGCCTAGGAAATTTTTAAGGACATTTATCTATGTTTTGCAAATGTTCCTGTTATAAAATTAGTGTACTTGTGTTGTTCATGTTCCTTGAGCACTGGGAGCTCCACTCACGTGCACTGGGGTACCTCAGTAGTCTCAACAGCAAGTCATGAGAAAGAATCATCACCTCACGTGGGCTCTGCTTTGTGTTGTAACACCATGGTCAGAGGGTTGGGGTTCATGATGGGGGACGATCTTGGAGAACATGTGCTGGAGGAAAAGATTGATTCATGTTCTCTGGGGCTAATTATATGGTGGATGCTGATGGACTGGACCAAGACCTTAGTATCTGTAAGGTATTTGTAATGGGAGTTTATTGTTATACCTATCCTGTTATTGATTGACATGGTAGTGACAAGACATCCGGATCCTACTGATTAATTTAGATATGTTAATTGAGTGTGTGTTCTAAACAGGGTTTGATGCACTGGTGCATTTTTTTCTTGACTTTATTTTCCTGTCGCCATGGTGCTGTATATGTAAACATGCCTTCTTTAAAAATATCAAATATGAAAGCAGATTTAAAGCATTTTAGAACGTAAGTGCTGGGATCAGAAAAACATGTGTGGTGTTTTGACATGAGCTGAAAATATATCCAAAGGCTCCTTTCCAGCATGCTGACAAAATATATAAATTAGCCTGGCAAAGGTCTGGCTCCCACCAGAGCTCCCAGCTCCATGCAGAGCAGCCAGAGCCAGTGGTATGTGGTGAATTAACATTTTTCTAGCAAAGATTGTACCTGTGGTTGTCACAATAAGGACCACAGGGAAGGCAGCAGCTCACTGCCCCTAAATTCAGTGATAAATTAACATTGCTCTGTGCCTGGCTGTTACAGTGGTGGCTGAGAAACCCCCACAGTGGCCTTGGCTATTCCACCAGTGGGAAGAGAGAGAGCAGAGTCACCCCTCAGAGAGGAGCAGGGAAAGACAGCACTTCCTAAGGAGGAGTCCTGAGCATCACATCTCATATGCACCAGCACTTCCCTCTTAAGGAGTCATTCAGTGCTTCTAATTTTAGGCCCATCTTTATCAGCATTGAGAACCCTGGCCCTAATAACACCAAAGTCACAGAAGCACCACAAGAAGGAAATTAACATTAGGAGTGTAATTCCTTTTAAAGGAATTACAGATTAAATTACAGATTCTGTGATGTACACTACTAATTCCTACAGATGCTCTGGAAAAGGCCACTTAGAGTGTTTCTCAAGCATGCTAGGACTACTGGTGGGAAGTTCAAATTCAAGGCATTAATATTATAGCTTAGCTGTTGTATCTACAGCAGAAAGGGGCCATGTGGTCTTTAAAAGTAATTTGAAAAAAAACCCTTCCCCTAGAGAGATCAGCTTGTTTCTCCCAGGAATTCTCTGCTCCCAGAATTGATGGCACACTCATTCACGTTCACATCTTGTCTGTTCCGATAAAGGCTGAAGGAAAATCTCCCAAAGGAATGTGTGTGGCTGCTCTAGCACTTGTTTCATCACTGCACCTTGTTTGTGCTACCCTGCAGCTCAGGCTGGTGCACTGCTGGCAGTAAAATACCAAAGATCAAGCTGGAAATCAGGTCAGCCTCTGTCTCCATTTCAGCTGTTCTAATTGCTCCATAGGACAGCTAGGCACAGAGAGCTCAGAAGGTTCACCTTTGCCTTTGGAGTGATCCCCCCTCTCCACACGGCTGGATCTAAAGAGGGGTTACATTTTGATTCTGAGAGCTATTAGCTGGGTAAATTATTCCAGCTGTAAACAATCCCTCACCTGGGTCACTCCATCTCCCTCCCAGCAGCTGGAGGTGGAGAGGAAACATCTTTTAACTGATGAGGGGCCCTGAATCACTGCCAGCTGTGCACTGTCCCCTCCTGCCACACACTGTCCCAGATGCTTTACAGCTGTGCTTTAGTGACCTCGCAGTTCAGGGGATGTAGTTGCCCTAAGGTGTGTCTGAGGGGGATTTCTCTCCTTACTACTTCACTGTGCACTTTCTGAAGCTCTCTTATAGCACGTGTGGCTCTTCAGTCATAGGTAAGCAGCAGTCCTTGGGTTAATTTGGTGCTGAGTGCTTTCACTTAGTGTTTCACTTCTGAGGGTTTTGAAGTGGATGAGATCAAGTGGGTTTTTTCCCCCAGTTTTTTCCTAGACTTGTGTGAGTATTCTGTGACCACCTGCCAGGGAAGCAGGTCTGTGTCCCAGGAAAAGTAAAAGTGGGCTGAGATTCTCCCATTCTTCACAGACAGCTAAAAAACCTGAGACTTGTGTTTACTTTTTATTATGATTTCATATCATCCTCTGTAAAACTAACCACAGTTACTGTCTGTAGGTTACTTGGGCATACAAAAAAGCTTAGTGACATATGGTCATATTAATTCATGTATTACTGGAACTTTCTTTGTCACACTTCTACTGGCTTCTTGCTCACAGTCGTTATATTTGGACTTTGATAGTGTCTATAAAATAATGATTGCTTGGGAAGTGGGTGAAGTTATAAAAGTACTTAGCAGCTCTTGGGGGGCAGGTACCTAGTGATTTTCCAGAAGTGCTCCACATGTACTGTACTGACAGCTTTGAATATACAAAAAGTTGAGCAGATGAAGAAAAGGTGTTTGATCCTGAGGTAGGGAAAGTACTTGACCTTTGTGTCTGCTGCACCCTCCTGTCACTCTGAGCAGTCTCTCACTCCTGTAGGATACATGACACATTTACAAAGGACCTGTTTTGCACCTGAAATAAGAAAGGGGTTTTTGTGGCTCCCTTCAAAATGTTCTGAACTTCTAAGCTATTCAGGTCTTCTTTTTGTTTATAACAGTTTTCTCTTGGTGGAGTTCACAGCAGTTTATGGTGGTTTGTCCTGATATAGGAACAGAGAACTTATATAGACCAGGACTTTGGGGGAAAAAAAAAGATTTGGAGAAGAAGTAAATCTTCCCCTGGTTTGGTGTGACTGTAAGTTTCTGGGGGGTCTGGAGAGGGGTGTGTGGAATTGGTAGTGAAGTGTTTCTTGGGCTATTACTAGTGACTAGTGAAGGGGTGACCTGAATATTTGCTCTAACTCTCCTTGCCTTGTTGAGGGTCTCTAGCTCACAGCAGAGCATCTCCAAGGTCCAGAACAAAGGACTCAGTGTCTCACTGCATAGGAATTACTTTCTTCCCAGTGTGTCTCATCTGCGTGTTCCAGGTGTGTGCAGCCAGGCAGGGGCTGCCTGGGCTCTGTGCCCTGTAACCCCAGGATTCTTGCAAAGGGGGGGGACTGTCACTTAACTGACTTTAATGAAATGACATCAGAAAGTAACAATTGAGGTCTTTGCCTAGAACCTCAAAGTTCCTTGTTTGGATGCTAGGAATGGACCTCACATGAGATGTTCAGGCAATTCCTCTACTTAGGAGAGCTGAAATCTCTATCTGAAGAATGAAGCCACATGTGCTAAGCACTGAAATTATTGGCTGGAAAAACACAAGTAATCCATCAGAATTAGGTACTTTATGAGAACTCTGGACCTCAGTTAGACATGTGCATGTCAAAATTCCAGCTGGCTGGCAAGGATTGTGGGAGCATCCAAAAAGCTTACCTCTTGAAACATTTGCTTTATATCAGCCTAATCTCTCTGGATGGTAAATATCTGGTGTATTCTCTGCTCTCATAATCAGGTTGTTTTACCTTGGTGAAATGGAGAAGACAATCCAACCTTTGTTTCTGATGGTTACTTTTCATAAAAGATAATCTATCATCCATCTCCAGCAAAACCAATTATATTCTTCCATATTACATTTCCAGTCATTTCACAGTTGTCTTTTGTACCGTGTAAATGGAGCATAAAGACTGTGGTAAGTGCCAACCCTGGTAAAGTGAGTCCTGTTTCAGTACATTATGGTTGATTTTCAATGTTTCTTGCTGTTACTATACATTTCTGTCAAGGAGGAGGAGGTGGATGCTGTCTTACCAACTGCTGAGCTATTACACAGGTGGTTTACATTGTGGTTTCCACTGATAGCAAATGTTGTAGTTGGAGATGCAAAATGGCTTCCATTATAAAATTCTGACTCAGTGTTCTCATCGTTAGCCTTGGGATGAAAATTGTCTCCAAACAGAATGAAAGCAATAAGAAAATAAATTATTTGCCCTACCACAGTCCTCTTATTGTGGAATTTGCTTCAAAACCTCTGCTCAGTTATTGAAACCTTAATTTTTCATAAACATGGGGAACTGATACTCTGCAAGTAGCAGAACTAATACAGAACAGCTTCTCACCAGTGAGCAGGAGTTACTGAGCTGCTCTCAGAGCCAGGATGGTCCTGTGAAGCCATCAGTATTGTCATATTCCAACTATGTTGTACCTTTGCTAATGAGCCCAGGCAGTTTCAGGCTGGCTTCACATCTGGGCCATGGTCATCCTGCAGGGCCCTTAAGGGGCTTGATAGCACTGTGTGCCCTGTGCAGCAGCACATACAGGGTTAGGAACATGGGAGAGATGTGACTGAGGAAGATGTACATGAAAAACAGATCTCTTGTACAGATGAACTTCCTTGGGTCCTGGGCTTCTTGATAAGCTCAGAACTTACTATGAATGGAACATTCCCATTCACTGTTCCATTCATAAAGAAGAAAGGAGCCAGTTTTGTTGCCCAGGGTTGCCCACTCCCTTTGGAACGGTTGCCCTGCTGAGCTGGTTGTGGGTAGTGGAAAAAGTGGTTGGATGCTTCTGCACAGCTTGGTAGATGTGCCAGTTTTCATTCTTTTTCTAGGGCAGCCTCCTTCACATCAGGATCTTGCTTTCACTACAGCAATCCAGAGGACAATGTTGTCTTCCCAAAGTCAAAGGCAGGGCGAAGGTAACTGGAGCAAGGAGATAATTCTTTAGCAGGGGTTAGAGGGCAATGAGAGGATGAGTGTGTGCTCTGCTGGAATACCAGGGATCAGGGGCTGGGTCTGCTCCTATTCTCACTAACCTACTCTGACTCTGGGAAGCTCGGGCTGCTTCAGTCCCCATTTGTAGGGAAAGGGAAACACTCCCTCATCTTCACCAGTGTAGCAAATATAATAGCCCTCATCTACAGGATTTTCTTCAATACCATGATGTTTCTTTATCCTTTTTCCCCTCAGCTCTGGCTGCACAGGCAAGCTTAAAGGAGGAAGGGGATCATCCTTTTCCCCTCTTCTCTCTTAGTGCCCTTACCAAAGAGAGGAAGCACTTTCGTGAAGGCAAGGAACTTCTCTACTGCTCTGAACGTGCTTGAGCCAGAAAAGGCTTTTTTAGCTGACTCAGCTTCAGCAGCACTGAAATGAAATTAGCAGGTGTTAAGCCTGTTTTGAAATGCTGCATCACTATGACCCGATTAATAACAGCCTAACTCTTTTAAGCTGCCTCTTTGGCCTTCTATGATTAAAATTTTGCCAATACATCATGTTGTTCCCTTGGTTTTTCTTATGCCAAAATGAAATTCACTTTATTGCATTAGCCATGGTGGCTGGAGGATGCTTGTTATTGAAGGCAGTCAGAAATCTATCTTCCTGTTCCTGCAGAGAGCAGAGTGTGTGCAGCTCCTTATGGAGGGCTGGCTCACACCCAGGGCTGTGCAGAGCTGTGCCTTACCCGTGGCAGTAACTGACCACTGCTAGAAAGTTATTTTATCTGGATTGTTCTGTTTGAGACTCCAGGCTCAAAGCTTTTAGTACTTTCCTGGCCTGTTAAACGTGGAAATCATGTGCTTTGCTTGTGCCTCGTGCCTTCTGACTGGCTGTGGAGGTACAGAGAGACCCACATTCCCTGCTGATTACTGTAGTGGCAAATAGCGAACGCCACTGCATTTTAATTTTGTTTTTAATACTTAGGGTGACGAACCTCTCGTGCTTTCCTCATGTAGTCTGTGTGATATAGTCTTCTGTCCTTTCCTGCAGATGCTGTTGGTAAAGCAGCTTTTAAGGAAACTGCTGGGTGCAATGCATTGGGACACCTTTCTCCAAAGGCGAGAATGGTATCACTCCTCTTGTAGCCTTCACCTTCCTGGGCTCCTATTTTCCTGCCCCAATTGGTTTATTTAGCCTATATGTTTCCAGGACAGGGCATGGCTCGTTTCTTCTGAGCTGCATTCAGCAGAGCCCTGATCCTTTGATAATGCAGCAATAAATCTCCTGGAGTGTTTCCTGACTTGACAATTGTGTGCTGAGTCCCATCTTCAGACATTCAGGAACCCAACAGGCTCAGGTATCTTGGATGTAACCAGCAAGACAAGAATGAAAACCAGGTCAGCTTTTTGGGAACTAGTGTTTTGATACTCTGTCATCCAGCAATTACAGGAAACTAGATAACCAAATTTTCAATATCTAGTGCACTGATATCTGCTGATAATCTGCCTGCTGGTTTTGATGACTAAGTGAGGGCTGACTCTCCAGGTGCTGTTCCTACTTGACTTCTGAGGTTGACTCCAGCATCTGATGTCAACAGAGATGACATTCATCCATCTGCAGCAGGCCTGTGTGTCACCAAAACTGAGTTTTAATGTGGTGACTGAACTTTATCCTGTTCATTACTGCCATCTAAGCATGCTGCTTATCCCCCACATGCCTCTGAAAAATGCTATGGATCCCCTGGATGGTTGAGTTGTTGAAGGGCCATATCCTTTCTCTCCTTCCCAGCACAGCTGGTCAGTGCAGTGTTTACACCCACAAACATGAGGAAGCCTCAGCTCTCAGCTCTGCCATACCCAGTATGAGGGCATGCTCTGTTAGGCTAAAACTGATCTAATCCCATTAAAACCCCCAAGCTGTGCAAGTTCAGACTGCTCTTTGCTCTGAGTTCCTGAGTACTTCTCTGAACATAGGAGAAAAAAAGGCATGATATTCATTGCTGACATAAAGCACAGAATATGATGAAACTAAAATTGCACTGCCACTAGAAGTGTTTGTAAAGAGATTTTTTTTTTTAGTAAAAAATTTCTTTGGCTTGCTGTGATTTCCTTAGTTTGTGCTATTTTCATGCAGATACAATGATTTGTTGTACAACCAGTGTTTGCACATGTCCTGTATTTTGATAAAAATTGTCTAGCACTAGAGCTATCCTAAGTGGTCATCACAGTAAACAAAGCCCAGTCAGTGTGTGTTGGGTGAAAGGAGCAGATTTGCAGTAAAGCAGCTGACAGGGGAAGAGACAGTGTGAGACTGCAGCCCTGAATCATGTCACTGACTTCAGGCAATGCAGATCAGCAGGAGACAGGACTGCAGCAGATGGTCTGAGTTTGATTAATCAAATGTCCTGAATTAAAGCCTGATTGTTTTTCTTTAAAAAAAGTAGGTTAAAAAATAAAAGCAAGCTGACAAGGTAAATGCATGCACTGTCTGTCGCTGTTATTAACTTCAAATAACTGAAGGCATCTTTGTTTTCCTGACAGATCTCAGCACATGGAACACCAGAGTGTTTAAAGAGATTTAAAACATTGTGGGGCTCAAGCACAAGTACAGCAAATTCTGCATCCTCTGGAAAGGTTGAGCATGATGGGCTGGGGACCTGGTGGAGGACAGGCAGGACTGTGCTAAAATACACAGGGCCCCATCAGTCCTGAGAGCTGCTCTGGGCCACAAAACCCTGTTCAACCCCAGACATTCACCACCCTGTGCTTGAATTCAATGTAGTTGAGGGGTTGAGCCTTCCAATGTGACTTCCAGAGAAGGAAACCAGACCTCAGTTCTCCATGGCTGAGACTGCATGTTTATTTTTTGCTCCTAAATAATGCACATTTCATTATAATTAATCATCATAACTCAAGAAATGGGGAGAAATTACAGAAGTGGTGCAAAATCATATTCAGCTCTGATTTTCTATCTCTAAAACAGCAAAAGCCACCCAACATTTTAGGAGTGCAGAACTGAATTAAAACTATAGATTGATCATAAGTCCTCTTGGCTCTAAGCCAAGAGTGGAGCTATTAATTTGACACAAATTAATCTATGCAAATTTGCACACTGATTTAATGAAGAGACAGACATGCAATCATTTCATTACTTCTCAGATTTTCAATTAGATTGAATTCAGTAGCTGGCCACCATCATAGTTGCAGAGTTTTGCTAAAAGGTTATTTGATGAATATTTATGAATTTGTGACTCTGCTACAGCTGGGCCTAATAGCAAGTATCATATTTTCTGAGTACATGCAAACGATTCTTCAAATATCCTAATGTGGTGATTGATTTACCTTTTTTTTGTCTTGACTGCTCTATCTTTAATCCCAGTTATTACTCTGGTGTTCTGGTCGGAGACAAATGACTTGCTATGGGGTAAGTGACTGTTTTAAATTATTACAAACACTGTCTTGTTTCATGGCTATTTCAGTGTGAGACGTGATGTTCTGAACAGCTGGAAATGTGACAAATCTCACTCAAAGTGCAAACAGATAAAAATTGAGACAACCCATAATCCTGCCCTGGGCAAAAAAGGTGTCACTTCTACAGATGTCTGAGATTAGAGGGATGGATTCCCTTCCCATGGAGCTCTATAATGATATTCACCTTGCAGTCACACCTAAGGATGTGTTTAGCTGGAAGTCTGAGGCTTCCCAACTCCAGTGAAGCCAGTACCTGCTTAAGCATTGTCCCAGTTTGAACTGGTGGTTCTGAACCTTATCCAGCTTTGCTGAAATTAAAGGAGCTAGGAAAAAAAATCTGTGAATGGGAATAAGAGCAAGTCCAACATGTTCTATTCCTGCCTTTCATTGTTTCAAGTTCTGAGTTGTTGCAAAGATCCAGATTAAAAACTGTATGCACTCTTGTATTGCAGGACCATTTTTGAGCTAGTGGGTGTTTGGGGAGCAAACTAGGTGAGGAAGCTAAAGCTTTAATGTGCACACACATTCCTCCTTCAGGAGTTCAGAAGTGTTCTCCTCCGGACTCATTTAAGGCCACAGATGATCTCTAGCTTTAAATCTGAAGGTTCATCCAGGCAGCTACTTTTATTTTTGATAGGCTTTGGTTTTTTTGTTTCCGTCTTTCAACCTGCCTGCTCACAAGACATTGGCTTGGAGTTGGACCAGATCTCTTCTGGAGACAGCCAGAATCAGCAAAAGTTATGCAAAATACTGGCTGCCCTGAGGTGGCTTTGCACCCCAATCTATAGACAGAATGTCAGAAACTTAGAGTAGAAAACATTTCATTTGGTGACAAGTTAAACAGGAAATGAATGATCACATCATTATGAGCACCCTGAATCTCCATTTTTCTATGTTTATCCATGTAAGCTCTTACAAAACCTCCAAAAACAGTGTCAGAGCATCTTCCTGTAACCATAGGTGTGCTGTTTAGCCTCTGGCATGAGGGACTCGGTGTGTCTCTCTGCATCTCTTCTCAGCTGTGCTACAAATGGGATTTGTTCCTGAAGTCAGCCTGGAGAATACACAGCTGGTAGTTTGGATAGGAGATAGGGGGGTTTGTGATGCTCCTTAGTTCCCAAAGAAAACAATTCTGATGTCTGAGGTCAGCATCTTCCTGCTTATCACATGCTTCAAACTTTGCCTTGGACTTTAGCCCTTTACTGGTGCAATGCAAGTGAAAGTGCAGGTAAATGTGAAAGGAAAATGGCTGTAATTTGTGAGCTTTACAAAATGAGATCTTGAACTGCACAAGGCAACATGGAAATAAGCCCTATATTTTATCCATTCAGAGGTGGAAAGAGCTGGCTAGCAAGAGTGAAAACATACAGGCGTCTTAGTAAACTGTGATGGAGGTGCCAATGGTAAGTTGAGAACTAAGCCAAAACTGGTGTCACTTGTACCTTCTGCCAGACTCCTCAGTGTGCCAGTTAAACCAGTTCTTTTGCCCTTTGGTTGACACCCACATATATTATAATTACTCCCACATAACTACAAAACTGGCTCATTTTACCTGAGCAAGAGTATTTTCTGTATGAAGAGCCAGAAGAGCAGGATATATCTAGAAAGACAAGAAGTGGCGATAAGGAAGTGTTGGCTGAAGGAGGCTTCACTTCCTTTTAGATTTCACTCTCCACTGGAGCCAGGGTGTTAAGTTTATTCCTCCTGTAACATACACCATGTTATATCTTTCCACTGACCTCTGTGTGCTGTCCAGGATATGAATTAAATCTTGTTTGTGATGGAGGAATTTAGCTGAGAAAATGGGAGAGCACCAGACTTCAGAGGGTTAGGAGGCTACCAGGACAAGGAAGGCATGTTCCCATTCTGCTGAGAGGGAGTTCTATTCTCTTTCAGCGGCAAGGAGATTGGTCACTATTCACTAATAGCTTCTGAAATAAAGAATATTTATAAATTTTTGCAATCTCCTAACTCAACAAGGTCAAAAGGGTGCTGCTTTCATTGCAGCCTGTTTCTTGCACTATATAAACACCTGCAGGTTATGTCAGGCAGGACTCAGCTGCTCTGTGAGGAAATGCTGCAGGATTTCGACACAGGCCTGGACTGCCTGGGAAGAAAAGCTGATTCAATACAGGCTTTGGGAAAGTTTGTAGCAAATGTCATTGGCAGGGTTTGTCTATCAGTTATGTAAATTGGAGTACATGGAAAGGAGGATTATCAAACTGGCAAAGCAATACTATCACCAGCATGTGACCTAAGGCTGAACCATTGCAGGGAGGCTGGGCTGAGGCAGGGCTGCAAAATTTGACTCTATGAAGGAGTTTCTGATTTCCACACCAATTTATTTGCATTGTGTCTGTGAGTGTCTAATCCTCTCCTGCTTATTTATATTTTTTCCTGCTCTGGAGAATATCCTCCCTGAGCTTTTTCTTTAACATAACAAGAGGAGGTTTCATCACTAGCCAGAGATGTGACCATACAACTTGGAGAGGTGTTGCTGCTTTTACAGCTCTATTATTTGACAGGGCATGATGTTTCCACACTTAACTGGAGAGCTTGTCGAATGCCTCATTGCCCTCCTGAAAATTGCCTTTCTTCTGTGCAGTGGTGACAAATGACCATCACAGGGCCCATGGAGCAGGAGAGAAACTGTAAAATTCCACAGAAATTAATTTTCTGAAGCAAAAGACTAAACCCCATGTTTGCACAGCCCCATACATTTCAGCCCCTGACAGCATTTCTGCCTCCCTGTGGGAGCAATCGAAGTGTGTCCCCTGTGCTGAACTTGGAGCTGGTTTTGTTGGCTTTTGTGGCTCACAGAAAGGATGTGGCATGTCCACCTTGGTACAGCAAGATGTACTCTGCAAGCCCTTCTTCCACGACTGTGCAAACAACAAACACCACAATCCTGCTTTCCCTTTAAAAAGCAGGGATGTACAAGAAACAGGACTGCCCCATCTAAGGGACTGGGAGCGTTTTGTCCCCAGTACTGTTACTGGCCATGCTGGTGTTTCTGGCATGTCCTTGGCCTGAAGGTGCATGTCCTTTCCTTGGAATGGGGTTCTGAATTGGCAGGAGATATCCTGGGAGCTAAGGAGATTGATGTGAGGGAGAAACACAGGAGATCTGTGTGTCCTCATGGATAAGGCACCACCCCTGGCTTTACCTGAGGTAACTCCCCTGATGCGATTTGTGGTCAGTCTCATTATTACTACCACAACTGCCTTCAGGAAAAAGGCACTGGTGCACTCCTGAATAAAGGAAAACAGAGGTAAGGCACATTAAAAAGGTGCTTTTCCTGCCCAGGGCACAGTGCTGAGGGGCTGACTCTGGGGTACTATCCCCTGGCTGTCCCCTCTGCCTGCAGACCAGGAGGAGACCCCTCCCCTATGACAGGCCCCTCGGTCAGGGTTAGATGCCCTGTCCTGCCCTTGTCCCCCACTGTGCTTCCAGCACCCCTTTGCTGAAAGGAGAAGCTCTTCCCATGATGCAAACACAACAAGGAAAATACCTTATTTAAACAATTAAAAAAGTCGCCTTGTTTCCAATGGTGTGTAGCCCATTGCTGCATGGAGGTGTTTTTACTGCAGGGTCTAATCTTCTGCTGTTCCTGGCACTTGTCTGGACCTTGGGGGTATTTTTCTGATACTTTGGCTGCAGGTAACACTGTGCCTGCTTTGTTGTGCTTCACTTGCACCCGTGGAACCCTCTCCAAACTGCCCCTGAGTGACGAGATGGCTCAATTTATTGTCTCGTAATATTAGGTCTCTCAGCCATACTGCAAATAAACCTCAGAGAGAAATCAATATATCCCACCCTTAGCACATTGATTTACACCACCTTTCCGATGATGGCTCTTGTAACAAATGCAAAAGGGCTTTTAAAGACTTATCTGAATGCAAATGTCTTCTACATGCAAAACACAGCAGTGTGGGGTGGTGAGCAATATGTGGTCCTGAAACAGCCTGCACAGGGTCACACGGGCTCGTGCAGGGTTGACTTCTGTGCATATGAGTGCATGTTTGAGAGATGCAGCCCATGGTCTGGGAACAAGCAGTAAAACAGTGGGATGCTGCCTCAGCATGTGGGCTATAATGGAACTAGGATGGTGACAATACATGATGACAATAAAAAAATAAATATATAAATAAAGCCAGCTACAAGGTTTGAACCTTGAAGCACTTTGTGTCAAGAGAAGAGCAGAGCTGAACACAAAGAAGCAGCACATGCCATGCCGTGCTTTTGAGCTGCCTGTATTTTGGTGCCAGGCAGCTGAGTGCCTCAAATTTTTGTGTGTGAGAGTCTCAGTCAGATGGTTACAATACCAAAATACTGGCCTTTTAGCTGACAGGGCTGCAGTGAAACTCCCTGCTCTGGCTTGGGCAGGGCAAGGGGAGAGGCTTCAGAAGTAGCTGGGGTGAGATGTGGGGCTGCAGAGGTGGGTCCTGTCAGAGCAATGTTCTCGATACTTGCTCGCACCCCAAAGCCCTTCAGTGACCTGGAAGCTGCCCAGGATTGTGACTCTGCCTGTTCTTTCAATTTGCTGTCTAGAAAGTGTAATTTGTATTGTTATATGTTCCATGAACTCCAGCCATTGCTTAGCCACAGCAAGCCTTTGTGTTGAGCTGAGTTTTGGAGAAGTACAGCAGCATCAGTACCCAATGTCTCCTTTCATATGGCAAAGCACCCACCACATTCACCAGCCGAAGTCACCAGTCAGAGGAGTTGTAGGGGCTTCACAAGGTGCTGTGCCCTGGCAGAGCAGCTTCAGATCCTCTGTGTAAGCAGCCAGAGACAAGCACTGGCAGCACAGTCTTGAGAAAATGCTGAATGCAGCTTTTTGCTGGCTAAAAAAAAAGGACTTGGAGCTCTCTCCTGCTGCTGCGTTCCCGGTGTGTGAAGCGAAACAAGGCTTTGTACATAATTTGAAAGCAAACAGGATTGTGTCAAAAATATCAGACTTCGCCATTAATTATTTCTCCAGACTGGAATGACCCATGGGAGTCAGATTTTTTAGCCAGCTCCTCTGGGCAGGCAGATAGTATCATGAAATGTTCTTATCTGATGGAAGTGGGTATCACCCCCTGATACACCCCAGGAAAGAAGCTGACAAAAATAAAAAGAAAAAAAATCTATTAGAGTTGGAGCTGAGCAGAACATGAATTTAAATAGCTACTTTCAGTTAGCTACTTGGTATATTAAGTACATAATTTTCCTACTCCATTACTCCACTGTAAAACAATCACTAATGAAGATGGAATTAAGAGTTTGTAAAAATGCTTTTGAATATTTTGCAGTTTGACTCAAAGTGGTTCCTTATCTAAAAGGGCAGATCTGATAGTTCATAGATCTGCAGGGATTGCTGATATGCACTCTATAGTTGCTTTAATGGTGTCAGCATTTCAGAGCTGTTGAGCTGTACCTCTGCATTGCTGCAGTCTATGAGTTCCCATTAGGGAAGTTTCCAGTATTTTCCAAGCTTCATCTCCAGTAAAATTTCAGGTCCTCGAGGAAGAAGACACAGAGGAGAATAATTTCTTATGTGTTTATACAGTATCTACCACCACAGGACTCCAATCCTAGCTAAAGTCTTTGGGTACTGCCGCAGTATAAATGATCTTCCAGGTGAGAAATGATCTTCCAAGTGCTGTTTAAGAGCTATTTAGGAGGCTGAGTCCTACTGTACTAGTTCCCTGGGACCACAGATTTACTGTTGATAATTTCTTAGGATGGGTGCTTGGCTCATAGTAGCTGGGCATTTGGCAGTGTTGTTTTTCTCTTGAAGTCCTCAGACTCAACCAGAGGTGCAAAACCTAAACACAAGCCTAGACATCCTTCAGCTCTAAGGCTGTATTGGTTTGTGTGACCTTGTTGGGTCCTCAGATGTCCTTTAAAATGTGACTTGCTAGGGTCTGAGCATCTTCCTGTGTCCAGAAGGAGCAGAGGGTTAGGCTAGCTCAGGATCTTGTTCGTAGGCAGACTCACCAATGCATTTTAATGCTGTTGGTTCAGAATGTAGAATTTTTGTTTCTTGAAGAAACAAAAAATTCTGTCTTAGAAACAGGATTTGTAATAATTCTTTGTAATTTGGGTAAAATAGACACCTTTCACTTGAAAGGCCCTCTGTGCAAAGATTATTTCACTCACTGAACATCATGATTTCCCATCAATTCCCAGAAAAAGCACTGCTCAATCAAGGCACCTCTAGCTGCATGGCAGAGCAGTGCTGCAGCAGTGGTACTTTGCATGGTCAGTAAGCTGTGTTTATGGTGCACATTTGATGTTCCAGCCATAGTCCCATATCATACATAAAGCAACGTGGATTTTCCCAGCAAGAAGCTCTGCTGTACCCCAGATCTGCTGTGCAGCTGCCTCTGCCCCCACCCCAGCTCAGCTCTCAGTCCCAGCAACGCCTCGGAAAGTGCAATACTTTAAATAGAATGGTTGTATGTGCATCAGCCCAGACTGACTGTACTCGTAATCTGCCACTGCTCTGGGCATGTACGAGGACAGGTATGGCACCAAAAAATGGAACAAAAAGCCACAGAGACTTTTATGTTTCCAAACACTTCAGCTGTAACTTGGATATTGGGAAATGCACTTCACAGGACAATGCACGATCTCTGCGCTGAGACCCATTTGCATGATTTGTCTCTTCTGTATTCATGAAGAGCTCTCTCATTATGGCTATTTCTCACATTTATTTTATTTCTAATTACAGTGATTTATGATTGGGTTTTAATTAACTTCTCTTGTCAGGATCTTACCTATATGTTTAATTGAGCCTTGCAATCTAGGCCTCACACTGGTGGAAGTTGTGCATGGAAATACTCTTGTAGCCACTAGCTTTAAATTAATCTAAGATTAGATTCTGGAATGGAGCAGCTACTGAAGATGATCTCAGTTTCTGTGCTACAGAGGAGATGAATGAACTTGTTCAAGGTCTCTTCTGAGCCCTGGTCTCCCAACACCAAGTTAATGCTCAGTGGTCCTCAGACTCCCATTCCATGAGTCAAGTGCACCATGCCTGTGGATACACCCTGTAGTCCAGGAAGGTTGGCTTTGTGGATGCTGTCTTTCACCTTCACGGCACTCAGCAGCTCTAGTGAGACTTCAGATGTGACTTTGGAGGGTGATGGGACCCCACAGCAGGAGGAGGAGAACAGCAGACTGCTGACAGTGCTGTAGTGTGGATTCCCTGTGAGGCTGCTGCACGTTCCAGTCGGAGAGAGCCACCTCGCAGTGCAGCCCTGGCTGCAGGGACACGTTAACAGTGCCGGGAGCTAACTTTGATGTGACATCAGACTTCTGGTTTAGCATGACAGTCCCTCAATTTTCTAATAAATTTGGGTCAATGGTGGTCTTTCATGGGATAATTAAGGTTGATCCATTCTGCAGGGCAAGCAGGAAGAAAATTCATTACTGCACAAGGAGGTCAAAGAGGGCCAAGGTGGAGAATATCTGTGTTCCAAGCACTGCTGTTTAGTGCTGCATCCTAATTGATCAGTGAACTATGTAAATGCCGAACAGGTCAGGCTGTGCATTTTATAAAGTGTCAGAACTGATGAGGCTTGCTTTGAAAAGTTACCTTGCTGTGCTGCATGCTGCCAAGAGAATAGGAAAATGGGATCTTTAACAATTGTTCATTTTTAATTCATGGCAAGTTCTTCTTATGATCTTTACACTGTGCTTGGCCTGCTGAGCATAGTGATTGCCCCTGTAAACAAAATACTCACAACACAAATACAACAACAAACATTCTCCAACCCTTGTCACCTCTTCCCTCCCTCATGCTGGGTGCTGTGCAAAGCAGTGGCAGAGCAGTGATGGTTTCCTATGACTGCAAACAACCAAGCAGCTTTGTAATAAAATTTATGAGCTTGTTCATGGAAGGCAGGCAAATTTTGGACCTAAACCCAAAGCCCCTTGAGGCCACTGTTTCACACTCCCTTCAGTGTGGACTTCCTTTCCTTGTTTTTATAAGAAGACACCTGATTCCAAGCACAGTCCCCATCTTCCTTCTACCTGGGCTCCAGGATTCTGGGCAGAATGTTGCCATGAACACCACTGCCCTGCACAGTAGAAAATAGGAGCATCTCACAGCAGAGCTGGGCCTTTGTATGGCACTTCCAAACTGGAATTCCAACACTGGGAGGAGGAGTTTTGCTATAAATACAGGGCTTTGTTTGCAGAGCTTTGACTTGCAGGATTGTGCTCAAGTCCCATAGCCTGAGCACTCTGCTAGAACAAATTGCTCTGAGAGATCTCAGTGTTTTTCATTTTACTATGACTGGAGGAATACCAAGTTTTTTTCATTCACTTGTAGCAAAGAAACTTACCTGACCTCAGGGCTTTACAAAGTGCAGTGAGTTAGAATCATCCAGGAATGAGAACTTCCTATGAAGCAAGCTGCATATTCATTTTTACAAGTGGTGCAGGAGCAGAATTCCTATTTGTTTCATTAATCACTTTTGTGACAGGCCCTTCACCACTCCTTCCTATCAATGCTAAAGCTGGGGAACATTGTTTTTCACAATGAGAGAGGGAAGAAGTGGATCTCTAATTATGAATACTATTACAGAGCAGAAGCAAATCACTCAAGGCTGTTTTAAGTATCATGCAATGGAAATCATCACTCAGGCTCAGACAACACACATCTGTTACTGATATTAGAATTGTTAATGTGAGCATGCCGTGGTTTTCCTTTGTGATAAGACTGTGCAAATAAAACAAAAAGAAATAAATTCAGGGGATGCTTGAAATTCTGATTCCTCCAGGCAGAATTTTTCTGGTGAGCCCTGGGCTGTTCACTGTTTGAAAGAGTAGAGTGGAGGACTTGCATCCCAGGCTGGGACAGGTATGCTAAGACTGATGGTCTCGTTATGAAGAACAAGGAGTTTCTAATCCTAAGAGAGGAGGTTGAGGCTCTCGCAGGAGAAATAGCTTGGCTTTTACTGCTTCATGAAGTGAGAACTGAAGGGAGAATGTGATTGTTGGCTATAAATTCAAGAGGAATAGATAAGAAGGAGAAAAACTCTGTTGTTGACCCATGCATCTGTAATTTGGCCCAGTGCTTTCCCATTGTATGAATGGATTATTGAAAGATGTTACTTCTCCTAGAAGACTCTGGTTTTCTTCTAGTCTTGGACCATAGCAGCTGTGGTGCTTCTATCCTTGGCACTAGAGTGGAACACTTACAGTCAAGTTGAGATAAATTTAGTGTTAGTGTGAGGAGGATTCCAAATATGAGAGCTGTCGGGATCTGGGAAAAGCTCACAGTATTCAGGCAAAGCACCTGAAATAGCCATAAATTGGCTTTTGATTAGTATCTGAAGGACTGAATGACGTGGGAGCATGCGATAGCTGAATTGTGATGGCTCAAAATCCTCTGCAGTCCTAAGGGAACACGAGCTGAAATAAAGAGACTGTGTAACATCAGTGAAGTGGGGAAAAATCTACATGAGGAACATCAGCAGATTTACTAGCCAGTGGTTTATATTTAATTATTGATAGTAATCCAAGCACTTCTTACTCTGTTTTGTACTGTTTTACAGTGTTTTCCTCTGTGTATTGAATGTCTGATTTACTAAGGAACTATATGCCTTGGAGTTGTGTAAGAACAATGAATGCATTCATCAGCTTTCATATAAAGCAGCTGTAAGATCTCACTGAGGAGGGCTTCTGCAAAGAGTTAAGCTGTGGGATAGAGGGGAATGTAATAGAATTATACATAAGATTGGCACATCCATCTAATGTGCTACATGGGCTGTGTCATCAGGTTGGTTGTTTTGTTCTCCCTCTGTGCTTAGAACTTACAAAAACATTTCAGAAATTCAGCATCAATATCTAGGATAAGATTTTAGCTCCCACTTAGGCCCTGGACAAAGGAGCCAGGGTCTCAAATGGCAGGCTGTGCTGAGCACTTTCCCTTTGGCTCTGCCATGGAGAAAAGCTGCTCATCACACTCAGCCAAGAGGAATGGGGCACAGATCAGTGCCCTGGCCTTCCAGGCTCCCAATGCCTGCCGTGAGGGGGGCTGGCTACAGGCATTTTGGGGAGTTACTGTACAAAGGGAGTGCAGTGTTTTGAATTCTGCAGCAGTTTCTTCAGTAGGACTGGTGTGAGATGCCACAGACCAGTGCAACTTTGCATGAAAAAATTTATCTGAGTGCATTGCCAAACTTTTGTCCAGGATAAACAACCAGGGAACATCAGATTGTTTCTGTAAGTCAGCCTCTGCCAGTGGATTCACTGAAAGTACCAGGAAAAACTCTCATCCTTCTTCTGCACTGCATTGTATCCTTGCTCTGTATTGGTAAGATGGAGAATCCTTGTCTAGAGCCTTAATGGCTTTTGTGCTACAAAATACCTCATACACAGGTTTACCTGAAAGGAGGTTGCAGGGAGGTGGGGATCAGGCTCTTCTCCCAGGTAACAAGCAACAGGACAAGAGGAAACAGCTTCAAGTTGTGCCAGAGAAGGTTTAAATCAGATATTAAAGAAAATTTCTTCACTGAAAGTGTGGTCAGGCATTGGAACAGGATGTCCAGAGAAGGGGTGGAATCCATGCCTCTGGAAGTGCTCAAAAAATTTGTAGATGTAGAGACATGGTTTAGTGGTGTCCTTGGCAGTGCTGGATTAATGGATGGACACGATGACCTTAGAGGTCTTTTCCAACCTTAATGATTCTGTGATATTATAAAATTGCAGGTCTCAATTCTTCTTTGATATTCCACTGAAAGGGAATATGATGGAGGGCTGATAAAATAGGATGGAAGACCTCACTGGGCCTCCCTGGAAGAAAACGTGTCCTCAGAAGAACAAGTAAAAACCCTTCCCATATCCTGTCCAGGCCTGTACTCTGAACTTGGGCTGCACTTCTTGATAGCTTGAACAGGTTTGGCTCAACCCTTGCAAATGGGAATGTATTAACAGAAATTACACAACAACACTCTCAGGAGATGCTACTCACCAGGAGTAGTTAGGAGCCATTGCAAACAACTGGATGCACACGGGATGGTGTTTTACACTGTCCTCAGTTATCATCCCTCTCCTGTTGTAAATGCATCTGAAGGGCGTGATTTCCATTTACAGTACATTATAGAACCAGGTCAAACATGAGGAATTCAGTTTTTTACCTGTCTGGTAACCTGACAGACCATGTAGTTTGATCTTTGTGAAATTATCTGACTAGACATGGCACTCTTCAAAAGTAGAGGATTAGGAACTATTTAGACAAAGAAGACAAGTGTAATAAAACAGTGGTAAGAAAAGTTTCTTACCCTAGATTTACAGGGAAAATTAAAGAGGAAACTGTTGCTTATTTGACACTGAATGTGGGAATTATTGGGGAAAGTGTTACTTATTTGACTGTGAATGTGGGAATTATTACTAATTGCAAGAGTAATTTCTTGAAAATGATACTGTAATGATTCTTTCTATTACAAGTGGTAATGCTGTCATTACTGCATTACTCAAACTCAAATCCATGGGGAAACTCTGTAGGGTGAGCAGTGATTGAAAGTTCCACATTAAAATAATTACACTCAGTCTTAAATTTAGACTATGTGATAAATATCTAATGTTCTCGAGATTTCTTAAGGCTCCTCTTTCACAAAGATGCTTCTCTTATGTGCACTGTGGACTGGCTATTTTGTTCTTTTTATACTAATTAGTTGTTCAGGACACGTTTAATGATGATATTCAGAAATGAGAGTTTTAGCATTCATACAATTGTGACAATCAAAAAATGAATAGCTCATTTCTTGTCTATAATGCTGTGTGGAGAAAAATTTGTCAGTCCTATCTGGAGCTTTCCTGGGTTTGCTGCCTCTTTGAGATAGGATTTAAGCATCTCGGTGGAAACATCCTGTGGCAGTGTGAGAAATGTGACAGAGGAAGGTGCAACAAATGCTACTCCAGGTCTCATCTTGATTCTGTAAGCCCTGGGGAAGGGGGCAGGGCATGTGAGGGATCAAGAAGGTCCTTCTGATTAGAGTAAAAGAGAGTTATGAAGTTATGCAGACTCTCTCTGCTGACTGTCTGTCTCACTGACCCAAGGGCACCTCCAGAATTTCCTAAGGAAGGTAGAGCAAGCCCTTTCCCTAGCAAATACTGTTAATTCAGTTCTCCCAGAGGTGAGGAGCCTGCTTGATCTGGAATTTTAACTAGTATCATCCGTAGTACTTAAGAGTGAATTCTTTGACAGCCAGGTGAAGGCATGTGGCTGTTGTGTACAGATATACCTTGGTGTGGCAGAGACCAGGGAGCACCTCTGAAAGGCAGTGAGGAAACAAGGGGCTTTCCTCTCCTCACTTTTTTACTGTGGTGTTCCTGGTAGCAACGGGGAACTGAGCCACTGCTGTGCCCTGCCCTTGGCTTTCAGCAGAAGGTTGTGCTGACCTAAGTTTTAAATGCTCAGGGGTTACTGTTGTAGGAACAGGTCTGAAGGAGAGTTTTAGTCTGGGTTTTCTGTACCAAACAAAGGGAAAGGAAGTCCCCAAAACAATTTTTGCTTAAGTTACCTGGGTGGAAATTAGGTAGTCATAGAAAAACACAACCCACTTCAACTGGAGGGTGAAGGAGCCATGGCAGATGGACTCTCTCCTGCTTTGGAAGCTCTTGCAGAGCTTCTGCTGTCTGTTTCTCCATGAGGTCCTGAACAGGGGCTGCTGGCTGGGACTGCTGAGGGGACTTGGGTCCCACATGAGGGTGGTGGCTGGCCCAGTGTGGGCTCTGAGGGCTTCTGCCTGATCTCACTACTCTTCACTTCAGTGATGATCTTACTTCTTTACTGAGCTTGTCCCAGTTAACTGAAGTTGGGGACTTGTCAGGATTCTCCTCTGGCAGAGAAAGTTTAGTCTTTACTCTTCAAACGTATTCTCCTTTGTAAAAGTGTTCAGAATGTGTTTTCTTTTTAAGTGTAATTTTGAACACATTAATGATATTGGCAATTACTCAAAGAAAAACATGTAATCAATGAATGCTTACTAGTCTGTGGGGTGATAAATTTTAGAAATACAGTCTGTGCTTGCCTGGAATTTATTGCTTCAGGCAAGGTGATGGCTGCAGCAGTGCCATTTCCAAAGACTGTGCCGTGCATTTATTTTCTCATTAGCGTCTAGTTTCTATTGTATATTTTGAACAAAGGTAACCTTGGAGTAGGAACACATTCCTTTCTGTCAGGAAGAACTTGTGATGCTGTTTCAAAGGTGCATGCATGATTGAGCAGCAATACATCACAAGAAGCTCTGCAAAGAAGATAATTCTCCATGGGCTGTAGTTGAAGAAAAGAAAAATCCATTTTTTTAGATTACTGTACTTTGTGTGGGGGGGAGGGTTAATTTATGTCTGTTGTGACAAGCTCTCTCAGATGGTGAGTAGACTGTTTGTCAACTCATAACTATCATTCTCCAAAATAGCAAAGATTCATTGATTTGCATTTTAGTAGGTTTTGATAAAAATCTGTATTCCTTTTTAAAGGAAGGAAGCTGTTGTCAGTGAAAATTCTTTAAAAAGCAAAAATTCAAAGTGGTTTTTGTAGTTCAGGAGAGGAATTTGAAACAGTGACTCTAAACTTTAGCTGCAGCATGCACTGTACAGCATAAAACCCTTGCTGCATTGCTGTCGTTTAATGCCCACGATGCAGACAGACTACACCGAGCTGGAAGTTCATAGGAGCTGCATTTCTGAGGATGGAGGAGAAGATGTAGTGGGGAAGTGAGGAAGGCCAGTCCTGTGGGAAAGCACTGAGCTGTGCCCTGGAGGAAGAGGAGGCCCATGGTGGAGGGAGAAGTATTTGTGACAAAGAATGTCAAATGTCAGTGGGAGGCCTGGAAATGGCCTCTCAGGTGCTCTTGTTTTGGAAGTACCTCCATTACAGCAACATCTCAGAAACATTAGACCCAGCCCAAGAAGGTAACAAGGAGAGGTCCTTTCTGTAGCTTGGACCAGAGCTGGGATAATAATCATTGCCCAGCACAGGAAAGACCCATTCACATGCCCCAGAAACCACAGGGCATAGTTAGAACAGGAAAAACACTGGCAGCAGAGCCAGGTATTGACCAGGATATTAATCCCAGTACTCTCATTTTACAAAACACAATCTGAGACCTTTAACAGCTCTGCTTAACCTCAGTCTTGTCTGCTCCAGCAGAAAGGTGCCCCCACATCTGAGGTGAGCACTGATGCAGGGGAGTGGCTTCTGCTAAAATCCCACCACAGGCTGTAAAACTTTCAGTGTCTGGAAACTCCAATCAGTGCAGGGGCAGCTGCCTCTAACACTGCCAGGATTTTGACTCAATGTGCCACTGGTGCAGCTTCCAGTGCCACCAGCACTCTGGGTTACACCCTCAGGGATGAGCTGAGTTGTCCCAGGAAAACAGAAGCACAGATAATGAGCTGTGGAAGCAAAGCAGTATTCCTTCAGGCTGCTGTTGTGGATGGGTTTGGATCACAGCTGAGCTGGCTCTGTGTGCTGGGGATGCTGTGTGCTGAGTGTTGGGCTGAGGACAAAAAAGCTGCTCAGGCTCATCCCACTCCAAAGAGGGAGCAGTGTCTGGGGAATTCCAGAGATACTAAAGGGCTGCACCAGCCAAAGCAGCTGGATTGTGGCTTTCAGCTCTCAGCTCCAGTGAGCTGTGGTGTTGGCCCTTGCTCTTGTGTTTTTATGACAAGGGAGATGGAACTGACACCCTGAAGTTTCTGGTTTTCAGGATTTTTCTGTGATGGCAAGTTTGAATCCTCAGCCTTCCTAGGACACCAGGGTCCCAGGAACTTGCTTCAGGGGAAAATGGGGCTGGTCAGTCCTGTGCCAGATTGATCCTAAAGGTGGAACTTCCATCAGAGGAGCGAGGGGTTTAAGGATAAATTTCTGGTGAGAGGCACTGTGTAATCACAACATGGGCAGACAGCTCTTGGCCTGACAAGCTTTAGCTCTGCAGTCAGCTACAGCTGTGCTGGCTCAAAAGATCACATTAAATCTATGCCTCTTCCTATTCACAAAACTTGATGGATTTTGAACATAACAAACTTTAATGTCTTTGAAAGTGCCTTAAGTTGGTAATGATGATGAAATGCAAAGAATCATCCAAACTTCTTCTGTTTACTTATATAGTATAAACAGCTTTATTCAGTAGTTTCTGCATGGGGTATTCAAGATTTTTAACTGACAACAGAAATCCACATATGGCTCAGAAAAATGTTGGCATCCTCTTGTGTGAAGTTTGTTAAAATTGTATGATAGACATCTTGTTATTTTAAAAAATCCTTTTCCTTTCAAACAAATTTATTCTGTGGTTTAAAAATTGTGTTTTCAAAGCTAATTGGACAAGGCCAAGGTTATAATTAGATTTATACTCATGAAGAATAGTCTCCTAGGACTATTTTGTAAGTCTGTGTCTGAAACTGAAGTTTGTCTGCATGTCAAAATTTATTTTAAAAAATTGTCATCTGCTGTAAGTAACAATTGCAGTTGTACCAGGAATTTTTCAGTATCAAAGGCAGATATGGTCTCAGATGGGGGGATCTGCCATTATTTACCATCTACCTTGTCAAGCTGGTTTCCTCCCTTCTCTCCTGGAGGTGATGCTGACAGCCAAAATTGTCCTGCTGGTGGTTTCTGTAGGATTAAGAAAGTCAAACCAACATGAGGTCATTCACTGAAGGCTGATTCATAGCTGTTAACAAGTGCATTCAGTAATCATATTTTTTCTACCAAAATTATCACATCTTTAAGAGGGGCAGAAAATAATTTATTTAGGACATAAGAATCTTCACAAGCAGCCCAAACATTTAATTTTTTTTTTTTAATGGGAATTTAAATTCTCTCTTTCCCTTACACAGAAACGTGTGCCTTTGTTTGCATCATTTCATGGCTGAGAGGTGTCTGGGCTCTCTCAGAAAAGCAAAAATGTTTAATTCAACTTACCCTGGGCTTGTCACTGCCTTCCCCACCTATACTATAACTTCGTTAAGGCACTCCCCTTGTGCTTTTACCTGCTCTTACCACACATCAGAGATACCTGCTGGGTCCTGGCTGAACACAAGGTGTGTTCCAGGTCCTGGCTGAGCACAAGGTGTGCTCCAGGTCCTGGCTGAGCACAAGGTGTGCTCCAGGTCCTGGCTGAACACAAAGTGTGCTCCAGGTCCTGGCTGAGCACAAGGTGTGCTCCAGGTCCTGGCTGAACACAAGGCTGCTCCAGGTCCTGGCTGAACACAAGGTGTGCTCCAGGTCCTGGCTGAACACAAGGCTGCTCCAGGTCCTGGCTGAACACAAAGTGTGCTCCAGGTCCTGGCTGAACACAAAGTGTGCTCCAGGTCCTGGCTGAACACAAAGTGTGCTCCAGGTCCTGGCTGAACACAAGGCAGCTCCAGGTCCTGGCTGAACACAAGGTGTGCTCCAGGTCCTGGCTGAACACAAGGTGTGCTCCAGGTCCTGGCTGAACACAAGGTGTGTTCCAGGTCCTGGCTGAACACAAGGTGTGCTCCAGGTCCTGGCTGAACACAAGGCTGCTCCAGTGGGCTCTCTGTGGAGGAGTTCTGCCCTCAGCCTCGTGTGACGGCTGTTTGCTGTGGCAGATGCTGTGTGCATGGGCACCTGTGGGAGAGGATCAGCTCACCTGTGGTTTGCCTCCTCTCCCTCACGATTCTAACAGGAAGCAGCAGCTTTTACAGTGTAAATGAGAGGCTGCTGCCAAAAAGTTCATCCTGATTCCATAACACAAATCCTGCATATTAAAGCAGTTATCCCTTGTTAGACACGTGCTATCATTTAGCACATGGAGGTATCAACAAAAGGCAGGTATCCCTGCTGCTAGCAGCTACACATTTGGGTAATCAGAATTCATCTCTGTCCTGAAGAACTTGCAGCTGGAGCTTGTGCACAAGGCTCACAAGGAACTTCTTGAATGGGGAATTTTCCTGTTGTCAAACCTGAGTGGTTTGGTGGAAATGACCTGACTTCCCAGACAGAGCATATCCGTGTCTGAATGGCCACTGTTTGCTGTTTTCCTAGAAGCCCCAGCCCTTCCAAAATCCCATACAAATGGAATAAATAGTAAAGGCTTTCAATTTCATCAAAAGGCTGGAGGTCTTGGACAAAAATGATCCTGAAAATTTTTATTGTTGTTTTTTTGCTTTGTTTTGTTTGTTAAGTCTGGTTTCCTGGTAAGCTCTATTTATCATCTAATAGAAAAGGTGGAGGAAATGTGCCTTTGAGAACAAACTGATTAAATGACTTCCCCAGGGTCTCACATGTACTCCAGAAGCAGAATTGAACTTACAGCTTCTGAGTATTACTAGGGCCTTAACTGCAGAATGATCTTAGTCTTGTTACGTGAACATAATCTTAGCAATATGCTGGCTGACTTAAACCTCTAAAAATGAAAGCAAAGCTCTAGCTCAAAAATGAAATAAAATGCTGGAATCCCTTCAGTACCAGTGAATTATTAATATTAACCATTTAAAGAGGAATGTTGCAGAGGAATAGCCTTTTTTAAAAGTGTTTTCAAAGGACAAATGTTTCTATTCAATAACCAGACTGCAGGGAATCATCTCTGAGAAAGCTGCTTTGAGTCTTTACCCATAATTTGCTAATGAATTTCAGCTTAAGTGCAGTTAAAATGTAAGAGTTTGACTAGGGGATGGATTGAAAATAATAATTTTTCTTCTTCCTGTTTTCTCTCTAGGCACCTGTTAAGAAAGGTTTGAGTGCAATGAAGTGTTAAGAGACTTGAGAGCTTGTTAAAATAGCAGAGGGGCAGCTGTTGGAGGGGAGGCAAAGAAGAAAGTTAGGAATGTATCTGAAGAATTTTTCTTTCCAAGGAAGATTAAAAGCACTTCAATTTGAGGAAAAATAAATGTCCTTTCAGATCTTCCTGTTACACACTTTAAAGTCAAATGAGGCAGAAAATTTGTTTGGCTGCTTCTATGAGCTTCAGTCTTTTATGTCTGCATTGGGACACTGGACCTGGTGTGCACATGCCCAGGCTAATTGCACTGGTAATGGTCTCATGCAGCAACTGGATCCAAAATTGGATGGATATTTAGGAATAATGGATGTACTCATAGTAACTGGGATTGGCTAAAACCAGGATAAAGTGCTCAAATATCTAGGTTGCAGTGGGTGATACATTCAATTTTGATAAGGACATTTTGCATTAAAAAGGCTTCTCTTTCCTCAATAATTAATCAATTTCTATATTTATTGCTCAATGGCCATCACTCAGCTCTGGTTAGGCATCTTCAGAGATGGCTTCTCCCAGTGCTTCTGCATTCCCTGCAGTCTTCTCAAATGCTGTAACCAATGGGATCAGATCAGCTGTAACTATGAGGGGCAAAGCCAGCAGCTCTAAAGCAGAGCAGTGTCTCTGTCCTGGTGTTTTCTGGCCTGGGTAAGGGCTGAGTTCTGTCTGTCTGTAACAGCACCCAGCCAGGCTCTGCAGGGCACAGTCCCTGGATGGGGCAGTGCAGCCAGTTAGAGCCTGGTGCTGACAACACCAAGGATGGGTGTGATCCCCATGTGGCCATTCACCGAGGAGTTGGGCTTGGTGATCCTTGTGGGTCCCCTCCAACTCAGAGCATTCTGTGATAAGAATCTGCAATAAGAAGGCTGCAGTTGGCACAGCACAGTAACTGTGGGGCTGAGGACAGGCTGCAGGTTTTCACTGTTGGTCATCTCAAATAAGAACCAGTTTAGGGTTGTCTACCAAGACTGGCACAAGGGCAAGTGCCTGGGATGTCTCTGTGTTTGCCACATATGAAAGGAAGGGGCAGGTTCTCCATGGGTCCAAGCCACTGGTGCCAGACAGGAAAGGACTGCTTGGCCTGTGCCCTGCTCTTTTCTGTTCTCTCCACCCGCATTGTGTTGGATCTGATGATTTTGGGACCCTGCTTGGATCTGAATCTTTTTGTTAATCCAACTGAAAATTATCCTCCCCCGCCAAAAGGTGGTCTTTGGTTTGGTTTTGGCAGAATTGCCCCAGAGCTGGCTCAGCACAGGTTCCAGGGAAGGAAGGCAGGGAGCAGGAGCTCTGCCTTCAGAGCTGCTGTGTTGGCTACAGTGGTTCCTACACTGGGAAGTAGAATAAACAAGGAAGATTTGTTAAGTGAAGTGTCCTCATTTTTGTGTTATTACAAGTTAACAGGACAATCTGGGGAGCAGATACCCTGCACTGGGAGCAGATCTGAGCTGACTCTCTGGAAAGGTGGCAATACACCTTTGCTTTTGAAAAACTGTGCTAATGTGTATGTAAAGTTAGCTTGTTTCGTGGTTTGCAGGCATGGATATTGAAAGAATTCAATTAGATTGCATGTGATTAAAGACACTTTTGCTGTTAATCAGTGTGGATTAGGAGGATGGGTTTAACAGCTTGAAGGGGGAGCTAAAATTATGGAAGGGGACTTAGTAATATTTGAAGTGCAGACTGCCATTCATTCAGCTGTAAGGCTTTGGGATCCCGAGAAGGCCCTGTTTCATTTCCCAACAGCATACAGATGGGAAAGTCTGTTTACAGATGCATCATGTTCTGTGGGAGACTTAGTGGGAATGTTTGCCCTGGACTTTTAGTATTATTCACGTATAGTTCTTATTTAGATTGGATTTTAAGCAAGAAATCTGCCTCTGTTCTAGCCTAGTTTGCATTTCAGGGTTTACTTGTACACGTGCTAGTGCAGGTTGAGCTAATGCCTCTGAAGTCCTGTGTGGGATGTGGGGATGGAGCAGGCACAGAGACTGAGCTGAGCTCCTGTCCCAGCCCAGCTGTTGTGAATGCACCATGTACAGATCACCAAACTGTGCTGGGACAGCCCATTGCTCTGACCCTGCCACACCCAGGGAGTCAGAGGAGACATCTGGCAATGACTTTGTAACCAGGCCCTCAAATCAAGGTACCCTGAACTCTGAAACTGCAAAACCCCCAAAGTTTGCTTGGCTGATATGCACCTTGATAGGCAGAGATACAGATATCCAGGCAACTACAGAATATCCTGGTATGTGTTAGTGTTGCTGGCTTTGAAAATAATAGTGGTATATTTTAGGGACTGAATTAAGCCATTTAAATCTTCCAGCCTGACTTCTGTAACATCAGAGGTTTTCCTTACATTCTCATTGAGAAAAAATATCTTTTAGCTATAGGGACCAGTCTGTCACATCCCTGAAGAGGGCTGTTCACCTACAAATTGTCCTTAGTCTTAGAAGTGCTTTTGTTGTGCCTCTCAGTCAAGTTGGCGAGTCCATAAAATTGGCTTTGATGTTCAGCCTAATATGCTAAATTGAGCCTGGACACTGAAAACATTGTCCAAGAAGGGCACAGAGGTAACCTGGCTTAAAATTTGGCTTGCCTTCACATTAATAAACAAAAAACCAAAACAACCTAAAAACCTAAAACAGACAAACAGAAAGTTCCAAGCAAAGAAAAAACACACAAAAATTATTGCCATCTAGTTTACATATGATCTCAGTCCCTCCCTGTATGGTTGCTGTAGTGCTACTAACACAAGGGGATCAGGAGTACTGCTACTACTTTTCTGGTTGGACAATAAAATAATCCATGTTGGGGTATGAGTAGTAATTTTCTGCTACTACTTTTCCAGCTGAACAACCAAATAATCCACACTGGTGTACGAGCAAGCACTTTTCAGCACACAACTCTATCAAAATCCTCAATTAAAACAAACCCTCCCCTAGCCTCAAATACGAAATCCTATTCATTGCCAAAACTCGTTAGCTTGTCAGTTTGTTAAATATTCCCAGGACTAAACTCACCCTGCCAAAAAGGATAACGCAAAATGCAGAGTTTTAACAAAGCCATAAGAGGGATGGAAGTCCTTCTTTCTCTTGCTAATGTATTTCCAGCACTGTTTTGCATCCTTATGACTCTGGGGAGCACAGTCTGTGGAGTACACGATTAAGCATTATCGCTGTGATTTCAGAGCCATCCTGTTACACCGAGTAATAACTCATTTTCCACCATTGTGCACACCAATATTGCTGTCAGGGCTGTGAGCCTGACCCTGGCGCTGGCACTACAGGGGAAGGGAAGCCATAAACCATTGTGAGCACTTTTACACTTGGTAAAGTCAAACAGGCCTGTAGACTAGAACTTCATGCCTGCCATAGGCTTAGCAGGCTGGGCAAAATAAGGCTGTTCTGTTACTCCAAGGCATTTTGGTTTATGGTTATAGTTTTCTGTGGGTTTATAAGACAGTCTTATGTTTTCCTGGAGGCACCATTTTAATTTTGAGGGCAAATCATGACCAGTGTTGGATTTGTCTGTTTAATGAGATTGCTCCAGGTAGAAGTTGCTCTCTGTTAATTAAAACATTCACTTGAACTCAAACCTTAAGTCCTGTTTGGAAGCAGGAGAACAGCAGCTGCTGGGTGTGGATGTGAGAGGGAGGCTGAGGTTGGTGAGAAGGTGCAGCTTTGGGGCAGAAAGAAGTACAAGAACCTTTGCTCTTTAAATCCCTGCTCTTTCAGTCTCCTTGTTGGACCACCTCACATGCAGTGAAATGATGGCTGTGATGTCAGTTGATAGAGTATTACAAGGGGCTCTTGCTGCTTACAATCCCCAGACACAAAACTGGAGACCTAGTCCCCATCTCCCAAATGGGGAGGAATGTTTTCATTACTATGTTAATTCAATCTCTCCTGTAATGGTGATACTTTAATTGCTCCTCTGTTTTCCTCAGACATAATCCAATTCCCTTTGGCCTCCTAGTTTATCCACACATTAATTGGGTTATTGCCTTGTAAAACAGAAGGGCAAATATATAGCTTAAGTTTTATGACAGACAGTTAATAAGCACGACTGAGATTTTTAAAGTGCCCTAATGCAATTAAGTGCCAGGCTCTCAGGAATTTCAGTGGGATCTGGGTGCCTTCCTGCATCACACTTCTTGGAAATACCCATCCCAGATATGTAAGGGAATCTATATTTCTTTACTGTACATTGAGTACTTCAGAGTTTCTCCTTTTCAACCTGAAATCCCAATTCTACAGTCTTTAATCCTGTAAATCTGCTTTCGATTTAATCTAGTAAATTCCTTTTGATTTCCTTGGTTAAGGTTTGTGGGGTCAAAGCCTTTGAAGTACAGCTGAAGGCTTTGAAGTATAAAACAGGCAGATACAGGGCTTGGGGGACTGGTAAAGGGACACCAAGGTTCTCACCTTCAGGACTGCAGTCCCTGTCAGAGGTGACTCCGTGCTTTCCCAAGCTTGTGGCTGCAGGACTAATGTCCATCCCCTGAAATCTGAGGGAGCTGCTGAGTAACAGCCTTGTTCAGCAAACACAGAAAGCTCTGAAGCTTTCCCATCTCTCCACACCACCTTGCTGTGAAAAGGAGCTTATTTTGTCACAGCCAGGACTGTGCTAGTTATCCAACAAGCAGCTGTCTCTGAACCCCTCCTGCTTCGTGGGCACTTTTGTCCTGTGAACTTCTATTAACTGTGTCAAGAAGCACTGGACCAGGATAGCAGCAATGAAAATTACTAGGAAAAAAAACCAGAGGACTGTCAAGTATGGCCTTAATTCATTTTTACTTGAACAGTGCAGTGGAACACCAGGACTGAGCATACTGTGAAGATCTTCTCTCCCCTTGGCTGTTTCAAGCACCACTCACAGAGCAGGATCAGAAATAACCTTCCCACAGAATCAAACATATCCTGCAACTCCTTCAGCTGGCTGTTCTGGGAGGCAACAGGTTGCAACAGAAGGGGAGATGGCTGCTGCACCCTCCCATGATTTCCTGGTGACACCAGGCTTGGGAAACCATGAGCAAAGAGCCACCATTGTGACAAAGCCTTCATCAAGGAAAAGCCTGGGCTCTGTATTGTCACTCAGCTAGAGTTTGAATCAAACAGCATAAAAGGCAATAGGGAATGATCAAAGGGTGAATACTAATGATAAGAACATTACATGAATTCATGGAATATCTACCATGCCCTACCCACAGCACACCTGTGGAGTGGCAGTGATCGATTTTCTTCAAGCTGGCAAGGGAGAAATAAGAACTGTCGAAGCAGTACACACTTTGCCCTCTCTATTCTTTTAAAATATGGAGTAAATTAAACTGACAGGGATCGTTTTGCTTTGATTGGTTTTTAGATAAAATCACTTTCCATCCAAGCTTACACAGTGTAGGTGTTACAATGGCCAGGGAAAACCTGGCATTTCATAGAGCATTTCAGGAGCTGCTAAAAATCGGAATCAGAAAAAAGTTAATAAGTTGCAAGTGGTGGGAGAGAGCTGGGGGCAGATGCTCCTCCAGTTCAAGCAGGGACTGAAGACCCAGGGCTGAGCTGAGCTGGAACCTCTGAGTCCTGGTGAATGCAAAGCAAGACGTGTTTTCTTTTCTTTATTGGAATCTTTCTTGTTTAAAGTAATTTATGGATTCAGAATCAGTCTCAAGTAACTTTTACTGACCTGTGAACTGGGGTTTTTCAGGAAGTGCCATGTTCCTAACCTTAGTGGACAGAGGGATGATGAACATCCTGATTCCCTTGGGTGTGTCATGGAGTGAGGCACAGTGTTTGCTTTTGCTTCTGACTCTTCCATGAGGAAAATCAGCCCTATTGCTGGCTGGGCTTCCATGTGCCTGTTGAGAAAAAATTACTTAAATCTGGAAGGTATCCCATGCAAGAATATAGAGATATGCTGTCCTAGGTGGGCTGATCAAAGCCTCTGGAAGGGCTGCATTCTCCATCAATTACAGACAAATTCACAATATTTCAAAGGTACAGTTGTCCAAACAAGCTGAGAGCCTTATGTGGAGTGTTTCTGATCTGTTACATACGTTGGCTATGACTGTCATAAGTATCATCTTAAAATCTACAAACAAATCTTGTGTTGTGTTTTTCATTTCCAGGAAACACCTTTAATTTAAATAGAAAAAGTCTGAGTAATTAAAGCAAGCAAAATGCTGTAGCAAGGAATGTGCCATCCAGCTGTGGTTGTGCTAAGTACCGATGTTTCCTTTCTCCCTTCCCCAGAAATTAAAGGAGTTACAGGCTCATTTCAACTCGGTTCCAGTTCCCAAAGCTCGCCTTGCCCATTTCCCACCGTCACTGCTCTGGCTGGAGGCGTTCAGCTGTGTGTTTATAGAGAGGGAAGGGTTCAGCTGCCTGGGCTGGATCCACAGACAACAGCTTGGGAGCACCTGAACCAGCCTGGCCCCAGCACGACACCCGAGTGAGTGGAGCTGTGCCAGCCTGTCTGGGCTGAGCCTTCCGTGGGCACTGCTGTTCCTGCTGGTGCCTCTGCCATGGCTTTACCCTTCTCAGCTCAACCAGTCAGCTCATAGGACTGAGTGGTGAGTTCTCCCTTGGGGAAACTTCTCTGTCGTTTCTTTTGGAAAATAATAAAAATGAAACATGGAGATTTTCTCTGCAGTGTGGTGGATTTGGAAAAGACAGAAATGACTGCAGCAGTGCTCTGTTAAATGCTCACTGCCACAGGGGAAGAGATGCTGTGGCTGCTAAATTTGGGGTGGATTAAAACTCCCTCGTAGTGTAGGGCAGAGTATTTTCATTTGGAGTTTGGAGTCCATCCAAAACAGAAATGCAGAAATAGAGAACAAGCTGTGATTCTGACAACTGCTCAATCCTGTCCTTCCATCCCTTCTCCCTGTACAAAAAAAACAACACAAGTTTTGGTCTCAAGCCCTTGGTCTTGCTTTTCTTTTTGGCTGAGCACTCATTTCAGGTAAATGTTGCCACCAAGTTCTATTTCTTGAAAACCCAAAGGTCACAGATTCGTTTTAGGTGATTGTTTTCTTCATTGCAGGCTTCAGGGTTTATATGAGGGGCCAGGATATACTTGATGGGTTTTTTAGTTACAAAAATGCCTTAAATAATGTCTTTTACAGCCTCATAATCTTTATTTGTTGTTGGTCTTTTCTAATACCTTTTAGGATTTATTAGCTGCGTATATAGAAAACACCCTAAAATCTGATAAACTGTAATACTTTTACTCAGGCTGTTGAGTTGATTGCAGCTTATGAGACTTCGTGACATCTTAAGTACTTCATTGAAGCTACAGCTATAAGATGATTATTGTTAGGTTATTTGCATTAAATATAACAGTAGCCACAAGGGTTTAAAACTGTTGCATACATTAGAAAAGGGGATAAAATATATTGATTATGCTGGAATTTATTCACAGTTCTTTAAGACTGCACTATGCCCAGATGAACTGGGAAAATGCTGATCTTGCTGATAAGAAGCTGAGCTCCCATCAGTTCTGCACTAACAGAATCAGGCTCAGAAATAGCCTGAGATGGGGCAGTCAAAATACCACTTAAGCTGCTGCTGATGTCTCTCTTACCTAAGTGGGGTGTGGGCTCCAAATTCAAAGAAGTAGAGGGAAATATAGCACTGATTTCCTCAAACTGATTCCCAAATGACCAAGAAGTCATGGGGGATTGGGTGTTTCCCCCAGTAAATTTCATGGTTTGCTCTTTGAGATATGTGACATTCCCTGTAGAAGAGCTGTATGAATTGAATGCTCTAAAACCTTTAAGATCAGCAAAAAATTGGCCAGCACGTATGGGAACTTGAGTCCTGTCACTAACTTTGAACAGGCAGTGTAAGATCTCAGGGATAAATGAGAAGGCTTAAGGGAAATGTGGTGTTTAAGAACTTTACTGCTTACATTCTGTAGCACTGATTTTGATTGATAGCTCTCTAATACTGGAAACATCATATCCAGATCAGAGGGAGCTCCACACACGAGCTACACAGAGACCCCAGAGCTCACTCTAAGGGGCACAATCATAAAATAATTTGTGTGATTGTAAAAAGTAGGATGGTAGAAATGGGAAAAGGGGCAAAGGTGTTAAAAATGCAGGTATGGATTCTTTTAGCTCTGTTTCAGTGAGGCTCAGCTGTGGTGCCTGCTGTCTGTTCAGAGGGTCAGTCTGGGTTGTTAACCTGGGACTTTGCATGGAGTTGCATCTGGGGTGCTGAAAATCATGATGTGGTACAGATGGAGCCACTCCTTTGTGTGCCATGACACAATTTCCCTGGCCCAGAAGGACCATCCAAGGCTGAGAGGTCATTTGACTCCCAGGGATGTACAGACTGTAACTTTGCCATCTACAAGTGCTCTGTCACCCTGAAAAATCAGCCCTGTGCCTGGCATGAGATGTGAATTCCCCCTTTGTACCAGCTGGTGCAATGCAAGGCTCAGGACTGTTCTAACTGGAGAGATCTGGGAAGGTGGCAATAGCAGTTGAAGCTTTATCAGTTTTTTTACACTTGCAGGTAAAGGAATCGTAGACTCTGTGACCTTGAACTGAACACGACCACCCTCTTTACAGGCTCAGCATAAGCCTTATCAGGACCACGTGAAAAAAGCATTATCACCTTTTGGAACTGAGTGGGCTGAGGGCTGTGATCCTGAGGTGTCCTGCAAGCCAAATCCAGCTCTGCTTTCCCTGGCCACAGCCAGCCCAACTCCCAAGAGATTAACGAGCCAAATTCTGATCTCAGTTATATTTGTGGACTTGTCCCATATCCATCCTATATAAATCAGTCTTACCCTCTTCAGGAAAGCCAGCTGGGTTTTGGTCCCAATTAAGTCAATGGGAATGCTGCCATTGACTGCAGTGGGTTTGGGTTTCATTTGGGGTTGAGAGCTTTCAGTCTCATTTAACTGTTTCCTACTGGAAAAGGCAGTATTGTCCCAAAGCTGAAATAAATATTTGGCATCCTCTAAGCCAGGCAGCTCTCACGTAAAGGTGCATTGCATTTCCCATAAAAACTGCTTCAATATTTGGTTGGCCAGGATTCTTCCCTTTCATGCTGAATCAAGAGCTCTAATAAGCATGATGACAAAATATGAGGAATTCTATGTAATTATGGCAACGGCACCACCTGCCTCTAATTAAGCTGCCAAAACATTTGGTCTAAAATGATGCAATGAATAAAAAAAAAAAATTATATCCAATATTTTGGCAATGTAACAAGAAGCTGGCTTTCCTCACATAATTAGCTTTAACAAAGTGTTGTTAATCTGATTTTTGATTAATAGACTATTTAATCTTATAGCAGGCTGACAAGACTCTGATCTGCCTCTGGTTTAAGTTGTTGCCACCAAAAAGGCTAAGATTTGTAAGAGTTTTAAGAGATATACTTGTATAAGAAACATTAAATTTCCTTATTATTTTCATTGTTCTACATGAGAGCCCCAAAGGTTACATTCTCTGAATTCACTGAACTTTTAAGCCTTTCATTAAATTGGAAGCCAGAGGAAAAGCTCTTTTTTTTTTTTTCCTCTTCCTAATTCCTTGTACAGAGAAGTCACTGGTATGACTAATTGGGGGGAGGAGGGGTGCCCAGAAACCTGACAAGCTCTGCACATTTTAGAGCTGCTGGTCGGCTGGCAGAAAGTATCAGCTTTGTGGACTGCTGTGATGCCCTGGGGTGTTTGGTGGCTAATGGTCTCCCCCTGGAAGTGCTTCTCCGGTTGGATTTAGTGACAATGAGGAGGGGAATATAATGTGTAACAACAGCAAAGCAGCCCAACCGCTTTTCCAGGACTTGTGTGGCTATTTGGGTTTCAGAGCTGTTAATGTAACCTGGCATGTTAAATCAGACATGATCAACACTGTAAAAGAGCCAAGCATACCAACAGTACAGATGGGTGGCAGATAATGAAAGCAGCCATGGCTGAGCAGTGTAAAACTGCTGATCAAACCACGTTAATATGTGGGTCTTATAATTCTGGAAATCAGCATTCAAATACACCAGGATGCAAACAGGTAACTGTGTATTCACTGTAGGTGCCATCTATTAAAAACATATTTTTAGCAGCTTGCTTGTGTCTTGCCCTGAGTGCCTTAAATGCATGATTTTTCCAGTGTCTTGAGCTCCCTGTAACAATTGGTGGCTCCATGAAGTGGGTGTAAATAGTTTCTGCCAGCCACAGTTCGATGTCTGTTGTCTCACCCTGTTGAGTTTCTTTCCCATAGCAGTGTCTGGGCTGGATTATTTACTCCCACTCCAGCTGCAAAGTCTTGATGGGCTTTAAAATTCAGAGGAGTTTCAAGAAAATCCGAGAACTTGACAGCTCTGGGCTATTTGTAAAGACAACTGTTAATTCAAAAGATTTGTTTCAATTTTCTCATCCTAAAGTAATGATAATGGCACTGTTCTTGTATCTGGTATATTGCTGGGCCAGTGCTGAGATTTAGGCATTTGAGAAAAGGTTTTCTGGTGCAGTTCCCTGCTCTGACAGCAGAGATTTGATGATATGAGTGATACTCCCTTTGGAGGTCAGACAGCCTTTTTCTCACATCCCCTTCAGAGCTGGGTGCAGAAGTCCATTTGTTATCTCCAGGCTGCCTTTGTGCCAGCAGTAGGTTGGTTTCGTAGCAAACCTTAACAGATTTGCTAAATACAAACTGAGTTCAGGTGGTATCCTGACCCACAGGCATGAAGCTGCAGTGTGAAACCACCTCCAGATTCCACCTCCTGCCAAGCACTGGAGATGTGGAGCAACCTCAGTGAATGCTTCCTGTACAGCTGCTGATAAGGGAGGACAATGAGGGCCAAAGGTCTCACTGAATGCTGATAGAGTGTGTGAACCAAAACCCCAGCAGGGTGAGTGTCCCCCACGATGTGCTAAGGCAGCAGGAATTTGAGGTTACTCACTGTTCACTGGCACACCAGACGATTGTAAAATCCAGGATCTCCATTAATTCCCAAATCTTGCTAATAGACTGCCCTGCTCCTCCCAAACAACAGCAACAGCCCTTAGGTGACCACCTCACCTCTATTACACATTGGACTGGCAGATTAAATGCTTATGGCTTTTTTTTTCCCCTCCACTCTCTATCTTATTTATCAAATAAGTTTTCAGATGCAGATTTGGGAATACCCTGTGTTTACTTTTAAATGCACTTGGTAACATTTGTTTTCTTAAAAGCCTATCCAAGGACTGAACAAATGGGCTCCTGAGCCAGTCTACAGAAGGAGGTGGCTAGGGTCAGTTTAATATTTGCCATGAAAGAATACACACTGCTGAGTAAATACAGAGAGGAATTATATGTTATTTGACTAGCTGCTAATTACGGTGAGCTCTTCCTGACTGTGCTTCTTTTTTAAAAGATGAAAGTCAGATCCCTCAAAATTCTTGTATTGAGTTCCTTTGGAAAAAATGGTCTGGTAAATAAAACAAGTATTACTACTCTAGTTTGTATCATGCTTCTTTTGCATGCTAATCCGAAGTTCCCCTGAGATAATTTGACAAGAAGGCCATTAATGCAAATTTAAGCGTGACCTAGAAAGGACTTATTTTTCATGTACCACATTGATTCTCTGCTATTGTTATTTGTTCTTCTTTGTTTTAAAGTGCCTGGTGGTTTGGAGTTGCCTTTCCTTCTTTTTGTTCCTTTTTTTTCTTATGATTTTAGTAGCACAATGCAGAAGAAATACATTTCAAATAAAACGCTCAAGTCAGATATGAAAGTGCTGCACATAAAGAACAGAATTTATGTGGCAAACACTAGATACAGTTTGGGAAAACTGTTTTTGTAGGCAATTAATAAAAGTTGACTTTAATTTCTTTCATTTTACTGGAGAACTTGTGTGTAAATTTGTGTTATAGATACCTGAGCTTTCCCAGCAGGTGTGGTCTCAAAGCCCTTCATTGCCCAGCCCTGCCAACTGGCCAGCAGAATGAAGTAAATGCTAACAAACCAAAACTATTGCAGATGTAAGGATTAAACATTCACTTTTCTTCAATTGTTTGTTTCAGTAATTTCTAGGCATAACATAATTTTGGGGAACTCTAGCTCTGGCACTCATGTAAGTTATCTAATGCAGAAGAAAGCAAGGAATAGACCCTAACACTTGAGAATCTCAATGCTTCTGGATTTGCTTACACCTTGCAAGGAGTAAAGGGTCAGAGCTACCTGCTTCCCTTTAGCCCTTTACAGGTCAATTCAGGACTCTTGCTATTTTTATAATAGAATATATATGGAAATAAAGTATGTAATGTTTCCCAAGGGATCTCAAAGCTCCGTGCCATCTTCTTTCACTAAGGCCTTGAAAAATACACCATTGCTTATGGTCAGGAAAAGTAGATCTAGCTGGTTTCCAGATAAAATGTGGCTTGTTAGTCTGTCTCAGTCGGTGGGGTTTTCCTGCCTGGGACAGGTAGTGGCAGAAGGAGAACGTTTACATTCCCTATAGCTCCCAGCTGCGCTGGGAGGGCATTGCTGCTGCTGGCCCCGGGAACGCGCACACAACTCGCTCCCGGCTTAGTTAATATTTTTGCTTTCCAGGTCGATACATCTGCTTAATATTCGGCTGGAGAGAATGCAAAACACTTCCTCGTGTGGCGCAATGGGGACAGCGCTCAGTCCCGAGGCGGAGAGAAGTTCAGTGCCTCGGGGTTACGGGGTAATTGAAGCGAAGGCTGGCGGAGGTGCGAGCCCCGCTGGAGCCGCGGCCGTGCCGCCCCTGCCCTGCCCCGGGAGCGGAGCCAGGCAGCGACACACGCTGACACCGTGCCAGCTTCTGCTGCCGGAGAACGCATCCAGTGTCCAGCCCGCTTGACCCCCTGTCTGAGTAACTTGTTTTGCCATTTGTCACTGCCAAATGTTTCTTTATTCTGCCTCAGTCACTTGGTGTGCCACTCATTTGACTCCCTGCATAATTAACTTTGCCAGCCAATTGACTCGCTGTGTAATTATCTTTGCCAGTCACTTTGGTCTCTGCATATTAATCACGGTGTGTAATGGGCCTCGGGGCAGGCTGCAGCTCGGTGGGGCTGGCAGCAGGTGCTGGCCAGCCCTCGCACCCACCGGCGCTGCCTGGTGCAGGGAGAGAGCCCAAGGGCTGCCGGCACAGACGGGACCTGGCGGGGCTGGGCCGGCAGCAGGGCTGGGACAGCTGCAGAGACATGCTGCCACTTGCTGCTTGTCTCCCCTGACCCGAATTTAACTCCGCTTCCCAGCAGTGCCCCCCTCCAGCCCTGCCCCTCCTCATTTAATTGCTCTCATTTCGTATCTCATCCGTCCGCCTTTGTTGGCGTCCCTGACACACTTCCCCATATGCTTTATCGCACTCTGGTTGTGCAGCCTTAGCCCTTTGCTCCCCGAACAACCTGCAAGGCGCCCACAAATTCTTTGTTCAGTTTCAACTGGGGGGCCGTTTCAGCAGGATGCCTTGGAAAAATTATCTGACTTAGAGTGACAAGTGTGAAGAGCAGTTGCAGACAGTTTATACATCCTCCTTGGGGAAAATAAACCTGTTAGTGTGCTCCATATGCTACAAAGAAGTGGCTCTCGGCCACGCCGCTGAAACACTGGAGCCCTTCCTTGACTCTTTGTTTGCTTGTCTATTTGTCTTCAAAGCAGGAGCCCCTTACAGCAGACACTTCTTAAGCCCTGCGTACCAAATAGCTGCGGACTTTGTAAATAATGCAGATGAAAGTTTTGGATGTTGTGGGGAATAAATAACATAATGTCTAGATTAATCGCAGGATAAGGTCCTTTGGAAAACTATCTTGCCTGCCTACCTTTCAGAGAGGGCTGTTTTTATCCACTGGTACACGTTGCCTTTAAAATCTCTCTAGTCTGTGCTTTGTTCTGCCCTTTCTGTCCAACTTCAGTCTAGCCCCTGTATTGCTTGATTAAATTTTGTACAACTTCATTCCCTACTGGATATGCTTCAGCTCTAAAAACACAATTCAGCATCAAAACCAAAGGCTTCCAATCTAATTTTCCCAGACAACGTTTTCTAGTTTGCCTGGACTGACAAAAATCCATTTCTAGGATTTTGGCCTCTCTGCGTCATTTTGTATTGACTGGTTATTTTATAGTCCAGTTATCCTCCTTGCTTAGAGGATCTATAACAAATTCTTGTAAAGAGCTTTTTAAAATCCTCTCCCATTGCTCAAAGTTTTGCATCTGTATGTAAACAACAATGTTTCTCTCAAGTGTCAAGGAAGATAAATTCCCAAATGCATTTCTGAGATACAAAGGCACAGGCCCATACGGTGCAATCAAGAGTGGTGGTGTTATCTCACCTAATTTTAGTTGAGGTGGCTCCCCAACAGGAGCTTTCCAGCTGCTGGGTTAGTGTGGCTCTAACCTGAGTGCTTCAGCCCTGCTGTCCAGCTCTGTGTAGCCTTGCTCAGAGGTTTCTGATGGATCTGGACATGGTGCCCTGTGGGGTGAGTGATGTGAATGTTTTGCTCATGTCAAAAGGAGGAAAGTGTTCCCTCTCCTCCCAGCTTGTCTTTCAGTCTCCAGCCTTTACATTCCCTGACATGTTCCTCGGAGAGCCTGAATTATTGTTGGTAGTGGTTTTGTTTTGCAAGAGCAGAGTTCCTTGGCTGACTAATGCACAGACAAATCATCTGTCCTGCCTTGGTCTTCCCATAACTTCTGCATAACAAAAGGAAAGGGAGCGATCCCATCTCAGCTGTCCTGTGCTCTCACGCCTGTGTTTCAGTCTGGGGCAAGATAAAGGAACTTTGCTGGGAAGAGATCTGAAGTTCACAATCTGGAGTCTTTCTTCTGAGGCTTAGCAGGTTTTTTTCTTTTTCAGAAGAAAAAATGAGTTCATGTGTGAAGTATGACTGCTGTTTATTACTATTTTTTTTCCTGGAATGTCTCTCCTCTGCCTCTCCTGACAGCTTTGAGCTGCAATAAACCCACTCAGAACTGCACCAAGAGCCAGTTCTGACTGGTGCAGACAGCGAGGCTGCTGAAATTCAATTTCAGCACAGGAAGTGACATGACTGGAGCAAATTCCTCAGCTTGACATTTAAGAGCAAATATAACATCATTGGTGGTTTGACTGGGGCTGCTGTTGTTTTGGACTAGGCTTGGGTCAGTGGGAAACACAGTGACAGAGGGGACGTGCTAATGCAGCCTTGTTACCTGCTCAGGGACAATCTGGGGGACAAAGGCACAGCTTTGCATTTTCCCCAGGTCAGTCCCTGCCTTTATGGATGCACAAACTCAAGGCTCCGTGCACAAGGAACTCCAGCAGAAAGGAAGAAAGAAACCCAGTCCTGGCACCGAGCTCTGGCTAAAGATTAACCTTGCTGACTAATTGAATGCTGGGTATGAAAAATCTTTAAACAAATACACTAAAAACACAGGGCTGTATTTTTCCTCTCCACTGGCTGATGGAGGGCAGTGTTGCCACCTGTTTGGGCCAGCATTTTTAGATATTAAATAAACCTGGTCTCCTTCTGTGACACAGTACTGAGAAGTTAATTCAGCCCCATTAAAAGTCTACAGCACAAAGTGAGCCAATAACAGCTTTGAGTATGTCCTTAAAGCTATGTTTCACACCCACCCAGAACACAGAGATAACAGTGTTTACTATCGCTTTGTAACTCTGGATGACTAAATCAAAAAGTAATGAAATGCAGCTGCCTGCTGTGTTCCTCTTTTCTCTTTCATTTATTCATCTTTCTGTAAGAGAGCCCAGGGTCTGTGATCCCCTCCTCTGGGAAAAGCAGGAGTAGGTTCCCCTCTGGGGAAAGTCTGGCTGCTGCTGGGGAGATGTGGAGGCACAGAATGCTGCTCTTGAGGAATTTCTGCTGTGGTGACAGATTGGGCTTGGCTCAGGACTCTGAGTTTAGCCTCCTCACTGAACAATCCTGCCACCCTCCAAACTCAGTGCAAGATCTTTCTCTTTACCTGTATTGACAACAGATTGTCAGAGCGAGGGAGGAAAATGAGACAACAGTAGAGGAAGGAAACAGGGATGCTGTTGGAAATCATTGGCCTTTTAAGACCTTTTTAAGTCTCTCTATTATTGCAAAGATGAGCTTGTTATAAACTCCAGAATGGACAGACAGAGCCTGATGTGCAAGAGAATGGGCCTGAGACAGTTTTCTATTATCTGGGAGATTTCTGTCTTAATAGAAGCTTTCAGAGCCAGAATGAGAGCTGAGCTCTAAAATTATGCCCCCACAGGAACATAGTGTGTTCTGATGGAAAAAGCAAATAAATTGTGTTTTATGATATTGGACACACACAGTATTATTCTGCTGGTTCTCAAGTCACACAGACTCCATCACAGACATCGAGCCTAAATGTCTTCTGTGGCAAAAATCAAAATAACTTTCTGTTCTCACTGAGAAAATACTCACATGAGGCAGTGCCCAGTGAAGGTGGCTGCTGTGTTCATCTCACAAAACTCTTCAGAGAGTTTTTTTCTCTGCTGCTCAGCCCTTTCTATTCTTATGCACACATTTTTCTTTTAATTTTTCTTTTCACAGTATCTACATACTCAACCTGTAAGTGTGAAAATCAATGTTTACATAATTTGAACCAGTTAAAACTAATTAAAGCAAACTGTCACTTTCCAGGCTGGGCAGAAATGGAGAACAGTCCGTGCCCCAATGCACACCCACCCCTTCAGTGCCCTGCCTGTCACACAGCAGGATAAAATGGTAACAAATCAGAATGTCAACTTAGATGAAGTTCTGCTACCACACTGCTACTCTGTCCTGTGGTTTCAGCCATCAGAACAGAACTCCCTCCACATTCAAACCTGTGGTTTATGAAATAGATTTTGCACTTCCAGTCTTGCCACTACTTTATTTACTTTACTACTTTCTTTACTTGCCACTTGTGGGTGGTGCCTCCTTTGGGAATGCTGGCATAGCTTCCATTACTGGCTGCACTGTTTATCATAATTCCACATTATTTTATTTTCTGCCAATGGCAATCATATTATAGCAATGGATTATTTACCTCCTTTCAGCTTAAATATGATCTATATATTTCAGTCTAGCTTAATAGCTCTTACATTTACAGTGCATTTTTTGAAGATTTTAATCAGATGTATGCTCCAATAATTCCTACAAGATATATTTTTCTGCCAAAACTCAGAATTCAATAAAGAGGCTGCCTTCATGTTTTACAGGTTTTTAAAAGGAAAGAATCTCATGAACAATTTTTGGTGTTATACTTGCTTTTAATCTGCAATTAAGGGAATATAATTACTTTTCACCTTGTGTTCTGTTTGCTTTTTGCATTCCAGTTCTGTGCTTGGAGTATGAATCATGTTTTATTTCCTAGTTGGAAAGCAGGCATGGGTGTGCTGCTGATTCCATGTCTGGGCTGTATTTTTGGTAGAGGCACTCAGCTGCTACAAATCAACAAAGGAGTCACTGAAGCCAAGTTGGTTTAGATGAGCAAAGGATGTAACCTTTGATCTTCTGCAAGAAAAAGCCCTTGACCCTACTCCTTTGAAAAATCTAATTTCAAACAAAAAGTACATGACTGTCAATCAAACACATACTATTCTCTGGGTGAGGGTTTGCCCTTGCAGGCTTTTTGCCTCCTCCTAGGAATGCAGTCGGTAGAATTCAGATAAAAACCTGATAGCTGAGAAAGACCCTTCAGCAAAATGTTTGTCCAGCAGTGTTAGAACTTGCCCCTGGATGATGAGTTAGATCCACCTTTGTCATTCCCTCACAGCTTTCACGTAATTAGGCAGCGATTCCAGCACTTGTTGGAATTCACTGAGAATTTCCAGTCTGGATCTGCTCCTGCTGATGATAAGTTTGACACTGTTGGAGCAGAGTGGGCCTGGGCCCATCTCTCCCAGGTTACCTGCCTATCTTCTGTTCCCCTTTCCAAACCTCAGGCTGTCACTGATGCAATAACTCTGTAGGCTCAGCCGAGCTTTCCCTTGAACCTGCTCTGTAATTAACTCTGCTTTAGGTTCTTATCAGTAGATTAACTTACTGCAGAAACATTCTGCATTTCCATAGCTTCCACGCCACATAGGAACTTGGCCACAGCCTTGGCATTACTCAATATGTCAGCTGAAGTCTTAGAAGTTTTCCAGACCTTTTAATCTTTACTCCTCACATAATATTGTTCCCTTCAAATAGATGTCATCCCACCCACAGACACTTTGCCTCGTGGGGATCTAAATCAAGCTGGGTTGAGTAAAGACCCATTTCACACATGGAGGAAAACACAAGAAAGAGAAGGCCTCTAAATATAAACCTCGATTTAGGAGGACAATAAAGCCCTTGCTTAAATCCATTCCTGTTGTAATTATTGGTGTTATGAGAGCTATAGAAACTACAGCCCTATTTGTACTTGATGTTGTACGAATATATAATGAGGAGGAAGTGGTGTGCCCTGAAAGTCTGCCTGGCACTGTAAGGATGAAGGCAACAGGGAGATCCAAGCAACAGACGGGAGTACGGGAAAGTTGACAAAACCTTCATCTACAGAGGGATTCACTGGCCAAAACAAATTACCTGTTGAACAGCACTGTGATCTCTGTGGGTATTGTGGCATATCCTCAGCCCTAAGCATGCATTTAAGGCTAATTGAAGAAATTGAAGTTTAGCATGTGCTTCAGTGCTCTGCTGAATCAGGGCCATAAAAAAGACTGTGTGATATCAGTGACATTCCTCAGCAGCTCCCAAATTGGGGACGTTGTGTCCAGCCAGGACAACTGAAGCCCCTTTCTGTGCTGTGATTTTCAACTCTGATTAAACCATCTCAATATACATTCCCAAGGCCACTGATGTAATAGATTCCCTCCAGAGAAAAAACTGCGCAAAGCAACGCTGCCAGGAAATGGGAGCCCTCACACTTAGTGCCTGTATTTATTGTAAATATCCTGACTGAAGTCTTTTGTGTGGCAGTTTGAGAAGCAGCTTGTTGTTGTCACCCTCTTCAACTGCACCATTGTCCAAGTCTGAAAAGAAATTGGGATCTCATCTGTGGTGAAAAAAAATCCATCCTAGAAAAGGAGATGAAATACAGTAAAGACAAAAATAGCCTGAAAACGGGTTTTCAGTGGGAATGTAAGTTTCCTGGAGTTCTTGTCAAAATAATCTTCATCAACAAAGAGCTCTTAAATGCTATGGGATTTTCAGCTTTTTTTTCTGTAATAGTAGATTCAACACATGAATGTGGTGGTGCTCTCCCTGACCGTATGGTCACAACATGACCTCCTTGCTGCAAACAAACTCAGCAGCTTGGCAGCCTTCTGTGCAAGGGGGCAGCTCACCTCACCCTTAGTCAGTTCCCAGAAGCAGCAAAATTGAAGGAGAGTTTTGCAGCTGAGGTGGATAAAACCCTTGAGTGCTTGTGCTGGGCACTCCACCATGGTCATACCACAGGCTCAAGAGCTCTTCTGCTGGAATCAACAAGCCCCTTGTCTCAGTACTCCAAATGTGCAAGGCTCCTGCATGCATTAAAGCAGCTAAAATTTAGACAAAAGAAGCAGCTGGGTTTTTGGCATACTAATAGTATTAAATGTCATTATACCGTTAAACATCAAAGAAACCGAGCTTGGACCAGAGCTCTCCCCTGCAGAAACCAGTTGGTGACTGCAGGCTACGGCATCTGGGCAGGCCAGCACTAACCAGAGAGGTACATCTGCTGGCTGTGCCTGGCTGGGAGTCCTCAGCCACAGAACCAGCATCCACAGCTGCTTTCCAGCTACTGCTGAAACTTGTGGGCTTTCCCACAGCCCTGACCACTCGCCAGATCCTCGTTAAGGTGTCAGAGCTAAAGACAAGGAATGTCAGGTAAAATGTGGGGCAAGGATAGGGCTTAGTCACCACGAAGTGCTCCAGACTTTGACCCTGGGGGCACGTGGGGACACTGCTCCTGGGATGATAACTGCTGTGGTGGCTGTGGACAGCCACACCGCCCTGTGGCTGCTGACAGGCCTCACCTGGTAAAAATTATCACAATTAACAAAAGAGCACAGCTATTTACTAAAATAGAGAGGGGAATGTCTCAGTGAAACCACACAGCTCACTGGGTGTGCCTTTCTATTTATAATAAATCCCTGAGTGGAAGCATAGTCAATCTGCCACCACAGGTACCTTTGTTATTAAAGTGAGAACATCCCACACACATTTCTCAGTGTCCAGGGCTCTTTCTTCACTTGCAGTGCTGGTTTTGACCTAGGAGCTCCTTGTGCGATTTGGCTGAGGGCTGCCTTGGAGTGTGCTCCTTCCCCCTCCAGCCACCACAGCAGCAGAAACCAGGGATGCTGTGACAGGGGCTTGCTGAAGCCAAACTTCTGATAGAGTTTTGGGCACTTCTGTCTTACTGGAATTCATTCCCCTATTGAGTCAACAAAATCTGGATGTTGAAGTTAGCACAGAGTGTAACACTGAGCCATGTGAGTGAGAATCAAGGTGTGTATCTTAACTGAGGAAACCACACTGGTGACTGTCAGAGGACACATTTTCCTTTCACAAAAAAGTATGGAATGAATCAGCTGCTGATGAAGAAAATATACCCCTTTGCCACCTTTTTTTCTTTCTATCTGAGTCGCATCTGCATGTCAAATGATGATGAGTGATAACCCTACCCTTCCTTCCCCCTGTTGGCAACGGGGGAAATGTGGCTCAGTTGTCTAGAGAGACAGAAGTGATGAAGATGTAGAACATCTGAAGTCCAGAGACGTTTCTCTGGATTCCTTCCATGGTGTTTTACAGATTCTACCACCATCCTCCCTCGCCTGTGGGAGAAGGTTATGATGTGACAGGGAACGATGTTGTCACACAGCTGGGCAAAGCTGCACCTTCATGTGCTACTACCAAAAAGTCCTTTTGTCGGAAGGCAGAAATAAGGAGAGATTGGGAAACCAATTCAAAAGTATTCTGGGATTTTTGTGGTTTTGTGATGTTTCTTCATTCTCCCAGGTGTCTCATTAAAAATGAATTAAAATGAGACAATTAGCTGCTACAGAGAATTTACAATGCTGCTGCATCAAAGTACTTTGGAGTACTCACTAAATAAGAGCCAAGTAATTGGTACCTATCTCTACTGCCTGTCATAAAAACAATGGACATGGCCAGAGTCCTGGAGAGATGTGGTCTTTATTGAAGAAAGAAAATGAAGGCTTAAAAACACTAATTATAAACAACATATATAAATTAATATGATTAGCAGTAGCTTGACTGGCTTTTTCTTTCTTTTATCTTTTTTTCTCCCCCTGCTTCCTTCCACACACTTTTGTTCTGGCTGGCTGTAGAATGAGTTTCCTGGTGAACAAATAAGGAAAGGCAGAAATAATATTACTTTCAGAAAACTAAGGTCGAAATGCTCTTGTGCTTCTTAAAAATGGAGGCATGTCAGCTGAAACCACTGCCTGACTGGCTGCAGGACAGTTGCAGTCTGTCCCCTCCAACCTTGCTGCTTCTCCTGTTAGTTCTTGAGCAGAATTCAGGTCTTGACTACTATCAGGACCAAAATTAAAGGCCAACATTTCCCATGTCAAACATACTGTGAGTGCACCAGCAGTCCCCCTGTGTGGGGCACACACAGCCTGGACGGGTCCCCCTCTGGCACAGGCACGTTTGATCCCTGCAGGCAGAGCCACCAGCCTGGGCTGAGGGATCCTGCCAACCCTCTGCTGTGAGCCAGGATTTACTGCTTTTCCACATCTTCAGAATGGTATGGCTGCTTCTGCCTCCCCAGCTCTCTCCTCTGGAGGATTTCACCCCAGGAAAAAGAGGAAAGAAACAGAAAAAGCAGTAAGGCAGGGGAGTGGCAGGAGAGAATTTCTGATTAACTCGTTTTCACAGGCTCCATTTTTACTTGAGAGTATACCAATTCCAGTTTTCATAACAATGCATTTTTCCTTTGACAAGTGCTTATTTCATTTCATATAGTTGTCTAAATAGTTATCACACTGCTAATGTTTCCAGCCAGAAATTATTCCCCAGTGTGCCAGATCCAGACCTTCCAGTAATTTGTGTATGTAAATTTAGATTATTATTATGTTCACATGTAATACTACAGGTAACAAAATGAAAGAGCAGGTACAAATTATCTGCATAAAAATCTGCATAAAATATTCACATAGGGAAACCTAATTTTTCTTGTTTGTAGAAATGTCTGAACATGTGAGATCTATTAATCAATCTCACTTGCACCCATACAGCTCATATTTATTGTGTGAGTCCTAACACCATCTTCCAATAGTTCATAAAATACGATCACTGCTAGGAGCTGAGCAGAATTCAGAAGTGTATGATTATTTGGTTACTACTTTGGGTCTAAAATGTCTTTTTTTTTCCTCATTTGACAGCCAGCTCAACTAAGTGATCTTGGAGTTAGCAGCTGATGACTGTTCAGCACTGAAGGATGCTTAATGCAATTAGCAAAGTTAATAAAATGTTGGACAGGTGCCTTATACCAGGGGGGAAAAGGCGTTGTTCTTATTTGTTCAGGATCAAACAGTTATGTTGCCTTGTTTCTTTTAAGAAAGCATTTATTCTAAAAATGGGATGAAATAAAGAACAGAATCAATGATTGATTTGTTACTGGTTGAATTTTACAGTAAGCTTCCCTGTTTTCTGCTTCCAGGAAAACACAAGTACAATGCTTTCAGGAAACAACACCTACCTATTTGCAGAGGGGCACAGAAACAAAAAGTACACTGAAAAGGGCAAAGCCTGGAGAAGATTGCCCTGGAATATCTGAGGAACAAGTTCAAGCCAGCTCTGAACCATCTACCTTTAATAATGGGTGGAGGACACGAAATATAAGAGAGGTCAGAGAGGAGTGAGTTCCCTGCTCCTCCTCTCTTTGACGGAGTTGATCCTTGGAAATCACACACTTATCAGCGTAACACCTGGAAAGAGGGCAGAGAAACTCAGTCAGTGAGAGAGAGCTGAAAAGTACCTCTCTGTAGAACTGGGGGGAGCAGAAGGCTCCTGCTGAGAAGTCAGCCCATGAAGCATAAGAAAATCAAGGATGTTGCCAATAAGGTAAGTGTGAGAGTCTGCTTGTAACCTCACTGGAGAGCTCACAAGCTGGAGAACTCCCCCATTTAAGGCAAAATTTCTCCTGCATCTGCCCTTGAGGGAAAACTAAACTAGGGTTAGTTAGACTAGGTAGTTTTCTGAAGTAATTTCTGTGTTGGTTTTAATGGAAGATTGGGAAGTCTAAGTAAGAGCCTGTAATTATGATGGGCTGGTTTTTTAAATTAAAAAAAAAAATTAAAGAAAAAAGCTTGAAAGAGAAATTGCAGAGTCAGTCTGTCAGGTTGCTTGTCCTCTGTTTCGAGTCATGTTGTTCCAGGTTGTATTGCTTTTGTGCTTCCCTCACCCCTTCTATATTTACATCCTTCTAAGAAAAGATTCTATTATGGCTGAAGTGAAACCAGAGGAAAAGATAGTCTCAGTTTCTTTATCCCCATCCTGCCTCTTAAGATACCCTCTCTCTGCTCTCAAGGAATTCACACAGCTGCCTTTGGCACTACACTTTCCCCATGCCTTCACCTCTGGGGATCAGAAATGAATCAACAATAAAAAGGAGACATGAAAAAGAGTGGCTGGAAGACATAGTATCACTTATATCTATGTGATTGTGTTGGATTCTCTGTCTTCTGAGCAGCTGTGGGGGTATTAGAGGGTGAAAAAAACCTCAGAGTCCAGCTGAAGGCAAACCAAGGATGCTCCATGCCCTGCCCACCTTGTGAAATCCTCTGTCTGCTTTGGTCCCTCAGAAATCTGCAGAGCACAGGTGTGATAACAAGGAGCATTTTACTGTTCCTGATGAGGCAAAGGCACAGCTCCTCGTGCTGGGACCAGGATTAATGCTGATGTAGTTCCAGTTTCTGGGCAGAGCCACATCCTTTACCCTTTCCATAGGTACAAAATGATTCTCAGTTCACAGGTGTCACCTTGGTACCACTGGTAAATATAAAATGGGAGCGTGACAATCATTGTGGGCTTGGGCTGAGAAGATGGTAATTGCTTGAAAGAACTGTAGTCGCTTGCCTTCACTTAAGTTGATAGGAGTTAGTGGTTAAGACCCTGGACTGGGCAAGAGGAGTGGGCAGGACAAGCTGTCTTTTGGAGATGGGGAGATGACTTCCAACCTGCACTCTGTGTTAACAAGCAGGGCTGCCCATCGCCCTTAGACACTGCCCAAGCTGGCATGAGAGAGGTACACATGCATCAGCTCTCTGTGGTTCCCCTCTACAACCCTGGGCTAAAAGAATTCCCTAATCCTGCTTATCTGAAGTAGTTACACACCTCATAGTGTCCAGGTGTCAGCAGGAATCGCATGGCTGGGTTTCAGCTTTGAGTCATTGGGTGAAAGCAGTGTGGTCTAGGGCCTGTAGTGACTAGAAATCATTACCTTGTGTTGGCTGCTTGTCCTCTGCAAGATGAATTTGTGGGCTTGATCCATTTTCCCCGCATAGATGCATAAAACACCCACACATCTGGCTTGTATTAGCGTGTCCTCATTGGCAATTTCCCTAAAGACAAGCCAAGCTGGGGAGAACTGGAATGTTTTAACCATCTGCAGCTCACCTGGCCCGTTGAGAGCACAGGTACAGCCAGGGAGCTACACAGGGGGTGCTGGTCCTGCTCAGCCGGCCAGGACATCCTCTGCTGCTGTGCTCCTGTTCAATAACAAGGTCCTTCCCCAATGTGTGCAATAACCTTTCAGTCTTATAACCACGGTGTTTCATCCTCCCTAGCTATGGGCAGCCCAGTTAGAAAGCAAGCCCATGCTCTCTAAGGACATGCACTTTAAGAAACAAGTAAATAAGCGTTGCCCCTCATCTTCACCTGCTGTGAGCCAAAAGCTTCTATTGAAATGGCAGGTCTCTGAATGCGGCTTTTCGGGAGCAGGGCCCTGGACATGCGGGGTCCCCAGGGCAGTGCCCGGGCGCGGTGTCGGGGGCGGCCCCGGCTCTGCGGTGCCGGCGGGGGCAGCGCACGGCAGCCGCGCGGGGGGATTCGATCAGCGCGGCTGCCAAAGCCAATTATCGGGGAGAGGACGATATAATTATATTAGGGAACATCTGTACTTCATTAAAAGCCCTCGCGGGGCGGATTCGCGCCCAGCCACGTTAAGCACAGGCGCTTCCAGCCGCTCCTCACCCCCCGCTCCGGCAGCTGCGCCGCCCCGGGGCCGCGCCCGGCTCCGGCTCCGCGCCGCCCCCCGCCCCGAGCGGCTGCACCTGCCCCCGCGGCCGGGCCCCCTGCGCCCGCCAGGAGCCCATCCCATCCCATCCCATCCTATCCTAACCCATCCCGGCGCGGCGCGGCGGGCAGGCGGCGCTCTGCGGCCAGGCTGCGCGGGGCTCCGGGGCGGTGCGCTCCGCTCTTCCTCCTCCTCCTCCTCGTCGTCCTCCTCCTCCTCCGCGGCGGCGGCGGCGCCGGGCAGATGCGGCGGATCGTGGGGCGGCTGTGGCCCGCAGCGGGCTCCCGTCCCCCCGCCGCCCCCATGGACGGCAGCGGGGGCAGCAGCAGCCGCGCGTAGCTCGGTGAGTGCCGGTGCCGTCCCCTCCCCCGCGCCCTGCCCGCACCGCGCTGCCGCAGCCGCGGCTGCTGCTCCTCTCCTGCGCTGCTCCTCTCCTGCGCTGCTCCTCTCCTGCGCTGCTCCTCTCCTGCGCTGCTCCGTCTCCTTCTCTCCGCCGAAAAACCACCCCCGGCCCGGCGCCCCACGCGGGCTGGCGGCGGCGCCGGGGCTGCGCTGCGGGGACCGGCTCTGCCACCTGCTCCCTGCGGCGGCTCCGGCTCCCCTCGGGGCTGCGGGAGCGCCGCCGGCTGCTCCCTCCCGCCGGGACGGGGTTTGGGGGAGCGCTCCCCGCTCGTGCCGCGCCAGCGTCCTGCCTTCCTCCCTATCGAGAGTCCCGGGCTGGCGCTGCAGCTGGGCTCCCGAACGTTTGTTTCAGGGTAGGACTTTACCAATATCAATTTTGGAGTTATTTTGTTTCAGTTGAATTTGATTTAAATTGACTCAGCGGTTGTGAGAAGCTGAGAGGAAAATGTCAGTTTGAGGGCTGTTTTCTTTACCTTCCATTTAAAGATCGGTCTCTGTATATTCGGTAATGATTTATTTTTGTAAAATAATTTTGTTGTGCTTTATTAACTCCTGGAGTTTAACAGTCCTCCAAGACAGACAGGCTTGTTAGAGGCTGAAATAATCAGCTCCAAGGTGCAGCAGTGCCCTTGGTCGTAACAGGTGCAGCGTGCATATTCCTATGAACAATGAAATGGTTTCAGCATTCAGGTTTATTTGTATGCTCTGCATTTCTGTGACTCTGAAAAAATTGTCATGCCGTGTTATGTCAAAGATGTGCTTACGGCGTGAGCGTGTCCACAGTACCCAATTACCAGGACAGTGGAGCAGCTGCACCGACCTCCTCAGTCCGTGGTGCCTTTAATGCCCAGGGTACTCCTGGGTGACATCGCATAGCGTTGGGTGTTTTGGTGGCTGTTTGAGGACCCACACTGGTCACTGCTCCCTCTGGCATAGCATGAAACACTGGGAGATGGCGAGGAAAAAGAGAAGTGCAGAGGAACCATTTATGCTTTGATTGTGTTCTCTAGGCTTTATGGTCCCTGTCCATGTGTTGAGTAGGGTGGTGATGGCACATCATATGGTGTTACTGAAACTTAAAATACTGATATTTGTATTCCACGGGAGAAATTTCCTGGGCAGGTATTTTCCAGATTAAAAAGACTGTCATTGTTTTAGTAGCTTCCTGGGCTCCTTATTTAATGCAAGCATCCAGAGTGATACCACAGTTGGGAATTGGCTTAATGGGAGTTATTCAGGAGTTAGAGCTGTAGATCAGAAGGAAATTACACTGCAATTTAATTATTGTTCTCAAGCCAATGTAGCTGAAAAGGGGTATTCCAGCAGTCCTTGCCCAGGTTCAGCTCTTGCTGTGGGATACCTGTGCTCTGTGGTGCAGCCAGTGGCCCCTCGTGCCTTGAGGTGTGTCTGCCCTCCTGAGCACTGAAAGGTGCCCCTTGCTGGTCCTCCATTTCCCAGGACTCCTTTAATCTCACTGTTTTGTTAGGGATGGGAGAAGGAGTGGACTGCCTTTGTGGGATGGGGGAGGATGACTGGGTAAAGGAGCGAGGATGGGGGGTGCATTTCTTTGTTACACTCTGGCTCTTTATGTACTTCAGCAAAGAAGTAGTAGAGCAAAGGAAGAGTCAAGGCACTAGCCAGGGGAAAGTGCCTGGTAATGAAGTCCTGGGTGATATTAATGGAGGCACTGAACAAAGCAAAGGCACCAGAGATGTCTAAGAGGTCCGAGCTTACTGTAAGAGATGCCCTACACTGCACAAGCTTGGAGTTACTGCCTTGTAGCTTACCCTATCATAGGAGACAGTCCTTCTTCCTCCAGGAAACTGGTGAGAAAGAAAGTCATGGAGGTGTCCTCTGGGGCTTTCGGCCCTCTCCAGAGAGTTTCCTCAGTGGTGGGGTCTGCCAGGTCATGCTGATAAGCTGCAACAGCAGTGAACTTTGTGTTGTTTTGTAGTGTCTACAAACCTTGGGACAGCAAAGTGTCTTGCAGAGGAGGTGGAGAAATATAACCAGGATTCCTTATGATGTCTTAACTTCCCTTGGACTTCTTACAGCCTCACCCAGCAGTGTAATTCCATCCCTCGTGCTTCTTGGTTTACAGCAGGTGAAGGTAGGGATATGTTCTGCCTCCTTTGAGTCAGGGCATTTTGTGTAGTTCTAATTCAGCCAAACAAGGAAGATAAACACCTTGTTAATCCTTTGTAAGGTGTGACTAGTACAGCTCCCTCTGGTTTAGTATTTGCTGTGTACTGGTAAAATACAACACGCTTCTCAAAAAGCCATTACTTAAGAAAATGGTTCTTTCATACCATCAAGTAAATGCCATCTAATGATGTTTAATTGAAAATATTTATAGCATTTTTTAATCAAATTTGAGGTCAGTAATCCTAAAGGATTCTTTAAAAATCCTTAGAAATAATTAGCAGCCTTGTTTAACTTCTTGGACAATTTATGCTGGTGAGAGAGTGATTTGTCCTTTTCACGTTGCTGTGAGTAAGCTGGATAATGTTCACAGGTCTGCAACAGCAATGAAGCTCTGCACAGTGGCCCTTTGGTTGCCTGAGGCTTTTCTTGCTATACATGCTTGTTTAACAGGGTTTTGAAAATCATCTCTGGAAGCCAGTTACATGTTTATGCTGCAGATGCTTGTCTGGCCAGGGCTGTGTCCACACTGCAGCTGTGGTTGTAGCTGGAAGTGCTCTGCTCTGCAGAAGTGTCTGTGACTGCGTGGAGCTCGCTGCATCCTAATGCTGCAGGTCCCTGCTCTTGCTCTGCTGAGCTCACCTACACAGGAGGAGCTGTGTCCTCACTCCACTGATCCATCTGCAGGAAAGGGCTCAGGATGACCAGGGTCAAGGTGGGGTTGATGCAAGAGCAGAGACTCCTGGACACTCTGGCCAGCTGATTTAGCAGACGGGTAGCCTCAAGCCATTACTTAGCCCAGGAGTTTAGCAGGATGTAAATTGAGTTAGATGTTTCAGATAGTGAGGATGAGAGAGCAGCATGTGCTGAAAATGAACAAAGCTTTAAGGGGATCCATTGCCTTTTGCTCAGTATTGTTCCTTTCTGATGCAGAATTATGAGAAGATGCTTTCTAGGTGCTGCTGATGCCATATGGAATTTGTGAGGACTGGGTGGCGGTGCCTGTCCTCTGAGAAAGGCCTCCTCTCTCCCAGTAGAGAGTTAATAAACGAATGCATTCATTTGCAACTATAAATTCCTAGTCAGAAGTTCAAATCTGTGTGGTGAATTTCTTAATAAACTTCATTTATTCTGTTTTCTGATTTCCTTGCTCAAGGACTGCTCTGCCTGTGTAAGAATAGTAGGTCACATGCTCTGGGGTGCTTCTTTCAAATATCACCATGTTGGTTATTTTAGAAAGGTTTTGTCTAAGCAAACTCATTCTGGACACTTTTCCCACCTGCAGGTTTCCTCAGGGATGCAGGAGCTTAGCAGGTGTATAGTAAAGGCTTTTCCTTTGCTGGCCAAATGTTTGCTCATGTCCTAAATATAACTTCTGGGAATTTGTGTTTGTTTTGGAGCTGGGGAACACTTTTCTCTTTTACTCTCTTTATAGATTCAGAGAATTTAAGCATATGATTAACATTAAACATGTGAATATTCTCCGCGGACTCATTTTTTGGATCAAAGGCAGAGTGCTCAGTCTGTTGAGAGGATGGAGCCCACAACCACTAAATACAGGGAGCTGATCTGCTGCTATGCTTGTCTAAAAGGAGTATATGATATGAGTGCTTTGGATTTATGTCTGTCTGTGCCCCAAATCCCTCTGCTAACTACTGTCTTGATGTTCCTTATCTACAAAGTGCTTACAAGCGTTAACAAACCTTTGTGATGCTGCTGAGACGTGTTGTTATCCCCCTTTTCCATAAGGGGATGCTGAGAGAGTTTGGTGATCTCCTGAGACCACTGTGGGTTCAAAGCTGGGCATTGAACCCGGGGCTTTGAATTCCCAGCCCAGTAAGGCAGCAGGAAGAGGAAAGCAGCACAGCTCTCTGGCAGTGCTGGGTTTAACATTGTCTTTCACACTGTCAGAATGCTTCCCAGATTTTCATCCTGACAGAGAGGCTTCTCGTATCATCTGCTGGATCAGGCTGCAATGCAAAATACAGCCTGTCTGCAGGAGTGAGCAGTGGCCTGTTAAGGGAAGGAATCTCAGAGCAAATTGTGTGTCCGTGCTGGCTCTCAGCCTTGCTGGGTGCTACAGGCAGAGCTGATGCGTCAAGATTCCTCTAATATGAACTTAGAGAAAAGGGAAATTTTTCATCTTCTCTAAGTACAGTGATTCTTGATTTCTTGCTGATTTAAAAATACTCAGAATGCCTCTACAGAGCAGGGAGCCTGAGTCCATGCATATAAATACAGACACACTAGGTGTGTGTGCCTATGAGCTGGCAAATGAATCAGTTTCCAAATCTGAAGTTGGCATGGTGTCACTTTTGGCTCCGAGGTGCTTTTCTTCTTCTTCCTGGTTTTATTCTGTTTCACTTGCTTAAATTAGAAGAATTTCTTGAAAGAGAATGGGCAAACTTTGAACATGGAAGAACACGCTTTGCGCTGATCTCACTGTGCTTGTGCACAGGTGAGAGGCCAGCACCTGCCTCCCTCCCTTGGCCCTGATCCATAAGACCCTCCTGGACCACTGCAAGATGCCAGGACATTGGGAAACTGTGGTGTCCAGGCAAGCTTATGCTGGGTCCAATAAACTGTGACAAAGGAAAGCTTCTGTGGTTTTTGAATTTTTCCTTTAGGAAATGCGTCTCATCAAAATCCAGAGTTTTGTAATGTAAGGCTGGTGACAAATTTGCACCGATTCTCCAGTTTTCCACAAGACAGCCGTCTGCTGTACCTGCACACACAAACATGTGAGGGACAGACAAGCCCTAACTGGGAATTTACTACCTTTGTGTGCTGGGTGAATGAACCTTCCTGAGCTTTTGCATGTATATAATGGCATCTTTCCTTTTATCCTCTGTAGGGAACCTGTGTTCTTCTGAACTAATGTTCCCTTCCATAAATGACCCAATCAGCCTTCATCACTGCTTGTTAGATCAGAAACCTTATTAGTTAATAGCAGTACTGTTCTTCCTTTTAGTGCCTACTACAGCTAAGCTCATGGCATTTACAGACAGACTTGTTAGTCATTAATATTCTTTGTATTCTTCATCTTTGGCTTCAGAAGAGAAGGCCTTTCATCTTTTGCCTTGCTTTGTTTTTTAGAAGAAGCCAAGTTTGACTGGAGGAAAAAAGAAACCAAAAAAACATTTCTCTACTGCTTTCTTACAAGCTTCCAAGCAGTCTCCCCTGCTGACTTTGTACTTTTGCAGTAGACAAACATTGACTTTGTTTTCACAGAATATAGCTGATTTTTTTTTTTTTTTTCTAGTTTACCTTTTTGGTTATGCCTCAGTAGCTTGACAGGACAGGATTAATTAGTCAATGACCGCGTCTTTTGCTGAAATTCTCATTTGTTACTCAGTTTTTCCATCAGGTTTATTGTACCTGAAATCAAGTTGGTGTAGGGAGAATGTAAGCATGTGTCTAAATTTAGCAAACTTGTGATGGGTTTCCCTGGTTTGGAGACTAAAAGATTACTGAGATCAATCTGTGGATTCTTGTTCTTATCTTTAAAAGAAACCCAAATGCTGATACCCAGGAATGTGTTTTAAGTCTGTGTACTGGGGGTGACATGTGCGTGGGCAGGACGATAGCAAGCCGTGTTTCTCAGATGGGGAAGGCTTTGTTGACATCACTAAATTCTAACCACTTGTAAGTGGTCAAATCCTTTGTTAATCTGCAGTGCTAACTAAAAGGAAAATACGCAGAACAGCATTTGTTGTCTGTGATCACATGAAATCTCACACCTCATTTCTGAAGAGCAGGATCAGAAGATAAAAAACTTGGTGCCTGAGTTGTGTGTTTTGTTCTTGAGGTTTGATAAATGCTTTTTTGAGTGTGCCAGTAGTTCATATCCATTCTGCTCAGGTTTCCTCACTCCCAGCTCTAATGCGGTGCACATCACAGTGTGATCATTAAGTGTGATTACTGCATTTTTGACCTATTTAAAAGTGTCTGGCTGTGAAATTCCAAAGATTCTAATTTAAGCTATAAAACAGATTATTAATGTGCTGCTGCTTACACATTTCATGGCTCATTTCCTGATTACAGCAATTTTGAACTTGTACGTGTAGGCTGTTCCAATGCATGTGTATAAACATCCTACACCATGTTCAGCCTGGTCACCTGGCTCGGGGATCACGTTCCACGTACCTTCCACAGCTTAAAAACAAATAGAAGAGAAAGCCACAAGTGCAGGAAGCTGGGATGTTCCACATCAGTGCTGTCAAAAGGCCTGATGCTTTCTGCAGGGCTGGAGCTCAGGACAGGATGTAGGAATGAGGATCGTGCAGGGGTATGGAAGCTGGGCAAGGAATGTCTTCAGACAGTCCCTTGCTGTGCCCTGTGGACTGGAGAAGGTGCCCTCTGAAAGCATCAAGGCTCGATGGCTGTCCCTGGATTGCTGCCAGGAGACTTTAGCTGTACTGAAACTGGAACACAGACAAGATGCTGTGTGTAGTCAGTGGATGTGCAGAGAGAAAAAATGACTGTTGGGATCTTCAGTCTTTTCCATCACTTCATTCAAATCTGTCAACTTGTTCATGGAACTGAAACTCTGCAGAGCTTCTTTATCTGGGTGCGCAGAAAGGAGTTTGGGGTTACGGTTACATGAGTCCCTTATGATTCAGCCATTAGGATGACCCAGCATGGAATAATTCACCAGGGTTACAGGTGCAACTGCAAACAGCGGGTCCAGTAGAGAAATTCAGGTAGAAAGATCAAGAGTAGGTGAAAGTGTTGCAGAAAATATCCTGTGAGGCGCTTCTGTGCACTTACATTGAGTCTCCTCCTGGTGAGGACATAAAGAAAAACTTGTCTTGCTGTGTTTCATAGAGGATTAGTTACATGCTGAAAACTGCACCTTGAGATTTCTTCCTGAGCTGGGAGCATGTGCAAAGCTAAGTGTGTGTCTGCCTGAGTTTGGTGCTTTGTTACAGAGGGGCTGACCCTGGTCCTACATGAGCTGCCAGATAGGGATATCTGCCTCTGTGTGAGATTAGCAGTGATTTTATACAAGTTTGGGATGCAGGATGAGAGCAAGGTCTGGAGAAAGGTGTGATGTTCTTCTGCATCAGGGGTGGTGCTTCTGCTCCTGGCATGTGCACACACTAAACAGCATTTCAGTGTGCATTGCTTCAGAACTTCATGAAGGCAAAGCTGCCGCCATTCGTTACTCACTTGCTGGAATGGCTTTGGATCCTTTGGATCCTTTTGTCTGTCTCTCAACTGGGAGGTTGGAAGCGAGGCTGGCTAAGCACTGGTGGAAAGTATCATTGCATAGGATACACAGCTGGGAGAGCATCAGCTTGTCGGTTGCAGTTGTCTTATTTCTTAATGTGGTGTAGTAAATTATAAATGTACACAAACACCTACGGAGTGTTTCATTGATGAGCTGCCAGACAGCAGTGTGCTTTTTGAAAGTGCAGGTTTGGGGGTTGTTTTTGTTTTATGGGATAATTTCATTATCTGATACCAGGCATTTCCTAAAAGTAAATCGATCACATGAGGACCGTGTGGCCATTAGTGATTCCACTAACAAAATTTTGGGGTTCTTTTCATTCCATGAAAGACCTACTGCACCACAGCCTTTTTATGCTTTATGGCAGTTATTAGCTATTGTTATGTCATTTTGGGAAGGTCATTATTTGCTAATGGGTGTGCTGTGGGGCTTGGAAGCATTTGCCACAACATCCTGTAGGCCAACAGAAGTATTTGAAAGTATAGATTGTTAGGAAAATGTGCAGGAGGGTTGTATAAATAGGGATGGTTACGAGGAGTCCCTCTCGTGGCATTATTCACATGCCTCTCTCCTGGGCTGTAGCAGTGCTAACAGCGATCCCATTTGTGTATTAAAGCAAGGATCTTCTGAAATGGAGCCACAAATGACAGCAGAATTATGATTAAAGGGCGGTCAGTACTGATGGCAAGCCCAACATAACATACAAGCCTGGCTGCTGTTAGGAGAATGTGCCCATCCTAATAAGCAGCTTAACTTGGTGTATTACTGTGAAATAGAAAGAACCATGGAATATGTGATGTGAATAGTAGGCTGGATTTCCCTGTCACTTCCTATTTATGTTCCTCAAGCTGCCCTGGTTTCGCCAGGGTTACTTCTGAATTGCACCCGAGGGAATGAGAGGTGGATTTCCACTTCTCAACACCTTTCTTTTTAATCTGGAAACTGTACTATAATTTCTTTGGTTTAGCCCTAGATTTGAAGTTTTCATATCAGATGAAATGTGTGCTAAATACCTTAGCAGTAAGACTAATTGGTCCAAATGTTTTATTTTTCCAGATCAGCTGCTAACTGATACAACTTCATCCAACTATATTGAAGAAAATGGGCGTTGTTCTTTTCTCACTAATTGGAGTTGAATTGGGGCATTAAAGGTCAATTCCAGGAGAGATATTAGCAAATACTAAGGCTTGATCCACAGCACTTTGCCCTCAATAAATCAGCAATTGCCGTCTGCACAATAGCAGATCTTGAGTGTCTTTGAGATTGAGAGCCCTTGTCTTGAGTATTGCTTAAGTTTCCTGAAATCAGTTAAATTGAGATAAAGCCAGTGACTTCTTCATGTCTGTTGGAGTTGCTGAAAATTTATGTTCCTCACTGAGAATAGACTGTGCTCTGCTGTGCCTTGGGGAAAGTGGAAACTTTTTTCCCTTGGACTGTTAATAGCCTGAATATTTGTATTCTAAAGGTGTTCAACCAGCCCCTGAAACGGTATTTCCAAATTGCCTCAAGTCACTTCCTGATCGTTTCTGTAACAGGTATCCAGGTTTTACCTTGTAGGCTTTTACATGTGTGAAGTTTCCTTTTAAGATTGTTGTGTCTCCTTCCCCTCCCGTCAGGATTCTACTTTACATGCCACGTCCAAATATCTCAGTGGTATGTTGTGGAAAGAAAAGCCTGTTGAACCAGGCTGTGTGTTTGGGTGTTTCAGCAAAAACCACAAGAAACTGGAGGTTCTATCCTGCACACCTTCCATCTTGATGTTTTGACAAGCCCCATTTAAAAGCTCTTATGGCAAGTGATTTTTATGAGCACGTGTGGAGGGGAATGTGTAAAGCGCTTGAGATGGCAGGGACTGGAAGAAGCGTGACAACTGCTTTGTGTAAGATGATCTGTGTTCGGAGGAACAAATGGTGCATTGAGATGGCAAATGGAGCGGCAGAGGTGCAGCTGGGCTGTTCCGTAGCGGGGGTACCGCCAGGCAGCTCCATGGAAGGAGTTTGTAGTCGATACCAAAAATTTCCTGCTAGCTTTGAGCTTTCTGATGAATTAATGATATAATTCTCATTGATTTAATTAAATCAGGTTCCAGGGCCTTGATTTGCAGAGTTTTCTGATAGTAGTATTATAACTAGGTGGACAAATAAATGGCCTTTATTTTCTTGCTTGCTGGGTGGGGTGTCTGGTGATAATTACTGCATTTATCAAAGCGTCCTTCCACGTTGGAGACAGGCTGGTTTCCACTTGTGATAGACAGAAACAGGGACAGTGAGATTGTGGGGCTCGTCCAGCGGCTGCTGTGTGACGTGTCAGAGCACGAGAGTTGGATGCTGGCACCCTAAAAGCCAGACTGGTCCCCCGAGTCGAGCATCCTTTGGACCACACTGCGCCTTTGCCCTTCCTCGGGAGGGCAGGCAAGCACCGCACAGAGCCGGCGCTGCTCCCGCCCCAGGGCGTTATCGCCAATTAAAGCTCAAGTGCAAGGACTCGAGGTTTCGGTACCGTCCCAGCTTGGCTTTTCACCTGCTGAGACAACGTGCTGATGTCACATTGCTCTGATGAGTTTTGGTTTCTCTCATACGAGTTTGAATGTGCGTTGGCTTTTGTCAGGAGATCCGGAAGGAATTAAAGCTGCATTCTACTTAATTGTTCCTCAACAGTTAAATCATGACAAAATTGCTCCACCCCAACTAGTAAAATAACAATTAAGAAGACTTAATTAGAGTCAATATCTGAATGTTATTAGTATCTATCTTTTTATTTCTACTAATTACTGTGCTGAGTAACAAATTTAATAAGACCAGCTTGTAAGATGAATGACAATACAATCATGGGAAGAAAAGAATATTTGGATTTTTTACTGTAACAGGATTGGAGGAATTTGTACCCATGGGTTAGATTTGCAAAGCCTCTGACCCTCCCCTATTGGTATTTTTTTCCTAAAAACAAAGATGCTGTCAGCACAAGTCACCACGTCTCCAAGTGGGTCGTTTACCTTCCATAAAAAATAATAAAGGCCTGTATAAATACTCTCCCTATGCTGCTGCTGGATTGTATTAGTGAAATATGTCCGTGTTTGTGGCGTGTGCAGCCCCACATTTCATGGCACCACTTGAAAAATGCAAGACATTCCGGTGAGTTATTTGGAAGACAGTGACAAACCTATTTGGCAAAGCTGTGTCCTAAAGAGAGCATTTCCAAGCACCCAGCAGAGACAGACGTGTGTGACCAATGCTGGGGGAGCTTCAGCCCATGTGCTGCTGCAAGGATAGCTGTGGGGCTTTCCAGTTTGCTGGGTTTTCCCAGTGTGACCTGTGGGACCAGGTGCTTACAGGCACCAAAGCAGATGGCCATGAAGATCTTTCTGCATGGCTTCCAGAAATTTGAGAGCAGGGTGGTTGTTTTGGGGATTTTTTTGACAGCTTATGTGCTGTTGGGTCTCTACCATACCTTGGCATTTCTTAGCCATGTCTTGACTGAGCTTCTTGGATAATCTGTGTGTTGCCAAGACGTGCTGCAGAGCTCAGCGGACACTGCAAAATCCAAGATTATGGTCAACCTCTTAAGCAACTTCCACCTGACAGTGCTGGCTGGAGCAGATCAAACCCCTGTACATCTGGTGCCTCCTACACCTGGGTGCAGAGGTTTGCATTGGTGACCAGAGTTGGTTTTTCTTGAGCCAGAGGAACAAGGGTGCTGAGGGATAAGCTGGATTTGGATTTGGGTTGCAAGAGTGTGCCATGGGCAGTTGAGGAGGAAGGTTACCCCAGCCACCCTTCCTGCTGAGGCAGTTGTGCTCTGCCTTCCCCATCCAATACAAGAGTGACAACTGACAGTAGAGAGCAAGCAAGAAGCAGCTTTTGCCTGCATCTTTTTATCATTTTATCTAGTCCCTGAGCCTTCACTGTATTATCTCCTTAAATCTCTGTGCCTGACACTTTTGCTTTAGCACAGTTGAATGTATTACTGTCCTGGGTTGTAAAAGAAAAGCGTGTGCTTGCAAGCTTCCCTAGGCTTCCTGGGAGGGTTTGGAGTAAATCTCCCAACATGCAGCTGCCCGCTTCAATTCTCCCTTTTCATGTAGCTCTTTTTTTAGCAGTGACCTGTTGCAAGGATAAGTTGCTATATGCAAATTCGAGATTAAACCTTTTGTCTTTCAAGCGTTTTCTGTTTGAATTGCTCAAAAAGGGGTTGCAGGTTCCCAGCTTTGGGCTCTGGCTGTGCAAATGCCCCAGCTGAGGGCTGGGAGTGTTGGTGTATTCGGGGCTCAGTGTTCCTGGGACAGTGAGGGATGGGATTGATAAAACCCGTGGGTGAGTGATTTGTGCTACAAAGTGGGGGCTCTTTTGGCTAATGAATATTGAACTTCTCCTGTCTAACAGCACGTTGTGTCCTGCTCTGCAAATGAGCATCCTTGCAAGAGCCTGAGCTGCAGGCACAGGGGCTGCTGGGGAATTCATTAATTCCTGTCTGGGTGATGAGTGTGCTCCAAACAGGGCTCTGCTGGTCACCTAACAGTTGGTGCCGTGCAGGATGACTTTTTCTTTTTTCAGTTGTTCAGTTCTAATTATTTTCCTCTCAAAAGTCTTTTCTCAGGGCTGGGTGCTTTTCTCTGGATGCTTTTCTTTAGCTGCCCACATTGCATTTTCTACATGACAACGTCCTCAAAGAATTGATGTAATGAATTTGTGCACTCGGCAGTCCCTAAATTCAGCTCTATTTGTGGCAGGAGCTCCAAAGGGCAAATGCATCTCAGAAGCATTGTGACTGTTGCATGAAATGGTAATTGCAATGCATGGAAGATCAGCTGCTGATTTATTTTTATTAGTGCAGATGAAAATTACTATGATGTTTCAAGTAGGGCGTAAAATAATATCTTTAATCTCATTCCAGGAGGAATATTAACTTCACATTTTGTATTTCTTTTCCTTCCCAAACCACTGAAAAATGCTTAGTGTGTGACTTGAGTGTCTGTTCTATCATGTTTATGTAGGAAGGTTTTTTTTCCATGCTCATAATAGGAAAAGTGTATTTTGATTCCTGTTGTGTTTTATGTAGTGTAGAAGTTCCAGTTCCTTTGATCAGAAAAGTCTCAGTTTTTAAGCAGAAATGTGCATCTGTCCCCATAGACAAAATTAAGAATTAGGAAATGCTTTTCCAAACAGAACACTGCAGGTGAACTTCAATTTAAAATCCACCTGGAGTCAAGCATTTGCTATCAGCAAGAATAGCTGGGCAGCCAGAGCTTGTGGAAGGGACAGTTTCTACTCCTGGTTTCCTACAGGTGAGAACTAATTTGATCCTGGAGACTTGATAGTTACACAAGTAGTTTCTTGGAAGGCTGACTGTAAATGGAGGGTCTGAGCAATGTCTGGGTGCTTGAGTCTCCTCTTTTGGAGTTTCCCCAGCTATCTTGGCACAAGCTTCAGGGAGGATAAGCCCTTTTTAGACTTCAGCTATATCCTGTCTGTGACGGGTTAATCTGCTGCCCATGCCCCGGGGTGGTTGGCAGCATGAAACCAGCCCTGGAAATGGAAAGTAGTGCTCCTTCCTGCTGCCATTCCGGGGGTGGCACGTTACAGGAGGTCAGGGGCAGCTCTAGCACCCCTGCCTGCTCTGCTGCTGCTGTACAGCCCAGGGCATTCTGGCAGTGTTAGCTGATGGCACTGGCCATGCCAAACATCACTGCATAAAGAGTGATGATTCTGCTGGCATGACTCAGCACTCCTGCTCTGATCTACCTCAACAGAGGAGGGTAAGTAAAGTTGTGAATATCTAAGGGTTTTCATCCCTAGATAAGTTAGCAAAAACATGGTTGTGGGCAAGCCAGGACTTCGTACCTGCCTGTGAGAAGGTCAGTGTGTGTTTCTGTGACATTGTCCTGTCTCTGAGTGCTGTTGTAAGAGCATTAGGTACCAGTGGTGTTTCGGGGGGGTTAATTGCTAGTCTAGATAGCATTGTGGGGAAAATTGTAAAAGGCCTTGAAGAGAATATTAAAGGATTCAAGTATTGCTTGAAGTATTAACAGAAGATGCACATGTAGGTGTGTGCATGCATGTGTGTAATTGACAAAGCAAAGCCTTTAAATTGGAAATCATTGGTACAGAAATACAGTTAAGGGTTTAGAATGGAGTTAGTTCAAACAGCCATGGGGAGAAGTCAGGGTGTTAAAGCAGTAAAAGGATGTATTGCAAGGCATTCAGTTCTTTATCAATATATTGATTATACTGAAGGTGGAGTGTGTACACAGATGGTAGGAAAGGAAAATGTATTTTGGGAAATGGGGAAAATCACTGAAAGTGCTGTAAGATATTCTTAATACTTCTTTCTAAAAGTCTGGAGAGGATCCTTGAGAGTTTTGGTCTGTGTTCCAGGAAGTTGAAGACTGTCCTCTGTCTGTGAAGAGCTTTGCACAGGTGAAGAAATCAGTGTGGTCTAAGACTCCACAGGTATAAGAGAAAGAAAGTCATGATATGAAAATATTTATAATGACAAGAAATTGTACACTACTAAAGTGACACTTCTGCAGTGAATAATTTTCCATAATAAAAGTCAAGAGCTGGGCATCCTGGTGAGTTGACTTTGACTGTTTGCAGTGAGAGTGCTCAGAGATGTTCCTGAGGAGGCAAGGTTGGTGTTTATTATTCCGTAGAACAACTCAAATAGTCTTTCTCTATTGGTAGCACATAGTCTGCTAAGGGTGCTGATCAGTGGGAACAGGTGGAGAGTGTGGTCAAGATGTTGTCTATCCCAAATGCCTTACCTGCCATGGACCCCTCTGTATGCAGCACTGGTGAGCGTCCCCTCACCTGGGCTGAGCACCTCGTGGGTGTAAAGCTTTTTGTAGGCAAACTTTTTTGGAGGAATTTGGAGGAAGTGGCTTTGGGAGTATTACAGGTTGAGCTGCGCAGAGACCTTATAACCCACACTGCTCTTATGACTGTCTGTCTGCTGTTGGCCTTGCTAGTGTTGCCTCTGCCCTCTCTCAGCAGGTTTGGGGTGTCTGGGGGACTGTGATGGAAGGCTGCCATGTCTGTGTGCTCCAGAGTGAAGTGGGAGCAGGTATCCATTTGTGGTCTCCACCACTGCTGTTTGCTCAAGCCATGCACTCGCCCACTTGGTGGTGGTGCCCAAGTCCACTGTGGATTTCTGCATAGCACTAAGGATGCCGAGCCTGTCCTGTCCATACCCTGCAGTGGACACACTGCACAGATGCTGTTAACTCCATCCAAACCAGCTCACAGTGTGGGTCACTGTTCACATGATGGTACACACTGTCCCCCAGGTACTGAGACAGTGTGAGAGATGTGATGTCTGTGCAGTGCAGGGTATGGAGCCAGTTCATTGCTTTTTACTGCAGAGCATAAAGCTGCCCCGAGAGCCTTCTGGTCACAGGAGGCAGCTCATCCCTCTGTCTCATGAGCTTTTGTATAACCAGTAGGCTGAGCTACTGTGGGGCTTTTTACTACTGAGTGCTAAATCTTTGAATGTACCAGCTCCTGTAGGAGGTATTGGTATTTTTAAGGATTGCTTGGTTTCCGCTTGCAAATACACTGCTTGTATTCCTGGATGAAGATATTCTTGGAATACTTCAGTGTGAACCCTCCAGTGGGCAATCTTTTATTCCAGAATAATGGGCCTTTGTCCAATTTAACATAATGTACTTTGGAAGTGGAAGCCTGTGGTTTGTTGTGCAGGAAATGCACTCATTTACCAAATCTCATTAATTAACTGGCACCTATTTAAGGGAAGTCTCTTCTTTCATGCAGTGTTTAAAACCTCATCTATCATAAAAAGTAGCTCTTTAGTTTTTTTGAACTCATCTTTGATTTTACAAATGATTCCTTCTGCATATTAAAAGTAATTTTTCTGCTGCTGCTTGTTATGAAAAAGGGACTTCAGCTTTGATAATTACAGTTTGAGCTGTTCAGAGTTGTGCAGCAGCTCTGTGCTTGCTGCCAGAAGCTGGGACTGTGCTCAGGACACTGCATCTCTGCTGTTCGACGTAATATTCTACGTGATGAAAAACTAAAGTAGCTATTTTTTCTTCTGTGTGTAGCCCCCACCACCTCTGAAAGGCACAAGATTAATCTTGTGGCTGCCAATCTACAGAGCTTTGCCCACAGCAGAGACATCCAGCAGTGCCTGCACTGCACCGACTGTGTCAGACAAACCTCGTCGCCTCTCCTCAGCGGGCTCTGTAGAAATAACCGTGCAGACGTTTCTCCTCAGCCACCTCGTCTTTGCTCCTTCCCTTGCTTCACTTTGTCATTTCCAGGTCACTTCCCTTGCCTTTGTCAGCATGTTTAGCATTGCTCCGTGTGGGCACTGCCCTCAGGAACACCGTCATGCATACTAAATCCACGTCTGGGGCCATGGAGTGGAGTGGCCCATCCACTCGGGAGTGAGACACAGCCATAGGGAAGAATAGGCAAGCTGCTGACCTTCTGGAGGTCAGCTCTGTGCAGCCACATGGGCACCTTCTCCTGTCCTCCCAGAGTCGGGGTGCCGGGGTGGCCCTTGTGTGGGTGGGTGCGCTGCTTCTGCCACTCCTGGCTGCTCTGACTTGTCTTCAGTGGTGCCTGAGCCAATCTATTTCAGTAATGCAATTATTCACATTGAGCTTAATCAATGAGCCACAGAGCAATCTACTGGTGGCTTCAATCAGTGGAATTGCTCTGAAGGATCAAAATGAGCTTCTCTTTCTGAAAATGAAGCTGTCGTTCACACAGAAATGAGTTCAAGGGAATCCTGTTCTTTATGCAGGGCATGCTGTGACTCAGAGTACCTGTTCATGTAAGTCCTTGTCTTGCTGTAATGTAGGAGTAGGGGTCTGTGTATGTTTGGGAGGATGTGGATCCCAAAGCAGAAAGGCCAGGGTGATAACCTTACTGAAAAAATATGAATAAAGGGCTGCAGAGAATCCTGCAGTTTGCTGTCTCCCTGCCAGCAGCACTGGTGCAGTGGATTAAAGATTGTTTCAGTGGGGCCCAGCTGAATGTCTTGAGGACCATGTGGCACAGCTCAGACTGTGATCACCACCCAGGGTGGAAATTTGTGCAGCTGTCCAGCTGTGAGCTGCTGTGTCTGGTACTGCTGCCACGAGCCTGCTGCCCCCATGCAAGTGTTCCACACACCCTCAGCACCAACCACTGAGCACACAGCATGTGGGCAGCTCCTCCTGCCTCTTTCACATGTGCTAGTCCCTCCAAATTACAGGGATACATGGAGGATTTCAGGGAGTGGGGAGGGATTTGGTGTGAAAGCTGGCACTCCTCTGTGCTTGGCAGGACCTAGTCCAGGCTCACAGCTGTACTAGGGGAGGCCAAATGTGCACCCCTGTCTGAGCGTGCCTCAGCACAGCTGTGGGGAGGAATCCTGCAGATTGCCAGCCCCGTGCTGTGATTTTTATGTGCACATCTCTGCCTGCACTGGTTGTGTGTTGCTCTGCAAACCTGCCTGTGTCTGCTGAGTAGACCCAAAATGCCACAGCGTTGTCTCCTCCCCCACGTGTTGGATGCCACTTGCTCACTGAGAGCATGGCTTAAGGGTTTTACCCTCCCCGTGAACTGATGCCAAAAGGGAGTCTCTTTCCTCTTTTGGAGCTGGGAATCTCCTCCCTCTCCCTTGCCTCAGGTTTGCACGTGGTGGGATTGACAGGAGTGGGCTCCCTGGGCTCATTCTGTGGGCACTGTTCAGTTTTGATGAGGGGCAGGGCAGTCCTTGGAGGGGTTTTTACCTCAGTGTGTTCATTTTCTGCTAGATCAGATTGAACAGACTCGTCCCACTTTCTGCCAGTTGCTGTCTCTGTTGCAAGGAAAGCAACAGGCAGCAGTGGGAGAGCAGGATCTCTTCTTCACTCTCTGCATGGTCACACCACATTATGTTTAACATCCAACTGCTGTCTTGCCTCCTTCTTACCTTGGATGTGCCTGCAAGTGGAAACTGCTGAGCTATTATATGATTATTTTTGAGTTCTGAGTTTCAAAATGCAGCCCCAAATAGCTTTCTAGCTCTATAAAGCTAAAATGTTGGGTGCATGTAGTGATCATTTATTGTCAGACTCTTAATGTGACTGAGGTAAGTGAGAAGCTGATGGTGGGATCCAAATACTTCCACGCTTTCAGAGACCTCAGTTCCCAAGTTGGAGATTAGGTCCAAATGTTCATGGTGATCCTTCCCAAAATGCCTAATCCCAAAGGGCATAACACTCCCCGCCCATCTTTGGGCCTTCAGCTCAAGTTCTTGAGTTCAGTTCCTGTCCCTGGTCATCCCATGCTGTCCTGCAGGGAGGTAAGGGGAAGACAAACCTGAAGGTTTGAATTGCCAGAGCCATTTGTATTTTGTGTATTTGAAATCTAGCTGGGGAGGAGGGTTTGTTCTACACTACATTACTGTTATTTTAAGGTATTGGTTTGGGTGCTTTGGACAGTTTCATGCTTTATTTGTAATCTTTTCAATAGAGGTTTATGTAATACAGAAAACCTAGTCTAGGATTCCTGCTGCTCAGTAAAAATAAGGGTATAATTGGAAAATGTCCAGCTGGGTACAGTTTTTCAACTTAAATCAGATCCCTGATTAGGGAGCCCAGAATGTGGATGAGAAAGCCAAAGTGCACAAGTAACCAATGTCTCCAAGACACCAGGCTGTCTCTGACCATGTCTCTGGCGTTTCTCTTGATTTATAGGAATAAGCGTGGTAACACTGTGATATTTGTTGGCAAAATGGTAACTTCTCGTGGCAGCCTCTGCAGGCTTCAGGCATCAGTTCAGGAAAACACAGAACCGTCTGAGCAACTCCATCTCTGCTGGATGGGACATGTATATGTTTACTAAATTTTGAGCACATGAGTAGCTTTGTTGGCTGGTGCATTTTGAAGCACACATTTAAGTGATTTACTGACCTGGGGCCTACATACAGATGTGAATATTAGAAATTAAAATTAAAGCATCCAGTCCAGATTGCAAATCCAAAATACATCTTTTCAAGGCAGTCTTGAGGATTTAAACAAACATTTTCCATTAAGTTTAATGGAAGATACATGCCTTAACTCCTGTAGACTGCTTTGAAAAGCATCAGTTGAGTGTTCCAATGTGAAGCCCTGAATGCTGGATGTCTTTGCATTGCAGGTACGTTCTCAGCTCTAAGGGTCTTGTAACATCTCCTGGTCACTGTTTTGCACCAGGATTCTCACTGTCCTTGTCACACTGTGTTGCCAGCCCCTGCAGTTTTGTCTTTACCTTCATGGTTCTTAGTTAGTTTTATCTTAAATAACAATTCCTCATCCTGAATCAGTACAGTTTCAGTTTCTAGTCTTATTTCTACTTAACATGTGTTGCAGGGGGAGATGAACATTTACAGCCTTTAAGTTCCTGAAGGAAACACTTGAAACACTTGACAGCATTAAGCACAAGTGCTCAGAATCCCAAAGGGAATAGGAATTTGATAGACTTGTGCATGTGTTTTTAGATCTGGGGGCTTTAACATTGGTCTCCCAACCTGTTGCATTGCTGGGGGAGCATTTGGTGCCAACCTGGCACACACAGCCTCCCACATGGGCATCAACCAGATACATGTACTGGGAGACTGGGTCTGTCCTGCTGTTTTTAGCATGAACCCCGACTGGATGACTCTCCTACCTGTCTTTCTGGAAAGCACTTACAGTTGTCTCAGCTTCTCACGTTGGTCTGCCTTCTTTTTAGTGGTGCTCCAGGGATCCCAGATTGGTGCAGCAAGTGTAATTTCTGTGTGCTATTTGTAGAACTGCTTTGGTTTTTTGGAGGTAAAACTGTTTTCCTTCAACTCTGCCTTTTGTTCATAGGCACGGTGCTTGAGGCAGAGCATTTCATTAAAGATTTATGTAAAGCAGGGGCTGGTCTCTGAAGCAGGAGGATAAAGCTGTGCTTCAGAATGCTAATGGAGAGCTGGAGCAGTTTGAGACGTGCATAATGCAGCACCAGTTGGCACGACCTGATGTCTCATGCAGGAGAGGGAAACTTGCACCATGTTGATCGGTAACTTTGAGGATCATTCACGATTCAGTGTAGGTGAGGGAACAGAAACACCCTGCAAGCAGGCCCTGCCAAGGAGCCCTGAGAGTGCACGGGCTGGGAGGAGCGAAGGGGATTTGGCTCTGGAGCTGGGGTGGCAGCAGCCACTGCACTGAGCTCTGGTTGTTGGGAGGAAACCACAACCATGTCATTTAGTTCTCTCTCTGCCCGATCCTCCCTTTTCCAGCTGGCATGAGCAGGATGTGGAGGTGAAGCTCAGCTTATGTTTCCTTCACTGAAATCTCTCTGATAACTTCTGCAGTGGCTGAAATATATGGAGAGTGGCCTTTCTTGTGTCCCTGGTTCCCCAGTGCTGTCTTGGTAGGGAATCCAGGGAGTCTGTCAAACGTTGAGACACTCGTGAAAATTTACAATGCACCCAAAAGCGCTGGTGTGGGTGGCTTCACTGAGTACCTGGCAGCTGCTGCAGTGCTGCTGGAAACCTGCCTTGTGGGAAAGCACATGTGTTCCTGCAGAGTCAGGAGCAGGCACTGTCCCAGCCCCATCCCCAGCAGCTTGTGCAGAGCCAAGCAGCCTCTGTCTGACAGCACTAACCAGATCTCCTACAGCATATGGAGCTTCCCCTGGGCTCCACAGCTGTGCACAGGAACCCACAGTACTCTTTCAGAACAGTGTTGTTTACTGTTCATGGCAGGTGCAGCTCCTGTTCCCCACTTTGCAGGCAAAGCTCCTTCCTGTCAGGAGGCACCCAAAGCTCCCAGGGACTTGCCAGCCTTCAGCCATGCATTAATGTATTGCTGAGCTGTTTCTTTGGATGTAAAGGCACGACAGGAAATGGGGCTTGTATTCATGGAAATGTAATTATGTATGTTGTGTAAACTAACTAGTAAAAGTAATTCTGGAACTCATAACAGGACAAGATTTGAATACTTATTAACAAAAACAATGGCAGTTGCTGTGTAGGTTGGAATAAACATCTCTATCCAATAGGAGAGGCTGTGTTGTCCCATCCTCCTTTATATCCCTGGCAGCTGGAAATGGCCATCCTGCAGGCCTTGTGTAGGAGGCTTTGGCAATTGTAGTCTTGGATTTTCTCTGCTGTATGGAGACCCTGCAAGTTAAAGGATAAAAGACTGGAACAAGCTTGCCTGCACAGGCGGTGCCCTTCCAGCTAATCTCCTGAAGATATGATCTGTATATCCCTTTGAAGTCATTCATGGAGAGCCATGATAATGTGGAAATCTCTTGGACTGTCTCCTTCTGCCAGCAGCTCCAGCCGGGATTGCAGGCCAGACTGCTGCCTTGAATGTGTAAGAAGCAAATGCTGCTGGAGGACTCTAGGCATGCAGAGGGTGGTGGTGGCAAATAGCCTTGTTAAGGGATGAGCGGGGTAGGGTTTGATTTGAGGCTGACATGTCAGGCAGAGCAGCGTTAACAGCTCAAGTGTGAAACAACTCTTAAGTTGGAGAGCCCAAAGGTGTGGTTGCAGAAGGTCCTTGTGGTGTGAGCTCCCAGCTTACATCAGCTGTGTGAAACAATTGCACTGCCTGTCACTGGTGTGTCAGACCCCAGGACTGAGTTGGTTTCACTGATTTCACCATGTAGCTGAATTAATACAGTAGACTGCGACACTCTCATTTGCAGTTTGTTTTTGAGGTAGGGCTGTCACAGATTGTAAAGTCCAAGCCCCAGTCCTCTTCACATCAATCATCTGCATGGAGGACACCAGCCAAGTGTGTATTTTAACAGGAACACAGCTGGAGAAGCGCCTGGTGGTTTTTGTTCTGCATTTGCCAGAGGCAGGTAATGCCAACTGATAGCTTTTATAAGGGAAAGTTCTGAGAAACTTGAGTTATTCTGGTGCAAATCAACTTGGTTGCAATGTGAGTAGAGCTATAGATAAAGATTGGCCAATGTTGTTAATCCTAAGCAAGGGATAGTTTTCTATATAGTTCATTTCAAATCACTCTTTCTATATAGTTCTCCTAAAATGTGGAATACGAATTGAAAAAAAACCCAAATCTATTTCTTCATTTTTGTGGTTTCCATTTCTTGGCAGTGCCTGTGATGTAGGACAGCTGAATGTCACCTTGCTTACCTGTTGTGTCTTCAGCAATGAATGCAGGCAGCCATCAGCTCCCAGTGACTTTCAGCATCTCTGCAAACAAGCACTGGAAATAGCTTTGCTGATGTACAGACAATGTCGGATCTACAACTAACAGGTTGGCAGTGACAAGTTGTTGTTTCCCAGCAGCTTTGGAAGACAGGGTATACTTGAAATAAATCTATCAGGTAGGGTTTCAAATTGGCCAGGGCTGTAAGTAACGGTTTATTGAGCTTATTTATGATGTGGCACCTAGGAAATGAAATGGAGAAATGTCAAGTGCTTTCAACACCAGCCAGCACAGTTTAATGCCCCCTCCCCCTTGCTTGGAAGCTCTGTCTTGGCTTCATGCCGGAAGCATATTATTGTAATAAAACACATTCACATTCTAGGTGGTAAATGGAATTTACCCGATAATTAAAACTAGAAATAAAATAAATTCATTCATCATCATCATCTCCATTCCCAGCATAGCTGACATTCTTATCACTATATATGGTATAAAAATGTGCACCTTGGGCTTTTTAGCTGTTCATGGTGTAATGACCAAATCCATCTGTGACAGTCTTGGGAATTGAAGCTGAAGCAAAACCACACAAAAGCTAGATCTGAGCAGTTCCCATAAATGATGTTTCCATAGTCTCTTCTCCTGAATTTGGACTTTGGCCCGGGCTGAAGCCCGTCTTCCTTCCAGACTGCTGGTTTTTACCATTGTGCAAAGAACAACCTCAAGTTCCTCAGCTGAGTAACCATCTGTCTGCCCTCCCACACAGACACCTGAAGATGAGATAATGTTGAAAAGAAAACAAATAATTTAAATAATTTTAAAGCCTCAAATGCATCTTTCTGCAGTCTTTAAAGTTTCCAATGTATTTTTTTTTTAATGTGTTAATAGGATAGGTATATTCTTAGAGGTTAAGTTTGCTTGTTACATTAGAATTATGCATTCGGTTTGATAGAGTTGTTTCATAATTGTGCAAAGGGTCTGTGCAAATGCACAAATGAGTTGGATTCAGTCCTGAGGGCCAGCAGCCCTTCTGCAAACCTGGGGACTGGGAAGAGTGATGTGAGCCCTGCAGTCTGCTTTGCAAGTTATATCTCTTTGTGCAGTCTTACTGAGTAAAGCCTTAGTAAGCAGTCGTATAATCCACTACCAAGCAGCACAACTGAGCGCAGCAATTTCTTTTCAGAGGAGTGCTTGCTAATATTAGGATAAACTTACACAAAATAGAAAAATTAAAGACAACTTTGAAATGAATCCTGAAATGCAGCTAGAGGGATCTTGGATTAAAAACCTCTTGTGTGCTGCTTTATGAACAAACAACTTCATCCATGATAGATTGTGAGCCCTGAGCGTACATAACAAGGCAATTAAGAGAAGGCACAGTCAATGGAATAATATTGCAGTATCTTTTTGTTTCACGTAAGTCCTGTATCTCCTTTCCACTGCCAGTGTGCTGTAAATTGCACCTTGTCATTAATAGGATTATTGATAACTCTGCCAAACAGAGATTCTGCAGAATTTAGTGTTTGCTAAAATGCCTCCTTCACCATTTAAGTGTTACTAATATGCTTTAAACATAAATCTTGTACAGTTAATACTCGAGGTTACAGCCAGCAGCAAGTAGAGCTCCGTGGATTACTAAAGCTGAAAGACAGGGACGCACGCCTGCTGAGGGATGCGGTGTGTCCAGCTGGTGGAATTTTTTTCAAGTCTGTAAATGCTTAAAAGTGAATTTGCCCTTCTCCCATGGAGCAAATTCAGGGGTGAATTCCACCCTGGATAAATTGGCTTGTGCCACAATCACCAGACAAGTGGCATTTTCCTTGCTTTCACCCTCTCCTGCAACTTCCTTGGAGGCAGCAGCTGTGGTGCAGGTGGCCCCAGGCTGTGCTGCTGGTGTTGGCTCCGTGGGTGGCTTGTGCTGGCCTTGGCCATAGGGACACAGTGATACACAGGTTCAAAGTCTGATGGCCTCTGGGTCGGCTGAAGGATGTGGGTTCACGTTCAGCAACACAAAGCTCTTCATCTCCTGCCAGCAGTGGGGCTGCATGTCACACATGTCACACGCTGTCCCTCTGCCTGGACCCAAGGTGGATGATGGCAGGGCATGCTCATTTGGGGATAAAAGACAGACTTGTGGCTGGAACTTCCTCCAAACCACTTGTCTTTGCAGAGCAGCATCACATCTCTACAGCTTGGGTCTGGGCTTCAGCCAGTTGCTTCCCACCTTTTGTCATCCTATCCTGTGAGGGTGTCATCGTGGCACCTGTAGTGTGGCTGTGCAGGAAGAAGGACCAGCGGTTCTGGGTCTCCTCTGCCCTTTGACAGCTCCCTAAATCCTCCCTGCATGTTGTGGTCCCACAGGTGCTGAGTGGGATTCTAGGGCGAGGCATGATAGTAAAGGTGCCATTGCCCATCACTCCTGTTTATTAGGAAGAGTTATGTTGCAGGATTATCCTGGAGTACTTTGCTCCTGCTGGGAAGTGCTTTATTACTGACAGGTCTGAAAGCTGCAGAGGATTTGTAGGAATGAAAATAAATTATTCTCCCATCTCTGGTGAGAGGCAGAGATCATCTGTCACTGCTTTTGGTGTCCCACCTCCAGCTTCAATCCAGGTTGTTGTCTGGACTGTGGTCTCATTCAGGTGATCATTGCTGCACCCAGTGTGCCCTGTCTCTGTGTGGTACTCCAGTGCACAGTCCAGCTCAGACTGGAATAACACAACTGGATTTAATTGTTATTTGCTGGAGCTGTGTGGTATCAATCTGACATCGTAACAAGACACAAACAGATGTGCTCTGGTACCATCCTGATGTCTTCAGGACAGTGACCAAATTCAGGCCAAGCAAGGATGGTGCAGAGCAATTCCTTGAGATTTTCATTACCAATGTGGTGATGTTCAGATACTGTTGAAGTCTGTGGCCTACATGGAGTTAGAGCAGTGACTGCCACGTGCTCCTGTGGTCCCTTCTCTAGCTCATGTAAAGCAGCCATTGAGGCCTCCTGCTCAGTCATTTGGAAGATGGTTGTTCTCTCAAAGCAGCAGTTTGTCAGACTGTAATTTTAAAATTACACTGTGTTTTTCTAGGACTTGGCAGAATTTCTCCATGACTTTTAAAATAGTACACCAGAAAAGCTCATTCCTGGTGCAATAAAAAATGAAAAGGAGGAAGAGTGATTTGAAATGAACCATTTGTTTGGGAGCTGGGTTTTTGTTTTGGTTCTTTCTAAGAGAATGCTGCCTGAAACTCTTGCTTTTGAAGATGTATTCCCACGCTGAAATGCAGGGTTCCTACAGAAGAGCCTGGCTGGTGTTTTAGAGGTCGATATTTGTTGACTATTTCAGTGATGTTGCTGGTGCACAGCAGTGGTGTCTTGCAGATGAGGGCTGCAGGCATGCCCTGAGATAAATTGATTCAAAAGGTAGGCACTGCCTCTTGGCTGCTTTAATTTTCCTCCCGCTGGGTTCACTGTGCTGGTGTGATTGCAGCACACACCAGGCTGGAGTTGCCATCTTTCACTGGGTGACAAGGACAAACATTTTTGCCTTCAGAGAGACTGAAGGTTTCTCTATTGTGTGTCACTGTGTCTGGGGAGCACATAACTGCATGTCACCTGTGACAAACGCAGCATTAGAAATAAGTCTGCTGTGGGTTAAGAGCCTCTATCTGGAGGTTATGTGGCTGTTATGCTACTAAATGTCACTTTAACTTACAGAGTCTCACTCCAGCCTTATTTCTCAGTGCTTCGGTTGGTGAGCGCGTGGTTTTGTTGCTGCTCCTCACGGAGTGCATAACTCAGTGTGAGTAAAGACACCCATCTGAAAGCATAATGTACAACTACATTAAGCCCCATTAGTTAAGAGTCAGACTGGTTACAAATGAGGGTAAAATGCCCAGTTCATTGCTGCATCTGCCTCTTCTCTCTGTGTGTGCGTGTGTTTAATTCTTTGAACAAAGGGTGGGGAATTAAGAGACACCTCTGTGATACATTTGGTGCCATTTTGAGCCAGCCCAGGTCTGGGAGAGCAATCGTATTTTAATCATCTTTGTGAGTCATCACAAAAAGCGCCAGCTCAGGTTTGATTGCTGAGATGGCATTGTTGCTGAAGTGCGAGACGTGGAGTAGAAGGAACACAACGTGGTATTTAGCTGCAAGACTGTGCTCAAGATGCTGACAATTTGAAAAAGCTCGGTTTTGACTTTGTGTGCCAAACAAATTTACTGTCGGGAGAACACATTGGCCATGCGATGATGTCATTTTCGTAGAGTCACTTTACAGATGGTGCCCATGGCTCAGCAGGAGGCTGAATACAAAGACCTCTTCAGGATTCTTCTAAGTCTCCTGGTTGGAAGAAGGCCAGTACTGATGTGATACTGAGATGCAGGTAGTGAAACTGCTCATCCCGTAAAATTCCTGCCTGAAGTCACTTGCAAATCAAAAGTGTCATTGGACTACCTGGAGAAGGTGAAAATTATCAAAGATTTGCAGATGTGTGAGAGAGGAAAAAATATCTGAGGATTCTACAGAGGCTGGAGACATGGTGCTGGACCAAACCCTTTCTTTGTGGAAGGGTCATTTGAAACTTGGAAGCACCTGGAGACTTTTGTAGAAACGAGCATTGAATAATGATGGACTGAGCTCCAGAATAACCTCTTGACTCTGGCTTCTCATGGTGTGTGGTGTGGCAGTGAAGCAGAATGAAGAGCTGGTGTGACATGAAAGGCTTTAAAAGTGGAGGATTTGGGAATTTTGAAACTGAGTTCTCACAGAGGAGTCACTCAGCTGGCAAAATGGACTAAAGTCCTGAAAAATGGTGGTGGATTGTACCAGACGTGAGATGGAACCTTTTCCCCCCCCAGGTTACTGTGGTAGCCATCTAAATGCTCACTATGGTAATACAATTTTTAAACAAGAAAGCAATTATATATTTATGAATGGCAGGCACACACTGAAAAATGCCCTGGACAATCAAGAAGAATGTTGGTCATTAGTGTGGTAAAAGATGTATAATAGGCTAAATCACTTAATTTCCCACACATTTCCGGATTTGGCCAGTGGGAAAGATTTCACTGAAATGATCACAAAACAGACTGAGATAATCTTGGCCAATATCCTCCTTTTTAACAAAACAGATTCTAATAATAAAATCCTGCGTTTGATCACTTATCCCAGTGAAAGGCTTTTCGTGGTCCTTCCTTTTCATGGTGTTTAATAGGCTGTAACACCATTGCCAACCAGCCCGGAGCAGGAAGGGAAGGAGAGCTTTGTGCTGGCCTTGGCAGGAAGGTCAGGGCACAGATCTGGCCAGAGTGCAGTGGCATTTGCAGGGACCAGCTGGGGGCTTTGTTAAATGTGTGGGATGGAAGTGAATGGGAGCATCGGTGTGAAGGGGGGGATCTTCACAGATATCTCTATTTAGAAGATAGTTCTTGAACAAAATGCTTATTACAGCAATGGAGGGCATTCAGATGTGGGTGAATTCCTTGTATTTCCCAAAAGGGCTCCCGGGCTGGGGCTGACAGGGACTCTTGGCCCCCACTGAGATACACTGAGCTCTCCAGGTGAGGTGATGTGACTTGCAGGTGTGCACTGCTGAGCAGATAAATAGCTGTACATCTCTGCTTTTGGACACTGCAGCTTCTCTGGAGTTTAATCTGCTAAACCTCTTTGAAGAACTTAAATATCCAGAGCTCTGTCTAAAACTGAATTATGTCTTGTCCTGTTCATGTAGCACAGCGTGCTGTTTTCAAGCACTCTCTGAGTCTCTGGGTTGTTTTTTTTTTTTTTCACTGACTATTAAAAGGCACCCTGTCCTACCATGTTGTTTTAAAGCTTGAGTATTCCAATTTTGTGGATATTTTAAGCAGGGATCCTTGAAATCCCTAAGAAACCAGCCTGTTTCTCTGAGTCCCAGGCATGTCTTCTGAAAACACTGTAAATGTCAGAAGAAGCGATTTTACTGTACGGCTGCCCAGAGCAGACATATTGATGTTATTTAGCCTTCACTTGCCAAGTTGAGTGTTAGGATTGGGTTTTCACATGCAAGGCAGCTATCGGCTTTACAGATAGCCATATTTTCATAAGCTGCATTTGGCTGTCACACCTTCTCCTGTAGTTTCTTGATATGCAAACAAGTCTCGGTTATATATGCTCCTGGCGTATAAACTGATATCCCTGAAGAGTTCCTGATTATCCTTCCATTAACTTTTACTCTCCTCTGTCTCCCTCGGGGAGGTAACAACTAGTCGTTCCTCCATCATGGGTTTCCAGCTGGTTACCTCCCCGCTTCCCTCCTAAATAGATTCTCTCAGTAGGGATGTACAGTCTGTGAAATTTCAGTGCCATCTAAAAGTACAGCAGGGACTGCTGAAATGGGAATTTGAAAATTTGAAATGCAAGGAGAGCATCCTGGATCTGAAGGTGCCCTCCCAAAGAACAGAATAACCATACACCACATCTAAATGCAGAGTTGTAGTGAAGCCAGGAGCAGGGGCTTTGCTGTTTGTCTGTGGTATTTCAGCTCCTGAGCTGTACTGCTGGAAGCTTTAGTGGAGGCTTGTGTGAGGCTCTGCCATTTTTACATTTTCTGGTCTAATTAGTATTGTTTCCAAACCAACATTCATCCCCACCTCTTGGTTTCACTCAACGCCACACACTTCACAACATTCCTCACTGCCACGGTTTTCCCTTTGTGGAGTTCAGATTGTTTCTTAATAGGATTCCCATACCCCGTGTCCATCAAAGCTGCAGCTGGGGACATCCTAGTGCAGCATTCAGCAGTGAAATCTTCACCTGTCCTTGTCCATCCTCCTGCAAACTCCTGCAAGAGGGAATGTTTGTGTGAGTACAGCCTGAGTCCTCTTCCCAAAGACCCAGGTCCATGGAGAGTGCATTGCACTGGGAACCCACCCATGCAGGTTTTGGCACATGCTGCTGGTTTGACCCCTAATCTCTATGATAATTTAAATTCTAAGTATTCCTAAAGTAGTCCTTGAGGCCACTCTGTGCTATCACATATTCCTACTTGGTTCATATCCAGTTGATGAAGGGCTGTGTGTATCTTCTAGTTACTGCCTTAAATTGAGCATAAAGCAGAATTCTTGTCAATATTCTTTGTTTACAGCAGGATGCTGGCTCAGCTTCTTTAGAATTATTCAAACTGAAATAATTATTTAGTTGAATAAATGTTTCAAGACAAGTTGCACATTTCTGGTTTTGCTATTAGCACTCTTAGAAAATTTGCAAATACCGGAGACTGGGTTTTTAAATGTGATCTCTAACCTTGTTGCTGTAAATGTTGACGTGAGCCATCAGTTTCATTTGGGGAGCAAAGGTGACTCCCCTTACCCACATGAGCAGAAGTATACTTGTGGAATCCTCACACTGATTTCAAGAGCTTTTTGAGGCCACAGAGCAGAATTAAGATGGCAAGAATCTGGCCCCAGCTATGAGGCGATGCCAGACCTAATTTGAGCATGTGATTCATCCGATTTCCCATGCAGAGTGGAAAGTCGAGGGTTTTCTTCAATTGCATGTGTAAATCTACAGGCTTGAGAGATTACAGGTGACATTAGGCTCTTCCTTTTGCAAATACTCTGTGTTTGCATATCTATAGATGCATAGTTTTACCAGAAACTCCCCTGTGGAGTTTAAAGTCCTGTGTCTATGTCTGTCTGTGCAGGTCTGGAGCCTGAGAAGATTAAGTAAGGGTGAGACATTTAGCCACAGGGTAACAGCTCTGGTGTACATTCAAATTTTGTATCAGCCAGTTTGTTATATTATTAAAATAGTACCATTTCATAACAGTGAGAGTTGCTGCTTTTAAAACCTCACCGTTCCTCAAACATTATGCAAAATGAAGGAATTAATATAGTTTTTATATATTGGGTGCTATCTGTAGACACAAATCAGGATTTTCACTGTCCCTGTACAGCATATTCTTTTCCAAGCACTCCAGGGGGTGTCTATGTCCCCATCTGGGCTGCCTAAACCTTAGGCAAGCTGCTGCCCTGCAACCTTGGAGGCTGGGGGGAGGAAAACCCATGTGCGTTGTTTGGGGCTTCTCAGGGCACCAGAATAATGAGTAATTAAAGCTCTGTGCCTTCTGACGGGTCCCATATCTTTTTGATCTATAGGATTTGCACCCTTGACACCATCTTTTGAGGAGCACTTCCAAAAAGTATGGAATGAATGTAGATTATGTGGGAAATATCTCAGTAGTGTGCTCACACAGCTCGAGTCAGCACAGTCTCCCACTGTTAACTGGACATGTCCTTTATGGAAATTGGCTTTGTAGCCCACATTTCAACTGCTGAAGAGTAATGAGGTCAGCAAGTGCAGTTCAGAATTTAGCTCATTTTGTGTATATCTTGGACCATGTTCACCCCTGGGTTTTATACCACAAAAATCAGTGGAATGATGCCAAGAAAAAAATTCATCTCCTAATATTTAGAATCAGCTCCTCTGACATGAGTGTAATTTCACTGAGCTCCCTACCATAGCTCTAGGAAGGGTTCTGGTGCTGGTTCCTGAGGGTTATGATATCTGCATGGGCACTGAGAATCACTAACAAGAGCAGGTTTTGGATGGATATTAAATCTTGTGCTTCAGGGTACGAACTATTCCCCTAACTGGGGAGCAGAAAGAGGCTGCTGTAGTGGGCAGAGTGTTGTGTTTCTGCCCCCTACAGTGCTCTTGCCTGTCTAAGATGCACCCAGTAGTGGCCAGCATGAGAGGCAGGTGGGTGAGCTGGATGGACCACAGGCAGTTCCCATGTTTCTCTGAGAGCCAATTGTTGATCCCAAAGCTGAGGCATCACATTGCTGGTGCTTTGATTGGAAGCTAAAAACTAATGTCTGCAATCCTTTTTAATGACAGACTTCTAGCAGTGATCACAGAATTGTCTTGCAGAGTTAATTTTGGCTAATGAGCAATTAGTTAGCTCAGCAGTGACTCTCCCTTGCTCGTGTCCCCTGGGGAAGGGGTGGTCGGGGCCGAGCATGGTGCTTCCCTGGGGTGTTGGGAGCCCCAGCATGTGGGCCCAGCATCCTCTCTTGCACTGCTGCTTGGGCTGCAGCTCAGATTTCCTCCTTCTGAAGCAGAGGGATTTATTTTCCAGCTACAGACTTGCAGTGTTATCCTAAATGTCAGCAGTCTCTTCTTTTTTTTTTTTTCCTTTTTTTTTTTTTTTTTTTTTTTTTTTAATACTTAATGCAGCCAGAGAAAATCTGTCAGCCAAAGACTCCTTGCCTGCCCAAATGAAGGTTGAACTTGTATGGGCTTGAGCATATTCCAGCGTGAATGTGCTTAAATTTGGGGACAGCTACGGATGCTGCTGCAGCTTCCTGGGCTTGTGCCGGAGGCGCGGGGCTGCCTCGGGTCACGCTGCAGCAGCGGGTGGTGGGACTGGGAGCAGACACAGATGGTGCTCCAGAAGGGGAAATCCAGAAGCTCACGAGCTCATTTCTTTTAGGGAGACGTGTCCATATGTCACCCATAGAGGATGAGAGCCTGCTCATCAGTCTGGAGCACTCTGAGGCTGCTGGGATGAAATAACCTGAATCTACGTCTAAGCTGGAGCCTGATGCTGGCTGTACTGATGGAGCCCCTGTGCTCTGTCCACCTTCCCTGCCAGGGAGGGAAGTCCTGAGTGTCTGAGTGTCACCAGTGCCTCTCCTGCCCAGGGCTGAGAGGGGGGACTTTGCTAGAGCCTGCATGGCTGGATCCATCACTGACAGGCTCAGCTCTGACCTCTCAGTTTTCCTGCCCACAGTCCTGGGCACAGCTCCTGGAGCTGAGTTGAGGCTTGGGGATGTGAGCACCATAAATCAGGTGCTTGGCAGTCTGTGCCCTCAGCCAGGCACTGCACACCAGAGCACAGAGATGCTCCACACATACCACAAGGTATCCACACCAAGGGTACCTTGCAGCTGGACATAAATCTCGGGGATGCCTCCAGACCCTGGCAGTTGGCACAAATGTCTCTTAAATATTTGTTCCTTATCTGGTAACTGAGCATTGCTTGAATACAGTGTTAATGAGCAGTGGTGATAAATTGACATTGGTGACAGTCAGAGCTTATGCTGCTCTTCAGAATGTGTTGATGTTTTCTGAGATAAAAATGAGACCCTCTTCCATTTAATATTTTAGCAAATCTGGGGAAGAAAAGAGGTCAACAGAAATGTTGTCCCACTCAAACTGGAGCAGTGATAAGGAAGTTACTTGAATTTCTGTATTTACATATTGAGGAGGAGGGGTGCACTTACATAAATATGTGTGTCTCTATATAACTGCATTTACGTATGTAACACCCAAAATACATCATTATGCAGTCATATTCACATGTGGAGTCTGTCTGAGGATGTATGTGTATGTACAAAAATATGATTTATAGGTTTTTAAACCTCCCTGATAGACTCCAGGAGACCAATTTCTAAATGCCAAGATTTTTGACTAAGAGACAGGTAGCAGTAGGTGCTAATAAATGAAAGAACTGCAAGTAAAATGTTGTGACATCCACCTCTGAACAACCTGCAGAGCGCTGGCAGAATCATCAAACCGAGCTGAGAGTAATCAGCAGGGACTGATAAAGCTGCTCTTGTAATTATTTGTTTGATATACAGCTTTCCTTCTTCCTTCTGCATAAATAGCAGGATTGCTTTGCTTAGTGTGGGAGGTTTTTTGATTCCTGTCAGGGCTTGTTCTCACCAAGACGTCGTGAGAGGAGGACTGAGATCTGCATTTTTGTTTTATTTACGGGCTTTCCATTGTAATTCTGACAGCATGAGGTGGAGACAGCGTTCATTTAGCTGGGGAGAGGCGTCCTCGCTCCTGCAAAGCTGTTGGTGTTGCGGGGGCCAGACTCTGCCATGCTGCTTTTAAGGCTCTCTGATTCCTCCAGGTTTGGCCTGGAAGAAGCTGTTCCTGGGAGGAGGTGGCTGCTGAGGCCTGAGGGCAGTCGCGATGTGCGCTCGTGTATTTGGATATTAAATACAATCCCCACAGCAGCTTTCTTGTTTTCAAGCGTGAGTTTGATGATGCCACAGCCCAGGATGCTCAACGAAACCACACAGCCCTGCAGTTTGACAAGTGTTTGTTATCCTTAAATAACTTCCTCTCCTCACCACTTCCACTACTGAAGCAAGAAAATCCAAGCATTGACTGATTTCCAGGCAGTCACAGTGGTGGCCCGTCAGCGACAACTGAACTGAGCCAAAAGGCTCCTGTTGATGTCAGTGGTTTCTGGGAATGTTGCCTGCATGGTTTTGTTCCGGGATTTCCCTCTCTGTCCATGCCTGGTTGAGCTCTGACTTCACTCAGGGCAAAGTTTGCAATTTTGTGTTTAACAAAAGGTACAGTAATTCATTCCCACCCTAAGCACTCTCATGTTCCTTTTCCCATTTGTGTTCTATTTAGCCTCTTTTTTTTCCTTAAAAAAGGGAGGGAAAGGATAAAGGATATTTCCTTAGCAGAAAAAGAAAGGGTAACTTTTACTCTAAAAAAAAAAAAATCATACACCAGAATAGTTTTTATATTGTCCAAGGGTTTTGCCAGGATAACAGGAACTCAGGAGGAAGAGGAGGCGTACGGGCAGAGAGAAGCACATTAGAGCAGAAAATAGATTTCCTAGCCTAAAGAGAGAAATCCAGACTGCTGCCTTTGGCATGCATTTGAATATTGTCAAGGGCATCTGGAATATAGCTGTTCTCCTAATAATTCTAAATTTCTGCTAATGATGAGGCACAGATTTGCCACCAGCCATGTCTGCCACGTGCACACACAGCATTGGGAAGGGGTCTGAGACATCAGAGGCTGCTCTGCTCTCCTGGCAGGGTCAGCACCAACTCCCTGTTACTCAGGAGAAATACTTCAGACTTGAACCAGATTAATGAAAAGAGAAATTGCTCTGAGACTAAGAAAAAAGCTTTACACCCATTGCAGTGTTGTGGGGGGTTGTTCTTGAGCGATTACAGCTCATCCTTTCAATGCCTTCTGATTCCAGGCAATGATGGCATTTTCAGATAAATAATGTGTTCATGGCTCTGCTTGTTATTGAAGGGCTTTTATTATTGCTGATGTTACATGAAAAAGAAAGTTATTAAAAAAATGTGGCACTAACAAATTGAAGCCCCCAGGGAACTGTTGCCTGAATGGGATTTTGATTGGAGTTCAATTTAATTGGCCATAAATCTTCTCTTTTCTGATTTACATTCTGCTTCAGACCAGTCTACCAAACTCATGATAATCAGGTTTTCATTTTTCTCTATTGAACAAAATACTCTGACATGAGCATAAACAGAAATATTCCTTCAGCAAGGTGACCTTGTTCTTGCTTGCACCGTGCTGGTAATTGATTTAATGCCTCCTTACCTATAAATTGGACCTCTTTCTGAGGCATGTCCATCAGATTTCGAGGTAATTGGTTAGCATGGTTGTTTTCCTGACTGCAAGATATTTCTCATAAACTTCTAGTACAAGATCATTTTACCTCTAGGATCATTTTACCGACGTGGTGGAAGAAATTCAGCAGGCAAACGTACACTGGCTCTGCTGCAGCTTTGAATGCACCTATATGCCTTTCTTGGAGAATTACAAAAGATCTTCTTCTAGCCTGGAGTAAATCTGTGGAGTTGTAGAGCCCAGTAATTTCTGTGGAGTTCAATTTTGCAGAAGAAAAAGAAGAAAAGTTTTCCAGGCACCCTGAGGCTCCTGGCCCACATCGCCTTCTCTGTCGTGTTGTGCACCACAACACATCATAGAGCTGTCCTGTCCTGTCCTGTCCTGTCCTGTCCTGTCCTGTCCTGTCCTGTCCTGTCCTCTCTCCTCTCCTCTCCTCTCCTCTCCTCTCCTCTCCTCTCCTCTCCTCTCCTCTCCTCTCCTCTCCTCTCCTCTCCTCTCCTCTCCTCTCCTCTCCTCTCCTCTCCTCTCCTCTCCTCTCCTCTCCTCTCCTCTCCTCTCCTCTCCTCTCCTCTCCTCTCCTCTCCTCTCCTCTCCTCTCCTCTCCTCTCCTCTCCTCTCCTCTCCTCTCCTCTCCTCTCCGTTGCTTTTTGTGATTGCTGGTTTAGATTTGTGAGTTTTCCTTCCCCTCCTCTCAAAGAAGGCTCCACTGGGTGAACTCTTTAGGGAACTGATACGTGTGGGCAGATGAGTCAGAGGTGAGAACCAGGTGGGATCAAAGGAAACAGAATTGTCATCTAATTCTGATTAGATATCCAAAGCCATAAATTCACTTGCTGCTCTTGCAATCTCATGCATGGGAATCTCAATAAAGTCCTCAGCTGCTGCAAGGAGTGGGTAGGAAAGGGGAGGGAACTCCTTTTTTTTTGAGATGTAATCATTATTATTGAGGTTGAAGAATATTGTGGTTAAATGTTTTTCCCCACTGTTCTTATCCCTTGTGCTTCCTTTGTGTTTCTAACTCATGTAGATACTTCATTGTATTGCTCATTTAACCATTTCCAACAGTACTGGGATTGACAGGTTGAGTTTTCAGCAATCTCACAACTTCATAGACTGTAAATTGAATGTTTTAGGACCTGGTGAAAAGGTGATAAGAAAGTTACATCTGCTACCAGTTTCCTAATTACATCAGCATCAAATACATTGAGCTTGTTAATACCAGGTACTCTTGCTGAAAATACGTTTATAACCATGGCCTTGGCAACTGGAAGCAATTACTTTGCAGTGGTTTTCCTTTTGTATTCTGAAACACCAGAATTCTTTCCTCCTCTTTCCTCTGCTTCCCTCCCTACAAAAGAAGCAGAGAAAAATCTGAATTTTAACTTGTTATGATTATGTTCTGAATTTTTTTTTTTTGTCAGCAAAGATGAATAGCTGGAAAATTACTGAAAGTAATGTAAAGAAAAATGAGCATCTGTTACTGAAGTTTCTGCTGAGCTCAGTGGTATTTAGGGCTTGTGTGACAGCAGTGGGCAGGTACTGAGCCTGATGAGATAGTGTGTCTTGTGCTGTCCTGACAGGGACTGTGGACAGGGTTTGTGTCCCATGTAGGGATGGCTGGGTAGTAGACCTGGTTACTAAAATTGGTCAAGATGTTTTTCCAAAATGTTTTATTGGGAGCCATCTTCCTTTAGCTATGGTTTTTTGTGATTGTTTGATCAGAAAATACTTTTTCAGGACTGAGATGGGATGGGAGATGTCTCCTATCTTGATTCCTGGCTCCCTCTGGATTAGGTGTGTTTGTTAAAGTCTGTGCCTTGCCAAATTAATGCTTGACCTTGGGTCTCCCATACCCTTGGTTTGTCCCCTGCCCCTGCTCCCTGAATGCTGGCTTGCTTGAGTGACACTGGACCCTCCCTCATGGCACAGATGGGTACCCCAGCCTCCACACCTTCCCTTACCACCCTCTCTTGCTCCTGTAATTTTGCTGGGAGATTGTCAAGATCTTGTGCCTTTCATCCCTGAAGTGGGAAGGCTTTTATTTATTTGGTTAATCCGAAAGTTGAGTGGGTGGGAAGATAAGTCGGCAGCCCCACTCCTTTCGTCACATGGTTACCAGCTCTTTTTTCCCCTTGAGAGAGGCAGAGCAGATGGAAGGCAGAGATGAAATGAAGATCAAAAGTAAACAGTGTGATTAAGTTTTTGATAAAGGATAAAACACTTATCACATCAAAGGCTCTGAAAACCACATTAAATGTTTCCTGAACATTTCGTGTCCACGTAAGCATTAACTGCACTTGCCATGGGGACACTTGTAACAGCAAGTGGTGGAGCTGGGGGATGCTGGTGGGTATTTACCCTCGTGGCTGTGCTGCAGGTCACCTGCCTGGCCCAGAAAGGCAGAGCTGGCAGCCTGCAGCCATCCTCTGGCTCCTTGAACCTCTCTTGCCACAGATCAGTGGGCCCAGGTTATGTGCATGCTTAGGACTTGTTTAAGCCTCCTCGGTCTTCCAGGTTTCACTGGTCTTCCAGAGGTTTCAAGGCACTTACAGAGGTAGATAGGTGCAGAGTTGGTGGGTAGCTTTTCTCCCAAGCATTGGTGATCCTTTGGTTCCGTGCTTTAGCTCAGTGAATCAAGTCCTGAAATATTTTTGTGTAAGCAGCATAATTTGTGGTGAGAAGCGTCTATGCCTCTTTTCAACACTGTGTTGAAATACTGAGCGGTGCTGGCCAGTGGAGAAAGATAAAAAGGTGTATATTGCCATTATTTTTAAATGGTGGTGCTGATTGCTCTGGGCCACTGCTGGTGGACATAACATTTTGGTAAAATTAATGCAAAATGTTACCAGCCCAGCAGCATTTGGTGTTCCTTTTTCCAGGTAGTGCTGAATCCAATCTGCTTTTGTTTCCAATTTATCACCTTGTTTTTCTGTAGGCAAGGAAGGAGGCATATGCCCTGCCTTCTGCCACATGGGAGGTTCTCTGTAACAGAGACCAGTCCCAGAAACAGTCTGCCCCTGGATTTTCTTTTTTAGTTTTTTTAACCAGTGCAGAAACATTTTCCTATCTCCAGGTCTCAGGCCTTCAGAGCACAGAGGTAGTTTAAATGCCATGTGTGTGCAGCCACCTGTATCATCAGTCATTATGCATGTTGGGGGTGGAAGTTTGCCCTTCACTAACATCTCACCAGCAGCACTTCCTCCAGAGAACCATTTATCAATTGAAATTGGCATCTGATTTGCTTCTGAAATGAGAGGAACAGCAAAACGTTGTGTGTTGAATTGGTTGAAAGTTCATGGAAGCAGCTGCTGAATGTTCACATGCTTAAATCTCATTGACTTCAGGTTAAGTCCAAGAGGTTTTCAAGTGAGGTTTTGAGTCATTTTTACCACATTTGAGCTGTTGTTTCCAGGAAATGTGGAAAAAACTTTTTATGCCTAGATGGACTTCTTTACAAATATCTAATCATCTGGACTCATTTTTTACTTGCCAGGGTTTATATTAAAAAGCTCAGAAATGGGGCAATACTTGAATGGAAATATGTGTGCTAGAATCACAGAGAAGCTAATCAGAAGGGACCTCTTGTGGTCATTAGTCCAAGCTCCCGCTTGAAGCAGGGCTTGAAGTTTGCTCAGAGTCTTGTCTAGTTGAGTTTTGAAATTCTCCCAGGATGGCAACTGAACATCCTTTCCAGCTCCCTCTTCCAATTTCACACAGTGCACAGGGGATGATTCTTGCTCAGCTGTAATTTCTCTGCTGCAGCCTGGGAGTGCTGCCTGACATGCTGTCACTGTGCTCTTCGGGGAAGGGTCTGCCTCTGTCTGTGGTGCCTGCCTTTTCCATCAGCCAAAGAGTTCAATAAGACAAATCTCCTTGGTTGTTTACTTGTTTGTTTTCCTCTCAGTGCTTCCCTTGTTTCTGTGTTCTGTGAGCAGAACCTTGTCTGTGTATTTGGGACCTTTCAGAGAAAGATCTTGTTTCTATTTAGTACTCTTGACAAGAGAACTTTGGAAATGTATGAACAGAAAGAGAAGTTAGGTGGTGCAAGCAGAGAAGTCCCTGTCCCAAATTCATGTCTGCCAAATGCTAATGCTAGTTATTTTCAAGCTTAGTAGTGCAAGAGGCTTTTATCCTTTGTACAGCTAGCCTCATCCTGCTGTGAACGTCACAGTATCAGTAAAAGCAAGCAAAAAGGCATCTTTTAAAACCTTCAAGTCTTCTTTGGTGGCAAGTAAGGTGGCAGTCATGCACCAGCTCAGATATGACACAGGCCTTGCCTGAAAACTTGAGGTTAGACCAGGAACTTCGTAATAAAAAAGTCAAATTTAATTTCTTGACAATACCCAAGACAGATATCCCAGTGACAGTTGTACAGCTGTTTTATTTCCTTTTAAAAAATGTAACTTTTTCTTAAAAAGCATTGCCTTGTATTTCAGCAAGATTTCTAATTTAATAAGATGCAAAAGTTCAGGCAATATCCTGTTTAGATGGTTTCTATTTGATAATAAAAATGGCATTGACAGTGAGGGATTGCACCAAATAAATCATTACTTGTGTGTTCGTTTTATGCTGCAGCCAGGATATGTCCTGTAAGTTCACAGCTGTTTTAACTTTTTCTTTTCCTCATCTAGACAGCTGTATGTCCATGAGATTTATTTCTTGATCTGTATGGACATGAAATCCTTCTTGGGATTATTGCCATAGAAACAAGCCATAACATAGAGTGTGTTAGAAGTAACAAATGGGATTTGGCAGTCCTTCCCATTTACTACACAGAGTCTGAGCTATGTAGTACAAAAAGCAGCAATTACTTGCTCTCAGAGCTTTATTAACAGGCACATCTGCACATTCATTAAAACTAGATGCTTCAACTTCCATCCTGGCTGGGATGGCATTTACATATTCTTGTCTTTAAACTAAAATCCAACATCTAGTTTATTTTCCAGTCAAGGTAGGAATGGTCAGGCTTGACTTTTTGGTTCCTTTTGTTGGTTGCAAATCCCAGAGGCAGCCCATGTGAGCCTTCCAGAAGGAGATAAGTGATCGAACTGCTGGCTCCAGGGAACGGTCCCTCCTTTGAAGGATGAAGTCACCCAAGTTTTGCTTGTAAAGCCTGATCTCCCACGGAGCTGGGACTCAGCTCCCAGCCTCTCCCAGGGCTTCACACCCTGCCTGGCTTACGGGAATGATTCCCTTCTCTCCTTGGTGGCCCAGGGTGGCTCTGAGCTGGTGAGGTGCAGCAGCCTGAGCTGGGGGAGTAGATGGGTTGTGCCAGGCAGGGAAGGTTTTTTTGCAGGAGTGAGCACAACAAGCTGTACCTGGAGCTGAAGCTGAGCTGGCTGTCTGGGTCACAGCACAGCTGCTGATACACGAGGGAGAAAGGCAAACTCCAAATTCTAAGCCAAATCCATGGGTCAGCTTTTGAAATTGTATGGGATAGTAGAGGCAGAAAAGCAGAGGGAGCAGAATACAGAAAAGGGCAGAGAAATATATTAAAACCCGAGGTGTGTCTGCTGGCTGTGTGTGCCTGAGCCCCGGCAGTGCTGTCCCCATGGCCCTCTGCCTTCTGCTGTGGGAGGTCTGTGCTGGATCAGCAGGGCACAGGGTGCAGATCTTGCTTGGCTCTGGCGCTCTTCTCTTATCTCTTTCCTATCCTCCCTTTTATGAGGTAAAATCTAACATGGAAACAAATAGGTCACTGAGGGGTCCCTTTCTCTGGATGATGCATTTGCAGACCTGGAAGGGAGCACACACTGTTCTTTTCCCTGAGTATATCCTGTAATGGTGTCTCTAGCTGAGAGAGGAGCAGCTTCCAGGGGGGATTTCAGAGGCAGCTGGAGATGCTTTAAAGTTTTCAGGGAAAAATCTCTCATCCCTCTACGGCAATACAAAAACAAAACAACTTTGCTCAACAGGAGGAGAATTCAAAGCTGATTGTAAACCATGAAATCAAGATGAAACCTAGAATGCAACCTGAAAAACCCAGAGAACTGAAATATAGGGAGCTTGAAATTGGGCTACGTGCTCAGTCTGCCTGGCCTCCTTTTCATAAGTGCTGAGAACTTGCAACTCCAGTGAAGGCGATGAGTGCTCAGGATCTCTTTGAAACATTTATTTAGTACCTAAGTATAGATCTAGGACTGACTAACTTCAGGCTCCAAAAATAGTTCAAGTGTCTGCCTTCTCACTCTTCCTCATTTCTCTTTTCCTTGCTATTTAATCTCTTCATCAGCTCCCACATTCTCTGTTTCCTCCAACTTCCTTAACTTTTCCATCCTCCCCCAGTTGACTTCTGCTCCTGTTTCTATCTCCTCACTCACTCTGACACCTCTGCTGTCCTGTGGGAGCCATTCTCCAAGGTCCATCCCAAGCAAGCTCCAGGTGGCACCCCTTTTCTCTCCCTCTCACCCTAAATTCTCCCTGTCTTATTCTCAGGAAAGCAGAGGTTCAAACAAGCTGCTTCATCCTGTACAGGAACCTGCTGAATTCCAGTCCCGAGTATCTCTCCTCTCCTGCATGCGCCTGACCAGAGATGGCGGTGAAAACACAGACACTCTTGACTGGGGGGAAGCCCAAAGTAGCTGCCATCACTTTCTGGCCCAAAAGCATAAATTACAATGTCCCATTTTCTGTGTTCTGCCAGTGCCAGCAATGAGAGAGACGTGAAGGTTATCAAGAAGGGATCATGTTAATTTTGTCAACAGGAAGCTCTCACTAGTGGCTGTGTTGTTCAAGTCAGCCAGAAGACAGATGTGGCTGTGGATCTGATGGATCTTGTCCTTGTCTCTGTTGCAGGAAGGCATGCCCCAAACGCTGAGTTCTACCAGTATGTTTACCCCATGCGGCTTCAGCCCTCATCTACATACTTCAAAAGAAGGTGAACAAGGAGGACTGATCTTCCAGGATGGAAACCTTACCTCAGCATCTCTGGATGCTCTAATCCAGCATCTGATACCTACCACTGATTATTACCCTGAAGTAAGCAATTCACAGTATAATAAATGGTTTAATTTTGATGAATTGGAGCAGCACTTTATGCAAAAGTGCAAATGTGTTAAATTTTGAATTAAGAGGGCTAATTTAAAACCTGCATACAATTAAAGCTTGGTAAATTGATGCATTATTTTAAATGCTGTTTCACTGCTCTATAATTGTTCCCATGAAAAAGCAGATCCCAAAGATGATACTGCCTTTAAATAAGAGAATGGGGTAGGGGGGGATGTCGTGGTGATGAATTAGTGATGTAGCAGTTGGAGCGCTTCAAAAATAGCAGTGCTTCCCAGAGAGGTTTAGAGGAAAACTGAAGCAAAAAACTCCCAAGTCTGAACTGGCATTAAATTAGCTGAATTTCAGTGGCTGCTGAAGTCATCCAGGTTTGCCTGTACGTACAGAGCATTCCCTTGATGACAACAGAGATGCTTCTTCTGGTGGGTTTATAATTTACATGGGGTTGTATTCACAACTGTGCAGTCACTGGACAGCATAGTCTAGATGCTGGTCCTTGCTCCATCAGTGGAAATTAAGTGTTTCCTTACCAAGAGTGTGAGGATCTAAACTGGAAGCAGGTTTATGGTCCTGCAGTCTATTGACTTCACTGGATTTTGCACATCCTCAGTGGAATTCAGACAGAGTTTGACTGGAAGACTTTTAAGTGCTAATATATTTCCATGGCTTGTATTTCAAAGCACAGAGGAGCGTTGACTTCTGGGTACTTTAGGAGACTGGGAAAGTTATCAATGCAGAGCAGGCAGCATGTTTTAAATTACCTGGAGCTCAGTTTCTGATCAGCTAAAAATAAATAATAAAGAAGCATCTCAATTAAAAAAAAGAGAAACAGAAAGGCAATAAAAATAGGTAATGGATAGATCAGGCTGTGAGATTTTTATTAGGCAATGTGTGATATGCAATATTATACCTGCTGCTCAGGAGCATGGCTAGGGCTGGGGGAAAGGAGATAATTCAGGTGCAAGGAGGGGTCAGGATGCAGACAACTGAGACTTCATGCATGTATTTTAAATTCACTGCTGGAATAATTTCAATAATCCAAGGATTTATCCAGCAGACCTGCTTCCCGCAGCTTCACAGATGTGGAACTGCACATGATATGACTTGGCTGATAGAAATGAAATTTGGGGAGTTAATAGAATAAATGCAATATTGCTTAAAGTAGGCTGGGTGAGATTTGCAGTGCAATAGCAAGATGTAGCTGACATGGGAACGTGTGCAGCTGACAACCCAGTACAACACAGAGATCCCTGCCCGTTTGGCTTTACCGTCTCCAGCATCCCTGGGCTGTCTCCTGTACCTGGGCTTGCTCCTGCACACTGGCTTCACTGGATGTTTGCCCAGGGTTTAGGCAGCCAAGGGCTGGAAGAGGATGCTGTGGAGGAAGGAGATGCTGCTGCCTCCTGCACCCAGTGTAACCAGTTCCATATTCAGGGTCAGGAATTGTTATGTCTTTTAGGTAAAAAGGTCTTGCCACGTAAAAATGAAAAAATTGTGAAGTTCAGGGCTTTTACAGTCAATATTACCCACTGTGTGGCTGCTTACAGTAGGTCTACTTGTCTTTCTCCTGCAGAAAGCCTATATCTTTACATTCCTGCTGAGTTCCAGACTCTTCATCGAACCCCATGAGCTTTTGTCCCGAGTTTGTCACAAGTGCATTGAGCAGCAGCGGCTGGATGACCCCGTGCTGGACAAGGTTAGTTTATCCTTAGACCAGAAAAATGTAAGGTATTTTCAATGGGGAGAGGATTCTGGGCCTCTGGTGTGTGTCCCTTGCCTCTCTTTAGATTGAATGAAGCTTTCTCATAAAGGATTTGCCACTGAGATCCTGACATTGAGGTATCCTGGTATCCATGTCTGAGAGCAATGCTTCAGGCAGTAGTCACTTCAAATCTTCTTCTAATTTTGCCTTTCCCTCTGTCTCAGTCTTCCCAGGTGACTTTCCTTCCTAACTTCTTTAAGGCTCTGATGAAGCCTGCAGGATGCAAGGAGGTAGGACGTAACCCTCACACACTGTCAAGTGCAGATGTCCACACACCACTCTCTCTCCCATTTTTACTTAATGTCTCTCTGCCCCTTTGCTTTCTTGCTCCCAGTACAGTAATATTTCCTTGTGGTCTTCCCTGTCACTTAGAACACCAGGTAACAGGGGGCAGGTGCCCACCACCCTCCTGCCCTCTGTGCTGCAGAGTGGCACCAGTGGAGCACTGGGAATGGGCAGGAGCAGCAGTGGGGCCCTGATAGGTGAACAGAATGAGAAAATCCAAGCTGTTCCTGCCTTGGCACTCCTCCCCTTTTGCCCCAGGGACTGTGCAGACTGAGACAGTGTATAGCAACACGTGTGCATCCCCTGGCAGTGCCACAGACGGTGCAGTGGTGATGGATCCCACTGGATCCTGTTCAGTGCTGGATTCTGTCCAAGGTCTCCTTGCTGCATTGATGGACACTTATTCAGTACATTATCTGGAGCAGAAGATGCACCTTCAGAGCAGTGGAGGGGGAAAGAATGTGAATTTGTTGCAACTTTCCAGAAACCCCAAAATTCTGAAATGGTTCTCAGGATCAGCCCTTCCAGCTTTGAAACAGTGAGTTTAGCATCAAATACTGAGTCACCAACATCTGAATGTGTGCTTGTTTTTGCACAGGCAACTGGTTTCATGAGTAACAGGAGCTCTGCCTTCACTGTGGAGAGCCATTCTCCAGAATGCTCAGCAATCCCAGACTTGGGTTACCCACACAATCAGTGTTAATAGAAATATCTGTATGGGGTGAACCGTGCAGAACAAGTTTTCTAAGGTGGGAGGTTCTGTTCTCCAGTTCTATGACAGATACAAGTTTGGAAGGATTAAAATGTGAGCGCTGCAAAGTTTTGCTGCTCATTAAACTTCCAAGAAATGAGAAACACTGTCTTATTATGAAGATTTCTTATCTGCCTGAGGTGCATCTGGGTTTTGTAGCAACACAGGGTTGGTGGGACCACAGCTGATTTTGTGTTCCGGACAGTGGGGCTGATTTTGAGACTTTGTACACAAGCAACCTCCCATCCCATGTCCTGTGACTTGCACAAAGTCCTCTCCATCAATTCGTAATGCAGTTTACACAGCTGGAGCAAATGTCTCCCCAGACCTTTGTAGTTTCCAATAAAGCTTTCCCTTTAGCAGCCACCTGCTGGTCTTTGAGCCTGAGCTTAATGCTAGCTGACAGCAGTTATTTTTAGAGATGTGGTTCATTGAAACCTGTTGTTGGTGGAAAGCTGAAATATGCATTTTAACCACCTTGGTTGAAAAACAAAGAGCTGGGGAGCTTAAGAGTATAATTTTTCCTGATTACAGGATACACTTCAGCTGCAGTACGTGGGATGCAGAAGAAGGCTGTTTGTTTCGGTCTGTGTTTTCTGTAAATAAAAATGCAGTTTGTTGTTTAACACCATTTCCTTTTCACATAATGCAGGATGAAAGCTTTGGGGGCAGCCGCACTGGCTGTCTTTTGAGAGCACTAACGCACCAACTGTGCCATTCCCCGCATTTCCCTCCTTGCCCCATCCTGTCTATTCCCACTGCCACATCCTCAGATACACCTACACCAGAAGTGGGCATCAGCTGTGTGCTGTGTGAGTGAGTGTCCTTGTCCCATCATGACCTTGAGCTCATGTGGGAAGAGAGCAACATTATCAGCAGCCCAGGTAAAGTTACAAAAGTGCTGCTGTTTTGTCCATCTTTTCTTCATTATGCATCTGCTGCTGGTCACTAAGCAGTTTTTTTGGTACAGCCAGAAAGCAAAAGAGCAAAAAACGTCTTTGTTGGTCAAGAAATTCATTCCAGTTTTTCAGAGAAGGATGAAAATATAGAAGAGTTGTAAGTACAAAAGGGAAGAACAAATGATTTGAATCATCAAAAAAGGCCAGATGTTTTTAAAAAAGGTATAAAGGTTGCACCAACAAAATGTTCATCCAACCGTAAACAGGCCAATTGCGTGTGCAGAATACTTAAATCTGCATGTAAAACAGGCAGTTGTGCATGCACCTAAGTTCTGGTATATTTTGCATGCCAAAATGTATTATTTGTGCACCACTCTCTTTGTATGCATGTGTGCAGGTTTTGCAGGTGCAATGTAAATGCCTTCTTTGAAAACCTGGCCCCACGTTCAATGACACACACAGTGAGAGACTTCAGTGAGTAAATATGTTTCAGTCCCTCATTCCGTCATTCAATGGTTTTCATTTCAGGCTCGAATCAGAAAATTTGGACCCAAAATCTTACAGTTGCTAACAGAGTGGACAGAGACATTCCCGTATGACTTTCAGGAAGAGCGGATGATTGGCCACCTGAAAGACATGATTCACAGGATAGCCCCATGTGATGAGGTGAGGATGCCTGACTTGGGATGTTCTGCTGATACGTTAAGTTTTTCCCACTTGGTTCCTCCTTTTCCTTCTTTTCCTCCTTTTCCCACATTCTGTTCCTGGCTACTCTGAGTTTCGATCTCCTAAAATGGTAAAAACTTGTAGTAGCTCCCCTAAAAGCCTCATCTCTCTTTAGGTGCTCCTGGGGCAGTGACATGGGGACACACCAGAGTGAGCATTGGAATTTATCTCCTGCACACTGAATTTCCCATTTTACAGAAGGAATATATGAAGGCATAGCATAGACTGAATGTGCTGGTGACAATTCAAATAGCAGCAGAGCTTTGATCTCCCAAGTTAGAACCATAGAATCACAGACTAGCTTGGGTTGGAAGGGACCTTAAAGACCATCTTGTTCCACATCCCTGCCATGGGCAGAGACACCTTCCACTAGGCTAGGTTGCTCCAAGCCCTGTCCAACCTGGCCTTGAACACTTCCAAGGGTGGGGCATCCCCAGCTTCTCTGGATCCAAGTTCTTAAAGATAATACTAATATTAATGGACATGTAGCTTGTCTGGGAGCATGGAAGTGGCAGAAGACAGCAGTGTGTGGCCTGCTGAGCACAAACTCAGGCTAGATGTCTGTATGATCCTGGTGTTCAAATATGTGAGCTCTGTGTGTGGCACAGTGGGTCACAGTGAATGGAGCCTCTGGGAGACCTGCTTGCAAATTCAGGTGGGTGAACCCCATAAATTAATTTGGAAACATTAAAAAGACCACAAAGTTCATGAAAATAATAAGCCAATAGTACACAGAGTCTCTAATTACTTCTAGGTTAACCATGGGATGTGGAAGAATTCAGTTCCACTGGCTACATCAGGGCCTGGCCTCAAGCCACAGAGGGGTGCAGTCCAGTAGGACAACAAGAACATACCCATGAGGATGAGAGAGAGAAGGGTGGAGAGATGACAGAAGGAATTAGCAGGGCTTCAGCACAACAAAAAAGAAATTGGGCTCTCCTATGCACATGAAATATGTCATAAATGGGAACAGCTGCTCTTGGACTGGGCTGGCATCATGTCTGGTACTTTCAGGGAGCTGGAGGCTGCCATGGATTGACTGGCTGGGCTGGGCAGCCCATGGGAGAGAAGGGGCAGGAAGGGGAAGCTGTGGGACACAGTGGTGGAGGTGAAGGCAACAAAAAAACTCGGAAAGAGCCAAAGTGGATTTAGTTCCATTAACCAGAGCAGTAAAATTCCCTCAAGGGAAAGAGGCAATGGACTTGCTCCTGGCCAGCCACCACAAAAGATGCCTTGTAGCCCTTCAGCATCAGAAGAGAGGGAACCCTATACAGACCCACCAAAATCGTGTCCTCAGGAAAGAAGGAACCAGCCCAGAGGGCGGAGAACAGGAACTTAGTGTGTGCTCTTTAACAGCAGTAGCTGCCCTGCTGAAGAATCATAAATGCTATAAATCAACTTTCTGCATGGAAAGCAGTGGTTTATTTGTCTAACCTGAGCAAGCACTGCACACCTTTGCTCTGGAGCCTGCACAGCTGTGTACAAATGCTTGTGGGTGCCCTGGGGGGCCTCAGACTACATTAGTTTCAAATCACTGTTTTTCAGTGATATTACTAGGCACTGTAATTGCGAGTGATTATGCCTGAGCAAAATCAATAATTAATTTAAGAAACAGCTCATATCCTCCAGATGCAAATTTCCTTTCTTTAAGGGACAGCACAGAAGAGAGATGGTGGCTGTTAGTTTTTTGGAAGAAAGTTGTTCTCGTTGTGAACCACAGAAATTAAAGACTGAAAGATTTGTGATGTCATCTAGTCCATGTAGGTCAGTGCAGGATTCTCCCCTGCAGTGTCTGTTCCTATCCTTTGTAGAGTCCACTTTCTAAAGGCTGAGATGTGCTTATAAAGGTGTCCATGCTGAGAAGCATTTCTTAGTAAGTGCTGTGATTTGCATTTAGAGTTAGAAATTTTAATTAAAATTTGAGCTCCTAAGCCACCTGCTGAGGCCTGCTGTCTTCAGAGGAACTTTCCTAGTTAAGAACGAAACATTTTCTTTAAATATTAAACAGTAGTGTGCTTCTTTTGACTGTTAATGTGGCAGTGAAGTGAAATTGGTTGATAAAGTCCAGCATGCAGCCCCTGTATGGTGGGGGGTCACTTTGTGGCAAGATAATTACCAGCATGTTGAAGGTAATGAACAATGTTGTTTTCAGTTAGTGGATGTAGTTCAAAGAAGGCAGGAAATTATTTTAGAAGGGCAAAAGCAGGATTTTACGTTTTTTTTATTTCTCCCCCAACGTGCACAAAGAAGATTTCTAGGCAAGGTGCACCCAACTGATTTCCAGTGAGTCTCTTCAAGAGCTCTGACTTCTGTGTAATTGTTTGTTTCCTTTAAGTGTCTCCCTTTTTCATTCTTTATTAGGTGGTTGGCCTACCTGAGTCTTTGTTTACTGTTGTCTGTATCTATTTTTTGTGCCATGTGCCCTACAAAATGAGGTGAAACTCTATCTCTTGATGAAGATTTATTGAAAGACTGGCTAATATGCATGTCTTTCAAGCAATTTTATGCAGCTTTGTGGCTTTTAATCCAAACTATGAAGAATTTGATACTGCACAGACAGGGCAGGTCCAAGATTTCTCATGCAAACTCCTTTTAGAAAGAGGAGCTGGATTTCCAGCTAAGTCTTTTAGCCAGATGTTTTATATTCATTAGAAGGCCTGGCTTTCAGTGCTGTCCCCCCAGCCCCAAAAAACTGAGGTCCCTGTTTACAAAATAAGTTCACAAAATACCGAATATTTGAGTTTTCACTAAAAAATAATGTTGTGTTCAGAGAGCTTCATAAGCTGTGCTGAGATTTGCAAACACACCTGGATGTTAAACAGAGAAATATTTACATGGTGGTCAGTAGTTTGGGTCCAGAACAGTCTTTGTAAATCAAAAGTGTGGCCATTTGTTGACATGAGGATTTACATGAAGAAGGCCTTCCTTGGAGCTAATATACATCAGTAACAGATAAAAACTGAAAGAGTGGGGTTTTCTTTTCCTCACTCAATTTTCACTCCACCTGTGGGATTTGATTCCAAATACATTGTGTGTTGTCATTCTCCAAGACAAGTCCCTCCTGCCTGCTGGGTACTGGCTTCATGTCAGACTTAACAGCTCTGTTTTACAAAAAATAAAGCCTGACTACATCCTGCTTACCTGGTCCACGTTCTAGCCCAGCTCAAGAGAGCATCTTCCTTAAGTGAAAGGAGAGCAATGTGAGTCCAAGTGAGCAACGTGAAACCTTTATTAAAAAAGTTGCATCAAAGTTACAAAGTGTTGCAGCAAAAGTTGAAGCACTTGGGATGTTCTGAATGTCTCCAGCTTTTCCTACCCTGTAGTGAAGACAGAGTAGATGTGAGAAGTTATTCTTCACTGTGAAGTAGGAGAAGGTGCTATCTCCATGTGCAGATGGAATTCTGTGCAGGTGAGAAGAGCACGGAGTCTGGTTTCTGGTTCCTTGAACAATTCAAACATGAATGCTGTCAATGCCTAACACTGAAGACTCTGAAGAAGACGGGCTGGATCTAAACCATGGGATTATTTCCTGTAGTGGTTTGGTCTAAAATACTCATTACTATTTACCTTCTGTGAGATGAGAATTAGGAGAAACGCAAAGCAGGCACCAAACTTGAAAGAATATAAAGAAATTTATTAACAGACCTAAAAGAGGGGAAAAGAAAAAAAATAAAATCATACCACCTTCAGAACTCTTCTCTTCCCCCCACCTTCCTCCCTTCTTCCACTGACAATGTAAAAAAGACAACCCTTGAGATGTTCAGTCTGTTTACCACTTCCATAATAACCTTGTTCAGTCCATTTAGGAAGAGGAGTCTCTCTTGCTCATGCTATGGAGAAACTATCACAATGAGACAGCCACCCGGGTTGGTTCTCTGCTTGCATCATGTGAGAGTCCCCCTCCCACGACTTGCAGCTTTTCCCACAACTGCTTTTGAGGGTCCAATCTTGAGCTACTGGGGTGCAATTTTAAGGTTGAGCCGTTCAGAAACAAAAGTTCTCTTCACCCATCTCGGGGAGAATTTCATCTCTAAGAACAGAGGCCCTCCTCCTTCCCTGGGAGCAAAGGGTCTTCCTCATCTTTATCTCTAGGACTATCTCTGGGAGCATCTCTAGGAACAGAGGTCTTCCCCTTTCCATGTGGAGTAAGAGCCCTCATGGCTTCCATCTCTCCCTGTTCAAACTTCTCATCAAATTACAGCTGCTTCAGCATCTGCCTATCTCAGCACAGGTGCTTTGCTCACAAGTACAAGTTGAACGCTCCACCCCCCATGCCTTCATGAGATTACAACAGGTACTCTGATATATCATAGCTTTACAACAGAATTTCAGCTTTAAGCATCTCCTCTTTCTCCTCCCTCAGGTTTTCAGCTCTTCACAGCACTAAAAGGGTTAATCTCACCCAGGCCTTGCAGCTGGAATTTCTCTTATCGCTGTTGCTCACATGATCTTTGCCGGACAGTGGTGGGCAGCTTTCGGCTGAATCTTGGCTGCACTGGAGAGGGGGAGCTGGGCCGCTCTGGCTGCCCACAGCAGGGCTGGGGGGGGTTCCGTGGGTGGAGCAGGGCCCACCGGCTCCAGGATGGCCGTGGCCCGGCCTGGCCTGGCCCGAGCAGGGCCTGGGCTGGTCCCGCTGGCCCCCGCACGGGGCCCGCAGCCGCCTGTCCCAGCCGGAAACGAGAGAGAGCTCTGCCTGGGGTTTGTCTATTCTGAAGTGTGGATCACAGAGGCGGTCACAATTTTAAGTGGCTCAAAGAATTGTCCATATTCAAACTGGCCAGCTGATAGGTTCTGTCAGGTCACAGAGGAGCTGTAAGCACCCCTTTGCAAGAACATCACTTCCGAGACTATGCTTTGCTAACCCATGACACTTCCCAAAGACTCACTTGAACTGCGTCCAGCTTGGGACATGACACAGGTGTGTGTTGTTCTTTGTGGTGAGGCACAGTCTAGCCAAGGACATTTCCAATTAACCTTTGTCTTTAGAGCCCATCCACCTGGTCTGTTATCTCAGTTCTGTGATGTTTGCATCTGTCAGTTGTGAAGAGGTGAAGTAATTTCTGCCCATCCTCCATGGCCAGAGACTCCACTCATTGTCTGTAAAGAGTTGCTTCAGCTCTGAGAACAACCTGGGAAGTTGGTAATGATGATCCTGCTGAGCACATGGCTGTGCTTGGAATACACTATGAGCTTCCTTCAGTAGCAATTAACATTTGGATATTAAATACTCAAAGCTACACAATGCTCCAGCCACTCCAGCTGGGTAGCAAGCAGCTGCAGGCTTTTTCTGCATTCAGGTCAAAAGGATAGAGAAAATAGCATTAGAAACATTTCTTATTCCTAATAAATAAGAGTTGACAAGGCACCATTAACAGGTAGAGTTCTCAGCCAACATGTAGCTGACATAAAAGATAGGTACCCAAAAGCTGCTGTGCTCCAGAAAGCTGCAGTAACTCATACTGTAGCATGGCCTCTCCTTTGAACCTGATGTTGGCAGGAATCTGGAGTATCAGTGCCAGCCCAACCCACCAGTCCTGCCTGCTTCTTCTCTTGACTGCAGCCTCTGTGTCCAGAGCACAGAACTGTAATTAAGCCAACTGGTTATTCTGAAATAGGCTTGTTGGAAATAAAATGGTAACCTGTTGCTGGCTTAGGAGTATTTTGCAGAAAGGAAAATTCAGCATAAAAAAGCACTCCTATGTCAAGTTTTCTGGGTGGCTTATGTTTCTCTCCCTGTCTCTCTAGGCTTACTGGAAAAAGATGAACCAGCTTTTGCAAGCCCTGAATCAGAAGCTTGCAACCCTCAGCCATGGGCAAGAAGGGATTGTCAAGATCAGTACTGCTGTCTCTGATAAGCTGGTTGCCTTTAAAACTAAACCTCCATCAATTCAGAGAGAAATCCTGAGCGTCTGCAGTGACCCTTACACCCTGGCTCAGCAGCTGACACATGTGGAGCTGGTAAGTGGGAATGGTTCCCAACTTCTGCAGCCAGAGATGTTATTTTGAGCCATCAGCTGCTAAGTATTCCAGACATAACCAAAAAATGTCTGCACTGCTGCAGCACATCCCATGCTGTATCAGCACTGCAGCAGGAGGCAGAGTTTGACAGTTTAAGAGATGCTTGGGAAGCAAACTATGTATTAGAGTGTCCCTGTGCATCTTGGAGCAGTTCACTGTACTTCAGCTTGCTTGTTTGTGAAATGAGACCCCTATCCCAGCAAAGTCAAGTCCCAGGAATGTCACTTCTAATAAGGTGCTCAGACCCCACAAGCTCTGCAGGTGCTATTGAAATGGCTGATCATTAACCCTTTTATCAATCTGGAAGGAATTTTAGCAGTTCAAATCCATTTCTCCAGATATACAAAGCATGTGAGTTGTCTTATGTGGCTTTCATTCTTCCCTTTGGGATTTTGTGCATGGACACATAAGGGTGTGCAGATAGCACCCCCACAAAATCCTGCTGTTCCCCCTGTGCTGGGCTGCAGTCTGCTCCCTAACAGGCTCTTGTGTGAAAAATTGCAGTGCTGGAGCCTTGGATGGGCTGTTATGCTGCACACCCTTCTCCCAGGGTCAGGTCCTCCCCATGGACCTCCTGGATGTGCACAGGAGAATGTAAAACATTGCTGCCATCTGCAGATCTCTTGTTGCTCTGGTGCCCTGCTGCCTGTCCTCCTGTGGACACTGCTCATCCTTGAGGGGAAGCATGGGAAAAAAAAACCATGAAATGCAAGTGGATTGGAGCGAGTATTAGGAAATCAACCTTTGGAATTCTGAAGATAGTTGGTATTCTATTTGTCAAGAAGTGGAATGGTTAGTTTTCAGAATATGCCGCTTTGGCTCTCTTTGCTTTATATATCCTAAGCCAGAGAGTAGAAGTCCTTTTGCATTGAGTTTTTTTCTTGCTTTTGTTTTTTTCCTCTTCCACAGTACAACTGTCTTCCAAGGGAAAATTCCCTGTAACTGAGGCATCACTGCCTTTTTAAAACAAATGCAGCTAGAGATTTTAATTCCACTGTGCTGTAATCAATGTTCTCTACCTTCTCTTCCATTGCTATGTCTGATACATCGAGTGCTTTGCACTGAAACTGTCTGATGCTTATTTGTTAGTAAGAATTATTTGCTACTTGTTTAAAACAGTTACTGATCAGTAAGAGTTACAGATACAGTTATCAGTGTTAAGGTGATAGGCTCAGAGAAAAAGCATAGGAGTAGACATAAAATTTTCCCTTGAGCCAAATTACCATTTATTTTATTGTTGCTTGGGTGTTCTAAGTTTGGGCTGTAGGAATTCCAAAATACCTCCTCTGAAATACATTTGTGGCCTACAACCTACTGAAAACATTTATTTTTCTAACAAACATGTTCGAGGGGAGTGAAAAGCCTAGCAGGAAGGTCATTGTGTGGTTGGAGCTGCCACATTTTTTCAGGAGCTGTCTTTTACTGAGAGATTTGGATACTTCATTTATTCTTGTTTTGCTTAGTGCCTGGGACACTCTATAGTTTAAGCAAAGCCTTTAAAGTGTCACGTGCATTCTCAGTGCCTTCCTTACCCAGTGACCCAGAGCCACCACCCCGGGACAGCACCTGAGGGTCAGTGGGCAGGGAGTCAGGGCAGAGCCCTGTGTGGGCAGCTGAGCAGTGGACTGCTGTGGGCACCAGATAACAGCATTACTGCCATTTAGCAGCTGGGAAACAAGGCTTTTGAGAATGTTGGACCACAGCAGGGGTGAGGCAGCACCAGGCACAGAACTGATGCCTGCTGGCTCCAAGGTGAAGCCCTGTGCATCCAGCGCAGTGGAGGGGACTCTTACTGTGGTTTGTCAGTAATGAGACGTATTTATTCTAATTTTCATCTTTCTGCTGACATAGTTCTAATTGTTATTATGAATTTTAATGTCTGGTTAGTTGGCTGTCTACCAGTTTGGTGACACCACTCAGAGCTGACAGAAAATTACAATGTCTTACCAAGAGGAACAGAAGATACTCTGGGGTGCTTTCTTACTTTTCCCTCTCTCTTCCCACTCCCTACCCTCCACAGGAAAGACTAAGTCACATTGGACCCGAGGAATTTGTTCAAGCGTTTGTACATAAAGACCCTCTGGATGGCACCAAGGTATGGTTTCTCCACATACAAAGTGTCACCTGTGACCACAGTTTGTTCAGATGTGATGAGGTCCCCAAGAGCAGGGCCTGAGTCAAGAGCTGACCAGGGCCAGGCCAACTGGTGACTTGTATTGTCATGGCAAGGATGGGAGCCTGTTGGCAGAGCTCGCACTAGCAGGTCACTGCCATTCCTTCCTGGGGACAAGCTGGCCACCGCCCTGATGTTGTGCTTTCAGGCTTGTTCCTCCCAAGCCGCTTTGACTGGGACAGATGGTTGTAACTGTGCACAGCCAGGGAATGTCTGTTGCTCTGCTGAAGGAGTAAAGGCTCTGGATGTGATGTAATGCCCTCAGTGTGTGCCCAGACACCACAGCAGTGAGTCAGTGCGTCATGAATCAACTCTTCTCTCCCTACACAATAGCTTTTAACCCAAAGCACCACAGGGAACAGAGTGCTTGATCAAGGCTTCATCCAAAGGCTGTGAAAGCCACTTGGAGTCTTTCCACTGATTCCATTGAGGTTTAAAGCAGCATTTCAGTGAGTGCCTCAATAAGGAAAGAGCTAGGAGAGCTAGGAAATTCAGAGATTTCACATACTGTCTGAAAAGAAAGAGGGTGGAAAATTCTTCCCCTGAACTGTGTATGGGCTCCCACTGAGATCATACATCAATGGCTGAATTTCCTCATTGGATGACAAAGGTATCAGGAAGACCTGTGTTTGTAGTGCTGCACAAAGAGCCCCAAAATAGCTTGCAGTGGTGAAAAGATGGATGGATGGATGGATGGATGGATGGATGGATGGATGGATGGATGGATGGATGGATGGATGGATGGATGAAAGGATGAAATGTGCAACATTGGGCCCTTTCCTTCTCTTTTTGGACTTAGGGAAATTCTGCAGTTTGTTTCGGGATGAGGGAAATAGTCAGGGATGGAGTTTCAGGTATTCTGGGCATTGATAGTATTCTTTAAAAAGGAACCCCAAGGCAGCAAATGTGTGTCAGAAACACAAGATACCAAACCAGCCACGATGAGATTTCAGCCACCTGGGCTTCAAGTCAGCAAGGCTGATCGAAGTGGGGTAGTTTGGAACTTTTCTTCATGCTCTGCATGGTCAATTTAGAAAAGCTTCTGTGCCAAGACACAGCCCAGGGGGAGAGCATTGTACAGAGAATCACAGAATAGTTTAGGTTGGAAAAGACCTCTAAGATCATCGACTCCAACCCTTAACCCAGCACTGCCGAGGCCACCACTAAACCATGTCCCCAAGTGCCACATCCATACATTTTTTGAACACTTCTAGGGATGGTGATTCCACCACTTCCCTGGGCAGCCTGTTCCAATGACTGACTGTCAGTGAAGAAATTTTTCCTAATATCCAATCTAAACCTCTTCTGGCACAATTTGAGGCCAATTCCCCTTGTCCTGCTGCTTGTTATGTGGGAGAAGAGACCAAGCCTCCTTGCCCTACAACCTCCTTTCATGGAGCTGTAGAGAGCAAAAAGGTTCCCCCCCAGCCTCTTTGTCTCCAAGCTGAGCTCCCTCAGCTGCTCCTCATCAGATTTGTGCTTCAGACCCTTCCCCAGCTCCTTTGCCCTTCTCTGGACACATCTTTGGACAAAGCAGCACAAACCTTATGTGGAGTCACATATTCCCTGACCCATGAAGAACACCCCTGTCAAGCACAGGGAGTTGGTTCAGGTCTGGATTCCTCCAGCTGGAGATCATATTAAACATCTTTCTTGCGTGAGGGCTTCAAAAGGCTTCACTTATGAATGTTTATCAAGCATTCTGAGCTGCAGATGGAAGATGCTTGGGAGGTGCTAAATATTGCTGCCATTTATAAAGCTTAACCTTTAAAAAGCAGTCTGTCTCAACTTCACTGTTGCACATTTTTCACAAGTTTTGCGTTATTAGCTGTGGCTCTTATGCCCTGGCACAGGACAGCAGTTCTGAGATGGAAATACTATTTTCAGAACAAAACCTGGGGTTTGTGTACTTTCTGCTGTAATAGGGAACAAGAAACAGAGGACATGTAAAGCAGCTGCTATGGTTAGACTGGGGCTGATTTGGGTTTCCTTTGGGTTTTTTGATATTTACATGCTGCTTGCTAACATTTACTTTTGAGATGCTTTAAAAATACACTTTTATTGTGTTTGTAGTCTATTCATAAAGTGGCTCAGACTTTCAGTCCTGTTAAGCTTTGATCCTCCATAGCATGGTACTGTGATTTCTGTTTCTAAACACGTCTGTATACAGAATCACAGGTGAATGTTTTCTTACTTTGAATTACCTTGGGAATCATATTAAGCCCCATTTCTGAAGGGGTTCTTAGTCACTGGTTTACCTTACATAATATGGGTGATCCCATTGACATTAATGGATCTTTGCTTATGCATTATGATTTTCTTCTTAGTGGCATGTGTTTACAGTACCTCTGGGAAATGATCAGCCTAATAAAACAAAAATCAGTATTCTCTGGTACCCTCTAGTGGATGTTACTGAATGTTCAGACAAATCTCTTGAACTCCAGAGCTGAGTGTCCTAGATAGACTGTCAAAGACTTTAAAGCTGGAAAAGGGACTTGAAGTCTTACCATCCCAAGCAACATACTCAGGCTGTGTGAACTGCCCTATCACTCCTCTGAAGTCAAATTTTCTGTTGATGACAAAGGAACTGGTAGAGTTCAGCCAAGTATCTGCTCGCACAGCCTGTATCAGTTATGGGAATTTATGTTAAGTTTTGTATAAATAAGTGAAAAATATGCTTCTTGTAATGGCTCTTATCAGTGAAGTGTCTCTGGCATGTTAAGTGACCTGTTCAAGCATAGCCATCCAGGCAGAGCTGGTTGCTAAGAACCTGTTTTTCTGAAAATTCACTAAGGAAAATAGTGGGCTTTTTTAATGAAGAATCAATCAGAACTGTGTTTTCTCTTGTTTACCTCATGTACACTTCACTAAATTCTGGTCCCTCCCCTCCAGAAAAGGACTGTGGGTGATTGTATTTACTGAAGTGGAGGAAGTCCTGGAATCAAAGTGACAAACTGAGCCTGCTGTGGAAGACCGTGCTTGTCTTATTTTGTCTGCATGTCCTTGTTGATGTCAGAATCCTGCAATGCCCCAGCTGTTCATATCCCAGTGAACCAGGGTCAGTGCAGACTGTCAGTGAACACTTGCTGCAGGCAAAATAGGGCTGTTTTCTGGACACCAGTGTGAATTGTGCGTTGTGACACACCCAGCTAGACCCCCATCTGCCACTTGCAGGCTTTTTAAAAGGGGCCCTTAAATGCACAGTCTTCCATGAGCATGAGAGAGATGTTGCCAGTAATTACCTTTTTGCAGTATTTATCTTAGTGATCAGGTAGCTGACTGGAACACAGTTATATCTTTCTGTGCTTTTTCCCCCCCAGACGTGTTTCAGTGAACAGAAGAAGACAAGTAACCTTGAGGCCTATGTGAAATGGTTCAATAGACTCTGCTATCTCGTAGCAACAGAAATTTGCATGGTAAGTTACAAGCATGTGCCATGTTTTACCACATGCCTGAAGTACCTCTCTGAGATTTTATATTAATAAGCAATCCTGGGGATTTATTTCTTATGACCCAGCTAAGCATCTGATGGTAAGTTTTAGCAATATTGCACTTGCAGAAGCGACCTGATAAATGACAAACATATTGCAAAGCAGAGGCGGCGGCACACGGGGGAATGCACTGTTCTCTTGATGTAGTAGGGGCACAGTGTGGAATAATGAACCCTGCAGGGAAAAAGAGAGGGAAAAATGCCTTGAGTTATCCTGTGAGATTTCTGCCAGCAAAGATTCTAGTGGAGCCATATTTGTTATCTGTCATTCTAAAGATCTGCTCTGTGTGTGAATTCCCACTGCATGGCTCTCTGTCCTGCTGCCCATTAGTGTAGCTGTGGCTGTTGTTTCTTAACTTGGTAGTGGTTTTAGTTTGTTTAACTTGGTCCATCAAAATGAAATTAATGTTTTCCCCCTTGAAAAGGGTGGGGAAGGGAGGAATAATAATAGTTTAAAGAGCTTGGAGAGCCTGTGATATGTAAGAATTACCATTTGAAGATCATCTTTGGAAAAGATAGGGTGATTCCAGTCCAATTAAAATGTGTATTTTAAATGCTATCATTTGGCCTGGCCATATTGCTAAAGGGACAGAAGAGGGGAAAGGGAGTAATGCAATGAAACAAGCTCTTTCTGGGACAAAGATGCTGCTGTTCTAGGGGTGTGAAATCCTGCCCTTAGGAAAGTCTGTGCTGATGTGCCCACAGACTCGAGGGAGGCCAGCAGAGAGCTGAGGCTCTGCTTCAGGGCTGCTTGGGCTGCCTGTTCCAGCACTGAGACAATCACTGGGGCTGGGAATTGCCGTGAATTTCTTCTGTGTCACTGCAGTGAAAGCTTTGATTTCGGAGGCTGCCAGTCACCAGCATCCACTGGATTGCTGGAACAGAATTAGGGCCAGTGACTGAAAGCAGATGGCCCAAGCTGTGCGTGAAGCCATGCTATGCATGGAACAAATGCTTAGGATGACCTCCAATTCTGCATATGCTCATTACAGATACTCATTTATTTTAATTCACAGCCTGCAAAAAAGAAACAGCGAGCACAAGTCATCGAATTCTTCATTGACGTTGCCCGAGAGTGCTTTAACATAGGGAATTTTAATTCACTGATGGCAATCATTTGTAAGTACAGCTTCTAGCTGAGTCTTCCATCAGCTGTCACAGATGAAAAAGGAATCCCAGCTCTTATCAATGGCTTTCTTTTTGTCTCTCTCACTCATAGCTGGAATGAATATGAGTCCAGTTTCCAGGCTAAAGAAGACTTGGTCAAAAGTGAAAACAGCCAAATTTTTCATTCTTGAGGTAAAAAAAAATAAATTCCTGATGCACTTTAATTATATTCAAGATATTTTTGTTTGGGAATTTTACATAGTTATCCAGGTGTGAGATGTCTGGAGACACATTTCACAGGCAGAGGGCCTGATTCTAAGCTGAAATATCCCAGGTGTAGTGAGGAGGATGTAAAGCTGCTGATATACAGAGGGAATTCAGAGTACTCAAATAAATAAGAGGAATTTTTAAAAAATCAAAATATGAGCCTATATGCACGCCACAGTGCTTCCACTGATGCATGTTTTGTTTAGCCATGTGCACAATGCTGAATGTAAAGCTCCCAACCTATACCTTGGATGTTGAGTGAAGACCCAAGGTTGTATTTTGTATTGAGGATTCCAGGATTTGGCACACATAAAATGTGCAGTGCTTATTCTTCACATAAAAGCTCAGTAAGCTGTTAGTAGAAAAACCAAAGGTGTAGGCAGCCATGGGCTGTAGAGCTCTCATTGCACATGGAGTGCACAATGGTGCATGGACTTCTGCAGGTATGTGGATTTTGAAGATGGAGGCTCAGCTCTGCTCATGGTTTGCTACAACTGAGCATAAAATTGTCTTTAGAGGACCCAGGCCACTTTCTAACCTAGGTGTGTTGTTTTGTGCATGTAGCACCAGATGGACCCCACTGGCAACTTCTACAACTACCGGACAGCGCTGCGGGGGGCTGCTCACAGGTCCCTCACCGCACACAGCAACAGGGAGAAGGTAGGTGTGACCACATCCCATCCAGCTCCACGTGGGTGGGGTGCATTTCTGCTGGGAGGCAGTGGCTCAAAAACACTTGATGCAGTGTTCTCCTCCCTTCCATGGGTCAGCAGTGCAAGGCCTGTGTGCTTCAAGATGCAACTGGAAATGTAAAAAAAAAAAAAAAAAAAAAGTGATTGAAGGAGTCTGGATAGGATCCAACGTCAGACATTGGGAGGGTTAGAGAGGGCAGGACACACAGCATGGAGGACTTAGTTGCAAGTGTCTCTACATCCCTGGAAAATTCGCACTGTTTAGATTGATAAACCTGATGGAACAGGTATTCCAGACTGAAACTACTTTTATTTTGTTGATGGAGCATGAGCCTGGCAGATGCAGGTGGAGCTGTGCTTTGTTACAACTGTGCCCCGAGGCTCTGGCACAGAAGCCCCTATTGTGTGATGTGTGAGGTGAGATGGAGAGCAAAGGGCACAGCAGTGAAGAGGAGGTGGATCTCCATTTACATTACGGAAAGATGATTTACCACAAGTCCTGCAAGGGAGTCTAGTCTGAATCCACTGCAGCAAACTTGGGATGATATTCTGTCCTTGTGCATTTTCATTTCATTTGGTTGTTGCTGCCATCTCAGTGAGCAAGAATTGAAGTGTTTTATCAGTGTTCAGGGCAGATGTGGAGCTTCCTGACATGTCACTGATGCTGCAAAAATCAGATTGACAAGATGTTAGTGTGTAGGATCCTCTTGTTTTGTGCCCCAATATGCTTCTTGTTAATTTTCTTATTCCTTCATTCAATTCTTTATTTTTTTGTTCTATGAGAGAGGGTTTGTGTTTTACACTGCAATTGCCTATAGTCATAAATGGGTAATCTCTGAGCATGGCAAAGCTGAAGTAGATACTGCATGAACAAGCACAATATGGAATTTAGTATTCATTCACTAGAGGAGCCAGGCCAGATGCTAATCTCACACCCCTGTAAATTTGATGTAAATCTGCTGAAGCTAATGGAATCTCACAGCATTTACAGTGAAATGAGATCAGCATCTGGTGGCAGGCTGACTCAGCTGCAATGGGAGTACACTGAGTTGTTCTGAAAAGCACTTCTCTATGCAAAGGAGAGATGATTTGGATGTTTGTGACTGGAAAAGCAATTCTTTCAACTCTCACTCACTGCAGAGAGGACCTGTCAGTCTGAGATGATTTTGCAGTTTAGTTCTTCTGCAGCCATCATAGATATTCAAACCAGTTGCTTTATTGTTTGACTTAATTTCCTGTGAAGTTAGCAATCTCTGTCATATCTCTACCCCCAGCTGGTTAATACTGATGGCAGAGAGGTTATTAGATTGAAAGGAGTCTATTTTACATCAGAAAAAGCCCATATTCTGTTTTCCTTGTGTAGACAACATTAGTTCAGGAAAATGCGCCAGGATATGATTTGGTAGCTACTCATACTGGGTATTTTACAGTGTCAGATACAGCAGATCATGTAATGCTTTCTGTAGGATTAAGGAATTTTGTTTCTTTTTATAAGCAAGATTATAATTTATTTGTTTTAATGGACTTGAACACATCTGAAAGAACATGATCACTTCTTTTTGATAGAAAATGTTACATTGTTTCTTGGCAAACCCATAGCAAAGCTCACTCTGAAGAAAATTTTTATCTTCAAACTGAATTGTGCTTGCAGAGGGGTGTGCTGGTTAGTAAGTCTGGTTTTGTCTGTGTAGTCAAATGACCTGTGACAGCTCCAAAATGAAGTTATTCCACTGGGAAACTCTGCATTGTACTTATGGCATGTCTCTGGCTTTGAAATGTTGGGAGTACATACAGCACAGCACTGTGTGTTGTTGCTGTCTGATACTGTGGAGCAAGAACACGTTGGATCTCATTAACTTTCTTCTTTCTGCAGGAGGCAATTGTCCTTCGGCATGTGGGTGGGTTGGATGGCATGGAGGGGGGATAAAAATGGAGAGAAATATCAGTTTCTGGCACTAACCCAGGTTTTATGCTAGCAAAGTGCCTGGATTGAAGCCAGTATTAGAGTATAATTGTAACCACTTTTGTTGCTTTTCCTACAGAAATTTGGAAAGCAAAACATACACAGTAATATATTTTTATTGGAGAAATAAATGGTGATCAAAATACAGCAATTCCATGGAAATGTGTAGAGAATTAGTATCCTCGGGTATGTCTCTGGTGCCTTTTGGATGAGATGAGAACAAGCTCTGCCATGTTCTGAGCTGACTGGGGGCTCTGTAGCTGTATTAGCCTGGCATCCAGCCCACATTTGTGTACCTTGCCTCTCAGCAAGCCTTTTCCTTCATGTTTAGTACCACTAATGGTGCTGACCTTGCTCCCAGGCAGTGGAGCAGGGCAGAACAAGCTCACATCTGCCTGCAAAAAATATGTAGACAGACCCTGGCAGTGATTTCTAGCTGGGGATCAGTGTGTGGCTCCAGCTCTCTGTATCTTTCCACCTTTTAAGACCACACTGGTTAGAGAGTCATCATCATTTTTGGTAGAAAACAAATCACATGGAGTTGTATTCTTTGCTGCAGGTCGACTGATCTAGTTTGGGTAACAGGAAAATAAATCCTGAAACACACTTAGCTCAGTTTGACTAGAAATTGCTCCACCTGACCTTAATAGGAGGGCTCAGCATTTTGGGAGGATAGGCTGTGGTTTGTTTTCATTCCTGAGTTTCGTCAGCGGAATGTATCAGGATAAGTATCCAGTGGTTCTTGGAGTGTCAGTCCAGGCTTTTTTATGGCTGTTGCAGTGACATTACGGAGTTTATCCATGGCTGTCCCATAAGAAAGCCAGCAGAGATGCAGATCTTTAACAGTTTACTAGATGTGGTATTTTAGCTGGAACAGAAATTGGCTTCCATTTTCACAACACACACTGGCAGTAGCTTGTGGATTCCTTGCCTCAGTGTTTTGACTTCTATGGCTCGTTCACACTCATTGTAGCATCACAGCGTTGTAGCATCCATGTAGACTGGATAATAACTGCTGCCAATCCTGTTCTGGGTCCATTTCAGATCCTGTTACAGCTGATGTACAGCATGAGATGGAATAACATTAAATACTCAACTAAAGGATTGCTCTCTTGGCTGTTCTTGCTTGCCATGAAGGTGCTTTAGCTTTGATGCTGCTTAACAAGCTCCACTTCAGTTAATATACAAACAGCCCAGTGGAAACTTTGGACACTCTGCCATGCAGTGTTTTGCTTTATGTTAATGGTGGCCAAGTTTGTACTTGGTGGTTTAAAAGACAGATGTTGCTGCCACAGGAAAATTCTCAAAGGGGCAGCTGCTGACCTTCAGCTCAAACCCCCCAAGTGGCCTTTTGCTGTCACAGTGGCACTGCTGGAGAGGTGGGCACACTGAGGTTTGGCTGCCGAATCCCAGAGCCCTGGGAGTCAGCTTTCAGGGACTGGTCCTTTGTGTTATCTTTCTTTTCCCTCTGAGTTGTGAGACAAGGACCCTGAGGGAGTCTGCTTCACTCTGGATCTCTGCTGAGGTTCTGAGGATGCACTTCAGGAGTGCTGCTACTGCTTTCTGCTGTAGAACATCTGGCAGCAAATTTATTTATCCCTGCTTGTAATTCCATTAATTTCAAGAGTTCTACCCAGAAATAGACTTCTTTTATAGCAAATTGACCCAACTCTAATGGGTTCAAGGGAAGGCTTGGATCACTGTTATATGCCACTCTTCCCTGGATGATGTCCAGGGCTAATTTTGAGAATTGCAATGGTCTCTCTGGCTACTGTTGGCAGTTTCCTGTCAACCAGCTTAATATTTTCAATCCTGTTGTCTGCAGGTTAATTTGGAGAAGCAGGTTGTACTAATCAGACATCAGGAAGGAAATTACATGCTTCAAGAGCTAGCCATGCATGGAGCTGTTGAAAATGAAACAGCTCCTGATTAACTGTTTGTAGACAAGTCCTTGGTCATCAAATTTTATTCTGTCTTTCCTTGTCCAGGGACAATACCGGTTCTTTGGTTCCCACCTGTGTTTAAATTGCTTGATTTGTGTATTCAACATCCCTGCTTATAAGGACACAACAGGAAAGGGAAGAGTTCTGCAATGTTATTTTGCTCTTTGCTGTCTGATGTTGTCATCAGACAGTGATGCTGTTGATAGTAAACTGGGCTTATAGCATTTTCTTAGTCATGGTATTCTGCCCAGTGAACATTTGGTTCAGTTCACTTTTCATCTCAGCATACATTCTGCTGGTGGCTGAAGGTCTCTCTAGACACTACTGCCCTTTGGCCTGCCTGTCGTTGTACTGCTTTTTAAGTGCACAGCACACTGGAAAGTTAATACTTCTTTATTCTCATCTCTCCCGATTGAGTTGTTCTTTCATGCAGAGAAAATACTGAACTGAAAAGATAATGGTTATGTCATTTCTCTCCACAGATTGTGATCCCCTTCTTCAGCCTGTTGATCAAAGACATTTATTTTTTGAATGAGGGATGTGCTAATCGCCTTCCAAATGGACACGTCAACTTTGAAGTAAGATCTAAAAAATGTTTTTACCTATCCCATTCCAACAGCTGAGGGGCTGCCTGAGACTATTGGCCTGCAATTTTCCGTGCAGACCATCAAACACTGAACTTGAGATAATCTTACTGTATCTGAGTGGAATGATTTTATGTTTACAGAAATTTCTGGAATTGGCTAAGCAAGTAGGAGAATTTATAACATGGAAGCAAGTGGAGTGTCCATTTGAGCAAGACCCTAACATCATCCACTACTTGCACACTGCTCCCATTTTTACAGAAGATGGTAAGACTGTATAATCATTAATCACTGCAAATGTCTCTCTTCATCACTGCTAATTAACACCCTGATCCATGCTTTGGTGATCTCTCTCACTGACTAGTCCCAGCTCTTTCCTAGCTTTCCTGCCAAACCGCTTGTTTAACCCCTGTCTATCAATGTGTTTTTGCAAATACAACCTTCTAGCAGATGAAGCTGCTGCCTGATGGCGTTTCTCTTGTCTGTAGCATCTCTATAAGGCACTGTCTGGGAAGCTGCCATTGTGGCCCTCTTTTTGTAATCACAAAAAGGGGCCACACAAGCATGTCATGGGCTGCTGTGAATGTCAGCTGTCCCTTAGCCACTCATTCTGTGATTGATGTAACCAGAGCTAATCTCTCTCACAAACCAGCACTGTCATCTCTTCAGTAAACACAGCCCAGGGCGATGAAGTCCAGCTGACCTCCTCCTCTACAACAAAGACACATGTTATCTACAGAAAAGAATTTTTAAGAAAACCTTTTCTATTAATTTCAGCTGTAGCTATGAAAGCCCTGTTCTGAAATTATTTCTCTGATTGTCTTTTTTTTTACTTATCTGTCCTCGTCAGTTTGGTATCCAGCATGTCAGACTGTGTCACTTCATATTGGTTCGTGTCAGCTGCCTCTCTATACATTGTCACACACAGAATTGTCTATAGCAACCTTCCCATAAGCTATTCTGGTGTTGGATTTATTTTTCCTTCATTCTGTAGGCAGTTTTCTGTACTAATCCAAGGTAATCAGACCAGACAGCTTGTATTTTACAGACTACTTCAGAAAGCAAAATACTGCTTCTGAAATCCTGCCTAAATCCTAAGAATGACTGCCAAAATAGAATAATTAATGTGATTAATATGTATCAAAAGGAGATAGGATGAAAGCATCTCATCTTGTTTTAGGCTCTAAAGGGACAGAAAATGAAAGTCAGAGTAAAAGTAAGTTTTCAGGCTACTGGACTGAGAAAGAGTGACCTCAACCCACTAATTGTTTGCAGATTTTCTCCCTCATGTCCTCCCCTATATTCATACTGCTTTTGTGAAATGCCCTTTGCAGAAGCCCCAGGAAGCCTCCCCCATTACCCAGGGGCAGTGCGGAGTAGAAAGAACTGCCCTGAATGAAAGGTGGGAGGATATCTGAGAGAGATGCAGCAGTGGCATGTGAAATGCAGCTGTACTGTGTTTGTCTCGATGTGGAGACATGGTGGCCAACACTTGAATATTAAAAGATAATGCATTTGTAGCACAGACTTGAATGCTGAGATGGTCCCTGCATTAGAGAATAAAAGCATCATGAAACAGTCAAATGAGGAAATGTGTGTGAACACCAATTACAGCCTGTGATTCCGAGAAAACAGTGAGATATTAATGCACTGCCAGCTTTTGCAGAGAAGACTCTACAATCTAGACTCATTTTGGTTTCATAAAATGCATCCTACAGCGTAAAGATTTCCGGGGGGGAAGACATTTATTTTCTTCCACTGCATTCCTTCTCTGGTTTCTGTAACTTACCTTGAGGGTATTGTGTATCCTTTTAAGCTACCATGTTCCCATAGGCTTTAAAAAGATTGAGGAACATAAAGTTGTGTTAAATGATGAGAATATCCTTAGTTTCTAAAAGCTTATGTGTTTAGGTGTCAGGTCTCACTGTCTTGTTTTTAATGTTCATGTAACTCTTGAGTAGCAGTGCTGTGATGGAGGAAATGGGCCCAGATCTCTAGATGCAAAACCAGAGACCGTTCAACTACTTAATACTGTTATGAGACGGTCGTGCTAATATATTTTAATTCTGGGCTCCTTTTCTGTTCCATCAAAATTAACATAACAGCTTTCCACGGTAGATATGTGAGCTAAACATCAGTGTCCCACTATTACCAGCTACCTGATGGACCATGAAGTTTTAAAATTTCTGTGTGGTACAAAAGAATATACAGGAATGCAGAGAGATGGGGCTTAACAATGCTATTGGAAATAACACATATTTACTGTTTCCAGGTTTGTATCTGGCTTCCTATGAAAGTGAAAGTCCGGAAAACCAGACAGAAAAAGACAGGTGGAAATCCTTAAGGTAAGATCTCATTTTATCAGCTCATTTCTAAAGTACATCCAAACTGCACTGACACCAAAGCTTGTGAAGTGCAGGTATTTAAACTGTGACCTCTGAGGGAGGTCTCTTCCATTTAAAACTAATTTGCAGAACTGAGGGTGCACTGATAAAAGCTCATTTTAATCTCAAATTATCCTCCATGTAAAGAATACCCTCAGCTTGCTGTACCCATGCAAAAGCCTGATGCAGATGAAGAATGCCCCAGGCTAACTGGATCTTCCAACAGTTTACAGCTCTTCTAAGAGATGTATAATGGTTTGATATAAGTGGGAATATGAAGAGAGTGATTGAAACAACCCAAACCTTTAAATTTGCTTCTTTTTTTTCATTGTCCTTATGTTTTACATTCACAGATCCACTATTCTAGGGAAGACTTGAAGATTAAGAGATTATTGCAGTAGGTCAAGGAAAAGAAATCCGCAAACATTTTGCACTACTGATTCCAAAGATGCCTGTTTGGGATTTAGACAATTTCTTTTGTTTGAGTTTTTTTGTTGGGTTTTCTTGACTGCCTAACATGATGGATGAACTGGATTCATCCACTGAAATCAACAGAACTGTGTGCACAATGATGCTTTTCTAACTATGAGACAGAGAGAAGAAGGACAAACAGACTATTTGTGGCTGTGCCCAAACTGCGTCAGGATCACTGTAATTTTGCCTCTGAAGGAAAACACAAGAAAACCAGGAACAGAGAGAATCGTGGTACTGCAACAGAGGATGGAAAAGTATAAAAAAGGAAAGCAAAAATACACGAGAGTATTTCAGAAGCAGGTGCTTCAGACAGCGGTTCTTTAAACCCTCTGAGGATTGTAAAATTAAATCAAAGACACATACAACAGCAATCTGGTTAATTGCTGAATGAAGAAAAAAGAACTTAATCTTGCATTAGCAGTCCCCCAGCCTTGTTGAACAAAGCACTGACTGCTGCAGGTATGAGCTTGCAGGGACGAGGACTGACACTGCTCACATACAAGTCTGTCGTGTTAGGCCACTTCAGCATGGGACAGTCGTCCTGACCCCATGGGTTTTTACAGAGAACAACCTGGAGTGTGACTCTTGCTTAGTTAATCTTCCCACCACTGTTGTTGCTTTCCTTACTGTGAATCTGGGCTGGTCTGAGGAGGGCAGAGGGCAGACAGTGCTGCTCAAAGACACCCCCACCACTTCTGAGGTTGAATGAAGAAGCAAATGACTCTGGACTCAACTTACCTCTATTTAATGTATGTAGTGTATTCCCTAAATTTATTGATGCTGAGTTGCATCTTTTAAGGGGTTTTATCACACTCAAAGAAAAAAGGTACTGCATTACCATTTCTGTCAGGTTCCAATTAACACAGTACTGTTTACTTTGCAACATGATACGTAGGAGGATGGGGAGTAATTGCTCTGAATTTGGGAAGTATGTGGTATGCTTTAAAAGGACAAAGGGTTTCAGATGAGAATGAATGCACTAAAGAATTTGTCATTCATGAGCAGATAACCATTTTTGTCTTTTTTACTTTTAGGCTGTAAAGGTCACTGTTTCCTTACAGATAATATGAAATAGGGACTGTGTCTTGTGTTTAAAGTTGTACAATAATCAAGGTGCTACTGTAATAGATATATTATATGATAATGAACTATATTAGATTCAAAACTGAGACCTAACAGTAGACTTACTGTTTGTGTATGGAAGGAATGTTCCTAACTGCCCCAGAAAATATCTCAAAAAGCTTAAATGAAACCTAAATGCCACATCATACTGAACTTTGCATTTTTGTTACTGACTTGGTGCTACCTTTTCAGATGTTCCAGTCCTTCTCTCCCTACAAAAGGATGTAACCCTTTCTGTGAAATCAGTAATAACTTTATTTCAGCACAGAGTGATTTCAAGTGGCTGTAGTGTTTTGAAAAATTCGGGTAATCCCAAAACCTGGCTGTGTTGGCCTATTCAGCCAGAAAACTGGAACTGTTCCTGCCCTCTGCCAGGCCTGGAAGTTGTCTGTGCCTGAGTGAGCTGTTGACCTGGAGGCATTGGTGGGCTGGTGCTTGAGGGCAGCAGCCTGAGAATGCTCTGTGTGGTGCACTCCAGGTCTGATGTGTCTGCAGAGCAGTTTTGTGTTAGGTTATGGCCTGTGGGAGCCCAGTCTGGCTCACTGAATCCACTGCTCTTGTGCTTGCTGAGCTGAGCAGGATGGATTTTTCTGGATTTGCAAACAGGGGCTTGAGGCAGAACTTCAGGTCTCCTTTTCCTGTAGATCTATCAGCACATGAATTCAAACAGGGGGCACATAAAACTCTAATGTGTTTATTCGAGCTTTGTATGGAAGAACTAAGTGTAAAGATGGCACAGCATCATTACAGCCATGGAATGATGACTATTCTGCTGATACTGTGAATATGCTGTTTGTTAATTTTTGTACATGAGCTGAGAGCTACACAGAGAAACTATACACATATAGCTGTTCCTTCAGGCAGAACCATTTCCAAAATGAAGCCATTAAAAGCCTGTTAAATTTCAGATTAATCCAGAGCAATAACCATAAACATATCTACAACAATGCTAATGTTTAAGTGTGTTTGCTAAATGGTCATTTTTTCTTACTACCCGCATCTTTTTAACAGGCACAGTGTGACTTCACGTTGGAAATATGGGGGTTTTGTTTGTCTGAAACCCAGTGCAGGTGGAGGGACCCTTTCTTAAAACCTGCTTTTAAAATGGAAATCCTTGCTCCTTTTCAAATTAGCCACTAGAGGCTGGTACAGATGAGATTATACAACCGTGACAATTAATTAAAATGTGATATCTCGTTATAATTCCGTATACTTTGGGGCACTTTCCATGAATTTGGGCAATTTTGTAAGTGTAAGTTCAATTAGATCTCCTAAAGTTTATCATTGTTGCAAACTAAACCATTTTCATAGTCCAAAACTTTCAAACCTCAGTGCTTAAAGTAGAAGCATAAAGGTCAGATTTAGGTGGGTATTAAGGGCTTAGTGGGACTGTCAGAAGCAGTAAATTATTCTTAATCCTTTATGTAGTCCCACATTTAAAAGGTCTTTTTTCAGAGGTGTTAAACATCCTCATCTCTTGGGGAGTAGTGAGGCAATTATTGCTTTATAGAGGTGCATGGCACATTAATCTGTAGTATTTGATCTCCAGAGACACTCACTGCTCTTTGCAAAATGACTTGGAGATGAGAGTGCGAAACAAAATGAGAAGACAGTGCTTTTTAAAAACGGACTTCAGCAGTCATAGCTTGTCTTCACATAATTTTGTAGCTAAAGTCCTATTTAAACAGAAACAATGTAAGCCTTAAGTTGCAGCTGTCGGTTGCATTTCTAATTGACCGCTGGCCTAACCCGGGTGAACAGCTCCTGGCAGGAACATGGTTAGAGCCTTGCTTCACCAACAAGCACCAGTACAACTGAAAACAAAGAATGACAACTTGGGCAATCAATTTCTTCTAAAAATGTATTAATATTACATGAAAATGAGAACATAAACATGTCCAGTAATCCATTTTTCTTGCTATAAAGGCATAAGGAACTCCTGCTGAAAAGAAAGCAGGGTCACTTCCCACCAAGCACTAAACCACTGTAAGGCTTGCAGTCATTAGACCAACCTCTAGACAAGTTACTAGGAGTAATGTTGTGGCTTTCTAATTCTGCTTCTTTGAGTGGATTCACTCCCCAACAGCTGCTTGAGCTAAGACTACACAGAGAACAGAGCAAAACTAGACCTGTAAGTCTGCAGTGTTGGTATCAAACCCCTAAGCTGGTAAGATGTGAATATGACACAGTCTTGCAGAAGCATTAACTTAACTTCTGGTATACAGCAGTATTTTAAAAGACCCAAATACATGAAATCACTTCTGCACCTCCTCCAATGTAATCAAAATGGTAGCAAAACTCCCCATTTTTTCATTTCTTGAGTGTGCCATTCTGCAATGCAGGGCTAGGTATAAAGCTCAGTGGAAAGCAAGGAGGGAATTGTGTGCCTTCAGCTTGTGTGAGGTCAGTAGATGAACTTGCTCAATGCCTTTAAAAAGACACTTAATCATACAATGTTGCCCTCAATTTCACATCAGCATCAATCACAATACCGAATTAAAGGTGCGTGGATGTTGGTCAGTTGGGCGTGACTAGATTTTCAGGGCAGAAACGCAAAACGAGTCAAGCACTCAAGAACCCTGTGCACCAGAGTACACTGACTAGACTATCATTATTCCCTGTCTTAGGCAATGAACACAATCCTGTTGTACATCTCTGGAAGCTCCCCATGGGATAGGGCAAACTGTGATTTCAGCTTCTGCTGAGGTGTCACTTTAAAAAAGTGTGGACAGCTGCTAAAGCACTTCAAATAAGAAACAATTTAAATGTAGAGGTATTTTTCTCAGCTTGAGAATATTTTATGACGTGGTCATTGGTGGTAAGATAATCACTCACTTAAAATTAAGCCTGTCCCTTCCTGATATCTTGGTTATTTCATCATGTTGTATTGCAATAGTTTATGCACCTTTTCTTAAAGCACATGAGCGCTGGTTTGCACGACTGTAAATCCAGTTTAGAACAGAGCTCAGATCACTGAAAATGTAATTGGAATTATCAACAAAAAGACATGTTAGTAGAAAATATAGTTATGCATATCAATGTAAAAATGTTTCTCAGTTAACAGTCTCTGGCCTAGCAATGACTGTGTTCCATGGAATGAGACTGATTCCAAGCATAGCAATGTGCCAGAGGAAAAACTCCAATTAATTTTGATGGGCTTTGGAGCAGTACTGCAATTATTAACTGTAGTACAGTTTTTAGTTATTCATAGGTATTAAACTGTATTGACAACTGATGTAGTCTTTGTGCCAGGTGCAACTCTCAGATGGGAGGTGCACTTAATAGGGTGAAAATTCAGCCTTAACAAAAGTTTTCTTTGACATTGTTGAAGTTTCAGCAGCAAATTCAAGGACTAAATCTGATCTAATTAATTAATTCATGTCTGAGAGCAAAATTTGATTTTCTGGCTTTAAGAACCTTTTTCTCTTTTTATACTGGTAGAAATTAGCCATACTGTCTCAAATTACTCTCTCATTGGAAATTAAACCCCCTTTGATTGTGAACTGATTATTTCCATTGTTGTAGTTGAAGAATGGGCTTAGGGAGTGACAAGGAAACAGGGAAAAGCCCCTTTGTTACTGCTCAGAGACTCAACTGTGGGCCAAAGCTGTCTTTTCTTTTGTCCTTTCTAACATTACCTGTCGAGTGAAATTCCCTGCGTAGGTGGTGCAGGGCATTACTGAAGTGTGGCTGGGGAACAGCACACATACCCGGGCTCAGGAAGGCACCACAGGCACCATCAGGGACACACAGGGGTGATGAGATGATCCTGGACAAAGCTGATGTACACATTCATGTCTGAGGCTGCACTCAGCTCTCTGATGCTGGGACACATCCCTTTTGAAAGAAAGTTCTTGGAAGTTCACCTGAGGCAAAGCCTACTACACTTCCTTATCCACCCAACAGAATGATTACAAGAAAATTCTTTGAACTAAAAGAAGTTTCTCTAGTGGACTTAAAGCAGTAAAGAATTTGTTTCTTAGTTGACAGAGATTTTAAGATCTAAGCAACATGGAAAAATAAGTATTTTAAAATTATGAGAAATACATTGATACATTGATGGTTGTTAACTTTCATATTTCACAGCATGGCAGCAGAGTGGAACAAAATATCTTCTATTAATACCAATGGCAGCTGGGCAGGCGAAGGCAGGAGAGAATTTCTGGTGCAGAAGATGTTACCAATAATTGTGTTTTAATATTGGCTAGAGTGCATCCCTTCCCCTAAAACCACTGCTCCCTGCTCTGTGGAGCAGCTGAACCAGTTACATTTTTAGATGGTACAGATCTGGAGTTTAATCTGGTTTGTATTAATTTCTTTTACAATTCTTTCTGCATATTTTCAGATAGGCAAAAAATACTGAGTACATTAAAACTAATGCCCCTACAAGGCATCACATCCTGCATTGTTACATTATGCAAGTGTAGATAGGGAGCAAGTAGCTTGTATGGGTGGTATTTCATACACTCAGCACAGGTGCAAGACACTGAAACTCAGGCTACAGCCTCAGCTGCAGAAAAAAGCTAAGTATGAGTAACTCCTGCCTAGATCCTCTGCCCTGCTCCATGGCCAGCACAGACTATAGTGCTGTAAATTCCGAGTGGCTTAGACTGTTCACTCTTCCCTTGATGCCTTTCCCTCCACAGAAGTGGTGTTTTGCTCCATAAACAGCTCTTGCAAATTGCCAAAGGAACATTTTTTCTAGCTCTCTGCCGTACAAAGGCTCTGTAATCATACTCCAGATCTGTCATAACAGAATAGGAATTCTTCTCCGTGTTCATCCCCATGGCCTTAAAACTGCCAACCCAGATTAATATTGCAGTGCAGCAATGTTCCCAGGCCTCCTGGAATGCAGAAGACTTGAGAGTTCAGAGCTCAGGAGTCCTACAAGTTATGTGTTTGTAAAGGAACCTTCCTTCTAAAAGGTGCAAAGCCCATTTAATGGAATTCTGAACAGAAAATTCCATATTCCAGCTACCTTTCAGAGAAGCATGGCTTCCTCAGTGAACTGTTACTGGTCAGTACTATATCACTGCTTTCATTATTTAATTATGCTTCTAAAATTCCAGTGTTTTTGAAATGAACATATGATGGTTTTTTGATGATTGGTCCATGGGCAAACAGAATAGAGAAAATGGGGGCTGTAGTTTAGATTGTTGACATCATCTGTATTTCTTTAGAAGCCCAAGTTGGGTTATCACTTACTGTCTGTCCTTGCCTTGAACTAGAAGGAATTGTTCTGATACAATTGTCCAAATTATTAAAACTTAGTGAAAGACGCACACACGGAGCTATTAAATTCAAGTGTTTCACGGTCTGATCCTTACAAATGTACAAGTACTTCCCTTAGGGGTCTGTCTGTAAAAACACCATTACTAGTACAACACAGATGGAAAACAAATTATTCTCTGGGTTTCAGAACTCTTAGCAAGCGTTCATCAGCTTATGAAGGTGAAAAACCAGATTTTAAGATTTTTTTTTTCACTTTTAGCAACAGTGACTATCAACTGTCTTAAACCTAAATTCCAAGAACATAGGATTCTAAAACTATTAGAATGATACTGTTTAGTCACAGACCTAAAAGCACAGAGTAGAAATGGGTAAGCAGAACTGTCTTTATTTTCACACTGAGAAATTCAAAGGTTGAATGACAGGACTGGTTACCTGGGAAGCACGTCCTTTCAAACAATTACCCCAAAAAGATATCCAAATTTTAGTTTTACATTTCTTCTGGTGTTACTCCTTTTTACAGCTGTGCTTAGATAAATGGGAGCTAAATTATCACTTTAGGTTTTAAAAAGAACCAAGCTAAGAAATAAATATGGCTTAAAAGAATGGTATATATTAATCATGCGAGTGATAGCAACAAGGAACTGTGCTTTTCCTGTATCTTTATCATTAAATTAAACAATTCATGTTGTGATTAGCATTTTCAGGTCAAACTGAAATCCCTCTACCATAGAATCATAAAATTGTAGAATCATTTAGTTTGGAAAGGACCTTTAAGATCATCAAGTCCAACTTTTAACCCATCCATAATACTCAAACCGTGTAGCTTTGTTAGAAGTTCCCAGAACAAATACCAACACTTTATTAATTGCACAGGCAGGAAACAGTAAAGTTACTTGAAAGTGGCTGTTATGATTTTGTGACTGTACATAGATTTTGCAAAATGTTATTGGTAATATGCATCCTATACCCTACATAAACACTGCGAGAATAGCATGGTCATTGTTACGCTTTATAGCTGTTGTGGAAAATGTCTTAACCTGCATTCATGATGATAGTGCCCATCCTACTCCCATGCCTTTTTATACAGTTGTGGTAAGATTGTTATGAAATCCTTTTGTCAGTCATGTTCCAGCTAACTTACCTATGTATAGAATTTATATATTAAACCCCCCTAATTTATACTGTGTTTTAACAGTTTGCCTGAACTGTCTATGGTTTCTAAATTTTGTAATGTGAGTGTCAAATAAGAATAATAATTAAAAAAAAAAAAAAGCCTTGGCTGCGTGGAATTTTTTCTTTCATTTTATATGTAGTAAAGATTTCAACAACTGCAAATCTACAGGATAGGCTGAGAAGAAACTCACATTGCTTTGAAACTCCAAAAATACAAAGATGTCCCTGACTCTGCCCAACAATTCATGAATATGTGTGTAGGCAGAAACCTGTGGTTTCTGCTCTTTCTCATTTCCACTTTACTGCTTCTCTCTTCATCCTCACACATTCAGAACATTGCACTGCATGTGTACTGCAAGGAAAGGAGGCAGATTCACAGTTCCCATAATAAAATATTTTCCCAAATAGGAGCTGTAGAATGGGAACTTCATAATAATAGGAGGAAAAAGCTGAGACTGGGTCTGAGTATTTTTAGTTTGTTTCTATAAAATTCCACGGTACAACTGATGTTTAAATGTGTTGTTTTAATACTTGTATTGCTGTTGGCAATACAAATAATAAAGTGAGAGGTACTACTGAGAGGAGGGACCCATTTCAGTAACAATGTACACTAAGAGACATCCTTGGTTCAAGCAGCTTAAAATTCTTTTAAATAAAGAAGAAAGAGGCTCAGAGGTGAAACTTGTGTAGACGTAAGTGGTGGAGTTCCCTTGATGTAACATTTGGCACCAGCACCAGGTTGCTTCTGTGTGTAACTGCAGCACAGCTGGTCCCGCCTGTTGTCACCAAGGGAGAACTGCCCAGTGTGAGTGGTGTCACTGACTCCAAAGCCTGCGGAAGTGGGACGTGCAACCTCCTTTCTCAGCACAGTGTTCTTACTCACGGTGCCAGAGCTCTTGCCAAAAGGAACTGTTGAGTCATCTGGCTGAATTTCCTGTAAACTGTGGCTTATTCAGGCTTCCCCTGTCAAGCCCCCAATTCGTTATTAGGCTAAAACATTTCAGTCCTCAGGAGGCCCAGTTGTGCCACAGAGAGTTGAGAAAAGTCCAAGTTTCAACCATCCCTGTGAGCCTTTCAATTAAAGGGAGTGGATCAGCTCAGCTCAGCCCAAGGTAATCCCAGCTGGCCCACGGATCACCTAAGTGAAACCCAGTCTGCCCACTGCAGGGAACGCTCCTTGGCCCCGGTGACCTGCCAGCTGTTCAGGGCACGGTGTCCCCGTCACCCTCAGTACAATGGGAACACGCTGAGGGCAGCGGAGGCCGTTCCAGACTGCCACTGGACACAGCTCAGAGAGAACCATCCTATTACCTGGCCACAACTGTTCCCCAGTGCACATGGGAATGAACACAAATGCCCACACTGACACAAAGTTTCTGGGCCACTGCTTTTCTAAGAAAAATTCTAATAACTCTTTAACAAGGAAAATATGTCTCTAAGCCATAACCATACCATGTTCTTTTTCACCCGGCTGAATATTTGCATTTTTTCTATTCTACTGCATAATCTAAAAAGAATTTAAAAAATTCTATTTTAAAGTTTTTCTCCATAAAAATAAACTCCTGTGGAATGGAAATACAACTGTCAGTGGGTGCTCACTTTCCTTTTTGCTGATCCATACATCCAAGCTCCTATTATCTCTTTGAATTTACATATGCCACAACAATCTGGGACACTGGCTCCCTTGATCAGTAGTTATAGTGATTTGTGAAATGAATAATATATTTTGCCTGATACATCTTAGAAATTCTCCTGATGGTTTTTCCATCCCCATTCAGTTCCCCATTCTAAAGAGACAGTATTGTCATTACTCTGTCCCTGAGCTCCCAAGCAAAGACAGCTACTCCCACACGGCCAAGGTAACCTAAGAAAATCTGTCAGTACAAAAATCAAACCATGGAAATGTAGAAATCCATAAACAACTAAAGGCAAAGCACAACTGCTAATCGGCCACCCTCTAACACTAACCAGAGGGAGGAAAAACAAAACCAGTACATCTGTAACTAAGAAAAAGCAAGCGCAGCACTGGAAGTACTGGAAGCCAGGAATTTTTGGCTCTGTCATCTGAGGCAGATGACCCTTGCTTTAAATTCTCATCCAAACAATGAGAAAACCAGGTAAGATCTATATCTCCTGAGGAGCTGCTGTGAGGATGGATCACCTCCTATGGTAAGGCATTTGAAAGAGGAACCTTACAAAACTGCATTTTGAAGCAAATGGTTTGAATGTATCTCTTCATACACTCACAAATGTGTCCCACCAGCACAGTAACACTGAATTGTAATGTACTCTGCTGTACAAAGCAATCTAAAACATAGTTGCATTGTGTGTTACTCACTCCACAAGCTGTGCATACATTTGGTGTTGCAAGTCTAATTAAAGAAGGATCTATCTCACATAAACAAAAGTAAATACCATAAGGGCTGACAGCAGAAGCAGCTGTAACTACACTCAAATGAATTTCCTGAGTTTTGTAAAGACTAGATTTCTCTAGTTTGATTCTTCAGTGTTCTTCACCTCATTCCTGACTTAAAAATGGCCATTTCTAGAGGGACTGTCACTTTGATACATAACCTGGTCATGGCCAGCAAATTTCTCCTGACTTTATCGTTCTCGGAGACATCACTTAAATTCCAGCTGACATTCCTCCACTGCTGTGTCTCCACTGCCACCTGCCGAACAGGAAGGAAAATCAACTGCTTCCAATTCTGCTTTTCTTTTGAATGTCTGCAGAGGTGGTTTTGAAAGCACTTTGTTAAGCACATAGAGCAGGAGCTGAAACTGCTTTGCAATCTGTCTAGAGAGGCTACGTTCTATAAAATCCATTGTAAGACTTCTGCTTCAGAGGGAAATTTCTTTATGTATGTTTGATATGAAGGTGGTACAACCTTTATACACTGCTTTTCTTCTTCAAAAAGGTCCAATTATTAATTTCTGATAGGTTTATTCCTCTTTCATCTGTCAGCTGAAAGCCTCAGACTGAAACCAGTACATTTTTACAGCTCCCATTCATTGTGTTTTCATAATGTACAATAGTTATTTCTACCTTTTCTATTCCAGGCTGAAGATCCTTACTCCCAACAGGAGAGAACCAAAATATCCTAGAACCAAAATTTTCCTGCTTCCAAAGGTAGTCAGTTCTGGACGGTCTCTTCTGCATTAATTTCCTTTTTTCCTATTGTAGTGGTTTGGTCTAAAATACTCATTACTGTTTATCTTCTGTGAGATAAGAATTAGGAGAAATGCAAAGCAGGCACCAACTTGAATGAATATAAAGAAGTTTATTAACAGACCTAAAAGAAGAAAAGAAAAAAAAAAAAAAATTATACCACCTTTAGAACTCTCCTCCTCCCCCCACCTTCCTCCCGTCTCCCACTGACAATGTAAAGACAACCCTTAAGATGTTCAGTCTGTTTACCACTTCCATAATAACCTGGTTCAGTCCATTTAGAAAGAGAAGTCTCTTTTTGCTCATGCTATGAAAACAGTATCACACCGAGACAGCCACCCACTTCCAAATACTGTTCAGTCCATTTAGGAAGAGGAGTCTCTCTGCTTGCGATGTGAGTCCCTTCCCCCGACTTGCAGCTTTTCCCGCAACTGCTTTCGAGGGTCCACTCTTGAAGTTTTTCGGGGTACAATTTTTAAGGTTGAGCTGTTCAGAAACAAAGAAAAACAGAGGCCCTTCTCCTTCCCTGGGAGCAAAGGGTCATCTTCATCTTTAAAACTATCTCTGGAAGCATCTCTAGGAATTGAGGTTTTTCTCCTTTCCTCTTTGGAGCAAAAGTCCTCATCTGGTTCATCTCTCTCTGTCCAAACTTCTCATGAAATTACAGCTGCGTCAGCATCTGCCTATCTCAGCGCAGGTGCTTCTGCTTATGAGTTGAACACTCCACCCCCCATATCTTCATGAAATTACAACGGGATACTCTGATATATCATAGCTTCACAACAGACTTTCAGCTTTAAGCATCTCCTCTCTCTCTTCCCTCAGGTTTTCAGCTCTTCAGAGCAATAAAAGGGTTAATCTCACCTCGGCCTTACAGCTGGAATGTGGCTTATCGCAGTTGGTCACCTGACCTCTGCCGGACAGAGGTGCCGCTTTGCTGAATCTCGGCCGCAGTGGAGGGGGGGGGTTCCGAGCCTCTCTGGCCGCCCACGGCAAGGCAGTGGGGGGGGGGGTTCCATGGCTGGAACAGGCCCATGGCTCCAGGCTGGCCGTGGCCCGGCCCGGCCTGGCCCAAGCAGGGCCTGGCCGGGCCTGCTGGCCCCCGCACGGGGCCTGCAGCCACCTGTCCCAGCGCCGGAAACGAGAGAGAGCTTGGGGGGGAGTTTGTCTATTCTTAAGTGTGGATCACAGAGGCGGTCACAATTTTAAGTGGCTTAAAGAATTGTCCATATTCAAACTGGCCAGCTGATAGGTTCTATCAGGTCCCAGAGGAAGCTGTAAGCACCCCTTAGCAAGGATATCCCTTCCGGGACTATGCTTGCTAACCTATGACACCTATTAAATGTGATTTCCCAAAATTGTCCCTGAACTGCTATACCCAGTTAGAGGCCCTGTCATCCATTAAAGCTTCTCTTTATAATGGGAGAGGAAAATAGCAAAGGTAAAACCCAGTAAAAACCTAGAAGAGGCAGCCAGGCAAGAAGAGCAGATAGTGTGACCCTGTCACATCACATCTGCTCTGCCCTGCCAGGAATACCAGGCACTGGTTTGTCATCAGCCTTCAAGCAAGAAACTTTCCATAAAATCCAGATGTCTTCCTAGACACACCTCTTGTAATAAGAAATTAGTGAAAAATTGTAATCATGTGGTACAGTTGGCTAGTGTCAGGTACATGAGTATTTTCTGCCTCCTCACTTGTGCATGTTCATTCTCTGTAAATGTAATTTTATGCTTGTTTTTTCTGCTGCTTGCAGTCTGAGACAATTGCTCAGACAGAAGCAGTGGATGTTGGGGAAACTTGTAACACTTCACAGATATTACTAATTTTTTATAAATAATAACCAATAATTTAGGTGCTAAATGAGAAACAGTGAAGCACTGGCACCAAATACGTATTTGGCAATAACATATTTGGTATACAACATGAATTATGAAGGTAAAAGATTTTTTAAAATACAGGATGTAACAAAAAGGTGTCAACAATGCTCCCTATCTTAGTTTCTCTTATTTAAAAAAAAAAAAACCAAACAAAAAAAACCAAGAAAAAAACCCAAGAAGAGGAACAGGATTTCCCCTCTAGTGCAAACCATGTTTAAATGGTTATCTTAAGCTTGTTGGCAAACAAATTTTAATGAAAATTTTAAAACCACACATTCATTTTAGAACAATTTACTGTTATTGGGGACTGACATTAAAAGGACAACAGCACCCATTAAATTAAAAGTACATTACACTTTAGCTATTCTGGATTTTGCTTCATCTTCAAAACCTCGCTGTATTAGAGGTAAAACTTGCTAACATTATTCTGGGAGAGTCACTGAGTTCAGGAGTTTTTCAATTTACCCATTAACCTTCAGAGATTGCGATTTTCCCCAGATAAAACATTGTGAGCTACTAAATCTGAAGCTTGCGTTTCAGTTCCACTTTTCCCTGTTTTGGGGTTTGCTTTCCTTTACTTTGTAACAATCTCTTTGGGCTGATTAAATTCTGTCCGAATGATACCTGGAGAAGTTGGTGATAAGTTTCCCGCGTGCAGTCCAGTCTTAACCCCGCAGTAGAGTTCAGGCCTGGGACACTGGGCCTGACCTGGGTCTGCCAGGACCCGACTCAGCTGCAGCCGCCGTCCCACACGCGCTCCGCAGCGAATCCGCAACCGCGCAGCAATCCGTGCAATTGCACACGGCGGAGGGGGCAGCTCCAAGTTACAGACGCCGCAGATAAAATATTTTATTGGGTTTTTACCGTGAGCATCGCACAGGAACGGCTCACACAGAGAACTGCGAGCCTGAAGCCAGGCCTAACTGCGCAATCAACCCGCTCACCAAACTGCTTAAACGCTACGTTTGGCGAGTTCATTAGAAGGAATTAATTGACGGTGGGGGCTAATTGGTAATTTCCGCACTGCTACACGCGTTTGATGAGGCACGAGAGGAGGGCAGGCGCGCAGCTCGGGGGTGGCATCCGAACTCGCCCTCACTGCTTGAACCCCTCCATGGAACTGGCTCACAAAGCCATGAAGGATTTGGGGAAAGTCGATGTCCAGGATGTGGGGTGGGGTGGGGTGGGACGGGACGGGACGGGACGGGACGGGAGGAGCAGAGCACACAACAGCCCGAAGCTCCCAGAGCAGCCGCCATGGCGGAGGCACCGCCTCAGACGCGAGGCGCCAGGGGCGGGGCTTCCCCTCGGCAGTTCCCGCCCTGCCCGTCCTTACGCTGTGCGTCTGACGTCACAGCGCACAGACGCCGCGAGAGCGAGGGAGAAGGGGGAAGCAGCTTCTCTGCGCTCGCCGCCGCCATTTTGTCTGTACGCGCAGGGCGGACACGGAGCTCGCTCGTTTTCTGTTCCAGTTGTAAGTGGTGAGGGCGGCCCTCCTTCGTTCTTTTTTCACCTTCGCTTTTTGCCTCACTTCTTTCTGTTTCCAGAGGGGACGAAGCAGCAGGGAGACGGAGGGCACGCGGGTGGGGGGGCTGGGGTGGGGTGGGAGAGCTGCTTGCGTTGTCTCCGCGGCGCGGGGAGCATCAAGCGCTGCTTCAGGAGATGTTGAGAGGGGAGGAGAATTGTCGGCACAGGAGCTCTGTCGGGGTGTCTGCGGAGTTGCGGAGGGCTGGGGCGGGCGGAGCTGGGCTCACCCAACTCGGCCGTGCCTGGCGCCCGCCCAGGTGGCAGCGGGGACCGGCCCTTCCTCCCCCGCCGGCCCCGGAGGCCTCCCGGGGGAACGTGGTGTGGAAATGGGCTTGGTGCCCCTGGGTTGGGGTGGCGGGTGTCCCCTCCAGGACCTGCGGTGTCGGACTTTGGCCATCCCAAAGGAGTAAGCCTTTGACCTCCTCGGCGTGCCAAGTTTTTGAGGAGAGGCATTTAGAAATTGCTGTGTAGGCAGCTTACGGCAGGGCTTTCGTGGGCCTTATGTGTATGGATCTGTTCAAAAGGGGAACGGCTCCTGCTTGAGGATCCTTATGGTAAAATGTGGGAGTGAAAACTGCCTGTGATATGGATTAGTTCCACATGCTACAGGAATGCATATGTTCGTGGCAGCTGTCAGTATTACATAAGTGAAGTTCTTCGGCGCATAAAATCAGAGGGAGAGCACAGTAATCAAAAATCTTAAGGTGGCTCCTACCTTAAAATGGACTCAGACCGATTCTGGCCCTTTCCTCCTCATTTTAATTTACTTGCCTCCTTTAGGGACAAAATTTGCAATTTTTATCTTAATTTCACTAATGCTATGTGCGCTTGATTGTAGTTAAGCAGCAGTTAGTCTTCAACAAAGCATTTTCTCCAGCTTCCTGTGTCAATAATCCATCTTTCTGCCCCCAAGCTCTACTCTGCAGGACAGTTTAATGGTGATTTTATTTAGATAGTTGTTCATTACAGAGCCTTCTGTAATGGACAGAAGTCAGCCTGCCTTCTGCCAGGTGGAGAAAGAAAAACAAATTCCAAGCAACCATAAGTAGAAATTTCAGTTCACCTATAACTGAGTGTGTGTGTGTGTAGCTCTGCACCTCAAGAGTAAGTGAAACCTGAGTGTGCTTCAGAACCTGAGTTATGTAAGGTGAAAATAGAGGAAAATGGCTTTGGAGCTGTGTAAGAAGAGAGGAAATTAAAGCACGTAAATGAAACACCAAGTCGGTTTTAATTTTTTGGGGTGTTTTTGTTTGTTGTTTCCTACATTAGTATTTTTATTTTTTATTAGAATCTCACAAGTGAGTAAGATTTTGTGAATCATGACTCACCCAAAATGTATATAAGGCACTTATTTTGCACAGTTTGTCACTCTTTCTTGTCGTGGTTTTTGTATTTGTGTTTTAAAAACCAGTTTCCTTAAAAAACATTGTTGCAGGTGTCTGTAGGGGTTTTTTTTTTTGCGTTTTTTTAGTTACCCGCCTCTCACAGATATTCTGAAAATATTAGAAAAAATAGTTTTTTCAGAATAGCCTTATCATTTGCATGTTCTAGGAGTTTCCATCTTAATGCCTTCTCTTTGTATTGAGGCATTGTTCTCTGTAAATTTACACAGATTTGCACAATTTACACATGATTTACAGTCATGATTTTTCTACTCTATTGCTTTCATTGTCTCTAAACTACTGTTCTCACTGTCACTACTTGCTGCAAAAACTTTTTATTACTTTGTATAAATTCATTCTTTGGAACATACTGGAATTGATATAGAAAGTTATTCTTACTTTCAAAAAACTCCTGCTGCAGATGAGTAAACAAATAACAGTTGGTTTTGCTACACTCTTTAATTCTACAGCCGTGTTTTACTTTGCCTTTTTTTTTTTTTTCAGTTGTGCATGTACCTGTTTGAACAAAGAATTCCTGCACCAAACATCCAGCAACAGAAGCTGGTGGGTTTTGTCTTTGGTAAATCAGCTGAACTGTAGAACACACAGTCCTGCATGCTAATAGGGTGCAAAAGTTGTGACTTGGCTCCAGGTGCTCCAAAGTTGTGTTAATCCATCAGAGTTCACAGTGGTTGTTGCTGAAAGTGACTGTTTCCTGGTGTTTTGTAAATAGTTTAGTGAGAGAAGTTTTTAGACTGATTGTACATGCTTAATTTTCATGTAGTAACTTTACAGTACAGTAGGAAGACCTAAATCCAGGTTTTCTTGTTAGAGGATGTTTGGAGAGGAAGGTTTCTTCCAATAAAAGGCTCTTTAAGAAAACTATTCTGTTTAGTCACTTGAGAGTTTGTTTAAAACAGCCTTTAATGACATGTTTGGAGCTATTAAATGGAGATGAGTTGGCCTATTTAATCATGATTTGTGTTTCATAACAGCGTTAGTGTTGGGATGAGGGAGCTGTGCCTGCTTGCCAAACTGAAATAATGGGGGGAGGGAGCTGAGGGAAAATGAGTTTTTAGTTCTGTCATCCTTGATCAAACTACCATTGCTAACTTGCACCTACATGTGTGTTTGTTGATTTTTAAAAAATATTATTATTATATTTTCCAGTGGGAAATGAGGCATTCAAAGCAATCTCATTGTCCTGAGTGGGATGACAGAAGGAGCTGGGATCAAAGGAAGCACAGTAGCAGCCGCAAACGCAGAAGGAGGTCCCACAGCAGTGGCCAAGAGAGCAAGCACTATAAACCCAGTCGCATTTCAGAAAGGTATAAGACTCTGAACTGAGTAGTGCAAATGTTTCTTACTGTGTCTGAAGTAAATGTGTTTTCAGGGTAGGAGTTTTTGAATGCCCAGAGTTGTCAGTTCCTTATGGTTTGGTTCACTTAAGACAAGCCTAACAGGTAGTTGTTAACACAGCACCTGAACCATTAAATAGCAATTCTTCAATGAAAACAAGTAAATGTTACTAGTTTGTCTCGCTGCTGTCGGTTAAATGTTGGTATTGAATACAATCAATATTAAATTTCAACTAAAAAGAATGCCTTTTGATTTAATGTGAACAAAAGGAGGAGGAGGTTTGTTTAATCATTTAATACAATGGTAAGTATGAATTTCTCTTAATAATCTGAGACTGGTTTGTGTTTTCCCTCACACTGCTTTCAGTGGAAAGATGTGTTTTTCTGTTTTGTGTTGGTTTTTTTTCCCTTGAGAAGATCCAATGGAATTCTTTTAAGAGATTACACTCATGTTTATAAAATGCTGGAAGGAGTAGGTGTACAGCAGTAAGGGAATTCTGTGCCTCAGCAGCTTTCTTAATGGTCTGTTTTCTGTGCAAAAGATCCTTGTTCCATATGATCTCTGAGTTTTTAATGTTCATTGCAGAGCACTTAGAATGATGGTACTTCTCTCAGTCTCTAGGTTTTATTTAACGCCTGGAGCTTTAAAAGCAGAGAAGGGATGATTTCTGTATTGAAAGTGGTTTATCATGTGTCTTTTAAGGTTGTAATGAAGTTTCTCAGTATATTTTAGGAAGTGTTTCTCCTTTTTAAGTCTGAGTTTCTTACTCTGCAAACTGTGGACAGATCATACATTGTTCATGTGGATGGCTGCCATGTATTTGAGACTGACAATGTTGTTAAATCCCTAATAAAGTAACATCAAAAGCTCCACTATTTTTGGGGAGGGATTCAATAAACATTTTTGCTGTAAAGACAGATACTGTGTAACTCAGCTCGGGTCACTTATCTTGTTGGAACCTCAAGTTTTTGAAGTGGAGAACATTCACTTAAAATATATTTTCAGTCATTATTTGGACGATAGAGCCATAAATGAAAGAGACCATCATGACCGGAGATATGTTGAGGAATACAGAAATGACTTCTGTGAAGTGTATGACCACAGGCATTATCACAGAGACTATGAAAAGAGTCACCATCATCACTATAGCAAATCCTCTGGTCGGAGCAGGAAAAGTAGTCATAAAAGGAAGCATAAGAGACATCATTGCTCCAGTCACCAATCGCATTCGGTATGAGTAATTTTTAACTTTATTATTAATGAATTAGTGGTAATAGACTTCTTAAATGACTGCTAGAGCTGCAATTCCTGATCCACGGTACTTTAAGAACTACATTATTAAAGGTTTTGTGTTTATTTGAGTCCATTTGTGGAGCATGTGAATATGTTGTTAGTTGAGATTCTCGGATCGGTGTCGGGTGGGGGGTGGGATTATCATCAGTACAGTTGTACACTGGGAATGTAGGAGATTGGTAGTCAAAATCACTGGGATTGATCTGAAAAATGTTGTCTTGAAATTAAAGACAGGTAACTATCCTGTTTTAAAGTACAGTTGTCACTTAGCTTTGCAGCATAGTGAACTATGTTTTTTCAGGTAGATTGTGGATGCCATCCATCCTATTGCTGAAAGTAATTGAGATGACATGCCTTTTTAACATGAATTGAAAGTATGAATGTGCATGTCTGGTAAATTGATATGAACAATTCTGGACCTAATTTCAGAAGCTTTGATAAGCCCTGTGCCTAGCTAATGGCATCTAATGTCTTAGTGAGATGGGATAAGTTTGCTGCTTCCCTTTTGAAGGTGTGCTCCCTGAATTTCTCATGGTTGTGATGCCCACTGATGCATCTACAGCTCCAGGTGTTTTATATCACTTTCCTGCAGTGAAACAGCAAGGGTGTATTAGATTATATAATGCAAATTAAGGACTTCAGAGTAGTTTTTCTTCTCTCTCTAAACGTGGGGGAAGTAAAAGTGTTTACATGAGTGGATGTTTTAAGAATAGAAACATTTCACCTGACTGAGAGCTTAGGTATGTAAATAAATGCTGTTTTTTGCTATTTGCTAGCAAATTATTAGAAATAGCAGTGTTGCAGTCTTAATCTGTCTTCAATTAAGCCACTGTTTGAGAGACAAAATTGTGTTGTTTTTTTTCTGTTGCTTGTATCACTTTAAGTATTTATCTGAAAATCTGTTCCTTGCCATGTTTTTCTTCTGTAACATAAACTGTGCCCTGTGAATTTCTGGGGACTGAATTTGAAATTGCTCCTGCCAACTGTTCGTGGCCTGGTGTGTAACTGAATGCCTGAATATCTCCCCGCTGAATGAATTGCGTATTCTGCCCTGAATTCACTCTGATATATTGATTGGCTGGACGATCTTGGTGCCGTTTCCAGAAGAGTCACCGAAGGAAAAGATCCAGGAGTGTAGAGGATGATGAGGAGGGTCACCTGATCTGTGAAAGTGGAGACGTTCTAAGAGCAAGATGTATAGAATATTTTTCAACACTTTTAAAAAACTTTTCAGAAAAAAATCTGTTTAGAATAGTATGTCAGAGGAGGGGGGCTAAAGAAATCTCATTGCTCTTTTTGTTCTGTTTTTTTTTGTGCTTTTTTGTTTTTTTGCATATCTTCTTTTCTGTAGAATTTAAATACTGTGTTCAAAAAGTTCCAATTAGTAAATGAGATTAGAACAAGAGATAGTTTTTTGGCTAACTGTTTTCATGACTCCTGTCCAATAAAATAATGCATTCTGATGCTGAAATTTAAAGTAATTATGCTTTTGTAATGGCACATTTTTAAATCTACATTAATATGTTCATTCTCCTTTAAGTAGTTGTATAATTCTAACTTATCTTTGTTCTTTTTAGATGAAATTGTTGCGACTTTAGGAGAAGGAGCTTTTGGAAAAGTAGTGGAGTGCATAGATCATGATATGTAAGTGTTGGGTTATCTTTATCAGTGGATCTCATGATAAAAGATACTTAGAAATTAAAGCTCAAGGACATTTTATTTAAAAGAAAGTTGCAGTTCAAATGCCTTTTTAATGATAGAGAGCTCTGGTTTTTTTAATTACATTTTTCTGTTTTTTGCAAGTGCTGCTGCTGTAACTGGAGAATGTGAGAGCAGCTAAAGAGTGCAGAATTATTTTGGGAGACTTTTAGAAGATGATGCAGTGAGATACTGAGAAAGTAGTTTTGGTTCTTAGTGAAAGCAATTTCTGGAAAGCAGTTGCTTGGAATTGGTTGAGCTGTAAATTGCTTTCCTCAGTTCTCATAATCAAAATTATCCTTTAAAGTTTTTTTGAATCAACAGTAATCTAGTATCCAGTACTTTCTTAATGGAATGATTACTTCCATGTGATGATATGTCTGGTGAAGGAGAAGAAACTTACTGTATTTCCACTACCTTCTGTATGTTCTAACAGTTGTTAGAACACAGACTATTTTAACTGTATGTTTTATATCAGCAGTTCTATGACATGGTTTTAGTATATTTTCCTCTACCTTTGGTTTGTTTGTTCTGTCATTTCATAAGTTAAGTCTGTTCTGGATTTTGGGATCGTGTTGTGAGGGCAGAGAGTGTTCTGAAGTTGTTAGAATTGGAAGAGCTCTACAGAGACATAAATTGTCTGAGAGCAAATGTGACAGAAGGAACTGTGTGTCTGTGTTCCATTTAAGAAACAGCCTTACAGTCTGAATGCATGCAGACATGCAGTGCAGAGCAGTTCTCACTGGTATAAAATGCTCATAATCCAAACTTCAGAAATTACTCAACTCCTCTGATTCCGTAAGAGCACTGGAGAAGAGCCAGGACAAGTTGTGCAAGTTGCAGGGAAAAAAAAACTTACCAAATTTTTGCAGTGTTTTTGTTCAAATGAGAGCTTTGTTAATTATCATTCTGCTGCTGGATTCTCAATGTTTATTCTACTTTAGATGAGATAATGACACTGAGAAGTCATTAATGAAGCATATACTTTAAGTACTTGAGAAAGGAAAGATCAGGATTACTTCTTTTTTTATAAAAACTGTTCTGGTTGAGTGCAGCATGCTTACATGAATTCCCCTAATCCAACTCATAATTCTCCATGACCTTTAATCTTCCTGTGTTTCTTTTATTAAAATCAAGCTGCTTTGGTGTTGTGGGTATTTAACAATAATTGATCCAGTTTGCTGTTCTTTACTTTCTTCAAGGAGAGGAATGCATGTAGCAGTTAAAATAGTGAAAAATGTTGGTCGATACCGGGAGGCTGCCCGTTCAGAAATACAGGTGTTGGAACACTTGAACAACATGGATCCAAGCAGCAATTTGTAAGTATGAAATTTGAGTAGTCAGCATACCAAGGATTTGAGGAAAGTAATTATTGAATAGATTTTCATCTGTTTTCTTTTTCTTGTTTTCTGTTTTAAGCCGCTGTGTCCAGATGCTGGAGTGGTTTGATCACCATGGCCATGTTTGTATTGTTTTTGAGCTACTGGGACTTAGTACTTATGACTTTATTAAGGAAAACAGCTTTCTGCCATTTCATATTAATGACATTAGGAACATGGCTTATCAAATTTGCCAGTCTATAAACTGTAAGTAAATGTCAATACTTCTTTTAAATATATGCTTGTGGTTTTGTTTTTCCTGTAGGAATTCTATGTGTAAATTATGGAATAATTTTTTCTTTTTCCTTGTAGTTCTACACCATAATAAACTAACTCACACAGATTTAAAGCCTGAAAATATCTTGTTTGTGGAGTCTGATTACATAGTGAAGTACAATGCCAAAATGGTAAGTTTGTTCTTTGTTTCTCCCAACTTGAATTGCACTACTTCTGTATTCACTGGAGCTTCTCTTAAAAAAAACAACCAGAGACAACAAGTAACTGAAGTGAACGTAAGGTTAACAGAAGAGAAAGAGAACTCAGAATGGTGTTTACTCAGCTGTTTTGGGTATTGAGATTGTCACTTTGTTACCTGCTCTTCTTTCTTGAAGCATCGAGCTGAATAGGAATTAAAGTATTTGGAGGAAGTGTTTTGTTACACATTTTATGCTAGCTGGTACTTTGAAGATAATGTGATAATGCCTTTTGCCTAAGCATGCTTTTAAAAAGTATTAACAGCATTTTGATTTCTTGCAGAAGCGAGATGAACGCACTTTAAAAAACACAGACATCAAAGTTGTTGATTTTGGAAGTGCAACTTTTGATGATGAGCATCACAGCACGTTAGTGTCTACAAGACATTATAGAGCTCCTGAGGTTATTTTAGGTTAGTAAAGACTTTTAAACATTCTGAAAGTTAATTGCAGTTCATTCAAATGTCTTTACTTCATAAACTGGAGTAGTTGACTGTTTATCAGAACCATGACCATCTCTCAGATGGTGGTGGCAAAATTCTTAAGAGTATACAGTAAAAGAAATACTCCAAAAACAGAAGTCCAAACATTGCCTTCCCTCTCTCACCCCAGGGTTTGAGGAGGGTGTGGGGGTTAAGTTGGGCATTAGTAAATATGTGGAAACTGGGCATGTGCTTTGTGGGTTACAGATTTTGAGAATATATTAAAAAGTAAAACAAACTTTGTCTATTTTGCAGCATTGGGATGGTCTCAGCCGTGTGATGTGTGGAGTATTGGTTGTATTCTGATTGAGTATTACCTGGGATTTACAGTGTTTCAGGTGTGTACATAAGCTTAAATAGAATGTGTTTGTTACAGACTGATTTTAATCTTTTAATGACATACACCTAACTATGTAAAAGGCATAACCTCATGGGCTTTTTAAGGATTATATAGGTGAGATTGTCAAGCCAACATCCATACAGGAAAATGTTACGTCTTGGATATCTTCTTCAGAGTATCTAAGATTATCTTTTCTGGCATTTTGAGTGAAGAAGCCCGTCATGATACTGCTGGAATTAAGAGTAAAGAAAACACTTGTACAATATTTGGTTTATGAACTGTTGTTCAAGGGTCATTGTAACTGTGGAAAATGTTGTATAATCTACATTGCATAATCTGTTTTTAATAATTGAAGGTGGCAGTGTTTAAAGATACTGTGACAGTGCTCTGGCAAGATCTTGTTTGCAGTTTGAGTGTGTTACCAAGTGGCTCAGAGGAGAAAAATGTGCTAAGTGCTTTCATTGCTTTTTCCACACAGACTCATGATAGTAAAGAACACCTGGCAATGATGGAAAGAATACTGGGGCCTCTGCCCACTCACATGATCAAGAAATCCAGGTATGTTCACCCATAGAAGTGATAAGTTGCCTTATATTTTCTATTACAAGAGGAATTGCAAAGTTGCCATTTTAAGCTATGAACTGCTGCAGATCAACAGAGACTCATGGGCTTTTTGTTACCTTAAGTAGTTGACAGTAGTCCTCTTCTGATTTTAGTATGAATTGTCAGCCTCTTGAACTATAACAGGAATGTGAATGTTTCTAAGTCTTTAAAGCTAAGTTTGGTGTGGTCACCAGAACAGTATTAGACATTAGTTTTTCTTTAAATTCTAAATATAAAGAACATGATGTCATCACAATAATTATATTGAGAGGAAGAAGAGGGTCCTTGCTAATACAGCTGTTACCCTCTTGCACTGCCCCTCCATATCCCTCAGACATGTGCTTCAGTGATCTTTCTCTCTTCCTCCAAGATAACTACATGCAGCAGGAGTTTCTCACTTTCATTGCAAGGAGAAACAGCCAGCACAGGGTTCTCCCCTGACCCCTATGTCTAAGATTTAGTGGTCCTGGGATTTGATGGTCCATTTTCTTTTCTTACATAAGCTGTCCTCTTGCCAGCTCGTGTAGATAATTCTGTAACTCATGTTACAGTAGAATAATTCTGGGTTGGGTAATGGATATTGTTTGTTACAGTTGTCCAGTTGATTATAGTGCATTTTGAAAAACAGGGAAAAGCTTGGAAAGCAGCAATTGCAATAGATTGAAGTAATACTCAAAAAATAAAATGTTACTGTTTTCTAATGATTGTGGCAGCAGTAATAAAAAAGCAGCAGATCTCTGTGAATAAATATGCACTTTAAAAAGTGTTAGCTCCCAAATGCAGAGATACCTGCAGGAACACTTAATAGTGTTTTAAAACTTCTTGGGAAAGCATCTGCTTGCTGTGTGCACTGACACCATCTTACTGTTATTTCCCTTGTCATGCAGAAAACATTATTTTCACCATGACCAGTTGGACTGGGATGAGCACAGCTCTGCAGGCCGGTATGTCAGGAGACGCTGTAAGCCTCTAAAGGTAGGAGACAGCATTTTTATTGCTCTGTTAGACTGCAGTTGTGAAAGCTCTCTCTAAAATACCTCCTTCTTTTTCTTTCAGGAATTCATGCATTGCCAAGACACAGATCATCAAAGTCTGTTTGACCTTGTTCGCAGAATGCTGGAATATGACCCAGCCAAAAGAATTACTCTCGATGAAGCCTTGCAGCATCCTTTTTTTGATCCATTAAATAAATAAATTCAAAGATCTTCTATGCTTCTTCAAGGAGATTTCCTAGACTGTGTCAGTCAGTCAGCAGAGGTTGCATGAAACTTTTGTAAGCTTTAAATTATTTTGTACAGTTAAGTCTGTAAATAATTACATATGTTTTGTATAACTGTTATGTTTACCTTGTTGAGCAGTTGTAGTCTTATGGGTATCAAAGTGAAAAATAAAAGTAATTTTCATTTTTGAAAGCCTGTACCACTCTCCTTTTACAGGTGATGCTATTGAACCCTCAGACTGTAGGTGAGGAGTCTGGGCTAGCTGAAGGAGTTGTGGCAACATTCCCCAAAAAATGGTTCCTTTTATTAGTCATGAAGAAAAGATCCACCTAGTTATGCTGTATATAACAGCTTGATGGCATTCTGAAGCATGGTTGGGAACAGTGTCTATCCTAAGTAGGTAGCTTTTGTGAGTTGCCTTTTTCTCAGATTTTCTGTTACGCACTGTGCATTGCTCCCCAGTCAGCTAATTAGCCCTTGGAAACTTGTCTGGTGCTTTCAGAGTTGAGTATTCATAGCTAATCTTTTTAGTTAAGGTCTGAAAAGTAGCATTTCCTACTTTCAATATTGTTTCCAGTCATTAAAGATGAACATTTTTATGATAAGTTTTTAGACTGTACTACTACACAGAAACACAGCATGCCACAGAATTGTGGCATATTTAAGCTCTTGCAGTAATGAGATCACTCTGAAGTCTTCAATGTGTATTTCTATGGAGCTTGATTTGTAGTTACTGGTAGAAATGCTGGCATTGAGACGATATAGGATGGAGGTGGTTGGGTTCTCCATTGTGACTCGTGAACTCGGGTACTGGGCTAAGAAGGAAATGGTGCAACTTTCCAAGGCCCATTAATGTCCTTTGGAAGTTTTGGGGTTTCCATGTCTAAGTTGATGGTCTTTTGTTCTTACTCCAACTCTTAATCCATTTGACACCACATGGGTGACTTGCTGAGCAGTAGGAAGGGAGCCTTCCGTGGAAGGGTTTGTCCTGGCTGCAGTAAGCAAGTTTTGGCTATTTATTTCAATCTTGACTTTACTACATGAGCCTTTATTCAAAGAAAGGAAACAAAATTGTTTCAGCTCCACAGGAGCCCAACTTCAGGTTTTGTGCTTGCTGAGTTAGTCCTAATGCACAGTAAGATTTTAAACTGATGTCCTTGTTCCACTGATACAGAGGAGGCTTCATTTGCAGGAGGCTCCAGACATGCATATCTCTGAGCTGAGGGTAGAATAGAGCTGGGACAGGCTTTGAAAGCTTATCTTCTGTTACCAGTGCCACCTCCTGGGCTTGATTACAGCTCATCATAGCCACCTCCTGTCCTTGGATGTTGGTGTTGATGACATTGTTTCTGCTCTGCGTGACAGAAAATGTAACAGTCTGTGCCATGCAGGTCAGCTCGGTAGGGCTGAGCAGGGCAAAAGTAAATTCCTTCTCTTCTTCCCACAGTGCTTTCCATCCCACAGTTTCAGAGGCAAAGCAAGGATTTGGCTGAGTGTATCAGCTAAGCAATGCAAATCAAAGGCAGATGGGGGGAGAAAAGTTTATATGCTGCTATAACAATAAAACTGTAACTATAAAAACAGTTCTGTCGAAATTAGGGAAAGATGGTGTGCTCTTGCTTACATTTTAGCTGTTGATGTAGGTACTGACATCCATTGTGCTTGGTAAAGGAGATACAGTTTAGCCCTATTACAAAGTCATGTTTAAATTGACTTTTCCTTCTTCCAGTAAATTTAAAAGTTCTATCAGGATTAATGTGGCATCTGCAGCAAGGTGCCAAGTGCTTTTGCAGACCTTATAGCATCTGCACCGGTGTTGGTTTGCAGGCACGTGAGCCCGAGGCCCCTGGGCTCCCCAGGGAAGCTGTGTGGGGCTCTGAGCAGCACCCTGGGGTGGGGGTCTGCTGCTGCAGGGCCCTGCCCTCAGTGATTCTGTCTTTAGTAGGGGATGGATTTTTATGTGCACACACCACTACCTCCCGTTGTCATCTTCATACTTAAATTTGTAATGTTTACGTGTTTAGATCAAGCTATAGCTCTTAAATAATTAGAAGAGTATTCACACCTATTTCTGCACAGATTTTCAGCTATTGTACCTTCAAAATATGGTCTGTGACTGGCTCATCATTTCCATAAGGAGCCAGTCACACTTTTTACTAGATAAGACAGAATAAGGCTGTCTTTTAAGTGAACAGACCAGGTTTCATCACTGAAGTTCAAAGAGGGATCGATGGGAGGGAAGAGTTAAGCTTGGGGCTAAACTGCATGAGAGAGGGGTTTGGACTTCTGCGGCAGGGCTGGTCAGTCCTGCCTGTTCCTTCGCTGTCTCGATGTCAGGGTTGCCAGGAGGGCTCAGGTCACACAGGACAAGGATGCTTTGCACCTGAGCACCTCCCCCACAATGATGGCACTGTGTGTATTCTGCTGCTTTCATGCAGCTTGTAAGGAAAGTTTTGGCAAGCTCATACAAAGGAGAGAGGGAAAGGAGGTACGAAGAGGGTCTCACAGAAAGTGGGAGTTTTCTTTTTGTCTTCAGGCTATGTAAGAGAGCAGTAACTGGTTGTCAGCAAATGCTATGGAGTTGCTTGGTTTAACTGCTTTGGAAGTAGTAGCTACAGGAAGCCTGTGTCTATCCACTGCGGCTGTGTCCCTGCGCGCATGTGTGTGTTTTATTAACAAACTTAATTAGAATCTGACATTGGTAATGTTACTGACATTACAGCATTTCCTAACCCTGTCCTAGGCTTCAATCGTCTATTCTAGAAATAAGAACTACTCCTCGAAGGGCAAGTGTCTGTGTCCAGGAGGCAAAGGATACACTGGAATTTGTGTGCTATGTGCTTAGAATCTAGACAGGCATTAAGTTGCAGGAGGATGTTTTCTAGGTAAGTTAACAGTTGTGATGCTCTGTGTAACAACAAAGAAAAGGCAAGACAGAATAGTTGGATGCTCGGTGCTTATCTGTGAGTAGAGGTTTTTTTCGTTCAAGGGCTCACCGAAGTGGCTGGAGCACTTCACTGAGATAACAGTGACTTACAGTGCGTGGTGGGGTTCCAGGTACGGTCTCTTCTCTAAAACAGGTCGCGGTCCAGCCGGGCTGTAGGGCAGAAGGTACAAAATCCCCGGCCGGTGCCACCTCTCGCAGGTCGCACTCTGCGGAGGAGCCGGGGCCGGGCGCAGCCGCCGCCCGCCCGCTCTCCCGGCGGGGGGAGCCCGCTGGAGGGCGCCCGGCCCGCGCCGCCGCCGCCCCCGCCGCGGGCAGCGCTGCTGCGGGCACCGGAGCGGGCACCGGAGCGGGGCCGCCGCGCCAGCACCCTGCGCTCTGCAGTGGCTCTCGCAATGCCCCGCCTGTGCAGCACCGCCGGGAACCCCGGGGGGCGTGGGGTCCGCTGGCGGGCGGGGATGGGGCTGGGGGGGGGGGGGGGGAGCGGTCCCCGCGGGGGGGCCGGGCAGCGGGGGTGGGATCTGCTCCGCGTAATCCCCCATGGGGGGCGGCGGGCCGCGCTCGGAGCATCCCCCCTTCCCCAGCGCGGGGGGAGGCGGCGGGGGAGCCGCCACCCCCCGCTTCCTCCGTTTAAGACCCGGGCTGGCGGGGCGAGCGCAGGAGAGCGGCCGCTCCGCAGCTCCGGCCCCACGCCCGCGGCGCGCACGGGGCGGCGCTGGATGCGCCGGCGGCGGGAGGCGGGCGGCAGCCGAGCGGGACCCCGCGCAGCGGCGCGGAGCGCGGCGCGATGAGCGCGGGCAGCGGCGCCGCCGGCGCGGCGGGCACCGCCACCTCCGTGCTGTGCCTGCTGCTCTCGCTCACCGCCGTGGCCGTGTGCCTGCTGCTGGGCGCCAAGACGGCGGAGCTGCAGGGCCGGCTGGCCGCGCTGGAGGAGCGGGGCGCCGCCGGCCACGGGCCGCTGCTGGACGCGCTGCAGCCCCGCGTGGAGCAGCTGTTCCGCGAGGTGAGTGAGAGGCGGCGCGGGCAGCCCCGCAGCACCGGCCGCACCGCGGCGGGGCGACAGGCTCGGGGAAGGCGCTCCGGCCCCGCTCCAGCGCGGGGTTCGCTCCGTGTGTCACCGGCTTCTCCTTCTCTTTGGAAAAACTTTTACCAAACTTTCCCCTTTTTGCTGCCGTTTCCGTGAATCAGGCGTAGGGCGAGGCGTGGCAGAGCCCAGCCTTGTTTAGAAGAGAAAATGCCCCAGGTGAAGGGCCAGCAATCGAAGGTTTGAGGACATGCGACTTTCCCCCTTATTCTATTCACTGACACAGGTAACCCGAGTACTTAAATAACTATTTATCTTGGGATTTAATGAACCATAATTTCCTTGTTAGAAATTATGAACATGATCCCCGCTATCTGGACTGTGTGTCACAGAGTATTGTGGTTTGGCAGTGCAGAATTGATTTATGGAAGGCAGAGGAGACCCGCCACTAGTTACTTCACTTTCAGTCCTGGGGTTTTCTGAAATTATTCAATAAATATTTCTGTGATGAACAATTTCCCCTACTTGGAGAACTGTTATCCACACTGATGCCCTTCTCGGTGCCTAACTAAACCGAATCTCTGGGAGAAGTTACACTTTATCCCAGGGTTATCTTTTTCCCAATTCTGGTGTTTACGTTTGGGGCTTTTTACATGCAAGGGGGACGTGAAGGGCTCCATCACTCATAGGAAATGCTTGAGGATCCCACAGTTGGTTTGCTGGATTTGTATAAACAGTAGTTCATAAAGTTCAGCAAGATTCAACACGGCTTATGGGGCTGCTGAAGGGCACCCCTGAGTGATCAATTCTGACATCTGGGGAAGGTTTCACACTGGGAATTTAGTAGTGGCCTGACTGGGGTGCAAAACATGCATTAAAATCATGACGAAGCCTAAATCATGTGACAATGGATTTGTACGTGGAGCTCTGTGAAAGCTCTGGGGCTGTGAGCAGGGATGGAGGCAGTGCCCGGGGGCATGGGGAGACAATTCCTCATGCTGTGTCTTGCTGTTGGAGTTAGGGTGAGGGTATTGCTGGCACCACCACAGCGTGTCCTTTTGCCTGGAAACTTGGTTGCATTGATGTGCCTCGATAAAAGTGAAATGTTAAAATATTTTTGTGAAAACCCTGAATACCAGACCGGGGGGGGGTGCCTGTGAGGCGTAATCACAGACTCTAGTTAACGTCTTTTCTCCAGGCAGGAATTAGCCTGCTGGTTGTGGCAGTGGTTCTGTTCCAATTACTCCAATAAATATGCTTAGCAATGGGAATGGTTTCTGTGGCACTGCCTAAGATCATGTGCAACCTCTTGCTGAGATTTAGTTAAGTGTGGAAAGCTTGTTTTGTACTGGGAATGCTCAGATGGGGTTTGTACGGGGGAAAATAAAGCAAAACCACATAATTGGGTTTCTAATGGAAGAGTGAGCTTGTTGAAACATTTAGTATGACCAAACTTTTGTCAATACTAAAGCAAATTTTGATTCAAGCAACAAATTTGAGGAATTCATAGTAGTGATTGCACTATCTGTTAACGGTCATTTTAAATGAACCTCAATTTATGGTAAAGTTTCAGAAAGTGTTTCTTGCCCAAACTCTGTTACATAAGACCGCTCGCTTGTCAAGCAACTCCTGCCCTTTCTGTGCTGGAGAGTTTCTGGAGAGCGAGAGAGTATTTCCATCGTCATGAACATCAACTGATGCCTGGGGTCAGTTTTTTTGTTAAATTCTGTGTTGGTCCTCCTTTGAAGTTTACCACAGTATTTCAGAAGTGAAACCAAAGCTCCATACGCTCTCTGTGCATGACCCAGCATCCTTTGTTCTCTGCCACAACCCAAAAGCTTTAGTCCATGTACCAGTCAAGGGGTTTGCTGGCATAATTTATGGCAGAGCCGTGTATAGAGAGCAGCAAACACAGCACCAACACACTGGCTCTGTTTCTTTTAGTACTGTTTAAATGTTTGGCAAGTAAAAGAGGATAGGAAATAATAAAGGAAGGGTAAGTGTGTAACTAAGGTAATGGAAGCCAATTTGGACAACTAGGATTTCATTTCTGGCTCTGTGACAGGCATCCGTGTCACTCTGGAGAAATCGCTGATTTGACTGGCAGGACCTTGCCCTTCCCTTGGCTTGTCCCATTAGTGGGACGTGCTGCAGGCTCCTGCTTTGATGCCCTCTGAAACATTGCCAACAGCACAATCCAGACATGGCAGCATCTCCACTTGCTCTGTGTCAAAAGCCGCAACTCTAAGTGTGTAGTTTTCACACTGGAGGGAAAATATTAACGGGAGGATTATAGAAACATCCAGTTGTTGTAAACAAAGCTGGACCGTTTTGTTCACAAAGGATTTATTGTCCGCAGTGTCCAGATTAATCAGTTTCATGACAAGAACAATTCAATGGGAGAACAGAGGACTTGCTCCAGGATTCAGATCTCTGCTGTTCCCACTGATGCCTGCTGAACTAAAAATGTGGGAGAGCTTATTTTCATTTCCTCGAGCATCTTCATCATCCAAATTACATTAAAAGTAAACAGATGAAACTTGAGCAACTCTGTAACATTTAGACTGCAGGTGGCTGTCAGAAAAATCTCCTTAGGTGTTTTTTTGCCACATTTTCTCAAGGAAAGTGTATGTTTTGCAAAGGCAGCTGGATTGTTCTGGTATTTATACTTCTCTCAGCATAACTTCTTTGTCAGGTGCTATGAAACCGTGTTGATATTTTCAGGACCCCTTAGTGTCACATCCAAGCAGATAGAGGAAGCATAGAATTTCAACAACAGATAAAAACTGTTTAATCCTCAGAATAAAAAGAAAATAACCTAATTCACAGGTAGCCTAATTCCTGAATAGTCCACAGTGTTCAAATATTTGAACAGGGACTGGGTCATCAGCTGTATAATGTTAGGTCTTAACACCCTAGACTGAATAAGTACTTTGAATTTTCTCTCTTTGAAATGTAGGGACTCCAGTTATCAGATTACTGGTTTGTCTTTTGGCAAGTACTTTAGGTAAGACAGGGCATTCCTGGAGGACTGAGAGAGTGAAGATTGTGGTGAAGATGAGCTGTTCCCACCCTTGCTGGGCTATCCCAGGCAGGGACTATGCCTGAGCTAATGTAATGTACCTGTCATCAGGCTCATTAACTTGGGCTTGGCAGTGTCCTAAATGCAGGCACGAACAGTCTCGTTGGGTTAGGGAGCAGGCAGAGTGTGCTCACATCTGCCTGCAATATGCCACGTAGACACTGCTCTAGTTCTGTGAATTTTTATCTGTTCTAGTTGTCCCATTGGTGAGTTTTTCACTTTGGAGGTGGAAACACTGGGCTTGGCATAGGCCTGAGGGTGGGTGAGCACTCCAGTCTTGACTGTCCCTCACTTCATGCCTCTCTTAAAGAAACCTCTAATACTCCACAGAGCATGAATTTTAAGCACAAAATCAACCAAATCAGGTCACATCTGAACATGGGGCTTGTGAAAGAGCACAAGATGAATCCTGCCAATGAAGCTCAGCTCAAGGGACTTTAAGATGTTCAGGGGGAGTGTCTGCCTGCTCCATGTGAGGGCTGTAGGCTGCCACTTGCTCAGAAATGTTTAATATTTATGTGCTACTATAGCATGGGGTATTATCCGAGGAGGCTGAACGCCACAGGATGAAACCATTACCTCCCCCTGGAAGGAAGCTGGATGGTTTGGATGCTGGCATGCGTGCATGGTCCGTGTTTGGGTATAATGTACTCTCTAAAGGGCTGTTTTCATTCCCCCTCCGAACAGAAACTTGGTGACGGACTTGCGAAGCTGCGGACGGCGCGAGAGGCCCCGTCAGACTGCGTGTGCCCCCCAGGTAGGTGCCAAGGTAGCAGCACAGCCAGCGCCACACCGCCCCGGGGCCGCCCGCTGCTGCACCAACGCCACTGAGCTCCTCCCCGCCTGTATCATATGTTCCTTTTTATCGAGGAAAATGTGTTAAAAAGTGTTTTTTCCCAAGCTGAAGCACTCTGTTGTGCTTGAGACTGTCAGATTCTCTCAGTGCCTTGCTTTGGCCTATTCACAGATCAAGGAGTTTGAGGTTTGGACAAAAGCGATGTTTGGCTATAAGAATAAAAGACTGAAGAACTTGACTGGGTTGTGAGCCCTGGGTGTTGGGCCAAAACAATTTAGAAGTAGTAACAAAATCACTGGGGTTTAATGCAAGTGTGATAATTAAAAGCTGCAGCCTCTCTGCCTTTTCGGAGGGCAGCGACTTCTTTTGCTGTAGGAAAGCTGTCACCGATTGTTTAAATTTCCTCCCAGAGTTTAATGAACTTCTAAAACTGTCAAAACTTCCTGTTCTGCTGTGGAAGTGCACGCTCCTTGGAAACAATAAACAGCTTAGATTAGTTTGTAAAGGAACCTCATTTATGGAAATGCTCTGTGAAGTGCTCTGCTGTCACACAGAATGGTGCGAGTGACTTTGAGCTGGGGCACTTTGAGCCTTTCTTTTCTTGTTTTCTTTCCTCAAAAGTAGCCAAAGATGGGTGAAAGATGTGCAGTGCTTTGATGCCGGAGGATTCACAGCCGTGTTACAAGGACTTCCAAGCAGCAGAGTGTTCCATTCTAGTTTTAAAGAAAATAAACAAACCATAAATGCTACATGGGGATGGCAGAATAGGCAAAGGGGCAGGGTCGATCTTTCCTGCCACCCTGGATATGAATCCTACCAAAACACACAGTGTTAGTCCATACTAACAGGATGAAAAAAAAAAATGGACTTTTTTTCGCCATAAGATTATGTTTAATCTCAGAAACATTTCACTAATGATGCTCTTAAATATACTTGCTGCTTTTCCAGCGGAAGGCTGCCTGTGTGCCTCACTGCCTGGTAACAAAACCCACCAGCTGAGAAACAAATACTGCTTATTTTCAGCTCTTTGCAAGGTGGTCAAATCAGATTTCTCTCTTATGATGCCCAGACCCAACAAGTCCACCGACCTCACAGGATTCTGGGGCTGCATCTTTCTCTGGTCTGGGTAAACAGGGTGCTATTGGTGTGCTTAAGTGATCAAGAGGCTTTTCCTTTGCTCTGCGGAAAGCAATTGGGATTGAAGAGGCTTCTTTTGTCCAGGAAAGTCCCAATTCTGTTCCGGGTCACTGGGTTTGCTGGTTGCTGTGTTTGGGAGATGGGGGGAAGAGAGGAAGGGGAAGGTTTTCCCACGTGCTGATGAAATGCTCGCTACAATCATTAGTAACGAATGTCAAAGTAATTGGTGAGCCCAGGGAAGGAGAAGTGATTTCCTGGTGGGTAGGAAATGTCCCATAGGTGGCTGCTCCTGGCCACCACTGCAGGGAGCTGAGCACTGTGCTATGGTGAGGATGTGCTGCTGGACTGTCCTGAAGCCTTTTGGCTGTTTTGGAGCAAATCAAAGACATCTTTAGATGTGTTTCATTTTTTAGCTCGTTCTCCTGAAAAAGGCTGAATTGCCTTCTGCTCTGTAGTTAAAGAGCTTGGTCTGGAAACATCTGAGAGCTTGTGGCCCTCACTGGCATATGCTGCTGAGCTATGCCAGGTTGCAAAACAACGGCTAAGCTTCAATTTGCCTTTGCACTGAAAAAGCAGCCCCACTAAAAATTTCCTTGTGTAGGGGTTGGGAAGAGGCTGCCAGCCCCTCTCCTGCTTCCTATGGGCAGCTGGTGGGTATTCTGAATACCTGGGCTGGGGGGGGCTTTGCCAATAACCCTTCTAAGCTCAAGAATTCCTTCTTACAATTGGATTTAAAGCAAGCTGGAGAGCCACTGGAGGGCCGAGGATGAGGATGCTCTCTGAGAGCATTGTCATGCCAGGGTGGTCCCTCCCTCAGTGCCTCCTTGGGAAAATGGGACTGGCTGCCCTGCAGACCCACCCGTGGGCAGTGGCAGGAGCAAACACATGCTCAGAGCTGGCCCTGCCAGCTGAGCTTGTTTTAAACAAGCCCTGATTTTTCCTAGAAGTGAGTCAGTTTGGTGTTTGTTTGGATTTGAGGGGGTGGGGATTGTTTTTAGGGCACTGTTTTGATACAAGTGACTTGCTACACATTCAAAGCAGTTTGGAACAAGATGACTACGATCCGCTTAAAAGTTAAATGAGGGTCAAGTTATTCTGACTACAGCGAAATCCTAAATCGCTACTTGTAAAACACAAAAAACCCCAAACACCCTTCCCTCCCAAAAAAGCCCCAACCCAAACTGACCCATTTTGTGCTTTGTGCTGTGCAGGAAGTCACCTATTTGGCTGCAGGGCACAGCTGGGTTGGCCTCTAGAATGGGACCCTCGGGGCTTTCTGCGGCAGCGGGGCCGGCTTGGGGCCGGTGGCCGGCAGAGGGGGCCCGGCCACGGCGAGATCGCGATCGTCAGGAGATAGCATAGAAGGAATCCTTTAAAATCCTCTAGTCCAACTGCCCTGCAGTAAGCAGGGACATCTCCAGCTAGATCAGGTTTCTCGGAGCCCCATCCAACCTGACCTTGAAAAAAAAAAAGATAATTAAAAGAATATATTTTTTAAAGCTTAAAAAATAACTTTTCTCTCTCTAATGCTGAGCATGCTGCAAAAAGTTGCCTGTGCAGTTGCTCTGAGCATCTGTGTGCTGCTTTGAGTTGACTTGGTTTGCTTTATTCATTCAACCAAGGCGATGCGGGGGATGATGACAAGAACTTTGTGTCACTTCGAGTCCTTTGTGGTTTGGGCATTTTTGTGGCTGAGGGAGAGGAGAGCATCCTTCAGGGGGGTTGAGGCAGCTGGACTGAGTGTGGGTCAAGCTCGGGAACGCTGTGACAGGCTGGTGACCCCACTCTGGGGACGAGCATGGCCTTTGAGTCCCCTCAGCTATTTGGGACGGGGCAGCAGTGGTTGGATGCTGCGGGCGCTGGGCAGGGCCTGGACAGGCTGTCCCCATATGTTGTCTTGCAGGGAAACAGCAGCTTAATACTTGTATTATTGTCATTCCCTAAGCCAGGCCTGTAATACTTTACAGAGAGGCCCCTCGTCCTCTGTGCTCAGTCTCCTTCTCTGTGGGATCCTCACAAAGCCTTTGCTGCAGGATGAAATGCAGCAGGTGCAGGAACACTAGTGTATGTGGCATTTGGGACAGCCTTCAGCTGATGAGCACTGGGAGGTGGGTTGAAGGCAAGACTAAAACTTCACACTGGTGAACAATTTGTTTATCAGTCGTGTGGGCTCTGGCTGCCTTCTCATATAAGTGGTTTTTTAAGGATTATTTTTTATTTTTCCCACCCACTTTTTAACAGTCTTTTAAAACCTCAGGTGCAAAAGGCGCTTGTTAAAGGTGGTATTTGCCATGCCAAAAGTCTTCAAGCTCTGTGGGAACAGGTTCCTTGAGAGCTCAAGGTGCTGGATGCACCATGCTAGAGCCTGAGAGCAAATGTTTCCTTAAATCCAGTAAAAATAGGCTTAAACCAGCCCCAGTCCACAGAGCGTGCCTTGCCCAGCAGCTGGTCCTTGCTGAATTGTGGACTGAGGGTGTGAAAAGCTCCAGCTCTGTTGGCTGCTCTTGCACTGCGTATTTCAACGCATGCATTGTGTTTCCATGTGCCTTTTTATTTGACAGTACCTCTGGAGCCTTAACTCCGAATTTCCTGGCCGCTGGGTGATGCATATCCCTGTTCTCATCTTGAATTCACGCTGGGATGGTGTCATATGCTTTTGAACGTATGGATATATTACAAAACAGCGTTAAATGTTCAGTGTAGTAATCTGATGTTCCAGCTAATATGTGACAAATATTTCCCAATAATGGCTTGGCAGCAGCAGGAGCACTGCAGTGGTGCTGCAGCCGGCAGGACGGCGGATTGCTCCATTTCTCGGCAATTCAAACCATGTGTACTCGGGGAAGCCGAGCATTTCAAACCCTCCCCACCTCTGAAGACTCAGCAGCTCCAGAGGTTCTCTTGCTTAGATTATTGATATAACTTGAATTTTATTGTTATTATTACTATTTTAATATTTACCCTACCTTTATACCCGGGGATCAGCGTTCTCCAGCTTGCCCTGGGAGGTTGGTGCAGCACTTTTTGTGGTTTCCAGTGACTTGAAATAGCTGCCTGATTTTTACTGGTTGTAAACACTGCCTTCAAGTGTCACTCGCTATGCTATCTGCCTTCTCCCCGTATTGTCTCCCCAGGTAATTAGCACAACAGAATTTCCCTAATTGCTGGAGATCAAGGAGGAGAGGGCTCTGCTGGCTTTGTAGTCCTGACAAACCGCAGATGTTTTCCAGGAGGCCAAATGGGATGCACCCAGCTCTGCTAATGCTGGCTCTTTGTTTTGTGCTGTCCCGTGATAGCAGTTATTGCCTCTTCAGGATCTGGGCCCCGCAGTGGCACATTTCTGAGTCCCTCAGGGTAGTTCAACAGATACTAAAAAATATCAAATATAAGCAAGTATTAATTTTTGTTTTTTTAATTAGCAGTGATCTCTGCTTTTCTGAGTTGCTTTGCATCTACTGAGCTTAAACCTCTGAGGTATTCCTTACACTCACCTCAAGATACCCTTTTCTGCCTGCTGAAGCCACGAAGACTCAGTATTTTTCTGTAATTTCTGTGATTTAGAGTGAGACAAGGAGCTCTACAAAATCTTCAAATTTTAAAATGCCTCCTGAATCCCCCTTTGCCTCAGTTCCCCATACCCTGCCAGTCACTTCCCTTCAGCAGGGTTTGCTTTCTCCATCTGCCTTTGCCCGCGGGAGGCTGGGACGTTGGAATTATGGATTAGTGTAAACAGGATTTTTTTCACTAAACTTACAAATGCAATCAGAATTCTCTCCTGCACAGAAAAGGCTGTGCCAGGATTTTAAAAATGAGCCAGAAGCCAAGCATCTAAATAACGAAGAACAACTGGCTGGGAAGGACTTTGGACAAATGGCGCCATTTAAATGCAGGCACTTACTTTCTGTTTCACGTGTTTTCAAATCTTACCCCTTCAAAAAGCCAATCTGCAGACCTTAGCAACTTTTGGAAAAATGCTCTTTGAGCCTAGAAATGACTGCTGGCTACCTTCCATCAGCTCCTCCCTGGCGACCATTCCCTGGTCCCTTTTGGATGTTTGTGGAAGGCCCCAAGGACATCTGGAGCTGTGTCTGCACACCACATGTGCAGGAGCTGCCAGTTCCTTCTCCCAGGAGCTACCTGGGATGGGCACAGACACCCTCCATCACCTTACTGGAAGGTGCTGGAGAGCAGCTGCCGCAGAGTGATGGGCCCCACCTCGTCCTTGGGACCTCGAAGCTCTGGCTTCAGGATTCTTTGTTGATGGAAACCTTTAGGTCAGGGGTTGCTTTCTTGAGTGGTTGCAACAGATGGAAATAAATGGAGGAGTCTTGCTTGGTTTGGCATCTCCTCCCAGCCATGTGTTGTGTGCTGCAGGGTGCCAGCCAGCCATGGGGGAGGAGCCCAAAATCCCCCTGGAAAGAGAAATGATTTTTCTGGTGGTCCTGTGGATTGCTGTGTGTCCAGAGGGAGCTGCTGGAGTGGTGGCAGCAGCCAGGTGTGTAATGGGAGTGTCAGGGCGCTCTGCTCATGATTTTGGCATGCTCTGCACTCCTGCTGAGGAGCTCGTGGTGGTGGTGATGGGAGCAGGAGGCGACAGCCAGGTGTGCAGCAAAGGGGAGGTTTGAATCTGGGAATTTGGGGACTGCTCTCAAAAAGAGTTCCCCCCTGTGCTGGCGTGTGAGGGAGGGCACGTCCTCTGTTCCACACCCTCCCAGATCAGCTGCTGTGTCAGCCAGCAGTGACATTTAACGTCCTACTGAGGTGACTTTAAATGCTGGATGTGGTCAGGACTTTCTGAGGCAGGAAATAGCACGGTACCAGTGTTATTCCCAGAGCTGCCAGCGCCTCTGACACAGAGGCAGAGCATGAGCTAAAAGGCAGTCTGGCCTCAAAACCACTGTCGCAGGGAAATGGGCCGGAGGCATCTTCCAGTGAGGCTGAGGCAGGATTCATCCTGGTGGTGTTTGGTGCAGCCCCAGCATTTGAACACGGAGGCCTGTAGCAGTACACCAGGAACCAGCCCATCCCAGCAGCATTTGCCTTTAGACCACTTCAGCAAAAATTAATTAAAACTGGTGACATCAATAAGAGAAGGCTTTGAAAATTTATTTTTTCTAAGTCTGCCAAAGTTATTTTGAGTGTAATGAGAACTACAAAAATAAACCTGATGACCACGTCCTCTGCAAGAGGCTCTGTGTAACCTTATCTTTGTCTCGACATATGAAGTCATTTATCCAGGCACAGATATTTTTTGCTGCCAACCCGTTCAGTGCTGCCTTTCCAGAGAGGAGGCTCTGGAGCAGGTTGGTTCGGTGCTCATGGACTGACTCACCTGGGAAGTTCCCGTGACTTTCCAGTTGTTTTCCTCCTCTTTCTTGTTCAAATGATGGATCAACGTCACCCAAGCGAGCAGTGACTTGGCTGTGCAGAGCTGATTATTGAAAATAGACAGTGCTGGCATGGTATCTACTGGACCTCCATGTCTCCTCATCGAGCCAGTAGTGCTGTCGTCTCCTGTCCACCCTGTGTGTAACAGGGTGGGAATGTGTCTCACCCCAGCAGGCTTTAGTTTGAGCTTATCAGTCATGCAGTGTTGATAGAAGCAGGTTTTAGCACAGAAATGATTCTGGGACAGTGAGCTACCACTGATGTACTCCTGAAGCATGAGCCACCTTATTTCTCTGGTACAAGAAGCTCCAGACTGACATTTCCTGACTTGCACTGCACAAATACACTCTGCACAGGAAGCCCCATCACCTGTGCCTGAGGCTGGGAGCACGTAGGTGACAGCAACCAAAACCAAACCTGAGCAGAGGGGCTGTATAACTGTTTTTAATCTGCTCTGGCTGCACTGGGTGGGTGCCACATCATTCACCAACAGGTACCATTAATTAACCTTCCCTCTGACCTCTTGCAGGGAGTGCCAGCCCAGACAAAGGCTGGACAAATAGCCCCATCTGCCCCCCCCCAGCTTCTTGCCCTGGTTTCCCACTTGAGAAATCCTAGGCTATCTATAAACCTGGTGTTATCTCCTGATTTCCATGACTAGAAACACTGCTTTTCACCTGGTGCTGTTTGTTTGCTCCTGTTTTGTTGCTCTAAGACACGGTCATTTGTTTGACTGTAGGGCTGCAGGGACAGCAGGTGTAGTGGCCTTTAAAGGATCCAAATATAACTCCATCACTCCTGACGCTCCAGTAAAGGCTGGAACAGGGAATGGCTGAGTGGTACTTAGTTGCCAGCTGGGGTCAAAACATGAGAAAATCTATCAATAGCTTTTTTTGGTTATTTTACAGATTTTCTGGGAAAGACAGTCCCTTTCAGCACTTGTTAAATAGAGTTTGCCTAAAGGAAAGTGTTCTGAGCTCCAGCCCCTGAGCAGCGGTGGCTTTGCATTGCAAATTTGCTCCTGCTTTGACCACTACATTTTCATGGGAGGGAGGAAGGTGAACTGGAGAGCGATACCCATAGTTGGCCATAGCTAAGAGTCATAACAGGTTTTTAACCAAGTAATTATGTTGCAACAGTTGCTCAGTGAGAAGCCTGGCTTGCTTGGATGGCAGAGATGAGGGTGTGAATCCAAATACCAGCCACAAGCGTGGATCGCTTACCCTTCCACTACCACCCAAACCAACACAAGCCCAGCACTCATCATGCCAGCTGGGATCATACTTAAGACTTCAGGTGTTATTTCAGATGTAAAAGCAGAGAAAGATCAGGAAACTTTTGTCTGTTACCTTTATTGCAGTAGTTGTCTGTCTGGATCAGCAGTGAAATTATTTATCAAGTCTGATAGGCAGAGCACCCAGACCTTGCTCCAGGGGAAGGTGGTGTGACACCAGCAGGTTTGTCCCCCATGTGCTAAGGGAGAGGCAGTTCTGACACTGTGTGATGGAGTACTCCTGCACCTCGTTTCTCATGAAGCCAAGCTGGTTGTAGAAAATCACTGAACAGCTATTTTAAAAGCAGCCAGCGTGAAGAATTTGGCCACAGGTTTGTCCGCCCATGGTTGTGAGGAGTCTGCAAACAGCATTGTGGTGTCCCTGGGGGCCCTTGGCCTGGGAGCGCTGGGTGGGGTGGCAGGGATGAATGCAGTGGCTGTACCTGGCTGGAGTTGGTGCTGGGTGTGCAGGAACCATCAAATGAACTTACCACACCCTGGCACAAGGTACACCAGTGTGAGTGACAGCTCCTCGTGGTGACACACTGCAAGGACGAGCAGCACGAGGAGACAGATTCAGTTGCTCATCTCTTTTCGTTGCACCTGTCCTACCACGATAAACTAGACTGTAAAAAGGCTGGATTTCTTTCTGCTTTTCTAAATCAGACCCAGGAGGCAACAATTCTCATCACTTCCCAACATGGTTCCAGGGTAATCCCACCCAGCATCCAGGGGGAGGTGATGGTCTCTGCAGGCTGTGCCATCCCACCCCAGCATGGTCTGGTGCATATGAGCACTAGGGTTAATGCTGCTTTACAGGATGCACTCACGTGGTTAATGACCTAATTAAGCCTCCACCTGTTCTTTGTTGTCACCATCAGTCTCTGTTTTATCATGTGGCAGAAGAGGTGCTGGTGCCAAGATGCCCCCGAACACTGGGCTCTGGCAGCCTGTGCTGCACAATGTGTGTCTTGGGTTTCATCCCTGCGGCAGATGGAGCGAGCTCACAGCCTTGTGTAGGAGCAGGGCACGGAGCTGCTGGAAATGCAGGGAACGACAGGTCCCCAGTGTCCCCCTGTCCCCCCAGCACGTGCCTGTTTGCTTTTTAAAATGTGACCATGTGGGGCAAGAAGGAGAAAAAGCTGCATGTGCAGGAGGAATTGAGCGTAGCCAGAGGACTGACAGAAGGGGGCTCTGGAGAGCCCATCACTGCCTTGAATGCTGATTTGGTGGCAGGAATCCACTTTTTTTTTCCACTAATTTGAGTTGGGGATGTGTTTGTGAAAGACCTCACATTCATCTTGTATGCCATACAGAATCTTGGTTGGGGTAGGGATGTGGGGCTATGTTGGTTGCATTTGAAGCTGTTGTTCATGTTTCTGGCTCACTTTTAAATTGGGTCTATTTATGTAATTACATATTGAAGGCATTAGGAGAACTTGGCTTCTGCTGAATGGGGGTTGCCCTTGATGGGTTATTTTTTCACAATGATTGCAGTCATGGCAAGACATGTAGGCCAAGAAAAGCCAGTCTTTACCTGGGGCTGGGTGTGTGACATAAATTACTTTTTAACCCACCTGAGCAACAGTATGGCAAGAGCCACTGACTTTGGGACTTTGTTCATCTGAAGGTTCCATTCAGTGCAAGTTTACTGGGACCATTTATGTCAAGACAACTCCAGTGGTGGACTTGGCTCCAGCCCATGTGAGATGGTTCCTATACATTGCGAGAAATCCCACGTTTCTTCCTTTGCTTCTGGCTCTCAGTGGCACAACTGTGGATGTTGGCTGTACAAGCAACAGATACAAGGCCATTTGCCCCTGGGTGGACCTATTAAGTTCTGTGCACCACATAAAAATTTTATCCTTCATGTCCCAGGCTCTTGGGTGGCTTCCCAGCAAGTGTGACATGATGGAGAGAGAAGTATTCACAAAGAAAAATTAAATAGGTTCGATGATGTTCCCGACCATCTGTGTTTTTGTGGTCAGACTTCTAAAAAAATACTGGTAGAGATGAGATCTGTCAGTGCAGTACATCTGGAAATGTTTCTTTCTGGCTCGAGTTTGTCTGGGTTTTCTCCCCATTTTGTGCAGTCTCTGAGCTGTCCCCGTTCGTGCTATTCCAGTGCATTCTGTGCAGGAGGATCGAGCAGGTTTGTGCTGCTTCACTGCTCAGAGAGATTGAAGAACTTGGAGGAGATGTTGAACAGATTTTTTTTTTTTTTTTTTCTTTTTTTTCTTTTCCCCCAGCAGATCTGTCTGGAGGATGAGAACAGTTGGTATTGATATGATCTGCTTCATATTTTGGGAAGCCTTGGCAGTAACTACCACCAAATAATGATGCTTCTAGGGCCCTATTGTGCAAACATTTAAATATGTTCAACCGTGTTGCGCAGAAACCCTGTCAAGAGACTAACACGCCATCCCAGAGGGACTCGAGGGCATGGCTGACGGCAATAACGGGCCCTGATAGGGAACTGGGAATGTATGTTCCCATTTCTTAAAAGAAATCCTGGCTTTTTGGCTACTGGCAGCTGCTGTTAGCTTGCCTGAAGGCTGCTGGTTATTTGTTGGAGGTGGATTAGATGGGAAGCACGCTGTTGCCAGAGGATTGGCTACTCTTGGTGTGGTCAATACTGCTCATCTGTGCCGTGGGTACAGGGACTTCTTGTGTTCATTTGCTTCTTTCAATTTTTCTCCTAAACTTTGCATCCTAAACCACAGCTTGTCCAGCTTGTGCACCTCATTACTGGGGTGAGCACTGTGTATGGGTCTGCCCCATCCCTCATCCTGGGCAGGGAGTGTGAGGGGAAGGCAGTGATGGTCTGAACCTGGCCAGAAGCTGCACATGCTTTTCTTTTCTGCTGCATTTTCTTTTTTTTTTTTTTTTTTTTTTTAAATCTATCCATTTTGTAGATCAGGACTGTATAAAAGGGTTTTATTTTAATTCCAAAGACATGATTAAATTCCCCAAGAAGTGCTGTTCAACTCCACTTGGGAGCTTATGCAGACCAGTTGACTTTACTTTTGGTAAAAGCACTGTATTGGAGCTCCTCGAGGGTTGCTTTTATGTGAATTAAGCCAGACTTTAAGGAGCTCTGCTTTTCATGGCGACAAGGTTCCCAGTCTTGAAAGTATTTCTTCACACAGACATGAGGTCAGAGAGCACCGGTGCCTCGCAGCATCCCCGGCGCTCGGCCGTGCCCCGGGGCCGGGGACAGGCGGCTGTGCTGGAGATGATCACACACACGAGGTCTGCACTGTGTGGAGGAACAGCAGCACAGCCACCCCCCTGGTTTGGTTCCCTTTGGTTATAGTGACACAAAGACACATTCAGGCCTTTGATAAAAGCCAGGCTTGGCTGCTTTTACACACACACACAAACAAAACAAAACAGAAAAACAGCAGAGGAGGGGAGGCTGTGTTTTGTTAAAGTGAGGACTTGGGATTTAGCAAGAAAAGAAAACTCAAAACCCCACTTCTTTTTAAATTAACAAGGGAGTCTGAAGTTGGAAGCACCCTTCTCCATCCCTCCCACCCTATTAGGTCAGTGGACATTTCCAACCCCCTCCCTGGGAACACCCTCTTCCTTTTCAGCCCTATGGTGGTGTTTATAAGGAAGAAGGAGTTTTATAGAAATACATCTCTCTCTCTCTATATATATATATATTCATACATGTATGTGTATATATATCCCTTCCCCTATATAATCCCATATATATTTATATTTATATTTATTGCTTGTTAAGTGGCAAAGCAAAATGCAATGAACACCAGCAAGTGACAAACACATTCCTTCTCCTGGTAAATAAGTGCCCACCCTCTTTTACTGGGGTTTATTCTGGGCTTTGCTGATTGCAGGTTTTAGCTCCTCTTTGCTTCAGACTGGTGCTGACTGGTGGCTCAGTGCAGAGAGCTCATGCCCAGGGGATTCCACTGGTGGGAATGGGTGAAATTAGATGGCTTCATCCTGGTTTGGTTTAAGATGGTAATTATGTGTTGCTTGAAGCCAACAGTCTGTTGAACTGTATTGCTTTAAAATTGATTTAATACCTCTTTTTAGAAGTTTTGCCTGCTGTATCTGGGGCTCCCTTACAGCTGTTCTACTGCTGTGTGTCTATATTCCATTACTACCCTGAATTCCAGCCCCCAGACAGAGTGAATTCACTGCTGGCAGGAATTCCCCTGTGCAGAGACACCATAACAAACTGGCGATGTCAAACCTTGCACTGATGCCCTGAGGAGTTTGGCCTTTGCCACCAAATGCTGAAAATGTTCCCTTTTCCCTGGGTATAAAACTGTGCATTGAAGGCAGAGGGAACACACACATTGAAGTTGTGTCACTTAAGATGTGACAGCTCATCTCAGAGGGTGCTGAGGCCCTGGCACAGGTTGCCCAGAGAGGCTGTGGCTGCCCCATCCCTGGAAGTGTTCAAGGCCAGGTTGGACAGGGCTTGGAGCCACCTGGGATAGTGGAAGGTGTCCCTGCCCATGGCAGGGGGTTGGAGCGAGATGAGCTTTAAGGTCCCTTCCAGCCCAAACCGTTCTGTGATTCTACAAAAACCCTTTGCTGAGTTCCCTGAGGGAGGGTGTTCATGGCACTGCATCTCTGAGATAACAATGAACCTGTATTGGCAGATCCTTCCCTCAGCCACATCCCCTCTGCCCCAGGAATGACCCCAAAACTGGCCTCTGCCTTGCTGCCTGAGGAGCCAGGAAGGATACCAGGAACATCTCTCCCTGTTCTGAGTATCTGAGGGAGGGGAACAGAAAAGGCAATGAGGCTGTTCATCTCTTCCTGCCGAGGGGAGCATTGCTTGGTTCGTGCTCTCTGTCCTTACAGACACAGCCTGGGCAGAACCAGGGCTGCCAGGTGCCCTCCTGGTAACTGGGCTCAGCTGCTGCTCCTGGTGCACCACTCACCACAGGTGTGTCTGTGGGGCTCCTCCCCTTCTATAAAGCCTGGGTCAGGGACTGGTCTGCAGTTTCTTGCTGAGCCCTTGTGGAGTGTCTTAGTAGCAAGAATGGGGCTCCAGGCTGGTGGGATGCAGCTCTGTGCTCTCTGTGGCTGAGGTGAGTCTTGTGCCCTTCACTCTTTCTCAGTTCACTGTAAGCTGCAGCAAAGAGACAATTTGGAATGTGTGTCTATTCTGGTGTGAGCTGGGATTGCTGGTCAGCCTGGGGATGAGAGTTATGTGCGGGTGACTTGAAAATACCAGCATCCCCTTGCCTTTTGAGCTGCAGGGCAGGGATTAAGTTGTACTGGAGTGAAGCAGACATGCAGAGGTGTGTGTGTATTTATGCACGTGTGTGAGGGAGAGCTCGTGTAAGGCCTGTATGGGGGTGGCTGCTGAGGCAGCCTGGCTGCCCTCTTGGGAAGTCCTTTATGATTTTGTTGTTGGAGGTGTGGGGCTGTAGCAGAACTCTCTGTGCAGTCTTTGTTGTAGGAGGTGTTATAATGCTCTAGTGGGGCTTTTTGTCCAACCACAGGTACAAGTGTGTTATTTTGAAGTTGGTTTTAACTCATCTGCCCTGGAACTGGATGTCTACTTGACTGTGCTGTAACTGGTGAACGTGGGGAATGTCAAACAAACGTGCACCTTAAGGAGAAATCCTGTGCAGAAGGGTGAAATGGCCCAGCTTCAAGATGTTAAACCACAGGATGCTTCTGAGGGGTTCTCACCTTTCTGGCTGTTGTTTTTAGTGGTTTTTTGGGGTTTTTTTTTGTAATAAAGTACTGCTTTTATGCACAGGCTGTGCAGCTATTCCAGTGCAATTGAGGCTTGGTGGGGAGCAGGGGCTGAACCTGGTTGCTGGCCCTGGTCAGAGACCAGCATGGTGTTGTGTGAGAATGGCAGGTGACATACCGGGATGTAATCCTGAAAAGGTGACTCCTGGAGATGAAACGATTCAGCAGGCAGTGGGGGAAGGTTAGAGATGACACTAATTGGCTTCTGCCTGTAGGAGTCTTTCCAGCTCAATTCTGTGACTGCACTATTGTCTTTAGCGCTTTTTTCCCTGTGGCGTTTGTTTGTTTTTTTATTTTTGTGGAATGCCTGTATTGGGGCAGGGTGGAGGCAGACCTTTATGGATGAAGGAAACATTTTCTTGGGTAGGTGTTACAGAATGCAAAGAGAGAGGAACCCCAAAATTCCTCCAAGCAAGCCCTGATTTGAAGAGGCATCTTGCCCTGCTCTGGCAAGAACGTCACTGCTGGTGGTTCTGCTGCTCTGAGAAGCACAAGGTGGTGGCTTTTGGTGGGGCTGGGGGATGCTGAGGTCACTGCTGATGGGCCCCAGCTTTTGTAGGGTTGGTGCCGAATTCTGATTTTAGACCTCAGTGCTTGGTAGAATTTAGCGATAGTCTGGCTTAATGTGAAATAGGGCCCTGGGTTTGAGCCATTCATCTCTGCTGCTGGGGCTGTGCCCCTGCCAAGGAGTCACCAACAGCTTGAGGATTGGGGCCAGCTGAGATAGGACCTTCAGCTGGGAGGCAGAGGGGGACCCCTTCTCATCAAGGCCACTTGCTGAAGCTGTTTCCACTCAAATTAGGACATCCCTGATAGCACCTGGGATGCTGAGTAATAATGCCTGTTACAGGCAATTTGTCCTTATCTGATAGCCTGAAGTGCAAAAGCTGGAAGAAGGAAGACGAAGGGACAGAGGCTTAGCCCAGGACCAGAGGGTTTGATTTCCCTCTCCTGGCTGCCAGCATTTTGATGGGGAGCCAGGAATGCTGTGGGCTGTGAAATGTTTTTGTTTCGCTTCGTCGGGTTTGTGCAGCCAAGTCCTAATCGAGGCTGTCGTTTCCAGAGAGGGGAAATGGGAGGTCTGTGTTTGGAACACCTCTGTGGGACTGTTGTAGGGGAAGGGTCCTTCCTGGCAGTTTTAAGAGAGTGAAACTTTACTTGATGTTTGAGGGGGTTTTTGTTGTTGTTTTCTGGTTTGGTTTGGCTTTGTTTTCCTTCTTAAAAAGTTTTTTTAAGCAACACTAAATTGCTGTTTAGAGCCTAAGTGGTATGAAATGGGACTGAACTGATGCTTTCCAGTGCCAAGCATCACACACAGCTCTGATCAGATGGAGACCTGCAGCCATAACTTGCTCTTTTCAGCTCAGCCAGGTAAAAACACATCAGTGATTAACATGACCCACTGTCTGCTTCTTTCTTAGGGATCAGCCTAGCATATGAACATCACTAATGTGTTATCATTTAAGTCTCTAATTTCTGTTCACATGCAACTCTTCAGCTCTCATCTGTGAATAATTCATCTGAAATTTGGAATAGCAAACTGACTTTGTTTGCAGATATTCTTGGAGGAGCCCTCCTTGGTTTGCTTGTCTTCCTTACCAGTTTATGTATCTTGACATGTCATTTCCTTCATGGTCTTCCCCCCTCCCAAAATGATTTGCATATGAATAATTAAAAACAAAAGGAGACAAATCACCATCATCAATGTCTTTCACATTGGGTTAGACACGATTTTTGGGGAAAGATAACTGATGTAGCTGTAATTCAAACATCACAAACAGCCTATCTGTGCATGAAAGGGAACCTGCTCTTCTCAGCTCCTGCCTCTCTTCCATCTCATCCTCTCTTGCTAAATGCTCTGCTGCCCTTTCTTGCATCCTCTCTCAAAAGAGCAGGAGAGAGCCTTAACAATTAAATTAGACAGGAATACATATTTTTGTAGCAGGTTACTTAAGGACATTGATTTAGTCATCAAGCCCATCCTCCTCCCACAGGCTTCAGTGCAGCCCCTGCTTGCTTACACTTACCCTACACTGCGAGTGAATCCCTGGTCTCTCTGCTGTATGCAACAAGACAGTTGTGATTTTAAGGTAGCTCTTAAAAGGAATGTAACTTTAAATCCTTGGGTTGCTGTCAGTTCTAGTTTTTGTTGGTCAGTATTATTTTGGTTATTTTTACCAGATTTCTTTTTTCTTTATTATGATTGAAAGATTTTTGTTAGGACACAGATATTTTTACTAGGCTTGTGTATGCATTGATTTGCCCAATGTTGCAAACAGGTCATCCAGAAGATGATCTTATTTCCTGCAGGTGGTTTAACTGTAGATTCTGTAGTGTTGTGGTACCACTCCTTAAATAGATTGACCTTTCAGTTTCAGTTCTGCTCAGTTCTGCCAAAATTATTTCCTCCTTACTCTGGTTCACATTATCAAATAGCAAAGCCATTAGTTCTAGTTCTTGGTAAGGATGCTGCTGTCCAAATCTGGCCTTCACTGAGGCTGAGTAAAACTTGTGATTATTTACTCAGCCTGAGGCAAAGTACCTGGAAAAGGAGATACAGGATTGGATTGAACAAGTCCCATCATTAAGAAATTCGTGTACTTCTTAAATGATTTCATTTTTTTTTAACTACAGCAATGTGTGCTGGAGAGCTTGGAAGGTGGTGCCCACAGAGACAAAGACAAGGCAGCCTGTGAATCCTCTTTAAGAAGCTGCAGTGGTGCTGGCTATCACTGGTTGCCTTTGTGGGGGGCTGGAGGGCATCTGCTGTGTCCCAGTGTGGAGACAGCAATGATTTGCTTTTCAGGAGGAAATAAATTGATTGCACTGACATAAGGAAACTTTTCTTGAGCTTGAGTTCATCACTCCCCTACTCCTGCTTCGTACAAACACACCCAAAATGAACAATGGTCCTGCGGGAGCCCAGCCTGCTCTTGTGCTCTGGGTTTTTCTGGCCTTGAAGGTCACTGAGTCACATCACTGGAGCAGAGGTGCTGCTGCTGTGACCTAACATTGCACCTCCTCTGTAGCTCATAGAAGAGCCTGTGGAAACTGTGAGCCTGCTGGGATCTAAGGTGTCCCTGTGACTGATTTGTTTATTTTAAAAAACCCAAATGTACTACCCATGAAACAGCCCCCTCCCCCAATTCCACACTCATGAGTATTCACTTTCTTTGGATCTGAGTGCATTATTCTGATGCTGTCAGCATCCTTGTGCAAGTCTGCAGGCTCCAGTGCAGATCTGCAAAACGTGGGTGGGAACCTGCTGCACTGAACAGCTGAACTTGTTTCTTTTGCATGGCCATAGCTCTGATCTAAAATTGTTAGTGGGAGTTCAAGAAACACAGTCCCAGTGATCCAAGGGTGAATAACACAGATGCAGTTCTTCAGCTCACATCAGACACTCAGACACCAGAATTTTTGCAGGTGTTCACCTCCTGAATCCAAATTTCTCACCCAGCAAAGCCAAAGGTGTGTGCTGGTGGCAGATTTGGTGGCACTGTGTGTTGTGCTGAGGCATGCTCGAGGCATTGCTGCAGATGGGGCAGAGGAAGAAATCTGGGGTGGGAAGGGGGCAAAGTTGCTAAAAGAGATTAAAAACTGGCTAGATCCTGGTAATCGTAACAGTACATGCAATACTGGCTCACGCTGAACAAGGAGATAGTCTTGGCATAATTCAGCAAAACATGGCTCTTAAAAATGTGTGGCTCTTCTTTAGATTTATTCTTAATACTCTAAATAATCTCCAGCTTTGACATTTTAATTGTACAGCGCAGATGTGAAAGCTTTCCACCAGGTCCTGGCAGAAATCCCAGCAAACTGCTTCAACTAGAAGAGTTGAAAAGGGAGAAAAGAATTGTTTCTTGCACTTGTAAACCCTATTGTTTCAGAATTTATCAGGTAATATTGACTTCTCCAGGCTTTATAAAGAGCAGAATAAAAGTATTTCAAGTGATGGTGTGAAGGTGATGTGATGAAGGCACTCCTTGAACGTGTATTTGGTGCTGAGGAAATAGGAAGTTTTTGACATGTTTGGTTTTTGTAAGATCAGAGGGAGGCAGAGATCCAGTTGTTGGTGCTCAGTTCTGGCCTAGATGTTAAGGGTTTAGCACTGCTGCTTTGAATTTTAGTCTTTCTTGCAGGGGACAGACTTTTTCCATCTGTTTAGCAAGTAATACTGGACCTGATTCCTGTTGTATCCACTCTGCTGCCAGGAAAGATAGGAAATATGCATAAAATCTACAGAATATGCATAAAATCAATTATGTAGGGATTGGGGATTCTTTTGAGTCTGTCTGCTGTAATGGACAAGCTCCTTAAGAGGGGCCAGTACGGCCCCAGAGCTCCTCTTCTTGTGTCTGGAGCATGTCTGGGGAGGTGGAGGGAGCTCCTGCAGCTACTTCTTCCCTTAAAGCAGTGTCCTGACCCTGTGTGTGCATGGTGAGGCCCTCCCCTGCCAGAGGCCTCTGCTCTGGGAGATGAAAATGGAGTTTTAATGCAGTGCATGGATTGGTTTTGCTAGTTTCTGTGCTGGATCCTTTTGGCATTGAAGACTTGGAGACAGTGTCTCCTGACCCCAGCGGGATGGAGGGGGCAGATGGTCACATCTGACAGCCACATATTGGCTGATCTGTGACGCCTTTGGGGTCAGTGGTCAATAACTTGGTGTGCAGAGCAGGGGAGGGCTGTGGTACTGGTGGAGGCAGCTGTGTCAGCCCAGCACCCATAACCAGCATCTCCCAGCCTTCCTCTGCTCGTGGGAGGTCAGCCCTGTCCCTTTGCTCCTCTTGTACCCACTCCTGGGTGCTGGGGTAAAAGCAGAGCCTGCCTCCACCCCCAAAGTGCTTGTTAATATCAGCTCAGTTGTGATTACAGGAGCCTGGGGATGGCCCTCCCTGTCTCCTGAGGGGAAGCTTGTGTTGGGCTGAGCCCAGCAAGGCTTTGCCTGGAGTGTGATGCCTTTTAAGTGCTGGGTCAAATCAGTTCAGTGGCTCCTGGGGGAATTGTAGGCGTGCACAGACTGAGCCTTTGTTGTCCAAATATCTCCCCTGTCCCAGTGGAAAACCATTACAGACAAATAGAGAACATGGAACCCTTGCAACTGGGCTCAAAGAGGATCCAAACTTCATCCAGACATCTTCCCCTTATCACACAGAGTTTGAACTGATGAATTAATGGCGTTTGCAGAAGAGGGATGGGTGAGCACAGAGGGGCTGTAAATTAAATTCCCACGTGAGAATGTGAACGCTGGAATAAACTGGCAGGGAGGATTGGTGCACACATGGCCACTGCTGTAGGTGAGGGGATCTGGAGCTCGTGAGGGCTCAATTACTGAAGCAAAGAAACATTGCTGGGAGCACAGGGCTGCTGTAGCAGGGAAGAGACAACAGGGATAAATCTGAGCTGTCAGATCTCTGGTGGCATGGCCAGCCTGCTCATGATGGTTCTCCACTGTCGTTCTGGCACACTGGAGCTCATCACATCCCTTTCAGGGGGCTGCACTTGGACCAGCAGCACTATTTATGGAGGCAGAAGCACCAGCAGTGCCCTTTGGCTTGTCTGTCTCTGCTCTATACCATGTGGTTTGCCTTTGATGCCAGTAAAATATTTTTCTAAAATATGGTGGGTTTTTTCTGGCTGCTGGGCTCTTCCACAAAGTTCCAACATCTGAAATTACAGCAAGGCATCTCTGGAGCTTTGCTGATGTCTCAGAATTTCATTAGCTTGGAATTGCTGTTAGTACACTAATTGTATTTCCCCTACCCTTTATTTTTTTTCTTTTTGCCTGCAGGAAAACGTATGGTTTTTACAAACACTGTTTGTTATTTAGCTCTGGCTTCACAGAATGCCTGTGAAGATTAGTCTCCATGAGAATCAATTGCAGATAATTTTCATTGCAAACAGGATCCTGCAGTACATACATGTGCAGCTGGGTTGGCTTCTCCTTGGAGCATATGTAATGGTTTCTAGATGGAAAGGAAAGTCTGAGATGAAATAGATCATGACATGACATTTTGAAAGTTTATGAAACAATAAAACACAATAATCATGGTTAAAATTTGATAAATGTGTGGTGGTGTTTTTCTAGCACAGAATACAGTTCTGCAATAAACTCTAATTAATACAGTCTGTGGTAAACAGATTAATTCCTGTTAAAATCAAACTTTCCATGCCCTGAACTGAGACAAGCATGCATTTTAGCAGCCAGTGTCTAAACCAGAGAGTAAAAATATTTCTGGGTTGTTTTTTTTTTTTTAATTGTTGTTATATTCATTGTATGCCTTGAGCAAGACCCAAAAAAAAAGGCAGCTCTGAAACTGCCCTGGGTGACATCAGGCTCTGGCTGTGTGTGCACAAACCCATCTCCCTTGCTGTGAGACTCTTACAACTTCATGTCTGCCTATGCTGGATTGTGTGGGTTTATTTTTTCAGGGAAGAAGTGATTTCTTTACCAGTTTGGATACATTTTCCCCAGCGGGCACAATTTCCCTTTTTCACTGGGCCAAAGGTGTGTGGCTGTGGGAAGGGGCACAAAGGTCCTCAGAAAGCACCACCCCGAATGGGGAAGTGTTGGGATACTTAGAACTGAATTTAATGTTGACTTCAGCTGGGAAGATGCATTCTTGCTTTAGTTAGAATTAATTAACTTGGTGAGTCATCCTCTGATAAGTCAGGATTTGGGCATCTGAGATGCACTGAGTGTCAGTCTGTGGTGGTGCCTGTATGAGGGACCCATGTTTTGGGAGCAGGAGAACCTTTGCCTTCCCTGGTCTGAATTTCCAAGGCTACTTGTGAATCAACATAATGATTCCCGGATGACTACATCTAAAATTGTTGTTGTATCAAGCTTTTAATTCCTTGAAAAGCAGAAAATGGCCTAAGTTTTTCTATTTTGATAAAACGTACTTCATCCTTGCTGCAGAGAATCTGCATTGAAAATGCACCTTTTCACCTCTGTCCAGCTGTGGTTTTCCTAATGTGTTTCTGAAACAGACCTGACTGCCAAGGAAAACATCAACTGTTACACTTGCTGGGAAGAGGGGATTAAATTCTGCTTCCTGATGGTTGGATTTCACACAGGTAGTTTAGGCCTAATAAAATTCCATTCTGGTGTTTACAAAAAAGGAGGGATTTTTATATTGGCACTGACTTGTGGCTTGGAGAGTGTGTACTTTGGCTCTGTTCACGTGGATTCTGTTTCACTGGAGAAGGGATGCCCAACCTCCTGCACCAACAGCACAAGAAACCTCTCAAAGCCTCTCAATGCAGCTGCTGCTCTGGTCTCCAGAGAGGATGTGCTGCTGAGAAACTCATCAGCAGTGTTGCTTTTTAAAATTATAAAGAAGATTAAATTCACTGAGGTGACTTTAAAACCTGGCAGAATTAGTGTATATTTATCTAAGTTTTATGCTCCCACAGTTTTATTGTGATTATTGAAAGCAGCAATAGCAAATTGTGGTGCATCTTCCATGTGGCAGCAGTGCCTGGAGTGTAACTCTTGGAAAAATCCAGACCAGACAGTAGAGTTGGGCATGATGGGGTCTTTCCCCCAGTTCAGCAAGTTAAGTGGAGCTGAATAATGCCCTGGCTCATGGGGGCTGTGGGCACAGCAGCAGTGGCTGCTCACCCTCAGCCAGGAGCCCCAGCAGCCTGAGGGGCAGCTGATGCCTGTGGTGGAGAGCCAAAGGCAGGATTCCTGCTGGGAGCAGGGACTGGAAATAACAATTTAAATGAATGTTCCTGTGAAGTTCAGCTTACTGAGCTGGCTCTGGGCTCTCTCTGCTCCACAGGCTTAATTATTAAGTTGTCCCAAGAGCATGGGATTTGCTGCAGAGGAATTTCGGGTAGCTGTGGGGTTAAAGAGGAGGGCGTGAATCTTTACATGCAAAAACATCTGTTTGTTAATGGAGGATATGTGACTCAAAACCTGATAACATGCCACTGAACATTTCCTAAGTGAATATATCAGTGACTTGTTTACTGAACTAATTGAGTTTATCATGCCCACAGTGTTTATGGCTGTCCCTGGAATCTTTCTGGCAGACATATTAATGTGTTTTCACATACCTAAAATTTGTAAAACCAATTGTTTATTGTGCATTTGAACATAAACAATTGTGCCAGACTGAGTTTTAACACTGATGTTTGTAGATACCATGAGCATTTGTGCTGTAAATACCTTCCCTGTTACAGCACTTCTTAGCCTGGATTAATTTCTCTAAGATATAGTTACTTCCTCTCACAACTCCTTGCATGGAATTGCCTTTGGATGGGGTGTGTATAATGTATAATGCACGTGTGTGAGCATATATACGTCCATTGTCATATTAAAAAAATAAGAAATATGTGATTTTCCCTTTTGAGAGAGTGCTGCTTGAGTCAGGCTGTTTCAAAAATGGGAGAGAATCCACACCTGGGTAGGTGCATAAGAAGTGTATTTCAGTAGCGAGATAAACTCAGCAAGTAGGCCTTGCTTCTATACTGGCCTCCTTTCTTTCTTGTGTAATGCCCTGTAAATGCAATGGGCATTACACAAGATGTAATAGTCCAGGTGTATAGTCCAAAATATTTCAGGCTGGACTGTTTTAGCAACTGGTATGTATTGGTATTTGTAACTGGGGGGGAGGAGATCAAATGTTCTTAAATACCTGCGTACTCAAGGCCAGGGCCCTGGGTGAGCTGTGCTCATGCTGGGCTTTGGGAGGGCACGGCAAGGTCTGTGGCCAGGAGGAGTTTGCTGAGTTAGGATCTCTGTGCATACGACAATCTCCTGAGCCACCGAGGCTGAAGGAAAAAGCAGTCACCTGGCCTGCTGTGGGGACTGCAGAAATGAGCCAAGATGTGCAAGTCTCAGACTGTCTGTGAGCAGTTATCCCCAGGAAGCAACAGGTAGTGAGAAATCCAGTGACTGAATAATTCCTCTGCTTAGGAAGGTTTCCAGTTTTCTCTTTCCTCTGAGCACCAGAAGACCTTCAAGTAATTCTGACCGGAGTTAAATGAGTGCTTTAATTAATGTGTGTGTCGGTTGCTTAACCATGAGGAAAATCAGTTTGAAAAAGGTTTAGGGTTGTTTGGAAGACTCTAAATGGCCTGAATAATTTCAGCCTGAAAACATCCCTGTTCACATTATCACAGCTCTTATTTCCCCAGTCCCTTATTCTATTCCTTAGGAAGTGCAGAACTAGAGAGGGAATTTGGAAATGAAGTGGGTGACAGTGCAAGACCTTTACCTGTTGGGACAGAACAGAGCCCTGAATTTGGTGATGAGAGGGATGCTGATGTGGGGCTTCGAAGGCCGGACGTGCATCTGCCTGTGGCAGAGCACGGCGCTGCTGAGGACCTGCGGGTGGCACTGAAAAGGCGCTCAGCACGGCACAACTCCTGCCAGGAGGTAGCACCCCGCTCCCGGAGTCCCTTTAGGAGGTTTCACACATTCAGCTGCAAAGCAGGTGGGGTTGCTTTAAATGCACGAGAGCAGCTTTGATCACCGGGAGGGTTTCACAGTGGTAAATAAATGTTCCTTCAGTCCTGCAGCGCTTGGCTATCGCAAATTTGAAAAGCAAGTGACTTACCCAGCCTTCAAATCCCTCCTTCTCCTCCCTGGGTGAATTCGAAAAGGAGGTGGAGAAGTCTCACCATCACAACTTCCTATGCCTTGAACTTGCCCACCTGAACTGAAATTTTTCAAGTGTTAAGTGATGGCTCTACTTGAGCGACTTTGCCCTGATTGTATTGATGGGACCAGTATAATTCTCTAGCCGAAGTCCTTTTTCTCCCTATATTTCTGTAATTAAGAGATGAATAACAAAATTATTTTATGCCTGAAAAGGGACTACTTTTGAGTAATTTTTACTGAAGAGCAGATTGTTTAAGTAACTGTTTATGGTGATTAGTTGTGACTTTTCAGACTGAATCAATAGCAGATGTTGCTTTAGAATGACCTTTGTGAAACGTGGATGTGTTTTCATGCTAGGTTGACTCGTCAGGATACCCTTGAAGTAAATCAGATGTCTTAGAACCCCCTAACCTGTGCTGTGCCAGAATGCCATGCACTTGGGAAATAAATGACAGTTCTGCTGGCCAGAGCAGCTTGGGATCTACATAAGTGATTTTATGCTCTTGCAGCCAACAAACATCAGGATGTGGTTTTATACAGGTTTCCATGCTAATTGAGTTATACATAGAAAAACCATCATGATACAGAATTAGCTTCTTTTTTTTATAACCTCTGGCCGGGTTTGTTTTTTGGGGGTTTTTTTGTGCAGTTATCTCTGTGGTTTGTTTTAGGAACTGCTAACTTAGAAAATAGGAAGACTTTATTTCTAATATGTGTAGTTGGCTGCTCATTAACAGGTTTGTAGCTTTTTTTTGGCAGTGCAATTAGCAGGCATCCATGTGAATGGAAAGATCAGATTTTTATTTAGATTAAAACCTAAAAATCTGTTCTTTGTCAAAAGTATTTGACTTTAATTTGTGTGGTTATTCTTCGGGGTTTTTTTGATGGCCCTGACAAGTGATGCCAATTTGGCTGCTCTGAAACCCAAGATCATCATCTACACCAGAATTGTGATGCCTGAGTTGGGTTAGCCTGCCTTGCAAAAACATGTTTGAACATGGATAATCGTGAATATGAATCTCAAAATTCTCCCACTCGGTGTGTGAATACCTTGGGGACTGGGCTAGGACAAAGCACTTTGGGAGTCTTTGTCTTACTTGCAAGCAGCAGATACCACATTGGGGTCTTCATTTAGGGGTGAGACCTCTCGGTATGTTGCACTCAGTCAGCAGTTACCTGAATTTCTGGCAGGCTGCAGTGACTTTTATCTGTGTGTGTGTCCCACCTTCATGCCCCCTGTGGAGCTCTGTCTCAAACCAGAGAAGAAATCCCATTTTCAAATCAATAGTTATTTTTCTGAATCAGTCGTTAGGCTTTGTTTTGACTTGATTGCAAGATTTACTTCCAGTTTCAGGTAATTAGTAATATCTTCTTTTGAATTATATAAAAATTTCAGTCGTGTCTTTGTTTATGGATTTTTTTTTTTCCTCCTGTCTCTAATGTTGTTGAACAGAAAACATTCATAATCTTCAGTAGGGGAAGATATTTCCTGCCCAGTACCCTTTTCTTGGTAGAAAAATATCCAGATGGGCTGTAAAACATGGATGGAATCACAGGTCCATTTCCTCTGGAATGACCCTCTTTTATGATGAGCACTGAACATATTTGCAGTACGGTACCAACTGGCTCCCATTTGCAGAGCACATCCATGCCTGTGCATGGTTCACTTCCACTGAGAAATTTTCCAGACATGTTTTTCCCTTGGCTGTGTGATACATTAACATGCTCAGCCAAAGCTGTCCATGGTAGAGGTTAGAGAGTGTGGGGGATATCCCAAGATAGTTCATGAGGCACTTAAATCTCAGCTATGGAGGGAAGGAATAAAGGGAAAATACAAATAAGTCCCATGGAATGGTTTCTCTGCAAACTTCTTGGTCTCGGTTTGATGGGCTGGGCTGCTGTGTCTGAATGTAGAAATGCAGAAGTGCTCAGAGCTCAAGGGGTATTTCTGAACCTGAAGAAAAAGACAATAGAGTAATTTAAACTGTTACTGAATCTTTTGGTGAGATCAGTAACTGAAGTGAATCATCTTGAAGCTCTGGCATTTTTCTGTAGAGTGCGGGTGTGTGTTTTGGGAGAGGCAAAGTATGCATTGTTATTTCTTCTTTGCTTCTTGCACATCTAGTGATATCTATGTAGCACCCAGAAACCTCAATTAAGGACCATTATTATCCACAGCCTAGAAATGAAATGCCCTGAGGGTTTGTAACTCACCTGGCTGTTACTCAGGCAGGTTAAAAAAAAAAAAAAAGCATGACTAATAGTTCCTGACATTTTTGGTTGTGTGACATAGCAATACAGAAAGCACTTGACAAAATAATTTCTGACATAAACGGCAGAAGAGGATAATGAGGTCTGTCAGACGCACGTGTGGGAGTTTCACTCCTGTCTGTCCTGAGCATGTACACTCTAGTTCACAGTGCAATTGTGTGTAAGAGCAAGATGTTTAAGTGTGCTTGTTCTCTGACAGTCTGGCCTATCCTCTTGGCCTGCTTGGATAGCAGGGAAGGAAATCCATCTGGGTCTCATTTAGAAGGTGTGTGCTGTAGTGCTTGGCTGCCTCTCCCCAGCACAGGCTGCTGGGCATCTCCTGCTGCCCTGGCCCGTCTCCTGGCTGGCTTTTCCTTTGTTTCTCACTATGTACATCAAGTCTGTGATGTTAAAATCCATTTTCAAAAGCTCAGTTTTAACCCAAATGTCTAGAAAGAAATAATGGTGCTACAAGAGGGACTAAGTGAAAAATGGATTTTTAAAGCACAGTGAATTCTGATGTTGTTTCAGTCTCAGTCCCTCTCTGTTCTAGTTAAGAGAAGTTGTGAACCATGGAGGAAGTTGTGCTGTTGTGATTGTGAGATTTAGGAATCAATGAGGTGCACAAAATACATCCTTTTGGCTCTGTCTCTTGCAGTTTTATATTCTATTTTATATGTATTTTGGAAAAAAAATTGCCTCACCTTTTTCTTTGAGGAAATATAGCAATGTGACTTTCACATCTACTTGGGGTGACTTGCTGAACCCCTGACCTGTGATTTAAGACCCACTTCACATAAATTAAAATGAAAGCAGGTGTATTTGAGTAATTTGAATTTTTTAAAGACGCATTTTCTCAAGAATAAGTGAAATTAGTTAAGTGGAAGATGGATTTTTTTTAAATTTCTTTTTTATTTTTCTTGGGCTCATGTACCATTAGCAGGGGTTTTTTTCCCACCCTGTAGGAAGGACCTAACTTGTCTTCTTAATCTTGGGGTGATCTTGGGGGACTGAGAGCTGAATCACTTTTTCTTCTTGATCCATAACTCTGAAATGGAGTCAAAACCCCCAGATAAACTTTATGTATCTCCTCTTTATGCACTTCAGTAAAACTGAGGGATAATGGAGAAGCTTCTAAAGCCTTGCTGGTATGAACAACTCAGTAGGTCCAGTTCTAATCAAGACATACAGGTGTAGAAATCATCTCGTTCTGGCTTGGCAATATCAGTATTTAGAATTAGTTCTCCAAAATAAGCCACACGAGACCATCCTGAATGAGATTGCAGCAGTGTGAACTGAAGCGTTATGGAAACAGCTGCACTGTCCAGATTGTCACACTTGGGCAGAGCGATGAGCATCCCCAAAGTGCTGTTAAATGTTCTTTTATTGGTTTGGTTAAAGCCCTGGTAGTTGTAATTACAGTGACAAAACACTTCAAAAGTGAACAATCACTTTATGGCAATAAAATCGAGGAGCAGGCCCGCCCCTCTGCGAGGGCACAGGCTGCACGCTTGCCACAGGGCAGTGCCTTTGAAGCGCCTTAAATGAGTCTGTTAAGAAAACTGCAGAAGAGTTTGGTCACCCCAGGAAAACTCCTGGCTCACTTATTGAACTGCAATTGTTTCTTCCTAAGAGAACGTTGAATTGTAGGAACATTGGTGGGAAGGGGCTGATGGAGGGCTTTTGTCCAGGCTCCAGTGCAGAAGGGTTTGATCAACATCCCCTTGATTTGGGGCCCAAAGCGGGGTCCAGCCCCCATCTGCAGCTGTGCCAGCCTTGGGAGAGAGGGGGTAGTGCTGCTTTCAATCTGCTACTCTCTCTATTGAGCAATGCAAACCAATATATCCACAGTGGATGTGGCTCCTCCAGCCAGCCCCACCCTGTGCCTCCCTGGGTCGGGGTATTGGTTTGTCAAGCTAAGCCTTGCTGTTGAAGGATGTGACATTTAGCAGTCTGCCTTGTAAAATCCATCATTTGTGTTTGGACATCCTCAAATGCCTGTGGGAGAACACAAGGTCACCCATTAGGTTCACAGTTGTGCTTGCACTCATCTGGCTGTTCAGCCCCCAGTGCTGGAGGGGCTTTTTTCCCCCCTCTTTTTTGCATATCACAAACTGCTGCAGGTCTGTGAACCCCCATCAGAGCTACTAGGTTTTATATTGTGATAAGCCACAGCAGTTTAATTCTCTTGTGAAAAGCATTGTTTAAGTGTGTTTAGGCTGAAGGAGCATTTATAATTGTTTCATGTGGTCTGATTATGAATTTCATGTGTTGAAAACATAGACTACTTTTTTCTTTTAAACACACAACACATGGTGTGGAAGGTGGAAAGCTTTGTCTTCTATTGTGCCACCCCTGTATATAGGGGAAATACTTAGTCTGGTCCTTGTGATAACTCTGGGGGTTCACTGTTCAGAGGTTTCCTTCTCATCGGCTTGTTTTTAAAAGACCCTTCAGGGAAAAACTGGATGCTGCTTCATGAAACTGCACACATGAACCATTAAAACAAAACAAATGGGAAAAGGAGTACCAGTCATTCTACTGAATTTGGGCTTTGAAGTGGATATGTGCTGCATGGAAGTCTCTGCTTTTGTCAAACCCTGTGTTCTGTGTCTCTGCTTGTTTTCCCCACAGCACCAGCTTGGTTTCTTGGTCTGTTTCTAGAGGGCAGGCTAGTGCCTTGTGGGTAGGGCAGTGTGTAATGGTCACCACTTTCTACAAATTATGAAATTTATTATTCAAAAGTTTGCATTTTTGCAAGAGATTAAGATAAGGGAATAAGCAGAGAGGAGAAATTTCTCCAGGATTTCCACTTGTGGAAAGAGGGCAACTGATACAGGTGGGCTGGAGCGCCTTGACAGAGGTGGGACAGAACACTGACCCCAAGGCTGCTCAGGTTTGGTTTAATGCAATATTGCTGAGACTTACAGAAGCATAAACCCAATGTGACTCTTTCAAGACCTGTGAATTTTTTGCAGATTAGGCCACACCTCAAATCCTGTGTTCATTTTTGGGCTTCTTGCTGCAAAAAACACATCAAGGTGCTGGAGTGAGATGAGAGGAAATGGCCTCGAGTTGTTCCAGGGGATGTTTAGACTGGATACAAGGAAACATTTCTTCACTGAAAGGGTTGTCATGGCTAGGGAATGGTGGAGTCCCCATCTCTGGAGGTGTTCATAAGACATGTAAATGTGGCACATGAGGACATGGTTTAGTGGTGGATCTGGCAGTGCTGGGTTAATGGTTGGACTCTGTGATCTTAGAGGGCTTTTCCAGCCTTAATAATAATGATTCTAGGTATAATTACGAGCAAAGTTGGATCTGCTCTGCTGAATCTGTAACCTGAAGACAAGGAGAATAGTCCTGGGAAGCTTTGGTGTTGCTAAGCTACTCCCATGTTTTGGTATGCACTTAGGATATTTTAATCACTTAAAAATAATCTTTTTTATAAGGAGTTTTCTTTTTATAGGAAGGTAAGACTTCTGCAAAAACCTACACATAGCAAATTCCATGGAAGAATTGGTAGGTAATTCAAAACCCTGCTCTTGTTTTTGGTTGTTGAAGCTATTCTAATTGCATAAAAACATTTTCATTAACACAATCTCTGATTTTCAGATGGTTTTGGAAGGGAACAAGCTTCTGGGGGAAGTGAGCTCTTCCATGCTGCCTGAGCAGACCAAAGAACAGAGGGGAAATGGGGATTCTCTGGAAAAAGACTCTTATGATTCACTCAGATTCTGTAAACTAATGTGGGAAGGACTTGGTCTTCCTGAAATCCAGAGTGTTAACACCTGGTTTTAGTTTTTAAAGGAGTTGTTGCCTATGCTGCTCCATCAGCAGAGCATGACATTTTCCATTACTTTAGGCAAGAGTTTCAGCATGTTTGTTTAGCAGATGTACTACTGAGAGTTTTTCCAGTTTCTAAAAATACAAATATTCTGTTTTCTTGTAGAAGAGGACCAATTACACTCTACATTTTGCCTTACAGCTCTCAATAGTGTGCATACATTCTTTTTCCAAGGAAAATTCAGAGCCTAAATATCAAGGAAAGAGGCACAAGTACAAATTGTCACAAGTACAAATTGCTGCTGCTCTGTTGACTATTCCCACTCTGCACACATGGAGAGACTTATGCCCACTTTTGTAATTATGATCTGATCCCTAGAATCTGCCTTAACCTATATATTACACTTAATTATATCTTTTTTTTAAACTTATAAACATCTGAAATAACTCACCATTAGACTTTGCATATGATTTGAGGGGGCTCACCAAATCCAGAGACTGAATGCTGACAGCAGGAATCAATTATGAAACCTAATATGATATTAAAAGGTTCCTGAGTATATCTGTAATTGAATTGTACAAAATGCCTGATTTGTGCACTGGACACAGCGCACAAGAGACCACAAGCCTAAATGAAGCAAATTATAATTCAATTATATAAATGCTTCCAGAGCAGCTCAAATCCCATCTTTAAGACCACTTAGTGTGGAGAAAATGCTTTTGCTTTTTTTCTGTTAGGATATAAAAAATCAGCTCTTATCTGAAGGGTTTCCTCTGTACCACTTTTGGCAGCGAACTGGAGTGTATAACCACACTGGCTACAGTGATGATGTTGGTCTCTGAAAGAAAATAGATATTTTGTAGAGAAATAGGAGAAAATTATGATAATTTGTAGTGGTGAAAAACAGGCCACTGGAGCTATCTTGCAAGCTCAGCTCAAATTTTCCCATTTTCATGAGGCATTTATGAATTCAGTCCCCTTGCAGAGCTTGTCACCAAGTAAGTCCAGCCTGACTTAAATTTAATTCAATCCAATTTGTGCTTATCTTGGGATATGTTTATTTCCTCCCTAACAATCACTGCATGCTTGGCAGTTTGAGTGCTGTAATGTTTAACTAACCCTCTCAGCTGCTTTGTTTAATTGCAGGAGAAGTTTAGTCCTCACTAGATGTCCATGTCTACACCTTACAGTAGCGAAACAAACCCCCCTTAATTTTTAACAGAAATAAGAATTTAAAATGTCAGAAATTTGTAAAACATGAAGGTTTCAAGTCACTTCTGCCTCTTTTTTTTCTTATTTTTCCAGCAAGTGATATTGGAGTCAATTATTACCACCTCAGCCAACCAGCAAGGGTATGGCTATATTCAAAACTTGCAGAGGAATGATGGATAAGGTGTGAAATAAGTTGGGTTGATGATTGCAGGAGTCCAGAAAGCTTAGTTGGGATTGGTACACTTGGCAAATAACAGGAGAAATAGGAGTTTGTTTGCTTGACAGAAGTCTGACAGTGATTATCATTATTTTCTAACAGGTTACTTTTATTGGGGATTTTAAAAAATTATTATTTCATTTGTTTTTTTTTTTACTCTTAATTTCTTTTTTCCTGCTGGGGCGGATGAGCGTAGCATTCCATTAGACTCCTGCAGAGCCAGCAGCAGGAATAACTCTGGCAACAGTCAGGTTGTGCTTTCTTGTCCAGACTTCTCAGCTGTTTGGGCATCACTGTTAGCCACTAAACCTCCATTAATAATAGTAATAATAATAATAATAATAAAAGACACCTTAAAAAACTTGGGGAACTGGGAGGGGTCTGGCTGCCAGGCATGCTGGCAGACTGTAGCCACTCAGTAAATACCACAGGAAATTGCTTAATGAGAGCAGATATAGGAATATCTCTGCCTCTAAAAAATATTTGGCTTGGCTGCTCCCGGATAATGTGAATTAGGCTGTGTGCTTTGTGAGGCCCAGAGGGCAAAATTGGCATGACTTCTCTGCCCGTATTAGGAAGTAATTGCTGCCTAGATAAGGGAGGGCAAGGTTGCCTATTAATTTTAAGTGAAAGCAGTGAATGGGCTTGCTGGTTACTTCAATGTATCCTATGAAAATCCTCTGTTTCTCAGTTAGTGGTAGCATAAAACAGATTTATGCAATGGTTTGCCATTTTTTATCCTGTCTGGAGGAGCTCTGGCTTGGGGTGCTCCTGGTACTCTCCTGGCCCAGGGGACACTTTGTCCAGGATGACCCCAGTTGTCCCAGGTGAAAATCACTGATATGGAACCTCTATTTCTATACAACAAGTTGCTGTGTAAGCAAAAGCGGGCTCAGAAATAGGTCCTGTGTGTAGATATTTACTACAAATCCTCTGTGTTATGCAACAGAGTAGTGATGAACACAGCAGTCACATTAACTCTTGTGCAAGTTTTGGGTAGCTGTGACCTATCCAACAAGTTTAAATTGCTCTGTCACCTGCAGTCTTTAAGTATTTTCATTAAAAATCCTGTTCTGTGTAAATCTGTTGATTTTAGGATGTGATGATATAGATACTGTTCCACAGGTGTGTTCAGAACAGCTGGCCAGATTTGCCTCAAAGTCGGGAGAGTTGTGCCAGAGATGAGTTGAGCTTGGTGCATTTAAGGCAAATTTCCTTATGTTTGATAGTTCTGGTGTTTGTGGTAGGCACTTCTCAATGCTAAACGTCTCACTCAGTTTCTTCTTTGAAAATTCTTTAGTCTGAAAGGCTGTGTGATGAATTGCCAAAGTTCACATTTCAAATTACATTCCTTCTGGGCTATATAAAAACTAAATGAGCATCATGCTGCTTGTGTATTTCTTGTTCACTTTATTATTTTCTGGTTTCAAAAGAAGTGATTTTTTTTTTTTAACTTGTGAAATGAAATGTGCTCTTTTGCCAAAATAATGCACATTCAGATTTACTGGAGAGCGAAACTCGGCTCTGGGTTTCCACTACATCCATTTGGACAGGCTAATGGAGGTATTAAAACACAATGAGTCATCCTTCCCCGACCTCAGTTCAAGGTACCATCCATGGAAGCTATTTTAAAGAGTACATTGAAAACCATCTAAATGCTCCTATAATTATTTTAAATTCTTTCTGGCTGGATTCTGTTCCTTCAAGCAGACAGTTTTTCTCAGCCCATAAGCCCAGCTCTCTGGGCTTTTCTCTGACAGCAGCTGCATGAATCAGTGAAGCTCTTTGCTTCTCCCCTGACTTGTCATGACCTATCCACCTTTCTCTTGTTCCCCAAGGTGAACTGCAGCAGGGCAGATGCAGACCATAGGGGTTTGTTTTGGTCCCTACCCTTGTGTTTCCTCCTAATGGACACTTGTGGGTGGAGGGTGAGAAGACCCATGGGAGTTTATTATTGCATCCTGCACCAATATGGGCAGCACCAGTGTGTTTGAAGTGGCTTGAAGGTACATTTACTAGACATTAATTTTTGTGGTCAGGCTGAAGGAGTCACGTTGTTCTCGAGTGTAGTTTAACACCAAATCCTCCAGTTTGTTGTATCTACCAGCAGCACATCTGTAGAGAGCAGGAGCTGCCCCTGCTGGGATCCCTAAAAGGCTGGTGGGCAGCTTCCTGCAAAACCTCCCTTTTGGAGTTAAGATCTGCCACGAGCTGAGAGCTCAACCCTGCACTTTACAAGAGTCTTTCACGATCCAGCAGGGAGAACTATAAACTCCCTGTGCTCTGAAAAAGACTTGCTTGTAAACTGCTCTTCTATTACCCTTGGACCACTCTTTCAGAGAAATAATCCCATAATAAAAACAAGTTCTTTATTTCTTAGCGCTCTATTTCTTTCTGCTTTCCGGAATTCTCATCTTCCCCTTCTGATATGGTCCAACCAGGCAAGAGACTTTGTGTAAATCCACTAGGAATCAAGATTTCTTGTTTCCTTCTAAAAAACTCTTCTCCCCTTTCTATGCTTAAACTACCTCAGTTATTTATGATAATAGGTGAAAATTCATGGTCTTTGTTTTCTTAGCTTGAAACTTTTCTTTTATGAATATTGTGTTTCCTCAGCTCTGCTGAACTGAACATCAGCTTTAACCATCAATAAAACTCCCAGTGCAGAACACAATGAATGCCTTTTTTAACTTCTCACTACAGGAACTTCAGTTATTGTTTGGGGGGTTTTTAGCCTAAAATTAAGGGTTTTTGCTAGCCCTGTTTCTTGAATGGTTAATTAAAAAACAAAACAACCCCAAACTCAAAAGCCAAAAGAAATAATAAAACTATGAATGAACAAATTTAGGAAATGGCCCTAAAATACCTTTTGGCAAACTTTTCCTGAACGGGCATCTTGCCACGCTTGTCTTTGGAGATGCAGGAAGTTTAATCCTCTAGAGCTGATCAAGTTTGCAGAACTTTGGGCTTTTAGCAGTCTGTTTTTTGTGGTAAGTAACTGGGTTGAAACAAAACTGTCTCCTTGCCCTTTGTTAGGCTAAAGAGAAGCAAATTTCTCCAACACAGAATGAATGCTGCTGATCTTGGCTGCCTCAGCTCTGTGTTGTAGGGTTGCTCTGGGTGGTTTTATAGCTATTTCTTGAAATTTTGGCTGGTACCATGTAAGGGTGTGGAGGTTGAGTTAGATGACTGTGGAGGAGGTGAAGTCAAGGCACAGGACACAGGTGCATCCTGCATCAGGATCAGCCCTTGTGGGAGGGGCTTGAGGTCTGGGAAGGGGATGGTGGATGGGTTTGGTTATTTTTCCCAAAACTGTCCCCTATGCAGGCTGAGCTCACACAGAGCTGGGTGGTTTGGGGAGGTGAGAGCTGGGATAAGGTGTCAAGGTTTAGCTCAGTGCAGCATGGTGGGGCTGCACCCTGGATTTGCTTCTGTGTGCAGGGGTGGTGGCTTTCATCTAAATAAAAATTCCTGAATAGTTCAACATGTGTATTTTTGTTTGCATAGCAGATCACCTATTCCCAGTGCTGGCTCTCTAAAATCTTTCCTTCTGCACCTTCTGTCATTTCAGAGCAGGGAAGGCAGCACATGCACTACTTTGTCTTTTCTTTAGAGCACGTGAGGAAGGCAGAAGGGGACAGGAAAATCATCGCTACCTGTGGTGTGAACTTCTTGGTAGAAGAGCTTCCCTTTCTTTATTTCTTTTTTTTAATTTCCAGCAAAAAGTAAGCTATAAAATTGGTGCTGTTGAATGCTGACTTCAGCTGTAAATTTTCTTCCAGAAGGTAATTATTTTATTTTTAAAAAATGGTAGTTTTGTGTAAGTGAGCAATAACTCCTCCCAGAGGCCTGTTGTTAGCAGGATAAGAAGATGTGTAAGAAAATGAGGCAAACCAGACCCTGACCTGCTTCTTTTTATCTGGTTGCTGTCAACTCAACTGATCTTGATTGTCGACTTCTGCGTTCCTCAAGTTTACTTGTTTATCTGAGCAGAGGCCAAATCAAACAGCCACAAAATGTGCCTTTAATCTCCAGTGATAAAGAATACCTTGGAGAGGAAATTACATTGTAAGGCTGGGAGAAGAGGAATAACTGAAGAGAAATGCATGTGAAAGCATTGCTCTACTTTCCTTAGAAACAGTTTTTTCCCATCACATTTTTCTCCTGAGAGAAGAAAAATGGGGGAGGGAACGGGAGCTGTGGGGAATGGCAGGTTCCTGCTTGCTGTTTCGAAAGGAAATTACGAAATATTAATTACAAAGATAAAATTTGAGGGGAATTAAGGGTTGTTATTTTGAGACATTAGTTTCTTTCCTAAATACTTTGATGACACTGCTGTGATACTGCCTTTCTTTAATAAGAGTCTTTAACTTAATATGTGTTAATTATCTTACTATTTTCTGTTCTTTCTCCATATTTCAAGATCTTGGCTGGGAGTGAATTATTTTGAGTTTTTCTGGCCTGCCTGGGTCTCTGGATTTAGCCCTGATTGTCAGGCCTTTGAGGAAGGGATCATATTTCATTATGTGTGGACTATCTAGCCCAGAGGTTTCCCTTCTCCCAGTTGGAATTGCAGATGCCCATATGTTCGGAAGTATTCTGCTTTTTAAATAAAGATAATTGTGAATAAGTTTTCCCATGAGTTTGCTTCCCCTCCTTCAGCCAATGGGTTCTCTAAAACCTGGTTTGTGTTTTCTTATTTTCTGGTGCTCGTAAGTCCAACTTAATGTTGCTTAAAGTTTTACAAGGAAAACTGCCTTTGGGCTTAGACAGCGCATGGAAAACTTTAGTCCTTTGCAAAATTTGTTTCATAAAGCTATTTGCAACTGAAAAGGGGGATTAAATTGGAGATGCCATCTAGTCCTAATGCTCTCTGCTGTAACCTCTGCCTGCACACATATAATACCTTATATCTTTACCATAACCTCTAGCCTTACTGAGTGGCTTATCTCTGTGTGAAATTCCTGCTTAAATATTTTCAGTGAACAAGTTTAAATAAACTGATGGATAATTGCTTTCCCTCATTCCTTATAGCTTTTGGCACTTCTAGACTTTGCAGCGTTTTTATGAGGCGTTTTAGCCTCATGCTTTAAATTGGTAACCTGAGAATAAAGCTGGTATATACTTCATTTAAGTGAAATCAGAGAATTTTAATTAAGCCATTTCTTTGGCTGTGATGGGGACTGACAGAGATGCAGAGCACAGACAGCCATCGGTAAAGCCAATTATGCAGATCTTTGCTTTGCCAGTTTCTCCCTGTGCTGTACCTCACCCCACTGTTGATGCTGGTAGTGTATCCCCCAATTCTGACTTGTTTCTGGTCTTAGTATCAGTAAATTTTTCAGTGTTTTTGGTTTGTACAAACTAATTGATGTGTTAATCTGGTCTTTCGGGTTCACATGCAGCCTAGAAATCTGAGGAAAGCAGCTGTTCCCTAAAGAAAACCCTCATATTATGTTACCAAGTGCTGTGAACCAAAGCTGGTCTTGGAGACAGACCATAAAACACAGTTCTGGTGACTCTAATCCCTGGTTTAGGATGGGGTGGAAACTGGTTTCCTGTGCTGTACTGGGCAATACTTGCACTGGGGAGCTTATTTGATGGCTAAGAAGATAATTTGGTATTTCAAACCTGTTCAGCTGATTCTGGTTGATATTTCACTCTCCCTGGGAGTTTGGCACATGCAGCCAGAGCTGTATCACAGCCCCAAACTTCTGTGGGGGTCTGAAAGGAAAATGTTATCCCTCCCCTTGTTGCTTTTGAGTAATAAATACCCATAGTGACTTAAGTATTTCATCTCCTCTGACTCCTCAAACAGAATGAGTTACATGTTTAGTGGTGTTTTGTAGCCAGGAAAGGGAAAGAGACACACAGATTCCCTAATTTGTTGCCTTTGGTGTATTTTTGTTGAGTTTTTGGAGGGTTGGAAATGAATATGCAGTTGTCCTCTTTAATCTAGTTCTTGTGACACATTGCAGATTAAATACTGTAACTCAAAGCTTAATGTTGCCTGAACATGACAGTTTCAGCCATAAGAAATCAATCATCTTGCAATATAGCCTTGCAGCACATAAAGTGCCCCAGCAATTACATTCACATGCATTGCTTGGACTCAAATATTTTAAAAAGTTGCTATTTCTGTGCTCTGTTGAAAATGGAGGCATCAGAAAGGAGGAACTGGTTGCACCAGTACTTTGTGTTAACACAGAAAATGTATTAATACTTGATTAAGTACAGAGTCCTTCATGTCTGGCTTTGAGAAGTATGTTTGTTTGATCAGTGTATGTTCATTTTTTTAAACTGAAGCCAGGAGTGACAGGAGTGACACATGTAACTAAATCTAGGGAAATGTACAAGGAAACTCTTCATGAAGATAGTGAAAAGTCCTTTTCAAAGCAAAATTACTATGACCAGTAAGGGTGTAAAATTATGGTATTTAAGGTATTTGCACTCTGAATGGACTGCCCACACTGGACTTTGTAAATGATCTTTTTTTTTAATCCAGAGTTGTGAGAGTTGTCCATAAACAAGCAGGGAAATAGAAAAAATTCTCTTCTTACACAAGAGTAGTTGAAGATTGAGGACAAAGCCATGTGGAAAGCTGGTTCTCTCAATCTTGTAGCTCTTTTTTTGGTTTGTTTTGGTCAGTAAAAAGACCAAAGAGTGGATACTGTCTGAACTGGCATCATCAGTGAAGTTTCTGTGATGTCTTCTGAGGCAGAGGGAGGGTTGCAGTAAAAACCTGTGGCTGGGCTCTCATTTTACGCACTGAGAGAGGAACCACATCTACAACTTGAAAAGAAGAAATATAGAAAAGCTTTTTGTGTTCTAGTCCATGAATAAGTACAGGATTGAATTTGTACCTCAAGGTCTGTTTGGATCCATGTCTCTTGCCCTGTTGGTTTAAAAGGCAATTTTAAAGTATATGGGTTCAGATGGTGCCATTGCTTCTGTGCTTTCCTAAAGAAATTTCTCCTCTTGAGGGACTTAAAACTTAATAGCTTGAGCAAGTAAAAATTTTTGAACCAGACAGTTGTGGTTTTGTCCAAGTCTGAAATTGGCAGCTTGCAGCTTGATAAGCCCAAGTTCTGCAGAGCTGAAATCTTTGTGTCCCTCAACACCTTTTTGTCTGCCAAAGTCACTTTGACTCAACCTTTTTTATTTTAGGAAGTAGTCATTGCATCCTGCTGTTTTTAATCAGCCTAATTGGTAAAAAAAGAAAATTAAAGAAAAGCTGGGACATGTACCATTCAATCTGCTGATCACAATTGTGGTGTATGGTTTGATGTAGGTATTTAGGTGTTGTTGCTGGTTATCTCTGCAGTAGCTCTTTTAATGTTAAGAAAGAGGGGGTTTTCATTTGATTGTAAGCCTTTCCAAACCAACCAAAAATGTCATTACACCCCAGTTTCTCTGCCTGGTGGTGACTGGGACTGAATTAGGCTGTCATGGCAGGCTAAAACCCTGGCATTTGGCAGAACTTAAAAAGGGGGCAAATGTCCAGCTCAGTGCTGGTGGCAAAGACCTGGGCTGTAATCAGGGCCATGAAACACTTCTCTTACTCACTTAGCTGGATGCTTGCCATTAAAAATATTTTGGTGTGATACGTGCTGAATTCTGACATGTGGGCAGTGGCATTGGTGCCCTCAGTCACAGAGGCTCAGGGTTGCTTGGGAGCCACAAGCAGTGGTGTCAGGCTGCATTTACATCTCTTTAATCAGATTGGGTGTTGTAAAACCAATTTGGGCAACCAGAAGAGCTCAAGTTCCCAAGAGGGTCCCTGAGGAGGTTCTTCTTGGCCAACTCAGTCGGCTTAAATACATTGCATTTTGCTCTTGTCGTTACCAGGACAGCCTAATTACTGCGTTGGTGACAGCCAAAGCCTGCTGCAAGAAACAGCAGATGCCAAACCCAGCCTGAGCTGCTGGGCTGAGTGTGGCTCTCTCACCAAAGTGGCTTGGCCAGAAAGGATAAAACCAGGTGGCTAACAACCCTACCAGGTCTGTGCTTAGAGACTGCCTTTGAGACAGTGAATGGTCCATCCCTGGAAATATTCAAGGCCAGGTTGGACTAGGGTCTGAACAACTTGATCTAGTGGAAGATGTCCCTGCCCATGGCAGGGGGTTGGACTAGAAGACCTTTAATTGTCCCTTCCAACCCAAACCATTCTGTGATTCCATCTCCAGCTCATGCCTTGGCAACACTGGTCAGGGCTTTTTGATGACAAATGACTTCCACAGAGGTAATTGGCACTGTGCTTGCACAGGTTTTGTTGAGTGGAAGATTTCTTGTCCTGTGCTCATGGGGACAAGTGTGGTCTCTGTGTGGCTCATGAGGCACAGGTGATGCTCATAGTACACCAGTAATGTGTTTGCAGGGCACTGACAGCATTTTTCCATTGCTTTAGCAGATACACTTATAAAAGACAGACCTGCTTTTGAACATTCATGTTTCCATCCTGCAGAGACCTCCCCTCCACAGTCAGACAGTCACTGCTGTAGCCATGCTGCTGCTTGTACCACCAGCTCTTCCCTCAAGTTGCCAAATATCCCGAGTCCAAAGTGATTTTTCTTTGCAACCTCAGTGTTTTGGTGTAGAACAGTCGATGTGATGTTGAATGATCTGTGCTCTGGGTGGCCATAAAGTGCTGTTTCTGTTCTGTCAGAGCAGTGCAATAACACATCCTATAAAGCAGGGAAAGAAGGTGCGAGAAATGCAGCTCTGTCAGCTGTAATGCTGAACGAAAGGCTGGAGTGGTTTTGGATCCAGGTTATCAAATAACTGGCAAGCCAGTAGAGCTGCTCTATTTTTGCTGCTGGAAGTTCTTCTGGAACATCGTGGAATTGCTGAAAAAAGTGTCAGGGATGAGCAAATTTCCCAGGTGATGGGGGGGGGGGGTAGCAAGGAAATTCTTGAGGAGAAGGAGGATGTTGGGAAGGGGTGATTCCACAAATTTTTGTGGGTTTTTTGGTTTGATTGGTTGGATTTTTAAAGAAGGTAAGCAGAACAAAAGCCTGTGGGTTTCAAAGATGTTGCAATCTCTGTGTAGTACAGTGTTTTAAGCTATGATAAAGCTTTGTGCTGCAATAGTAAATGTAGATTCAAGCAAAGGCATTCCTCTGCCACACACAAGATGGGCTTTAGTGCATGTTGGCCAGGAGAGTGGCTGAGCTCTGCAGAGTGAGTTGGAGAGAGGAGAACAAATGGCTATGGGGGAGAATTAATAGCAGTTGTTTACAGCTTGCATCTGAGCTCTCAAGCTGGAAGATCAGCTTTCCTTGGAGGAAGATGATGCTTGCTGCTGGCATCCCTTTTCAAGCCTGAGGACAAGTCAGAGGGCTGATGAGATATTTGGACTTTTATTATTATTATTTTTAACTCAGTGTAGGTGGGTGATAGGAGGCAATTGGTGTCCCTGGTATCTCTGCCCCTCATGGCACTCTGCTTCCTGGGAGACCAGCTGCATGGCTCAGGACAGCTACTAGCAGACTTTGTGATTTAGAGTAAACCATCCAAAAAATTAAAGGGTAAACCCAATGGCACACGGTGTTCTCAAAGGGTGTAACTTAAAACTTTTCCAAAAAGAGTAGCTCTTACTCTTGGACTACAAGAGCTGTCTTGGAATATGGAGAGCTCATAAAAATTAGGAAAACCCCTGGACTTCCAGAACTGCGGAAATGTGTTCCTGATAAAAACCTGGCTTTGTGCTGCCTGGTATCTGTGTGGAAGCTCCTCTTGTATTTGATGGATTCGTGATGGATAGCATCCTTCACAGTGGCTTTGCTGTTGTTTAAAATATGACAATTGGAACCATTGAAGATAGAATGCAGTGTCTCATTTCCAAATTCACTGTCAGTGGGCTGGGACAAGTGTGAAACTACCAGTCTTGCAGAGAAGTGATTCCCACTATCCCTTTTCCACTTGCTACAGGAGAATGATAAGTGTTACTTAATCACTGAAGAAGTAGCTTAATAAAAAGGGTAAATATCACTGTTTGTAATGTGATGGCTGGGTGCAGCTCACAAAAGAGGGCATGGACTCGCCTCTTTCTTTATGCTTGGCTGTGGGGTGTAGCTGGGTCAGCCCAAGGCATTTTCAGACCCTTTTGCAGGTGCTCTTGGACTTTGGAGCAGCTTGGTGCTGTGAGCAGTATGAAGATGTGGGGGGGATGTTTGCTGTTCCCATGTCATGGGAGGACAAAATGTGGTCAGAAAAAGTTTTCCTTGTGCACTTAGAGTGATTGGAAAAATACCTCCAAGTAACAGGAGTCCTAAAGTGGTTCATTCTTGCCCTTTCCTAAAAAGAGTGGAAAAAAGATGAGAGCAGATGCTGGAGCAGCGAGTAAGGAGGATTAAGGTATGTGTGGGTGTTTTGGTGTTTATTGTCTTTTCTTCAGCAGCTGCTGGTTCTTCAGGCTGTTTTATATCCATGCATGAGACTTGGTTTACTAGTGCTTTTAATTAGGAGATACCTCTAAGCTGAGTTGCCTCTCTTAGTTTACAGGGATTTCGGAAGTCCATCCAGTTATGTAAACTGAAAATGTCCTTGCTCTCATGAAACGCTGCGGCTTTCCTGGAAGTTTGCAGTTCTCATTGATAAATTTTGTATGGGACATTGAGGTAGGAGGAGCCTACATAGTCTTTATTTAATGCTTGCTCAGGCTGGGGACAAACTAAGCCAACTCAGCAAATTCTGTTCTCCAGCTTTGGGCAGGCACGGCCGAGCTGGCTGTTTGTAGGCATGTGGTGGTGATTGGATTGTGGGGATCTGTTTTGATCTTGGCTACAGTTAAAAAATGCCCTATTTTAAAGCTCTGGTCTCTTAGAGCTCTGTGTGTTCCAGGTCTTTATGGGGAGGAAAGACAAGGAGGAGCATCCTGCTCAGATTTGGTGTGTAGGAAGCCTTCCAAGGAGACCATCTCCGAGGCTTCTGCCAGATTCAAGTTTTATGTGTTTATTTTTCTGCAGATGTGTTTACACATGCGAATGCATGTGTACAGATGTATGGGGTCATGCATGAAGGCACCTCAGCCAAGAGTGCAAGGGAGAACCTCCAGTCTGGGTTCACAGTGCAGCAAATTGATGAAAAATAAGCTGCCAACAAAAGGTCCCTCTGTCCATGGCAGTGCACTTTAGCGTTGGGGGTCTCTTCATTGATCTTCACCCAGGTGGAGATCAATGACAGGGAGAAAGGGCCTTTCCTGGAGAAATCCTGCTCCTAGGTCTGTTGAGACACATCATGAAACCTCTCTGTAACACATTTCCCCAGGCAACATGAACCAGATCTACTCATATTGCAAGCAAAGGGTTTTTGACCCTGTGCTGGCTCTTGTCCCTCTACCATCTCTTCCCCTTTGTTGGCATGAACTGTTAGGGATTCGGTCCCGCTTTGGTCTCTCAATTTGTCCACAGTAGTCTCTCTTGTGGCTCTATTCTGGCTCACCCTGCAGTCATACTGGCAATGGGCCAGCACAGGGTTGGATGGGGCTGGAGTTGGGAGCGAGCTGCAAAGCCTCTTCCAAGGATGGTGCTGGATTAAACCCCTCTCACGATGGTGGCAGTAGGTTAAATAATGTGTTGAAACATCTACGGGGGAAGAAACTGAGACTACTGCATGTCCAAGGACTTGTGCCTGGCATTAAACATCATTCCTGATGAGCTGTATGCAGCTTTTTTGTTCACATTTTGTTACTGCAGAAATTGTAAATATTTATAAACTATGACTTGGGAAGACGTGTTTGCCAGCACAATGTGCAACTTAAAACTTCATTAAGCTGATTGGGATGGTTTTAATCCAAAGCACTGTTACTGGGGTATTTTTCTCCTCGAGTTTGTGTACATTAGTGTAAAATTCTGGGAAAAGCCTCTCTGCACAAGGGTGAGAGGATGCTATAAATTTACTGGCAACTCACATCTGGTTTTGACCTGGTCCCCTGTCTGTCGAACTGGTGGAAGATCTTCCAATTACTTGTAAATCTTATCTCCTTAAGTTGCTTTTCCTCTGGTCTTTAAATTTTTGGGTCTGTGCCAAACCCAGCTAGGGCAAGGATACATCCCGCTTCCCCCCGTCTCCTTTGCCACTGAAGGATTATGTGTGGGTTGAGGTTACAGAAGTTGCAGAGTCAAAGACCTCAGCCCTTTCTGGAGGACCCTGTGCTTGGGTGCCCCCTTTTCCCCCCTTCTATTTTGTGAGGGAGGTGTCTTCTCTTGTCCTTATTGATTTGCCTGCAAAGCAAGAGGGTCATTTCTTTTTTGGGCGCTGCGAGAGCCAAGGTGGAAGAGGGGCTCTTGCAGTGGGGAGCAGTAGGGATGAAATGGGTGTTCTCCCAAGTTCTGTCAAATCTGAGCTCTTGGCTGCTGGGCTGTGGCTTGGTGGACCTTGTGCCCTCTCACCAGTGCTGGCATAGGGGAGGGGGGTCCTGCTACAGCCCACGGAGAGCAGCAGCACTGCTGGGCACTGCTCTGCCCAGGTGTGTATTGGTGTCTCCCCATCTCGCCCCTCATCTGCAGTGGTTTTCCAATGTGAAATGCAGAGTGGTCGCTGTGCCACTGGGCAGGCAGGACTTTGGTGTGGGCAATATCAGAGCCAAACACAATTAGGTTGTATCTCGTGGTGCTGCTGTCCTGCCACCCCATGTTTCTGGCTGGAGGGGAGCTTGTCCTTTCTTGCAGCTCTGTTCTAGATCATCTGAGCCTTGAGGCTGGTCTGTTTAGCTCTGTTTTTTCCTTCCACACTTCTACAAGGATTGGTCTTTCTTATTTGTATTCTGATGAAAACAAACCAGAAAATTCCCATATGCTAAATACGCTTTCAGCCACCTCTGGCTTAGCTGAGGAAGCCTGTGCTTGGGCAAAGTTTTGCAGAGGCAAGCAACTGCTTTGTTTTATGAAATCTGCATTTAAAGGTTCTGTGTGCCATTTGGTCACCAGCTGACTTAGCTTGAAAACCAAAGGCCTTCTTTGACTTCATAAGCTTTCAACTCATGTGTGGCACCTACAGAGACTGACTTAGCAAAGAGAAGTTTGAAATAATAATTTCATTGTAAGAATAAGGGTATGAGTCACATAGGATTAAACACATGGGTAGAATGTCATCTTTTCAACTACATGGATTATTTGGAAGCTGATGGATGATTTTTCATAACATGCTCATATTCTTTTATAGGCAAAAAAAGTGGAAAGTTATTGCCCTGTTGATTAAAATACCAGGCATCTACTGTATTGAACTTGAAACTAATTCATTTTGATTAAATTGCCTTTCCTTTAACATGCCACGAGAAAGACATCCAAAATCATATTTGAGGTATGAGGAAAGAAAAGAAAAGGTGATGTTTAGATCTGCAAGAGATGAATCACCTGGTTTCACATTTTGTTTTGCCATTACTTGCTTATATCAAATCAAACTTGCAATTGTCACAAAGATTTGCAAAGCAAGTTATGGTCATGCTGTCCCAGGGATAACAGGGAGCCCTCAATTCCCAATCCCAGGCTGGAAGAGGCTGTGCCTTTTGAGTGAATGGTGGTTGCTCAAAACAGGAGTTATGAAGAAGTGAGGCAGCATCTGCCTGCCCTGTACAGTAGTTGTGGCTGGGGGAGGCGTGAGAGCGCAGGGCTCTGGTTTCTTTTTGCTGAACACTGATACCTGTTGTTCATGTGAATGAATTCCTACCTTCCAGCTGATATTTTTTAATGCCTATTTCTTATGTATTTTTGTCAACTGGGAGACATCAAAGCCGTTCTACCCAGGAAAAGCAGGAGAGATAGGGAATAGCAATTGTTTCAAATTAGGTCTTAATGAGGTGCAGATGTTGAGCTGTGCTTGCTAGAATTTCTTTGAAACTACAGATGGTCTGGTAGTTCAGGGGTAAGAGAGGGGCTGGGAGGTTTTTTGGTTTCATTTTCCCTCCTGTGCCATTTTCATGACATGTTAGATTAGGGCTGAATGTAAATGAAGAGCTAATACCCTGCTTGGGTCCCTGGTCTTGCAAAAGTCGTGTGTGTGTGTAATTTTGTTAGTCGAGCAGATTTTGTTAAGCAGCTTGGGCTTATGTATAATACATCTTTCTGCTTTCCATTGGCATTCTGTACTGCTGAGGGTTGGAGGTGAATGGCAGAGCACAGAGGGGCTCTGAAATATGCAGAGACATCCCAACTGTCTAGAAATGCTTTGGACCTTTTCTGCTCTAAAATGTATGACTGTATTTTAACAGAGCCAGTGTAAAGGATGTTTAAAATGCATATGGCTTTCTCTGCTCTGTTAAACTTAGTAAAATGTAAAATCTGCCTTCTCCAACTAGTTCTTATATTTTACTGCTCTCTGGGGTGAATCTCAATAAATAACTGGGAACCAGATCAAAGGCCTATCTTTAAGACTGTTTATAATTGCTCATGTTCTCTAGAAGAGATGATTGTGCTCATTGAAGGACAGGGTTTGGTCTGAACAAAATGTGCATGATACATGTAAGGCCTGCTTTAAAATACGTCATGTTTTGGTGGCTTTTTTTCTCATCCCAAAGGTGCTGAACCTCAGAGCTTGGCTGAACTCAGTGGGATTTTCAGGCATTTAGCACATTTGGAAGCCACACTTATCCATGGTTATTGAGCTAAGTATGAAGCCATGAGGAGTGTTTTGAAGCTGCTTTAACCCTTGGTGAATAGAGGGATGTGGTTGCTGGTGTCTGTCTCCTGCCCTGCTGGGTGCTCCCAGCAGATTTGTCTCCTCTGGTTACACTGCTGAGCCCCAAAGCTCCCACTGCCTGCTGTGAAAGAGGGATTTCCCCCCAAAGGAGGGGAATGTTCACAGTGTTTGTGCTGTAACACCTTGTGCGGCCCCGTATCTCCACAGTGAATTTCTCCAGTGTTGTTTGCACATTTGGCATTAGTCCTCCTGCTAATTAATGTGAAACAAAGCCCTTGCAGTCCCTTTGATGTGGTCTTCTGCCTTTCTTCCTCCTTCATGTAATGTTAAGCCTTTTAATTCTTGATGGATAAATGCACTATCTGTGGCTGTAAAAGCACTAGCATAATTAAACCTTCAGTAATAGGGCTCCACTTTGTTAGCTCAAAATCGGAGCTGTGAAATAACAAGAGAACTTCACCATCTCTGAGCCTTCTCCCTGTTCAGCAGGGGTCAGAGAAGGTGTGGTGTGGCTCATTGGCTGCCCAGACCCTCCCTGCAATGCAAAATTGCATTTCTGGTAGTGGGTTAAAGGTGTTGGACCTGGACAGGGAATGGGTGCAATTGCGTGAACAAAATGTTTGGAGGAAAGAAATGTGATTTTGTGTTGGTGCAGATATTGAGGCACCTAAAGTCATCCCACATTGGATGATCATATTCAGCCCACACATTGGAAGATCTCTAACCAGATAAGGAAGGAGGTTCTGCATCATCATACAGGCTTTGCTGAGTTTGGCTGGCTCCAAGACAAACTTTTTGATCCAGTTTGTAGAATCACAGAATAGTCTGGGTTGGGAGGGACCTTAAAAGATCATCTTGTTCCACCCCCTCCATGGGTGGGGACACCTTCCACTACTTCAGGTTGCTCCAAACCCCATCCAATCTGGTCTTGAACACTTCTAGGAATCTGGAACACTTTCAGTCAGCCACAGCTTCTCTGGGCAGCCTGTGCCAGGGCTTCCCCACCCTCAGAGAAAAGAATTTCTTTCTCAGGTCCAATCTAATTCTGCCCTCTGTCAGTGTGAGGCCATTCCCCCTTGTCCTGTCACTCCATGCTCTTGTCAGAAGTCCTTCTCCAGCTCTCATGTTGTAGCATTTATGTTGGTGCAAAGGTGACTTTAGGGAAATACAAGTCTAAGCAGTCATGTGTACTCTTGAGTTTTTAATTTGTCTTCAGCTGGTGTTAGCAATTTTTCACTAGATGAAGTTCATGTGAGCTGCAGTCTTGCATGGCTCCTCTTTTGAGGGAAGGCAGTAGGGAATATCTGATCTCTGAAGAAGTGGTGTCGTCTTCAAATGAAGGTCAGCGTGTCCTTGGGATGTTGGGGAGGAGTGTGCATTGTCCCACGTTGTGCAGAGGAAGAGTTGTAAGAATTCTCTGTCCCCACCAGTGGGTGCTCAGGGATGGAGCTGTGGGGCCATCTGAGGCACTGGGCGTGTGATGCAGATGTCTGGTGGCTGCTTAGTCAAGGTTGGTCTGGATTTCTGGAAGAAAAGAGCTCCAGATGCATTGTAGTTTGCAGTGGCCATCTGTTGACCAGCAAGTCAGTAGTTAAGCATTTCATAGTTATCACCTCTTTCCCTTTGTGAGATTTTTGTGTAGGTTTATGTGATTGCAAAGGAGCAGCATGGTTGTAATCTCAGCTGTGGATAACAGATGCTGAACACTCCCAGATTACAGATTAGAATTTTTTTCAAGGCCAGAAAGAATTATTAGGGTTGTTAAATCTGTGTTTGATACCTCCTAGTGCAGGATTTCTTCCAGAAACAAGATTAAAATGTCTCATTTTGGAGAGGTATCTAATCTCCCCTGTAAGGCTCCAAGCACTGGCAAGTCATCCATCACAGACCAAAACAGTCAAGCAGTGATGGGCCGGCAGCAGAGACTTCAGATTTGGGTTTGGAGCAGCACCCAGTCTTCACATTCTTGCTTAGAGCTTATCTGGCAAACCCAGATTGCTGGAGCCTGTGGATTCGGGGGGGAGCTGAAGTGAAGTCTTCTTCCTTGCACAAAAGCTGCTTTGTCATTTTCTGTGTGTATTTGAGTACAGAGTAGAGCAACATACCTGGGATTTTGGGAAGGATTGAGTGCAGGTGCTGATGTTTTACACCACGTGTCAAAGCTCTGCTTGATCCATCTCTTTCCCATGTGCACATCCCAAATAATGGTGAAAGCACAACGAGGAACAAAATGTGCCTGGAAGCATCTATTTTGTCCTTTCTTTTGGATTTAATCTATGCCAGAGGCACATAGGCTTAAATTTTCCCACTTTCTCCATTAATCCATTTGTTACTCTTGAGGAGCTGTGATGAAGAAGCAGCTTGTACTGAACTGAGTGTACAATTGTCCCAGCTCGTGTCAGCAGCTGCTTTTGAATTTCCTGAGTGAGAAGTGAGAAACTGTGGTGACACAACAACCTGTCACCACCACAGAATGTCACTGTGCCTATGGGAGAGTAGTTTGGTGAGGGAGGGAGATCTAAAATGAGAAGAGGGCATAAATTCAACAAGCTCGACTTAATGTTTTTCATTGGAAAGTTCAATTTGCTCATGGAGAAATAGAGCAGTTCAAAGGGGAAAGGCTGCATTGTTCATTGACAGATAAACTGCATCTGTGCTGTCTGCTACTTTTTAAGTATTGAGTATTTTATAGGGATTTGAAAGATACCTGGTTGCAAATGGTAAACTTCAGCCTCAAGTGGGACATGAGTGGCTGTTGTTTGAGGACAAGGAGGGCTTAGATGGTCTGGAGCTGTATTTGAAAGGTGGGAATATTGACAGGTTATATAGACAGTGCAGTGATGGAAGTTGAAATGTCTACTGACAAGGCTGAGCAAGATTAGAAAAATCAGGTGCTGGTAAAATACAATCATTATGTAGACATTAACTGTTAATGAGGTGTTTTCTGACTGGTGAAAAGCTGGAGAAAGAGGTTTAGTGACACAGGAATCTTTCTTCTCTGCTCTTTGCACAAAGAACTTTTCTTCATAGGAATTTCTGTCATTAGGAGCTGACTTTGGGTTGAGTTTCCCTTTTCTATAAAGTTCTCTGAACCTTTTGTAAGTGACTACTAATGATTTCTTTTTTTTTTTTTTTTGCTTTTGTTTCAAATAAATCTTTGCTGCAGTGGCCTTTAGAGCCTTTTCTCAATCTTGCTGGCTGACAGCAGCCCCGTGTCTCAGTCTCTTGTTTAGGTTTCTGCTTACTTTGTTCCAGGCATTGGCATGCTGGCATGGAAAATGGTCAAATTTCCAAAAATGCAAAAATCCTGACTATCTTATATTGTGGTGATGCCTATATAACTTGGGTCAAAGTTACAACATGCTTATATAGCTTGAGTTATATGATACCAATATAACCTGAATCATAACTTTCTTTGCCTATATAACCTGAATCAAACTCTTTATACAATGTAATAGCTAGTATATGGTTAACTAGTTGCTCAATGCTTCAATAAATGGAAACTCACCGGGTGAATAGTTTCAAAAGTAGACAAGTATAGCTGTATTGGGAAGCAGCAGGATGTACTAATGAGAAATTGGCAAATGTAAAGCCAATTAACCACAAAATGAATACTTTAGACTGGTTAGATCCAGGAAGACCAAGGAACACCATAACTACACATGCTCCAAAGACAAAGCTGAGAAGTTCAGATGTGAGGAAGACCTTGAGCCTTCATCACAGAAGACCCCCAAGACCACCTAAATTGGGGAAGCACAAGCACAGTATAGAAGAACTATTTATAACCATGAGATAACATCATGTGAATTAGTTCTGGTGCATATATGATAATGTTATAATGGCATAGCAATATTAAGCAACACTTACTGTATACATAAACCACAGCACTTGACAAGGGGGGAAAATCTCCCTCACCTCCAGCGCTGCAATAAACAAATACCTGCTCTATAGACACCAGTCTATGGGGTTTTATTTCTAGCCTATCTTTTTGGGCATCAGTGGCAAGAGAAATATTCAAGTCATGAGTGGCTGCTTCATTCCCTTGCCATCCTGGGAATAGAGAGTGTGTTGGCTCCAGAAAGGGTGTTCTGAGATGCAGGTCAGCACTGGGACTGTGAGAGGTCAGCCCTCAGATGGTGCACTGGTGGCGTGAGCCCGGACAGCCCATTGTGAAAGAGCTTCACACTGGTGGCTGGTGGGGAGGCCCTGTCTGAGCCTCACAGATTGCAGGGCCTGGCTGGGGATGGATTCATTGTTGTGTTTGCTTTCAAATGCAATTGGGAAGGGTTGTCTTTGCTACCTACAGACATTCCTGGAGCAGGAGTGCCAGCAGAACCCATGGCTTGCTTTCTCTCCATCACTACTCAGCTCTGGTCTGAGAAGGAACTTTGGGAGAAACAAGGTGTGTTTGATTCAGTCTTGGTGATCTGAGCTCGTGCATAGCCTGGGCTTGGAGTTACACAGAGAGGGAAGATGTGCTGTTCTCAAAACACAGCAAGCAAGGATTCTGTACAGCAGAAGGCTTTCTTAAAAAGTCAATGTGGATGGCATGGATTTCTCTGGCCGTGTTACTGGTGGAGTGGCAGCAAACTCAGTAAAACCTGGAGAAGCCACACACAAGGAAAAGATCTCACTCATCGTTATCAGCTCTGGTGGGTTGACAGACTTGTCCTTGCTTGTTACAGTGGGGATACTGTAACACCTATATCAAACCAGGAGTCCCGTGGAAAACAAATATATATAGACAGATTCTTGGTAGATGTTTCAGAGATGTTTATTTCCCCAGCCGCATGGCCGGGCTCTGCTGAGGAACTCTTACAGTCAGCACCCGAGCTCCTTTTTCCCGCGCAGGGGAACACAAACCAACCCATGGGGAACGAGGCTGACCAGGGCCAGGGAAACCCCGTGTGTCTGTGCCCTCAGGGCCCCTCTTCCAGGGCTGCATGGCGGGGGGAGGGACCCTGACATTTCACCCGTTTTATTTTAATAAAAGGAGAATGAAGACAACTGGATAACCATAACAAGAACAGTTTCAAAACAAAACAAGCCACCCTCCTGAGTCTTTAAATGTCCGAACAGATTCTGTGGAACATCCTACAGCTGACAGAAGGGAGACAGAACTCTCTGAGCATGCTTTGTGGGGAAACTGAGGCAGGAGAGGGTTCAATCTCTTCCTTCCCCCTTTTCATCCCCGCATCGGAGAGGAATTGCAGGGAAATGGAATTGTATAAGGAAGCCATGGGGTGAAAAACGGATTAGGAATAAACTGGGGATAGGGTAAACTTAGGAAAGGGTTCATATTGGGTATAGGGTAAAAGGGGAAATTAGGCTGTGGGTAGGGAAATTGCTGGAATGGATATTGTTTATAATTTTGTCCATAACGGCTGCCTTTGACGGGAATACCTCCAGGCCCAGTAACATTCGCTGCTTGTAAACCCTTCTTTCCTTGCACTATATCAAATTGAACAACTTCCCCATCCCCTACACTTTGCAGGTAATTTTTAGGGTTATTCCTTTTAATGGCAGTTCTATGGATGAATAAATCTTCCCCTGTATCATCTCATGTTATAAATCCATAGTTGTTTTTTACATTGTACCATTTCACAGTTCCTGTGATTTTCGTTGCTAGAACGTCTCCCATCACGTGCTTGCGTGTCTGTCGTGGGTGCCGGTCCCGCGTGGCCGCCGCCTTGCGGACTCCGACGTCTCGGCCGGACCCCCGCATTGCGGCTGCTCTGCGCTCTCCGAGTGGCGCTGCTCCGGCGCGTCTCTGGGCTCTGCGCGGCCCCGCTCCGGCTCGGCGCTGCGCTGCGCGGCTTCTCGTGTCGCTGTGGAAACCGCCGCTTCTCCCTGCATAGGGCTCTCTGAGCCGTATGCACAGAGCGGGCTTCCACGCCAACCCCCGGTTCCTGGCTGCTCGTGGCCCACGGCACCCATGGCGCCTGCGGCGTCGCTCCCTCACTCGCGGTCGAGTGGCTGGGGACCCCAAGACAGGGATGGGGTCCGCGATAAGGCGCGCGCTCCCGAGGGGGCCGGGCGCATCCAGCGCAGGCACCTCCGCTGGCACAGCTGCAGTCATACACTCCTGGGGTGGCCGCCACGCGGTCTCGGCCACGGGAGAAGTATGATCTTCTGCTTTAGGGGTAATGGGACCGTACAGATGCTCCTGAAGAGCGTCAGTGACTATAAAGGATCCAGAGAGAGCTTCTATTGCTCGTCCATCCCTTAGCTTATCGCAGATCTCGTTCCAGAAACACTCCTGACAAGATCCAGGAGGTTTGATATCAAAAAGTAAGTCTCGAGAAATATAGGGGAACCCTTTGAAAAGCCAGATAAAAAAGTGTTCAAGATCTCCTGGTTCCAATACTTTTTTGTTTTGTTGTTCAAGGATTCCTTTTACTTCTAGATACATTTTTTTCTGTGGCTCAGAGAGCCCCATTTCCCACAATTCTTCCATTGTCCAGATATGGAATAGCGAAACAAAACCAAGAAGAGGAATCCAAAGTTTCCAGGGTTTACTCACATGAATCAGTCGCTTAGGGATTGGGAATCGTTCTGCCCTCAATTCTCCACCATATGTTACAGTGGGGATACTGTAACACCTATATCAAACCAGGAGTCCCGTGGAAAACAAATATATATAGACAGATTCTTGCTAGATGTTTCAGAGATGTTTATTTCCCCAGCCGCATGGCCGGGCTCTGCCGAGGAACTCTTACAGTCAGGACCCGAGCTCCTTTTTCCGGCGCAGGGGAACACAAACCAACCAATGGGGAACGAGGCTGAGCAGGGGCAGGGAAACCCCCGTGCCTCCCTCAGGGCTCCCGGGGCTACATGGCGGGGGAGGGACCCCGACACTTGCTGACCCTGATGTCTTAAGGGGCTAATCACAAAATCAATTGCCGAGTGAAAACAAGCAGTTAACTTGGAAAGGACGAGACAAGACTCTCATCAAAGTCCCACAGGGTGTCAGAACTGGAAGTGCCTCGTTTCATGTCAGCATCATCAGCCAGGCACTGTTTCTTGGCCTGTTGCTGGTTATTAAGCTGACTACAACCTACTCAATGGCTGGTTGGCAGCCTGGGGCTTGCATGACACCCCAGAATTGTTTTTGGTAATTCAAATAATTAACATTTTATTGCAAAATAAACAAACAAAACCCTGAACCAAAATGCCAGGAGTTTTAAGGATTTTCTCTTTTTTAGGTTTTTTGTAAGGCTTACATGCTAGAAACTAAATCAGGTTGGAGCTTTACCTTTGTTTTGCATAGTGAATATAACCCATTTGCATTTTCTTCTGAAACTCTGCAATTCCAATATGTGGTGAGGATGAGTTTGTAAGCTTTAAATGAAATAAATGTCTTGTCTAGGATAACACAGTGACCAGGAAGCTGATACGGTGCTTAATGTATCTGTGTCTGCAGTGGGTTGGGAGTTGTCAGGGGTCTGTCTCTGCTGCTGAAAGAGGTTCTGTGTCCTCAAGGGTAGCACTGTCCATGCATGTAGCACCATGCAGTTGTTCCCTAAGACTCTTTGCTGTCCTTCTCCCTCGTGGTCCCTTTACATATCACAGCTCTCTGTGTCTGTAGTGCTGGAGGAAGCCAACCCCTTTAGCTCTCCAGCCCTCTCTGCCTCCAGGGTGCAGCCCTGTGGTCACTGGCCCTTTCTCTCTTGGGCTCAGCCCTGCTTTGAAGGCTCACCAGCATGGGACAAGTCAGCATTCTGTGTGGGGAGTTTGGGCAGGTCGGGTGCTGCAGGGCAGAGAAACAGCAACAAGAAATTCTTGTCCTAGTTTTAATCTCCATGCCAAGGATGGAAAAATTATGTTCCCTTTTGCCTTCAAGTAAAGATTCCTGTCTCTTCTTCAGCTAGGGTGAGTTTGGCAGTTGTGTGGCATTTCCTGTCCTTGCCTGTGTTTTGGGTTAAAGGATGGAAACTGTTACGATTTTGATGTGACCTACAGAAAAATGGTCTGATCTGTGGGGTGGATATGTGAGTGTTCTGCTGCAAAGGAAGCTCTTTATAGCATTTTGTGGTGACTGCCCATCTTCACCTGGAGGAGGCTGGTGGTTTAGGGCACATATGTGAAATTGGATGTTCAGGCTCCATCTCCCAAAGGGAATTGTTAAACTTAACCTTATTTCCCCAGCAGCTCTGTTCCACAGGTCAGGTCTGTTCACAGCTCTGGATGAAGTGATGTTCTGATCATGTCTTGCATTTCATGGTGCTGCAGTGCTAAGGAAGTGTGCTTTATATGCTTTTTCCTGGAGGTAATTTTTAAACTAATAGAAAAAAAATCTAGTTTTTCTACTGAATAGAAGGTAAGGAATGGGCGGTATGTTCCTAGTGCCTCCTATTTAACTGGAGAACATGGATCAGAATCTTTTCTGCTGTCCTGTGACACCTTCCCTCCTTTCCCTTGGTATTCCCCTGTGCTGCCAAACCATACCTCTTTCCACCAGCACCTGGAGAGTGATAGTCGTGGCTCTGACTGATTTCCCAAGCTCAGTCTTTCCCATGACAGGAACTGGTGGGTGATTTCTCCCTATCCTTATCTCCACCCACAGCCTTTAGCTGTATCTTGTCCAGCTGAGTAATGGAGCAGCTTTGGTGGGCACCCTGAAACCAGCCAGGGTCAACCCACCACACAGAGACACAATGCACAAGGGTTGTAGGGCAGAATTCATATTTATTATGTATTAAATGACTATTTGTATACTTGTATTTGAATTTTAACTTGTCAAAGAAGGACTTTGATTTTCAGCCATAGAATTGGTAATCACAGAATCTTAAATTCATGGGCTTTCACCATGGTTCAAGTGTATCTTTGAAATGTTTTCAAATTGTTCAGCCCCTGTTGCATTCAGGTCCTCCTTTTCCCAACCTTGCCCATGGGGATGGGAATCTTCTCTGGTGGAAAGTAAGATTTTTATGCAATGCCCTACTTCCAGGAACTGCTGTCTGTGGGGAAAATGCCCATTCTAGAATAAGATTTTGAAAAGCAACAGCGATTGCTAATGTTGATAAAACTAAAACACTGTTAGTGTTTGGCTGGGACTGCACAGCTTCTTGTTAGTGGTGACGCCTTTGAGTTGGTCCCCTGGTGCTGCCAGTGCTGAGCAGACAAGACATCGGGGTGGTGGTGTGGCACCAGATGGGACAAGCACGAGGGATGACTTTCCCCATGCTTTGTGCTCATAAAACAAAACAAAACAAAAAAAAAACATAAAACCCCTTTACAGCTTGCTTTGACAGTGTTTAAAGAACTGGGGCTGGAGTGCTTTGTAGCACCGCAAATACCAGAGATAATGGGGATGTGTGTTTTCCTTTCTTAACTGTAACAGTTCTTGTGCCTTTCCAGGACAGCAGGAATCCCCTGTAAAGCTGCCTCCTGTGCTTATGGGGCTTTCACTTGCAGTGGTACGTGTCAGCTGGAAGGGAGGGTCTTTGAGTAGTCTCCTAATGAACAGGAGAGGGGGAAAAAAATGTGCACAGCTATCCCATACCCTTTTTGATGGGGAGAGGAAGTGGGACAAGGATTTTACACGTTGCTTCATGTCCTTTGTTAGTGCATTGCTGATGCTGCCTCTGGGAGTTTTGTTGTTTCCCTGTTCAGTTTTGCACAAGAATTGACAGACACCATCTCAAAGACCCTCAGATATATTTTTTTTTAATTCCCCCCCCCCACCTATGAAGCCACTTCCCAGGGAGCCTGAGCCATGTGCTGGGGGTTCCCAGGCAGCATGAAGAGGCAGACCCAGCTCTCGGAATCTTATTTTATTTATTTTTCCCCTGTCCTGCTGCTTTCTCAAGCCAGCTATCTCTGAAGTCAGGGCAGGAAATGAAAGGGCTGAGAGGTCAGGGGTGCCTGGGGAGTGCTAAGGACCTGCCTGCCGAAAGCCTGCGGTGACTCTCCAGGCTTGTACACAAAAGCAGAAAACTGCGTCTACTTAGAAGCATTTCTAGCTTGATTCATTAATAGCCAAGCCAAAAAATAAATCTGCAGCCCTTCCAGAAGGGGAATATAACTTTGTGTTGAACTGGGTGCTGTATTAGGAGTGCAGAGCTGTGTTTTGGGTAGGAGCAGTGCGGCTGCTGCAGGAAATTCCACGCGATGCTCGTTAAAGGCCCATAGGGATTACCTTTGGGGCTGTGTTCTTATTGCTGTCTTTAATTTGCCCATCAGCTGTCATCAAAAACTGCAAGATGCTGCTGAGAACTTGAGCCTCAAACTACAAGTGTCCTTTAGTAGTTTCCTGGTGATATTCAGTGTATGAGATGATATTTTTAAACATTCTGTATATAAATATTCAGGAGCTGGGCAACAGGGCTCCATAGCATCAGTAGAGAGGGCTTCTGACCAGCTTCTCAAAGGATTTTAATCCCATTTAATCAGGGAAGGACTGGAAATGGAAGAGGTCTTAATCAGTTTGAGCCTTGGTTTAAGCTAAGACTTACTCAGACACTGATGTGCCAGTGTGATATCCTGTCCAAGCTAAAACCAGTTAAATGAGGTGGTGGACAAGGCGTAGGGGAAGGATGTGCCAGGGACCAAGGTGTATGGCTGGGAAGAGGGGATTGAAGGAACAGAAAAGGTTGGTTTTCAGTAGCACCCTGCTCCTGGCTGGCCCCATCCAAGAGCCCATCTGCATGCTCCTGTGCTTCACCTTGCATTTGCAGCCATGGCTTACAGGTGTTTGTCATCTCCATGCATGCCCAACCCCTTTTGGGTTGGCAAGAGAGCCTTCCCAGGTTAAACAGCTGAGCCTCTTTAGAAGACTGGCTGTTTGGCTATTTGACATCTGTGCTTGTTCAGTTTAGGGGTGGACTGAGAAGTGATGAGGTCCTGGCATGGCCAGAGGTGTCCTTGCTGATGTGCTGCAGTGGTTTAGCCCCAGGAAGGAGCTGAGGCTGCCCAGTCCTCCCCATCTTGCAGGGATGCAAGTTTAACAAAATGCTCTGAAGGATGGTCTTCAGGGTTTGTGCTTTTTTTAGTGTAAGTATTTGCAAATAGCAATTGTTTGTTTATTTTGCACCCCTGCTCCCAGGCTGTGGTGGGGGCACCCTCCTTGTGGGTGCTGACAGATTGAAGCTTGGGGAGTTTTACCTTACAAGGATGTTTTCCCAAGTGCTAATGAAGTTTTTTTGCTATATACTTAGTGATCTTGTGAGAACTCCAGAAAAAAAAATTGCAAATTATTATTTCCATTTTTTTCATTGCCTCCTCATGGTTTGAAATAAATAGGAAGAGGGCTTTTCAATTAGAATTTTGGTTAGTTCTCCTTTATGAGTAATAAATTGGATATCTGATGTGCAGGTTTCTCTCCTGAATTGAATTACTTAAGTTAGTTCCACATATTTTTTTTTGCCTGAAATATCTCAGGCTTCTTTATTTTACAAAAAGTTTTTTCCTTTCTTTTTCCTTCTATTATGCTTTTTGTATTGTATGACTTAGGAAAAAGAAAGCTGCATGTAGTGTGCTTTTTTGGGCACTGCTAATGAGCAGACATGTGTAAACCATTAGCTTAAGAATTAGTAAGAGCAGATAAGAACAGTTTTGGCGATTCTGTTAAGTTAGACATTTGCTTTATCTTGGTAGAAGACTTTCCAAGCCATAAGCAGATCAGCTGCTAAACTGCCATTGACTTTTTGGAGGAGTAAAATGCATTTCTGCCTAACACAGCATCCTCTTAATGGGATGCACCTTCTTAACCTTCTGTGTTTATAGAGATACAGCTATAATTGTATGGGATTTTTAGTATTTAATTGTGGTGTTCCAAAGAAGTGGTTAGTAAATCGCTGGTATTCCTCCAATATCCCTGAAGATGAGCTCTCCTGTGGCCTTGTACTGAATGCTTTTTGAAGGAGTTTGTGTGTAAAGTACTCCAAAGTCTTAAAAGAAAAAGTCAAAAAGCTTTTTTGTTCTGTTGGTTTCTTAAACACAGAATCCCACATTAGGTTCCAACTGAGTGTCAGCATTTGTAAAAGCTTATTTCTACTTGTATTTAGAAAGAAATTTATGTTAAATTTTCAGATGCAGAGTTCTAAAATCATCTCATAGAGCAAACATACATTTAGCATTACCTCAGTTTGTGTTGCAATTCCATAGGAAAACAAATTATCTTCATCAAAAATAACAGAGAGCTGGTGCCAGTGCTTCTATTGCTCAATTTTCACATTTATTTCAAACAAGCACCTTCACGCTTGGGAGCAGCTGCACGTAAACATCTGCAAAACCATCTCATCATTCCCATCCTGAGTCCCACTCATAAATCTCTCAAGGTTTTAAAAAAATAAAGGAAAAGGCTTGGCTGGTGGGACACTTTTACTACCTTGATTGTTAGGAGGTTTTGTACTTCTGTCTTGTTTTGGTTGGGCTGTTGCTTCATGAATTGAGAGCTTTTTGGGTAAGGGATTTAGGTAACATCTTTGCACTGTGTTTGTGCAGTACTTGCCATAGCTTTTATGTGTGACTGGGGCAGGGTAACACTGGAGTACCAAAAAATATGAGTGCTTCTAATAAGGGTAGAATTTGCCTGGCAGGCTATAAGCTCCCAGCTTTCCAAAGAGAGTAATGGATTTGTCTTATGGATGATACTGGTGTGCTCACTTCCCAAAGCTGCTGAATTTCTTTTCTTCTCTGAAAACATTGTTTTATTCTGGAAAAACCACCAAAGGAGACCAGCACTTCTCTCCTCCCTACTTGTTGCTGGGTTTTGAGGATGTCCAACATGGAGCCAGGGGTTGAGCTGGAGAGAAGGGCATTGGCACAGCTGCTGTGGCTGTTGTTGGTGCCCTGTGATGCCACAGCAGATCTTGCAGACCCCCCTGCTGCTGAAGCCACTCTTTCCTGAGGACACTCATAGCTGAGGACTGAGCTGTTCTTCCTCAAGGGTCAGAGAGGAAACAATTTGTCTTCTATGAGTCCAGTGATACTTCCTTTTCATTAATGGATCTCCTGGTACTGAACATCAGAATGAGTTTTTAAGAATGAAATGAGCAGTCACGACTGTTCTTTGCTTTAGAAGATATTTTAAGTGTTTGTAATATAATCTGTGATTCATGGTTTTAGCAGCAGTTTTCCAGACTAGCAAAGAGTCAATGGAGGGGTCAATTACACATGCACAGAGAGGAGGAGTTGGGAGAATAAACACAGGAGAAAAATATTGTGTGTTGCAATAAAAATAAGCAAAGTTCTTTTCACGGGCTCTAGAACTCTGTGCTGGGTTTGACGGGCAGCATGAGGTTTGCAGCTGTCATTCTCCAGCCTCTTGATGGGGACAGCTTCATAACCTGGGAGGTCTTTAAATACAAGCAGCAGATGAAAAGCAAGAGGATGAATTCAGGCTCTGAGCTTGACTCTGCCCATTAGGTTATGTTACTTTTTTAAACCCACTTTTCTTTTTTTTTATTTGGAAGCATGTGAGGGAACTGTGTGCTGCTAGCACCACAACTGTTTCTGCGGTTTGCAGATGTAAATGCAGCACTCAGTGCTAACAACACTAACTAAAAGGCTCTGGCTGTGATTTATAGCTGGTACATATGGCAATGAAACAATATCCCCCTGTGAGCGCGCTGGTATGAGCGGGATGCGCGATGAGTCTGCCCAAGGAACAGGTGGTCACGTATTATTTGGGGGCTCCAAATCTCCTGGGCTGTATGTTTTGTGTAGGGTGAAACTTAATGTTCAGCTGCTGGCTGCCTTTGATGGCCCTGCTGGTTTGCACGGGAGAAGGGGCTGGTGCTGTGAAGGCACAAGGATTTGGATTCTGCTCCGGCAGCTCTACTGGCAGTTTTCCTCTCCATAGTCCAAACCAATTTTATCTCATGCAGCTTGTCAGTGGTAGCTATTTTCCCCTGCAGACAAGGCAGAGGGATCAATGACTGCTCTAACAGTTATCCTTAGGTTTATGTGCAGCCCTCTCTTCCAAAAGGGTTAGTGGATTTTATTACCGATGTGCAGCAGAAACTTTTTGACTAGTACCATCAAACACCAAAATGTTTCTATTCTGCAGCGAACTTCAAAGGGGGAGAAGCAGAACAAAGCTAGGAAGAAGATAAAAACGAACTTGCCAGCTATCCAGGATGCTGTAAAGCCTTTATTGATTCTGCTTGGGAAGATCTTCATAATTCTACCAGACCTGGACTCAAAATAATAACATCTTTAAAGGAATCTGTCCAATCATATGTTCTCTCTATCCTTGAATTTCATAAGCAGTGTAAACATGGAATTTTACCAGGCTCTAGTCCCGGGAGGAGGCTCTTACATACACAAAAAAGAGCAACAATATGAGTGCTTTTCCCGTTTTCTTTTCCCCCTTTGCATGTTGTTTACCATTTAGATTTCATGGACTCGTATATTTTCCTGATTATTATCCAAAAGGAAACCACAGTAATTAGGGAGGTTTTGGTATATACAACATCCTAGCACATCTCCATAAAAGAGAAAATGATGATGATTTGACTTGGGGTCAAATAGTTGTAAACCTCCATCTGACAGTCCTTCCCTTGGAGCTGTGCTCTTCATGGCAGTGCTGTAGTAGCACCCTGGGAGTGGAGAAGATCTCAGACTTCTCTCCGTGATGAATATCACCAGAACATCAGGGTACTGTTAGTTATTTCAAGATTAGGGAGCCTAGAAAATTATTTTGTGGGGGTTTTGGGGTGGGAGTGTTTAGTTTTGGGGTTTTATTTAAAGAAAAAAGTAGAAACACTTTGAAATGTGTGTTTATTTACTCAGGACTCTGTTTCCTATTGAGAACATGATCCAACTGTGTGGTTTAAAGTCTTCTGCAAGTATTCATGCGTTAGGTTTTGGAGCAGGAATGTTGTTGCTCTGAAGCACACTTTCATGTCCACATTAAGAAATGAGATCTGTGGACTTGCATAGAAAGCAAACTGCTTTTAGACCTTGCGATGATAAACTGAGAAATGGAGGTTAGAAAACATTCTATGGTATAAACCACTGTAATCCTGTGGTGTGAAGGGGAGAAGTGGTGTGGTATGAGTGAAAGATGAGTGTGCTTTTCTTGGAAATAAGAAAGGGCAAGAGACTCAAACTTCTTGGAGAATGTATTGCTTGGGCATAATCCAGTTGTGGACTTTGAAGAAAGTGAGATGTGCCATCAACTTGCTGAATTCTCATGATGTTTACGCATCCAGGAGTTAACTTCTGTGTAGACAACTTTTAACATCCCAAACAATAATCTTGTGGTTTTAGTAAAGTATGTCTCTGAAATGCATGGGTCTGGTCAATCTTGGCCCTTCCTTTGTCTCTTCCTAACCAGCCTTCCTCCAACTCCTTAAGATACAGCTGTCAAAGTAACTTGAAAGGTGTGGTGGGATGTTTGACTAAGCAGCTTCTATAAAACCAGGACAAGCCTGCAGGACACATCTGTTCAGAGCTCTCCAGGGAGCTTTCGTTGAAGTTAAAGCTGAACATGTGTTGTGAAGAGCTTGGGTGTGGTTGGGTTGGGGTTTTGCTCCACTATGTGGGGTTTTTGGGGGTTGTTTGCTAATGACAAGATACATGTGGTGTGTCCATGTTGTAATTACCCAACAGCTGCTGAGTGCCAGGCGATAAAATGTCAGACAAAATGTGGTGCAGATAAATAAAATAGTCTTGTGTGTGGGAGATGAATGAGTAATGATTGGGAAAGATGAGAGACATCTTGGGTTCACCTACATCTTGAGACAGCATGTGTATCTCCTTCTTTCTCCAAAAGGAGACAGAGGAGCTTTGAAGTGTGCAGAGGAGGGTGAAAAGGGTGATGAAATTTATGGGACAGCAAGGAACCATTGAATAGGCCGTTCTTGCATGTTTTCAAGTACCTGCCCAAGAGCAGAAGGAGTCCCCTGGTTGTTTTGGTTGGCATGATTTCGGGTTTTAGCCAGGAAAGAGTGCAAATGCAGTTCCCCCCAGCACAGTTCCTACAGTTGTTTCCTGCTCCCAGGGTAATCACAAGAGTTGGTGCAAGTGCTCAAGAGATGATCTTCTCAACCTGGGAAAAGCATTCTCCCTGTTCCCCACTGTTGGACATGGGTTAATAATAAAGAGGAGAGTCATCCCACACATGTTCATGTTTCAACTTCTTGCTAATGCTGTCATGTGCGTCAGAGAACTGCCAACAGCAGAGCTGTGTAACACCCTCTTCCCCCAGCCCTGCACTCCCTTGTGAAGCACAGAATCCTGCTCATGGCCGTGGCATGCAGTATTAACCACCGTGGAGAAAGCTGAATTTGTGGGTTTGGCAGACCATCTATTATGATGGCATGTGAGCATTTGCCCAGGCAAATCACTGCACAGCTGGGGAACAGCTTAAAGCAGCACCTTGCTCCCACGTAGGTAGGCAGCACTCAAACAGTAGTTGTCCTCCAGTAAAAACCTCATGTTAGCAAATTTTGAGGTGGATGTTTTGGGTATTCACTGGATTTTATTTTCACTAAAATAATCCAGTAGTGATTTTCTGATTAGAATTAAGCTTGGGGTTTTTTTCCCAAATATGTCTATAAGCTGAGGTTTGTTTAAGCTATGTTTTGTTTAGTTGTGCCACCCAAACCAAGTAAATATTATAGTTCTCCAATTGATTTCACTGGAACTCTGATGGTATCTGAAGTTACATGAGGGCTTTTTTGGTTGGGTTGACTTTTTAAAATCTTGGTTTTCTCCTATAGAATAAAGAGATATTGTCTCAAATCCAGTCAGCTGCAGGTGTGATTTCCTGGTCTTAGTTAAAAATCACATAGCAGGACAAATGGTTGTCTCTTATGTTGACCCAGGATCTGGTCTTGCTTGTCTGCTTGTGAAAGGAAGTCTTTTTGTATCAAAATATGGGAAGAATTTCCAAATGTTGGAACCACTGATGTAAGATACCTGAACGCATATAATACACTTAAGGTTTCTGGACTCCTAAAATCTCTCTTGTATCTTGGAATCAAAAACCCCTTTGTTTGTAAGCAGTCTGTGTCAATGATGGGCTCAGAACAATTCACAATGTGTGTTTCACTGGTGCTGTTCAATAACAACAAAATGCCTTTGGTCCTTTTATGTGCTACATTCATCTTCCTAGTTAATGTTGTCCAATTAAATGGGCCAGAGGTGGGCAGACACTGAGCTGAATTTGTCTGCCTTGAATGTACCTCTTCCCTGGGTCTGAGTCCACAAGAGAGCTGATTAAAAGTCCCTGGTGAGAAGCAGCTCTCCTGGGGACAGGGGGCTCTCTAGAGGTTGTTGTAGACCTTTTCTTTGGGCTATAAAGGGGTTGGGATGAACAACTCTAATGGAAAACTCTCCTTCGCAACGACGTCAAGGCAGGTGAGAGAAATCCCACTCTCAAATCCTTATCAAACGTGCTGGAATAGTTTTGCTTTGCTTTGAGGCTTTCTCTCATAATGTGGTGCCAAAAATAGTGAACTATCTTCAATTTACTCAAGTATTTAGTTTTTATAGCTCCTTTCAGACAGAAACATGTGAACACGTTTCATAATTTCCTTTACAATTGTGTGCATCCATCTATGCAAATAAACAAGCTGCTTGAATTATTTAATGTTGGAGTGCTTTAAAAATGTAATGTGCTGTGTAAATGCAAAGTATCAACGATAGAGTCCTATGATTAATAAGACCTTTTATTAAATAAATGCTGGTTCTTGCCAAAATTCCAGAGAGACTTGTGGTAGAGCATGTGTACTTAACAGGTCAGAATGTGAAAGTAATAACACACATTCTCAAATAGAAAACACATGTATTTGTTTTTAAACTTGGATATATTATTTTAAATTCTTAATACCCTCACCCTTCTTTGATTAAAGGGCCATAGACTAAGTGGGGTTTTGTAAGAGATTTTCTAACAGATGTTCACTGCTGAGAACATTTCAAACTGAAGACAGAACAGATGAAAATCCATAGAGGAAAATACAATATAAAATTGATCTTTAAACTTGGAAGTCTGGGAAAGAGCATAGCTTTCCTTCTCTTAGCAGTGGTGCTTTGCACTGACTGGGCAGTTGCAGAAATCCACGTACAGCTGTGGCAAGAGGAAAAAATGGGAGAACTGCTCTGTATTAAATAATACTCTGATCATACAAAGAAATTAAGCTGTTTGTGTTAATCCCCATGAATGCCACTTAAGTGAGCAGGTACATAAAATTATACTGAGGCTTAGGTCTGTCTCCTATCTCAGCTGCATCATCTGAAGTGGAAACATTGCTCAGATTGATGGATCTTGTGTTATCAAGTGCTCCTTTATTAGTGTTAGGATCAATTCTTGTTTCTGTTCAATTTATCAGCTCTTACTACAAACAGATTAGAAGCAATAGAAGCTTTATCTGACCTGAAAGCCTCGATTCAGTCATGAATTATACTGTTTTGTTACACAAACCACTGGGAAAAAAATTGAACTAACCAAGGAAATAAATGGCATGGATACTTACAAGTTTGGGCTTTTGAAGAGAGATTACCTTTGCTATTCAGCAGGATGAGTTGTGGTAAATTACTCTGTAGTGCTTTGAGGGGAGGGATGTGGGGATGTGGGGTGACTTCAGATCCAGGGCTCCGGTGTCCTGAGGTATTTGTTAAGATTCCAAGCATGACTGTGAAGGTGCCAAACAGCCTCCCTTGCTGTCTGCTTCAAAGTGGGTGTTTTGACAATTGGAGAGGAATCTGAGATCAAAATCTGTTGAAGCATAGCTATAGATAACATCAGTAAGCAAACAGAAAAGCAACATGAAAAAAAAAATAAAAACCCCAAACGACAACAACAAAACCCAAAAAAACTAAACTAAAGATGAACCAAACCAAAAAGCCATAAAACTAGAGAATGTGCACAGAATGTGCAAACTTCAGCATTCCAGGCTCCCTTCTCTCTTTTTATAGTCGAAAGAAAAAAAAAGAGAAAAACAAACAAAAAAACCAAACTGAAATGAGGTGAGAAGAAAACCACTTGGAGGGAGAACCTTGTGCATTTCACTGGTTCAGGACTGTGGGATTCCAGCTCGCTTCTTATCGGGGAGGCAGGGTAACCAAAAGGGCTGGGGCTGGCACAGCTGGGTGCTGCATGTCCCTAGGGGGACTGCTGGGAGCACTGTGATCGCAGTGTAGGCTGGAGCAGCATATTGATTTGGAAATCTACTGAAGATTGACTGTAGTAATGCACACCAACATTGATGGGATATCTCCTATTTGTTTTGATGGATGAGAGATAATAAGTTCTCTCTATCTTGAACTCTTGTTTTCTGCATTGCTGTGTGAGAGCATGAACAGAGCAGCTGGCAATCTGCATTGATCTTTAACCATGATAGAGCACAAGGACACTGATATTTTGTGGCAACTCACCTTTTGTCTTTTTTCAAGTTCAGTTTGCATATTAAACTGCTGAGCAGCTGCTAAAAGTGGTTAGCACAGGACATTCTCATTTTACAATGTATCTCTTAATTAGTTTCTATGTCTAGCTGCTTTTATTCTTCCTTTTATCATATGGATTGTTTATCTATGGATTTAAATAGTAAACCAAGGGGGTTAGAAGAGTTTGATCTCTGCCGACCTCCTATACTTTTCCAATTGTCTTTAGACTTGGATTTTACTTTATAGCCTTGTGCAAATATAAAACTGGGTTCTGGTTCTGGACAGCTTTGGCATATCTTCTTTAAAGAAAAATTTACTCTGCTTATTATCTTGATGATGTGATTCAGCTATATCTAATGTCTCTTTGTTATATTCTTTTTCCTTTCATATTTTTGTTGCTATTAAATATTAATATGCAATGTGTTTGGGGGAAGCTTCTTTCCTGTGTTGAATTTTTGTATCACCAATGCTGGCACTCTGGTGTGGGTCTGGAACCAGCACCTCTGCCCATTTTGGTATGGGGAGAGTCTGGCTTTGGTTTACAAAAATTTGTTAAAAGCAGGAGGATTGAGTTTCATTTACTGAGGGAAGCATGTTTCACTACAAACCCAGTCTGGAAATAGGAGAATGTAGTTTGTGGAGAAGGAAAATTATCAGGGTTGGGATAGCCAGGGCTTTCTGCTTGGGAGGCAGTGGCCCTGCTGCTCACTCGCTGCTGAAAAATGGTGACATCTATCAATCCATCAAAGGGCAGAGCAGTAAGGTAAACAACAGCCCTAAACAGGGACATCTGGCTTCCATAAATTAATTGGCCATTTACACAGTGAGGGCTGTTTGCATGTAAAAGAAGGCCTTCCTGCTAACACTGTCATACGCTTTTGATTCTCCTGGTTCATCCATGAATTAGGATGGCTTGTTTTAGTCAGCTGGGTTTAATTTATTTTACTTTGTCACTCTTGAAATGAAGAGGAACTGGGCGGTCATGAATCATCTGACACTGACACTTTGTCTTTTGATCCTCTGGGATCTTGCTTATATTTTTCTCTTATAATAAGAAACCCAAGAAAAGGGGATGATGAGTCTGTCTGCATGAACGTGAGTTCAGACTCCTCTTCCCCTGAGAAATCTTTGTTTTCCTTCCACTGCCACTGCTGTTGAGTGTAATTGATGGTGTCACAGGCTGAAGAGGTTTCCTTCTTGCTAAGAATGCTCTGAACAGTCCCCACATGTGAGAGCAGCCCAGGTTCCCTGGATTGATGTCGGCAATGCCTCATGAGTTACTAACTAGGCATGACAGGCTCTGAGGCCTGGACTTACTCTGGGGCAATCAAGAAGTTTTAGTTGACCAGACTCTTGAAAAAGGACGGATGGAGGGATGAGAGATGCTGCTGTTGGGATGGACAGGGCTTTGGAATGCATCCAGTGGAAAGACTGAAGCAAACTCAATCCAGTGTAAGGAATGGATTTATGTTCCTGGGCCTGTGGCCAGGACATGCTGAATGCATCCCAGAAGTGTTGTACTACTTATTTAACATGCCTTTTCCACAGTTAAGAGAAGTCTGCCCTTCAGGGTTGCTCTCCTTGCTTCATCCATTAAGTAATGTTGCAGTGGGGAGAAAAAAAAGCTCCTAACGTGTTGTTTTAGCTTGAATGAAGTAACCCTTGCTGCCACATGTGGCATTGAGGATTGTCATCCAAATTTTTGAATCTGTTAAATAGTTGAGGCTTCCTCTCTTCTTCACCCTGAGGTGAAGAACACATGGTCTGGCTTTTCCAGGAGTGTTGTTGAACTGAAATGTTGGGGTTTTTGGTTTGGGTTGGTTGGGTTTTTTTTTCAGGCATCTGTCAGCAGTGCTGTGGGGTGGGTGGCTGACCCTTTCTGAAGTTCTCAAGGAGGAGATAATTTATTTTAATCACTCCTGGCATAATTGCTGGAGTGTGTTATCTAGAGAAAAAAAATCAAAAAGGTATTTTAAAGGGGGGAAAAGGCCATTTAAAACTTTCTGTTTTCACATTTGCATTTCTTTCTGTGTTTTAATGGCAATTATTCTTGGCTTCTGACAGTATCCTCTTGCATCTCCCAGTCCCACCACTGTGATGCATTATTAGATGTCTTCCACCACCCATTTCCCTCCCACTCCTCTCTGGCTCCAGCTGCCTCAGGGCTGGTCAGCTTTGCAGAGGCTGGGACCTGCCTGCAGCATCAGGCTTTCAGTCAGCCCAGGGAGCTCAAAACACCTCCACAAACTGCAGCCATGTAAGGGTGAAAGTTCTTTCTCTCATGTAAGGTACTAAGTCAGTTATAGCTTTGCAGGTTAAAATGAAGTACCTATAAATGTTTCTGTCAAACTTATCAGTGTATTCAGGTTTGAGTTTCTTCTTTAATTTGCTGCTCAGCAGATGTGATTGAGAGGAGAAAAGAGTAAGTCCTGCCATATGACTAACAACAAAATACACCCTGGAGGGGAAGAATTGCTGCTGGCACATGAAACAAGATGGTCTAGAACTGAGAGGTCTGAGGGGGGCATGTTTTGCTGCTGCTTTTTTCCTTTTGACACCACACAAAGATGTAATTCTTCCTTCTGTTTGGCAATCTCTGCCCCAAGGTACCAGGATTTTAAACATTCAGCTGGGTTGTGGTGCGGCTGGGTGGATGGACCCTCTGCAAACCTGTGAGTCTGGTAGATGTTGGTTTCAGGATCAGGACCATCTGGAATGCAATGAAAAGAAATCTGCCATTGCATCCAACTGGTGTATCCAGCTTTTCTTGAAAAAACACTATGGGAATTTTTTTTTGAGCTAGTCTGTAAACCACTTGAGAGAATACTAAGTAAATATGTACAGTTGGATCAGGCAGGCTTTGTACTAAAGAGGGAATTTATTAGAAAGTATTCAGAGAATAATAAACATCACTGAGAATTCCTGGGTTCCTGCCCATGGATTTATGAGTTTATGCTTTAGCTGGATAAATCTCTGCGCCTTAGTTTTCCCATTAGGATGCAGTGTCATCCCCAGCCTTCTTTCCCTGCTCTTACCATGGAAGTAAAAAATGATATTACCATTGTTCCTGTAAGCCTTCCATCATATGTAATTTCATGGGCTTGTCTGATTCCTGTTGATTGATAAGTGGCTGTTACCACCAGGGTGGGGATTTAGGGAGATCATCTGCAATGTTTGGGATCTGTGAGGAATTGTTCCCCATGCAGTAACTATTTTGCCTTCTGCCTGAATTTGTTTCCCTGAGCTGTAGGTTCCTGTGGTTGCTTTTGAGCACCTGCAGCTCAGATTACAGAGGAGGCGTTTTTTCAATGCAGGCATGTACAAAGGAATGAATCTGAAAGCACTGGCAGTGTTTTAATGCCATCAGAGAAACCAAAGCTTGTTCTTCAGCTTTGTGAATTACCCTTGTGTTTTAAGTGCTGGTACTGTGGCACCTTGATTGTAAAATTTGCTGACTTTTAATATGACTAATTTGTGGTCTGCAGCACTGACCCTGGCTACCTCCCAGGAGCATCTCCTCTCCACTGAGGGTTCCCTGCAAGAATGAGAAACCACCAACCCTTTTGCACCAAATATATAAGCCTCCTTTGGGGAATGTTTTCTGAGGAAAAATGTTCTTTCTTCACCTGCCAAATATAGCTGAAGAAGTTGTTTGTGGCTTCCTGAGCAGTGACAGTTTGAGGTATGGGGATGTGCCAGCCTTGGGAAAGTAAGAGCTGTCTTAGAGCACTTCACTAGATGAGGCTTGGAGGGAGTTAAAAACCAAAAAAAGACATGATGGGAGATCTGGGTTTGTTTTGTTTTGTTGTTTTAAGTCAAGATGAAGTTAAGTGGAAATAGGAGCTCTTCTCCCTACTTCCCACTAAGCAGAGAAGTTTATCAGTGTCTGAGCCCACCAGACTTCACACTGTGCTTGTGATTTCTCCAGCCAGTGGTGATGAAAAGTCAAGGGTGAGTTCTCTGCTCTTTTCATCTGGTTCAGGTAAAGCTTCCCAGGGTGCAAAGTCACCAGGGTCCAACCCAGAAACATGTGATGGGACTTCAGGCATGAGATCTCCAGGACCTGGGAGATGATCCTTTCAGCATGGCCTGTCTGCTTCTCCCCTTCCTCCCTCTACAGCTCCAGGAAGAAACTGCCCTAAAAACTGCTGCATTTCCAAGGTTATTTGTTTTGCTGAAACCTCTTGTTGCAGGCCACCATGATGGTAAATGGAGCAGTGTGTGATTCAGGCAGTGGTGTTGAAGGAGGCTTTCTTCTTGTTTTCTTCTCAAGGGGTCCAGGTTGAACCCACTTATCTCCTTTCCTGTGGATTATCAGGAGCTTGTTTCTGTGTTCCCAAGCCCTGTCTCTTGGGCTTAATCTGCTTTCCCTAAAATCTGTCAGGCTTTTGAAAGCTGTGAGGCATTGATGACAAAGCACAGGAGCTGTATTTGGGTTTTGATGGGAAAGATACAAGCATCAGGATATTTTTTATATGTGGGTTACTTCTGAAGCTCAGAGCAGTGTTTTCATTTATGCTTTTCAGAAGTTACTTCCAGAAGGAACAATGTAGGTCTTTGTATGTCCATGTATCAATTCCCTTAGTGTGTTTCTACTCATATTTTATCAATAAAAGAAACATATTCTAATAATATTTTTCTAGTGACGTTAAATAATGCATTGTCTTCTGAACAAGTTGAAATTTATCCATAAATTTTAAGTAGGCTCTTTGTTGCTCAGGGTTGGCTTGAATATTTCAATCTCTGTCCAGTGCTGTAAAATGTAACAAGCATTTTGAATAAGTAGTTTGGGGCTATTTTTTAGTCCAGTGTGGATGGTTTTTTTAGTACCACTAATTTAAAGAATCAAATTGATACTGCTTGCATTTCCTAAGCAGAAACACAGTTTTGATGAATGGCATGCCTTGGTAGGAAGAGATTAAAGTATCAAATGCTTACTTTAATGATGTAGTGAGATGTAGTTTGCAGATATTCCTTATAATTTAGGATTTGATGAAAGTCCTTTTAGGTTTATAGTGCATCCTTATAGTCTCATTTCCCATTATCTTGTTTTGGTAGAGGGACTATAACTTATTAAATGAGGAGCTGGAGTTTAATTTATTATGGGTAACTCTCCTAAAATCTACTTTCATGTACAGATGGGCTGCAGCACTTTTAAGTGACTGTTGGACAGAATGATCTATTTATTTTTTTTACTGCTTGATAGAGAAGAATTTTTCCCCAGAGATGTAGTCCTGCACAACTGACCTATTGCATTAAATAAATTCTCTGCTTTCCTTTGGAGTAAGCAAACCAGTCTATTCCCAGAGCAATTAGGGATGTGTGCCCCTTCCCCTTGCTGTGATTCATACCATATTGGTACAAAGTCTGTAAATAAACAGTGCTGAATTCTTACCTAACTGTTTTACATGGGAACGGTGCTGTTGGGCTGGCTGGGGGTGATATGATCCTTTTGAACTGTTGCAACTGTGCCTGAGAACTGCCTTGACAGGTTGGCCTCGTTGAAAAGGTTTGGAGATGAGCATTGAAGGCATTGGGGGCTGGAGAGGTGGTGGCAGCCTTGAGGGGTTGTAAAAAAAAAAATCAAGTGGTAACCATGGCATGATGGCTTTGAGGAAAGACAAGTACTGTATCAGTCAGTCTGGAGCTGTCATCACTGGGAAGCTGAGGGCAGAAATAAAACACAACTCCACCTCAGTACTGGTGCTGAGATGTCATACCATGGTGGCATGGGAATGGGTGAAGATGGAGCAAAATTTGCTCTGTAGTTGAGACGATTAAAGAAGCTCTAATGCTAATTCTCAGCCCTGTTCCAGATTTCCTTTCTAGATTTTACAAACTGCTGTTTGCGGGAAAGCCCAGTTTATCTTGATATCATCTGAGTGCTTGACATGAGCACAGATGTTGTCGACAGAAACTCCCTGAGAATTGGCACCAGATCTGCTGCTTTGCCTCTTTATTGTGCCTCCATTCCCCTAAGGAGCAGGCTCTGGGTCGAAAGGAGCAGTCTGTCCTTCTGTCTCCAGCATACCTGACATGTCTGCTGGCATATTCCTTTAGGGAGGGTTATCCCCAAACACACTTTTGTTCTCATCGCTGGAGTTTTCCTTTGTTTTAATTCCCTTTGACTTCCCACCTTCTGAGAAGTATTTAAGGCAAAGAATTACGCAATAGAGGCATGAACAACCTAAGCCCTGTTCCCAACGTGTTTTAATGAAGAACAGAAAATGAGAAGGAAGTAAGGCTACTGCCAAACCCTAATGTATGACATAAGTTCCAGAGAACATCACAAACTCGTACATGTAGTCTGAGTCCTCGCACTCAGGCATAGGGTTTTACGGGAAATTCTACCTCTGCATCAATGTTTTTAACATGTTGTGCTGGTTTGGACAAATTTGGAAATATATCCTCTGAGAGAAGGCAGGTTACAACCACCCCTCCCCCCACCAGGTTCAGGAAAAAATGAATTGTCCTCGAAGGAAAGTGAAAGAGATAAAAACTCGTTCTTTAACAAACACACAGAAAAAGAATGATAATGCCAAATAATAAAACCTCTCGCTCTGCTGAGAGAAACCTGGGGAAAATTTCAGAGTCCTTCCATAGTCTCTCTCTCCCCCCTCCTTGGAGCTGGGATGGGGTGGTGGGCCCACCTCTGGGGCCAAGGCCTCAGTGGAAAGTCCTCCCAATGTATTCTGATGTTGAAACTGTCCAGCAGAGAAGAAGGGAACAATCAGAGTCCCAGGAAAACAAAGTTCAACTCTCCAGAGGAAAAGGAGCTGAAAAACTGGCTGAAAGCTGGCTGGAAAGCAGACTGCTTCCTCCTGCTCCCACCTCTGCTGTTAGAAGCAAGAGGAGTCTGTATCTCTGTGTCCTCGAAACATGAAAACAAAACTGCTTTGAAGAGTTTGCTCTTTTTTTTCTTCCTCTCCCCCCTCTCAGGCTCAGCTTAAAGGCATAGAAAGGGACAAAATTAATTTCTGGGCATAGGGTGGCGGTATGGGATACACATCATAAAGTCACCCCAAGACACACATGATGTCAGAGAGTAGTCTAAAATAGTCACGAAATTGTCCCTTTTTTGCTTCAGATGGTGACAAAATTACTCTTAGGGTGAAAGCCTGTTAAACTTGGATCTGAAATTGGGTATAGTTACATGTAATGTACGTGTGTAGCCTATTAAGCTTTGCCTACAGTCACTGGGACTATATGTGGAAAAATTCTGGAAAAAAAGTTATTTGCACCTTGGTTTTGATTACAAAAACCCACCCTCTTTTCTTATAGCTTTAGGTCTTGCTTATATTGCATGGTAGTTGCACTTCATAACTTTATAATACACAAAATTGACTTGGCATAAGTACTTGGCTCATAAAAAAAACACTTCAGCCTGCAAGTGCTGGTGTTCCTGAGCCTCGGGGATACTGGTTATTCCAAAAGATGCAATGATTTGTCACTCAGTTTTAAACTCATTTACAGAAAGAAAATCCTTCCCTAAATGTATTTTCATGTCGGTCCTGCAAAATGGAAGTGTTGCTCTTTGTTACCAAAAGGGAATTCTCTGAAAATATTTTTGTATGCAGAAACCTGGGTTTTGAATTGAGTGTGAGGGAAATCCTCCACTTTGCACCATGGTTATGAAGTTGGAGATCAAAAAAAAAAGGCACTGTGCATTTTTATCTGATGGATCACTGCTGTAGACAAGTCTAAAGGCTTCAATGAAATGTAACAGCATTGATGTGGAGCTTTTGTTGTTGAAAAGCAGGTTTTGATTCCAAAATAGATACCCCACTGACTTGTCCCATAGAGGCCAGTAGAAATCCCATCAGAATCACACTGAAGTGTCCAGTGCCAAGACCTGCTGTAGTGTTTGGCTCTTACGGGCAGGAAAGCAGAATATTGTGTGGAATGTAGAGGGTAAACAGCTCTCAATCCTAGCTGTGTGCTTTTATCTATTTTCTGCACCAAAATCTGGTATTGTCAGAGTTCTCTGGTTTTCTGTCTGTGACAAGGCAAGACCCACACCTTTGGAGTACTGGAAGGACATGGAGTCATTAGTTGTGATTATTTTCCAGATGAATTATTTGCTGGTTTTATAGTAAAACAAGACAGCTTGAAAGAAACTTGTGCCCTGTCCAAGGATAGCTGGGTCTTTCTCAGTTACATGTACAGCCTCGAGTTTTCTTCGATTACTAAAAGCAGCTATTGGGCAACTGAGAAGCAAATTAAGTCCATTCCTTATGCCTGTATCCTTTCATTAGTAGCAGCAGCATTTAATTAAGAACTGCAGAGCCTGAGATAGTAACCCAAACTATAAGAAGATATGCCTTGCCCGAAGTAAATCAGTATTTACCAATTTAAAAACAGTTCTAAGAAGTGTAGGCACAAAATGTCTTGCTGAAGGCTACAGCATTGTAACCTTGAGCAAGTTGCTACTGAAGGGCAGCAGTGAGTAAACCCAAACCTCCTGGGACATGGTCAGGTCTTCTGCCCCATGGGTTAGGCTCATGGAATCTTAGAATATCCTGAGTTGGAAATGACCCATAAGGATCACCACGTCCAACTCCTGGCTCACCACAGGACGACCCCAAAAGTCATACCATGTGTCTGAAAGAGTTGTCCACAAGCTTCTTGAACTCTGTTAAGTGATTGCTCTTTGTTTCAGACCCCTCCCAATGGCTTTCTTTCCTTCTGTCTCTTTGGAGTTCTTATTTTATTGACTTTCTCTTCATGTACGTTGCTTTAAACTGGTAACTGTGCTCTGTTGAAATATTTCTGAACTGTGCAGGAATTGATTAATCTGAGCACTGGAATGATGCCATTGACAGAAGAATATGTGTACATGTCTGTTTTCATCAGTAATAGAAAAAATAGTAGTCATTAGTCATTGGTTTCTTTTCAATAAAGATTTTATTTTAAGACATGTCAAATATCTCTTGGAGCCAAGGAGAGGTTTGTTCTGAGTCAGCTGAAAAATAAGATCCTAAATACTAGTAGGAGATTTTTCTAATCAGATTTTCTGATCATATGTGATTGTAGCACGCTAAAATGGAGCTCTTTGAAACATAGGCTGTTTCTTGGATTATGGCAATTATAGAGCAGAGAAAAACTTAAACTAGTGGAAAAATAAATTTATACTTGACAATTTACATACTGATGTCCAGAAACAATAAGATGTACTTGATGTGCAAATAAACAGATTCTCCCCTCTGATGAATTTGAGTGGCATAGCTCCAAGCACAATAATTTTCCAGCGAGGACATTTTCAGGAAAAAAGCCTGGGTGTACTATTTATTTTCCTTTTCATCCATAGAGAGTGTACAATTTGGGGAATTACAAGGGTCTTTCTGGGAACTGTGCCAATAAAGGGACCTTGGTGGTGGTGTTGTCTTTGGCAGCTCACCAGGGAGTAATTCTGAATTAGTTTTGAAGGCCCTTTTTCTGAGTCCAGCAAACCAAGGTCAGGGTTGAAACAACCCAGTAAGGCAGGATACAAAGGACATTTTGTATCTGAAATGATGCCTGGTTTAGTATTTTAATTTTACTTTGTGCGGAGCTCTGCTGGCTGTGCCCAGGCACCTGTGTGAGCAAGATAGTGCTTGTGTGGGCTGGTGGAAAAGGATGCAGAAGAAGTCCTTGGCACAAGTACTTTTAAGGAAAAAGTGATAGTTCGTGCAGTGTTGTTGAAAGATTGTTGGGGAACACTAAATTTTTTGTGACTTGGATGTCTTGGATATAATACTCTGATTTAAAGAAGAAATGGTCTGGTTGAAGAATTAATCAACAGGAAATGTTGGTTGGTGTAAACAGTGTTTATTTCTTCTTTGGCCATGTAATTTATGGGCACAAAACCACTCCAGGAGTGCTCTGCTCCTGACTATCCAGCAAGAGGAGGGGAGCTGGACCAGCAGCCTTGGCTTCTTAGCAGCAGCAGAGCATCCTGAGGGACAGTGATGGGTGCCTGGAGGTTTAGTACCTTCTTTGTTTCCTCTGGTTGCTCAGGGTCTAATCCTGCAAATGCCAATGGGGAGTAGAGACCAGGAAGCTGTGGAAGGGAAGGAACCCTGGAGTGGGCTTTTGGGGCTCACCAGGAAGAGCTTCTGGTGGGAAACCACACCATCTTTGAGTTCTCCATCACTGGGGGGTTTGTGGAGGTCATTTCTTTTTCCCCCACTTTCCATGAAAGGGAAGGAAGGAATAACACAGGCTGTAGCTTTGAATTCATGGCTGAAGAATTGAGTTACCATGTTTTTAATTCACTACCATCCTTCACTCTGAGTAGATCTGCATTATATTGCAAAGTGTTTCTCTTGCATATGCATTTGTGACTTTTTTAATACATAGAGTGCATGCAATTTATCTCTGTGTGTGTGCAGATGAGTTGCATCCTTATATTAAAAATATGATCACCTTTCCAGAAACTAAAGCATTATTTTCCTGCTTTTTTGCTGCTTATTTAGTGCAAAAGAGGTGAGAGTGCAGGTGCCTGTAGGGGAGTGCTGGCCACAGCCCCAGCTCCTCGTGCTCTATCATGCAAGGGAGCTCCACTGTCCTCGTGACCCTCCCTGCAGCTGGGGCTGCAGATCTCCTTGCGTGATCCCAGCCCACGTTTCTTCTTTGGAATGACTGTAAATTCTGCAATGTGGCAGCCTCTTCCATGGAATACTGTGCTGCTTAAATGCTGAAGTCATTTTGATTTACTACATAACCAAGTTATACGTGGCTTTGAAATACTACGTGCGTAGTTTACCAAGAGGTCCTTCCAGGCTTTTTTTAATCTTGCCACAAAGTATCACGACTGTGGAATGGCTTGTGTTTGGTCTGTGGTTTTGCAAATAGGCTCTGAGACTGGGGTTTGAAAGGCAACAAGAAGGAAAACCTCAGAACTCCGAAACATATCCCTAGCTCTATTTCGGGATCCAGCGCTACAAAGGAGCGGGAGGAAGCAGGAGCCAAGGTCTGCTCTTGGTTACCCTGCTGAAGTAGGGAGTTATTTCAAGCTGTCATCCAACCAAAGCTTCTCACAGCAGCAATACCAGCACAAGTAGCCGTCTGCAGCTCTGCATGGTGAAATGGGCTGGGAACTGACTTGGTTGCTGAAAATAGAATGTGGAAATGGCTCTTCTGAGCCTGGGCCAGGGCCTGGTTGGGTACCACTGGTGCTGTCACCCAAGGAAATGCTTCTTGTCTTGCACACTGCAGTAATTGCAGCAGCCCTTTTACTACATAGAGTAACCAAGGCTGTATGTGGCCAAATGTTTGTTTTCTAGACAAAAGCCAGAACCTCAAGCCTGCTGCTGTAAAAAAAAAAAGGGCAAGGGTATACATTTTGTAAAATAGAGGGCTTGCTGGGGTGGGCTCTTGGTCCAGTTCTGCTCACAGAGGCAGGTGTTCAGTGCTGGGCTGCTGCTCAGCTGTGCCAATGGGACTGAGGTTCTTGCACTTGATTTATCCAGGAGAGGTCAGTTCAGAAGTAGCATCTGGGTTTCAGCTGAACTTTACTTGGGTTTTCAAGCTGACAGAGGCACAGGGAAGTTCACCACAATCTGCCCTGAGCCCTGTGGTGAATCAATGGGTCATTTTCATTATCAAATGGTCACAGGCCTTTCTAGGTTAGTAGTCATTGCTAGAGCTGTATTAACTTTGTAAAATACACAGATGTCCTTCACCATAATAAGTCAATAATTCCCATATTGTTTGGAAATGCAGAGAGTAGAATCCAGCTGAATTTCAATGTTGTTGGAGTATTGCATTTATAATTACTCAGCTTGATCTTCTTAAAGCACAGTGTGTTTATGTTTCATGTGGTATGTGAAATATTCCCTGGACAGTGAAACCCAATGACCCAAGAGATGAACTTTTCCTTACCTGCTGTACCTAAGGCAAGTTTATCTGAGAAACACCATATGAATGCAGAGCTGACTCTTGCGTGGAGGATTTGGGAGCTGTTTTGGTTTTTTAATTGATAAAAGCTTATTGTTAGCACTGGGGTATCCTGTGTTAAGAGGCACGCTTTTTGTGGTTTTCCTTTTGGAAATGTTCCCATGTTGACTGAAAGCACAGACACACTGCTGTCTATTTGGGCCTTTCCAGCTCATGGAGCCAGGAGGCTGTGCCGTGGTGCTGCAGCTCTGGAAAACAGATCAGAAGACCCCAGATATGCAAATAGAATCCCAGAGTGATTTGGGTTGGAAGGGACCATAAAGATCATCCAGTTTCATCCACCCCTACCATGGGCAGGGGCACCTTCTGCTAGACCAGGTTCTCCAAGCCCTGTCCAACCTGACCTTGAACTCTTGCAGGAATGGGACAGCCACAGCCTCTCTGGGCAACCTGTGCCAGGGCCTCACCATCCTAATAGTAAAGAATTTCTTTCTACTATCCCACCTAACCCTGCCCTCTCTGTTTGAAGCCCTTTCCACTTCTCCTGTCACTCCAGACCCCTGTCCAAAGTCCCTCTCCATCTCTCTTGGAGTCCCTTAGGTACTGGGAGGGGCTCTAGGGTCTCCCTGCAGCCTTCTCTTCTCCAGGCTAAACAGGCCCAGGTCTCTCAGCCTGCCCTATAGCAGAGCTGCTCCAGTCCTCTGACCATCTTCATGACCTGCTCTGGTCTCTCTCCAACAGGTCCATGTCCTTTTAATGTTGGTGGCCCCAGCCCTGGATGTGTGATGTCCACACTTTGCTTTAGTGTCAAGCAGAGGTGTCTGGGCTCTGTCAGATCTTATAGAAAAAAGGAGTTTTGCTGAGACAAACTGTGTATCTGCCCCCAGCTGCAGTGGGACTCTCACCTTACCATGGGGTGCCACTGGGAATAGGGAAGCACAGCTCAAGTCATGTCCAGAGATGGAGTGAGCAGTAGCAGGAGGAGAAAACCCAAGCAATGGTGTGTTATGGTTTTCTGCAGCACGTGGCAGTTTGGGGTCTGGCTGCAGGGATGTGCCTCTGATGAGGGCTGTGAGTGCTGCTGCATGGCAAAGCCAGAGCTGAGCTGTGCATCTCCCCCAACTCACAGATATCAGATCAGCCACACATGGGTGTTTAGATTGCTCTGCAGTTGGTTTATTGCTTTCACATGTTGCTTTCATTATACCTTACAGCCTTATTCCTTTTTTTTTTTTTAGGAGAGAGAAAAAATAGAGGAACAAATCCAAAACTAAAATTAGTCATTTGAGAGTCCAAGTTTGGTTTTCATTTGTTTGCAGATAGGATGAGTTTGAGTTGGGGGAGGTTTGCTGAGGGGAGAGGATTGCAAAGATGAGTTGTGGGGCTGAGGCATTGCTGTCCTAAGGCAGTGTCTCCCTCACTGTCAGTGTAGTCCTCCTGCAGTCACACACTAATGTAGCACCAAGATCTTGATGTTTTTTTAGCATTTTCTTTCCCCAGCTCTTCTAGGAGAGCATTTATGTGGTGGAGATGAGTTATGGCCAAGCCACCCTCAGCAGCACTCACAAGTACCTTGATGCTTGGTGCTGGGGTTGCTGATCTTCTCCTGGGGCTCCTGCTGCTCCATCATTGCTTCATGATGGAGTGACTAGTGGGACAGGCTCCAAAAAAATTAGAGCAAGTCAGATGTGACCCAGCTGTCATCCCCCATTGCTTTCCTGGTGCTGGTGTGTTTTGGTGGGTATTTCTGCTCTTTAGTCAACAGCACGTCTGTCATCGCTGTCCTGCTGGCACTGAGAAGTCACATGCTCTCCAGTCTCCTGGGACTGACATGGAAATGCTGCTGGTCTTGGGTGAGACAGTGATGGTTTGGTGCATGCCAGGGTAGTTGCTGTGTGTTCCAGCTTTAGCTGCAGCCCAGCCTTTGGTGGGGTTCCCACTCCCAGGCACTCCTTCCTGCCACCATGACACGAACCCTCATCCTGAGTCAGAACCAATGGGTTTTTTTGTCTGTTTTTTAACCTTCTCACAAAGTTTTTTCTGCAATTGTAAAACTGGCTTTTTCCCAGAGCCTGACTTCTACATCTCTCCTACTGCTGGGCATGTTGGCCAGACTGACTGACATCTCCTCTCTGGCAGCAGGCTCAGGGCCAGGCACTCATTAACAAGTACTTCAATCTCTATTGAATAGTGAAAAAATAAAGTTGTTTCCAACATGTTCTGGCCCCTTACCAATCATGTGGAGGTAAAATGCATGGTGCCTATTGCTTTTCTTTAATTCTGTGCTTCTCCCACCATTCCTCTCACAACCTCCATGTGAGGATGGGCTCCATCCAGAATCCCAGGGCTGGGCTGGGCTGCACAGGGGAGGCACAGGGCACCCTGCCCACATTTCCTGCTGAAGGGGATATCTCTGCTTGAGAGATTGTTGGGTCTTGGTTCTGCCATGATCTAAGCAAACCTGCTGGCAGTGCATAATAATAAATCTCCTTGTTTGCCCTAGTCTTGCCTCACTTCTAGTTTCTCCTGTGCAGGATCATACCTTCCACAAAGCCCTTTAGGTGATTTTAAAAGTAGTAAGAAATTGCTTTACTGTTTCTCCCCATGGGAGCTTATGTGGTCATCTCATACATCTTCCGGATGAGATGTTTCTCCTGGCTGCCAACCTGAACTTTTATCTTTTCTATTTTCCTGGGGCTCAGCTAGAAGCATGCATTGGATCATGGCTGTCCTCTTTGTGCCTCTTCTTGGTCAGTTTGCTACAAGGCCTTTTAAAGGTTTCATTTAGCTACCTCTTCTTCTTTTTTTTTTTTTTTTTTTTTTTTTTTCTGTATGGAGACAATATTGTGGTTGCAGAAAAATTGAAGAGTGATCCATTGCCACCCTGGTTTCTGGTGGGAACACACCAAAATGAGAGAGCTTTCATTACTGTTTGCAGCCTTGTTACATTGCAACCTTTGTCTAATATATAGTTTTTATTCACGTTTTCCTTGTGGAGTTAGTGCTTCTCTGATTTCCTTCTCCTTTTGAAGAAGTTGCTAGGAATGGTGATGCTGGTCGTACCTGGCAATAACCATAGCACAAAGCTGTGATGTGTTAACTTGCATCCTGTCTGCGATAAAACCTCATCCTGCTGCGCTTTTATGGTATATCAATTCAAGCATCAGCTATGTTCATATTTTGTTTTAAACCTTGATAAATCTCCTTGTATAAAATCTAATTTGAGATTTATAAGGAGAGATTTAAAACAGGAAAAACATCTGAGTGTAAGCTGAAGAAAAATCCTATTAATGATGTGTTATTGAATTTGACGTCAGTCAAGTGGTTGTAAAACATGTTATAATAGAAGTGGGCTGAGAACAAAATTGCTCCCTACTTCTTGGCTCTGGTGATTTAGTTCTTCACTCAGCTTTATAATATTGGGTTTGTACATATTTTTATAGACTTTTCTTTTTAAGTGCTGCAGAGCATCTTAGGATCCTTAATGATCACTTTTAACCCTTTCAGTAATGTTCCTGATAGAAATTTTAGGAGAACAGGCTGTTGTGTTTGCTGCAAGTTGTTTCTGATGATGTTTTGTTGAGACATAGGGCGTATGTCCAAGGGCTGCACGAGTGCCCTTTGGGTGGAAACAGGCTCCACTGTGAGTTTACAAAAATTGATTGTGCCTGGGCAGAGAGAAGGGAGAAAATGCACTGCATATCCTCCTTCCTCCCACCCCCTTTTCCTCTTTGGCATCAAATAAAACGATGTCTCATATGGTAGAGTACACGGTTCCTGATGAGTTTACTGTCTCCATACCACCCAGGATGGATCTGGTTCTTATTGTGTGTACTTGCACACACAGTGTGGAAAACCAGACTCCTTTGCTGAAAAACAAAGATTTCAAAGCATTGTTAATTGGCAATTATCCACCTATTACCTTAGGGTAAGAGCCTGCAGGTTGGATGTAATTTTCTTCAAGTTGGGTCTGTGCAGCTTGGGATGGGAAAGGAGATGGTGAATGCCTTCCTCCTTCAGTGAACAGTCCAGCTGTGGGCTAGAGGAGCTGAGAGCACTTGTGTTTGGTTTCTACCCCAGGAAGAATGAAGTGAGTGAGCGCAGCTTGACAAATTGATGTCTCTTTGTCTCCTGTCTGTAAAGTGCAGAAATTCTTTGGCAGCCTCAGGGTAGTTACTGAAATGTGTGGTGTTAGTTCATGGCTGTGGTCTCACTCTGGTACAAAAGCAGGGGAAGGACCTTTGGATGAAATGTCTTCATAGAAAAAAGTTGCTTCACCCTCAGCCCTGCTGGTTCTATGTAAGTGGCAAAACCAAGGCAGAGAAGTCAGGCATTTTACCTCTAGCAAGTTGGAAACTGTTGTTTGTTAGTGTTTCCTCCAGGCTCAGAAGCCCAACAACAGCTCTAGATTGGCTCAGGCTCAGCCTGAAAGCACTGGCCAAGTTGTGACAGTACATTGCCTCCTCAGAGGCAAGGAAGATAGATGTGTGTAGAAAACGTTCCAGCTGTAGGCTTGCTTGGCATAGTTCACCAGAAGTCACCTAAAGTAAATTCTGTGTTTAAAGAAGAGCAATTTTTTTTCTCTCATGCACTTCTGGATGACAGTTTTGTGACTCAGGAGATGCAGAACAGGTCTGTGATGGACTGGACAGCTTGGTAGAGCTTTTATCTATCTTTGAATCCAAGATGTTGTACGCTGGAGAGTCAAAGTGTGCTGTAAGTAACTGGGATAAGGGAATGAGCAGGATCTATTTTTCCCTCTGAAGAGACTTTAACTTTTGCTTAGAGCATCTGACATAGGAATACAATCATGTCTGTGCAAAATATTACAACAGTGTAATTTTCACTTTCAGGAAATTTGTTGTCCAGAATCTCTATTCCAGATAACACTAAAATTGTTGGAAGGTGCAAGTAAACAATCTGTATCTGAGATTCACTGTTGTACTTGTGAGAATGGGAATCACAGCAGGTATTTGTGGGATTTATAGGGAACTTTTACAATGGGCTTTAGCAAGGGGTTTATAACAGGTTTTAGATTAGTGTTTGGTACCAAACTGTGGGGAGAGTCTCACCATGAGACTTGCAACATTTAGATAAAACATTAAGCCCATATTAAGTGTTTTTTCCAGCTAAAGATTGTTGTGGCATGCTTTCAAAAGACAGGGAAGCACCTCTCCATCCTGTGTTCGCATTGGGAGGCTCCCCCCAGCATGCTGTGAGCTCCAAGGCTGGACATGAGCCCTTGCAAAGCACATAATAACAGCTCTGTCCACCCACGCTGCCAGGGAGAGCCGGCACTGGCATCGCTCGCGTGCGAGGGGAAGCATAACTATGCAGAACAAAACAGCTGAACAGCCCACACAAACCTTGTAGATGCCAATATACTTCATCAGCCAATGTTTTCATGAGGATTAGGCTGGGTTGTTTGATAAAGCACATACAAGAACCATTGTGTGTTATCGCCCGGCACAGCCGGGCCGGTGCACAGCAGCACTGATGTGCTAATGTGCAGTGAAAGGCAGCTGCAGTGACTCTTCAGATGCCCGAGGATCTGATGACAAGTGTGCTCACTCAGACCCCTCCAATAAAGTCACTCGTGGGTTGTGGTATTCCCTCTGTGGGCAGTGCAGTTGGATGGGGCCATGGCTGGCAGATGGACTGGCCACAGCTGATGGGAAACCGTGTAAGGGCTCCAGCGTGGAGTGAAGAAGAAATGAGAGACATGGGCAGAAACTGTTAAATAAACAGAGATTATGCTTAAGATATTTTTCTTTCATTTTGATTTATGGCAGCTGCACAGCTAAATCTACATAAGTTAATCTTGCCTAATACAGAGTTGTTTATCCCATGAGAGAAGTTGGTGCTGGGGGAGGGATGGGGTGTGACAGCGTGAGGACTCCAGGCTGGGAATACTTCTTGCTTTTTGTGAACTTGGGGTGTTTGCTCCACTGTTGGGGTTCGTGGCATAAAAATTTTGCTGTTCAAAGCATGGAAGCCCTGTTCCAGATCTATAAGTGCTGTCTTGGAAAGGATGAGAGAGGAAAGGGCTTGATATGAGCAGCATGCTCCCTGCTGCAGCTGCTTGTGTTGGGTGCACCCAAGGGTGTTAGTGGCTTTTTGTATTGGCCTGGTCAGACCTTTTGTGTGGGTTTTATGCCAGTTCCTGGCTAGATACAAGGATTTGTAGGTATATGCCAAAAGGAAAACCTAAAAATCATTTCCCCAACTGCAGATTAAACAAAAAAAGTTTTGGTTTGGGTTTTGGTCATAGTAAAATCAGAGCTTCAGCTGTACATCTCTGATGCATCTCGTGCTGAGCTCCTTCCTCCTGGGCTGAGCAGAGCAAATCCAGACTGACATCTACAAGCAGGTCTCCCAGGGTTGTCCTTTCCCAGCCAGGTGTTTTTGGTGTAGCGGAAATGAGGAGCTGGAGTGTTGGGAAGCAGCTGTAAGAATTAGCTCTCTGAAGCAGTAAATCTATAGCCCTGCTACTTATGAGTACTGCAGGGAGGATTTTCACTCTGTTTTGAGGCACTGGCTTTGTTAGTGAGGGAAATAAAGCTTAGCAGCTCTCGTCAGCTGTGGTCTGAACTCTCAAATGAAAAAATAGCTTATTTGAAGTTTTTTTTTAATACTGCTCTTAACATACCCTTTCCAAGAACAAAAATCTGCCTCCTTTGAAAATGACACTGGGGTATTGCATCTGCTGCACAAACACAGTAATAAATTCCATATTTAAGTCTCAGCACAAACCCATGGGCTGTTGTGTTTTCTTCTTTCCTGTGTTTCAAATATCTGTGTGCTCCACCATGGTGTGTCTAGTCCCACTTAAAAGCTTTAATGGTGTCTCTGGGAGAAATGTGGAATGATTTTTTGCTTTGTAATGAGGTTTAAACCCATGCACACAAATTATTTAATGTTAAATATTGAAGAGGAAGATAATACTACATGAAGAACAACCAAAGCTTGTGCTACAGGGGAAAAGGGAAGGTGTTACTGGTTAAAAAGAAAAGGGTGAAACTTTGATCTTTCCAAACAGTTCCTGATGGTGCAAATCATCAGGGCTACTGAGTTACACACACTCATTCTGTAACCCCGAGTTATTGGGAGTGTGATGGCCGATGTGTGCAGGCAGCTGAGCGGCACAGCCTGTGAAATGAGACCCGAGCTCTGAGAAGCATCTGGACACTTGAAAAATCAGATGGGTGAAACTGGACCCCCGACAGTGTTGCACTGAAGCTGCAGGGGTCTGGGCAGCACTGCCTGTGCAGCTTCTTGGCTCTGTACTAAACAGAAAAGCAGCCTCTGAAGCGAAAGTACTCAAGGGTTGCTCATATTGATTTTTAAAGTATTAGTCACTATGAGAAAGGGAGCAACTTCCACGTTGAGATAAATGCTATGCAGTCGGGAAGTTCTGTGTTGACAGCAGATAAAATTATCTCTTCAGATTACTTTCTACCTGACTCTTTCAATCACTTCAGTGCTCTTTTAAACTGAGCAGTTACAAACTCCAAATTATTGTTCCTTTATAGGATTCTTCACCCTAATGTGCTCTTTCCCTGGACTTGGAAAGTTTTCTTCTTTAAACTCAACAGTGGGAGGCAATAAGGAGTTTTGAGAAGAAAGGACTGTGGTGGATCCCCTGATAAGAAAGATTTGCTGCCACTAACTTGCTGCTTCTGAACTCCTTTGACTTGGGACAGAAGTTCTGGTCTGGCTGGGAAACCAGGCAGGTCATTCCCACACACGAGCACACTCTGCTCCACTTCTCAGGCGTGATGTCTGTCATTGACACAACTGATGGGGCAATTTTCTATATTTCCTTTTACCAGCAAACAGAAAACCTCCCGTTCCTTTGGAAGTGGATTTGGGGAGCACATGGCAGCACAGTGGGCTGGGGGCAGTGGTACTGGGATGTGGAGCTGGGGGTTTGAAGAGCTGGGTTCATGTTTCACTGTGTGATTGGGCACAGTGTAGGTTATAGTATCTCTGTGAATCCACTGCTGTCTGAGGGTAAAAAAAAAACAAACAACACAACACACAAATGTTCCATTGTGAGGGCTCCACTTCCACAAGGGCATGTGAAGATCCTCATTAGTGTTACAAGTGGTAATTAGTGCTTAAATTCACCATTCACCTGAAGTTGCAATTACCTACTTGTGTTGCAAGTGGCCTTTCCCTGCTTTTGGGGAACCTGTGCCATAAAGCCTAAACCAGACTCTGCTAAGGCAGGCATCATTCACAATCTGTTCTTAATCCTAACCTAGGGCAAGAGAACCTCTGCTGGAAATGGGTCTTCAAGTAATCGTGGCAGTTTGGCAAAAGAGGGGGAGAGCGTGTTAAATCTCGCATTACACAACCTACCATTCTCCTTACTGAATCATCTGCTGCTTCAGTCACTTCTTGGAAGGGAAGCTGCTATTTTTCTTCACTGGGTGCTTAGCAGAGGTTCAAATACTACCAATATTATGGAAACTTCTTTTTCCTGTGTGACTCCTGGTATTTCGCAAGCAGCACCAGTTTGCTCATGAGACTGCTCTTATTAGGGCTGTTACCTTGGATAATAATGAGTGTTTTGGGTTCCTTGGGTTGTAACTGGATGTTAGTGTAGTTACAAGACTGAATTCCTCATTTGTTTTTATGTAGAAACAATTGAATCTGTTAAACTCCACTACTGGTCCCAAAGTACAGGGTTAGTACCTAGGTTAAATAAAATGTCTTGTGAAGAAAATTTCGTTTTATGATGTCATTTGAAACTTGCAAGAGACCAAAAGAATCTTCAAAACTGATAGTTGAAAACCCAAAGGAAAACATAATTCTACAGAGATTTATTCTTGTCAGGGCGCCGAGATACTTCATGTCCAAGCCGTGTACTCTATTTTTATTTTACAGACAACAGGGTACCATGATCAATATGTGAGGCTGGAAGAGTGGTGAAAGGCTGATGGATTAGTGCTTCCCTTTTCCTTTTGAAGCCTTGGAGATTGGAATATTGAAAGCACAGAAAATAGTGTCTTGTAAGACAGTGTTGGGAGTTGGAAAGTCTTTCTAGGTATGGAAGGTCAAAAGCTGGTGTCAGAGGCAGGGCATCACGGTAAGTGTCATACAGACATTGTTAAGAAGCCTCCACAACTTCAAAGTGCAGACAGCTGGGTGTTTGTGCCAGAGGGTCACTTCCTCTATGAATTGCTAAGATGCACTGAGAAACCCTTTAGAGAAATTCATGGTACAGTGCCAGAAGTTTAATACTCATAGAGTCATCTTTGTTTGGTTTGGTTTTTTTCTTCCTTAAAAAAATATTTTGGGAAGAGAAATACTGCTTTTCAGGATCTTGTTTTTACTTGAGTTTTTGTGACCCCTGGTAATACCTTGCACGTCTTTATTCTTTCATGCAGAGATAGTGTTAGATTTGTTTATTTTATAATCACATCTCATTGGAATGTTTTATTCCTGATTTGTAATTAAATCTTTTTTTTCTTAGCTCATTGCTTATGCTGGTGCCTGTGCATAGGTGTGTGTGACTGGGGACAGCAGAGAGGGAAGAGGGAAGGAAGGGCAGAGTGTGGGTAATTTTCTCTATTGGCCTCTGCCATGGTCCTGGAGGGCAGCTGGGGAAGGGGTCTGGGAGGAGCCTTGCCTTGGATGTACCAATCACAGATATGTGTGTCAAAGACCACGTTTTTCACCAGCTTTGCCTCATGTTCTGTGTCGGGGCCAGTCCAGCCAGTATCACTACAGACGGTATTCCCTGTTGGATTATTGTTTGAACAGCAGCAGCAGCTATTTGAATTCCCAGCCTAGCAGTGAAGAGAACAGAACCGGTTCTTATTTCTCAGTAAGTGGGAGCTGGGAGCAGTAAAATCAGGCCTGTTGTTTAAGGGCTTGGCTTAGCCCAACTGGTATTTGACCGCCGACAACGGGATCGCTTGTTGAGGGTGCCTATTTTAGACTAACATTTTTGTGGGGATAAATTGTCTTTGTCCCTTCTGCCCCCACTTAGATACTTGCTGATAATGTGATTCAATAGCTGGGATGCCATCCCTGGCTTGTGAGCATGAGCAAGTGCACGAGCCTATCTTGTACTGCTTTGGGCAGCTCTGGGGAAAGCACCCACACCTGCTGTTCCCATGGTACCTGGGATTCTGGAGTGTGAAAAAGCAGCTTGAAAATAAACTGTCACCCATCCCATTCTAACCTTGAAAGTCTGCTGCATTTGCCAGCTACTGGGCTTGTTTTATGAGCAGTACGTAGATCTGATGGAATTCTTTTTGGAAATCTCACATTCATCTGCACTTGTGCAGCTTTCCAAGAACTGTCATGTTGGCAGATTCTCTGAGAGTTGTTCAGATTTAAGCTAGACCAAGCTTGCAGGAGGATGTTATTTCCTACAAGAACTGTGCAAGCAGATTTGAAATTAGTTTAAATTTTAAAAAAAGTTAAAGAAATCCACCTGTCCCTGGAAAAGGGGGAAATATAAGCCCCTTTGCCAGAAGCCTCCTTATTTGGTGTTTTGCGCTTCCCTGTGGTTCAATTTAGACCAGTAAATGCTTTCTTTATAGGGCAAACAGTTCCTGATGTGATTTTGGTTAAGTGTCTTGCAGCTCACCAGGGTGCAGCCACTGAAACACATCAAAGAGCTGCAATGAGTTTCTGTGATGGGAACATTGGTTGTCCTCTCCTTTCCCCGTTGCAGTGGGACGGTGTGACCTGCTTCACAGGGCCCGTCAGCAGTGGTCCCACAGGATCAGCTCTCCAGCCTTGTCCTTCAGAGGGTGGTGGGGTGGCTGTAACCTTGATTACTGAAATGTTTTCTCTCTGTCCTCCAGCTGAGTCTATCCAGATACTCCTTCAGCACTGCTCAGGTCTGTGTAAGAGCAGAAAACCAGTTCCCTGCATGGTCTGAAGCTGATGGGCTGACATGCAGCCTGGGAGAGGATCTGCCCTACATTGCTCTCTTTAAACTGGAACTTAGTTGAATTCTGTAGTTTTCTGAACTTCTTTCTAAATTTAAGAGCAGCTCTAGAGTGCACAATGTTTCAGTAGCCTCATGAGAGAGAAATCAACTTTTTGGCAAGTAAGTCAAAGCCTTTTGTGTGTGGTGTGGATTCTGTTCTATCTTAAATGGGCTATTTTAAGTCTGTTGGTGTGACAGAAGTCATTTCAAGATTGATGGTAAATCTTGCCCCTGCAGGGAGTATCAGAAGCAGCTAGCATTTTACATACAGTATAAACAAAAGGATGATCATTAGCCATAATTAGATTTTTATGGGTTTGTAAGATGACTCATGCCCCCTGGAACTTTTGCACAGCAAGCTAAAGACATGCCAAGGTTTAGAAAAGCGTGATTGCTCTTTGGCTTGTAAAAATACCAAGCTTGGATGTACAGCTGTTGTGTGTCCCTAATAATAATGAGACAACTATGTTGCAACCTTTACTCATCCCTTCTTCCAGCAAACTTTCCATGAGATTGAGTAAGAGCTGCAGGATATAGTTTGTGGACACTGGCTGTTAATGTTAGATAGGCTATTTTTGCTGCTGGCTTTCCAAACTCTGATGTTTCCTCAATTTTGGGGGATGCCAAAGATAGCAGGCTTCTGAGAAGCCAGCACATCTCAGTCCAAGCTTTGAAGTGATGAAAAATATGAACTGTAACAGCAAGTCTTGGCCTTTTGGAAGACCTAAACCATGTGGTATGTTGTGGTTCAGGAGCAAGACATTCTGTAGGGCACTCCCAAGGATCTTGAAAGAGCTGTGGAGAAGTTCCCTCTGAAATTCAACAGGTGGCTTGACTCCTGAGTGTGCCTTGTGAGTCTGTATCATCTACCTGTAAGGCTTTTACAGCTTCGCACATCTGTCTGTTGACACAGAGCGTGCTGGATTAGATAATTCTGATCTGCAAGTCTGTTGACATCAATTTCTACCTTAAATACCATTCACAAAAGACATCTTCTTGAAATGCATCTTGCCCTTGAGGTGGTCCCTGAGGCCACTGGCTGTCACTGAGCCCTTCTGGCTCCTTTGGGATCAGAAGTTCAGTTTGGCACCTGGAGTTTCCCAGGTTGGATGCCCTGTGCAGGATTCAGGGACTGTACTGGTGTCCCTTCTTCCTGTGCAGCCTGTGCTCTTCTGTCATCACTCTCCCTCTGTCATCACAGCTGTGTCTGGATAAGGCAAATGCTTGGCCCTGGACCGTGACTGTGCCGGTGACTGCTGTGTGGGGCTGGTGGGTTTGCACACTGTTTTCCCTTGCTAGTGTTTGTACCTTGCTCAGCCTCTCATGTCTCTATCCAAAACATTAAATTGTATATGTAAGAGACAGGGAAAATCTCTTAATATTTGACAAAATTATTGCATATTTTTTCTGAAGAGACCCAGAAAATGTATCAATATGGAACCACCATCCTTCAAAATTACTTCTCCTTCTGGTTGGTTTTTTTTAGCATATGGGGACTGTCTCCTGCAGAGTTGTGGATTATTGAGATGGTTTAAATGAAGGTATACGTGTGAAAGGACTGGGCACATGGGTATGTGTAAATAGGGAAATAAGCAGACTGGTTTCACAGGGCTGATTTCTTTATTACAAGGTGCAGAGGCTGCAAAGCACAGAGCTCTGACAAAGTGTACAAACTGGCCTAAGATGCTGAAGTACCAAGTCTGTTCATGCTGAAATGATGTAGATGCTTTGGGATAGATGCTGTTCACTCAAAATAAGGAATCTGGTTTACTCCTCTGTTGAAGCATATTAATAGCACAGCGACATAAAGTGTATTTTATTTAACCCTGTTGGTAATGCTGCCTGTAACTTTAAACTTGGCAAAGCACCTCCTAAGAGAGCATGGGAAGAAAATGGTCCTCTGTCATTTGGTGGGAAAAAATGGACAAGAAAATTGACTAGCATTTGTACACTTCTAAAATGTGTCATTCTGGAAACCCTGAATCAGAAACAGGATCTTTGAGGTGTACAGGGTCTGAATTTTTGGTCATTTACTCATCCTTCCTCATCCCCTTGTCCAGTGGCTGCCAGGCAATGCTGAACGTTGGGAGCCAGATGCCTGAAAGGGGCTTGTGGCTGTTTGCAAGTTTGCTGCTGACTTCAGGAGTGGCTGCTGTGCTACCTCGATGGAGACTTTTAAAAATTATTTTCTTAACATCTGTTGTGCATTTGTCTATGGCAAGAATTACAATCCCCGAAGGAATTGTTGGCTGATGTATAGATGATGCCAGATGAGGAAAAGCACCGTTTGGCACATCCAAATGAAGCAGCTCTCCGTGTATGACACTGTCATTTGGAGATGATTTACACAGCCGCGTTTGCCATCAGGATGTCATCTGCCCTCTCTGCACTGTTGAGCTTTAAGGCTTGGATGCAGCCTGACTACTTAAACACACTGCTGTGATTGGAAACACACTGAGGGAAACACATGCATGCGCTTGCCTTTTGTTGCAAACGGTTTTATTTCAATGGAAAGCAGAAAGAGTGGAGTCATTTTTCCCCCCCTCTGATGTTGATGTCAGGATTTCAAGCCTGACTGCCTGGATGACGAGAGCCGTGGTATTTCCATAGGACAGAGCCATTGTCAAGTTTCAATGTGTTCCCATTAATGAGGAGGGAGAAAACTTCGGACTCCTTCCCATCTTGTCCAGATGTTTCCATGCATTAGCATGGGTATCATGTGTGTTCTTCCAGCTCAGCTGCATTTTGTCCTTAGGAGGTTTTGTCCTTAGGAGATTTTGTTTTCCATCCTTTCATTTTACACAGTGTAAAATAAGCATGGGCAGGTTGTGATGTTTAATCCAGATCCTGTGCTGGTGTAAATCAGCAGAGCTCTGACTTCTACAAGATGACCAAGTCCATCTCCTCACTGTTTTTTGGCCATGTGGGGTGTTGTAGAGGGGGGTTGTGGGTGGATGTGGTGGTGGCTGGATCAGCAGCTCCTCTTCCCTGCAGCCCTCAGCTGAGCAGCTCACGAAGATGTTACTCAGGTTCAGTTAAAATGGGCTTTATCCATTTTAGAAGCAACAAAATCCCTGATGCTTATTTAACATTGTGGAAGCAACAAAAGAATATCCAAAAGTTTTTATTCTCTGTGCACAACTTGGGGCAGAATTGAAGTCTGTGTAGTGATACAGCTGCCCTCTGTAGGAGTTGGCTTGTACCACTGAACTCTGAGGACAGTTCTTTACTTTCAGCTGTGTATTTTGGGTGTTTAAAATTGCATGTGTCCAGAAGACAAATATTTCATTCTGTACTTAACTCTAGTGGTCTTTCCAAGACCATGAAGTTACTTAATCAGTAATCCTTGCCTACAAATGCTGTCTTTCCACACCAAAACCTTCCAACTCGAGATAAATCCAGTTCTGCAATTTTTTCAGTTAAGTCCCATTCCCCCAGTATACATCTGCCCTCCTGGCTTAATAAAGTGTTTGCTGGGGTGAAGCCTTTGGCTCTGAGAGCGTGATTTTGGTGACTTTTGCCTTCTGTATGACATGAAAATAGAGGGAAAGGAAACCCAAACTTAAAGACAGAGTTTTTTCTTTGTCTCTTAGGTAGTGTACTGATTTTAAGCTGAAATTAAGACATCTTAGAAATCCCTTGAAAACTTTGTGTTTAGTCTGTGGAAGCTAAAATCACTATTTTGAAATGGATAAACCAAAAATTACATTCTATCCTGCTCTTGGCACTGTATCAACATTTATGTAGCAATGTAAAAGTTTTAAACTGTGAAAGAAATAATCGCCTGCTCTAATCAGCATTTTCAGGGGAAGGCTTATTAAAGCACTGATACATTATCTGAAACTTTGGAGTACAGTTCCTTCCATTTACAAGAACTTGAACTTTCCATAGCTGCTTCGATAAACTTTTCAACAGGGTTCAAAAAACTAACAAACGATCCCATTACACCATACGTTAAAAATCTATTCATCTTATACTAATGAGTTAGTGGACATGCATAAAATAAAAATATCTGTTCCTTTTACTTTGTTTAAATCGCTACTGTCATGTACATCAGCTCCAAATGATAACACGTGCTTAAAAAAACAAATACATTACTGTTTCATGTTATTTTAAAATGTCTCTGACTTTTTTCAAGTGATTTATATTGTGTTTGTGATTCAAGCCTGAAAGTATGCTAAGAGGCCTGGGGAAAGAAAAGAAAAGTTGCTTTAGAATCAGTATTTTGCATACTCTTACCCAAATCCAGTGAAGTAACGAAATACCATAAAGAAATTGGAGCACATTGCTGGTTTTACCTTTAGCAAGTTTATTTAAAAGACAATATTTTATATAATGACAAATCAATTTAATGATTAGACCTAGGATATGGGATGCCTGAGTAGTCCTTCTGTATTACACCTCATTTGCTTCCCCTTGTGGTTTGTTTTCGAGATGTGCAGTTGTAATCTCTTGGAAAAATCAGCCGTGTGTTGTTGTAAGCACGTCCTTCAAATGGAGGCAAATCCTCTGTTTGACAGGCATCTCTGACATTAAACTGCAGCACAGAAAGAGCACTGACCTTTAAGGAGCTCTTCATGGGCACATGCACTGAATGGAAAGGGCTTTAGGTACAAAAAGCCCTTTTGGCTTGATGTGTAAGGGAGAGAGCAAGAAGCTCCTATAGAGAGATCTCTCTGTGCTGGGAAAGGTCGTTTGGGTGGTATCTGTCCCATAAAGCTCCTGCTCTCCTCAGGCTGTGTCGATGTGCTGTCAGCATCCTCCTGCTGCAGTAGCTGTGTGTTGATGTGTTCTGGTTGCCTTCAGTGGTCTCATGAGAACATGTTTGGAGCCCACTCGAATAGCTGATGTCAGCTAACACTTAAAGGAGATATCAGCAAAAGCCGTGGCTGAGCAGCCAGCCAGTTCCTGTGCTGAAACAGGAACACATGTGAAGGGTAACCACCATGGGAGTTGGGGCTCTGATACAGCTCAGAGATGGTGACTGTGCATTGTCAAGTCTGTCCCAAGAGATTCCCTGCAACGAACTTGGTGATTCAGTTCCCTCTGTGTCATTCAGAGATGCTCTAGGAAGGTGGAAACTGCACAGGGGTGGTTGAACTCCTGAGAACACTTCCCAGCAAGCAATCACATTTGTTTAATCCTTGGTTTAAGTCAGTGAAGCTCTGTTTCAAAACCCCCCTTTTTTTTTTTTCTTTCTTTTTTTTTTTTTTGTCTGGGCTCATCTGTCCAAAAGCTACTCCAGATCTTCTGTTGCTTGCAAAACTCCTAATTTTTAACATCATCTTATTCCTGGTCAGTTTAATATTCTCATGCCAACAGTGCTGTATAGTTTAAACAACTTTTTTGAAACAAAACTGGGCGTACCTTCCTTATGCTGTGTTTGTAGATGGCAATCTGTCCCATCTGTCTTGGTTTGTCGAGGCTAAGCCTCTTTTGGTCCTTTGGCCAAGGCTGAACTTCCAGTGTCCTGTTCCTCTCTGGCTCCCACTGGGTAAGGAATAAAAGTAGGAATACAAGATTCAGCTGAAAGCCACCTTCAGAAGGCAACAGTAGGCCAGACTTCTCTCTGGAGCTTAATTGGCTTAGTTTTATTGTTTCCTGATAACAATTTAAAAGACACATGTGTGAGAAAGCAGTTGTGGATCCAAAGGGCTCTCTTGGAAATGAAGCTGGTGTGTGTGTGCTGTGTCCAGGTACTGGTGGAAATGCCGTGGTGTTTCCATGCCCCTCAGGCAATGATTGTGCTGATGTTAATTTGTAGAGAAGAAAAACAAAGTCAGATGTGAGTTTATTGCTTCAGCTCTTTGCATTTTCAGTGTTATCTTGCACTTGAATAATTCAGTAATTTTGAATTATTTTAGTACCTTCACAGTTAGCAAATCATACTGGGGTTTTTTTTTAAGGAATAAGTTTTTTTTAAATTTGGGTGGTTTCTTGAGGAGGATGTGCAAAAATAATTTGAAGCAACCTGTAGACATGATTTTTCCAGAAAATACCTGCAAACATTAGGTTGATGGTAGTGTCATGTTTTCCTGAAGACACCTGGGTTTGGAACAGGGCTAGCAAAGTCACATATGGCCCATACAGAGGTTTTACTGAGCTGATTTCTGTCACAGCAGTGGAAATGCTGCCTATGGATTAAGACTACTTTTTTAGCTACGTGGCTGAAAAACAGCCCATCTTAAGAGCACTGTCTTGAAAAACCAGCTGTGTAAATACTTCAGTACATTTTTCCCTCCTGATTTGTTATTCTTCCCCCACCCCCAGCCCCCTTTGCGATACCAGATTATTCAGTTTTCCTTCAGAAAAGGATCTTTGCAGTTTGAAGTTTCCCGGCATCAAACTCCACAGGGGACCCTCACTCTCCTTTGCAGAAGAGTTGAGCCCTTGCTGTCACATTGGTCAGAATTAAAACTAAATTATGATCCCTGGTATTTCCTTACCAGATGACCAGATGTCACACACAGCAACCAGGGCATGGCAGGCAAGCCCAGCACCTGACCACCCAAATCTCTTGGGTAGCATTCCCATTTTCCATAATGAACCTGGGAATTTTACTGTAGACCTTGCAGATGGAGTTGTCTGAACCCGGGTGTTTGTTTTAGTTTCTATTTTGTTATTAGCTATGCTGTTATCTATTTTTCAATCTGCTGGAATAATTTAGAGGAAATCAATGTGACTTTCTCTAAACCAAGATAAGCAGGAAGACTTTGCTTTCCTGTTTTCCAAGGGCTTTCATTCTGCAGCTTGAGAAATCCAGTGGGTGTTTCTAAACTTGTAATAAACTCTTGTCAGTAAAGATTTATTCCATTTCAGTTACCATCTAAATGGGCCTAGAAAGAAGTGTCCATCTAAATGTGTTCTCCAAAAATGGAGCTGCTCTTCCAAAACAGACCAAGTGATCTTGGTTTACTTGCTTTACTGCTCCAGACATGGCCTGTGACTTATGCTCCTGAGGAATTGTTCTGGAGACAAGTCTGGTCCCTAGCAGGTGATTTACTTATGTCTGTTGGTGGGTTTTGGGGTATTTTTGTTGGTTGGTTGGTTTGGGGTTTTGGGTTTTTTTATATGGACCAGTCTGGACTTAAATTCATGTGCAAACTTGAGCTGGAAGAAGTGCTGGGAGCCCTCCTCGCTCACTAGCTCTGGGACTTCCATTCCCCTTACAACTCCAGCTCAGATTTTTCCTTATTTGACACCTGATACATGCTAATAAGCTTTGGGTTTGTGGCTTTTGTAGTTTTTCGTTGCAATTTTGTATTCCATTTTCTAGTCAGGGATGCCATCAGAGCTGTGTTAATAATAAGCCCTGTGGACTATGTGGTTTGCTCTCAACTTCTATTAAATTTTGAATTACAAAGCCTGCAGGAGCTGGACACTGATAGCCTTATGACAGAGTGGTTTCATATAACTACATCCTAAATGAATAAATCCCTACCCAAACAGCACCATCCTATGCAGTACCCTAAAGCATGTGTAGTCTCTCTGATGTATAGGCTAGTGCTCTGAAATTAAACACAGAGATTCTTATAGAAGGTGGACCAAAGAATTACATTCACATCTCCCTGCAAGCAGCAGTTACTCAGTTTACATGCCAGATCTTAAAAGCAGAATCTTTGGTTGGGAAACCCTGATTCCAGGGTAGGCAAAAGCCAGCTGTGTCCATCTGGCTCAGGGGTTTTTTTGTGCAAACAGGGCAGCTACTGCTTAGAAAACACAGGGGTTCAAGGGGATAGAGTGGGTCTAATGTGAATTGTAGATGTTCTAGTTCAACATGTGCTGGTTTTAAACCTCAGTCTATGTAGGAACTTGAGAAAGGGGGTCTGTGGAGTCAGGTTACAGCCACTGATGTGCTCCCAGTAGCACTGCTCTCCACCCCAACACACTGTGCAGGCTGTGAGTGAGCAGCATGGAAGTCACGGGGTTGCTACTGAAATGCAGCTTGGGACTATTTAAATCTGTGTTGACTTAGAATAGAAAATAAATGCATAAACGGTGTCCAGCTGAGGTTGCAGGGGACTCTTTAAATGGGCTGAAGGAAATTCCTCTGGCCAGAATTTAGCGCAGCTATTCCCAACCACACATGAGAGTTTTCCCATCTGCCACTTGCAGAAGATGTATCATCCCATGTATTGCTTGCACATTCATTATTCTGCTCAAGATAGCCACTAAAAAACTTTTTAGAAAGTAAGAAAATCAAATTACTACAGCAGGAAAATGGGTCTGAGCCCTATGGCATAACTTGCTGAAGGGTGGAGAAGAGCAGAGCTGAATTGGGGGCAGGCTGTGATCACTTGGAAGGATCCTGTTGAAGGGTTTGGACTCCCCTTATTTTAACTTTGGCTTCTTCCTTCCCTTCCACTAACTTTTTATATCCATCCTGAAGTCAGGAGGACAGTGAACCTCCAGGCTAGTGTCCAAGGGCAGGATTTGTGTAAGCATTGAGGGACAATCTGCTCTCTTGATTTTACTTTTCTTTTTAATTAAGTGGAATTTTTTTTCAGAAAGGCACTGACTTCTACAATCACAAATGAAATAATAGCCTGTAACCACTATCATTCCCTAAGCATAATTTGCAAAAAATACTTACATCAACTAAGTAAATGTGATGTGAATCAGAAAATTATTCCAAGAGATTGTTTTAGCTTAGCTTTGACCAAATTAATGTCAGTCTGGTTAGTGGCTTGATAATAAACATGCTTCTGCTTTCTGAAGCCACTACTGTATAATCTGATTACAGCTGATGTGGCTGGCAGGGAGCCAGCCCTGGCTTGCAGCAGCTTCCTTCCCCACTGGAATGTTCCAATAAAAAGCACAGAATTTGCTTTGGAAACCACTGGCCAAAGCAGCAGTGCAGGATTCCATCCCAACCAGTGGCTTTGCTCCTTGCCTTCACTGCTGCAAGGTGATGTCTCTGTTTTAAAGGCTTTTTCTGTCTGCAGGGGCAGAGCATGGGGGTGGCAGTGACATGGGACTGTTCTGAAGGATGCCTGAAGCCAGGGTGCTCAGGTTAGAGGGTGTCCTGTCCCAGCTTTGCATTTCCTGCCCTGTGGGAAGGGCTGCTCCATCCATCTGCTGCAGAGGCTGCTGTGGGAATAAGCGATGGTCACTGCAGTGGAGAAACCTGCAGCATCAGTAGAATGTGAATTTTTCTTGTGATAAGCTCCTTTTGAAAGGTTTTATTTCTATTTTGAAAATAATGTTTTCAAGGGTTGGGTTTTTTTAATACTTTTTTTCTCTGCAAGGTTCTGCAAAGTGAGTTGGATACCACGAGAGTGGTTTCCTGGGCAAAGCATCATCTCTTCCAGATAAGAATTATTTTGCTTCTTGGCAGCTGGATTGTTTTTAGTGCCTAAACATCTTCAAATACTATAAAAAGGGGGACTTGTTACTGTTATTTCAGTGACTTTGTCCAGGATGTTTCTCCCCAGATGCTATATATATACACAGGGTCTGGGTTTTATATTTTCAAAGCTGCTGGCACGAAGGTTAATGTAGGAAATCAGAAATAATATCTTCTGAAGTGGAAGGTACCTGAAGGAGTTTAAAGGAAAAAAACAAACAAACAAAAGAAATAACTTAAAGTTATTCCATGCCACTAATAAATTAAGTGAGCTATTTTGGTACTTTAGTGACTACAAACTTTTCTTCCACTGATGGCTTCCCCAACCCTTCTGGAAAAGTTCATGAGAGGTGCAGGGCTGGCCAAGCTCACATGCAGTGAAATACTCCTGGGGCATGGCCCAAGAGCCAGATCAAGACTTAAAAAATGGCACCTTGTGCGTGTTGGTGGGTGGTTCTTGGGGTTATTTTTAGGGGGCAGGTTTTGTTTGGGGTTTGTTTGGGACCTTTTCTTAGTTTGGGTTGTGGATAATATGAACAGAGATGCTTGATGTTGGTCCAGGCTCAAAATGTTTTCAAACTTTTTGTCAGAACCTTAAAAGTGGAGGTAGCTATGGGTGACAAAAGAGCCTATGGCTCTCTCTGCTTGTTCACTGTCCTGCACAGTGTAAAAGTGGCACCTCTCTTAATCCATGCAGTCATTTGTATGGGTGTGCAGGGGGGTTAACTCTATCCCTCTATTATATACTATGTTGGCTAATAGAAAACAACTGTGCTCTGTTTGCTCACACTCACTACACTAAAATAGATGAACTTTTCCTATTCCATGTGAGAGGAATTACACACAGATGACTGACATGCAAAATAGGAGAAGATTGGGATGAAAAATAAAATTATGTTGACTTTTAAAAGAACTAATTCTAAAATTGCATTTAATTTTGTTTAATGGATTGCTAAGAAAAGCACCTGAAACAATAATTTCACATAAACTGTGAATCATTTCCAGGTTTTCAATAATGGAGAAAGAACAGGTTCCTGAAAGAATTTCAGGAAAGATAAACTGACTCGTAAGTGCGATATAAAATAAGGTACCTCATTTTCTAATGTGATTAATCTCAGAATTTTTCAAATGTTTTAAGTGTTCTCTGAAGTGCTGCAGATACTGAAATCTGGGAAGTGTGCTGGTGTTCTGATAAGTTGAAACTAAGTGAGGAGTCTTTCTGCAGCTTCAGAGAGGCACTTTAAGTTTATTTTGTGTGATATAGAATATAGTCTGCACCAAAGAGGTCTGGATTGTGGAGATATTAACTATTTCTTTGTCAAGATGAGGCAATCTGCCACAAAATTTAGTGCAAAGTCTCTGTTTTGCCATTCTGTTCTCTGCCTCACATGAGATACAAGAACTGAAAGGAACCACACTTTTCAATTCACAAAATGATTTGTTGAGATTTCCAGTGCCCAACTGCTGAATGAGGGGAGACAGGTCCCTGAAAAAATATGGACTTTTGGGTAATTCGTGTTTTTTTGCTGAGAGGACATCTGATGTTTCAGTAAATTCTTTCAGTAGAAATGTTTTCTTAGCTAAGAGGAAAATGGGACATTAGAAAACTTTTCCTGCTTCAGTTGTCTTCTTTTTTTTTTTTATGTTTCTGCAAAAGTTTTACAGATTTTTTTTTTTAACCTGGAACCTTTATGGAATCATAAATCACGGTTTCATTGTGTTTCTTCTTTTTGTTTTTATAAATACACTGTTTTTTAAAACATATCACTCGCAAAGCAGACAGACATCTTCCAGGTTAGTAAAGGCAGAGAGGGGATGCAGGTTGCTCCAGAGCCGTGAATGTTTTTAGTTTATTTGTTACTATTGAATTTGAACTTACTTTTCAATAAAACTGGAAAGGAAATGCTATTATTTTCCCTCAAAATTGTGCCAGGAAATGAATTTGCTGTGATTCTGTTTTATCTCTGGAGCTTGGACTCCAAGTCATAAAGTATGCTGCTGTCCTGAGCATCATTTCTACCTCCAGGTCTTGCATTAAATCTGTGTTTTCCTGCTCTGCCTAGAGGCAATGCTGGGGCTCGTTTATTTCTCAGGGGGAGTTATGGCATGGATGAGTACAGAAAAAGGCAGAAACTGGCATATCTGCTTAGTCTAGAAATTATTTTTCCAGGTGTGATGTGTAAAGCTCTATGTATGCAGGTGAGCAGGCACCACTTCTGTGTGCAAGTGCTTGTGCAACAGATCTGCACTGCCCAAACCCATGAGGATTTTAGTATGTGATGAGTTTCTGCTGATCATCTAGGCTGTGCTGTGCCTCCACAGTAATTCCTGTGTGCCTAATAGGTTGAAAATCCTATTTAAAATGGTGATGTAGATGTGGAGGTGTTTGTCCTGCGGACTAAACTACTGTAGCTACAAACTCTGCCTGGAGTAAAGCATAGAACTGCTTGTAACAAAAGATGTGCACGTGTGTGGTGTGTTTGTATATGCAACTTCTTCTCTTTTCTGTTTTTTTTCTTTTTTCGTTTCACTTAAGTAAAAGCACAATCTGTTTTTTCTGGTTTGCTTTCATTTCCTCCCCAGCACGCCAGGTCTCTGCAGCACTCCTGCCTGCACCTCAGCTGTGCTGGATCAATACAGGAGACCATGGGGGAGGTATCAGGCTTTTTTCTATGAAACCAGCACTGAAAAACATAATTGTAATACAACTGGAGACACAGGCTCCCCTTGCTTTTCTAAAATACTTTTGGCAACTGTAAAGCCAGAGGGTTTCCAGATCAAACAGAGGGTGGGTGTTCCTTGCTCAGGAGGTACCAGCAGTTCCCCTGCCTGCCCCAGACCTCATACTTTTCTGTTGGGGCATCTCCACTCAACTTGCAAGAAGCAGAATTCTTGAAATGAGGCTGGAAGCAACGAAAACAACTTAATTAGCTCCTGGTCTTGACCCCCTTGTCCGTTCTGCTCAGTTTCTCCCAGCTTCCTAACAGGATGAAGTTCCAGGCAGTTTGGCTGCTGATGGCCCTGTGTCTGGGGAGGGATTTCTCTGCATGGGGACTGTGCAAAAACGAAGTACTTGGTCCTGGTTGCCTTTCTGCTCCACCCCAGGTTGATTGAGCTCTGATTTTGCAAGTACTCGGCTGTAACGATTTGAGAAATCACGGCAACGAGTTAATGCTATCTACCCTGCTTGGAAGAGGGACCTCCCTGCTGCAGTTAATCCCGAGGATGGGAGCACCCTTTCTCTTTTGTTTAAAATCTTCTAGCTGGGAGATGAATGCAGTGGCATCTTCAGCTCCTGACTCCCTGGCCGTGCTCCCCCAGAGAGTCACAGGAAAAGTCGGAACCTGTGGCAAAACTGCATCAGAAATCACAGTGGAGCTGCTGGAAAAGCTCTTCCCCGTGACAGGAGTCCCACGGCACTGGCAGTTTCCTGCATAATAATCTGCTCTCTAATGAGAATGGATTCTAATGAGAATTTGGGTTTGCATGTCTTTTAAAAGAGAAGAGGAAGGGCTGTTTTCCTCTCTTTTTGCATGGACCTATAAAACAAGGAGCTGTAGGACTTTGGGGGTGAAGACTAAGTTTTGGTTCTGGGCTCCTGTAGCAGTAGCACCTGGTGACCCAATGCTCAGAGCTGTGGCTGTTGCTCTTAGGATATACCTACCCAAAAAAAAACCCAGACAGAAAAAGGCCATCCTTCTGAGTGTGAGAGATTTTGTCATTTTGTGCCTCTTTCTGACACTGGAGGTGGCTGTGGACATCCGTGTTCACTGAGGCCTGTTGCCACACATCAGTTGCATGTCAGTGCAAAGGGGTGTGTGGCTGTGCTGGTGGTATTGACTGGAGGTTTTCCACCGCTGTGATTTTCCTTTTTTTTAAAGCCAGCTGTTGCTGGGGGGGCTCTGCGTGCGTGTCTGCATGTTTTGGAATTGCAGAGGATTTTGGGTTCTGTTTTTTAGCAAACTCATAAAATTCTAGCAGGGTCTTTAACGTGGTGTGTACTTGTAGCACTGCTGCTCCACAGCTGTATGGTTATTGAAATGTTTTATTATTTCAATAACATTTTGAAAGGGATGTTTCCCTCCCAGCTTGAGGGAAGAAAATTTAATCCCCTTCTGTTGCCTCATGGCTGTGGGACTAAAACTGATGTGCTTAGACCTCATCTGAAAGGGTTCATTGCCTGTGCTTGGTGATTCGGGAGAGGATGGGACATGTGTCTCAGCAGATATCCTTTGCAAAGGCCAGTTTTATGGGTCTATTTTGCCCAATGTGAGATTATAGTTGTGAATATAAAGGCTTTCTTCCAAGAAATCTTAGGAGTTGTGCGGCTTGGTTCTGTGCTGATAAGTGTTCTAGCAGTAAGCAGCAACAAGTAATGTATTTGTACTACAGAATCTGCTTAAGAATAGTTTTTTCCTAGAGATCCTCTGATTTATGAAATTATAAATTAGATATGAACTTGTACTACAGATGAAAAAGAAAAGGACTGGGCTTCACTGCTTCCTACTGATCATGAGGATATGCACAAAATCCTCGTTTTGGTTTTCCTTGTCACCCCATGGTGCTGCCAGCCTTGTCCCTGGCAGGACTTTCCAGCCTCCCTGCTCTCGGCCTGGGCAGCCTCAGAGCACTGGGATGGTGTTACTCAGGATTTTCTGAGTCATCACAATGTTGGTTGGGCTCTGCCGGTGTTGTGCAAGGAGGGTTTTGCTTTGAAGTCCCTCCTGGCTTATGTTTTGTTGAGCACACATGTAGCAGGACATTGTTTTGTTGCTGTCCTTCTGTGTTGGATTAGTTCATTCCTGGCTTTGTGTGTCAGAATGGTGGTTGATGGTTGACATTAAGACCAGGTTTTCCTGTGTGCAGCATTCCCTGTTTGATGGGAGTGGGCACTGAGGCAGAAGCAAGACCAGTCTGCAGTGGTTTATCCACTATTTTTGTCATTTCTTCTGAACAGAGGAGTTCCCACGTGTGTGAGAAGAGTTTGTACCCTGGAGGTTAGGTTGAGAACGTTCTTCAAACCTGTGCTAAATCTGGATGTTCTGTTTAAGTTTGTTTCCAAAGGCAGCACATCCTTCTGGTTTAGTACTTACTTGGTGGTGAGGAGTAAGAGGGCTGAGCCAGCAGCCACAGCAAAACAGCTTTGGAGCTGCCCAGCCTGCAACCCAGACCAGCTCTTCAGGGCTGTCCTTGGGGCTTGAGGGGTACCAAAAGAAACCAGAAGTTAAATTCATTTATTGAATTTTGTACTCTTTGTGGCTGGAAATGAATTAATTATCTTAAAGCAAAAATAAAGAAGTGACTCCACCATGCAGGTCTCCAGCAAGATGAGCAGGGTGGACTGGGCTGGTGAGTTTGTCAGGGAGGGATAGTTGTGCTGCTGTGCAGGATAGAAAGACAAGGACAGGTTTGTTCCCCGAGGATGAATGATCCACTTTATTTGATTTGCTAGTTTTAGGTTAAGTATAAAACCTCAGGAACAGCAGAGGGACACTGTTTACAAAATCCAGTTGAGTGGAAGATCCCCAGGTGAGGATGTCTGAGGTGGTGTGAGCCTCAGAGCCTTCTCAGTGCCCAGCCAGGAGTCAGTGCTCCAGCTCCTGCCCAGTGTGGACATTAGGAGAGGGAGTGCTCCCTTTGTAAGGCACAGTTGTATGGTGAGCACATGTCCACATTAATTCTCTTACTGTGGTTAATATAAGCATATTTATCACTATTTAATATTAAGCAGTTGTCATTTGCATTACTCTCATGCCTCTGAGCTTCAGCCAGAAGCTGTGCCCTGTTTTGCCCCTGGCTCAGCAGAAGGAGCTGCCAAGGAGCCCATCCACACTGCCATCCTAGGTGCCACGTGCTGAGCCTGGCTCGTGGGTTCCCTTGCTCTGAGCCTTTCCCAAACGACACCAGATAAACCCACAGCAGAGATAGGGCTGCTGATAGCATGGACACGTGCAGTTCTGCAATTATGGAGTGCAGATCATGGACTAAACTGTTTGCGAGGGCTCCAGAAATGTTTCCTTATCTTTCAGTAACAGATTACAGCTTTGTTTTCTGAAATAGACTCTGAGAGGGATGGTTAAAGAATAGGGTGAATTTAAAAGCATGTGTGTTACTCCCTTGCCCCCCTTCCAAAAAACCCTCAAACCCACTCAAAAAACAAGCCAAAAAAAACCTCATAAAAACTCCAAACCCAATAAACAAAACCCCAACCCTCATTAGGTTATTGATGAAGCAGAGCTCAGAGGAAGGAGAGGCTAAAGACCTGCTTAGGTTGGCTTTTAGATCTTCCCTTACTTGACTTCTTCCCTCACCCCACCATCCCCAGCAACACTTGAGGAAAAAAATGCCCTAGGTGTGGACTTGATGACAGAATGCGGGTCCTTTTGTTTGGTGCTGAGCACGGGGTTTTGTGAGTGAGCCAAAGGATTAATGAAATAAGTTCTTATAGACACAATGAAAAATGACTTGATGGCCAGGAAACTGTCGTCCTAATGAACTTGGGTAGTCTGTTGGAGACACCAGAAAATGGAAATGGGCTTGCGTAGCTTTATTATATTCAAAAATAGACTTTAACTAGAACATTCTGTATTCTTTCCTGTTTGAGTAAAAACAGGGGCTGATAGAAGTTGAAAGCAGCAGATAAACTGATGTGGAGACACATATGGCTTGAAGCTAGTGTTTGAAAAGCAAGGAAACCATAATCAGTTGAAGGTAAAAAGAAAAATGTTCTTAGTAAAGAGCCCTGTTCTCAAGGCATTGCTTCATGTTGGTATGAAGACAAGTTTCGATTAAGTCCAGATAAATTCTTTTTTTTTTAATGTGTACCTCATGCAGAAGGGATGTTTGTCACTGTCCGTCTTCGTTACTAGGGAGGAAGGAATGTGGAAGCATGTTGCTGCTCAAGCTTTTGGGGCCTTAATGCTAGAAATCAATTCAATGTGGTCATCTTATGAAAATGCTCTAAACAGCCCATGTGCTGCTTGGATTTTTTTAGTCAAAATGGATACGTTTCCTTCAGAAGCAGTACTGTAAGATGGGAGAGAAAATTCCATTTTCTCTCCGAAGACTGCTTTTTCTAAGGGTGTTCAGTGGATCTGGGAAAGAGCTCAGTAAAGTATCTTAGATTTTCTGGAGGAGGGAAGACCCATGGTGATGGGTAAACATGATGTGGATCGCATCTTCCCTGGTCTTTTCTCCTCTAGCAAATCTAAATCATCCAGCACAAAGACTTGGCTGGATTTCTGCTGGTAGGATGTTGAACCATGGTCACTTGTGGCTCCTATCTCTCCTGGAATATTGTTGATATTTGCTGAGATCTTGCACATCCACATAGTGAAGAGCAGGATGTCTTCATAAATATGTTGTCTGCCTTGGACACTTTTTATTTTAAAAGAAAGGCAGGAAAACATTTTCCACAAAATTGAGAACACTTTCAACTTTAATACTCTTTTTGATTGGAAAATGCAGATGCTGGTGTTGAAGTCTTGGCTATTTACTTTTTAAGTCAAAAAATTCACTGGGAAACACCCCTCCTTTCTGTCTGGTACCTGGGCCTCTATGCTTTGGACAAGGCAACGGTTGTGGTCTCAGTTTCCTATGACAGAAGTCCCACCTAAAACAATGTTGGCCTTTTAGGGATGCTTTGAAGGTCAGAAGCAGTGTCATGACAGTGACAAATCAGCAGAATGACAGAGAGTCATTTCACATATAGGATTGAAAAATAGAAACACTGCATAGTTTTCGTGTTTTTTCATAAATCGTGGCCCTTAGTTTTCAGCAATCAGATCAGAGTGTAAAAAGCAAAGGTAGTTGCAGAAGATTGACTGCAAATGAGTAATTTGCTTGCTTTCAAGGTTGTTTTGTGTCTAGAATTTAGTTGGAAGGGAATAGATTAGTTAAATAAGTGATTCTTAAATTTACCCAGCAATAGAACATGTAGATGGGTGAACCAAGCAGTGCAAGCATTCCAGCTGGTCCCCAGGATGAGAGCTGTCTTTTGAAGTGAAAATAAAAAAACTTGACATTATTCCTGGCCATAACTGCTATTGTTGGGTAAACATCTCACATGTTTAGGAGTTGCATTCCCTGTATGTAAAATATGAATAACAATACTGTATAAATGTTCTTTGATCTTTTCCCGTGAAAAGCTCTATGGAAATTCCAAGAATCTGATATTAAATGCTAGATTTAACCTTTGAAAACTGAGTCTGTTTAGTTATTTATAAGTATCTTTATTTTTTTTAAGTAAAATATTCATTTGGCACAGTTAATGCTTTCTACTGTGGTCAAATATGAGTGGCTAAGAATAAAGCAAGTTCTATAAGTAGCAGTGATTAAACACTAATTTAATCTCTGCATTCTACAGTATGTTCAGAGGCAGATTAAAAATGCCATGATGCAGGGAATAATGCAGTAGTATGGTCTTGGTGAATGTTCTGGAGTAACTCTGAGGCAGGATTTGTGGCTATGACCATATAGCACTGGAAGAGAGAGCTGTCCCAACATGAGAAAGGAATTGAAATGGTAATTCTCCAAGTCAAACAAAGAATTGATTGGTTATTGCTGGTTTAACTGTCATAAAATGTAAGTCAGGAAAGATACTGCAATCCAGGCTTTGGCACCTAATCTTGTCTCATTTGAACTCATGTGCTTCTTGATTCCCTGCCATCAATCTCCTCTTTAGGAACTGCAAGCTGAAGTTAATGGCTTTCATCATAACAGCAATGAAAATACCATTTACCTATTTAAAATGCTCAGCAGGGAAATACTCAAGAATGATGCCTTGTGCTCCAGGCTATTCATCCAGTTTGATGAAATCTCAATTTTTTGTTGTGCCTGCATGTATGCAGACATTCTGCAAGGCTTTGTCCATTTTGGGGTGTGATTAATTTGTGTCCACACCAGACAGCTTGTTGTGCATTAAGCCCTGCCAGCCAACAGATAATTTTTCTTGCATTTAAACCAATTTATGATCTAGCTGACGTGCTCATGGTTTCCCTAAACCTGGCCAGTCAGCACCATCTCCACCACAGAGCAGGAAATTAATCTTTGTAGTTATTTGACTCCATCAGCTTTACCTGCTGCATGCAATTGTGGAGGAATTTGGCAAACTTTAAGAGCTACATCCTCAAACTGTGTTCATAACTCCCAGTATTCCTCCCTTCCCTTTCCTGGACCATGCCCCCAGGCATCATCTGTTCTCCCACCCAGCTGGGTGGAACCAGAACACCCAGTGCCCACGGGAGAGGGTTTGGCTGTTCTTTGTACAACCCAGGAGGGAGTATCTGAGGTTGCTGAGACTCATCCCTTGAGGAGACAGCAAATGTATGACTGTGTGATCTGAAGACTCGTCTTCAGTTTTTTACTGTTAACTTTATTAGCTTGGGGCTATTAGACATATGAAAGACTTTGGAAGGTGTATCAGCTTAGCTCCTTGGTTATGTCTGTGGCTTAAGACATGGGCATGGATGTAATTAGTTTCAAACTTCATCAGAGTGAAGAGAAAAAGCTGCATATTATCTAAAATGTGTACTTTTGCCTGCCTTTCCATACAAATGCTTTTTGAAAAGATGGATCTGAAGCTCCTGTGTTGACTGTGGTCTGCTGTTGTAAATGTTGCTCTTAGGAGATGAAAAAAAATTGAGAAGGAATTGGGAAGGAAACTCAATTCAAATTTTCCTTAAAGAATGCAGTAAGACTGGCACAAAACTAGCTCTGTACCCAAGCCTCCTTTAAGTTAAACCCCCATTTGCACAGGGGTGGAGCTGAGCCCTGTGTGTAGCCCTACAGGGTTGAGAGGTGCTACTCTGCCAAAGCCTCCCTGGGACTCTCATTTCAGTATTCCCAGTATCTACCTGTGTTCTTGCCCTGGAAGGAGTCCTGGAACTGATACATGGTTTGAGCTAGTGATAATTTTATGACAACTCTTCCCTTCAAATGAAAGCTTGGAATTCAAGTTATTTGGCTTATACTTTGCTTGACTGTGAAAAGGCAGTTTGATTTGTTTTTTTAATTTTCAGGGATTGTGGAGACAGAGCTATCATGTGGAGAAATTCACAGCAGAAAATGGGATGCATCAAAAAGATGCAGGGAGATAAATTTCAAGCAATCTAAAATTAATTCAGAGATCCCAAGGATTTCTCACTAAGTGACCAGTATTTTGCTGAAATGCCAGCATCGTTTTTATTTCCAGTTTTCCTTTCTCTCTGAACCATATCTATTGCCTTTGAAGTAGCTACAGCTGAGGCCAGAATTTGTGAATGCTGGGAAACCAGCAGTTCTGAGCAAGGCAAAGCCTTTGTAGTCTGTTTGCAGGCAGAGCAACAGAGTAGGAAAATATTTTTTTTTTTAATTAATATTTTATTTCCAACCCTCCAGCATTTGATCCTGAGCTTCAATCTTGTTGTATTAAAATGTGTGGTGCAATCTTAAAAGTCAGTTGGCCACGGGGCAAAGACCTTCGTGGTCAAGGAGACCTGACAGGGAGAGTGTCCTCTGTGCTCCTAAACTGCCAAATGATTTAGGTTAAGTCGTGGATTCAGTCTTGACTTGTTTTAAGATGCAACCTATTGCCTCTTCCAGGAGTTGTGCTGGTTAATTTGAACTGTGGTTATTGTCAGGAAATCAAGTCTTGGTTAAAATGTGTTCAGCACTTCCATGGACTGACTTAGAGGTCTAAAATTAGGAATTGTGAGCATTTAGACTATAAGTGATATAATATGTACTCGTTGGGATTGCCATTGGTATGTTGTAGCTTCTCCGTGTCCCCAGTTCTTAACCTCATGGCCACAACTGCTAAATGGGAAAAACCTTTGGATATGACTGACACAATTCCTATTACCATATGATTTTCAGCCCGTGGCATTGTAAGAACTAGTGAGTATTGTGAGCTAGGTTGAAAAAGAAAGGTAATTAGATCTCATACAACAGAAGTTGGTATTATGTAGCATAGATCCTGCCATGATAGTGCTGCTGTTGCAAGCAGAAGATGAAAATCCAGGGATTTAAAGATCATTGCATTTTCTTGTGATCTTTACATGTTCCTTTCTGTGAATTTCAAAAGAAAAGACAAAAAAATTCAAATACAGAAGAGTCTGGATGTCATCTGGAATTTATTTGACCTCTTACATTAGCTCTAAAAGAAATCATAAACAAATAAACAAATAAAACTTTTTTCTAAGATAAAAAAGACACTTAATTTAATAACTAGATTAAAAAACAATTTGAAACTTAGTAGGGGAGCTTGCGTGTGGCACAGAAAAAGGGAAGGAGAACATTTCATTTTAATGGAGATGCTGCCAGTTCTTTTGGTATGAACCCTTTGTCCAGGGCATGAAGAAATTCCTGTTGTGATGAGCACTCTACAGCTGCAGTGACCTGTGCCCCTCAAGTTAGTGAAGTTGGGATCTTTATATGAAGGGTTGGGATGTTTGAATTAAAAACCAGTAATTTTATTGTGGAGCGAGTGAAAGTTTAAAGACAGTATTTGGAAAAGACATCTTTCCTTTCCGGGCAGCCCCAATGCCCCACTGGTATTTTAAGTCTATGTGACGATCATCAGGGTTTGTTTTTTAATTAATAACTAGTAACTTTGAAAAGGTAAGTTTTATTTAGAGCCAAAAGCACAATTTGGGACACCCAGGAGCTACTGCTTTTCTCAGCAGGGCATTGTCCCAGCTCTCTCTCCATCTCCCCCAACACTACTCCTCCCTCCCAGAAGTCGCCACTGTAGATCTCTGGGATAAAATGTACTGCTAGACATAAAACAAGAAAAATATTTGTTTATTCTATGGCAGACAGCTGTTTAGGATGCTGTGGAGGTCTGACAGTAGTTTTGCAGATGTTGTTTGTACGTAAGTTTTTATTGGAAACCATCTGTGTTAGGAAGTATGGAAGGATTCTGTGCATCCCTTGGCAAAAAGAGTTGGGCTCTTTTCCTTCAGCATCTTTGTCCAAGGAGTTTGAAGGAGGAGAGAGAAACAGAGGAGTGTTACCAATATTTGGTCAAAATGGGGACCCATTTGGACTCGGGCTGCAAAAAGGTTTTTCTGGGCATGTACTGGGATACTCAGTGTGTCCAAAGTCCGACAGAGAAAACATCTTCCCTCCTTTCTAGAAAAATGTAGAGCAAACTTCAAAAGACCTGTATGGAAGTGGTGGATCATGTCTAGAAACAGGTCTTTGTTCTAATGCAGAAAAGCTGTTTTGAATGGTCTGTGCTGCCAGGTTGAAAAGAGCTGGTTTGGTGAGATTAATCTGCAAATCTCCAGTGCACAAGGACAGAAAAGGGCTCCCTGGGGTGTGATGGCTGTAGGGCAAGGCAGGTTTCTCTCCAGAGGTGGGGATAAACATGCACTCACATTCGAGTACTTACATATTTCTATTAAGATAATTCAGCCAACAAAGCATATAGCCAAGGGTGATGGAAATTGAGGAATGTGGACTTTTTCTTGGCAGTTTGAATCTGGCTTGGAAGCATTTCAGGGGAGGATTAAATCTCGCTGCTCGGCAGGTCAGGGTTGGGGTAATCAGCAAAGGCAGAGGTTGGGGATGGCTGAACTGGGGATTAGTGCAGCACAGCTGTGAGTCTGGGGCTGCTGTAAATGAGGATGCAGATGAAAATATGTCAAGCATCTTTCATACTGGGCATTTTCAAATGGGGTATTTTCAGGAATTTTGAGCCGGTGGAGAGGGGAGGGATGGATGATAGAGCTGCTACCTGTGCTCAGCACAGGTTGCTGTCTGGGATTAGCTGAGAAGTGATAGTGCTCTAGGCTTGTTTGATCCTGTTTTGTTTGCTTTAAGGGGACTCAAATACCTGAAGTCTTATGATGAAAAACTAACTTTTGTGCCCTGACATTGTTTGCTCTGTGAAATGACCCACTTTGTCATTAGTTCACCCAACTTTGTGCAAGATGTGCATTGTATGCAAATTAATATGGTTAAACCAATGTCAAACACACATTTGAGAAAAGTTAATATTTCTCTTGGCAGTCCTGATATCCTTTGTTCCTTATGTGCTGAATTAATTTCTTCTGCTGGCTCTTGCTCTGTGCACATGGCCACGATGTCCGAGGGACTTGCTGAAAGGGCTCTGCCTTTCACTGGACAAGGTGGAAATTTCTCTGTTTTGCAAAGTGCACATCTGAGACACAACAGCTTCTGCAAAGCTTCCAGAACAAGACAGCAGACCAAAAACACAGAGCAAAATTAAGCAGTTTGTGGTATGAAGCTCCCACAAGCAAACCAAACCTCATGTTTGGGTATTTCTGGATTGCTGGCTGGACTGTGCCATACTGTGGAATGAGTCCAGAGTGGTGGCTTGGTGCTCCTGTCCCCTTTGCCATGCTGCCATATGTTCCACTAGCAGGGTTTCCAACTAAATGCAGAGTGCAATGGCTCAGGCTCCAAAAGCAAGCTGCAGTTTCTGGATGCACAGCTCCAAATCTGGATTTCATCCACTGTCAACAAGAGCTAAAACCAGAGACAATGCTGGTCTGTGCCGCACTCAGCATGAGTGTTTATCACCTCCTTAACTCTGGGCAGGAGCTGCTGCCATGGTGCAGCAGCACTTCAGGAATAAAGTGTCTCTCAGCCATTTCTCAGGTTGTCACAGTGATTCTGCTTAAACACCCATTAAAAGAGGTTCAGGTTTATTTTTCAGGTGCAAATGAAGCCCTCAGGGTTTGTGCAACTTGATTCAGGAGTAGTATGAACTGTGGGTCTTTGTGGTCCCATAAAATGCATGATTTCAATGTATATAAGCATAAATATATGTAAGTATCTGAAAGGAGAGTGTTGAGGGTGGAGCTAGGCTCTTCTTGGTGGTACCAAGCAATAGAATGAGGCAATGGACAGAAACTGATGCACAGGAAGGTCCACCTGAACATGAGGCAGAGCTTCAGTGTGCAGTGACCGAGCACTGAAAGAGATTGTCCAGAGAGGGTGTGGAGTCTCCCTCACTGGGGATATTCAAGAACTGGCCAAACATAATCCTGTGCCGTGTGCTCTGGGGTGACCCTGCCTGGGCAGGGCTTTGGGTCAGATGACCCACTGAAGTCCCTTCTGACCTGACCCATTCTGTGATTCTCCAGCACCATCAGTGCAGCCACGTGGAAACAACAAAGCAGCCCTGGGTTTGCAGTTGCTCCAAACTGAGAATTTTATGGACTTATGAGTGCTTCTAATTTCCAGTGTTCAGGGGGGCCAAGCTCCTACGGTGTCCCTGTGAGCTACTTCTCTTTCCTGGGCTCTATCATCACTTTCTCAAATGAGAAAATGCTTTAGAATCATGGAATCACAGAATTGTTACAGTTAGGAAAGACCTCTGAGATTGAGTCCAACCATTAGTCCAGCACTAAACCATGTTCCCAGGTGCCCCATCCACATTCCTTTTCAACACTTCTAGGGATGGCAATTCCCTGTTTCAATGCCTGACAAGGGTGGTCAGTGAAGAAATTTTTTTTTACTATATAGTCTAAACTTCTGTGGGGCAACTTAGGGCCAAACTTTGAGGTTTACAATGGCTTAAATGAAGGCACTCACATATCCCAGGGCACATCTGCAGTGGAGTCTGTTGGGTAGGACCAGGGAGATGGAGATGCAGGAACAGCACTGGAGGAGAAGGGACTGCTCCACACATGTGCACAAAGGTTTTGGGCTGAACTCATCCATTATTCTTGTGTTTATTTCTCATTCCATCAACTTAAGTTGTGTTTCTGGCATTTGTTTGTTTCCTTTGGGTACTTATAGTTATATTAGTGTAAATATTTTCTAGTGATTGTCAAGTGTCCAGTTTACATTAGTTGCTTGCAATTTCCTGCTGTGGCTTAAAATACTTTTTCTTTTTGTAAAAACATAAAATTACCCTTCCCATAAGCATCAAACTCCTTTTTTTCAGGCAAAACCCATACCCCTGAAATTTCAAAGGCACCTTTTCATATTTGAAGAACTGAAAAAAGAGTGAATTGAGTGAATTCTCCTTCATGGTTGTAAAACCATACAATAAAATCTGAGTCAGTCACTACCGCCGAAGTTAAGTGACCATGGGAAAGTTATGGTCATACTTGAGTTGTTGTTTATCCTTTTTTTTCTACTACCCATTTCCTATTGAAAGTCATTTTTGTTGTCGTGTAGGTATCATCCAATAGCAGTGTCTTTACAACAGGAGCTTTGTATGCCTGCCCTCTGCAAAACTGATAGAAGTCTCCTGGTTGCTGTAACAGTAATAGTACAATAAATGCTCAGAGTGAACTGTGATGAATATCTGTAATCTGGGACTATATTTTTCTTTTTTCTTTTTTTCTTTTTTTTTTCCCCCATTGTAAAGGTACTCTTTCCTAACTACCTTCTACAGTTTCCCATTCAGTTTGTGGACAAGTGAGAGCTGGCTCCTGCCCTGGGCTTCCCTACTTCTGCAAAATTAATTTTTCTTGCAGCAATATGAGCAAGGGCTGGATCTTATTTATTTTACTGAAGTAAATTTTTCATGTATTATATATACCAAAGTAAATTGTTCAATATGAGAACAATTAATAAATGATTATGGAAAAGAAATTCAGCATTTGTTCCCCAACCCCTATAAATAAGATAATTATCTTCTCCAGAGGGGATGGAGTTGACAGTAGTTTCACTGGGAACTGTTGAAACTGTTTGACATATTTTAAATGGTTTACTAAGCAAAGTCAGTTTTAAAAGGAATGGGGCTTGTCAATCAGTCAGCTTGTGTTGGGTTGTTGATGTCCCCCTGTAAGTCAGAGCAGTAACAGCTTTCAGAGGTGGCTGAGGAGTTGCTGGAGGGGAGGGGAGAAGCAGCTGTGATAATTTGGGGGGGGGGGGTGAGGGTGGTTTAAACATTTCAGTTTTATACAAGTGACACATAGTTTCTTGGAGGATCTGATTTATTATTATATGGATTCAGGCAGAGTGTTTGCAAAATTTACTCTGCTTTATGGTACTGCAGCAAATGTAAACACACAAGAAAGTGAAGGTGGGAAATAATCTTTGTCAGCAGCAGGAGGGGTATAGAGAGAGCTGCAAAAAAGAGAGAAGTGGCAGAGTAGTGACTGCGAGTAAGATTTTCTTTTTCATCTCCAAGAGGAAGACTATGGGTCACTTTTGAGGAAAAGAGAGATGAAGCAATGCCAGGGATTAGGGGAGGCCTGTGCCACTCTGGATGGTGCCCAGCACTGGACTGGCCATGAGGAAGGTGCCCAGATGAGTTCCTTGCCTGGGACCCAGGGTGCAGAGGGGCCATGGGGGCTGACCCCCGCAGCAGCCAGGTCCTTCACTTGTTTGAGCTCCAAACACAAGCAAGAAGATAAGAAACAGAAAGATCAGCAAAAGAGAGGTTTGACAGGCAAGTTGTGCAGAAGCCAGATATCATTCTTCAGAGCTTGCTTTCACCTGGGGAATTTGGGTTATTGCACCTCTGCCTCCGGGTGAGAGAACATCTCCCTCCCAGACAAAAGCCTGGTTTAGGACTGGGTTTAGCCATGGTTTCAGTGGTCTTCCTGGTAATGGGTCTGTGCAACCACTCACATCTATGTGGTAGTGGTGTCCAACACAACCCAAGACTCCCATGAGGTGCCTTTGTGGCAGGAGATGCTTCCTGGGGACACAGGAGTTCCCTGCTGGGGACTGGATTTCTTGCTCACCAGTTCATTGCTCATGTCATTGCTCTGCATCAGATTAAATTAGCATTGTTTTTTTGCAGTGGCTGAGGACTATGTGTGTGAAATACTTGCTCTTGCTGCATGGCAGCATTGCTCCACGGGCTGCTGGTGGGGGTGGGATATGCAGGGGATGCACAGCTGTGGGTGGAGCTGACTGGGAGTAGCACTAGCATAATATGGACACGTGATTGCAAAGCAAAATGTACTTTGGGAGTTTACTCTGGCTGTGTGGTCTTTCTAATTATCTGGAAAATCCAAACCCAGAATGGATTCTGAGACTGTTCAACAATCTGGGAAGGAGGGAAGGGGAAAATGGGAAATGGCATTTTTTGTTGTTCTAAGTTCTTACCTTAGTTCTACAGAACCATATTTAGTTTCTATAAAACCCTGTTGGATCTATAGGTATTTCTACTCTTAGGGTGGGAATTTTTGGAATGTTTTCTGAAGCCTACAATGTGTGGAAACATTGGGATTTGGTTTCAACTTCAGACTGAGCTTCATTGCTTAGTACTCCCTAAATCCCTCAAAGTCCTGGCCTGCAACACAAACAGGCTCTGCATTATTCATCTATGGATGCAGTAAATGCTGAAAGGCTGATTATGAGTATTGATGAATAATCAAATTACACCAGCACAATTCTTAGAGGAATGAGCCAGATGCCCTAGAAAATTTTCATCTATTGGGAGAAAAAACACCATCTGAAGCAGTGGTTTGAAAACACTGTAAACCTCTGACCCTTACCAGCATGATTTCCTTTTTTTTCCTGCTTTCAGGGTTAGTTTCCATCTGCTACACTTCACTATGTGGTTAACTGCCCTTTCAAAGGCTTCATTTAACTCCATTTCAGAATTCAGTGGCATTATATCTGTATTCGTGCAAGACTGTTAAGGTTTCTTCTTGAAACAGTTTTAGATCCTCAGGTGAAATTACATCCAGGATATCAATAGTGTAAAAGTGTATCCTGGAATCCAGAAAGTAAAATTGAAAGCAGGATTTGACTTACTGTGTTGCATTTAAAATCCAGGTCTGATTTCAGTTAAAATCTTGGAAAGATCCAACAATAGGCATCGTATATTAATCTATGTAAGATGTAGGCCAACCCTGCTGCTTCACTTTGAGGAGAAACCTGCCATTTTTCATTGTCTGTCAAGAACAAGGTAGACTTGGAGGGTTGGCAAAATCTTACCTAGAGCACATGACTCAGAAAATAGTGCTCTGTGGGAAAAAAAAGCTCATAAAATGCTTCAATCAAGTCTCAAACTGACATATTTGGGAAGTGAAATCTTCCTCCTTGATTCTCTTTTGTCCCTTATTGTGCCAAAATGTCATGCTGTCTCTCTCAGGTCCATACAATCTCACCACTGGACTTGTCCTTTACACCAAAAGAAAGTCAGATGCTTCTTGTCTTTCCCTTTCATATTTTTCTGGCTTGTTTTCCTTCTTTCACCATGTTTTGTGCTGTTTTTCCCAAACTTGGACTCTTTAAAATACAAGTGGAAACTGATGGTCTTATCCAAACTTAGTAACATATTGGATGGCTTTGCTCGGAATAATTGCTTCTTTCTTTTCATCTCATCTCAGTGTTTAAAGAGCAACAATACCTCATCTCTGCTAAACCTTTGAACCTTTCCTGGATATCGTTTGGTAAGTTAAACTGGCAATCCAGCATTTGTTTAGCTGATCTCTAAAAAGCACAGATGACACAATTCAAGTATCTGCAGGTAAAAATTTGCACCTTGGGATTGTCAGAAATAATTCAAATTTTCCATTTCATCTTCAAGATGCTTTTCACTATTAAAAAAGAAAAATGCTGTACACCTCCCACACTGCTGCCTTTCTGTCCTATTGATCCTGCTTTTTTTACTTTAAAGTGGGAAATAGGTTTAGCTGCCACGTAAAAAGATTTATTGGCCTGTTGCTTTATAGACAACTGAAACTCTGGAGCTGAAAATGGTCTAAATACCTCTGAAAGATGCTTTTGGGTAATTGGTAATGAATTAAGCATCTGGAAGAAGCAGCTGAGCAGTCAGTCACTTCATTATGGCTTTTTGAGCTGTTTGCCAGACTGGTTCGCTCTGATAAACCAGACTGGCCATCAAATAAGATACACTGAGTAGGCAAATGACCTCATTAAGCAAATTACAGAGTTCCTTTTGGTAGTCTGTGGGTTTAATGTGCAGAGCCCCACACTGTACCTGTGTCTCGTAAAGGCATCGGCTGAGGCGCGTGCTTGGAAGCGACTTGTGGTGCAACACACTGGCCCACAAGACTTCGGTCTAAAATGAACTTGTTACTGAAACATTTCCCAGATGTGTGAGCAATAAATCATCTCCTCTTTGCACTTCAATAGAAACAACCACTGCCACTGAGTTCTGGACCAGATCAGGCCCGGAATATGGCAGAAAGGGGCTATAACAGAGTTTGCCTTTGCAAATTTGTGTCTGTTGGCTCATCCCATTTCACTAATTGCACCTGTTCCCCACCTCAAGCCAACCACCTCCCAGGCATGGCATGTGCCAGAGAAGTGTCAGCAGGCTCTCTGGTATCTTAACTCTGTTTTTATATGTGCTGATACACCTCTTTTTTTTATTCTGATTTTCCTACAGCTGTTTTGTAGTCAGCCTCATTGCTAACCATATCCTTTAGCATCCACACTCCCAGCCTGGAGTGAGCACTCCTTCACCCTGACACTGCTGTCTGCAGCCTGGTCATGTAGGCTTGGGCATGGCCAAAGGGGAGGTTTCATGTCTCTGTGGCCAGGTATCTTAGGTTGGAGCTGTCTTGCCTTCTGATGGAAGTTGTGATTAAATTCTGGAGTACTTTTGTATTTCATGGGGTTGCCCAGAGGCTTGTGCAGCCTGTACCCATCCTGAAAGTGCACTTTGGTTTTATTCTGTTTTTTTTCTTTTTTTTTTCTAATCACTTCCTTTGTATTAGCCACCATGCTCCTGCTTGTTAATTGAATTCAGACTTGACATGGATTAGCATTATGGCTGGAAGCCTAATTCTTTAAATTGATACACAAATGCTGCTCTTAAGTTAGTCATTAATTACCTTTATTTATTAGAGCTTTTAAGTGTGGCCATTTAGGCCTCATCTGGCAATTTTAACTGCAACTGCCTCAGCTTATTTCTGCTGGAAGCTGTGCAATGTAGGTCAGGTACAAGGCAGTAAAAGGGATTATATTGTTCTGATCATTCACACTTGCTACAGGAAACACGGTATTCTTTCTGGGGAGTGAATATGGCTGTAGCACGTGCTGGTTCTGCCTATAGAATGGAAACTGTATTTTTCATTAGAGTTCATGTATTCCTTTGTTGGAAGGATCTCAGATGGGTGGGAAAGCAAACTGTTTACACACAGTCAATCTGGTGTTTGCCCAAGGTCAGCAGGGAGAGAAGACACTTGTACTTTTAATTATATTTGCAGTTAAAATAAGAATTTTAGCAAACAGTAAGACCTAAGTACTTCTAAAGAGATACTTTTTTTTTTCCTCTGCATCTCTTCTGTAAAAATTTTTCATCACTGATTTCATTGCATTATCAGGACTCAAATGAGAAACACTGCTTATGAGCAAATATAGCATCTGAATGTGGGCCAGGAATTTCTTTTACAGTATAAGCTTTTGTGTGAAAGAAAAGCCAAACAGCTGCTCACAACTTACGTCTGAGTAAGTGATCTAATACTATTGCTCTGGTTTCAAATTTGAGGCTAAATTGTTTCTTTGCCAAAGACCTTGTGCCAACTTACCTGGTCCCAATTTGTGAGAACAAAGTATATTGTTTCTGCTGCTCTGGGGCTGGAATCACTTCACTTGCAATTTTTTTCCATTATAATTTCAGCCCCGACATGGGAAGCTTCCACAAGTTTGAGAGTTAACTTCTCTCCTCCAGGAGGTATCTCAAGTAGGAAGATATCTCCTTGCAAGGCTGGTCCGACACAATGTGTAGGGATATTCTATTACATTTGAAGACTCTTTCTGGCTTTTGATTTACTTTCCTCTTTTTTTTTTTTCCTCAGATCTTCTATTCTCAATCTTTTTCTTCTACTTTTGCAGTGCTCTTCATCAGCTGCTCTCCAGGCTTTCCCTGTCTGGAAATACTGAAAAGAGGAGAACTTATCTGGTTATAAAAAAGACAATTTCCCACACCATTAGGCAGAGACTGTATCCCTCAAATATATGGTTATGCACTTGCCCTTTCACAAAAGGTTATAATTTCCAAAGAATTTGAGTTGTGCTTTAAATGTACAGCTAGAGCTTAAGTTCCTGTAAGATTTATTGCAAACATATTAGCTGAAGGGAGAAGAAAAATCCAGAGGCTAAGAAATGTCATGTCCTCTCCCACGATGGTGACACCCTCAGCTGTACCCAGAGAAATCTCAGGGTGACCTCAGCCTTATTCTTCTGTGGCAAAAATGAGATTTACATGCTTGTTCTAAAAACTGCTTATTTTCGTAGAAACCAAAAACGAGGATATTTGAGGCATGTATACATTGTATTTACAAGTTCACATTGTTATTGAATTTTTTCTACTTAAAAGAGAGAAGACTTTGTTTTCTCTCTCTTTTTTTTCTTTTTCCTTGGGTCAGCAACTGTGCTTGCAGATGGTCTGCTTGCTTTTTGCAGCATTTAGGGGACATGGTTTAGGGACTTAGCAGTGCTGAGTTAATGGTTGGATTTAATGTTCTTAGATGTCTTTTCCTACCTAAATTAGTCTGATTCTTAGATTAACTGCTTATTGGATAATTCAGGGCAGAATGAATTCACACATCAATTTAATTTTGAGTGTCTGGGAGGAGGATCACCTGTGTCTAACTTCTATCACTTAACTCTGCTGAAGACTGTGTGTCAGTTTCACTGGATGTTTTATATTAGGTACAATTATTTTGGAACAGACAACCTCGTTAGTATCTGTAACTTAGAGCTGTTTATTTGTGTGACACTGCTGACATTGTGATAAAATGATGTGATTTTTTTAGTTTTGTTTTGTACAGCTTTTACTTATGTTTTACAAGGCTTCATCTGCATGGAGGGGATTTGGCTGTTTGCATTTTGCTTGGGGTTCTGTTTCACTAAGATGTGCTTTTCCTCTGTCTTTTGAAGCATATGGCATCATGCAGCCCTGGTCAAGGGTTAATGCAGATAATGGAAGTAGAAGTAGCTCCAGAATCTGACTTCATATTTGCTTGATAGGCTATTCCTGATCTCTCTTTATAGAGATGATGATGCATGTGGAATAAGGTGTAGAAAACAAGATAGTTCTTACAAATGTGTAGGAAATGCCTTCTGTGTATACAGGAGATTTGGGGTGGAGAGAGGGTTACACAGGAGAAAAATGTTTCTTTTGAAGGCCACAGGAGGAAGAATTTAACAGGTTTTTTAGAGATGCTGAAATAGTCACACGTAAGTGCAGTGTTGGATGAGCCTGGAAACAGGAAAACTTTGATTTTTATGTTGAATTTAATTTGTAACATAGAAGCAAATTCTCTTGGTGATATTACTGTGATGGTTGTGGGCGTGTTCTTAGGATGTGCTTGGCCCCATCCCTTGGATGCTTTATGGTTTGCACATGGCAGCTTGGGCTCCCCTTCATAGGAAACTGGGAAACAATGAGGGTGGAAAATCCTGCCAGAAGGGGCATTATCCACAGACTATGTCTGCAAGTGTGAGAATAACATATAAATACAAAGGATGTGAGTTTTTGCTTAAAGTCTCCACCGTAGACACTTCTCTGTAGTCGCTGGGATCTTCTCTAGGTATCCAAGGAACCGTGTTATTCAGCTGCTCTCGAAGTCTTGACTTGCTGGTGTCTCTTCTCATTTTTCACATACTGAAAATGACAAAGAGTATTTTATTTTTTTTCTCTGTGGGACCTTGGCTCTGGAATGGCTAATTCTGATTGTAGATAAGACGCATTAGCTTTGAGTACTTCCGTGCTCCAAAGATGCAATTCATCAAAACCCAAGTACTTTGTGTCAGATCTGAATGTTTCACAAGAGATTTTGTAATCCAACATGTCAAACTTGTTTAAATGTCAGATTGCAACTGAAAGCTGAAGGAAGAAATAAGTGCTTCATTATCTCCCTTACCTTACAGAAGTGTCTTGCAGTTCTTAGAAAAAAAGAAAATTGTCTTATTTCTGCAAGAAATACACCATTATGTCATGTTGTAGAGGTGCTCCTGAGATGTGCATCTGTTCCTTGTGTTGGTAAAACAGGCTGGTGTTTCATGAGGCAGATTTAGTGATTCAAGTAGAGCAATCTTCATCTGCTGAATAAATCTATTGCTGGTGACTTCTTGATTCTTCCCAGAGGTGACTTTGTGTTAGAAATTATTTGAGCAGGAAAAAGACCTCGAGGGTGTCCGCTTGCTCATCGCTTGTTCTGGGCGGTGTTACTTTCAGTTACCTGGTGCTGAAGATAATGAATGTAAGGATCATGAATTTCAGTCAAATGCAATGTGAGTTTGGCATCATTTCTGTTCCCAGCTCTATCACTACTTGGATTCCTAGCTTGTATCTGTAGAAGAAAAATGAGTCTGTGTTCATTTTCCAGATTGATACAGCTATGTCTGATTTGCCTAACCAGTAAGCCTCTGAAGAGATTGTGACCTGAACGTTTTTTTTTTTAATCTTTCTAAGTGTTTTAAGTGTGTAGGAGCATATGGGGACAATGAACAGAGGTTGTCACTGTTCTCATAAAGAAACGTTAAACCAAATATGTGTGCGTGTTTGTGCATAGACACTTTCTGAAAGATGTTTGAAGTTCCCATCTCTGTCCAGGACGTGTACTGGAGCAGCTGTCTTGGTGCAGATGTGGAAAACTGAAATCTGCCATGAAAACTTTTTTACCTTGCATATAGCAGCCCCCACAGCTGCCAAAATATGCATCCTCTTGTTTTAAAAATTTAAAAATGCTGAAAACATCTGCTCCTGCCCTGCACTGCAGCTGTGCCAGTGTATTATCTGGAAACGGCCTGAGTAAGACCAGCCATAACAAGAGAAGAAAAATCCCATGTTTGATGTAAGTGCAATTGTGGCTTTATTCCAGTCACTTCTTAATTTATGTCTCAAATTCAGTTTATCTTCGTGCCCTGATGACTAAACAAAAGAGCTGTATGCACTTGACTGTTTGAAGAAACTGTCCCTGCGTGTGGGAAAAAAAGAAAAAATATTATTTAGGGGCGGAGGGTGGGGAATCCAGAGTATGGAGTGAGTGGCACCATCTTGGTTGTTTTAAATGGAGCATAATCAGAGCTTTGGTTTCAGTGGGTGTGCATGTATCATTTCACACTTTGAATGAGCTTGAATTTTATTTTTATTTCTTTTGCAACACATATCCACCCAGGGTAAGAGGGGACTTCTCTGGCTACAGGTAAAAACACACTTAAAGCACACTGAATTTCTCCCTGGTCTTGAAATACTGTGTCATCTCAAGCTGCTACACCTTGTGTGCAGGTTTTATTGGTGCTGCTGAATGTTAGATTTGGGGCTTGGATTTGCTCTGCTCCATCTTGTTGGAAAAGTTTAAAACTGCACCCTGTCCCCGCCTGGATATCCCTCATTTTGGGGTACCCTGCATTTTAGCTTAGCTCTAGGTAAAGAAGAGTTTGAGGCTGTAAACCTTTAGTGCTGAGGTCCTGAGGTGCAGATGTTTTGTTCCCTGAGGTTGAGCGCAGTTCCCCAGTGCATTGTGAGGAAGATGTTTTTGAAGGTATAAGAAGGAAAACAATTTCTTGCTTCTTTTGTGCCTTGAAAGCAACTGGATCAGGGATGGAACTGCAAGGAGCTCTCCCCAGCTAACAACTAGAGGTTGCTCTCTGGGTGTTTTTTGCTAAGACATAATGTAGCCCAGGATCTCAGAGAGATTTTGGGGCACTTGGGCCAAATTTGAAATGAGTCTAGATATTACTTTTTTGTTTGTTTTATTTGGAAAACTTCTGCAGACTGTAGGTGCTGCATGTTTCCAATCTGCATCTGGTATTTGCTTTGAATCTTTGGGTCTGTTGGAATCCAAAGCCAAAAAGGTTCACGCAAAATGTTTTGACCCAAAACTGTTTAATCTCAGATCTGCGGTCTCGGAGCCACAGCCTGACTTGAATACCTGATGAGTATCAGCTGAGCAAGCATCACAGCATCTGACTTCTGCCCATGAACCATAAACCTTTTCCTCAGGGAACAAGAAAGTAAATTGGCCTTTGTGCAGAAACAGCCAGCTAGGCCGGGGCCACAGTTTCCTTGTGCTCAATACCAGACCCCACGGTGCTCTGCTGCAAAGTTCTCCTTCCTTCTAAGTGAAGCCATATGAAAAAAAAAAAAATCCACTTTTTGAGAGTGGCTGAACCAACCAATTTGTTCAAGCCATTCTTCTGGTTGATTCATTTTTAACTGAAAAAAATGCTGATATATTGAAAGCAACTTGAAAAATGCCAAAAGGGAAGAAGGGGAAACAAGTTAAACCATTTGAAGCTCATAAAAGAAAAAAAAAAGAATTTAAGTGCAACCACATGAGTGGTGTAAAATTGGTGTAATATTTAATCCCATGTTAGAGCACAATGTGTTAGATATGAGTTCCTCTAGAAAATAAGGCCCTAAAAATAACCTAAATATTTATGATTGAGAGTTCACAACATGATCAGCTCACTGTGTCGTGCTTGCAAGGGAAAAAACCCTCTGGTCTAAAGATCCACTAAGATAGGTCTTCCTTTCACTTGGCCAAAGTTTTTACTTGAATGCTGTTCCCAGCTACTTCTTTGGATCAACATAACAAAAAAAGAAAGTCCCTGAGAGCCTCAGCAGCGCATGGCTGGAAGGAAGAGATGGACCCAGATTTATGGGACATGTGTGTGTAAATGTTCTCAGTGGAAAAGGGTGAATCGTAGGAGAAGTTTAAGGGAAGAGCACAAGTTGGTGCCACAAGTTCTTAGGTAAAATGTTCTGCACTGGCATAACATTTAACAAAACATTGGTATTCAGCGAGGTTTTGCTGGACTCTCTTTCTTGCTAACATTTTAAACTTGCTTTGTCCTTGACAAACATTGATTTTACCTGATGCCCAACAGTATTTTGCCCAGGCAGAAACATATCCGTCCAGCTGAAGGGATGGGAGGCAGCAATGCAGCCTCTCAGCCATGGAACATGGGTCAAGGACTAGATTTGGGTTAATTATACAGGGTAAAAAGACATTAAACACACATAGTGCTTGTTGTCCTGGTGTTGATGGATTATGGTGTTCATCGAGCAGCCCAACTTGCAATGGGTAAATTAGTTCAAATGAAGGTTATTTACTGTACTGTGGACAAGTACATGGGTTTGGCTTTTGACAATATTTTATGTGAACTATAAAGTGATGCTGATTTTTAATATTTCATTTACTTGCCCACAGTAGATGACATAAGTGGCTGCTACCCAGCAATTGTGAATCTGTTTACTGTGAACTTTTTACCTTGTTTCTGAGGAGCTATTCTTTCATCCATCATCCCTTCCTCATAATATTTTCAAATAGCAATGTATTTCATTCTCTTTCTTTGTCTTAGTGTTACTAAATCTATCATCTTACTGGGAAACTTATGGTGTTGTCAGAAATTGCATATTATGCCCTGGATTAAAGCTGTTTAGCTTGAACGTGACAAGTTGTTTAAAAATAGACTGTTATGCTTTGTACTCATTCTCCTCTCCAAAACCCTCTTTCGTAACAATGTAAATAAAGGACTCCCAGAACTGATACAGTGGGGCTGGCACAGTTAGAAGAAAAGACTCGGCTATTGCCCAATTTACTTTAATGCAACATAAATCTTAATTATATTGAACAAGCATCAGACTGCGAGGTCTTGGGAGATGGAGTCATTAGGTAACAGTTTACAGGGAACATTTATCTTCAAGCAAATTCCCAGGCCTCCTTAATTTCTTTTGTAGTTTCTTAAAGGGGTTGAAAACAAGAAGTGTAGTATGGATTCACTTTATACCCAGCTCATTAAGCAGTATCCAAAGCTGAGCCCCCAGAATAAGCTAGAAATTGCTAAAATAATAATTTCCAATTGTGCAGACCATAGACTTTATCACATCTGCAGAGTCTGAGGCTGCAGATGGCATTAATGACTCCTGGGTTGTTCCTATGTGCTGCCCTCTCCCGTGGGAGCTGGGAGGTCTCTGTCCTGCTCACCCACATCTGTATCACAGAATTCACACTTGCAACTCTTGCCCAAAGTAAATACTGGGTTGATATTTTTCCTTTTAATTCCCACCAAAACTTTTTCTCCTCAGAGACATTTCCTAACCCAGCTACTGAATGGTAGCAGGATTCTAAATGTAGTTTCCAAAATGCTACCTTTTTTTTTTTTAGCAAATTGCTTTCAGATAAAAGCAGCAGCAAAACAGATGAGAATGGATTTTCAATTTTTTCATCTCTCAATTTTGGTTTATCTCCCACTTGCCACAAGCAGTATCTCTAAAATGTATTTGTCATTCCATATGCTCCACCCACTTTACAAATTTCCTGGAAGACTGTAGGGAAAGAATTATAAGATCACAAAATAGTTGGGGTTGGAAGGGACCTTCAAAGGTCATCTAGTCCAATCCCCCTGCAGTGAGCAGGGACATCTTCAGTTAGATCAGGTCAGGCAAAGCTCCATCCAATCTGACTTTGAATGTTTCCAGGGATGGGATACCTACCATCTCTCTGGACAACCTGTGTTGGTGTAGGCAAGAGCCAACTTCTCCCACGTGGTGTGAAGTATTAAGAAATCCCTTAAACTTGAAAAAAACCCATCCTAGTATTAAGGTCCCTCTTTATACCGAATCTTTGGTTTCCTGCAGGTTTCTCACATTCTCAGTTGAATGGCTCCAACCTAAGCTTTATGTGGGAGCTCTCTGCATTCACCCTTTGATACCAACCCTCCTTTAAGCTGCCTAAAAGCATCAATACCAACTCATTACTCACTTGTTTAAGTACTTGGCCTCCCTCTCCTACACCTTCATTAGGACATTTTCTCCTCCCTAAGGAGCACCCTGTGCTTTCTGCCTGCCACCAGCAGAAGAGGTAAAGCAGAGTGGTTACTGAGTGAGCCACTTTAGATTAAACAGATCCAGGAGGAGTCCATGGAAAGGCAGGGAAAGATTAAACAAGGCTGGTGTTTAAAGCACTCCCTGCACTCCAAGGAGGCTGAAGGCAGCTGAGGCTCTGCCTGGGGGTAAGACCCCCAAAAATTAGCCAAGAGGGTGGTGCACATAGTGGGGCTTTAATTGCACAAGTCACAGCTGGTCTCCAAGGTTGAAAAAGGTCCTTCATCAGAGCTGGGGGTTCCTCTCCAAAACAGCTTGACTTGGGGATGGAGGAAGTAAACCTTTCTCCTGGCTGTAATGTGCTTTCAAGGAGGCTGCAAATATGTTTGGGGTTTTTTTTGTCTTCCGTGTAGAAACTTGTGAGCAAGTTACTTAGGGAGTAGTGGTAGACATTTCTACCAATCATTTGTGACTACCTGGGGCTTCTATCTGCAGGTTGCCAATCCCATAGCGAGGGAGCAAGTGGGATTTGGGGGCAGGGGGTCTGCTGGAGCTCTGTGGTGGGCTGGGAGGGGGAGTGCTGGACAGTGTATCCAAACTTCAAAGAGGAGTACTCCAGGCCGTGGCTGAAATTCTGGAGATGCAGTTGCACATTTGAGCACAAAAATGTTTATGCAATGGGGGAAATTCTGATAGGAGTGCAGAAATATTTAATGATCCTTGTTTATCATCCTTTTCCAGCAGAAGGAGAGGGAGCAGTGTTGTTTCTCAGATAAAAAGCGAGTTCTTGCTTTTTGTTAGTGTTGCTGTCGCTCAGCACATACTCCACCCGAGCTGGCTGATCCACTGCAGAGGGCTGCAAAAAGGGGCTTTTTCTTCCAGCCTGGCAATGCACATGTTGTGGGAGAAGTGATGCTTCCAGGTGCCCTGCAGGGAATCCTGGCTGCAGCAGAGAGGCTGCAACACATTGGCATGGAGGACGTGGTGTTACAGCTTTACCATGGATCTGGATGCTCTGTGTGTGCTGGAGCAGTATTCTGTATCAGTGTTTATTGTTTGAGTGCCTTTTTTCCTTAATTAAGAGTATTTTGTCATTTATGGCGCTTTATTGATGCCTTAGCCATTGCTGCCCGGTACAGTAAGAATACAAACAAGCTTTAAGACTGGAATTATAAATGTATGACCAGATCCAGGCTGTGTCAGCAGTCTGCACAGAAGAAGCTCTGACTCAGATCATGAGTAGTACCCAAGAGGTTTATGTTCCTCACTTTAATACTTTAAATGCTGTGATTTGCAAGCCTGTATCAGCCATTTGCAGCACCCAGGGACTGCACAGCAATGCCGCCCGCTCAGCAAAGGCCTCTTCCCAGAATTTTGGAGCATGTAAGACCTGGTTCCTTCTACTGTGTAAGCAATACTAATAACTTCAAAACCTACTTCCCAGCTTGTCTAGGAGCCCGATCTTGTTTTATTCACCAAAATTATGTTGTGGGGAAAAAACACGGTAATTAAGATGTGCAGCGTACTAATTTATTTGGTATTTGGGAAGGGGGGAAGACATGAGATGGGTCCAAAGGGAAGGACATGTGGTAGATACTCTCCTGAACTCACTGTCCATCTGACATCACTAACCCTGTGCTCTCTGCTTCCCACAGGGCCCCCGGGGAGGCGAGGGAAGCCTGGCCGGCGTGGAGAACCCGGTAAGCATCACCTGTGCCGATGGCACTGGGGGCCCTGGGGGTGTCCCTGGGTGGTATGGGAGCCTTTGGGCAATGACACCAGTCACCTCCACCTAACAGGCTGTGGAACAGGGGCTTCCTACGTCCTTTGTGGTGGATATGAAGTGTTTTATTAAAAATTTTTAAAAAACCAAACCAACCCCCAAAACCTTAAAAACCAAAAACAAATTAAAAAAAAAAAGGAAAAAAAGTAACCAACCAAAACAAAAAAGACAAACAAATTCCACTCAAAACACTCACAGCTGTTGCATGTTTTATCCATCCTTCCATTTTTCTTTGCAGCATTCAGCCTCATCACCCTCCAGCACTGAGGAGGGACAGTGAATTAGCATGGAAATAGGGAATCCCCCAGCCATGTTAGATGGGAGGTGTGCACTGGCTTGTTCTCTGCATGTGGATGTGTCCATACATTGCCTGCCAGCCATAGGGTGCTGGTGTCTGCATTTGGGAGTCTGAGATAACCAAACCTCAGCCACCAGCCTTGGGCAGGTCCCCTGAGCATCACTGTGCCCTCAGCCCAGGTGAAACCACAGAGCAACCTTGCTGGAGTTTTCATTTGAGCTGACTGTAACTCTGTGTCTCTGACACTTTGGTGGATCTGGTGAGGTTTGGGTTTTTGTCCCTGACTTTAAAAAGGGAAAGGACTGACCCTGTTTCACCTGGGGGAAGTGCTGTTTACCTTCTGCTGTTGGGTCTGAGTGCTGTTGGAGAAGGGAGAGATGCAGCTGGAGTTCCTCTTTCTGAGGAAAACAGGCCAGGGGTGTGCCCAGGAAGCCAGGCAGTTTTTGGGATTGTTTCAATATGCCAGAAAGCAGCACATGAAATTTTACGTCCCAGCTCTTAGGTTCTTGAACATTGAGAGAATGAACGGGAGCTAGTGGATTTTCATTTAGTGAGGAGACTGAATTCTGTTCTCTGCTGCCTCTCACTATAGAAAATTCACAACTGGGATTTCAAAATGGGCAGCATAACTTTCTGATCACCAATATTTTAAACAATTTTTCTAACTCTGAGGAAAGGAAATTGAGGGGATTTGTGCTGCACACCAGCAGCAGCACATGAACTGATGGACAAGGAAGGCAGGCAGGCATTTCCCTTCTCTTCCATTGATGGTATTCCAGAGTGCATTAGGTGTTTTCTGAGATATTTTTGTTCCTGAAGCATCAGGGATTTACTCCTGGGCAAGGGATGGGTGCTGATGGGGAGGTGGTGGATCCCAGCCAGCTTTGTTAATTTGTTTCATTTTCCCAGCAGCTGGGCTGTAGGAAGAGCCACCAGACTGCTTTGATTCTTCTTTTGGCTGTTTTTTAAGTATCAGCTAAGGGCTCTAAGGGGCACAGTGGAATACAGCATTCAACCAAGGGCAGCTGGAGATGTCAGACAGTGGGTCTGATTTTATATGCAGGCATTTATGTAAACGCTGTGCAAGACGTGTCTCTGGTCCATACAGAAATCTGGGAGGTAGCACTGAGCTCACACATGCTCTTAAATCTCTTCTCCCTGCTTTATGCAAAACTTTTGAAAAGCATCATTTGCCCTCATGCTGTGACACATCTGCAAATGCACTTGAGCATCCCTCTGATGAAGCAGAAAGCTGCCAGGGAAGCAATGCAGAACCAGCAAGAAAACAAGCATTATAAAAGAAAATTAAAAAAAAGAAATCAATTATTGATGATAAAAAAATTTCCAACCTTAGTAACAACTTTTTTTGCATTTCTGCAACTGAGGAGGAAAATAGAGAAGAGTGCAGCAGCCACCCACTGCACACAGCCACACACTCAGCCAGGCTCGAAGGGTGAAATCCAAGGAATGCAGTGCAGAGCCTGTGGGTTGCCCACTGCAGATAGACACCCAGGGAGCAGGCATCCTGCTGTGTATTGCTTTTGGCTGAGCTGCCAGATGTTTGTTTCTCCAGATAACTTGAATATATATTTCTATATTTGTTTGAGAACCTGACCACACATAAACCAGGTCCTTGTTCCATCGCTACAGCTGATAAATGAGAATAAAACTTTGTGTAGTGTGCTTGGTGTCTGTCCCTGGGGACCCTGCCTGGTTAGGGCTTCACAGCCTCCAGACAAAGGCTGTTGGAGAGCCAGAAGGCTCAGCCCTGCCAAGGCAAGTGTTTTTCTCTGGCATTTGTTGAAATGGTCATGTTGAAAAACCTTTTCAGATTCATACTAAAACTTTCAATGTATATCTCTAAGAAACAAGCAGAGAAACTGTTAAGAGATATTCCTGTCCCTTTTAATCACACCCTCCTGTTGATTTAAACCAAGACTGAATTTTGCTTTTTTCTTCTGCCATGATGGATTCAGATAAAATAAATTAATCCAACAGCTCTGTTTCTCTAAACTAAGAATTCATCATCATGAGAATGCATCGGGACAACTGCTCTCTTCCACAAATATGTGCCTTACCATAAAAGATTAATTTTTAAACTAGTTCTGGAGGGAAAAATTTAACTATTTAGACTGTTTGGAAGTGGGACAAGCCTGGCTGCACATGCTTCAAAAAATATTTGTTATTGCCCCCAGAACCCGCCAAGGGCAGGCAGTGGGTCCTGCTGAGGTCCTGCCTCTGGGCTTGGTGGTTTATTTTGCTGTAGAGAAGCATAAAGTCAACAAGTTTCCCCCTGGGGAGCCCTGGAGGGCAGAGAGGGCTGCGCTAAACCCCAGCCTTCCTTTGGGGTTCATCTCTGGTGGCAGCCTGAGCTCCCTGTGGCAGCACAATTGTCCCCACTGTCATCCATTCCCTGGCCTCAGACACAAGGATCAAGTACCTGGGGGAGTGTTTCTGCCACCATCAAACCAGCTGAACAAACCAGGGAATAATTGACTTAAATGGCTTTATCCAACCCATTTTATTTACTCTCTCCATCATCTGGTCCTGTGGGAATCACTGCTGCAGCAGAGGAGCAGTCCTGGAGCTGGGCACAACCACTGTGAAAGAGGCTACTTTTAAAACCAATTTATCCCACTGTTGCTACCGTGAGGCCAGGAAATTCACACTAGCAGCCTCCCTGGAGAGGTGTCACTTTGGCTGTTTGGTCTGGTCCAGCATGTCCTGAGCTCCATCCCATCCTGCCAGGACAGACACAAGGGTCTCAGCACCCCTTTTCCTGCACACGAGCATCAGCAATTTCTTTTCCAGCTGGAAAGCAAGCACAGCCTCAAAGTCCCATGTGCACCTACCCATGGAAGTTGTGTATAAAAATAAAAACACATTTTAATACCATTTTATGTGGGATATTCAGTCTTCTCTCACTGTGGGGTGGAAGAAAGGTTTTGCAGCACTTGCTGTCATGGTTGGTCCTGACAGCCAGCCTGCTCATCTCAGATGCAGTTCTTTTTCCTTGCCAAAGGCAAAATCAGGTTTAATGTCATGTTAGCTTATTTTTTCAATGTGATATGTCCCAGTGAGGATGCAGTTCAATTGTTGGAGTGAGCGTTTGTGAAATAACAAGGATTTCTGCCAGGGACCTGGGAGGTTTTGCTTCCCCTCTTGCTGCCAGCTGGTGCTGTGTGAGTGGGATGGGACACAGATGCACAGCCCTCACAGGGCTTTGTGTTTATTTTTTTTAAAGATTGAGCCATGCTGGGGTGTTCCTGAAGGATGGATGAATAGGATCCAGGATTTGGGAGCTTAGTGGAAGTATTGGTTCAAAGTCTTTGCACAAGTAGATGAGGGGAGATGACGTTCCCGCCTCTTGTAATATCATTCTGCTTTCTTCCCCTGACTTGAAGATTGATCCAAAAACTGATCTGAAGCTCAAAATCTCTCAAGATAAAGCAGGAGACAATCCCCACGAAATGTTCAATTTGGGGAGTCTCTGAGTAAGGCTCTGCTCTCCTCACATGAAGCAAGAGCTGCCTCAGGATACAAACACCCAAAGCTGATGGCTGGGCTGTTGGGTAGCACCTGTCTGCAGCAGCTGTGCACAGCTACAGCCCAGGGGGATAAAGGCTGAGTGTTTTAGGCACAAAATTGCCTTTACAGGTGGGCCTGAAAGAGCATTTTTTTGATTAAGTGCTGTTTCATTGGAAAATCCTGACTTGGCATAATTTCTGGCAGAAAAAGTTTTGTTTACAAAATGTTTTTATTTCAAAAGCAGTTTTTGGGGAAATGTGTTGAAATTGGTGAATTGGGATAAAAGTCTCCTGCTCACCACCCATGACTTTTTCTTTCCAAATTTATGTTAAGCTACAAGTGTTGCCTTAATTTGAACTTCTAACAGAGATTTAATCCAAAGGGATTTCTTGGTTTTTTTGGGTGGGCCGTTTTCTTACAGCTATTCTGATCTGATATATCTATATATCTATATACTATATATATATCTATATACTGATCTGGAACAAGAAAGAATCTAAAGCTTTTTTAAAAGGAAAAAGAAAAAAAAAAAAGTGATTTCTATCCAGGGAAGGGTTATTTCTTTCCCAGCCTTACATGTACTTAAACCCCCATATTTTACATATCAAGATTTATACTTTCAAACCCATTGGCTATGTGATTGAGGGGACAAGTGTAAATATACAGTTGTTGTTATTCAGTAAGTGCACATGTGGCTGCATGTGGATAAATCACACAGAAAATTGTATTTATCCAGGGATTTCTATTGCTCCCCATATTTCTCACTATGAACTGCCTGTGCCAACCTCATACCCAGGGAGTTCTTTTTCTGCTGAACTTCAGGACAAATCTGATCTGTCCCACATATGCTCTCAGTAATGAGCCTCTGCTAGGAGAGCATATTCACTGTGTGCCCCAGGCATAGATAGGAGTTAGAGGTCACCACACAGGGACAAATACTTTTCCCCAGATTCTGTGACTCCTTATGACTGTTGCAGTTGTCCTCCTCTGTTGTTACCCATGACTCAGTTACTCCCCTTCCAGCATCCTGAATTAATAACTCTGTGTGTATGTATATACATATTGTGTGGGTATAAGTCCACATAACTATGTATTAATATAGATTTTTTTGTATTATAATGTTTTTACATCTTCAGGTGGCCACAGATGCATGGTTGCTACCTTGGGGATGGGCTATTTGCCCTTTAGAGTGGCAGCAAAGTCACCTCTGACTCTTCCTGAGCTGTTGGGAATGTTTGGCTGGTTTTGTTTCCCCTGCCTGGCTCTCTCCTCTCATGGTGGGAGAGCTTGCATGATAAATGATTTGCAGATTTAACAGAAATATCTTATCCCAAAATTTCCAAGCTGAAAAAATACTTGGAAATAAATGACTGTGACCTGTCATTTCCCATATGTTTGGGTACTGCTGGGGATGATGCCACTGTGATCTGCTCGGGCTTTGGATATACAAAATAACATTAAAGTTGGTCAGTCAGGAAATCTGGGTCATTAATTTTTAATGAGTTTTGATTTTCACCTCTCGCTAGCACAGCTGTCCATGTTCTTAAGGAATCTTTTGGTGTTTCCAAATATCTCCATGCCCTTGCACGCTTGAGCACAAGCTGTTCACTCCTGGTTATAGCAGCATCATCCCTGCTCAGGGTAAATCAATCACAGAGCAAAATCTGTGCGTTTGCAAGTTATTTTTGTCTTTCTCCTCTTCCTTCTGAAATCAGCCCCCAAGTTAGTTTGTCACAGTTTTCAATACACAAAGGCTGTTTCCAACTTCTATTTGTTATAAGAAGAATTTGATTATTCCTTTTAGCCTCTCAAACTGATTATCACTAGTCAAAATTATTAGCAGCAAGTTCTGGCAAATTTCTTTGAAAAGAGCATATCTCTTGCATAATGTGTCCACAGTGATGAGATGGCTGGATGAGGGGCAGCCCCTGGGTAAAGGATCTGCTCCTTTATTTATTGTTTAATTGCAAAATATTTGACTTTCTTCCATAGGAAACAAGTGCCTTGTGGCTGGGCTGTTGAAAAACATGTTCAGCAAACCAGAAAGTGATGCTGTTCTTAGGAGGAGGAAAGATCAGTTCAATAGGTTTCACTTTATGCCTTAATGAAGATTTATTGAGTCTCAATTCGCCAACAGCACAGTGAAAGATTGGTGTAACTCCACTGATGGGGCTGGAGAACATCCCAGGGTGCATATACAGAACCCCCCTATTCAACTGTGATTCCTGGATTTGGGAGGAGGAAGCACTTTAAAAGGGCACTTGCCTGCACATGTTGGGGAGAAAAAACCAGTAGCTGAGAAAAGGAAAGTAGGCAACAAATTCCAAAGAGATTATAATTGGTACATGATTGAAATCCCATATTAAAATAATTTCCTCCCCACTTCTTTGAGACTCACTCTTGACTTTTCCACAAAAGGGCTTTTGTGGGTAGCTTGGTGTAAGTGAGTTAATAAATCAGGTTTATGATTCTCAGTTAATAAATTGGCATAGAGCCATTGGCTTCTGTATTCAGAAGAAATTAAACCAAGGAGAGCAAGTTAAGCCCCTGTGCTTCTGGCCTGGAGTGAGATGTGGAGGTTGTCCCTGCCCCAGGTGTGGCCAGGCACTCTGCTGTGGCTGTGTGGCACTGACCCCCTTCAGGTGACAGACACGGGTCAGTGGGATGGTTCCTGGTGCATTGCCAGTCATTACTTGCTGCCACTCCTTATTGTGGAGTGTTTGGGTTTTCTTAAATTCAGCTTGGTAATGTTTTTAATTTTAAAACAAATTTTAAAATCCTTGAAAAGGCATTAGCTTGAAATATGCTTCTTGAATAATATTGTTGAATAACATAAGATGAACAAAGCTTCCCCCCCCCCCTCCATTTTAAATTTTCCCACATTTTTTTTTCTTTTCTAATTGTGCCTGGTTTCTGGTTTTGATCAGGCAAGAATCAGAGCGTGAAGAGATCCCAAACAGAGCTATAGGCTGCCTCATGAACAGGAGTGGAATGTGGATTGCATTGGATTAGGGCTCAGCGTTCACCTCAGTGCAGCACCAGTTTGGGAAAGCAGTAGGAAAACTGCAGAAATTGGTGTGGCTGGTGGTGAACACCCTGCACTTCTGGGGAATATGGGGAAATGTTTCTTTTCCTACTGCTGTTAATGCCAGGTTCAGACTGTGCCGCTGGCAGCCGAAGCCTAAGGCAGGTGTGAGGGGTGTTTCCCTGGAGCTAAGGCACTGTGCATCCATCCACTGGCTGCCTCTGAACACGAGTGGGGGTGACACAGGGCTGTGGGGTTGTGTGACATGTTTTGAGGTCAGGGAGCGATGGGAACCATCCAACAGCAACACTTGGGGTCTGTGGAAGCAGTAGCACTGTCCTTGTCGGGTCCCTACTACACTGCTCCTCTCGCTTTTGTGAGCTTATCTTCTGTTCCTTTATCTGAAGGGTAAATAAGGTCCATGGTGAAAATACAGATTTTATTAATAAAAATTTGCACGTTTTTCTGGCCATGTCTGTCTCATTTTTGCTGGCCACAGGTGGTGCCAAGGCCCTGATGGCCTACATGTGGGCCCTGCCTTGTGAGGTGCCCAGGGTATTGTGGTAGGAGAGAAAACAATCGTGCCGTGGAAAAGATGGGAAAAGAGTGGTTTTACCCTGTCAGTACTGCTGTGCCAGCAGCACAGGTCAGATGGTCTTGTGACAGGAGGATGTGGATGGTGCTGAGTGTATCTAGAAAGTCATTGCATGGGAATTGGACTGAAAAGTCCCAAATCATTCTGATGTTGGTTCCTGCTATGTGCTGCTTTATCAGATTATATTTCTTCTTTGTCATTGACTCGTTCTTTCTTTTTTTTTCTTTTGTTTTCCAGGACCTGCAGTAAGTATCGTGGATTTTACTGTTGGATCAACAAAGTTAAGGCTTCCCCTTCCCCTGCTTTTCAGTGTCCTTGCAAAAGCACAGCATTTTTTGGTAGAGGTGTGTCTGGAAGCAAAATTGGTACCAGATGCTGCTGTATTTTTTTGTGATTGTAGAGAAATGGGGGGTATGTGTGGGGGTGAATTTTAAAATGTTTAACTTGCTGCCTCAAGGGACTCCCAGTAATTTTAAACTCAGAAAATATTCAGTAAAAATGAGTTTTCCCTTTAGAGAGTTCTTTAGTCTGCCTCTATTTAACAGAAAGAGCGCTGTACTAATATTTTAACATGTTAGTGGGTTTATTGGTTCTAAAGCTCTGTCTTGCTTTTCTTATCTGTTGTGTTTCCAGCATTTAATATGGGTTTGGTTGCCTCACAAGGGGGGCTAGAGGGAAAACCATAGCTTGCTTGCTTCTTTCTTTGAAGTCTTGGGTAGAATAATGAGCATTCCTACCAATGCAACCAGAAAATTTATGGGCAAATAGTTGTTTGAAGGGGTAAGAGTTGAAAATGTGTCAACTCCTCCTTTCAAATGTTCAGACATGCCTTTGGCTGGGCCACCACATCCAAATCTGTTGTTCTCCTGCTGGTTTTGGAGTGAGAATTTATGTTTTGTTTGTGCCCTCCAAGTTGCTGAGGGTTGGTTTAAAAAGTAAATTATGGGTATTTGGTGCTTCTGGTTTTCTACCTTTCTTCCCCCAAAGGAAGAGGAGGAGAGGTGCAGGTTGTTAGCAGCCACATTTCCTTGTCTGTCATTGCACCAACAGAGGCATTTCTTCATGTTGTTCCCTTCCTATAGAGCCCCGCTGGGTTGAAAAGGGCTCACTTTAGGGAAAATAAATTTGGCAACTCTTCCTGGGCTAATAAATTTCCAGTTCTGTTTTGGTGACAAGGAGTGCACATGAAGCTTGGGGGCTGTCCCAGCACCATGGCTTTGGTTTTCCTGGGATTGGCAGCATTGCCTGTGAGTTTAATTGAGGGTTTTCAACCCTTTGAATTTTTGCTTCTATTTCAAGTTCATTTTTTAATGTAAAGACTTAAGAGGGGGTTGAGCAAAACGATTATTTGGGATTACAAATAAAGAGGATACTGCCTTATTAAAACTCCGTATATAGACCTTAAGGGACATTTTCCCCTTGACTGAAGCACTTTGGCTCATTTGAAATGGATTTGTGTAGCTGCTGGGGTGTGCTCAGAGGCTGTTATCAGCCCACACGCAGCCGGGTGCGTTGCTGCCTCACGTGTGCTGTCTGGTCACGTTTATTATGGCGATCCAACACAGGCAACATATGGCGCACTATTAATTTTTCTTTGTCTCTAGTTGGTTTCATTTCCTGGTTCCCACGGCACTATTGAATTGCAAATGGAGCACAGGAGAGGTTTAACACAAACAAGACCTTTTTTTTTTTTTTTCCTTTCCTCTCCCCTTGCCCTTCTTTGAAAGACAACTCCTGGTTTAGTTAATTTTGGTTTGGGTGGGATTGGTTGGTTGGTTGGTTTTGGTTTTTTTTAATCCTGCTTTTTAGTATAAGTAGTATTTGCCAGAGACTTCTTTAAGCATAATATAAAATAAGTCTTAGAACCCACAGAACCACAATATTATTTTATTTCAACAGTACTGCATTTATTAGTTTCTTCTGTTTTTTGATTTAGGCCAGAAGGAATTGATTACTTCTTCCATGTACAGCATCACACTGCTCTAACTGTATCCTCAATTCTGTTGTTCCCTAGTAGCAGTTGTTCTGGGATTTTATTCTTTTGGCTGTCATAAGTTAGTTATGCATATAAAATTATTAGAATTTGTGGTACAGGATTTGTGGCTGATGGATGATTGATTGTCTTGTCTGTGAGTAAGGGGTATTCTGCACAGATATGCTATAAAACCTGTTTTGGAGAGTATTAAAATCACATGCTGGGTAGGAAATTTCTACAATTGAAATATAGACTTACCACAGACTGTAATTAAACATTTACAGTCACAGATATTAGCAAACACATTATGTGTTATTGTGCTGGCTAGGGAACTCACCAGCAAGTGAGGGCAGGGCGTTCCAAGCGTTTCCTATTTGTCTGTGTGTGCTCCACTGCCATACGTCTCCATAAAAATCTCCCTGTACACTTTATCCCAAGACTGTAATTGGTTAAATAGGCAGTTGTTGAAGTCGGTGCTGTTTCTGGATGAATCAGGAGTGCTGCAGGAGGCATTACAGCCCCAGGAGAAGGGAGAACCCCTGTGTGTGGTGTGGAGGGGACTGCTGGAGCTGTTCCATGCTGTTCCATGAGAAAAGCCTGACTCTGACTGTACCCACAGCACACTGACACAACCTTCGTTTGTGGTAGCAGATGGCATTGCTGTGCCAGATACTCACCTCACTGCCTCTTTGAGTCCCAGCTAATACTGAGCAGCTCCTGCCCGGGAATCTGCGTCGGTCTGGCTGGCAGCAGGCTCTGCTGTACAGCAAGCTGTGCAGGCTCTGCTCTACAGCAAGCTGTACAGGCTCTGCTGTAGCTCATGGCGTGGTTAACAGCAGCTCGGGCTGTAAACACCTCTGGGAACCTCCTGAGGAGAGCACGAAAGGTGAAATGTCCTGAATGGGCTGTGTTTTATTCTGCTGATCCTGCAGGTGCAACCAGGAACTTCAGTAGGGTCTTTCCCCGCGGCATCAGCTGTGCTTTCTGCTTCATTGCAAAGTAAAGCAAAGCTTAGATGTGAGCTGGGAGAGCTGCATCCTGCAAGGAAGTTAATGGGTCTAGGAGGGGCAGACCTTCACCAAATCAAGTGCTGGAACAGGAGTTTGAAGCTCAGTGATTGCTGTCCTGGCTGCTGGCTCAGCAGCTGCAGCCTCCACAGCCTCTCCCCAACACCTGGGTGTTTCCTTTCCTCTTTGTACCCCCATCCTAGGGCACGTGTATGGCCAGGATCCAGTGTGTGCCATGCCATATCCATGGCTTCAGGGACAGCAGGGGCTGGGCACAGGCAGCAGGGATGGGTGCAAGTTGGCAAAACCGGCGGTAAGTAGCCAAAGGGGAGCAGGAGATCAAAATCCAGGGAAAATACGCTGTAGGTGTGACCTTTCTGATAGGAAAGTTGCCCCAAGAGGTTTCTCTGGAGTTTAGTGCCAGGGCTGGCTGGAGAGCAGATGGCCTCGTGTCCTGCCTGCTGCTATGTGATGTCAAGCTGCTCCAGGTGCATTGACTGACTTATCTCCCTTGTTCCCCCCCACAGGGGCAGTCAGGACGCGATGGTTACCCGGTAACTCCACTACTCATTTTTATTCTTTCCTAACCTGCGCTCTGTGGTCCTCTCCAGCTTTTTCTGTGACTCATGACTTTCCTTGCCTGTTTTAAGCTTCCTTTTTTTTTTCACTTCTTCCCTCTTTCTTCATTAGCAATAGCTTTTGAGGGATTTAGCCTTAAAAATTAAAAGCCTGAGCAATAATTTCCATTAATGTTTATAGGGATGAAATACTTGAGCCCTTTCATGGTTGCATTCATGCTCTTGCCTAAGAGTTCACTGGACTGCAAAGCGAGTGAAGGCTTTGGGGTTTGTCCCACTTAGAACTGTAAGAGATCAAATCTTGGGACAGTGGTGAAAGAGCCTCAGGTGTTGAGATGGATCCTCATTTCCCCATATCCAAAAATTTTTCCCTGGGAGCAGAGCTGACCTGCTGGACATGGAGGGGGAGGGAGTCCTTGTTCTGGCCAGATCCCAAACCTCAGCCTCAGGCTGGCTCCCCTCATCCTCCTCAATGCACTTGGATGGCCACAGTGCTCCAGCTCCAAGGGGCTCAGCAGCTCATCCATCAGGGAGCGACTCCTAAGCACTCCCTTGGTGTAAGGGGTTGGTAAAAAACACTGTGTGAATTCTCCATGCTCATGGCATGGAGAGAGAGTTTCCATCTCTGCTCCTGCTTTTTGAATGGATGCGGTGAGTCCTGCACTGCCTGTTGCTCTGGAAGGGGATTCTTGGCTATCCTTGGCCTTCTCCTTCCTGTGGTTGATGCCCTTTTTTCCTTTTTTTTTTCTTTTTTTCTCCTTCTTTTATTTGTCCTTTTTTCTTTTTTTTTGTCCCCTGAATGGGTGTGTTTGAAAAACTCCCTCCTTGTCTCTGCCACCACATGCCCTGGCCTGGCTCCCCTTGAGTGCCCAGAAACCATAGAAACATCTATTGAGTTTTATGTGTGTCAGGGAGCTCAAGAGAGGAGGATTGGAAGGGAATCCCAGGGCTATTTGCAGTTTTCCCTTCCCCTGGACCCCTGTGATCCTGCCTGGGGAGGACAGTGGTGTTTCCCCAGAAAGAGAGAGGTGGGAGATGGGGTTAATTTTGCAGAACCAGCCTATGCTGCCGTTGCATCCCTGACATGAAAGTACTCCACCAAATGATTAGGACAGATTAAATTTGTTGTGAGGGGAGAGAGGGGAGGCTGTGGGCGAGCAGGGCTCTGTGTCCAGGAACGGGGTTTGTCTCCCTCAGGTGGCACCTGCCTGCAGCAGCCCCTGAGATGCTGGAGCCAGAAGGTTGAACAGATGCCTCAGGGGTCTGTTGGAAATGAAGAGTTTATTTTATTAGAAGTTAAGATGTGGAATTTCACCCTAATGGGCTGTTTAATATCAGTTTTAGAACAGTTTTTGCCCTTGTGGGACATGACAAACACTGCTGGATTAGCCAGTGCCTTTGGCAGGTTTGTCCTTTCATGTCTCAGTCGTGGTTTAGTTGCAAAGCTCTGAAAACCAGAAACCCTGGGAGGAAACGGACTGTTCCCCAGGACAGAGCATCACCACAGTCCCCATGGGCAGCCTGGCACCTTGCCTGTCCCAGCTCCTGCAGAGGGATTTTGGTGATGCTCCAGCACTCCTGGATGGTGCAAGGGAGTGGCAGTGACCTCAACTGTGCTGCCACATCTGCACTGGGAAAATAGCATTAACATCACCACAAGGTTTTTCCTCCTCTCTCTTACCCCCAGAACCTGCAGTCCAGGTGAGCTGTGGGGCTGGTCACATCCTGACTTTGAAACCATCAAACACTGAATTACTACATCCATGTGGCTGTGGCTGCACTAATTAACTTTATCTAATAAGGAGGTGAGGAAAATTGTATTTCCAAAGCAAGATGTATACCTGAAAAAGGAGGAAACTAAACACGAAGCAGGCTTGGGGGTATTATTCAGCAGAAGCATATGGACAGGTTTTATTAAATCTAGTTGCATATTCAAATGAATTTAATTATTTAGTTCCCTGAGCTGTTTCAAGGGGTGGATGTGGTGGAAATGCAGAGGTAGAAGGTGGATATTAAGTGGTGTGTGGTGACACATGCATCCCTTTGCCAGCAGTGCTTTGAGCTGCTAGTTTATAACTGAGCTGCAAGCAAAGGAAGCTTTAAAGGGATGAAGTGATCCAGAGCTCTGGAAATGGGGCCAAAAGAGAAAACAGCTTCTATGAGATGATTTCAATATTTTTATATTTAATGTCTTAAGATGAGAGGTTGGGGCCTTACAATAAAACTTTACAGCAGAAACAGTTTTTTTCTTTATAGAGTTCTGTAGGTTTACTGTTATTTTTGAAATCCCGTAGAGGATTTGGTTTCCATTTCTAACCCTATGGCATATCCTACTAACATTGTCATAACAGCTATGAAGGATGTTGGGATTTGTTACTCTTCTGCTCTTGTTTGATTTGGTTTAGACATCCCCCTGATCATGGATCACAGCACATACCTCAGCCTGAATTTCAGTGTAAGGGCTGTATGGGTCTGTCTTCTCTCCTCTTTCCCCAGTAACATTTCAGCTTGGCCCATTTGGGCCAGATTTGACAAAAGAACAAAGACTTTGTAGATAATAGTTTAACTTTTGATAGGGGGGCAGGTTAAGGGAAACACTTTTCTGATGCCCATGGTGAGGCAGGAGCCATGCTGCCATACAGCTGCCTTGAGCTCAGGCTTGCATGAGGGCAGCAGAGGAAAAGCAGATGTGCAGCCACCACAGTGATGGAAATGTGTTTCTTGTTGGGCAGGAGCAGGCCCTGGGACCGGGATCCCCTGGGACGTGTCCCAGGCTGTGCTTCCTGAGGCGAGGAGCATCCGTGCTGCGGAGTGGTTCCCCTCCACTTGATGTGCTGTCAGCATGTCGGGGTCATTTGTCCTCGTGAAGCTGGGAGGGGAGGGAGGGGTTGGGTGTGCAGTGCTGGTGCACTGGGGCTGTGGCTGCTTTCGTGAGCAGGGCAGGCCAGCTGCATGTGGGCAGGAGGAAAAGGAGAAAATGAGGAGCAGATGGGAGAGCTGAACTGCGAGTAGGCTTTGAGCTGGCCTTTCAGAGCAGGAGGATCTCTGCATTACACAGCTGTTTAATTGGATATTAGGAAACATTTCTTCACCAAAAGGGTTGTGAAGCATTGGTCCGGACTGCCCAGGGAAGTGGTGGAGTTACTGTCCCTGGGGGGATTTAAAAGATGTGGCTCTTGATTTAGTGGTGGGGTTGGCAGTGCTGGGTTAATGATTGGACTTGATGATCTTAGAGGTAATTTCCAACCTGAATGATTCAGTGATTCTAAGCAGTGGCTGTGCAGTGCTCTTAGCAGCCTTGCCCCCATCTCTTTCCCTGCCTCATGCAGGGATGGTTCTATACTTGCCTTCAAACTCCTCAGTTGCTCTCCTACATGATATTTCTCTTTCCCAGTGAGAGGCTGCCTTTGTGGTTCACCAGAACCCATTCCCTTCTCTCTTTCCATTTACTGGAGAGGCCTTTTGAAGCCAAAGTCTCTGTTTCTTGAGAGTTTCATCTGCCTCTACTAGTCATCCCTAAAATCAGTCTCAGCTACACCGCTACGTGACATCCCAAATGGAGGATTGTCACTTCAAGTGGGAAGAAACCAAAAGAATGAAGTTGATTAATGAGGGGAATTACTTCATGTGCATGTCTTCATTAATAGAAAGCAGATCAGGGAAGAGGCTTAGCAGAAGAAAAGTATGATGTGAAACAGAATTGTCTCCTATTTTATACATTTGCCTTAGAATACTAGAATTTATTTTTAGTTGAGCGGTGTTACTCATTTTATTCCTCTGGTGTATAATGTTTGCCTTCTGAATTTTGTTAATCACTTGTGTGTTGCCTGGAAGAACCCAGGCATTGTCCTGCCCATCTCTTGCAGCAGTGGGAACCTTTTGGGAAGGCAGGGAGAAAAGACTTCATGTTCTGCCTGCTTAGAAGTAATGCAGCTTATTACTGAAAATAATTCAGCACTGAGTATCCAGCTCTGGGGTCCCCAGCACAGGAAGAACATTGTCCTGTTGGAGCAAGTCTAGAGGAGGCTACCAGGATAAATAGAGGAATGTAGAACCTCTGCTATGAGGAAAGGCTGATAGAACTGAGATTTTTCAGCCTGGAAAAGAAAAGGCTTTGGGACATCCTAATTGCAGCTGTGCAGTACCTGAAGGAGCGACAAGAGAGCTGCAGAGGGACTATTTACAAGGGCCTGGAATGACAGGACAAGGGGAATGGCTTCCCACTGACAGAGGGCAGGGTTAGATGAGATACTGGGAGGAAATTCTCTATTGTGAGGGTGGTGAGGCCCTGGCACAGGTTGCCCAGAGAAGCTGTAGCTGCCCTATCCCTGGAAGTGTTCAAGGCCAGGTTGGACGGGGCTTGGAGCAACCTGGGATAGTGGAAGGTGTCCCTGCCCATGGGAGAGGAGTGGGGCCTAGACCGTCTTTAAGGTTCCTTCCCACCCAAACCATCCCATGACTCTGTGACTGATAGTGTCCTTTTCTAATGACAGGCAACTACACCAATATAATCAACTAATGGAGTTCAGGCAAAAAAGAATCACAACACAGGCATTGCTCAATGCTAGCATTTCATTTTGGGGAATAATTGCTCCGTCGGAATTGGGATACTCCTGTACAGGCCATTCTCATGTATTTCTAGTCCAATGCACACTAAGATGCTGTTGGAGCTAAGCAGGTCAGCATCTTCAGAAACTTTTATTTTGGGAGCTTTGGACAGTGAGCTAATATGTTCCTTTGGCTGCAGTGTTGTAAATCCAGAGTTATCTACTGAAGTCAGCTGTAATGTATAAGCCAGAAATCAACTGGTAAGGATGGTAAAACTCTGGTTTTAATTAATTTTCAAGACATAAAGTGAAGCCAAATGTGTTTTTCTAGGCTGATGTCTGTGAAAGGGGTTGAAGAAGCACGTGTAGAAGATGGTTCCCTGACTTATAAAAACCCAGCACTGGTATACTGACTTTGGTTACAGCTCTAGACCTTGACCATAAACAGAGGAGTCAGGGGTTTTCTCCCAGCAGCAATTAAGAATTTCATTTAGTAGACAACTTAGGGAAAGTCTGTGCAAGCTTTTCGTGTGTGACCCATAAATGTAGTATGAATGCAGACAGGATGATGTGTGGGAAATGAGGAACACATGCCTTAGCCTGTTCCTGGGGGCAGCTCCTCCGTGCCATTGTGGTTCCTTTTTTACCAGAAAGCTCCAAGGCATGCACTTAACCAGTCATTTTGGAAATGGCAACACCAGAAGGCCAGATGTGGCGTTAATAACAAACCAGTTTTACAAGAGAACTGTAGGAGTAACTTAGAACTGAACTGCCTGATGTCTCTATGAGTTGCCTCCACCTATGCAATTATCTCCAAGTGCTGCTTGGGTGTGCTCAGGGTGCAGCCTGGCAGAGTGGCTGGAAGAGCCCTGTGTAGCACTGGGATTGCTCCTTGCACAAACCAGAGCAGCAGGCAGTGTTTTAACTCTTCAGGAGGGCTGCCAGAAATCCCATGTGAGGCCATGCTATGTGGTCAGATCTCATGGGCTGTGTGGACCCCAATTTTTCCTGGTTTTTTTTGCAGTAGGCAGTTGCTTTCCAGACCTTGTGTGGTAGCTCAAGCACAGATGCAGTTGCCTGTGGTGTCCAAAACACATTGCATGGGTGTTTTGGCTGTTTGTGCATTGCTAGACTTGGATATTTTAAACACTGTGTGGTGTGATGGAGGTGCCTGTTGGTGAAGTATTTAGTTTTCTTAACTAGGCTAATCAAGGTCATAACTGTAATTTAGGGTTCAGTCCTGTGTTTGTTCTCATGTTTTATTCGTAAATATTCAGACTTCAAGGAGCATCTCCTGTGCGTGAAGTCATTTGCACACATACCTCTCCCAGTAAGAGCCCAAAAGACAGAAGTAGCAAACATTCATTTTACAAGGCAAACTTTGTAGTTCCAGTCTTTTTCATTTTATTTTAATATCAGTTTTGTGGCCAATTCACGTAATTATTTGCCTAGAGGGAAAACTCTCTTTAAACAGGGAAAGCACATCCAGCGTGTTTTCCTGCTACATCCATTTGCTGGCTCTCTGATGTGGAAACAACAATGATTTTGTGAAGACCAGTTCTTCATGGCAGCAGTTTATTTTCCTTTTGATTTAGAGGTAATTCGTCCACAGGGATAATAAAAAGTTGTCTTATATCCCACCCAGTAGAGGAATTGCAGATGCATTTATTTATCCTCTGTGATTCCAGTGGTTCTGGATAGGGAGAAGAGAGGGCCTGGTGAAGGTGCTGACAGCAATGGCAAGGAGAACTTTGCAGCCCAAATTGCACCGGCAGGGCAGAGGTTTGGTTCCTGGCTTCTGCTTTTCCTCTGGTTCCCTGCCTTGAGTGTTGAGTGCAGCTGGTGGGTCTGCATCTCTATTTCCAGTGCATTTGGGTCCAGCCCTGTGGTAGAGAGGCTCGGTGTCTAGGCAGAGGAAAACTGAGAGAAGTTTTCTCATTAACCACCAGAGAGAGGTAATCCAAACAGAAGCTGTCAACCAGGAATGACACTGGTGTGGAAAGACTGTAAAGGCAGTAAGCTGCTGAAGTGTTGGCTTGAAACACCAACATTCTTCCAAAATCAGTACTTACCTACTTAAAAATTGCATTCCCACCTCAGAGGCCATCTCCTCTCTCATAGGCGGACATTAAAAAAATATATCCAAAGCCCAACAGAGACAAGATTTCCTGATTATAGGCAAAGAAAGAAATCATATTTTCAAGTGCTTGAAGAAAGCAGTTGTGGAGAACACGTGGAATTCATTTAAGCCTCAGAAATTTGGGGGAAGTCGGGGGACTCTTTCTTTCGTAAAAGCACTTCGCTGTTTTGGAAGAAAACTGGTGCAATGTGATGCACAGATGAGTGAGTTCTTACCTCTGAAATGGTGGTCTGGCATGTCTGCCCAGGAACCACTGTGCTGGGACAAGTGAACAAACTGGCCCTATTTTGGTATCTCCAAGTGACCTTCTTCGAAAACCCAAGCAGTGGCCTGTGCAGCTCCAGCCCAGTGTTAGTTTTCCACCCCAGTGTTTGTTTTCCACCCCTTTGGACCAGTCAGTGTTAGGTTTGAATCCAGACATTTTCCTTGAGCATCTTTGAGAAGACATCCAAAACAAAGAGGAAGCTCTGTGCACAGACAGAATGCAGCACATCTTGTGGTTAAGGAAGAGGCAGCTCCTGCAGGGAAAAAGGTCCCTTATCTCATTTGAAACCCTGCAGAATGTGGTTGACATGTCTGGAAGACAGCTGAGAATTGAGGCACTCTGGTGAGTTCAGGCTAGCGATGCAAAGGAGGGGCTGAACAGGGGTCAGAGCCCAGCACTGCCCCAAAAGCGTTCTGAGGATAGGGTTGGGGTTTGGTTTTTCTGGTTTTGTCTGTTTCTTTCTTTCCCAAGGCTTTCAGAAATGCTGGGAGTGTCCGTGCCCTGTGGAAGGGAGAGGGGCTCTCCCTGCAGAGGCTGGCTCTGCATGGCTGCCGGATGCCCGGCGGGGACCAGCCCGGCCTCCGAGGTGGCTGCTCCCTTGCAGAGCCGTCTGGTTTGCATTATGGGTGAAGTTTTTTAGCAAATTACTGCTCCTCTCTGCTCCGTTTCCATCAAAGAATGGGCAGAGGCCTCCCAGCAGTCTGTGGACAGATTTTTTTTTTTAAATAGAGCACAGATATGTGGGGGGTTTTGTTGCCTTGTTAACACACGCTTGGCTCTTATCAGGCTGCTCTGCATCATTTACCTGACACCTCTATTGAGGGATTTATTGCTGGCAGCCTGGGCTGTGGGACATGGTTCCCTCTGAAGATATACTTCAGAGCCTTTGAGGTTTTGGTGATGCTGAGCCCCACCAGATTCTGTGGGCAATGCTCAGGGTGTACTCAGGTGGCCTTTTTGGAAAGAAACGTGGGAGAGGGGTGAGAGTTGCTGCAGCTGGGGGTCTCTGTGGGTGAGGGGGACTCAGCTCATCCCACTGCCCAAAGCAGCCCCATTTTTTGGGATCTCCCACAAGACTGGGATTGGATGTTGCATGCAGGGAGATTAGGTTTGGGGGAACCCTTAAACACCCTTCCTCATAAAAAGAAATGGGATTTTCTAGCTGAACAAAGAGGTCCTGGCTCTGAGGCCATGCAGGATGCGGCCTCGGCCTGCATGTGCAAATTGTTTCCAAATGAAAACAATTAGTCTTGCAAGCATTAAAGAATAATCATGTCTCATCAACGTTGCTGTTTAGTGCTTGTAAGAAAATTGTAGAAGCTGTTTGGTTTTGTTTTTTTTTTTTTAAATGATGCAAAAACTATCATCTAGTAATGGAAAAGTGGGTTTCCAGTTTGCATGTAGTCGTGGAGCAAAGGGGAATTTGTGTTGGACAATACTGAAATAGTTTTTTTCAAACAAAGAAACAGAAAATTGTAAGCAAAGGTTTGTTGATAATCATGTTCATGCTTAAAAAATATTATTTATTTTGAAGTGCAGGGCTGTTCCAGTGTGCAGCAACCCCATCCCATTGCAGTGAGGCCCTCCATACTATATATAAAGTTAAACATGAAACTATTGGGATATAAATGATCTTAATGCTTAAACATGACAGCTCCTGGTAGGAATATTTTCATTGTTATGTCATGCTGCAGACTGATATGATTTTGGGGTCTCACACCAGAGACCCAGAAGTCAGGGCTTGATGAAGGAGGAACCTGCTGCCCAGGAGTCCTCCAGGCTCACAAAAGTGAGTGGTGTGTGCTTGGGGTAATTCCTTGTATGACCAATTTCATACTCTTCACAAGTTTTTTATGTAGTAATAAAGTTATCTAGCATAATAAATAATAATGATAAAAAATAAACAATAAAATATAATAAATTAAATCATGTATTGAAATGCATTTCAAAGGACGAATGATTAGTGCAGCAGAGGTGGTATTGGATGGAGTAGAAACTCGTGATTTTGTAAGGGTTTCTGATCCTTCTGAACTGAGGACTTCAGGGAGGGAGGATGAGGTGACATCCCAGAGCAAGCCTCTTGGACTCTGTTTATTCACAGTTAGTGCCAGTGATTCTCAGCTGCTATTTAGGGGACTCACAGTTCATTTTTTGTTTCTCAGTCCCTTTTCTCCCTTTTCCCTTCAGCTGGGAAGCTGGGAGCAGCCACAGCAACCTGGCTGCCTTCCTCCACTTTCCTTGTGACGGGTCTGGCAGGGCACGCTTGGCCACAGCTTTTGCCAAAGCTTTCTTCTCACACAGAAATGTGCTGAGGAGCCGCGTGGCCAGCAGACACTGTCCTGCCTGTGAGGATTTACAGCGTGGCCTATAGGAAGGGATGGTCCCTGTTCCCTGGCTGTGCTGCAGATGACCCAGGGCCCTTTGCAGGGGTAGTAAAATATTGTCATGTTCTTTTATTCATTCCTTAAAATATAAGATTCTACCCTTTTTTGAAACCACAGGGACGGAAAGGCAGCCTTTTGAATTTGTCAAAATTTGACTGCAGGGTTCCTTCCGACCCCTGTGCTAATTTTTAGCAGAGCAGGAAACATTAAAAATAACCATGAGAGAAGATTTCTCAACTCAGAAGGATTGTCCTCTTAATAATCTCTGGCTTTGTTTTCCCTAGATATTTTCCCCCCTTAAAATTCCTGTAACGCTGCTAGAGCAAGTCCATCCCTGCCAGCAGCAGTGAGGGCACTGGCGGGGGACGGCAGAGGGCCAGGTAGCCAGGCTGGCACCTTGGCTTGCTCTGAGCCAGAGGTGAGTGATGTACATGGGAAATGCTTGTTATTTATTGGAAGAGCTTTTGGAACCAGAGCTTGCAAGCTCCACATCTTCCCTTTTTGGTGAGCTCAAAACTGTTCTCAAGCCTTCAGCTGGTCTCAGCAATGGGTGAATCTCATTTTTGCAATGAGAGGTGGCATTTTGGTGCTGTATCTCAAGACTTCTGAGTTTTCTACTGAAACAAAATGAAAAATATATCAGACTTTGTTTTAAAATGCATCTGAATGTAGCCCCTTACTCTGAAGTTGAAATGTTGTGTGGCAAAACCAAGGCATGCATCAAGACTACATGATATAGTAACAAGCTCTGCTCAAGCTTCGACATCTTATCTGACCCATGTCTGCATTCTCAGCATCAAGGCACAACTATATATCATGAAGTAATATGTCATCAATGTATACCATAAAATATATTACATTTTATAAATAATGTCCTCACCTGGATGATGACAAAGGGGGATGCACCACTGGATCACCATGGATCGTTATTCCTGCAGGAACACCTGTGCCTGTGTTGCTCTTTGTGAGGGGTGAAACCAAGGCATGTAATTGCAATTATCACTCACCTCTGCTCTGTGGCACCAGCTCTCCCCATTAACCCAGCTCCTCCTGTCCCAGCAACCTGAGGGCTCCAGACAGATGTTGCAGATGTATTTTCTTTACAAAACTGACAGCAACAATTTTTCTTTTCTAGTGGGGGGGAAGTCCCACAGAGCTGGTTTGGTCAAGCACTGAACGCAGCTGGTCCTCACTGGTGTGTGGTCAGAAAATGAGATGTGAGCTGGTTACCAGCCAGGAGGGGGCTCTGGGGTTGTCTGGGACCCCAACAGTGTTGTCTTCCTTGACGTGCCCTTGATTGACGGATTTGGTCCCACTTAGCCAGTGCAGTGATGGTTTTGGTCAGAACTGTGTTTTGGGGGAAATTGATTAAATTTTCCCTCTACCTTGTCTTAAAGCATTGTGTTGGTCCTAGGCAGAAAGTTCATCCCCTCTTGATGTAGTGAGTAAAGAATTATGTGAAGTGTGATCGCTGTGTGTGTGATTTAGAGCAAAGGTCTGTGATCAAGAGTGGGTGAAGGCACGAGTGAAATTTCTCCCTGGACAAAAAGCACAGCCTAAAGCCACTGCAATGCTTTCTATTGCTTGGGATGTCCAAGGAGAAAAATCTCCTTTTTCATACACTTTTCCTGGTTATTTAAGTGGAAGTGATTTTTGTCCCCTCAAAATGAAATCTCTATAGAGATTAGTTTTAAGTGAGGGAATAGAGGGTTACTTGTTGCTTTCCTGTTCCTTGTTTATCAAATAAATTAGAGATTGCTTCATCTTTAATTAAAATTACATGGAGGAGAATTCAAATAAAAGACAATAACACTCTCAACACATGGGCACTCCTGAGATTTGCAGGCAGTGAAGTCAGGCAGCCCAGATTTCACATGTTCTCTCTGCTCTACCCATGAAATCCCCTGGCTGCTCTTGGGAACCCTGCCTTGCTCACACAGACATTTGGCTGGGCAGGTAGGCAGAGTCAATTAAATCTCAGCCCAGACTAACAAGACACTTAAAAGTCTGTGTTAAGTCTTGTCCATTCAGTGCTGTGGCTGGCCAAGAGCCCCTTTGGAACCCTGATGGATATTGTTTCTCTCAAGCATTAAATGCTTTCCCCCAAACATCTTCTGAATAGGCCATTGTTTTTGCTTCTGGATGTCTCTTTGTGGACTGATACAAGAATAGCTAAAAGCTGAAGAACTGGCATTTTATATTTTAAAAAATAATAATTCTGGGACTTCTACTCCTCTGAGAAGTTGAATGTGCTGCCAGTTCTCTGCTGAGATCCCATGTCTGATCCTCTGGAAGTCAGGGAGTTGCATCAGGAGCTTCAGATCAATCACCTCAAACAATCATAGTTCCAGGAAAGAAGCTGCATGAACCTGATGCCGTTCCCAGGTTTTAGAATCTAAGTAATTGAGGTGAGATGAAGTATGGAGGAGATGTTGGGGTAGTTTTGTTGTGACCTGCAAGCCTTTGCATTAAGAGATACAACTGCTTCATTTGTATTTTCCATTACCACTGTGTAGCTCTTGTGCACTGATAGTTCCTTATGAGAAAAAATACACATCACATGAGGAATATAACCAATGTTTGACCACTTCAGAAATCTCATGTGTGTAAAGAAATCCCCATTTATTTTCACATGAACTTCTCTTGTACAGGTCCCTTATCCCTTGTAACTCAGGTACTGATGACCTGCCCAGGTCATCTGGATTTTCTTCTTTTTCCTAACAGAGCTGTGTTCCCCAGAGTTTCACATTCCAGGCTCCATCAGCATAGCCATTGCAGACTGATTTATTCCTTATCGATGGCCATTTATTCCTTATCAATGGCTGTGAGCTGGAACGATGCTCTTTCAATGCAGACATTGGCCTCCTCTTACCCACCTTTGTCTCTTTGCTCAATTTCTCCATCACAGATATAAGATAAACTACAAATACTCACCCTAATCAGTTCCCTAAGAAATACAGAGAACTTCGGTGCTTTAGCACTGTACCACAGTCCAAACTCCATTTGCTTTGTTAGATCCTCATGGTTCCCAGGGCTGTAACATGGGAGATGTTTCATCCCAGCATGTTGGGAGGAGAATGTGCATATTCCACACATGTGGCTGTGCAGGGCAGGTGCAGGAGGGAGTGGGAGCTGATCCCAAGGTGCAGCTTTGCAGGTGGAGCCCTTGCATTTGCCACAGGCAGTGGATTTACAGTAACTCGTGTGTGTCTCTTGTCCCCAGAAGTGCCAGCTGATGACAGGGGCAGCTTTGGCCTTAGAGCACCTATGCTTCCTCCCTCCACACATCCCTTATCAAAAGCAATGTTTCCTTTGGCCCCACACATTCAGTGGTTTGGTATTAATTAATGGCTTAAGTGGCAGAAATGCTGGGGAATTAAACATTTTCCACATTCATGCAGCAACCCTAGAAATAGGAGACCTAAGGAAGAGCTGGGATAACCGGATGCTTTAGCAAAAACAAATGGTTCAGATCCAAGGTCGATGTGAATCGCTCTTGGATCTGCTCAGTTTAACCAAATCAGGCATGTTTTACTGCTGCTGTTTTTGACTTTCAAAACCTCAGGGAGTCCCAGGCGAAGTGCCAGAGCAGTGTCACCTTATCCCTGTCACTAATCCTGTCGCTTCCTTTCACGCTCCTTCACACTGCAAATTGTTTGATGCCTCTTACTGTACCTCTGTGAAACCTTCCTGCTGGATTGCATGGATGGAGGATTAGGTAAATCTAGAATCATAGCCAAAGATTGTACTGTACGTAAGTAGAGTTTCTTTCAGAGTATGCCTGATATTGCTGTCTGTAAATTAATTTTTTTCCCTTTTTTTTTTAATAATACTCTCTTTTCCTTCCTTCTTCAGGGGCCTCTTGGCTTGGATGGCAAACCAGTAAGTAGCACTAAGTGTCAAATATAACATGTCTTTGTTCATGCTGCTCCACAATAAATAGGCAGTATCTCAACTATTGCTCATTTCTTGCTACATATATAACTGTTTAGAAGGGACAATTGTACTTGGGAAAAATACTCCATGCAAGTTTGAATTCTGAGCCAGGGCTGGCCAGCACAGTTGGAAGTGAACTTTTCTTTACCTGTCAGCTCATTTCAGGTGCCTCTTCCCCTCCTGGGCCAGCTCGGCGAGCACAGACTGCAGATGGGCATCAGGCCAAATTTGGGGAATAAACTCCAGTAGCACATTCAAAGAGCAATGTCAGTGATCTTGGTTGTGTGCTCCTGGCACTACAGAGTGATACCATAAAAATAATTGATCCCAAAGTGGGTTCCATTTTGCTCCAAAGGACCTGAGCTGGGAACTGCTTGAGGGTGCCCAGTGTCCACTTTTTGGAGCAGACTGGATTAATTTATGAGCTGTTTTCTTGACTTCATTTTTGCTTGGAAGCCCTTTGGATATTCAGGCGCTTCATTCTTTTCTTACTTATTTTACAGAAACACAGGCTTTTTTATTTTTATGCTAATTGAACCCTAGCCAGCTCTGATTCCTTCCACTGAATGGCTCCTACAGAAGGTCACAGCTCCATATTTTGTCTCCAAACCCCATTCTCTTCCACCACCTTCACTAGAGGGCCCCATATGAAATCTGTTTAAATTCTGGTCTTAAACCAAGTGGGATTTCAAAGTGGGTAAAAGTCATTCAGTCTTTGCAATTGAAAAGCTGTTCCAGATACTTATTTCTATCCAGTTAGGGAGTGTGTTGTTATAGCTGTACACTGTTGTGGTTGGTTTTTATCCTAACCCCAAGAGTAACAAATGTGAATAAAATCTAGAAATAAGGCATTAGACAAGAAAAGAAGGAAGGGCCGGCTCACAGCCTGATGCTCAGGGCTTGGCTTTCATTAGCAAAACCTCATGCTGGGAGTGCAGTCAGACCCCAGAGCACAGCCCTGCACCCCCAGGCTGGGGTGCCACTGCTGGGCAGGAGTGAGACCCCGAGGGAGAGGCAGGGGAAATCTCAATGACAAAGCAAACTTATCACACAGCCAGACTCAAACCAGACTGTTCATGATCTCTTTCATGACAGTAAGGGGCCAGCAGCCTTGCTCAGAGAAAAACAGCGGGAGGGAAGCTGCATGGGAATGCAGATGCTGCTGCCACCGGCCTCTCTGCTGACCTTCCCCCACTGCATCCCACTGGGTCCCACTTCAGCACACACTGTGAACTGATACCAAGATTTGGTACTTTTCTGTGCTGGCAGGCACATGCAGAGCAGACACATCAAAGTGTTGCTCTCGGGTTCTCTCTGGGGCTGCAGTGTCTCTGCCTGCCTGTCCTACAGTCAGCTGCTTGGAGGGAAGATGAATGATGCCTTCAGCAAACAGGCCAGAGAAAGCAGCCTGTCCTCCTTGTTTATTTCAAACAGATGTATAATTGTTGTAATGATATGCTGAGCATGTGTTTTTTCTAGAAGTGATTTAATACCCCAAGATATCTTTTGCATCTATTTAGAGTCACGTGTTGGAGAGCTGCTGTCACACTGCCTGCCCTGCTCTGGTCCTTCTCCCTACTCTGTCCTGGCAGGAGCAGGCAGGACCTTGTGGGTGCTTTTTGGTAGAGCGTTGCTCATGTCAAGCACTGCACAACTTAAAATAGTAGCATGTATTCCTTAAAATAATGGAGAATGTGGCTCAGGTTTGTGAATTGATGAATGCAATTTCCTTGGTTTTGTCATGTGCATTGGTGATTCTACTGTGCCTTAACTTGGATTCTTCTTATGTGTTTCCAGGGACCTCCAGGACCAAAAGGGGAAAAGGTAAAGGCTGTATTAACAGATGGATTTTGGGGAAGCAGTTGTATATCCTCCAGTGGCTGTAATTCCTTCAAGTTTGAGTTGTCCCAATAACCCAGCTGGGTTTTGTTGGGATGTGGAGCTGTAAAAGTGGGTTCTCACATTGTTCTTGGAAAAGCCCCAGGAAAGGAAGGACAGGAAGAATTTGCAAAAAATTAGGGGGAACAACTATGGTGTTAAAGCTCACCCCTGCTGTAGGGTTCTGATAAGCCCCTAAGAGTCATGAGAGTGGTATAAAACTCTCCTCATTCCTCCAAGAGATCTGAGCTCCATCGCTCTGTGTTTGCATGGCACCCGTGAAATCAGGGCAGCCAAAGAAGGTCATTACTGAAAGTGAAGTTAATTTTCACATGTGAAGGACATAAGCAGTTGCTAGGGGAGCCTTAGAGTTGGAAACAAACTGCTATTTCTGATTTATTATCTGTTTCATTGCCTGCCAGGGCAGAGTCTTTCCCTATTGTGTTGTCTCCAACCCTTCTCCTCCCTCATTTTAAATACATTAAGCAATAGGACTCTTGCCACTTCCCTTGTGTGCTGTACCCGTGTCCAGTCCTTCAGGGTTGACATTTGAACTCTGACCCTTTGCTGTTTTTCCTGGTTTGCAGGGGGAAGCAGGAGACATCGGCCCAAGGGTAGGTAGTGACACAGCACACTGATTTATTCTAAAATCTGGTTGGATTTAGTCACTGCACAAAACAAAGCTTTGTGCAACCTTGCTGCAAACAGTATGGTAACAGTTGTGGAAACATTTAATTTTGCCTTTGGAGCTCTTTGTGGTGGTGGTTTTCCTAACTTTGGCCATGAGGAAAAAAGAGTCAAAGATCTTTGGGTACGTCGTGAAGGGTTTTGCTTCTACTGAACTTTCTCTTCCCTGGCTTCCTCTTCCAGTGTCAGAGACAGACTCCATGTTTCTCTTGAAGTTTCTCTTGAGGCTCCTTTTTTGTTGGCATTAGAGCACTAGTACGTGGGGGTAGGACCTGGTGTCCCAAGGGAGAGGTCCAGCACAGAGTTGTGCAGGATGGAACATTCTTCCTCCCTTGCTGAGCTCCCCACCTGGGAGCAGGATGACATCCAGGTGATATCCAGGCTGCCTTTGAAAATAAAGGGTTTAAAGTAGCTGTATGATGAGGGAAAACTCTTTTGGCTATAGCATACAGAAATCAATGGAATTTTGTGGAAATGGCTCTCATGGATCTGCGTGAAGTTGGGATTTACTGAAGTAAATCAGGACAGGTCTCCACAGGACAGAATGGGGATGCGTCCCATGTTGGGGATGAGATGGGAGGTTTTACCACGAGGTGTGAGCTCTGTTGCAGAGGAATTTCTGAGGTGTGGCTGTCTGTGGGTTATGGGCACCTGCTGGAAACCCCACTGTGGGCATGTGTTGGAATCCTGGCGTACAGGTGACCGTGCAGAGGCTGGGTTTGGAGCTGGCCCCCAAGAGCTGGCTGACCTGGCTTAGATGTCATTGCTGGAAACATATCCAGGACCTCAGTGGTTAATGTTGAGTAGAGATGCCTTAGAGATTTTTTTTTTTTCTTCCTTCCCTGGAGGTTGTAAAATCACTTTATGAAGTTAGTGTCATATTCTGAAGCAGCTCCCAATTGCCTTGGGTGTGTTTGGAAATGTCACCCTGGGGCTCAGAGGGGCCCTAAAATGTCTCAGATAGATTTACAGCCCCTGTGGCGAAGGAGGGGCTCGGCATAAGGTCTCACTTTGTCTAAGTGCACACCCACGTACTCAGAAGAGGCTTTAAGAGGTGATTCAGCAGCACAGGGACGTGAGTTTGCACTCCTTGGCCAGGGCTGTGGGTGACTTTGGGGCTGGCAACTCGAGAGATGCCAGGAGGTGCTGCTCAGGCTCCAAAGGCTCTGTGCTGCCAGGTGCTGTGGAACTCACCTCCTGCTGCAGGAGATGCTCTGGGACAGGCTCTGTCTGGACTTGCAGGGCAGGTACCAGCTCTCAAGGTAACACTTGTCCTTTGTTTTCATCTACCAAGAAAAATGTGCTGCGTTTTGGGGTGGGGTTTTTTGTCCTGATTTGCATTTGTCCAGATTTTGCTTCAGTTTTTTATTTAATTATGACTTTTTGCACAACAGTGAGAAAAAGGCTCAAAAACAATTTGGGAGAAAAGAGAGAGAAAAAAGTCTGGCAGAACCATGCACAAGTAGACCTAAAAACAGGTGCCTGACTTTGAAAATAGCTCCCTTTATGCCTCCAGACACTCAGGGTTGTGAATAGAAGGCAAAACTTCTTAATACCATCTGGTCCAGATTACTTTTTATTTCAGAATTTAATCTGGTTTATTCCTCAAGTTTCAGTGGCGGCTTTGTTTAGCTGATTTTGAAAGATGTGTCAATGCAACTTGCTGCATCAATGGGAAGATAAATAATTAGGACTGTATCCAGTGCCCTCTTCCTTATAAATGGTCATGTCCAAGGGCAGTGGAATGGGGATAGAGTGTGTCAGTGAACACTAAAACACTGTCATTAGGCATGATGGATTCAAAGAGAATAATCCTTGGGATGGCTTTGGAGGGACTGTCTGTGGTGGGAGTGAGGTGGTGGCAATTAGGGATTAGCTACTGAATGTATTCATGTCTGCACTTCTCTTTCTGTAATAAACACCTTCCACTAACGTGGACAAAAATAGAGATTATTACATGTGGGAGTGTGCCTGATGGCAGATGTTGGAGGGTGATTTTGGAAAGCTGAGGCAGGAGATCACCTTGGGTTGTCTTAATCACTGAATGCTCATTGTTGTAAGCAGCATGAGGGAGGATGCTCTGCAGCCTCACCTGCTCAGGATGGGGAATAAATGTGTCCAAATGTACTGACAGAATGCATGGAAGTTTATTTACAGGGAGAAATCAATAACAGATCCCCTCTGCTCTTGGGAGAATAGAGGGAGTTGAAGCAGGATGCTGCCAAGGCTGGGACAGCTGTGCCCTGATATTTGTGCCTGTGCTTCTCTCTCACAATCAAATACATTGCTGCACCCCTGGAAAGGACTGGTTTTATAAGCCTGACTTGCTCCCTGAGCCAGCACTGGGCCGCCTGCTCTGGATTTATGAACTTAGCTGGGTGATCTTGTTCGTACTGACAGATGAGATGTTCAGACAAATGATGGGGTTGAGGAATCTCTGCACATCTGGGCCAGCGGATGCACAGCGCCTGTGGCAGCAGCACCAGGTTTGCTCTCCAGAGGGAGAAAATGAGCCCCAGCTGGTGAGAGAAATGCTCTGTCTGCAGTGGCCCACATGGCACATGCCTGCCCATGGCCAGTGCTGATTGAGATGGCTCCAGCATCTCCTGTATCCAGAGCTGCCGGGGGCAAAATGCTAGCGTGGCTGAACAAACTCTGCAGCCACAGTGCAGACATAAAAGCAGCTTTTTCTCCCTTATTTTCTGCAAAATTTTAAGTGCTTGACAAGCTCACACTGCTGATAAAAACTCAGCACAGGAAGCATCCTGCAGGGCTCTCTGTGCCAGCCAACAGACACCTATGGACAGTTTTATTATTTGCTTATTTTGGAGTGCTATGTTGAAATGGCTACATCGAGAGCTCTAAAGCTGGAAATTACCAGTGTTCAAGGTTTCTGTGCTCCAGTATTCCATTGCTACACAGGGTCAGATCCAATGGCCTGTTAGCCCAGTGCCTTGCAACCAGAAGCTTTGGGAAGTGTGGAGCAGGAACATGTAACCATCACACTTAACCCCTCTCCTGCAGCCTGCCTCTCTATGGCCTGAATGTTTCTTGAACCAGGGGTGGTGCCTCTCTACTTACTATCCCTCAGGGCTGTTCACCTTTCATGAGCCCATCTGTAACAGGGGCTGTTTAAAATTAAGTGTGTGATGGCTGGATTTGGTGGGATATGGTGTGTTTGACCTCAGAGCAAATGCAGATTGTTGTTTTCCATTAAAACAGATAGGCTTGGAACATGCTTATTTGGATGCTGCTTACCAGTCTGAGGGACAAGAAAAAAAAATCAGTTCCCGTTTTGCTCTGTGGGCTTTTATAAAAAACCCACTTTATGCTCTTGTGGGCTTTATGCACATAATGAGCCCCAGAACTGTGTCCCTTCTGTTTACCACAAAACCCTTTGCTCTCAGTAGAGCCTTTTTGGTGGTTTCTGTAGTATTTGGAGGACCTGTCCACGTACAAGTGTTCTGTGTCCCCATTAATTTCAATTTCTCAGTATTTCAGTGCTGTTCTTCCCAAAAATCGCTGCATTTAACTGAGTATTGAGCTTAAAGCCTCTCTCTACATCTTGAAAAAAGTTCTTGGTAGGGGTTGATTAGTTTTTTTCTATCTGACTTTACTTTTCCCTTCTCTTCTTAACATGATGGTGATAAAATATCTGTGGTGGGAGGCTGGGCAGGAGGTGACCTTGCCAGTGCACTATTCACCCCGAAATTGAGGTTTGGGGTTATCTGTTATTGGTGTGCAAGGTTTAAAAGCTCCTAGGCAATTTGGACAAGAGGTTTGTTCCTTAGAAACCTCCAAAATTCCTCATGGAGGATTTGCTGTGTGTTTCCACAGGGCTTCTTGTGGCTTCACTCCACCCTCTTGATTCTCCTGTGGATGTGGGCAGGGATGGGTGAATGGGGGAAAGGGAGATGCACGTGGTGTCCTGAGAAAGGAAATGTCTTACTGCTTCTCCCTAGATAGATGAGTGGAAAGGCTAAAAGACAATAGCAATGACTACTGACACAGCCTAAATACATTGTTTTTGCATCATATAAATCTGGAAGATTTATTTGCGATTTGCAGGCTGGGAATACATCAGTATTCATTTGAGCCTCTGAAAACAAATACAATATTTGGTCTCAGGGAAATGCTGGGATATATCATCCCCTATGGGGTTTACTGGAATAATACTCTTTATTCTGCAGCAGGGGAATCCTTTCCCCAGCTGCTTTGAATGTCCTATTGTGCAGTAAACTAGTGAAAAAATACTTGTTTCCCTCAGTCTGTGTCCTGCTTACAAAGTTCCAGTGTATCTAGAACCTTAAACCCACCAGTGTTGGCTACCTAGGCTATTACTTTCTAATATATCAGCTAATTATTAAAAAAAAACAAAGTTATATATTGCTACAGTCTTTCAAACTCACTCTTCTGCTGTGCTTTCATCTTGAACTGCTGCTCTTTCTTCTTCTGCCTCCCACTTACCCTGGATATAGATGGTTTTTCCCCACCTCAATCATGGATTTCTGGCTAATGATCAGCTTGTCTTTAGCCGGCGAGTGCTCAAGGTAGACACCAAATCTGTTGCCACTGGTTTGCTGTGATTGTTTGAGCTGCTTTTGTTTTTCCTTTCTGGCTGACAGTGCACTGTTGCTATTTTAAATTGCCACGACAATGTCTGTATTTAGAGACGCTTGTTGGGAGCATGTTTGACTGAAATCCCATTGGAATTTACGGGGCAGGCATTGTCAAAGTAGAGAGACATAAAACTAATGGGTTTTAACATTTGGTTATTTGTGAGATTGGGGAATCAAGCAACAAAGTCCTATAAATGTTGATATGAATAGCGTTGGTATTGTAAAATAAAATGCATTCAAACTAGAGTAATCTAAATCCTTGAACTCTAAATGTGACATTGTAATTAGGAAAAATTCGGTGGGAGACTTGACATAATTGGTTGCAGTGTTCAGCATTTGCAATTGGGTGTTTCAAAAAATGATGCAAGTGATTTAGGAGCCCAGATCTTGTTGAAAGGCCATGGACTTGTGCTGCTAAGTCACTTAAGGACTTCTGAAAAATCCCATACTTGTCCCTGATTTGAGGGTGGACCACATATTAAACACAGCCCTCTGACTGCCTCAGTGGTGACTCTCCCAGATGTCACTTAAGGATTTATGAGGCAGCCTTTCCATGAGGCTTTCCCATTGTGCAGCCGCATGGATGGGCCGGGCCACGGCCCCGGGGCTGGGCTGCGGTGGCTGGTGGGGGGCCAGGAGCTGATACCCAGCCTGGAGCCCCACGGGATGCTCCCCTTGGGAATGGCACCCACCAAACCCGCACAGCCACAGGGACACGGCGCCTTCTCTGCACTCAAAACCCGCAGGGTGTGAGCGGCTCGGGATGTTCACCCGTGACCTTGGCTGTATGTAAAGGATGAGATTAAGCACTGCCACTTTTTCTGTGTGGTTTTCTGGCATGGTGCACTGAGCTATGGCAGTGTGTGCATGCTCCCTGCCAGCATGTTGTGGGCCTGGGTTGCTCTGGGTGCTGTTGGGTTGGTAGATTCCATGCAGACAGTCATTGGGTAAGGGCTTAAGGACACTAAATCTCATTGGAAAGCATTGAGCACAATCCTGGCTGAGGAATCAGACCCAAATGGCATAAATTGGCTGTGAGCTCACTTTCAGCTTTCCCAGCTGGAAGCTGCAGTTAAATTCCTCGGGGACAGCAGAGGCCAGGGTGCTGGTGGCCCAGGGATGCAGTGCATGTGTCGTGGACACCCTGAGACCACCCCTTGCCAACACTGCTTCGTCTCACCATTTCTGTGTGAACTTCTTCCAGGGTGATCAAGGTCGAGATGGAGCCATGGGCCCCCCTGGTCCGCCAGGACCCCCAGGTGCCCGAGGGCCTCCTGGTGACACAGGAAAGGATGGCCCAAGAGGACCTCCAGGCTCCCCTGTAAGGACGGGAGATGCACAGCGAGCACATATCAGGCAGTTCCCACCCTGCGAGGGACAGGAGGGTGAAGGGTGTCCCCTTCCCCGGTGCTGCCACCGCAACCACTGAGTCCCCAGCCTGAGCCACAGCTGGGCTCCAAAGGCTGCTCCTAGAGCAAAGCCTTGGGGTATGGGGCAAGGGAGCAGGAGGGGACCTTCCATCTCAAGTTTTGGAGCAAAGAGCTGGACCTGGGGTGTGTATTTGCAGGTGCTGGTTGTACCTCACAGAGCCAGGAGATCTCCCAATCTGTACCCTTTGGATGACCTGTTGCAAATCTGAAGCCCACTGGCAATTTATTTAATAAAAAAATAGGCTAAAGCATAATGCAATGAAACTTTCTAATTATTGCTGAGTATTTTGGAGAATGAGAGGTAATAGTTTCAATGTTGGTCATTTTATTTTTTGCAGGGTTTCAAAGGCGAGCCGGGAGAGGATGGAGTCATGGTCAGTATTGCCCAGAAGCATCTGTGTGTGTGCCCCTCACCCTCACTGTACATCACCCTTCAGCTCACTGCAGCAAGTGGGTTTGTGTTGTAGCTTATGGAGGACAAAAAGCCCCACATGAAATTATGGGTACCCTAAAATGGATGTTAGTCCAGGGCTACCTGGGAGAAAAGAGGCTGGTTTTTGTGTCCCCTTGGCTCTTCTGGAGGGATGTGGTGCTCCTGTATCCTGACTTCTGTCCCTCTGAAGCCACATGGCATTTTAACTCCAATTTGCTAAGGTCTGAGTTGGATAAAAAGGTGCTTTTTATAATAAAATACATGAGCCATTAAAGGCTGTTATTTACTGGAGCACAGAGAACAAATGCAGCTGTATTTGTAAGGGGAGACGAGAACTTGACATCTGTGTCATTTCTTTTTCTTGGAATTAAAATACTCTTAGAAATGTTTTAATCCTGTTACACTCAGTTGTCAAACAAGTAAACCAATCACTCTTATATTCAACAGGGTGCCAGAGGACCTCCAGGACCAAAGGTGGGTAATAATCTGTCTAATTTTAACATGAATTCTTGAAATAATGCTGCATAAGAGGAGTAGGGATGAAAATAAGCATTTTATAGAGGACTTCAACTCATCTGTATATATCAGATATAAAATTTCAAGGCATTGACTGGGGGTGTAAAAGTCTGAATGTGTCTCTTCCTCAATATCACATCCACTGCCCATGCTCAAACCTGGAAATGGGGGTGGAGGTAGCTGCAGGGGGCTGGAATCTGCTGTGCTGTGGGAATGTGCTTTCTTGCATTTCAGGGGGAAAAATATGATCATCACAAGCCAAGTATTTTAATTTTTAAATTAATTTTTAAATTAATTTTGACTATCCAGATAATTGGCTTTATTTTCTGTTATGTCCCTAAATTTCTTCCTCTTCTGTTGACATTGCTGTTGAAGGGTGAGCCTGGTGTCCAAGGGAAAAAGGTAAAATGGTGATTTTTTTTTTTTCTTTTTAATTATTATTTTTAATGGTTTTTCTTTGCTTTGCTCTGTGCTTGGCTAGGGCAACCATTGCCAGAGACTGGTGTAGAAGCTGTGGTCGTGGCTGTCCACAGCAACTCTTCCCTTGTGTTCCCTCAGTTTCGTGTCCACGCGGTCCTGGAGCTGGGCATGGCTGTGCCTGCAGCCTGGCTTTCATTTCCACGAGCCAGCCAGGAGCTGCAGCCACATCTGCCCAATAGACAAAGAATAAAACAGCAAATACCAAGCAAAGCAGTAGGTCCTGAGCCTTTTTCTCCAGTAATTCAATGAACCAAGATGTGCCTGGAGGATTTTCTCCAACCAGGGGCCCTGGGATGGCCATGCAGCACTGCAGCCCCGTGGGAAATGTCCCCTTGAAGGCCAGGAATGCTGCTTGGGTGTGGCATTGAAGACTGTGAGAGCTTCACATGTCCAAGCTCCCCACGTTTTCTCCCGGTGGTGCCACTGAGAAGTGGATAAATCACTGCCTTTAAGTGAAGTCAAACCACTGACAGGGCCCAGCCTTTCCCTCTCACTGATTTGCCCCAACACAGGTTTGGCCATGGGTGTTTTTCAGGCCAGAATTTGGCTTAAAAATTTTATAACTGGCTGGTAAAACTGACCTCTTCAGCATCCATTAAGTGGTTTTACTCCAGAAGAACAACAAAGCACAAGCAAAACCAGAAAACCTCTCCTGGCAGAGGGTGTTAGTGACTTGTGATGAAGTCCATGAGGATGGGTGGCAGCTTACAGGAGGTCTTTGGGACCCAAAAGGCCTAAAGGAATTTAATATTTCTGTTGAAGGTAAGAGAAGACCTTTGCCAGGGCCTGATGTTACCAAATTCTGGAAGATGCCCATCCACCCTCGCAGGAGCAGGAGAGGCAGAGGCAGGGATGGGTGGGAGCAGGGGGCTATGCTGGAACCTGTTGGGCTCCTTGCTGCAGCTCTCCCCTGGTCTTCTGCAAACCTAGTGGGTTTCAGGTCTGTGCAACACTCAGTGAGGTGAAACGATGTGTTGGAACCTGATAAGTGTGTACAAGGTCTGTGTATTTCACTTTTTATATTTCACTTCATCAGGGTGATGATGGGATCCCTGGGGAACCAGGACTTGTGGGCCCTAAGGTACGTTCCACTCTGTGTCCATCTAATGCATGTGTTGAGCAGCATCTTTTGCTGCCTGGTTTTTGGCTCCATACCACAGTCAGGGCAGGCTGAGAAACATTTCTCCTCTGATGAGGAAAAAGATCAACAAACTGTGAGGGTGGTGAGGCACAGGTTGCCCAGAGAAGCTGTGGCTGCCCCATCCCTGGAAGTGTCCAATGCCAGGTTGGATGGGGTTGGAGCAACCTGATCCAGTGGAAGTTGTTCCTGCCCATGGCAGGGAGTTGGTACTGGATGATCTTCAAGACCCCTTCCAACACAAAACATTGTGATTTTATGATTCTGTGTTGTGGTTTTAGGCCCAGCTTCATGGCTGAACACACCACCCATAGCCAAGCTGCTGAATCTGAAAGCTTCATTTCTATCTCAAAAACTCCCCGTTTGCACCTTGGCAAGGTGATGTGTTTTACAGCTAAAAGCAGAGCTTTGCTCCTTTGTGTATGTAAAATGAAGATAAATCAAGAAAATGATAACCTGAAGAAATCTGTTCTCCATCCTCCCTGTATATCATTTGTCTAAATGGCTTTGTTTTCAGGGAGAAAAAGGAAGCGTGGGTCCCAAGGGAGAGAATGGCACAGATGGCTTCCCAGGACTAAAGGTAAAGAAAAGCTGGATCTCTGGGCACAGCACTGCTGAGGCAGAGGCTTCTAGCTGAGTGTTTTGGGCCTTTGCCTTCTAAAAGGCTCATAAAGTGCCAAAACTGACACAAAGTGAGGGATATTAAGAGTATTTTACCTTTTCCTGGTGATTTGATGAAAGCTGGGTTCAAGCAGAGATCAGTATAAGAGTTTGTAAGTCATCTACTTGCACATTTTCCATTGAATTGCCTTTTTCCTCAAAAAAGGTAGAACTCTGATCACATTTTGATCCCATGTTATTGATGGTTGTGGCATTGCTTCAGAGCCCCAAGCACCTGAGAGCTGTCCTGTCCTCCTGACCTCCAAAACTGCTGAGAGATGCATTTAGACAGTCTGGGTTTGTTAAGTGGTGGCGAGGAGACCCGGACACCCTCAACTGCTTTATATTTAATAGGATCTGGATGCACTAATATTTTCTATATCAAAGAGCTGTGTTCCCTTATTGGGCAAGAAAATGTGTGTGAGGAAGAAAATGGGCTCTGGTGAACCTTAGTAATTTTTTTCTAGAGCCAGAGTAGCAGTGCTGGTTGAATTTAAGGGTTTTTTCTATATGTCTTTACCATTTTTTACTTTTTGGAGAGCTTTAGTTTGGTCAGCAATGGGAATAACATGGGTATGACAAATGGGACATCTTTTGAATCCTGAACCAAATTTCAGGTCATTGCTGTAAGAGTACTATGACTTTTTAAACCTCACCAACTTTCAAAAAAAAACAACAAAAAAAGAAAAAAATTATGAAAAGGAGGGGAGGGGGAAAAATAAAAAAGAGGAAGAAGAAAAGGATCAACTTGGCACAGAACTTTTCCTTGAACTTACCCTTGAAATTGGTTTAAGCATCTCAGCTGAAGCTTTCCACATGCAAAACTCAGCCTAAAGCAAAGGGAGCCATGTGGAACCAGCACAAGGAGCTGGAGCTCGGCACGCTCAGAGCAGGGAGAGGAGCTGGAGAACAGCACAGCCCATACAGGGAGCTCAGCCCCGAGCTGGCCACTCTGCTCCCCCTGCAAAGAGACCTTCTCTTACTTCTTTTGTTGTTACACCAACGTTGTTTTTTGCAAAATATATTTGCTCTCAGGTCAAATCTATTTTCTGCGAAGAGAAGCAGTCCCTTGTTGGTGTCATACTTTTTCTTAATCTAAAGCATATCTTTATGGGTGGGTACAGTATTTTTAGAATAAATATTTTATATTTTCCTTGGTCTCTTTGAAAAAAAATGTGATTTTTGATTTTCAGGGTGAACCTGGTGAGAAGGGAGGAATTGGCTCCATTGGACCCCGGGTATGGATGTTTATGATTTCAGTTTGGAGTTGTGTATTTGTCTCAACTACAGCTGTTCCCCACCACCTCTTGCTGCTTAGTATGTGAATGAATCACTTCAGGACCAGTTCAGTGTGAGAAAATAGAGATGGTACATATTTAAACAAATGATTGCACGGGTACTGAATGCTGACATGGGAAATCAGTCAAGTCCAATTTTCTTATCCACATGACCATCCTGTGACCCTTTTTTTTCAAGAGGGAAGCTGGGAATAGGGGTAATCAAGTGAGGATTTTTATGCACTTCTCCATTTCACAAATTGATGGCCTTTTGAGGTTTGACAGTTCCAGCTGTCATCCTAAGGACTGGTTAAACCCAGGGTGTTTGTAAGGTGATAACCCCCAAACGCTGCGTGTCAGGTTTTTGCTTTCATAGCAGCCTCCTCTCAGTGCTGTAACATTAAATAGGATTCATCCCTGGCTGCAGGGTCCCCCCGGGCTGAAAGGGGAACAAGGAGACACCGTCGTGATCGACTACGATGGCCGAATCCTGGATGCACTCAAGGTAAGCCCTGCACCAAGGCTGAGTCCTGCAGTTCATGGGAAAGGACTGAAATCTGCCAAGCTCTGCCACAGTGACATTGTGACAATGTGTCCATCCTTGTCCTCTGTCTCAGGCTCCTGAGATTTCTGTCTTGGCACAGAGCTGGTTTGGAGGGAAGAAAGAGCTGATTGCATCTGGGGGCTGAGGATATTTAGGGTGTAGCAGCAAAGACAGTGTTGGAACTTGAGGCTGTGAGCTCAGGCTCATGGGATCCAACTGTGGGATGTGAGTTAACGTTCTGCAGGTAAAAGCAACCTGATACACCTGTGACATGAACACCTGATGCAAAGGGTGTGAGCAGCCACATTACAGCTTAAATGCTGCCAGCAGCAGGGTGTGACTCCCATGGTATGGTGTGGAGCTGTTCTTGTCACTGCACATCCTCTGCAAGCAGCAGTCGGGACTTGGAATGGCACCCAAGCCTTAACATGCCCAACTGAACAGTGCCCTGACCTTATCATTAGGATGAAATAAGCTGAATAGAATAAATACTTAATTACAGACATATTTGAGAACCATCCTAATTGTTTTATAACAGGCTGCAGGGATACACAAAGTGCTGGTAATTTCCGTTTGCCAGATGTCCGCGTTGCACGCAGCTTTCAGAGTAGAGTTTGTGGAGTGCAGTGGTTGGAGAGGCTCCATCAAACATCTGGAGGCTTCATCTGCTGGACCCAGACCCTGTCCGATGTTCTGCATGCAGAGACTGCTGAGGGGCACCTCACTAAACCTCACTAACTTTGCTGTTTTCCTGTTTATTCGCTGTTTGCAGTGTTTGTGCACTGACCTGTCTCATGGGCAAGGCTCTGGAAAGGCTTCCAGTGTGACTAAATGTAACAGCATTTGGGTGTGTAGCCATGGAGAAAGGTGCTTGAGGATATGATACTGGTTTGGTTTTCATCTGATTTTCATCAAATTTTGCTGCTTGAAATAATTTGCAAGTTGGAAAATATTTGTTCATCTCAAGGTGGTTTGTGGTCTTTGCATCCAGCAGTGCCCAGGAAAAATTACTTAAGTGTGCAAGGTTTTCCTGTTGTTAGTGCTCACACAACCTCCTTTGTTTCCCCTCTTTAGTTGCACCTCCCTGGCTGGCTGACAATGCTTTCAGCAGGATGCTGCTTCCCAGGCTGGTTGATTGGAGTGGGCAGGATGAAAAAAGAGACCACCAGATCTGGGGTCACACCTCCAGCTAAAGGCATTTTGCCTCTTAACCCATGTCTTTGCAGCTGTACACCTGACCCGCTGCCATTGTGTTCTGTTCTGCATGAACAACCCTGTGGCAGAGGGACCTTGGGTCACTCTGTGTCAGTTGAGCTCATCTCAGTGTTTGAATTCATCTCCTTTGAACTCACCCAAGTGTCTCTTGCAGATCCTGGCTGAGAGCTGCTCCCAGCTCATCCCCACAGCACGAGGACAGCGTGCCATGCTCATGCAAGTCATGATCAAGCCTGTTTTGTTTACTGTGTTTCAGGGTCCACCAGGTCCCCAAGGGCCACCAGGCCCCCAAGGTGCTCCAGGTCCCAAGGTGAGCCTGACCTCTGCCAAGCAACACAGTCATTAGTAGCTCTCCATGAAGAGTCTCCCAAGCCAAAATAAGGCAGTTGAAGTGGCCTGCAGAGGAGTTTGAGGCTATGTGTGTGTTATTTAGCCCTTTCTCTGGCTGAAAAAAAGGTGTCTTTCACACAAAAGCCAAAATGTTGTTGACCTGTCTCTGGCCTTCAGCCTCTTCCAGAGGATGCTGTCCCAGAAACGAATCCAGTCCCAGTCCCGCACCTGACAGACAAAATCCCAGCCCTTCTGAGACCGCCTCATTGTCTGTGGCAGGAGGCAGAAGTGGGAGAAGCAGTTGTGAGAGGGGCTAGCAGTCCCATGGCTGTACTGAGCCACCCTCATTCCCACCCTCCCTGTGTGCTGCTTACTGCTCCAGCACCATATCCCAGGACCTGCTGTTCTCCTGCTTCACAAGCAATAGTCTGTAACCTGCAGCCAGCTGTAGTTTCTTAAAAAGAAGAATGTAATTTGCAGAAAAGTAGCTCTTGAAAGAATGGGATGGGGCAGGATTTCAGTGCATTTTGAGGTCTCTCTGTCAATATTCAGATCAGTTGGTGATGCTAGTGTGTCACTGACACCTCCTTGGTCCTGAGCCTGGCAGAGGCAAACCCATAACCACAACAATTGTGTGTGAATAACTCATTTTCTTGCAAAATGCTCTCCAGAAATGAGTTCTTAATTTAATTTACCATGGGCTCCTCTTTCTTTGTGTCCCTTCAGGGAGAGCTGGGCTTGCCAGGTCCACCTGGAATGGATGGTGAAAAGGTGAGCGGGGCACGGCTGGATCGAGCGAGACCTTGCCAGGAGCCAAATGAAAAGGAAGCTTCCTGTGTGTCTGTGAAAAGCAAATCCAGGCTGCCAGAAGCGAGCTCTGCTGTGTAGTGTCAGCTGTGTCTCTCTGAATTGATGGCCCTTTGCCTGCAGCCCCTACTCTGCTATGGGCGTGCCAGTGCTGCTTGTGGCTGCGTCTGCCAAGCCAAAGGGGCTCCTTTTACAAGCAGTTCATCAGATGCTGTCTCAAATTTTTTTTGTCAACCTTCCCAGCCCCAAATGGCTGCAATCCCTCCTGCAGCCCAGCCAAATTCTGCTGCACCCTCAAAATTGGCATCTGTGAGGTTGAACGTTAAAACGTGTTCTGGTGAGCTCACGCTGCGATGCAGAGGGAAACGGCAGAAAGGCAGAAGTGGCTGTTGTGGGGGGTTATTTTCAGAGTTTTCTCCTAAACATGTTGTTTTCTCTCAACTGCCAGGGTCCCAAAGGAGCAAAGGGTGACCAGGGCAGCGCAGGGATCATGGGGCAGAAAGGAGAGACAGGAGAAATGGGCTCGGCAGGTCCCCCGGTACGTCCCTTTGTCTGTCCCTGTCCCTCTGCTCTTGGTTCTTTAATGCGCTGATTTCTGCAAATGCTCAGAATGGGGCTGGGTTGGCTGATTTCAGCAATGACCTCTGCACACCACCTCACTGTGGAGCTGGTGGAGGTGGGAGCTTTGAATTTCCATTTCTAATCAGCTTATTCAGAATGTATCAAGGAGGAGAAAATATTTCTTCAAAGTCCTCTGGAGATGAACATGAGCTTTGCTTGAGCCAAGGCTGGTGTTTAGAGGGAGACAAACCTATTTTTCTCTCATTTTTGCTTTCCTGGAAGACGCAGCACATCAGTGTTACACTTTTATCTTTCAGGGAGCAGAAGGGCCAAGAGGAGACAAAGGAGAAAAAGGAGACACCGGGTCGCCGTGTCTGCAGAATAATCATGTAAGATCTTGGCAACATAAAGTCTCTTTCATGACACAGGATCAGGCAAAGTTGGGGGTGCAGGATGGACCCACCAGTCCCATATCCATCAGCAAAACCCAACTGTTTTCTACAAGAACTTTCAGAAGTGTCTAAATGGGGTTTATTCATTAGGGAAGAGCAGCTTGCACACTTGGCACTACAAAGTTACTTTAGATTTTATATTGGTGGTTGAGATATTGGATGCTGATGTTATAATTAATTGGGCATTAAATCATGATTCTGGGCTTTGTGAGGTTTCCTCTCCTGAATCATCATCTCTCTTGCCCAGCCCTGTTAATGTGCTGTTTAATTCCCTTCTGCAGATCATACCTGAGCCCGGACCCCCTGGATTACCTGGCCCTATGGTAGGACTCTGGAAGTGATTCCTGCAGATTTGTTATTGTATGTGATTAGATAAGGACAAGGGTGGTTTGTTCTGTTTAATCATTGAGGGCTGTTTCAAATCTGGGAAAAACATCAGGGAAGTATTACAGTCTGACCTGGCTTTGGAGAAAGGAGAGCACCTGATTTACGAGAGTACATCAGAGTTCATGGCTCATTTTGCAAAAAAACAAGTTGTTCCTTGGGATGGAGAAAAGATAAAATCTTGTGGAATGGGAAAATCTGTTCCCAACCATGACGGTGTCTTTATTCCCCTAAATTCACCCAAGTCATTAAGTTTTCTGCCATCAGCTGCACTGAGAGAGGGTGCAGGTGGTGATGAACACACAGAGCACTTTTGATGGAGATATTGAAGGGGTTTGGTGCCTACAATGCTCCAAAAGGAGTTGTCAAGGACATTGGGAAGGCTGGGATGCCTCTGTGGGGTCCAAGGTTCACCTTGAGAGACCATGCTTCAAAAGCAGGTGGCATTTCAGGTGGCATTCACAGCCTGGGAGGTATCCCAGCCCTGCCCAGGTGTGGAGGGCTGTGGTGGCATAATGCCACCCCGTAGAGCTTCCTGTCACTTTTTTCAGCAAAGCTTTTGGGGGCTCTCACTCCAAAGCATGTGTTGTCCTGTGTTACACAGAGTGTACCTTTTCAGTTCCCCTGCCCCTTGATTTGACATTGGAGAACAAAATAAATTGCCACCTGTTTTGAAAAGAAATACTTGACCATTGTCAATCCTGTAATTTGAGCAAGAAATGGTTTTGGGAAGGAAAGTTTAGGGTATGTTTTTAAATTCTGTTTTTTTTTCAAATGTACTACTGTCTTTCCCACAGGGTCCTCCAGGAATCCAGGGGCCTAAAGTAAGTCAATAAATTAAATGTCACCCAGTTTCCCAGCTGCCAGTGCATTATTTACAGGCTCACAAAGGCCTGTCAGCTCTGGAGACTGAGTTTTTTGTCACTGTTGTCACAACACATCCCTTGGTTACACTGTTTAGCAGTTGGCATTTTGGAAAACAAGCTATTTTTCCTTCCAAACTTTTACAATCCAAACCCCTCCTCCAGCACAGAATCCTGAGGGCGGGCAAGAGTCTGGGTTTCCAAACCAAAAGGCTTGAAGCCTGTATTTTTAGCTATTTTCTTATATGATGTGGTCAAGAGCAAAACATCAACAGCAGTGTGGGCGTAAGCACCCCAGAGAAGGGGTAGGAGGTGGTGGGTATGTGGGGTGGCTGCCCTGGGCAGAGCTGCCAGGTATCCTTGGCTGATCCATTTCATTTCTGCAGGGTTTGGATGGTGCAAAGGGAGAAAAAGGTGACAGTGGTGAGAAGGGGGACCACGGTGACACCGGACCTGCTGTGAGTTGTCTTCCCAAATCTCATTTCTGGCTGTGGACAGAAACCTGTCTCACAGGAAACAATCTCAATGCCTTGTTTCTTTTTCATTTAAGGGTCTCCCAGGTGTTCCAGGGCTCATTGGTTTACCTGGTACCAAAGGAGAGAAGGTAATCACAGGTGGGGGAGAGGAGAAGGGACATTGGGGTGTAATCCTATAACAGGGGCTGTAAAATCCTGCTGTGGGGAGTCCAGCCAGAACTGCAGAGCTGGACCAGCACTATCCTGGTGGGTTGCAAAGGAGCAGCCTCCAACCCCACGGGCTCCTGGATGAGCCCGTGCTCTCACTACCGTGTTAAACCAACTGGATCGAAGTTTGTCTGCGACACCAAACTCAACACAGCCCATTGTAATTTTTATTTTTACATCTGCAGGGAAAGCCAGGGGAGCCAGGATTGGATGTGAGTATGGAAACCATTAATTACTCATGTAGAAACACAAATAACACACACGTAACTTGAGATTGTTTGGAAAATATGTAGCTAACACTGTATCAACTGCTCCCCTTTCAACACAATGCCCATGGAATGATGGCTGTAGGAAAGGGCTGAATTCAGGCCAGTTGCTGGGCTTCTTCCACTGCACAGTGGAACTGCTCACCTAAAGGTGCTGCCAGGGCTTCCCTTTCCAACTGAGAATATTTGTATTGATTCAGTGAAATGAAATTTCTAATAGCTGTAATGTTACTGGGGTGTGGTGAAGCACTCCAGTTTTCCCAAGAAACTGCTGACATACCAAGTCAACAGGAAGAAAATGTTGTTCTTCACCGTGGCAGGACGGGCTGATGGCTGGAGTTGGTTCCTGTTGAACTGAGATGTCTGGACATTCACACACTAAACTTACAAAAATTTTTTTTTTTTTTCATTTTTCCCACCTAAAAATTGTGGTGACAGGGTTTCCCAGGCCTCAGAGGAGAGAAAGGAGAGAGAAGTGAAAGAGGCGAGAAGGTGAGTGGGTTATGGCTGTATTGATGCTTGTGGGGCAGGACAGGCTGCTCTTCTTGGCAGGCAGTGCTGCTTGCCCTGGGGGCCAGTGGTGAAAGGCCTTCTGTGAAGCCCAAGAACTTACACATTCCCAGTGTAGGGCAGGACAGGCAGTTAATTCCTACCCACTTGGAAGGGTTTTTGGCAAGCCTGCTCCCACCCCAGCACAACTGTTGTGGGGAAATGGAGCAACCTGACAGCTCCAGGTTGCAAAGAATCGCTGGTCTTGGTTTACAGACCTTGGAAATGGATCCAAGTCAAAGGCTTTGTTAGAGGGACCCTTAAACAAAGGCATACCCAGCAGGAGCCAGGAGCCCAGCTGAGCACAGGGCAGCAGCTGAAAGCTGCTGCTCCCACTTGCTGTCAGATACCAACCTGGGTTCCAGCAGAAACTGGTCATTTAGTCAATCTGTTATAAAATTATCTATTACAATATTTCCACCCAGCTTTAACCGAAGATTTTCAGAGTGATTTCACTACTTAGCTGAGGTCACACTAGTGCAAGTGTCCCTACTCTGGGTGAGGACTGGGACTCTGCAAGTGCTGTAAGACACAAAGCAAAGGCGTTTCTTTCCCTTGCTCCTGATATCTTCCTGTTGTGCTAACAGGGTGAACGAGGAGTTCCAGGGAGAAAAGGGGCCAAAGGACAGAAGGGGGAACCCGGCCCTCCCGGACTGGATCAGCCTTGTCCCGTGGTACGTCTTCCATTTCACTCATCCTAAGCACAGCTTGCTGAGGCTGAAAAGGAGCCATAGCTTTGCAGCCAGGGAAAAGGAGGGAGGATTTGGGAGCTCTCTCTTTTGCAGTAAATCAGAGCAGATGGTTATTGTTTTCTCACTTTTCATACTGGTTTATCTGCACTGCTGGAAGTTCACTGCTCGCTATAAGGGCTCCTCACTGGCCAGATGGGAGCAAGCCACAGCAGTAAAAATAAAGGATCTTTGTGTAAAGACCTTCTTATTGTAGTCAGGAACAATGGACCTCAGTGGAGCTCTTCAGGAGATAGAGCAAAGCTGCCGGCCTGGCTTCTGAGTGTGTTTGAAATCAGGGAGTAGCTGGGTGCAATGGATGGGAGGAAATTTGAAAAGAAGGGCAGCTACGTCCCTTCATCCCTGCAAACGGAGCAAGGGGTGAGCCCGGGGAAGCATGTTGGAGTTGATGGCATTACAGTTCTGCCAAAGATAAGTGATGGATGAGCTGCAGATCCCCAGGCTCCCAAGAAGTGCCTCTGGGAGAAGAGACCTCCCCTGGTTTCTCTGCCGGTGGCTCAGAGTTGTCCCTTCCCAGACACACCCCGGGCCACCGCTGTGCGGGGTGTACCCTCGTGGGCTTTCCAGGAAACCTCCTGGGTGTTTGAGCATGGGGAAGCAGGATCTCCCAAGTCCAGTTCCAGAACCTCTCACTCATTAGATATAGCCCAGGAAAAAAAAAAAAAAAATCTAGAGTGGTTTATAAGAAGTTGTTTGATCTGGTAAAATTTACCTCCTTTTCACTACTGTTTTTCATATAATGACTGAAACTAGAGAGATCCTTTCCCTGTAGTGCTTTGAAGCTGTAGGATGAGAAGTAGCAAATACTGAATTGAAACTACTTAAATGTAGCTGTTTAGAACTTAGTTCAGAGGCACCTAATTAAGAGTGCCAGCTGCTTGCTCCAGGACAATTCAAAACCCATTTCTTCTCTGAACATGTGACTTTTTCTCACTCTCTGAGCACAGCTATGGCAGCCAAGGCTGTTGTATAGCTCCACTACAGCAGCAATAAGCTCCTTTAGTCAATATGCTTTATTTTGCCTGAAGATTGAATGTAAGCTACAATTAATTTTTTCCTCTTGTGACATGTTAGGTGATGTACCCTTTATCTCTTTCACTGTGCTTTTACAAATGTGAATCTCTGGTTTGTGTACAGAAGATCTTTCCCAGATGACAGACTCTGCACGTCTTGTGAATTCCCTACCATAAAACCACTCTGCTGACTTGCTGTGTCATCAGAAATGGAGCTGTGAAGCTCTAGACCCATCCTCCTCTTCCTCCTCCTCTGCTGAAACATGGGTGTCTGTCTGTATTAACTCCTGTGTCCTTTATCATTCTCAACAAGCAGTTATTTTTCCCAACAGGGAGATCATAGCATTGCAGGCAGCAAAAGGGATCCAGGTTTGCCAGGCCTGGATGGGGTGAGCCTGCCCTGCCCTTTGGTACAGTATCTGCTCTGTCTCTCTTGCATGGCTTGTGTGTGTTCCTGCTGTGGCCAAGCTCTGTCCCGAGGAGCAAACCCCTCCAGGGAGAGGAAGGACACAAGGCAGCAGAGCTGGAACGAGATGTTCCGCTCTGGCATTTGGGGAAGGTTGCCAATGTGTTGTGCCTTCTTCTTCCCAGTTAAAATGACTTTAGATAAGGAGTGTAAATCATGGGAGAACATGCAGGGGATGCCAGTCCCTTTATGGGAACAGATGCTCAAAATTAGTTATGGATTCTCTCAGTACCTACAGCCCAGTTTGGTTCCCCTTGTGCCTGTGCTGCTGCAGCCCTTTGAGTCCCATTCCCAGCTGGGATTTGAAAAGCTTTCCTCAAATGAACAGCTAGGCTAGTCCTGCAGAGCAGGGCCACTGGCACTCTGGGCATCAGAAGGGTTTTGCTGTGTCAGCACAGAGCTCTGCCCAGAGCTCAGGTTGGGTCCAGTGGTTATGCAGGAAGGTTTGTGCTCTGCTCCCCAAAAGGGCTCTGCATGGCTAGCTAGGAGAGGTCATTGTTTAATTTTCATTTTTCTAACCATAGAAAATGCTGCGTATTAGATGATTTGCAGTTGTCCTCAGAGAAACAAAAGGGCAGTAAGCTGTTTCTCTTTCAAAAAGTTAAATTACTTCCAGATGTGTCCAAGGAACCAATTCCTAACAGCAGGCCTGCTCTAGCTCTTCATATTTACTCCCCAGATTTGTTCTATTTCCCAAGCATCTCCCATCTTAACTATACAGAAAACACAGGACCCATCTCTGTTGAAGGCATTGGAAACTGCAGTAGGGGATTTTTCCAATTTACGACAACATGACCAGTTAGTAAAGCACTGGTGGATTTTCCTGGTTAGTTGCAGGCTGGTTGGAGTGTTGATTTTGTTCTGCAGTCCAGGGTGCAGTGGAGGCTTGCTGGGCTTTCAATCCAGGAGCATCAGCACGAGCTTCACACACAGCCATGAGGAGTCATTTTGGAGTCACTCAAGTGAAACATGGTAGAAAGGTGTGGAGTTTTACGATGGCCAAAATAAGTATTCTGAGTGCACAAGGAGAAAAAGCCCAGGGCAGAAATCAACCCCCTGACCATCAGTGTTAGGGTGCACTTTAACAGCAGGTCAGGATGTTTTCAGTCAAACAACCACTCTGCACCTTGTACCCTGTACCCATCACCCCCAGACAACTCTGGCAAATGTACAAGTTCTACCTTTTTTTTTTTTTAATAGTTACAGACCAAAATATTGACTGTGTCTGCAGAAAAAAAAATGTGTGTTTTCTAACTAAGGTTACAGGAAAGCATGACTTCTTACACTGTGAGTAGCTGGAGAGGGTTACCTTACTTCACTGCATCTGTTTTATTGGGCATGGGCTATTTTACATATAAAATCAATACAGAATACAAAAAATGTGATGACTAACATTTACAGTAAAAAATGTAAAATTGCGTTTTGACCTGTATTTGCACTAGCAGTTCTCTCTGCTGCATACACATCTTCCCACCCCTAGCGAGTCTGGAGGTGGCTCTGAGGGAAAGGTCAGTGCTTGTGTGCTCTCTGTGGCTCTACATGCAGAAATTCGTGTAATTGGAGATCCAAGAGCTTTAAAAAATCCAGCATCAGGAAAGGCAGCTGAAGTCAGCTATTTATTCTAAAGTGTCTTGAGAGAGCTGGTCATACATAGCTCGTTCCTCTTCTAATGGGATCCTTCCTTTCCAGTGTTCTCCTCCTGGTCAGTGAGAGCTCTTCTGGCTTTCTGATTTTTGCATGTTTCTTGTATCTCCAGCAGAACAAGACAAATATTTTCACTCCCTTTGCATAGTCCACAACTCATCCTATTCTCAGTTCAGCAACTCAAGATTTCTTAAAGAAACTAAGTACTGCAGGATCAAATTTAACACAATTAGGATACCATCTAGGAAAAAAATACCTACACCACCTCCCCTGAACAGAAAAGCACATTTTAACAAAAAATACATTCCCACATCATGCTTTCCATATATATGTCTGATGGCAAAAACCACTACCTTATAAAGCAGATTATGAAGTTAATGAACTGTGATTTCAAATCTTTGTATGTATATATGTTTTGTTTAAAGGAAAAAAGTGGAGATTTCTGATTTTTTTTTTTAACCCTGAGGTGTATTCAGTTTTGTGTTGTGCGTGACACGTGGATTATGTTGCCTGCATATTCATTTTTGTGCATATACAGTAAATGGGTTTTGCATGGTAATTAACAGTGACACTAAACCTTTCATTGTTGTGACAAGCGAGCTTCAGGTTTTTGGGTCTGAAACTTAAATCACTGTCAGGAAAACTGAATCTGTAAATTCAATTTTGCAGGGACCAGACGGACTGCCAGTAGCAGGATGTTGGCATAAGGTACTGTACTGTTAATAAATGTATATCCTTGAACAGGTCCTGAGTAATTTTGCTCCCTGCATGGTGATTGTTTGCACTGCTGCACCTGCTTTGAAGCACCAGGTCACAGGCCTGGCAGACAGGACGTTATGCCTTCGGAGAGCAGGATTCCAGCAGCTTCAGGTCTTGTTCCCCCCAGCTCTAGACTGCTGCTGGGAACACCAAAAACTTGCTAAGCATGAAAAGTTACTGTTAACACTGTCAGTAGAATGCCTTTTTACAGGCTTGCTTGGGCTTTTATTATGGCCAAGGAAGCTTAGGAGCCACTCAAGGAAAGGCTGCACCATGTGCTCATGTGACTTACTCAGCCCATACCCTCCAGCTGAGAAGGTAGCAGTGGGCTGTCTCACTGTTGCAGAGTTCCAAACATTTCTTTTCTAGCAAAGACTCTTCTGCCATTGTAATCATAACTCACAGCCGCTGCACTGCTTCAGTGCTCGAATCAGCACCCTGGGTGCAGGTGGTCAGGTAATTTGTAGCATCTTGTGCACCCAGAGCAGCCAGGGGTTGGAGGAGCTACTGGCAGCCTGGGAGAATGAGGAGATGTGCCCTCCTGTAAGATGAGGATTTGATCCAGACTTGTAGGACAATGCTCATTCTCCAACAAGAGTATGACACTGAAGCTGAGTGGAATTACTAACCCAGCTGTAAACCTGTGGTATGTGGACCCAGTTGGAGTTAAGAGCATGTCACTAACTGGTTACAAACCCTCAGTTAGAATGTGAGCACACCCTTAGTATATCAAAGGTTTTAATTCTGTGTAATTTGTTTGGATGTACCATTAATATTAAAAGAAACCTGAGTGCCAGTCCTTATAGTATTAACAATAAGGTTAGTAAGTGTAATGAATGGAGCATTTTTCTGATTAAAATGTTTGTGTGTTCTTTTTCAGTGATCTCTAAGCATGAAGCACAATATGTAAATAATGTGATATATTTTGATCTTTTTGATTTTTGTATAAAAAAAGAAAAAAAAACTTTTGACAGTAATATATTGACCTTTTTTTATACTGGATTCTGACATTTATGGACTTGGAAAATAATGTAAAGCTCCCAAACCCATAAAATGTGCATGGTAACACAACAGGATTTGATAAAGGTGCCGATGACAGTAGCTGGGGATGAACAGTGTTCACTGCTCATGCTGCAGTGTGAACTAACAGTACTGAGCCAGCCTCGTGTGCCTTATTGCATGAAAGAGGGCAAAATCCCTGTCCTAATTTGGCTCTCAACTCCATATTTGCATTGCACATGCACATTAAAAGGGTGAAAAAACCTGGCTGAAAACAAAGAAAAGAAGGATGCAGCCCTAAAAAATGAAAGCAGCTGCTGTCTACTGTCTGGTGAAACAGGAGAAGGATTTGCAACCTGCAGAGGAAACAAAGCCAAGCTCCATCCATTGCTATCTGCTGTGGGCGTGATGGAAACAGTGACTCTGGGGCTAGACAGAACAACCTTGACTGCCTGTGGTTACTTCCTCTACAATCAACAGAAACTTTTATCCTCAAGAGGAAGCACCTCTGGGTCCTGTTCTGGGGTCTGTGCCTGAAGATGTGCAATCACTTTGTTACTGTGGGACGTAAATTCCCCAGGAAGCCTCCGCTACAGAATTTCAAAACAGAAAAAACAGGCAATATTTTCAGTGCAGGGAGTTGCAGGACAGGGAAGGCTCTGCTTAAGCCCCTTCTTAAACAACAGAGCACACAATGTTGCTCTTGGAGTTCCCAGAAATTGGGCGTTTGGAGTATTTAATTGTCTTGGTTTGTGGGGTTCATTTGCTTTTTATTTCTTCTTGGTTTATATGGTTTTAATGGTAAACTAACTCTGCACTCTCCTCTTGTTGTCTTACTTCTTTCACCTTTTCAGTCTCTTTCGTTAAATTATCTCATCTCAGGCATATCCCATGCAGAGCAGGGTAATGAATAAAATCAGTAGTATTTTGATATCTGCATATGCCACTGTGGGATTAACTAAAAATTGCAAACTATTCCACAGTTCACATTTTTTAAGATGTTGAAAAAATAGCAATTGTGCAGCAGAGAGCCATAAAAAATATTTCAGAGAGGAAGAAGATGGCTTACAGCTGAGTCTGTTCAGCTTACAATGAAGATCAAGAGGCAACCAGATTCCTTTACAGGGAGGAGGTACTTTGTATTAACAAGTTTTTAAACTGAACAGAGAAAGATATGCAAATATTCACCCCATGGGTAGAAGTTGAAGCCACACAAACTCAAAAAAGTAAGCTGTGGATTTTTACTGGTAAAACTGGTTAGTCCTAACCAGACCAGTGATATAATTGCCATCACCTTAATGCCTCTGATTTAACAGATCATGTCTGAAGGAAATACTTAGCTCAATACAATTTGCTGGGTTCTGTGTAGGAGTCTTAGGTGAAACTAAGAGCCCAACCATAGTATCAAACATGGTATTATGTATATATATATCATGGCTCTTTGTGGCCTTGATATTAGAAAATACAGAAGGGAGGCATTTTTGGTGCACTGAGTAGATCCAAAACCTCTGTTAAGGTTCTTGCTTCATTGCCACTCTTACTGCAGCTACTGCCAGAGAAGGCTTGAGAGAGGGATGTGACCATCCAGGTGCAACCTGCCCTGTACAAGCTGACCTAGTGCTGAAGGTCTTGCTCAGATATTTTGAAGAACAGTGGGAATGTGCTTTGTGTTCCACACAGGTAGGGTGATGTTTGGTGTCTTGAGTTCTCATCTCTGACCAGGCTCTGGGTGTCCTTGAGCTTATCCCCAGAGTCAGGGGAGCCTGTGCTCTGCACTGGTCAATGCTGAAATGGCCACCAAGCTCGGGAGAGGTGACACAGCTTATGGCTGTAGGCAGTGAATTTTTTACCTGTTGGCTTCTTAGGGGCTACACCTACACATCACTGGCTTTGTGGCTGTACTTGGCATCTCTACCAGTTACTCACTGTTTCCTTGGTCACCATATAGATTAAATCCATGTAAATTCAGATCAACTAACAAATCAAGAAACAACAATTATGTAACTCAAAACAGCAATGAAAATGCATTTTATTTACTTCCATTTCATGTTCTCAGCTATCAGTTTTGGTGTAGGGGTTTTTAAAGGCATAAGGAGCAGCTAACAAGCTTCCACTGGCCTTTAGTGCTTTTGAAAAACCCCTTTAATATCCCAAATTAAAGCTAAAAAATTTTCTGTGAAAGATTGAAGGCAAATCTCTCATTGATGTCACCAGGAAGATCTGTAATTGTTCCCTTAATGTACAGTTGCTCTTCCCATCTCCCCCAGTCATCTCCAAACTAAAAGCAGTTCACTATTCCAAACCACGCTGTGGGCTTCTACACTCAAATTCCTGCACATTTTGTGTTCATGGAACTTCTTTCAGTATCAATGAGAGTTCAGTCCCCAGAATGACTGCAGAAAGCACAAGAATCTGGAAGTGTCCACAAACAATCTACAATGCAGATAGAAAAGTCTTGTTTTACATACGCTGGCAAAAACTAAACAGCTTTCTATCTAGCTCCTACTTGAAGAAGTTTGGTATCACTGAAGCTACAAGACAAGCTAACCTCCAAAGCTTATGAAATTATATTAAAATTTATATTTTCTCTGAGGAAATACCCCGAAGTCCTATTATCTTCAGGTAAACAAGTCAGTATTCCGTCTTCAACTTGTGGAATATCCAGTGCTTGTAGGCATCAACTGTGACCACTGCCAGGCCTGCAAAACATTGATACAGAATACCAGAATAGTGCTTTACCCTCTCACCGCTCTGCAAGGCCGCCGTCCCCCTCCCAGCACAGAGGCTCTGCTGCCAGAGCACCCAAGACATTTGTTAGTAATGGAGGAAGGCTGGAATTACCACCCTAGCACAGGAGTGCAGCTGTATCCACCCCCATCAGTGCTACAGCTCAGCTACCAAACCTGTTTGTGATCCTCTTTGGAAATTCCTAGGCAAAGGTCCTTGGTTGGTTCTGCATGTACAAAGATCATCTATGCACCTGCAGCCAGTCAGGAATATTCAGGACATTGGAATCACTGCTCATGTGCAGTGGCTTCTCTGGACTCCTGCTGCTGCCACTCCCATCAGGAATGCTGGCAGGTAGGGATCCTGCTGCATACTGTTGCCACTTTGGCTATGAGGAACTAACCAGCAGGTCTCCAAGGCTTGTGGGTGGTACACCTACTCTACCAACCTCTCGTCATCAAAGGAGCAGAGACCTGTGGAGAGCAGAGCTCCCAGGAGCAGAGCAGGGAATGGATCCCCCAGCAGGGCTGTTACTGGCACCTGAAGTTCTTCCTGGTCCTCAGCTGAGATTGGTGCATTAGGCCTTTATATTCTGAACAGTGTACCTGGTTCCCTGCCCATGGCACAGAGTTGGACCTAGACGATCTTTAAAGACCATTCCAAGCCTAGCCATTCTGTGATTATCAATCATATTATTCATGATTGACTTTATCAGAGAAACTGTTGGGTTTTGTACTGATTATACAGAGTCTAAGAGGAAATCTGTTTACACTTCCATGTGCCTTACATGCAAACGTATTTAGAAGAGTAGTTGTTAAATACAGAGCAGTCATGATCTTACTGCAATGAGTTAAAAAGATGTGCTTTGCTCTGCAAATTCATGCCAGATCAGTTGATTATTTTCTCCTTCCATATGAAAATGTTTATCTGGGTCTTTCTGAATACTTTGACTTTGCGAATAGCTCACAAAGAGAAATTTTACTTTTAGGTAGTACTGGCAGTCTTGCTCAAAACTCAGTCACGATCTCAGGCTTTTACAAAGCTTAGGGTTTTTTCACCTAGGAAACTTCTCTTTTGTTTTCCCCTCTGGTTTGAAAGAATCTGAGACTGCTTTACAGCAATTCCAAAATGCAGCTGTATGTTACCACTGTATGTCAGCAGCAATGAAGATGATTGACAGGGACGCTGCTAATGCTTATGAAATGTGGGTCAGTCTGGGACTGAGCCACTGTTTTTTCTTGATCACTAAAATATTTGGTGTAACTTAATGGATTCATCAATAGACATTCTGGGTAACACATTGAAGTTAGTGATACTGGGGGAACCTGAAACTCAAGACAAATGTATTTTTGTTTTTCAGTTGACAAAACAAAATTCCTGCCTCTAATTTAACTGCCTGTGAAAGCATAGTGGTTTCCATGAGGTTAAGCTAACCATGTCTGCTGCTGCCCAGGAGCAGAGGACACACAGCTTTCTTTAAGGCTTGTTCCATTTAAAACTGTAGCTAATGACCATCTTTCCAGTCATTACCAACATTCTCTCTAACACACTGTAGCCCAATCAGTTTTGGAAGCAAAGTTCCCCAACTGAATCATAAGGGCACAAGAACTCACTTGAGACTCCTAAAAGGTTTTTCAGCCACAAAGCTCTGCAGGCAGGGCTGCCATGCCATGAGACACAGCAAGTGCATTCTGTGACTGAGGCTGGAGCTGCTACTGGCTGTGGTTGTGTCAGTGCTGGTGATCCAGGAGTGGTGATGCTGCACCCAACTGTGAGTATGGAGAGCACTCCCTAAAGCTCCTGGGAAGGATGGATTTGGGGAAGAAGGGAAGAAGGTAAAAAGACCCCATGTATGTAACACCACAGTGCTGGCAGCTTAAGAGGAACCTTGCCAGAGCATGAACCTGATGATTTGGCCTGTTCTGATGGGGACAAATGAGATTAATTAAGAGTTTTGCAGCTCCATCATGCCTTGGCCAGTGAGCTCAGGAATATTTCTGTGGATTATGAAACAGGTGGCAGAGAAATCCTGATCTGACCCAAAACTGAAACTGCTTCCAAGTGTCAGCTCATCAATATTTTAGTTTTAAAAAATCATTATCAAGATATTGCCACATGCTTTGTTTTATTCCCATGGGGAGTTGTCTCTCCTGTATGCACTGCTTCTGACAACTCTTGTATATATAATGGTGATGAATTTATTTCTGTATGGATTTCTCTCCTGTGTATTTAAAAATAAGAATGTTTCTTTTAATGATAAGCAACTTTCTGATGTGTTTTCTTTTTAGGAAACTAATAGATAAAATATTTAGATGAGCTTTTGTCTTCTGTAATTTCACAGATTCAGCATTTGAAATCCTCAAGCAAACCAGCAAAACACATGGGAGGTTTCAGCAGTTTAAGACATCCAATGCAATGATGCAAAGTAATCCATGGAAAATGACACCTGTGGTTTTAAGATTGTTATAGTAACCACTACCCAGGGTAAAGTTTTATACATAGGGTTTTGCACTCAGCCAAATATAGCAGGCTCTTGGGCAAGAATGCAAGAACTCACACGTTGTAATGCAGAATTGATTAAAATAAGTTTAAAAAAATAATCAAACAGTTAAGATGGCAAAAAGTTTTGTGATAATGGTAAATTACTCCTCTGGCCTGTCAATGTAATATGTGCATTACAAAGGTGTTCCCTGGTCAGTGAATGCTGGTTCAATGCTGCCCTCTAGAGGAGACTTTTTTTTTTAAATAGAAGCAAATTTTATGCAAATTTTATGCTGTGACCATATCCCTTAATTTACAGCAGACATGACTTTTGTGTAACTCTATGATTTGAACAGATATTTTTAAAACCAGGAGTGCATGGATAGAAACTTCTCTTTTTTTTTTTTTTCCAACTCTGGTATTTCTCTCTTGGGAAATACTATTGTATTCTCAAGTTTTTTTCAGTCCCACTGTTGCCCAGATAATTTACAGTGTTACACAACTAAAATCTACCTATAGTAGGCTTCCTGACACATTTCTATTTTTTAAATTTTAAGCACGGAAGCTCTGAATTATTTCCTTTGTATGCAACAGATTTATCCTTAAGATATGCAAAATATTAATAATAACAAATGATAAAAATATAAAAACTTAAAATGTCCCCAAACCACTCATCCTGGACAAATAGTTGCAGGTATGTGGCTGAATTCAGATCAGTGAGTTTGGATCCAATGTGCTGTAATATAGGAAGGAGTGTCCTCAGCAGTGTCCAGAGGCAGAAAGAACCTCAGTATTGCTTTGTTTAGTTCAAAATTCCTGGGTTTTACCTGTTCAGGACAGGCTGACATGCTGTGCAGCACAGCTAGCCTTGCAGGGGGTTCAACCAGAAGACTTTTAAGTGAGAAATGAAATACATGGATAATTTCAAGAGGCCTGTGACACTAGCTTGCCAAGGCAATCACTGTGGCACACTGAACCTGGCAACTTCACAGGACAGCCTTTATGTAAGCATATTTCTTGACTCTTTTGCAATAGTGTTTTAATTTTTTTTTAACAAAAAGGAGGGGGCAGAGAGAAACATCTGGTCACTCTAGTTAGTCCAGTCTCAGTGTCATTTACTGGAATCACCTGCCTTTTAACTGTGTCCCTGGCACTGCACTGGACCTGGCCATAATTAGTTCAGCTCTAAGTACTCCACAGCTTCACTTGGGGGAATCTATTACAGACTGAAGCAAACCAGTGAGTACAAAATCCATTTCCTAAACTTTATTTTCCCTGGTGATCATTTATATTTGTAAGCTAAAAATTACTTTTAGTATTTTCACACCCCCAGGTGAATTACTGCAACTTTGCCATGTGCTTGTGTCCCATTAGATGGCACAATACAAGGGATGTGTGACTGTTGTGTAACCTGCAGCTAAAGTAAGTGCTGAAAATCTGTCACTTAGAAATGAATGGAGGAAGGACTTAATAGATGTTATTATTGTATACTATTGTAGAGAGCCTGGGGGAAACCACAGGAAGGCTGGGAAACACAAGTTTTCCATGCATAAGAAGTTGAACTATTGACAAGAGAATGGAGTAAGAAATACATTAATAACATTTGTGGCTTTCTTATGTCTTAGAACAAACAATTCCTGTTTTGTTAAGTTCTGGTAGAAGTTGCCTTAAGTGTGGTTTCATGGAACAGTCGGCTCACTTCTGTGTCAGCTCAATTGTGTGGTCCCTTATATAACATAGGTATTAATGAACAGAAACTTAAAATGGAGGTGATCCCAAGTATCTGTAACTGACACTGATACCATCTGCTGCTTTTTATTATACTGTTAAACACTGTATTTGAAAAGTTCATTTTACATGAATTTATTAAGTGTAGGTGACTGCTTATCAGACTTGCATTTCTGCAATTACATAAAAAAATTAGGATCTGGTTTTGCAAAGCAAAAACACCCATGATATCCACTGAATTTGATAATTTAGCAGGAAAGGTCATTAAGTTGCCATCAGTGCAAATGCGAGCTGGAGCCTGTTGTGTTTGCTGGTTTGTTTCATAGAATGCAGTTTAAGAAACAATTTCATAACAGCTTTTTGTGTTTCAATTTGGGTTTTTCTGCAATCTCAAAAAATGATAAAAAATACTGAATATGAAGAATGTTCAGCACAAATATCACAGTCAAAACTGAAAGCCCCCCTGCTTTGTTGCATTACATGACTTTGGACATAGAAATGTTACAAAACTGGTGCATATATTAGCATTTGAGAAACTGTACCTGCTGGTATTTCAAATCTGACAATCTTACTTATTTGTATACAGTTTAGAAAAATACATGCAACATGTGCCTTATCTGTCCATATTTGTTTTGAAATTATACCGATAGAGCTTAATCCTCTACCACGTTATGCAAGTGTCCCTTATTTATGTGAGTGGTTGCATCACTCCAGGGAGGCTGTTCAAAGGAGAAAGGGCTGTTTGTGTGTTTGCAGTTTGCCAAAAATGAGTTTTGAATGTATTTATATGGTATTTTATACAAAGCTGGCTAAATTTCTGTAAAATGTATCACCTTTGAAAAGAAATATAGATATTGAAATTACAGAAAATGTGCTTCACATTTCTATTTGTAAACTTTGTGATTTTTGATCATGTATGTGCCAGGAAAAGTATTCTATTTACTCTTCTCTGGGGAACAATTACTTTAAAAATGAAGGCATTAATAACAGTATTTCTTATCCATTGTTTTAACATGTTAAAATGGTATTAATTAGTATTACATCATGTATTTTTAGTTTAAAGCTGTAACGGACAATACATTACTTTGAGACCTAAAAAAATATGGGTTTCTTTTGCTTTTTTTAATAAAAGCAAAGACTAGATTTTAAAAAATGGTCTCTCTGTACAGATTACTTTTACAATCGTGTGAATATGTATAATGAACTCTGCATTTGTAACCAAGAGCAAACTTTGCAAATTGTAAATGTTCAGGTTGTTATTATAAATAGCTAGTAAATATCTTAACCAGACAAGAGTTCAAATAAAGATTAACAACCATTATTAACTTTTTCTCCACTGTCTTTTGTTACTTAAAACCTGACCTTTATGAAACAATGGAGTTAGACTAAGTTCAACCTAACTTTGAGTACATAGCAATTTGGTTTTGCATTTTCCATATTGCACAAAATTTAAACTGCTCCTGTGTTTATCGAGTAATTGTAACTAGAGACTGGTGTGTCCACCACTGTAATTGGTGGCTTATCTAGTTAGCAAAATCTGCCAAGTGTGGCAAAATTAGCTGTTCTGTTGTTCTACAGTTTTAAGAGCTGTTTGTCTGTTTAAACCAAAAGAATGTGAACATGTACTTGGAAGGAAAAAAAATGTGGCATTTTCTAGAATCAAGTTGGACAAGTTGATGAACTTGGTTATGGCATACAACACCTGCAGTAGCAGAACTCAATCCATTGCAGAACTTCCTTTCTAGTTCTTTATCTTCCTAGTCTTCTTTAGGTAATTCCAGTCAAACAGAAATGGAAGAAAGATCATTCTAATCTCATTGAAAGCATTTCCTCTTTTAATCCTAACTATTCCCTGTTTTAGGATTGGCTCTAAAGGAGTCGGTCAGATATCTACCTATCCGCCACCAACCAAACACAGGGGTACAACATATAAAAGGCTGAGTTTACTTCTGCTTAAACAACGAAGAATGTGTTGAAGAATTATTTCAGTTCTACCACCTAGGCTGCCCGCTCAAACTATTTTCAACTGTAAAGAAAACTTCCTTGATGTGTATTTCAAAAGAAGAGTGTTCTAGCTGTACTAATGATCCTGAAGAGCCTGTTCCTCCCTCCGAAGTGAGTGGGGTGTGGGGCTGGATGCACCCTGTGGTCTCTGGTTTAAGGGTGAGCTGCCAGCAGCCCCGCAGGGCCCCAGGGGCCATAGCCTCTCCCCAGTTTGTCCCCACTCCTGCCTGTGAGGGAAGCGCTATTCCCTCGGGTCCCTGGGTGAGCTCCTGCCCCGCTCCTGGCGCATGCAAGACCCGAGCCGCGCTCAGGGTGCCGCCGGGGCTGCACTCACGGTGCCGCCGGGGCTGCACGCTCGGCGCTCCGGGCGGGCAGTGCCCGCGTCCCTGCCTTGCCGCCGCCCCTCCCCTCGCGGCCCGGCCCCCGCGGGAGGCGGCCGCTCCCTCCCTTCCTCCTTTCCTCCCTCCCTCCCTCCCTTCCTTCCCCCTCGCTCCGCCGCCGGCCCGCTCCGGCCTCGCGGGCGGCTCCGCGGCCATGCAGGCGGCACAGCCGCGCTCCCGGCAGCAGACCCTGGCCCTGCGGCGGCAGCTCGTCGGGTGAGTGCTCCGGGCGGGCGCGGGGCCGGGGCCGGGCGGGCGCTGCCGCCTGACGTGGCCGGGAGCGGGGCCGAGCCCGCGGCCCCCGCCCGGCGGCAGCGCCATCGCGCCCGGGCTGAAACCGGGACAGCTCCGGAGCGCTGCGCCCGCACAGCCAGGTGCACTGCTGTAATTAACAGCAATTAGCTTTCTTAAGGAGGGGGATTACGAAACTGCACTATAAAACCCGTATGATACCGAGCGCGCCTGTTTAGCGTTTAAACTGCTTAGAAAGCGTTTTCTGTGAGCCCAGCGGAGGCACGGCTGGGGCTGGAGGCCGTGCTGGGCCAGGCGAGGTTCTGGCTCACCTACTATTATAGCCTGTCTTTCAGAAAACTAATTACCCCAAAACCGTGATGGAATTACCAACAAACGTCTGCCCTCTCTGACAGAATGAGGGACAGGACTCAGTTCCAAACTTCCCATTACCGGTGGTGTTTCAACCAACCTAAAAAGCGCCTTAATTCTGTACACCATCAGCAAGAATGGCAGCACAACTCTTTTTAACTGTGGGAATATTTTCATATAATATATATTCAAATCCAAGGCTACTTTTATGTGGTTTAAAAATAGAAAAGTTGGGCTGAAACTAAACGCTGAAACTAGAATTATGCCAGTTACATACACCTGAAAAATACTACTCTGGGTATTAAATCTTTTTCTAACTGATTTGCACTGCCACTGGTAACAAAGACCCAGCCTCTGCAAGCACTTTCTTAGCATCTTTTGAACAGTTAGAAGAGGCCTACAAAAACCCCCAACTGTTTTGCCAGCTCAAACAGAAAGTATCAAGATTCCTGTTGGGGAGTGATAATGAAGCACTTTCTCACTTCACCATTGTCCTTTGTCATCCATTTGACAATGGCTTTGTATTTATAGTCAAATTTTTTCTGTATATGCCATCTTTTACTAAATGAAGTATGGAAGTTTGGCATTGCCCTTCAGAATTAAATCTCTGCAACTCCAACTCAGGCAGGTGTGTTACCATTTTACTTGTTTGGCAATTCATTTAAAATGTGAAACAAAACAAATGCACTTAAGTAAACCCAACCTTATAAAATCACTCAGCATTTTAGCTAGTGAAGCCGTAAACAATCACCTGCATCAAACTATCTGGAAAATCAGGACCTTGGCAGGAATAGCAAGAACATAACAGGAACAATAAAAACACAGCACAAGGTAAGAGACACAAAGAACAAAAAGGGCAGACAGCACAGACAGTAAGGAATTGCACTTAAGATGGGATGAAACTATAGAGGCAAGTCCTACTGCTGTGGCTAGATCCTAGAGTAGGATTTTTAGGTTTGGAGTGTGTTGTTTCCCCTGTAAATCCAAGAAAATTTGAGTACAAGGCCTTTGATTTAGGGGCCAAAAGCAGGATGACTGTGCCAGCAAACAGGAGAAATGTCTTTTACCAGCAGAATGAACTAAACTCACTAAGATTTATTTTGCTTTCTGATGCTTGTCATAGCTCTTCTTGCAAGCTGTTTTTTTCTAATGATCCACTGAAGATCGTGAAGGCAAAAGGCCAGTATATGTATGATGAGAATGGGAGACAGTACCTTGACTGTATAAACAATGTCGCTCATGGTAAGCTAAAGTTATGGTATTGAATGGTATTTGATGCTGTGTTTTTCTAAGCAGAACAAAGAACAATCAGTACTTTTACTACAGTTGCACTGTGCTGGGGGAGGGGTGTTTAATTGGAAAAGTGGAAGGAAACTTTCTTGAGCCTGTAGTTTGGGGAATTACAGTTTGTTTGAATTTGTGTGTGTGTGTGAATGTGCTTTCCAGACTTGCTTCCTGTCCTGTCTTCCAAGAAATGTGTCTAAAACATACAGATTTTTTTCCACGGAAACTCAAGTAAAGCACCTCACTGTAAAACTAACAAATGACATTTTGTTGTTTTTGTAAAAGTTACTGTTACCATTGCTCAGTGGTGGTGCCTTAATTGTGTATGATTAAGTAATTGCTGCTTTCTTACAGGATTTGAAATCTCTCTAACCTAACCCCTTACCAGGGCTAGTAATTCTTTGATAGTAAAGCTTACATGCACCTTCCCAAACTCCTGAACTATGTAACTGCCTAAACCCAAGCATCAAATCAGACACTATTTGTTTTAGCATATCAATTTCCAGTACTAACTACAAACCTTTCAATACAGTAGGAGGCAACTTCAAAGTTTCTGAGGAGCAAAAGAATGTTTTTACAAGGTGTACCACTATTAAGGCCCTACTGATAATATCTCTGTACTATTAGAGAAATAAAAGTGTTAAGCTGGCATGTGACTGAACACCATGGGTAATACAAAGAACTCTCAAACCACTCTCCACATTCTCTTGCAGTTGGGCACTGTCACCCTGATATAGTAAAGGCAGCCCATGAGCAGAATCAATTGTTAAATACAAATTCTCGTTACCTTCATGACAACTTGGTTGATTATGCAGAAAGACTTTCAAAAACACTACCTGAGAAATTATGCACCTTCTATTTTTTGAATTCTGGGTAAGTTGGGTACATTAGAATTGATACGGGTGCTTTACTCGATATACACAGACAAGTACACACTTGGCTTATCAACAGCCAGTTTCAGTCTGGTGTGGATGTCTAATGATGACAAAAACATGGGTTTGGTTCTGCAAGCTCTCTACCTGGGAACTAAACTAGTGCTTTATTTAAGGGTTTTATTCTATTTGTAAGACCTTGGACTACTAAACAGTAATGTCAATATTTACTGTATTAGTTTCTTGTCTGATTTGTCTTCTGACTTGGGAATTATTCTCAAATGTACCAATGCATTGCTTCAGCTGGGGGCAGGGCATATTCCTAAGCAAGCTTCATCTGGAAGAAAAAAACTGCAGTAGTTCTTGTACTCTGGCTTTTTAAGATGGATTCTGTTCTGGTGAACAGTCCTTCCTAGTGAGTGCTGATTACTAAGGAATTTGTGCATAACATGCATTGAGTTGTCTGTTCTCTGCAGAACAGTGCAAAGGAGGTTAGATTTCAAAACTCAGGACATCCACAATGAAGCAATTACTGAATTTTTCCATTGTAGATCTGAAGCCAACGACCTTGCCCTGAGATTGGCATGGCAGTACACAAAACATCAGGATGTTATCGTTTTAGACCAGTGAGTACATTGGCAATTTGGGGTACAAGGCTCGTTTTTGGCCCATAGAGCATTTCTGAAATCCTCCTGTAGTAGAAAGACTGTAACCAGGAAGCTGAGCGAAGTAATTTTTCCTTCTGTTCAGTATTTGCCAGCCCAGCCCTGAGAGCTGTGGTTGGGCTCTCCAGCACATGACAGCTGTTGACATGCTGGAAGGAGGCCAGCAGTGGCCTGCCACAATGGGAAGGGAGCCACAGCAGTGAGAGATAGTGGGTTTGTTCAGCTGCAAGAGACAGCCAGGCAGATCTCACTGCAGCTACAACTATCTCATGGGAAGGAGCAAAAAAGATGGGAGCCAGGTGTGAAGATGCATGGTGACAGGAAAAAAGACCTCAGATCTAAGTTCAAACCTGAGCAATTTTGATGAGACAGAGAAAAATAATGTCTTTTGCCATGATGGGGGGGCTGAATACTAAAATAGGATGCCTACAGTCACTGGAAACTCCACTGTTGGAGGATATTCAGAAATAGGCCCTTCCAGTTGTTCTGCAATCTTGTGATACTGCTCAGGTGTTCCCTGCTGTGATTCCAGTCACTGGTGCAGGCAAACCAGTGACAAGTCCTGTCCCTCTGCATCCCTTATATTCAGACACAGCAAAAAAATCCAAATACTACTAAGCTTATTGACAGAAAAGAAATTGTAGAGTTGTTCTCAGCTTAAGTTACTGAATTTCCTACCAAGTGATAGCAGCTGGCTACTCTTTACTACTTGGAATGCTAATATTGAAGAAATCTTGATACTGAGAAAATTACTGTTTAGTTCTGCCAATTGTTTTTTAAGTGCTTACCATGGACATCTGACATCTTTGATTGACATAAGCCCATATAAATTCAGAAATCTAGAAGGACAAAAGGAATGGGTCCATGTGGTATGTACTTCAGCCTATACCTATCAATTACTTGTCAATTGAATTGTTTTTATGATATATTAAATATAGGATATACTGTTCCTTTGCTTAGGCTCCTGTTCCAGACACATACAGAGGACTTTATAGAGAAGACCATGAAGATTCAGTAACAGCCTATGCTGATGAAGTAAAAAATATTATTGAGCATGCACATAAGAGAGGCAGAAAGGTAAAATGTTATTTCCTTAACTGTTTGTCTTGTCTTAGAAATGAATGTGCCTGTCAGTGCAATTCAGAGTTACTAAGCTACATGGTACAGACTTGTCAAAAAGAAAAGCTCACATTAATAATGCAAAAACCATCTAAGGACAAAGAGCCTGCTGCACAACTTTCTGTATTGTATTCAAACATCATATGCTGTGTTTCAGATTGCTGCATTTTTTGCTGAATCTCTACCAAGTGTGGGTGGTCAAATCATTCCCCCAGCAGGCTATTTTCAGAAGGTTGCAGAGTAAGTGGTCATTCATTATCTTAACTTTTTAAACTTAACATATTTGGTAAATACATAATTTCTCTGCCTGCTGTAGCATAGAGCTTGACAGGCAGGAAATTACCCAAGCCTTCATGTTAGAATGTGAACTTTGTGTATGGCAAAGACCTGCTTATAAACACATGGTATAGAATATAGGCCTGTACACACTTCTTTCCTCAGAGTTTGCAAAGTAACACTTTCTGCATGTTCTTAAATGGTAACTGCTACATTCTCTTTCCTTTTAAGAGACAATCAAATCTGTTATGTTACAGGCACGTGCACAAGGCAGGAGGTGTATTTATTGCTGATGAAATTCAAGTTGGCTTTGGCAGAGTTGGCAAGCACTTCTGGGCATTCCAGCTTCAGGGAGAAGATTTTATACCTGATATTGTCACTATGGGGAAACCAATAGGAAATGGGCACCCGCTTGCTTGTGTAGCAACAACAAAAGAAATTGCAGAAGCATTTGCAGCCACAGGAGTAGAGTATTTTAATACAGTAAGTAAACAGTTGCCCACTTCTGTAAAAGAGTCTAAGGATTAAAATTAGATCATCATGCAGTGTTTTTATTAATATTTACCACAGTACCTAAAAAGTAACTGTGTTACTGTACTATTTCTATCTATGTTTCTAAGCTGTGACGCTCTCTGTATTGACTCCATCTGATAAAAGTGATAATATGCTCCTTGTATCACTGAGGCTACACTTTCAGTGACATAACTGCATCTTTCTTCCCTTTCCATGGCTCTTTGTGTTCCTATCCTGGGCTCAGTTTGGTGGAAACCCTGTTTCATGTGCCATTGGATTAGCTGTGTTAGATGTGATTGAGAAAGAACACCTTCAGGCTCATGCCACAGAGATCGGCAACTTCTTGATGAAGACACTCAAGGAGCAGCAAATCAAGCATCCCATCATTGGTGATGTCAGGTATCAGTGCCTTATTTACATTTTTAGCTACTTTCTGTTTGGTTCAGTCAGTCTAACAACTCAGTCCAACAGATTTTGTTTTGAGAAATCAATTAAATTTTGCATTTTCAGCAAAAATAAACAGCCTCCTGTACATTAAAGTGAAACAAACTTGATCTTATCAGAAGTCTCACATACTTCTCCACTCTGGGCTAGTACTGTTCTGTCAATTTATTAGCTGCTAAAGGAATTCACTGTCCCGTTGGACTTGAATTTCAAGTGCACAAGGTACTGAAGTGATGAGCTAGATAGAAAACATGCTTAACATCCTGTCCTGTGCTGCTAGTGTGAGCAGACAGAAGTCTGTATTACTTATATTTCTTCAGAACAGCAAAACCTTTTCTAGCAATAACCAAAAAACATCAGGTAATTCTCATGTAGTAAAGGTCTTGTCTTAAAAAAACCTCAGTTTAGTTCATGTGTAGTTCCTTCCTCTAACACTGACTGGTTTTATTTCTTTTACAGAGGTTGTGGCTTATTCATTGGAGTGGACTTAATCAAAGACCAAGCAGAAAGGACTCCAGCCACAGCAGAAGCAGAGGATTTAATAACAAGGTACATGGAACAATCATGGAGTTCCTCAATGAGGGAAGAAAGCACACAATTACAGACTACCATTGCCCCTCAGGAGCTGCTAAAATACAACCAACTGGCCAAAACAGAGACCAGTCAGTGTAGAAAGGCACGGTGTGACAGCCTGCAGGCTGGTGCTTGGAAGGTTTTCTCAACTACATGCAGAAGTAAACATAATTCTTTGTTATTGCTCTTTCCAGACTTAAGGAAAAATATATTCTATTGAGTACAGATGGGCCAGGAAGAAATGTACTGAAATTCAAGCCCCCAATGTGCTTCAATATGGAGGATGCAAAATTTGTTGTGGAGACAATTGACAAAATACTAACAGGTAAAAAATGATCAAAACCCTCAAAAATAGAGTTTTTTGAACTGCCTCAAAGACAATGCTGCACTACTGAGCCTGTTTTTCAGAAGTGCTAAAATGGAGCCAAGATGGTAGATGCTGAGCACGTAGCCTTTGCCTCTAAATTATTCTGTGCTGAAGCTGTCTAACAAAACTATTTCCTCTACAGATGCATGATGTGCCTTTTGAAATAGGTTTGCTCTGGCAGAGGTTTGAGTGTTCAGCTTATCTGAACAAGCAGAACTTGTAAAAGCTGTACACCTGTTCCTGAAAACCATAATCTATGTGCTTTTTCCACTTAGCTTGTTATACAACTTCTACACACTTAGCATTAAGAAAGTTAGTGTACAAAAGGTCACAAAGTCATGACTTTACTAAGTTGCTTATTCTCTTTCCAGATATGGAAAAAGAATGTCTGAACCAAGAGAAAACATCTGTTTGTTCTACCTGAGCAGGTATTTACCTATAGTCACCCAGTACTATTTAAAAGCCAAGATTCCTAAACATAACTTCCCAAGCACTATCAGACTAAAGCTTCCTCAGAGATGCTTTTACTCAAAGTCTGCAGGAATTTCTGGGAATCTCCAAGCACAGATCTTACTTGTGTACATCTACATTCTGTAGCATTCACAACTACCTTTTGCCATTCTGACACTCCCAGCAACACTGTGTGCATCACTTGTTTGTAAGTGAGGGCTAACATGTCCCAGATATGACTGCCTCTAGAGCATGCAAATGACTGCACATCCACACAAAACCACACAGCTTTTCTGCTTGCTGCTCAGTGCCTTAAGGCTGCAGCCAGAAGCTGGTCCAGCTGCATAACCACTTCTCAGTAGATCTCCCCATAAGTGTCATTTCAGGTTCACAACTGGTATCTTATCCTTCAGGATCAGTTTACCCCTAGACTGAAAGGTTTGTGGGTATCAGAGTAAGATTGGTCCTTGTTAAGTCTTCAAAGCCTTGTTATGTCTTCATCTGTTGAGGTCCCTCAGTAGGTTGCCAAGAGAACATCTAGCTGCAACTGAGTTTGCTGCACACTCACAAGCACAGTGTACACTTACAGTTAACACCTTGATAACAACACCCTTTGGTACACTTCATAATTCTTCAAACTACTCTGACTAAAAGACAACCACGTGTTTAGTAGAACTCTGGACAGCTGGGCAGGAATGCACCTAATGTGATCATTGTGAGCAGTGTAATCACTGGTGGCCTCAACCACCATGAGATTCACAGTGCTATGTCCCTGAGCTAAGGAGAATTGTGTTTTAGTTCAGTGTAATATTAGTATAGCAGGCACAAGAAAAATGTGTTAATATTTTATTTAGCAAGTTAATGGAAAGACATACAGCTGTTTATACTACTTACTCTTAGAAACAGAAAGATTACTTAACAGTGCCAGTGCAAATTAGAGGCCTAATGACTTAATGTGCTTCTCTGTAAACTAAACTAAGCAAGAAAAATGCCTTTATTTTCTACAGGAAACCAAGAATGCAAAAAGCCTCTTACTAAGTACAGTACTAGTAAGACACTTACATATAATGTAAGCGAAAATGAGGCAGTGATTTCTTTTAATGATACTTTTACAAAAAAACCGTAACATTTTCTTTCCATAGGTTTCAAACAATGATCAAGATCTACTACTAAGAAACAGAACTCTACTATAATAATGCACATTTAATCTTCATCCTAGCATGTCTTAAGACCAGATAAGTCACATTTGATTTTTTTGTTTTCATTTATCTTGTTTTTAGTAAAAGCTTTAGGAGAAATAAATTTTACAAGAGCTTGTCTCAACTCTGGCAGTGTGGAATTGGCTTTTATTTAAAACAGCATATCTAAAACTGATTATAAAGGAGGATCATTCTAGTGGCCACTACAAAATACATTTTCTGCACTTTCAGGTTACAACTTTTTCAAATTAAGATGGGCCAATGGGTGTTCTGATTTTTTTAAGTCTTCAGCTGCCTATGCAAACACCATTGCAGGTGCCAGTACACCCAGTCCTTCCCACGCTCCTCTGACCAGTTTCAGCAGCCAGTGTTAGAACAAGGTCCCTAAATAGCACTATATTCAACAAACACTCTCAGCCACCAGGTTAAGTCAAAAACTTCACTTCCAAATTCCTAACATCAAACTCATGAGGGACAGACAGCTGAGGGCTATGGCTCCCAAACCACTTCCTACAAACACAGTCTGTCCTCAAAAAATATCCAAGTAGGATTAGGAAATTAAGAGTAGACTACAGCCATAAGCAACAACCTTGTGTACAAGCCTTTACTTTCACCAGGCAGGTCTTTGTATCACAAACTTTTCATGCAAAGAAGAAAGGGAAAAGCCAGCTCTGCATTTAAGTACCAGTATCCTCAGTTTCTGCCTAAGGCCACATCACCTATCAAGGAAGCATTACCTGAGCACCTACTTACAAAAATCACCACAATAACACCAGCTGACAAACTCTTGCTAGGACACTACTAGCGAGAAGGACTGCAGCACAATGGTCCTGGTACCATGCCATTTTCCAACTCGAGGGCCAAGTGTTTGCTAGAAATATATTCTGCTACCCCTTATTTCACAGAAAAAACAGTGAAAGTATGTAATAAAAGTATTTAAATTTTAAATCTTGAGACAGTAATACTTTTAAATACTGTACTTATTTGTTTCAGTGATCTGCTATTTTTTTATTTGCAAGTAAGTTGGGCTGGAGGTTATACAGTCCAGCTGTAAAGTTGTCAACTCTTTAAGATTTAAAATCTTGACTTTTTTTAATACTCAGAATTTCCACTTAACACTGAAGAGTCTTACAGACTTGTAAATTTACACACAAGATTTTCTTTTCAAGGACAGCCAGCAGGGAGCAGCAGATTGTAGTCCATGCAGAAATAGCTGCATCCTTGTTAAAAAACTGAAAAGGTCACTAGTAACTTGTGTTTGTTTCTTGTCTTAGTTACTTGGTTTGATTCCACTTCTGGGTGTTACTTGTTCAAAAAAATTTGTTACAAGGAAAAAAAAAATTGTCATATTTTAGCTTTCATAGGAGACTGAAAATCAAATTGATCAGTGCAACAAAGATTAGAAATTTACTTTGCGCAGTAGAGCTTGCTACTTATATTCTGCAACAAGACAGGCAAATCACATGACAGTTATTGCCTTAAAATAGCAGTAAACTAACAGTGAAGTCAAAAAAGGAGAGTATTTCTAGCTGGTCACTTATCTCTAGAGAAAGAGATGTTTTTTCCACCCACAACTGCAGTGGAAGTTTTTAGCCTTTTCTGTTATACAAAAAGGCTGCAAAAATTCAGACTTTGCATTGGTAATTTAATGTTTGTCCAACCTGCCTTTCAAGGCAAGTATATACATCCTATTAACAACTTGCAGACAAGTCTCAGACTCAAGACAGTGGAATATGAAGGAAGTGCAGCCAGCTTCTTGCATACCTCTTGGCTCCCTCCTGCAATACTGTCTAGACTCCCAAGCCCTACCTGAAACCTACAGCTCTGACTCCTTCTAGCAGAGCCCAATGCAGACACCAGTACAGTTACTCTGAGCCTCTGTGCTTGCCTAGAGCATGAGCCACCACCTCACCAGCACAGCCCCACCACAGCTGGGGCTTCTCACCTGAGCTCTCCTCCACAACCTTCCAGGCAGAAGTGACAGCAGGTTTTAGCTGCCACTTAACTGCAAGTGAGCACAACTACCACCACAGCCTTCTAGTTTTAAGATTAAAAACATTTAAGCACAACTCTTCATCTATCAAGGTACTGCCATGAACTAAGTTCTGGGAACAAGATACTGGTGTTTTGCTAACACGAGCTGAAGAATGGCACAAGACACTAGATTACGCCTTTTTTATTTCAAAAGCTAGGATAGCTTCAATATCCATGTCATGGTGAATCAGAACACATGTAAAATACCTTACAATACATTAGATTCCAAAAAGGTACCAAAAAGTACAGTAAAATTAACACTTCCATTACAGGAAATGTATGACACAAAAACAATACAAAATAAAAAGGTGGAAAGTGACACTGGTTCCCTAAGATGCATCTCATTCTGTACAACTGGAGTAATGCAGAGTCCATAGTTAACTCCAAGAGGCAGTCCCTAGATGCAGAGCTGCAGCTTTAAGCAGACCCTCAAAATCAGTTTCAGTTTAACCTATTAATAAAATCATTAATTAATATCTTCAGCAATGCTGAAATTTACACACCACACTGTCTAGACAACTAGTTATCGGTAAGTATTAAACATGTAAAACATTTCCAGGGAGCTCTTCCAAGTAAGATGCACATTTAACAGGCCATAGAAATTTATTGTAAAGTTAAATTTGGTACAGAACTGAAGTATCCATCTACAGCATTGTATACAAAACCTATGCAGTCATTTTCCAAAAGAGACCATGCCACTGCATACCTGAATAAGTTTGATCAATATGGCTTGTAGTTATTCTGATGACCACCACGTCTTGGTGTCTTCCCATAATTTGCACTGCCTTGACCTATGAACAAGAGAACAAATGCATTAAACTGCTAATTAGTTATGCTTGCTTATACCCAATACAGTTCTCTTTACTTACTGTAATCATAGCCTGGTCCATATCCATAATACCCATATCCTGAATAATCATAGCCTCCATAGCCACCATAACCTTGCTGATAGCCGTATCCTTGATTCCCATAACCCTGGTTCCAGTAATTGCCATAACCTTGATTCCAATTTTGACTTTGAGCTATAGAAGGGAAAACCATCCACAAAATCCCATTTTAGTACACACAACTTATTTAGAATGTGTCCATACTAAAGTAGTGTGTGTGGTACTTACCACCGCCTCTTCCACCTCTGCCTCTTCCTCCATAGCTACCTCTTCCTCCGCCACTACTGAACTGTTGCTGCTGGTACACTTCTTTTGGCTGTGCTACCTTAATCTCACACTGCAAATAAAAAAGCAGGAAGAGTATGTAAAGTGTTTCAGAGAAGCATTTTCCAGCCTGAGCACTTGAAGAAGCCAAAGGTTCCTCTGGAGGCAAAGGAGGTGTACATGCTGTGCTCCTCTCAGGTGAGGAGCACTACTGCATAACCAGGGACATCTGATTTATTGTGCCACCTGGGCAAAGGTAGGTCACTGTCAGCCTTTCCAAGAGGCCACTGCTTTCAGGGCATTTTATTCGCCTATTCCTTACCAGCAGTTTACCCATGGAAGAGGTGCTGAGGCCACCTCTCCTGCAGGAGCCACAAGGCTGCCCTCTCACCTGGCACAACCTCCAGAACAAGGCTCTTGCTATCAGTGCTATGACCTGCACTGAATGAACAAGGTTCTGAGAAATGCATCAGAACCCAGCAGCCATTGTACACCCTGCACACTGTGCATGTGGCTGGACTGTACCATACCTCTACCAACCCCTGAAATCATCATTTATCAAATACTAACATGTAAAGCCAACCAAAACTGACATTTCCAAGACAGGTTCCCAGGCTGCAGTTCAAGCTGTCAGCCAACCACCTGGTTCCTGGATCTGTGCACAGTCCAGGAGTAAAGCTACTGCTGCTGCAAAAAGGAACAACAGCACCTGAGCAAGTCTGGCTTGGAGTTCTTCACCACAGGACCTTTAAGGTAATCTGCTTTTTATTCTCTATGGCTATAACATAAAAATAAGTCATAGGTAGGAAATACAGAAATTTCTCAGCTCTCTTGGCATGTAGGCATTCATCTCTCCTGAAAACAAACATCACTGCTAACCAGTGACTTTCCCAGTGCATTAGGTTTGCCAAAATTTGTTCTGTCCTGTGTCAAGACCAGTCTTAAACCAAATGCAATCTAAGTCAGTGTCAGGCAGTATGACCCAGTGTAATAGGGCTCTGATGTTATGTGGACAGTCAGCACTGGCCTCGGAGCAAGGGAGCAGGGACACCTTGAGCCAGTACACATCATTTGCCTCCAGTCCTCTCCTCATTTGTTGATACATGAGCCTCTCTCCATTAGCTATTCCCTCAGATGAGCAGTCAGCTGGTCAGAGCACCTCACACCACTCACAGCAGTTCCCATAACCACGTGACCAGACACAAGCTACCCCAAGTGTACATTCACTCTCTGGATCCTTGTAATGCATTTAGGGGACAAGGTTTTGGCAGCGGGGGGCTGCAGGAAGGGGCTTTAGAGAAGAAAGCAGAAGCTGGCCCCCAGCAGACAGAGCCAGTTTCAGCCAGATGCTTACAAAGTTAAGCATCTGCAAGGCTTTCATTTATGCAAGTGTTCTATGCTGAAAATAGGCATCTACCTGTTGGAATGCCTTACACTGATACATAAGCCAATTTCTCCACATGTATTTAATGATTGCAGTTAGATACTTTACATACAAAAGGCCTTAAACCCAGCAGTTAAAGCCACAAATACTGCCAAAGAGCCTCTCTGACTGAACCTGCAGCAAAACACCACTATGGTAAACTTCAAGCTGTCCTTATCGTAAATTTGGTACTTTGACACAAGAGGTCTACAAAAACCTTTCCAGGTTATATGCTTGGACAAAGAGTTACAAGTCAGAGTTTCTACCTTGCTTCCACTGACGTTATGGAATTTCTTCTCCAAAACCTTCTTCACTGGATCCTCTTCCTTGAAAGTGATGAACACAAACCCCCTCCTTTTGTTGGTCTTTGGATCCATTGGCAGTTCAATTGCTTCAATCTGAAGACACGAAATACTATTTTCAGACTCATGTTTTAGAGATGCACAGAAACTGGTACAGCAAAACTAAGTTTTCTTTCTAAGCATATAATACAACACCAAAGTTGCAAGCCCTTCTATGCCAACACTGGCTTTCAGATCAGAGATTTCCATTTTACAACTCTTCAAACTGATTTTAACATCAGTTAAAATGCTTTGAGTTAAAGACAAGGGTATCTAACTAGCAATGGAAGCACCTAGTGCAGTAAGTGCCACCTTTGCTCTCAAGATGGGAAACTTCTGCATGTTACAGAAGGCTTGATACATCTGAAGTTGACTTACTTTGAAACTTGCAAATTATTAATAAACTAAACAGCAACTTCCAGAGTTTACTAAGATACTATTACCCACCTCTCCAAACTCTCCAAAGTATTCCCTGATTTTCTCTTCTGTGGCTTCTGGGTTTAGTCCACCAACAAATATTTTCTTCACTGGATCCTTTTTCATTGCCATGGCCTTCTTGGGATCAATTAGTCGTCCATCTAGTCTGTGTTCTTTCTGTTCCAGAACCTAAAAGACAGTTTGGTAGGATTAACTCAAGCTGAAAAGTTTTCCCTAGAAGTTAAGGATCTAAAATATGAAGCTTAAATTCACCTTTTCAACACTCCCAGGCTCTTTGAAGAGAATAAATCCAAAGCCTCTGGATCTTCCTGTGTTAGGGTCCATCTTTATCGTACAGTCGGTTACTTCACCAAATTTGGTGAAGTAATCTTTTAAGTCTTTTTTGCTTGTATCCCAACTGAGGCCACCAACAAACATCTTCCTGAAATTTCAAGGAGAGAAGAGCTATTCAGATTCAGGAAGCACTGCAGAAAAGCACATGCAGTAAGATGCTCAGTGGTACACACCTCAGCAGCATTGTCAGAACAGGACCAACTGTTCCGAGTGCAACACCTGCGTCTTGTCAAAAGCTGCTGATACTACAGGAGTGCAAAAGGGTGGGCTTCTCCCCCCTGTTTTTGAGGGAACGCCACAATGCACTCTGACATTTATTAGATTATATAAGAAATAGTAAGAATAGCCTGAAATATTCCTTGCCAGTAACTTATGTTCTTACAAAAGTGTTCTATAATATGCAAGAAAGCAGTATTGATTTCTCAAGTACTGCCAATTCTTGCAAAGAACCTAGGACCATTCCTACTGCTCTGAAAGCATATGGCATCAAAAGCAAAGTATTTGAGCTCTTAGGTTTTGGTTAAATGGCTGTAAAAATTTTAGTCCAGGTATCTGTGACCTCCAATAAGTCACATACAACAGATGGGACTTTGGACCTGCCTTAACTACTATGTTGTGCACTTCTTCCTGCTTAGTTACTGACTCTAGTTCTATCTTCATCAGTACTACAGGAGTCTCTTCATTCTTAGTGTTTAATTCTAAGTAGGCAGATACAGTTCCTCCCTGCCCACTTTCCCATACAAAATACCCTCTGAAGGAAGAGATCTATCTTAAAGAACTAAATTCGAGGCACAATACAGAAGTGAAACTAACAAACAAAACAGTTGTATCAGGCAATAAGGCATTTTTCAAATGCTTCACTTCAAATGAAAACATTAATAACATGGCTGCATTTTCTATTTTCAGAGTTTCCAAGGTAACAAACTAAGCTTTTAAAAGCATTCAAGCCTTTTTATCTAACTATAGACTGAAACAGTTTAAGTTGTCATTACTCTGTATGGAGGCAACCTAGATTGGCACTACAAGCTAACAGCACTTCAGAAACTAAACTATGCTGAAATAAAACTGGCTTTTGGTGTTTATATGTAACTTTGATTTGCAAGAATTGGCATCTATTTCTGTATAAAAGGCAGTGGGGGAGGGAACCTTATGGGGTTTTTGCCCTTTTTTCCTCAACTGGGTGAAACCATACCCTGTGTCAGCTGAACTCAAGTTTTTTCAGCAGACCAAGCTGTGCACGCTGGATGAGTGCAGCAGGAAGCACAGGGTCCAAGTAAAGTGTGTGCTTCCTGCAGCCATTACAGCAGAGCCTTAGAGGAACAGCCTTATGAAGTTTACTAAGTCTTTCAATACCACGTAAAAGAAAGGGGCTCGGGGGATTCCTTCCCATCCCAACAGCTGACTATGGCTGCTAAAACCTGTACAGACTGACAGTGGCTTTCTACAGCACACCCTGTCATTACTGACCACACTTACAGAATTATCAAGAGATTGGGGGGGATGACAGGAATTTGTCTGGAGGCAGCTTTGGCTGCTTTATGGCATTGTGTTGGGGTTGTAGCATTGCCACATGCTAAACTCTCCCCTTACCACAGCAGTATGTGTTACACTTCACAATTTGCAGTGCTTTGTTTTGTCACTGGAAAAACTGATACCTAATTTAAACAACACAATACAGAGCCTTTGAAACTATGACAAAAATCCTGGTATTTGGCTTTGCCTTCAGAGGCCACATAAACTGGACAACTGCACCCTTAACATGCAGTCATTTTTCCCTCCTGAGTGTATTAGTGCAGCTAAATGGAAGTTTATTTCAGCTCTTAACAAAACCCTCTAAAATCAGTGCTTTGGAGAGCTCTCATTTTAGGACAGTGCTACATTTTTCACATAGGTCAATCCCTCTGAATAACTGCTTTTGTCAAAAGTTTCATTTCATACCGATTTGGGGCTGAAGCTTGTCATCTCCTGTTCATGGAAGAAAAAGACTATCACCCCTTTTTCAGTACAGAATACTAGAAACAGTCAAGAAAAATTCGTACATAGCTAAAAGGCCTGGTTCTCAATCCTTCTAGTGTCTGCAAAAGGTACATCCGGTCCCAGCTTGCGGGAGGCTGGTACAAGTGTTATTCGTTCCTTTATCGTCAAAATCTATTACACTGGCTTCAGCTCTGTTTAACCAGAGGGATCTGACCTTCTGGTTCAGGGCTCAACGATAACAAAGGGAGTTCCAATTAAATACATGGGGTAGCCTGAATAACAAAGACCTGCTTGAGAAATAGGCAAGTAATGTCCATGTCAAATACATGTATTTACGAACAGGCCAACTATGATGGAAAAAAAAATCTCTTGTGCAGACAAGGATTCCAAAAGCACACCAAAGCACAGCGAAACTACTCTGACTCCCCCAGAAATCCCCTGCAAGACATAAGGCATTTTCTGACAATGCTGCAAAGCTGCACACCAAATTCGCTCTTACCGATTTAAACACACCGCGCATCGTCTCAATCGTGCTGATTTTTCCTTTTACTTCCCTTAAAAAAACTTAGCTTACCCCCACTGCCTTCCAAGGCCAGGATTATTTATGTGCTTTACACAAAACACATTCACATTTACATCGACGCCGGTGGCGATGGGCCATGCGATCCCCACAAAGTTTCAACCAACCCCCCTCCCCCAACAGAAAGCAACTCCTTCCATCCGCCCCTTTCGCTAAAGAGGGAAAGAACGAAGAAAACGCGGGAGAGGTAAATGCCCTTCCATTTTACAGCGTGAGACGGCAACAGCCCCGCTCGGCGCCCCTCCCCCAGCCGCCACATGGCGCCAACAAAAGGCAGCGCCAGAACAAAGGAAGCGCTGGTGCTGCAGGGCCCCGGCTCGGCGGGGCCGCTCCCGCCGCCCTCCCCGCCGGGCCGAGCGGGGCCGGGGGCGCTGCCGCCGCCGCAGGGCCGCGCTGGGCCCGGCGCTCCGCACATGGCGCCCGCGCTTACCCCGCGTCCTCCTCGTTCTTGCTGGCGTTGATCTGGTCGCCCTCGGCCCCATTCTGGCTGGCGGCCGTGCCCGCTGTTCCCGCCGCTGGGCCGGCTCCAGCCGCCGCCGCCGCTCCCGCCGCTCCTGCAGCTCCCGCCGCCGCCGCCGGAGCCCCGCCGGTCTCGGCCTGCTGCTCCCCGGCGCTCTCGGCCGCTTCGTGCCCGTTCTGGGTGGCGCCAGCCGCCAGCTGCTGCTCCGCTTCCGACATGGTGCCCCGTCCGCAGAGGGAGAGGGACGAGAAGCGCCTGCGAGAGACGAGCGCGGGTCAGCGCGGCGGCTCCTCCCCAGCCGGGCCGGTCTGATCCGGTCCGCTCACACCCCTCCCCCTTCCCGCCGCCGCCATCCCGCTCGTACTCACTTTAAAATCCGCTCCCGATAAAACCCGGGCCGACCGAAGTCTAATTAAAACCGCCCCGGCACTGGTGCTGGAGCCGATCCCGCTCCCCGCGGCTGCTCCGCACCGGCCCCGCCGCCACCGCCGCCTCCCCCTCAGACACGTACTCGGGCCCGCGCCCGCGACGCGTGGCCGCCTTTATACCGCCGGAGCCTGCGCCACACCGCAACAAGGCGCGCCCTGGTTGGTCACCGCGCCCTGTCACTCAGGGGGTTCTGCTCTCACTACTGGCTGTCCTGCCGGCGTGGGCGGGGTCGCGCTGGGAGAGGCGGGCGAGGCGGGGCCGGGAGTCGCTGGCGGGGTCGGGAACAGCCCCGGGCGGGATCGGGATCGGGATCGGGATCGGGATCGGGATCGGGATCGGGATCGGGATCGGGATCGGGGCCGGGGCCGGGGCCGGGGCCGGGGCCGGGGCCGGGGCCGGGGCTGCGGCTGCGCTCCCAGCACGGTCCCTGGTTCGGCCACGGCGGACCAGAGCTCACGGGTTCCGCACGGGAACGTCCGGCTGCGGCTGGAGCGCTGTATTTACTTAGAGTGCCACCCTGTTTTAGCTCGAGGTGTGTTATGGGCACTGAGTCAGTTACTCCAGAACGAGAGGTTTGCTTAATGTTTCCAGCTCTGCTGGTTTTGCAGCCGAAGGGGGCCAGAGTTTGTTGTTTTTAAACTTAGATTTGGATATTACATAACTCGGGGAGCTGAAGCGCTGAGCACGTGCCCGGGCCTTAATTCCTTTTGCCCAAGGATATGTCAACCTTGTTGGCAAAGTTGTGGGTGAGAAGTCCAGAGGACAACTGCTCCTTGTAACCATACATTGTTGTACGGTATACCGCTCCTAATGTCCTATTTGTCCATACCAAAGGGGCAGATTTTGGCTTCTAGATATACAGGTAAAGCTAACACACCTTTTAAAAAACCCTAACAGTTAAGCCCTTTGCTTGTGGGCAAAAAGTAACAATTATTACCTAACTTACTGCAGTAATGAGTGCACACGTTATTGCTCCACCCTCTGCCCAATATGACTTGTGGCTCAACTTCCATCTGCTGTTAAAACTCAGGAGTGCCCACAGCTACTTGTGAATAGAGATTGTGGCGATACATTTTGTTAAGTGATCTGGTCTGGGATCTTGTCTGGATCATGAGTTGTCCTTCAGTGAGCTGCTTTTAGAACAGTTTTTATCCTAAATACAGTAGGTCAGAATTCATCTTTAGAGATGCCTGTCTCAACATATGCTGTTGACAGGGTAGGGTACTCTATACACAAACTCTCAACCAAAACTTTAGGCTGAACTTTGGTAAAAAAAAAGTTCTATGAAGTCAGGGCAGTAAAGACAGTAGAAAGAGCACCTAGCCAGTACACTTGAAAGTTGTAATGGCCTCAGGACAGGTTGTAGATGTTGGCTGATAGAGATGCTCATCTTTATGAGAATATATTTTTATATTGTTTTCTTGTACTGAACTTTAAATAGAATGTTTGAAGCAAATAATTTTTTAGAAGATATCATAATTTATACCATATCAGAGGAGCTTACCCCACATCCAACAAGGGGGCTTCTTGTGATTTTTCAGGCAGCTTTGGCTTAGATTTTAAACCTCTCAGGTCTGTACCAAAAAGGTGTGGTTTGTGATTACAACCATCAAAGCCACCGTCTGTCAGGTAAGTGCATTCAGCTACATAGTGCTGATAGCCTGCCTAATTGGAAAATACCACATATTTGTTTAAGTCACAGGGAGCTAAGGCCACACTGAGGCTTGCAGGTTGCATGGCTGAAGTGGTGAATGCCACTGCCCTGGTTCCCTGTCCACCTTTTTGCAGGTTTTTGTGTATGCAGCTGTGGCAGGTGACTGCAGAAATACATCTGTGCTGAAGTTACAAGTTTGCGGACCAGCACCTGAGAGAAAGCTGAAATTTGCAGCAGTTTACAGGGGTGTGTCAGGCTCAGGTGATGGACATAACCTGAGTACCTTGGATCAGATATTTATAACTTCATTTTCTCAGAAGATTCACTGCCAATAACATCTGCTTTGTATTTCATCAAGCCTTGCCAAGAACATGAATGACTGTCATCTCATTAGGATTTCTACATGCATTTCCCTTTACTTTCTCTTCTTTTTTTATTTCCCCAGTTCTCTTATTGCTTTGCTGAACCTGTCTCATCCTTCCCTACCACTGGCACTTTGTCAGGTGTTTTCCTGTTCTTGCTGAACAGTGCTTTCTTTAGAGCCATGCTTGTTTCCAACTCCCCATTTCCCCTGGTCAGGTCCCTCTCAGTCTCTGATCCCGGCAATTCCAAACAGCAGGCCCCAACTGGCAGGGCTCTCTGTGATTCCCTGTTGCCCCATGTTAATAGCTGTTTGATTAAACCTTTTGTGTCCCATATCCAAGAGCAGGATAACAATGTGGTTGTAGACTGGCTAAGCAGCCTGGTTTGAGAACTGTGGCTGGCCCAACTAACAAAGTCATTCTTTACACATCTAGACATCAAGGACTGAGAAATTTGAGAATATGGGTCGTTGTGGTTATTTTTTGTCTCACCAGGCCCCATCATGCCACAGGTAATTTTAAAGAATTCCTCTGGGCTGTGACTTGGGTTTTGGTCTTGCTTTTCACTCCCCACTCAAAGCCTGCGGTTAATCAAAGAAAAGTACACACATACCTTCTAGGGTGGTAATTCTCCCTATATCACACATTTACTGCTGAGAAAAAAATCTATCATTGTTTGCCATTTTTTAATCCTGTAATTGCTATGTTTATTCATGGTGTTGACTGAAATTCCATTGAATTTTACTTGCATATGGGCTTTCTGATCTTGGGTCTAATTCTGCTGTTCTATCAAACTTGCAGTTTATGCCAAGCCCTGCCCTTGTTGTCTGTTCATACCAGTGTTGTGCCATACCTGTCTTGATTCCCTCTTTCTTTTTCTTGGTCATCCTCTCCATTTCCTCATTATTTCCCTTGTGTTGATTTTTCTAGCTTCTCTTCTAAAAAAAAAAAAAAAAAAGAGAGAGAGAGAGAAACGACATATTCATTGCTTTGAAACTTGGTGTAATTTATCTGTTTCCCACATCCTATGCCTGTCTTGTCTAAGTTGATTGTAAGCATCTCAGATCACAGACTGCCTACTCTATAACAAACACCATGCTATAGGAAGGTTCTGTCTGAGTTAGTCTTTATGCACAGCATAAATAAATATGTTTTATTAATAATAATAACAGCTATGCAAGTAATCCCATATATTTTAATGATGGGGCTGAATGTAACGGCTCAAAATAAGAATGGCAAAAAGGATTCCTTATGCTACATGGAATTAGGATGAATAGAAGATGTCTTTAAGTAGGCATTGACAATATATCTTCCAAAAAAAGCCTTATTTAACCAATTGCCTCTTTTAATTTGTTAGATAAAAGATTTTTATTGGTTTATTCATACATTCATTTCTTCATTGTGGTAGGATCACAGTGACTACTTATCTCTGAGCTTGGTGGCCTCAGGGATAATCCAAGCCAGTATTATGTTAAACCTTGTGTAGAACAATGAAGCAGCAAACACATTCAAGTGTTTCTGCTCTAAAGTTTAGGTGAAAGCCTGATATCTGTATGCAGTATTTATATAGAATCTGTATATAGATGAGGAGAAGCTTTATAGGAAACAAGTTGTCAGCCCCAACCTGTACAGATGTTCAACAGAAGCTCATCCTGATCAACAAGGTAGGATAAAGCAGGAAGGTGTTTATTTGAAAGGGCAGATTTGGAATTCAGTTGTAGGGCTGGCAGGAAGCAGATGTCTTTACAGAGTGAAACAAAAGGTTCATTGGGATGTTGAGCCTGTGAGCTTGGAGGGAAGGGAGGAGAGTCAAAGATGGGGCTCACCACTGTGCCTGCAGAAAAAGAAAAGAAACACAAGGGAAGGGACTGACAAGCCAAGCTGAAACAGTGACTGGAAAAGCAAAAAGTGAGAATAACTGCACAAACTTAAGCTAGGACATGAGTTAGATATGCTAAATATGACTGAAGGTCAAACAAGAGATTGGTTTAAGGTGGATTGAGAAGCTTTCAGGTGATGAGAGGAAGCAAAACCAAGTCTGAAGGGGATTTAGTGTAGAACCTGGCAAGAGACGTGGCTGGAAGAACCTGTGAGGTGGCAAGAGGCACTTATACCAAAGGCTTTTTTTTTCTTTTTTGCTTTTTTTTTTATGGTAAAAGAGACAAGCATATCTCTGTAGGTGCTAGGAATCAGAGCAGACTGAACGACTAAAGCTGTGAACAAATGAAGGAGTGAGTGTTGGGAAGATCAAGAAATTAAATGGGGTGAAGTTCTCAGGGCAAATGATGGAGTTAGAGAAGACACATTGATAAGCTTTTTGTTATTGCCACTTGGAGACTTGTAGACAGAGGAATCATGAAGAGAATATTTTATCACTTTTATCTTTAAAGAAAATGGTGAGATAACAAGTAGAAGAAAACAGACAGGAAGGCTTGACAAGGGTTAAGCAGCAGCAATGAAAAGCTTGCTGGGATTACAAGTGTACAGATGAGCTGCAGGAGGAGAATTGTTTAGTTGTGAGAAGGCAGAAATGGAGGAGAGAGTAGGCGTGTGGGAGAGGAAGTTGCCTTGATCACAGGATTTCCGTCAGAGACACTTTGCACTGCAAGAGCAAGCATGGATGGAGCAAGCAGTGAAGGTAAGCTGGTGCTGTGGGTAGGTATGACAGTTCATCATGAAAAGAAATAAAGAGAAGAGAGCCAATGGTGGATGAAAGTTGTATGTGTGGTAAATGTGTAGTCAGAACATTGCTACTGAAGCAAACACATTTTTCTCTACTTAACATCAAAATACAAACAAAGCTAAAAGATGTGCAAGCTTCATTTTTAATCAATTTTACTAGTTAGTATTATTTCTTTAGCTTTTCTTCACTTATTTTCATAATTCTTTCCTTCCTTTGTAACAGTTTAGTTTTTGCACCTCCTTGCACTATCAAAGGACAAAGTTCTGAAACAATATTTTTCCTTAAAATGTTACTTATCTGGTGTTGCTGGGATGTAAATGCACCTGCAACCACAATCTTTTGGTGTTGTTATATTCCATGCCAGCTAAAAATAAGTGAGACAACTAAGGCTTGTTAAACCGCTTAACAGATAAGATACAGCAGCCAGGCTATGCCCTGAAAAGTGTTCAGAACCACAGTGCTTCATTGCATTGTAATTATAATTTTCCTTTTTTTTTTTTTTTTGTTTGTTTGTTTGTTTGTTTGTTTCTTTTCCTAAAAGCACATCCCTGGCCTACAGAAGTTAGGGAAGATGCTTCAGACGAGCCTTTTAGTTATCAGAAATACTATGTCAAGCACTATGAAGATCATAAACATAATATAATGGTATTAACACATTGTTCTAAGGTCAGGTTTATGGAATTTTTGAGATTGTACTGCTGTAGAACAGCTTTGCTAGGGAGCACATACTGTTATTTTCTCTTAACATGTGGGGCCACTTTAAATTTGTGCTTCTGCATTATTAAACCATCGTGAGAAGTGCAGCAGGAGGAAACCCGGGTAATTGGCTGCGGCTCCAGATGCAGCCGCTCGCTCATTGGAGAGCGGAGGATTCTCCCAGTACTAAAATTAGAGCGTCTCCGCCCTCCAGAAATGCTTCTGGAAACAGCGAGCAGGAGAAATTGTGACACAGCCCGAGGGCCCGTGGTGGGCAGGGAGGTGGGCAGGGAGGTGCCCAGGGCCCTGCTGCGGTCAAACTGCAGCCTCTCGGGGTGCGCGGAAAAGGGCTTCGGGGTTTATGGCCTGGGTAGCTGAAAAATGCACACAATAAAGAAACTGCAAGAGATTCACGTTAACAGTGTTTTATACACAGATATTAAATTCAACATTTCTTATGTAATAATAATTCTGAAGTGTTCATGCAGGCAGAGGAAGCCTTTGAACTGCTAAATTTAAGCAAGGGCTGTCAGACTTGTGCTCATTGACTTTGAAAAGAAATTACTTGCTGAATTAACGCTGAACTAGACTAAAAAACCGGTGCACTCTTTCTATCAGCATTTCTTAAAAAATAAAACATGTTTATCCGTTATCTCTGTGAAGTTGCAGTGTTTACAATGTCTTCAAATGAAATACTGGGTAAGGTATTTCTGTTAAAGAAACAAATGCCATGTGCCTGTGTTGGTGAAGGAAAACCTGTATCTGAATTTGTCTTATGCACTTGGAACCTTTATTTTTTAAGGTATATAAATAACAACATCAGTCTTTCATTTTTAAATATATTTCAAGCTGGCTGCAAGGAAATAACTGCATAGTTTTATTTCTTGTTTCTATATTTATATTATTCATATTACTCATTAAAAAAGATCAAGGCAAAATGGATTTTTCTTACACTAACTCCACCTTTTGCTGTAATTTTGCTATCTCCTCAGCTAACCATGGCACACAGTGTCAGTACCTCTAGCTTCAAATCGTTGGGGGTTTTTTTTGTCTTTTCTCCTTTACATCTATTTTAAGTCTAAAATCATTAAAATTTAAAGCCTGCACACCCATGTTTTCTCTCTGTCCCTTTGTCAAGTGTCACCCTCAAGGGTTTGAGTGCAATGTCCAGTTTTGGCTGAACTCAGCCGCGGGCCCCAGGTGTTCCAGCACCTCGGATCCCACAGTTTTTGAGAACACGGTGACAAGAGGGGATGAGAAGCAGGGAGAGGAGCAGGGCGGCGGAGCCGGCTCAGGAGTTATCGGGGCCGTTCACCAGCCCACACCCCGATAGCGCGGAGCCAGCTGGCCCGGGTCCATGCCGGGAGCGCCGGTAAACAAGGACGGGAGGTGACACCGGGGCACCCCGCGCCTCGGCTTCCCAGCCACTAGGGATCATGTTGGATGGACAATGCCTGTCCTGTAATTCCTCCCGGCTGAGGGCCCCCTGAGAGCCGGGGAAGTAGGGGATGTGTAGGGAGCAAACGGTAAAATCTGGGGGAAATTCCCAGAGAATGCGGCTCCCCAGCTCTGCTTAAAGCCCAGCTCATCATGGTTTAATCTACAAAACGGTGAAGGTTTCCAACTCGTAACATCTTTGTGTCATAAAAGTGAAGTGGCACCGGGTAGACGCTGCAATTCCCCCGCAGTGCTGAGAACCACCATTAGAGAGCTGCGGTTCGCGTCAGTGCCCGGGGTGTGCCGAGAGCTCCCGCCTCGCCGCTGCCGCTCGGGCGCGTCCAAAGGAAACCTCCCTGCAAACATTCGTAAATGACCTGGGAAGGGCTGCTGCGTTTTCCTTTATTTTTTTTCCCCGCCAATAAATCGCGTTACGTCGCTTCATGAGCGTTTGCTGTGAGCGCACGACTCCCTCAGCAGTTCTGAGCGTGAGGTGAAACCGACATAAAGCTTTTATTGTCAGTGAGGAATGAGTTTTTTGAGATGAGCCCCGGAGACCACGCCACTCCCCCGTCACTCCCGCACCCCACGCGAAGCCCATCTCGGGGCAGCCACGGCCCCCCGTTGTGTGCGCGGAGCCCGCAGCGGTGTCCACGCGCGTCCAGCCTCCGCCGCCATCACCTCACTGCTCCCGGCCGCCATCTTCGTCCCGCCCCGCCGAGGCCCGCGGGCGCCATCTTGTGCCCGGGACGGGCCCCGCCATCGCCCGGCAACGGCGGCGAGTCCGGCGGAGTCCCCGAGTGCGGGCTAGCAAAGCCCGGCCGGGCCCCCAGGCAGGTGGAGCGGGGCGGTTACGAGCGGACTTTGCAGCAGGAAGCAGGTCTTTGCAGCCAGGCAGGGTCTGCGTGTCTTTGTCTGATCCAGGATGGATGGAGAGAGCCAGGGCTGGGAGCGTGGGGACTCGGCGGGCAGTGGGCGAGGGAAGGGCTGCAGGTGCCGTTGTGTGGAGTTCTCTGAGGCTCTGGCAGGATCCCCTGCAGCATCCTGCTCTCGCAAGTCTCTCTAAAAGGTTGAGAGAGCTGGGGATATTCAGCCTGGAGAAGGTTCCTAGGAGAGCTTAGACCCCCCTCCCAGTGCCTAGAGGAGCTCCAAAGAGCTGGAGAGGGATTTTGGACAAGGACAAAGAGAGGTAGGAAAAGGGGTAATGGCTTCCCACTGACGGAGGGCAAGGTTAGATAGGATATTGGGAAGCAGTTCTTGGCTGTGAGGGTGGTGAGGCCCTGGCACAGGTTGCCCAGAGAGGCTGTGGCTGCCCCATCCCTGGAAGTGTTCAAGGCCAGGTTGGACAGGGCTTGGAGCAACCTGGGATAGTGGAAGGTGTCCCTGCCCATGGCAGGGGGTTGGAACTGGATGGGCTTTAGGATCCTTCCCAACCCAAACCATCTGTGATGAAAAGAAGGTCACAAGTGGTCACAGGTCTGTAGGAAGCCCCCTCACTGGTTCCACCACTCACAACATGGTTCTGTGCTCTCAGCTTGCCAGTGCATCTGCTCAGTCAGAAAATTGGCCCTTTGTCTGGAGCCCATAAATACAGGAATTAAATAACCATTGAGAAATACCCTGAGGCTTACAGGTGGACCAGCTCCAAGTCATTAGTCCCACACCACAGTTGTCATGTGTGAGGATACAGATCTGGGGTTTGAAGGAGCTCGTGGTGGATGGAGGGTGTGGGAGCACAGGGAACCACATCAAGGTGTGTGATAATGCCTCTCTTTCCTCATATATTGTCCATATATTGTTAGTGAATAGCAACATTAAATTTTGGCCTTATTTTCCACAAAGTTCCACTGCACTGAAAATGGCAATGTGAACTACAGAGCGCTAACAAGTGCAGAGAACATCTCACATGGATTTTGTGAGGTGGGTATGACTCTGTTCCTGGAGTGCATGGTGAGTGTCACCACAGGTGACTGTGCAGTAGACAAACTGCAAATGTCATGCACTGGTGTCATTGCAGTACAAAAGAGGCAAGTGAATTCTAATTTAGAAGCCAGGATGGAGATATTAATGCCTGAACCTCAAATTTATGTGGAAAGAACTCTGGCTATCATCAAACCAGATGTCATCGATAAAGAAGAAGAAATAGAGGATCTTATTCTCCGATCAGGATTCCACATCATTCAGGTAACAGGCTGTGCTCCAGAGAAAAGAACTGTAGTTTGTAAGTCAGGAGAATATTTAATTTCCAGCAATCAAGCCAGTAACTAAAAGCTTGTGTGTCCAAAAATCGATTCATGTTTTTCATATCATCGAGCTTTGCTGCCAGATTCTGTAAGGAGATGCTTTTTGGTGCATGGGATGGAACAGAGCAGACCAGCTATTTTGCTGACCACAGGAAAACACAGATTTTGTTAATAAACTCAGATTTAGCAAACATATGGAGCAGATGTGTGAACTGTCCAAGGCAACTCTTTGGAGAGTGCATCATTCAGATCTCACAAGATTTTGTGCAAGTGGATATTAGAGAATTAATTGAATTCGATAGCTGGCCGGTTGCAGTCTGACGAATTTTTTGTTTCCGCTGTTTTTCCAGTAAATAGACCTTATGAATATTGAAATGACCGTATAAATATTTAAATACGACCGGCCGGGCGGCCGCTGGGGGGCGCTGCGCCCTCGCGACTGTGGGCGGTGGGGGCCCCTCCCCCTCCTCCCCACATTGTCTTGTTTCGTTTCGTTTTTTTCATTTCCTCCCTTACCTTTCTCGTTGTTTTATTTATTTGTATTTATTGTTTGCATTTATTTGTTTATGGGTCTCTTGGAGCTACCCCAGAAGAGGTTACGAAGATGCTCTACGGGCTGGAGCCCCTCTGCTCTGGAGACAGGATGGGAGAGCTGGGGTTGTTCATCCTGTAGAAGAAGAGGCACCAGGGAGACCTGAGAGAGCCTTCCAGTGCCTAACAGGGCTCCAAGAGAGCTGGAGAGGGACTTTGGACAAGGGCTTGGAGTGACAGGACGAGGGGGAATGGCTTTCTACTCCCAGAGGGCGGGGTTAGATGGGCTATTTGGAATAAATTCTTCACCATGAGGATGGTGAGGCCCTGGCAGAGGTTGCGCAGAGAAGCTGTGGCCACCCCATCCCTGGAAGTGTTCAAGGCCCGGTTTGGGGTTTGAGCAACCTGGTCTAGTGGAAGGTGTCCCAGCCCATGGTAGGGGGTTTGAAACATGATGATTTTTAAGACACCTTTCAACCCAAACCATTCCATGTTTCTATTGATTCAATATGTATCAGAAGATGAGACAAAATAGTTTATTTATTTATTTATTTAATTGCAATATCTTAGTAGAGTCTTCTGATGTCTGCACTGACTTTTGACACCAAAAGGACTCTGAGTATTTGGAGCTCTTGCGTTGTATAAGTTTGAGCTCGAAGAATGCACTTTAAAATTTTTTTCTTGACTGCCCTATGGTTTCTGATAACCTCCCAAAGTTGTCCTGATCCTGGCCACTTGCAGGCTAGGCAGCTATTGGAAGAGTCACAAAGCACTGAAAGAAAAATAGAACAATTGCGTAATTAACAATGTGGGCTGGAGAGAAACTTGTTTAAAAGTAGAACATTATGCTGTAGCAGCTGAGTAATAAAATCCTGCCCTTGTAATGCTCTTCACTTTTTCTGTACAGTGCTCTGTCATCCAGCAGTTAGAAAATGCTGTCGTTTGCCTAGGCTAAAATCACATCTTACTCAAATGGGCTGTTTTCATAATTAACTTGGAAAACTTTTGCTCTTGGTTACTCTGTATCTCGAAGAAGATCGTGTCTGGGAGAATCAGATTAGTTTCAGAAGTTACTCTGTGTTCTGCACTTGAAGATATGACTGCAGGAGAGGACTATATCCTGTCTTTTAATGCTCTAAGCTGTTTCAATGTAGCAAGTTATTTTAATTCTTTTTTTGTCTTTTACACTTTATAGAAACGGAAGCTCCAGTTAAGCCCAGAGCAGTGTAGCAACTTCTACGGAGAACAATTTGGAAAAGTGTTTTTTCCTAATCTAACAGCCTATATGAGTTCTGGTCCTATAGTTGCTATGGTTCTTGCTAGAAATTGTGCAGTCTCATACTGGAAGGAATTGCTTGGACCATCCAACAGCCTAAGTGCTAGGAGAACTCACCCTCACAGGTAACTCACTGACTGGCCTTGGGCAAGTCAGCAGGATTTTCTCATTCTCTTGATTGAGACCAGAATTCCTTCTTTTTTTTTTTCACCGTTGTTTTATAGTATGCAAAGTATTTTATGGGGAATGCTGAGTGTATGAAATTAAGTTTTAGGTAGCTGCTTCTTATGTTTAAAACAAAATCAAGCTAATGTCTTGTTAATTAGTCCATATCTATTGCTCTTCTGCGCTCTCAGGCTGCAGAAGCTTGGAAAGGATTTGCAGTTGCCCTCCAAGCAGTTATTTCCCTTGTTTTTAGCTTAAGAGCACTCTATGGAACTGATGAGCTGAGGAATGGGCTCCATGGCAGTCTCAGCATCTCCTCAGCAGAGAGAGAAATTCGATTCATATTTCCAGAAGGTAAAATGGTACAGTTGGTTCATTGCCAGTCTTGGGGAGGATGGAGTTCTTCCCTGTCCTTCCCTGGTATTACTTGTCTCTGCCCTGACTCCAGGTAAAATTGATTTAGAAGAGGTTGGGTTTGTTTGCTTTATAGGCTTGTGGGTCTCTTTATGTATAAGCTGACATTTTCTGCTATGAAAGGCTTACCAAAAATCTATCTGAAGAGCCAGGGTAGTTGCAGAGATTGCTTCCACTTTTCAAACTCTGCTCTGGGAACTGGAGCAGTCAAAGCTGGTAAATGAGAAGAAATTAGGAAGCTGTTACACTCCAGCAAGCGTTTCTGGCACTGTCAGCCCTGGAGACTCCTGTTGGCTTGAGAAGACTGACTTTCTACTTGGATTCAGGCTGAGTAATTCCTATTCCAAAGCAGCTGGATGCTCACATGATAGTGCAATTCCAAAGTTAAGTGCCAGAGAAAAGGGCCTTAGAACCTGGAAAGGCTGCAAGAGGATCTCTGGTTTGTAATGTAACAGGATTTGCTCTTTGACAGAAAGGTGCAAGTGAAACTGCTAGAAGAACGTGTCTACTGATCCTTTTTGTCAGCTGTATCAGTGAGTTTAATAAAAGATGTTTCAGTTCCATAAAAACCTTACCCATTGTGTAAACCATGTCTATTCTCCTCACCCTGACAAACAAAGTAAGACTAAAGGTGAGGTTTTTAGGGTTTCAGAATCCAGCTTCACACTGCAAGAAGAAAGTGCTAAACATGGGATATATTGTTTCTCTTCTGCCCCAAATGCATCTTCAAGGATAAAGGTTTTCCCCAGATGATCTGATTTTCTCCCTTTTCATAATAGACTATAGTTAGTAAAATTACCTCAGGGACATTGTGAAGAAGTTTAGGGAGTTTCTTTGCAGTTTGTTGTGGGAGAAACTATAAAACCCGTGATGTATTATTAACTTATTAAGGAAAAGAGCAGCTCACATATAAACAACCTTTGAAAGAATGCTGGGTTTAATCACTCTAGAGGCTGTTTTCTAACACCTCTGATTCCTCCTTGCAGCAATCTTGGAGCCTGTTCCCACTGGACAAAGAGCTCGGGATTACCTGAACCTGTATGTGAAGCCCACGCTGCTGGCTGGGCTCACTGCCCTGTGCAAAGAGAAGCCAGCAGACCCCATGGTATGTGCAGTGTCCCAGCACTGCTGTCAGCTTTGGGATGCAGTTACTTGGTGTTAGTAAAGTCCCTGTCTGTAGAACTACTCCGTTGGTGAAGAGCTGTGCTGTTTTAGCTGTCAGCTAATGAGCTACTCAAATAACATTTGGTTTCGAGAAGTTGATTTGTTTGTTAGAGATAAAACAAGGTTGTGTTTTAAGTCCCTAAACAAAATCAATTTTCTTATGTGTGGAAAAACATGGTAAATATGTCTTTGTGTTCTTAAAGCTCCAGTCATTCGCACTAGTACTTCTTTAAGCATGCAGATAATTAATTCATGTGACAACTTGCTGGCAGTTGTGGTGGATTTTACATCATTATCAGCTTTATAATCATTGCATTTTTCTAAAGTATGCTTTTCAGAAAAAAAAGCCTTAAAACTCACTTGAGGTGTTCCTTAAACTATGTGATATACATGAGGCCACACTTAAGGTACTTTGATTTTTCCAGCTTTATAACCTCTTTAGTTTATCTGCATCTGGCGCTGTTACCATAGAAATCTAGAAAACAGAGATGAAGTCCATTCCTGTGCCCAAAGGCCAAACCAATTGTATCTGTTCCTAACAAATGTGTGTCTGGCCTGTGGTGTAGCACTCCAAATGATGGAGAATCTACAGTCTCCCCAGGCAATCTGTTTCAGTACTTAATTATACTTGTTAAAAGCTTTCACTAAAAGATAGCCTAAATCTCCTGGCTCCAATTTTAAGCCCATTACCTTTTTTCCCCCCCTTTTACTATCCCCAGAAGACATTGGAGACAATGTAATATCTCCTTTTTTTTGCAGCAACCTATTGCATATTTGAAGAGTATTCTCATTTTCTTCTCTTCAGTCACCTCTTTACTATATTAAATACTGATTTTTTTTTTTTTTTTTTTTTTTTTTTTTGTTACAAGTCCCATCTCTCTTACTCATTGTTTTGGCTTCCGGTTAATCTGCATTCTTAGCACAATTTTCTAATCAGTTATGAGGTATCTGATAGTAACTTCATGGAGACAATGCCTTCCTTCCTTGCTTGTAAGAAAGCTGTATTAAGCAGTGTCAGTAGCTTTGCTAAAAACAGTCTGTTTGCTTTGCTAAAAACAGTCTAGTGCTACCTTCTTTGTTGTCCATAATGTCTGTGACCTTGTAACAGAAGGAAAATAATGTTGATTTCATACTGCTTCAGAAATAGATATTGCCTATTGCTTTTTGTTTGTTATCTGCTAGGTGGCTTACAGGGAGACTGTTGGAATGTCTTTTTCTTTTTCTTTTTCTCTTTTTCTTTTTCTTTTTCTTTTTCTTTTTCTTTTTCTTTTTCTTTTTCTTTTTCTTTTTCTTTTTCTTTTTTCTTTTTTCTTTTTCTTCTTTTCTTTGCTTTTGGAGATGGCATCAGAAAGTGTCTGTACACTCAGAAATACTTGCTGTCAGCACAGAGGCTGTCTGAGCCAGTTCCTTAGGTAATACAAGATAAATTTATTTGGGCTCAAATGATTTGAGGATTTCTTTCCAAAGCAGTTTTTTTCTAAGGTGCTTTGTGTTTTGGCATATTTTGTTTGTTTGTTTTCCATTTTTGTCTTAGGTTCTTAGTACTGTCCTGCTGTTGCTGACTTTACCTGTCCTAGTGCTCTGCTTGGCTCTCCTTTTGCAAACCCCCCTTTTTGTACGTGGTAGTAAAAGGAGGGTGTTGCTTACCTTCCCTGTCTGCTGTTCTGTCATTTTTTCACAGTGTGGTATGAAGTTTGTTGTACTCAGGATTCTAGAAACTAATCGTCAACAGCCTTGTGAAGTAAATAAGGATGTGTTAAAAACTTTGCTTTACAAGTGGAGAAATCAAGGCAAAAGGTTTTTGCCTAAGGCCAGGCCCAGACTGGCAGATGGAATTAGGACTCAAGGCATTCCTGCCTCCTGCATTCTCATTTAAGTACAACATGCTGGAAAACTTGCAAGATGAATTTTTAAAAGCAACCATATTTTGGTTTTAAGTTTTAGGTACTGTAAGGTGGTTTCAGTGCAGAAGGCTGGCACTCTGAATGAATGATTACTAGGTGAAATATCTGTAAGTGTTGTCAGCAGTAATATTTCATTAAGCAGTTTCAGGCATATTGTGCAGCCGCATTCCGAAACAGAGATGGCTGAATTATTTGAAGTATGGCTCAAATGGTCTTATACTTTCACAAAGATAAACATTGGAAGGACAAGTTGTCTTCTAAAGGTCAGTGTGAATTGTTCAAAAGCAATATAAACTGTGAAGATTTAAAAGAACATTTTTAAAAAACAGGTCATCTGCATGTCCATTTTTTTCTGAAAGGTCTTAATTTTGCAGCACAGTAGGAGAGTATCTGTACCAGAGGTTTCAAATAATGCTTTTAATATGCTTCTATACACTAATACAAAACAACAGAAAGCTGAAAACATTTGGGTTTTGGGTTTTTTGTTCACAGATTTGGCTTGCTGACTGGCTGATTGAACACAATCCTAATAAACCTAAACTACAACATCACATCTCTCAGGAAGAGCATCGGGGGTGAGAGCTTGGTGGAAACCAAACAAACCATCTCAAGCATTCCAAGTTACAGATGTATATTGTCATTTTCAGTATGTCCTTTGACTGTATAACCAATACTATCTAAAGTAAATGCATTTGTCGTAACTGCTTGTGTCTTCATGGGATAAATAACCTTACACTTAACCAGGATGCATTGGTTCTAGTACTTTCTCTACTGACAAAATGAATGCAGAATTACGCAGTAAATTTATGGCACTGGGTGATTAGAAAAAGACAGTGTTCTTAGTGGGTGTGACTTACTGCTATTTTCCCCATTTTTCTTGGTTTGGCTGTGTGAGAGAACAAAATCATTTACAGCAGTGTGGATTCCCAAAGGACATCCACCTGGCCTGTCCTTTGTGAAGTCAAAGGTTGTGTTTCAGCAATTTTTTAGCATAAATTCAGTTATGAAGGGAGATACTTGGATATAATGTAGAAAACAAATACTGGAGGCATATTAGCAACTTTGGAATTTAAATTGCTGATTACATCACCCAGCTAAGGTTGCTCTTGAAGTTGATTCACTTAAGTCTGATTATTTTGTCAGAATGTAATTTGAAGGACTTATTTGAAGGTACATTGAATGCACCTTTCCCATCTTGGTGGCAAAGGCTCAGTGACTAAAAATAACAGGAAGATATATTTTAGTCAAGGACTGAGGTTGTCTTCCAACATTTGTTTGCAAGTGTGTTGGTTTGGCACGGCCTGGTTTTGGGTAGCAGGGGACCACAAAGATGGCTCTTGTGAGGAAGCTGCTGGAAGCTTCCCACCATGTCTGGCAGAGCCAATGCCTGATGGCTCTGAAAATGGACATGCTGCTGGCCAAAACTGGGCCAATGAGAGAGGTTGGTAATGCCTCTGTGATGACATATTTAAGAAGAAAAAACAAAGTCACAAGATTTTAGGATTCTAGTCAGAGAAGAGGAGGAGGTGAGAACATGTGAGGGAAAATGACATGGTGACAACCAAGGTCAGTAAAGAAGGAGGGGCAGGAGGTGCTCCAGGCACCGGAGCCGAGGTTCCTCTGCAGGTCGTGGTGCAGACCATGGTGAAGCAGCTGTGCCCCTGCAGCCCATGGGGATCCACGGGGGATGCAGAGATCCACCCTCAGCCCGTGGGGGAGGTGCCCCCGCCGGAGCGGGTGGGTGCCTGGAGGAGGCTGTGATCCAGTGGGAGACCCGGTGGAGAGAGCGGGCCCTGCTCCCAGGCTGGAGCAGCCTGGCCTTGGAGCACTACACCCTGTGGAAAGAGAGACCCACGGCACAGCAGTTTTGGGAGGACTGTCTGCCCGTGGGAGGGGCTCACGCTGCAGCAAGGGCGGTGTGGCTGCTGCTTGTGAGGGTGGACCCACGCCAGGGAAATTCAGGGGGAACTGTCTCCCGTGGGCGGGACCCCACGGCCTCACAGGGGAAACTCATCTCCCGGAGCAGCGGAGGGAAATCTCGGTGATGGACTGACCAAACCCCCAGGCCCTGTCTCCCTGCGTTGTCGGTGGGAAGGAGGGAGGGGCTGGGGGGGAAGGTGTTCTAAGGGCTTCTTTTACTTCTCATTATCCTCCTCTGATTCTGTTAGTAATAAATTCACTTCGCAACTTAAGTTGAGCCTGTTTTGCCCCTGAAGTGTTTCTCCTGGTCCTTATCTCACTCATGAAGCGTTTGTTAATTTTTTTCCTTTTCCCTCCTCTGCCCAGCTGTGGCAGGGGAGGGTGAGCGAGCCACTCTCATGGGTGCCTGGCGTTGGGCCAGTGTCAAACCACAACAGCAGGAAAGGTGCTTAATTGGAACAGCTCACCTTAAGAGTGTTTTCTGTGTTCTCCTGCTCCTAAATCTCTGTTGTTTTCCTCAAACTTTCATGTGTTCTGTTGAAGAATTTCAAGAGAGTGCTCCTCGACAGGCGACAGGTTAATCCCACGCTATTGCCTTTTATGAAGTAACTAAACTGTTTTTTGGGATGTGGGGCTTTTTAATTTTCTTCAAAGAGCTGGACTTATGCTGTTAACTTCAAGCTTTGTATCTTTTGGTTTGACTGGCTAGAATGAAGAAGACAGTGTAATTTTCATAACTCTGAAATATGAGTATGCTTGACTAATACTAAATAAGCAATTTCATAATTTGTTTCATGAAAAAACTTGCTTCCTCAATTTGAGTAATTATGAGAAACAGAAGTCATTTGTCCGTAACATCAAACTTTGTTTAAGTGAATTGTTTATGCTCTCAGTGGAACAAACCACTATTGCCAGCCCAGATAATAAACATTTAGAAACTGGTCCAAGTACCAGTTAATAATACCAGATAATAAACATTTAGAAACAGTACCAAGACCTATAAATCTTGGGACTTCTAAGATAAGGAAAAAAAGAAAGCCCAAACGCTCAAATATTGAAAAGTATGAGGTGGTTAGAAATACAGTAAACAGATCTGTTTACAACCAGTTTATTTTGCCTATAATTATTGTCCCCCTATGTGTCTGATGGATGGTTGTGCATTGTGTTTTCCTGTCAGCCAAATAAGAATTTCTGTTTTCTGAAAACACCTGAAAAATTCTGAAAATTCAGAAACTAAAATCCGGTGAATTCACAAGGCATTCCCCTGCATTTTGTTAGTTAGTATGATATTTGCTTGCTTATTTTGATGTGCTACTGTTTGACAATAAATACATCCTTTGTGTTACTGCTGGAGTTTTAGGTTTTGCTTTTGTGCCAGAGCTACATTATGTTGGATGAGAGTAGGTGGATCCTTATCCGGGGGGTGGGAGAAAGGACAAAGGCAGCTGATGTTGCAAATGTCACCTTTATCACCCACATAATATAGACTCTCAGTCATTCAGGTGTTCATCTATCATGGAATTATCCTCTGATGTTGGAGCTAACACCTTCAATTGCTGACTGGTGTTTGCTTCCATTTTCCCAAGGAAAAGGTGGAAAGAGAGAAGTTGCCTTTATCCCACGGGTGCCGTCCTGCCTCACTGTATCCCTACACATAGGACAAGAATTGATCCAGCAGATCTCACAGCTGAGACCCTGAGGAACCTGCATTAATAAATAGGATGTGGGCAGAGGATGCATCCTGGGAATGTGAAATGGCCAAGCAGCCTGGTCCCGTGGGGGAGCTGTGACACCATGGGAGAGGCTGTTGGGGCATGTGCTGCTACATTTCTTATGGTCTTTAGGTTTTTATTTAGCCCGGAGTGGTACAGGCTTGGCCAGGGTTATGATTCCATAGCACAGAAAATGTAGCCAGATTAACTGAAAGATGTCAATGTCAGCAAGGACGAGTAATCTGTCCTCTCCCTCTGTCAAGTCAAAATGATTACCTTGCCTATTGAGTTTTATTGGGCATTTTTAACTTTGAAGGAGTTCATTTTAGTTTACTGCCTTAGTGCTGGAATAGAGCTATGTCCATAAAATGAGCAGTTCAATCTGCTTCCCATAATTCTATTTTTTCAACAGAGTTCCTCCTGGAACTTTGCTTATCATATGCTTGCTATCTCACCTGCACTGGAAGTTGTTCTTGGAACTGTACAGACTGAGCTAGTCTTGAAATATGTGATTGTTCAGCCTTCCTGTCTCACAAGGGAGTTATTGTCTTCAGGAACAGTTAAACTGCCAGGAGCCTTGGACATACTTTAAAGATGGCAGAAGCCTCAGTCGAAGGCAGTTCCCCATTGTCTGCATCTGTCAGAGCACTCCAGCATGCTCAGCTTCAGAAATGAGTCACTGGTCAGAGCTTGGGACTGTCATTCAGGAGATTTAAGATTGTTTCATGGAGGTTTGCAAACTCCTGCTTTTCTCATGTAGAAAAAGATTTGTGTTTCTTCCTTCATTTAAGCTATTAATCTTGACCATCCTTTAAGCAACAGTTGATGAGTGTCAGTGTTAATTCATTCAGTCAGAGTAGTCAGATCAAGATAATTTGTGTTGTTCTGCACAGTAAATGTTGGTCATTTTTGGTGGTACTCAACAACAGCTCATCCTCTGAAAATATCATGGTTGTTCAATTTTCTTTAAAAAAACAAAATCAGAAGAGAAATTATTTCCATTTTGTTGGAAAGACTCTTTGCACATCATAAAGATCATCTAAAAAAGATAACTTACAATTGTTTTTGCAGTACTATTTCCTTTTAATAGATTTGTCCTTGGACTAGAAATAGGACTTCAGTCCTCTCTACTCATTACCTGCTGCTTTGCTTTACTAAAGCAGACTTGGCCCCAACAAGCATGGCAGTGTCACCAGGATCATCACAGCAAATAGGTACTTCCTGGTTCTGCTGTTAGTGAAACAGGAAAACCTGCTGCTTTAGGATAGTCAATCAAGAGCAGCTGCCTGCACCTAGAAATCTCCCCTGGTGTGGATGACCTCCTCTGGGTGTGGAGTGTGTCAGCAGTGTGACTGATGTGTGGAGTCTCCTTGGGAGGATGCCTGTCAAATCATTGTCATGCTGCCTCCTGCCAAGTGATCATGGGGACACTGCCAAAGCTCAGGGGAGAGCTTTTTGTTGATCTTCTGAGCCAGAAATGAGGTATTGTTGTGAGGCAGAGCAGTTGGTGGGAGAAGAAGGCAGTTTGCAGACAAGTGGGTGAATGATACTCTAATAATGGTAACACTGAAGGATTGAGAATTCAGTTCACTGCTTGTGAGTGTTTTAGGGCTGAGGGAGGTGATGCTTTTGCACAAAGATCTTCATGTAGTGCCTTGCTGGGTGTGCTTATATTTGTCTTGGTGGCATCAAGTTTTGTCCCCTGAGAACCCTTGACTGGCTTAGCTGTGGTGCTATTCTGAAGCATGATTATTAAAAAATAAAGCCAAAACACAACTCTGGTACCATGTCTGCAACTTTGTTACCATCACATTTAATTTATTGGAAAGTCTTTTCACCTGGGATCTGAGTCAACATGGATGGATCCTGTTTGGCCAGAGAGAAAAGGCAGCTGGGTGCAGTCTGTCAGTTGCAGACTGCCTGAGCAAGGAGCCACGTATGAACTCACCCTAAATTCCAGGGAATTTTTATGTGCAAGAACCTAATTTGGCTCTACTCTTGGCTTTAGTAAGCTACTCTACAAACCACCCATGCTTCTTTATTATTTATTTATAATCAATGCTTAAGCTCTCATTTCCTTGCTAGGGGACAGTCGTGTATTTGTTGTGCTTCCAGAATCTGCACTGATTTTCAGGTTAGGAAATCCTGCATTTCCAAAAGCAACATCTTATTGCTCCAATGGCTGGTGGTTCTTATCTCTCTTAGGTGTTGTAAAGTGTTTTCTTACTGGGTGGCATTCCTGGTGCTGGGTGAATGAGGCAGTGTTTTGTCCATGTTTAGTTTTATGTCAGGCCTCGTCTCTCTCTGTGTGACAAAATTCCCAGGAGTGTTTAACGGACGCGTGCAGACAAATCTCCTGCACGCCCCATAAAGCACTTTACTATGGGCCACTATAAAGCAGTCATTACAGAGCAATGTTTAAACTTCTGAGATTAACACAGTCTCTCAATTGCACTTATTTTTATAATGTGTAATTTAGCAACTGAACTGTGAAAAGTTATGGCATAACAAGGTCTTCTTAAAAACAGTGGCTCCAACTGTGCTTTTAGGTTGCTTCATTGTAAATCTGGAGCAATTCCATTCTGTTAGTTAAAAGAAAGAGAGAAAATGGGATTTTTTCTGGGAGCTGCTCAGATGGTGTATGTGCATCTGAAATGTATTGTCAGGTGTTGCATGGCACATTTTCCACATTTATGGAAAGCAAAGAGCTTGTGCCTGATTTCTCAGGAACCAGATTTGGACAATGCTGTTCCCTGCATGCAGAACACTTTGGCAGTTGCCATTTTTCTCAGGGAGTTGTGCAATAGTATTTTTGCCTGGATGAGGAACGTTTGATCAAACCTCTGTTTGAAAACCAGATGCTTTTTCTGCGGCCACCACACATATAGATAGCCATGAGATCCTTCCCTGCTACTTACCACTTCCAGCTGAACTATCCCATGAGGGTATTTCAGAACACTTGTTTTCTTCGAAGCTCTTCCATGTAAATATACTGAATTGACCAGCAAAGTTTTGACCATGATTGTCTTTGTTTTGCAAAGTTCTCTTGTAAACAGGCACTGTGGGGCTTCCCCAAACAGCCCCATCAGTGCAACTGAATGGGAGCAACAAAGGCATAGGAAATGAAATGTCCATTCCTTTTCTTATTCATGTAAATGATAGTTTATCATACTGTTTATTAGCTTCATGTAGTCAGGATCTGTGATGTTTCTTAAGCCTTTTATTGCTTTTTTTTTTCCCTTTAATGAGCTGCAATAAAACATTGCCTTACCTGAGTGCTGACGAAGTGCTGAGACATTCTCCAAACTTAGTGTTATTATTGATGTTAATTAGTCATTACCCATGGCAAAGGCTGCCACCACAGCACAAAGCAGCCATGATATATCCTTACCAGTTGTTCTGTCTCTATGCAAAATGTTCCTTTTTATGACTATGTGGAATTCCTGGAATGAACAATTCCAAGTCATCCATAAAGATGGTTTTAATAATGATACCTGATTTCTTTATAATATCTCTCCTCAGTGGATGAGCAATGATGTACAAAGGAACTGGCAGTACACAGGTGCTACAAGTGTGAAGGTAAGGAATGGACTAGTGAAAAGACTCCGTGGGTCCTTCCTTGGAGCTGCAGCAGGATCTAGAATCATAGAATCATGGAAAATATGTGCAAATGCACAAGTAACAAGGTTACTGCATGTGCACTATATAAGTACCTACTTGTAGGGAGGAATGGAGAGCTTAACACCTGTGTTCTCATGGTCTGCCAGTGGTTTGGTGCTTGGATCGCTTGGCATCTCACATTTTGAATAATTTCTTTGGAGGCTTTTCTACTTGAATATGTGTAGTATTAAGTGTGGTATGAGGTTTTAATGAAGATAGCTGCTATCACTGTGGTAATGCTGTTGCAAGTCTGTTAATGACTTCTGGACTTCTGAAAGCAGTGATCAAAAATTAGTAGCCAAATTTCTTTCATCTCTGGAAGTGGAAACAAACAGAGCTGGCACAGCTCTGAAGTTGTGTATGGAAGTAGCAGGTTTGGAGCACAACTCCTAGGTGGAGTCATTCCTCTCCAGGGTACAGATGTCATTCCTCTCCAGGGTACAGATGAGTCTGTGGCTTGGAGAATCCGTGCTTCTCTGCTCCAGCAGCACCTTCAACAGTTCTGTTTTCTGTTCTGCATTGTTGTCTACAGCCACCGAAGGTGATGATCCAAGGGGAAATCACAAGGTGTTCACTGACACTGTGTTTAGAGCTGTGAAACAGAACAGGTAGAGAAAAGGCCAAATGAGGACATGTGTGATCCTCTGCTTTGTCTTCCTCTGTTCCAACAACACAGAAATGAAATGTTTCCCTATCCCTAAACCAGGACATCCACCTTTCAAATATTCTGACTGAGCTCCTTTCAGCTCAGCCATGATCGCCGGTATGTGCAGAAGGACTGGCCTGGGCACAGAGAGCAAAGGCTGACAGACAATTAAAATTTGTAGCTATTTTTATTCTGCCCTAACTGTTGGATTTCTTTCTAGGTACAAACAGTTGATGTGACTTTCATCAGCTGACATGAAGGAAAAGGTGCAAGGTAAAGTATATTTTTTAGTTGAACAATTTTATGTATGCTTTTAGAGATTTGCTGCAGAAGATGATGCTTGGCCATGTCCTTAGGTACTATAATCTGGTATAATTCTACTGAGGTGAATTCTGACATATTGTATCAATTTGGGTGTGACCTGAGATTGTAGCATCCTGACAGTATAAGGTGGCAGCTTTTGATTTTCACTCCCTTGTACTGACAAGAAATTAGATCTTTATCTACCTGTCCAGTTCCAATGAAAATTAATAGTTTCATTGTCACCTAGTAATAATTTATAATTCTGCTACAGGTTTTCTTCCTTATGGTTGAGAAAGTTTAAATACAGAATAATTTTCACTGTTTGTGTGTGCCAACCCACCCGTGGATGTGAAATAGCTGTGTCTGGTGCCAGGGGAGTTTTCCAAAAATACAATGTGTCTTTTATGTGCCCACATGTGTAATGTTAAACTGTTTCTGCCCATGGAGGCTGTAGGATTTGCGCACTGGTCCAGAGGTGACACATTACTGATGGGAATTTGCTTATTTTTTATAGAAAAAAATCGTCTTCTAAAAGTTTTGTCTTCCCTTGGTCCATAGTGCCAGGGGAACATGTTGAGGCATGCCCTTTTCTGTTTGCTTTCAACAACAATGAGAATTCTTCAGTTAAGTATAAAAAATGGAAATTTCCTTTCTTTTTGCCCCTCTCAAGTATGTTTAGGTAACTGAAGCACATTCACACTTGGAGAGATGGGGCTGTTTTGCAAGGGAAAACCAAAACATTCCAGTGCAGCTAAAATTGCAGCTCCTCTGGTGTCTTAAGTTCAGGCCACAGCAGGAGGTGCAGATATCTAAGGGGAATGCAGTAACTTTTTGGATCTTTTCTTTGGAAGAAATAATAAGATGAGTCACAATTAACCCATTCAGCTAAGTTAGTAGGGCTCTGGGAGATGAGAGAAGAAATGGGAAGTTCTTAGTTCTAATGGTTTGCTCTACAGAAAAGAGACCTTTTTCCTTACATCCCTTCAGGCCCAATCAATAAATTTTTCTTCATCATTGCAGGAAGCATAAATTTGCTTCTTTTCTTACAACCTTCTCTTATACATCCCTCCTTGAGATGTCCAAGCCTGATGTGATGATCGTGCTTTGATTATCTTGCTCTGGCAAACTGATGGGCTCCACTCTCCAGGAGAAAAGGGCTCTCCAGGGCAAGTGTCAGAATGTTGGCACAAAGTACTTTGTTCCTCTTACATGATTAATGTGGAAGGAGTGTTTTTAAGTAATTTGTAATTTGTCACAGTGCAATGGAAAACATGCCATACCAGAGGCAGCCAGGGCCATAAAGTGCTGTTGTTGAGAAGTGAGGACTATTCTAACCCAGGTGATGTCTCCAGGGGGTGTATTCCTCAAGGACTGGTGGGTGGATTAGCAGTCAAACCTTTGAGGAGCAGGGTGAAAGCCAACATGTCCATGGTGACAAGGACACAGCTGGAATTAAGAAGGATGACTAGCACATCGAAACCTTTTTTAAAGGATTCTGGTTGTTTTTTTTTCTCTAATGGTCTTTTCTGGTTTCATTTATTTAGCTGTCTCAAGAGTTCATGTCTTTCAGGCAGCAGAGAAGTGTCTGCCCCAGTGTCTCAGAAAATGAGGCTTTGTCTTTGGTCCCTCACAGAAGGAGCTGCACACTGGTGCTGTGGGTGAGCAGGAGATGCAATGTCCCATTGCTCTCTGCCTGTCTCTGGCACTTGAGAGCTTGTGGAGCTCATCTCAGCAGAGCTTTGCTGCTTTCTGCTTTCATTTTTCCAGCCTCTGGATCTTGATGTCACCATGTGGCTTTGAAAATAAGTGTTTTGAGGTTGAAGGAGCCTGTGCAAAATGTCAGCCATCCTTCAAAACACAGGTCATGGTGGTATTTGTTCAAGGGGTAGCACCTGAAGGTCAATTCTGTTATTCCATGACTCCTTAGTTGATATGTTTTCCTAAAAGCCGGTAATCTCCAAGGAAGAAATCTCCTGTCTGGGAAAATAAAGCAAGACATGTAAATTGCTTTAATGCGATGCTCTAGTACATTTATATCTTCTTGAAAGGAAGCTAAACCACATGCATGAGATGATAGATGAGTTTATTTTCACATGTGGATTTAATAACCTACCAAGATGTAGCTGCATTTTTAGTGCCCCAAGTCATCTCCAGGAAAATAGTTCCGTGGGATGAGGTCAGTGTCTGCTTACAGCCAAGAGAATGAGCTGAAGGGGTTTGCCAGTGGTTAGCTTGGTTAGGAGGCAGGATAGTTTATTTGATACTGAACAAACCAGGGTGATGTGGAAATTAATTATATCTTCTGCTCAGAACAGAAAGAGTGGAAGTGCCCCTGAGACCATCTGGGGTTTAAAACTGAGGAGTTGGAAGGAGCTGACTGCCACTCTGTTCTCTTTGTAGCACTATTTGTTACTCTTCCCAAATATTTATTGGATCATAGCTGTAATTAAATTTGTGCTGAAAATGTACAGAGCACCCTGTACTTAGTGTCACAGGAGACCAGAAATCCTCTACGCTGAAGCAGTACAGTGGCGGCTCCTTGGCCACAACAGCCCCCTTTGGAATGGGAGATAATCCAAAAAAGACTCCCCTGTTGATATGGCACTTGCTAAGTTAAAACACAGGAAATTGTGAATTTTGGCTCCATCCTGTTTGACCATTTACACTATCTCCTTATCAATGTACCTGGCCTGGTCCTGGGAGATTGGATGGTGTCTGGATACAAGAGGTACAATTTAATGCTCCCAACTGCTTGAAAGGGACTGGACAGTGATTTGTGAGCTCTCTGGTGATGAGGGAGATAAAGCTCTGCAGCGGGGATGTCCTCTGCCCTGCCTCCACCCTGGCCAGAGCTGGGGCAGGCTCCCCGTGCACACCTTGGAGCTGGAGCTGAGTGCAGGCTATGACCTGATCATTCCTGAATCAGGGGCTGTCTCAAATCCAGATTCAAGTCTCATGGCCTGTAGCAGATGAGAGAAAGAAATCAATGTGCCATAGTCAAAAGCATATAGATGTTTCTCAGGGAATTTAAATAGCAGGTTGTTTGGTAAAACAGAGGCTGAGACCTGAGATGACAGCCCTGACACCCTGCAGGGGAAAGCCCATGGGACAAGAAAGAAACAGGAGAGTAAAGTAGTCCAGGCTGGGAAGCACAACTGTGTTTGCCCTGGGATAAATCTTCTTAACTCAAGCACATCAAAGCATAAATGTAGCTGTCTTACTCCTGGACTCAAGCGACTCGAGCACAGCCATCCTGAGAATCTCTTCCCAGCGCTGCTGTCCAGGACTGGCTGGTGCTCCTGTGCCAGCAGAGACGTCCCCGGGAGCCACATTTGCAGCCTGTGCCTGGCTGGAATTACCTGCTCTCCAGACACCTGTGGTGCAGCTGTAATGCTGGGCATGCTTGGCACCTCGGGAGGTATTCAGGACTGAGTTAATTTAATTATTCTCTTGCTCATTGGCTTCGAAATCCACTTAGAGATAGGGAGGAGGTGCCTTGTCCCTACCACAGCTGATGGCAGCCAGCCAGCAGAAGTCTGCCTGGCAGGAGTGGGAATGAAGAGCTGGGCCAGAGTAGGTTTAGCTTCAAAGCACTGGGCATAAGGGAGAGAAATAGAAATTACTGCGTTTAAAACTGCCGGCTCTAGTCTTGATGGATGATCCCCTAGAAGTGTCAGGCCAGGAGCCACAGCTCTGTGAGTTAGAAAACCCTGTGGAATTGAGAAGAAATGTGAGAAACTTCTCACCCTTGCCTGTGTCCAGGCTTGATCTGAGTCAATAAAGAGTCCCCCTGACATCACAACCCAGCATTTCAAACCAGGAATCTCACCACAGTCCAGTTTGAGTGCTGGCACCCAGGCCAGGCGGGACAGGGAGTGCAGCCATGGTCCCAAGCAGAGCTTACAACCGGCAAACTCAGTCCATGCATGGCCCGAGTTTGAGCCCAAGTGAGGTAACCCTTGTGCCCCTCCCCACTGTTTTACAGTCTTTCCACTGACCTCGTCATTATCATCTTTTATGGCATCCCATGTGCTGTTGAAAGCATCAGAGGAGGAAATGAAGGGCCGTTTACTGTCCAGGCTCTGTGCTCACATGTCCCCTGACGAGCTATTCTCTCCTGGCTGTGCCCACAAGGGGCTTCAATTAATGTTGCATGGGACACTGAAGAAAGAATAGAGAGAGAAAGAAAAAGAATACCTAAAATACTTCTTGAGATCTCCCTCTCTATTTCCCATCATGTCCTACTGCTTGTAAAGCTCCACAATCCCATTCTATGACAGATTTAGACTTACTCTCATTTTCTGTCTCTGACTCGCTCTGTTCCACATGATTGCAACTCATCTTTGCATCCTGACTACATTTGGTGAACATTTCTTAGCTGTGGCTGTCTATCTCTGCTCCTTACTGCACTTGGAGTTACCACCAACTCCCTCTCCTTTCTTCTATGCATTTCAGACCCTCTGGGAGGGATGAGCTTGGGTCCAAGACCTGGTGCACACTTTAAAAGGGTCTTTTCTAATCTCCAGAAATGTTTGGACCAAGTCCACTTTGTCTGGGAGAGCTCTTGTGTGAAACTGTCCCAGCAGCTATCTCTACACATAAATAATAGTTTAATTAGGGAGCACCTCATCTTTCTTGTTCATAAAATATGAGCCACTCTGTGTGTTTGGAAAAGGGAGAGTGGGATGGGAGAGCAAAAGAGAAGGAAGGAATTAATTTTGAAAGGACATTGCAAGTTACATTTATTTGATTTTCTCTAATCAATCAATCTTCTGTTATATGGCTCAGCTCCTTGGGGCTTGTTTGAATAGGGGGAATTTACTGCACTGTAAGCCAGGGCAGTGATTTGCAAAGTGGGGGGCATGGATTGTATCCTAGGAGAGAGCAGGGAACCAGAAAAAGAGGTGGGGGAGCTTGTGAATCCCTCTGCAGAGGTAAATATGCTGTACATTACCAACTCACTCCCAGCCATCCCTGGAGGCATTTCTAGAGGGGAGCAACCTGCTCTATGCCCACCTCTTGTACCATGTGGCCATACCAGAAATATGGACCAGCAAGAGGGCAATAAATTGACACCCTGGCTCCCTGTACACCTTTTTCCTTGGAGAAATCTTTGGATAAGAACCTTTCCCAGTAGACCTGTGCTTGATCGGGACCCCTGGATGGAAGTGCAGTATGAATTCATACTGAGTATGCAGCATTCCATGGGAAGCATGGACTCTCCAGCCAGGGAAAGCAGATGCAGTACATCCCAGCAGACAGTTATTGTAGGTGTCCTCCCCAGCTGAGAAATGTTTGGGAAACACTTGTAACTCTTTTTCTCAGGTGTTGCAAAGAGGATTTGTTTTGTAAATAGTGAAGCTGTTAATTGCCTTGACTTTATTAAGAGGGAGCCGAAAAGGTGTTAACAAGTTTTTGTTGCTCTGTGCTGGCAGTGAGCCAGCACCAGTCCCTCTGTAGGGGGAAGGTGGCGAAGTTGCTCTGAAAGTCCCTTTGCCCTCTAGAGAAGAAAAAAAATTAGGCACCACTTTAGCCAAAGACTTGGGGTAACGTGTGAATTTTGTAGGAGGGATTTAACTTGAATCACCACACAGTTACGCTCCAGGGGATTCACTTTCTGTCGAGCAACATGGACTGGAGTGTCCCCAGGGCAGCACAGCTGGGAAGTCTGAGCTGGAAAGGAGCTTTAAAGGTTGTTTTCTCCTTCAGCTTCTCTCTAGGCACAGGTAGAGGGAAGCTCCTGCACACAACTGTGGGAAGCCCAGGAGTTCAGCAGCTTTGAAAATCAGGCTGGTGGGGTTTGGAGATCTAACTTTAAGCACCTCACTTAAATATATATTGTTTAAGACTAGAGTTGAGGTTGTCAAGTCACTAACTGGTCACAAAACCCTTTCCTATGCACTCCAACAAGCCAGACACCCAAATCCTCCCATCTTCCCCTGAAAATCCCTGTTGATAAATCCCGCAGAAGGCATGGAAGGGATGCTTGTTCATCCTCCTCTCTGGGACTGGCACTAACAGCAGCTAACCAGGGACTGATTCAGGCCCTTTAACTTTGTCATGCTAAGGGTTGGTTTTGCAAGTCGAAAAGGACCTGTGACTTGTTTTTTAAGACTTTAGGGAATTGCTGGCACTCACTGGTTTCACTGCACCAGATGCAGCGTGACCGGGAATCTACGCTGCATATGAAAAGGTCACTTAGCCTGTTCAAGAGAGGAGATTCTAACACTTGTCAGCTTGAGTGATGGAGGCTCTGCATGGAGAGCCATAATATTCATGTCAGAGAATTGCCAAGCCCTTGCGGAAGTGTTGAAGATGGATGGCCTGGGGATATACTCCTGACATTTTAATACGGGGGGAGGATACGGCACAAACATCTCATACAGAATTATAATCCATGAAAGGGCACTGGGGGCATAAATTAAAGGTAATCCAGTAGGCAAGGAGTTTAACAGCTGAAGGGAAGCAGGCTGGGGGAAAGGGGGGATGCTGGTAGGATGCAGTGGGGGCTGTGGTGGGGCTTTGGGGGAGGGAACAGCCCCCAGCTGGGGTGGGAGTGGGGCAGGAGGCAGCAGTGCCAGGCCAAAAGCCATCCACCTCCAAACTGCTTTGCAAAATCATCTGCAGAACCTGCACTTTGTGTATTAAATAAATTCAATTCCCTGCTTGCTGATGGTCACTGTGCAACAGTGTGACCTGTTGAGGAGAGGGTGCTTGGGGCAGGTGAGCAGAACTGTCCCCACCAGCCTGCTGGGAGAGGCTGGCGGTGATGGTGTGAATTCCCTGCCGGACCATCCTTGCACTCTTTTCTGCGAGAGGGAGCAAAGGAAACAGCACAGGTCCGGTTCCTGTGCTGGGTGACATCCTCAGCCCCCACACAAACACAGCCCCAGCCTGGCTCTGTGTGCTGGGCAGCCCCGAGGACGTGCTGTCTGTCTCTGTTGATACAGGCTGGCACCTGCACCCCTGAACTTCACCTTCCTTCATGCACTGAGGGAGGCAACCCCAGCCAAGGCCACGTGAGTCATGCCCATGCTCCTGCCTGAAGGGGAATGAAGCTGTGAGGGCATTTCCACCTGCTGGGAAGGAGAAGCCAGAAGAAAACTGGTGGTTGCTGTCCCTGGTGAGGGTGCTGGGATGGGCACCTGGACAGCAGCGCAGCATGGCCAAGAGGCTGCTGGTGAAACAGTGACAGGTATGATCCTGGGTTAGATGGGAAGGGCTGGGAAAGCTTGTGGGCTTAGCCTGGGCTGTTATCATGGTATGAACACCCCGACACTGATCTTCTGACCCTCTGTTAGTTGAGCAGGTACCTCTGACATAAACCTGCCCTGGTCTGTGGTAACACTATAGCTAGCCTATATTATTTCATCATTTGGAAAGTGTTTCCCTTTCTCACTGAAAATGGACTGTAAACCATCCCTCTCCCACAATAAAGGCACAAATTCACTGCTGGGACACTTGTGTTAAACCTCCACAAAGGCAATGGTGATTTTGAGCTGATTCCACTGCTGTTCCACAGATTTCTTATCACAGAGGATGCTCTATCCATATCAGTGGCTGGTAAAAATGGAAGGTGCTGCTCCAGAACTGTCCAAGTGGCTCCACAGCCCTGCCTGAAGTGCCCCTGCTCCAAGGAAGAAGCAGTGCTAACAGACAGCATGATTTTTGGGTTGAGTTCATGCAGCACCACGCCCAGATTGAGATTTTTAGCTTTTCACTGTAATTAGGATCAACACTCTTACAATACTATTACTGGGGGACAGTGGTCAGATTCTTCCTCAAGGCTTTATAGAGCTAGCCCAGCCCTTCCTGAAGTGTGCAGTGAGTTACAGGTGGTTGGGATCAGTGCCCCAGGTTGGAGCTGACTTTGGGTGATCATGAGCAAACACGTGCAGGCTTGAAGGCATCACCAATCTCCACAAAAGCTCTTTGGCTGCAGTGGGAGAATGAGTCTTTACAAAGCAGCCAGTGACAGGACTATGCTCTGCTGTGTGTGCTCATGTTTGAAAGCTCACTTTGAAAGCGCTCTGCAGGAGTAGAAAAGCTGCCCAGGTAAAATCACAGCTGAAATGATGAGCTCAGTCCTGTGGCATCCTCAGAATTTGTTACCCTGTGCCCCTCTGTGCCCATGGCATTTCTGTGAGGGTTATTACAGAAACCACAGCAGCAGGCAGAGGTGTCAGGGTTCCCTGACAGTGCTGTGATGGATTAAGACGATCTTGAATTTCCATTGTTTTGTGCTGAATGTAGTGAGAATTGATGACTCTTGTATCCAAGCAACAAGGGGGAGGATGAGGAAACTTCAGCTTCTCCAGGACTGTAATATCTCTGGCAAGGTGCCACTCTAAGCCATAGAGTTGATTTTTGTATTTGTTCAGTCTCAGTATTGTCTCTGCGAGGTATAAAAAGAGAATGGAAATCTGTGTCATGGGATGGTGTGTAACTTTCTCCTGAGTTTGCTTTGATTTGCATTTGGTCTCTGGCTTTTGGGTACAATTCACTCGTTTGCCTTAGAGAGTCTGGGTACCAGAAATGTAAATGGCTTTGATGACAAATTTAAGGAAGAACAGTTCATCTCCAGCATTTAACTACAACAGGGTGGATATGAATGCTGAGTCGGTGGGCAGGGGAGGGCTCAGTGAGAAAAGGATTGGTCTTGGCAGTGGTATCTCTACTTCCCTCTCCAGCCCTATTTCCCTGGGATGGAGCCAGTGTGGGACAGAGGTTTGGCCTGGTGCTGTTGCCACCTGCAACCCTTTTGCTTCTTATTTTCTGCATGAATGTTAGTTTGGAAAGATGCTGCAGAGAAATGGGTAAGATAACACACAGCATGTCCCACCCATTCACGGGCAGCCCTGTCTCCCAGGATTTATCTGAGTGGTTTATTAACCTGCTGTTGGTATACAGCAGGAAGGTCTCTATGTGTGCTTGGGAGTTATCCTGGTGAAATAGTTTCCCTCATCTGAGCACATCAACAGGGACTGTCCTGTGCTCTCTGTAACCTCATTTTGAGGGATTTTGGTGGTACCCTGTGCCTGCAGCTGCTGGGGCTCCAGAGCACAGTCCAAACAAATACAGCAGGTATTACAAAAAGAGAGCCTGGGGGTAATATTTGTGCAGACAAGTCAACCAATGCTTGAGATGCAGGAAAGTGGCTTTGTTTGCCTGTTTTTATCATTCCCAGTTCAGCCTAAATTTTTGGCGGTTGCAACTGCTGTGTGGCAACACTGTGCAAAAATCTTGGGGTTTTTTTGTTTGGGTAGGATAACTTAATAGAAATAGCTACCCTGAAGGCAGCAAAGCCCCCCTAACTGATGGTGTCACCCTTCCAGCTTTAATAAAACCCACTTTGCATAAAATAAATGCATGGAAGTCAGCTATGCTTTCAAAAAGTGTGTTTTGCAAGCTGAGCTCCCTGATCTGGCTCTTGTGTGTGTTGAGGCTGTGTTTACACAGGGAGCCATAGGGAGACCTGGATAAAATAGCATTGAAGCATTTGCAATGTGGGTGCAGTGTGCTGGCAGAGCTGTGGATTTTACACTTGTCTCTCCTCCTCCCCTCTTCTCCTCTGGAGAGCAAACGTGGTCGAGCATCCTTGCCCTGCATCGTGGGTGTAGGTGATGGCACAGCTCTGGCTCCCTCCGGAGCAGCTCTGACTCCAAGGAGCAGGACCTGCCCTGGGACAGCTGCAGCCAGCGCTGTCCCCTCCTGCCCCCCCCAACCTGGTCCGGCCTGTTGGCACCCGGAGCAGCAGGGAACCAGCAGACACATTCACAACTGTCCCCAAGTTTTCTCTCCTGCTCCAGTTCAAAGGGTTCCTCTCGTGCCTCCAAGAAATTTGCAGTGAGTGCCGATGGTGACGCTTTCCACATCAAAGCGGGGCAGCCTTGCATTGTCTGGGGGATGTCGGGTCGAAGCAAATTAAAGAGACTTTGGGAGCTTCAAAATCAGCTTTAGCCAGGCTGTGTCCGCATACTCAGCACTTGGAAAGGGCGAGATTACGGTGATAGGTACTAAAGCCAACCCTCCGGGGACTGGAGGCTGGAGGCAACTTACTGAGATCCAGGAGAATAAACTCACCGCCCTTGGTGGCTTTTGGATTAATGATGAGGAAATTCGTGGAAGTGCTGGGTTTTACACAGAAAAGGACAATTTTGCACCTAAAATCATACTGCTTGGAAGCCAGAAAGGAAAAAGCCAATTCTTTTCATTGTGGTTTATTGCAAAATACAGTCCAAAATCTAACTCTTAAAGGATACCTTCAAAATACATAGTGAAAACAGATTGTGCTAAGCAATAATACAATTTATTAATAAACAACATTAGGCATAAAGAATTCTGAATTCTTATCTGCTAATTAAAAACAAAAAAGTAAAGGAACTGTACACTGATTAATTTTATCCAGTACAAATACATGAAGCTATTGTCTATTTGGGGCAGGGCTTCTTGTGCCAAAATACAAAATTAAAAAAGGGGGGAGGGAAATATGTAAACACTGGCTGTAAACTTTTCAAAGCCCTCAAAAGGCTGCAGTTGTGGTGATACACACCACGACACTGCCAATCCTCCTCTCACATCACAAAGTGCGTAAGTTTTGCTGCAGAAACGCTGCCAAGCAGCTGCTGTGCACGAATGGCCGGGACCTGGGGCTGCAGGGATGGGATCACCCAGCTGGACCTGCTTTGGCCACAGCACCTGTTCCCACCCCTCTGGCTGCAGGGCTGGAGCCCCACTGCTGGCATTGACAGACCCACTGGCAGGGGCACAAGGGGTTGAGCCCACCTAAAACGTGAAATTTCTCCCTCTGTCCAACACACAGGTAAAGTGACTCCCAAGAAGAAGGAAGCTGCTGGTAAATATTGAGGAAAAAACAGGGAAGCAAGAAGGACCGTGGTCCCTCAGCGCCCGCGCCTTGTGCTTCCTGATCCCACCGCATCCATCCACAGGAGACCCCATCACCTCACACGGTGCACACTCAACCCTCTGGACCCCAGGATGCTCCTTCCCCAGCGTAAGGACACCAAAGCTTCCCCTATCTCCTGTGGCCCCTGTTCCTCTGCCTGATGTGGTTGGGGGCGGCGGAGTCGCGGCGGGTGCAGAAGTGCTTGGCCACCAGTGTCCGGCACTGCTCGCAGCGCACCGTGCAGCACCAGTGGAACTTGCAGTTGCAGCTGGCCACCACCTCCGTCCTCCTCTCCTCCACCCGCAGGCCGCACTCGGTGCAGAGCCGCCGGCAGCTCCTCTTCTCCCACTGCGAGAGGTTCTTGCCGGTCTGCAGGCACTCGCGGCCCTCGGTGCCGTGGTGGCCCAGGCTGGCGTTCCTCGTGCAGTAGTCGGGGGAGTCCTCCAGGAAGACGAGCTCCGAGGCGTGGATGTGGTGGAAGGTCTCTGCTGTGGCCCCGCGGCTGTCGGCGCTGTTGCCGGCTCTCATCCGCCTCTTGTCCATCTCCAGCTTGTGGGCTTGGTCGTATTTTATCTTCAGGTAGTTGCCGATCTCGCGGAATTCAGCGAGCTGCAGCCAGCAGGTCTGGATGCTGCAGCTACCCGACACCCCGTGGCACTTGCAGGCCCTCTTCATTGTGTCTTTCACTGCCTTGGTGGGAGAGGTGAAGAAATTAGGAAATCTCAAAATCAGGCTCTACAGCACTTGTAATTTGGGGACGATGTATCAAAAGTGGCTTGTGTTTGGTGTGATTTCAGGTCTTTCCAAGACACGAGCTGATGCTCTTAGTTCTTGGAAAACATCTGTCCCAGAAATAAGTGGGCACAAACTATTGTTCCCAGCCCTTCCAGGAGAATCCAGGCCAGGAAGAAAGTGTCTTTGTCAGGTCATGCCCTTCTCACGCCACTCAGCAGCACCAACCTATCATCTCTTTCAGAGGTTTCATTCAAAATGTGTGAAACTGCTTTGGAATAACCATACCCAACCTCTCTGCATCTCCTCCAGGCCAAGCGCTTCACAGATATTATCTGCATATCTCCCTCTGGTATTTATAAGGTCCCAATCACTGGTATCTATGTGAGATTAAGCCTTGACACACCCTATGAGATAGGTATGTTAAGTGTTGTCATCCTTGTTTTTACAGACAAGGAGGTTTGGCAAGATGCTGAGAGCTCCCATGGCCCGGGCAGGAGCTGGGACGAGTCTGGCTGGCTTGTGAGCAGGGCCAGCTCACACCTGCCTTCCCGGCCAAAGAGCTTGGAAATGCATATTGCAAGAAAGTAAGGAAGGTGGCTCTGGCTTTGTTTTGCAGACCAGACAAGCCTAGAGGTGGCTACAAACCCCATGCATTTCTGAATAAGCGGTGTGTGCCAGCACTTAATTGCATTACACAGCTGCCGAAGCTGGAAGTGGGAACAACTCTTGCTGGGATTCCCTGTGTTGAGGTTCAAGGCCAGATTCTGGCTGTGTTTTTTCCCCCATGCAACCACTACTGGGCCTGGATTGTCACAGGGGCCTGAAAATTGGGACCTGAACAGCCTAGATTTTGTTTTCAGTATAGACATTAGTAGTAGTAGTAGTAGTAGTAGTAGTAGTAGTAGTAGTAGTAGTAGTAGTAGTAGTAGTAGTAGTAGTACTTACAAGTCTCCCAACTTCATTGTTGTGCAGGTTAATCAGCGCACGGGTATCGTGTCCTGTTTCCAGGGCATCCACAAAGAGCTTGGAAACCTTCTCCCCAAACTCCACGTTGTCACTGCATCCTCCCCAGACCCAGCCTCGGCCACCTGCAAGACAGACACAGGCTAAGCACAGAACTGCCCCAGATTCTGCCCTGAAGTCCGTGGGGCTGCGTGTGGGGACAGAAGGATGAGGTCAGTCTGTCCTGGGAGGGCACTCACCGACACGGCCGTTCCTGGAGTCGTCGCAGCCGCAGCTCTCGAAGTCCCCCAGGCTGCAGTTCCTGGTGAGGGTGTACATGACCCCGGCCGAGCTGATGGCGTGCACAAAGGAGGTTTCCCGGGTAGCTGGGGGAGAGAGGGGAAAAATACTGTCACGTGCAAATGTAGACATCAGCCCCAGATTATCAGCAATGAAATTCTTTCTCCTGCAAAGGTGCAAGGAGAAAATACCCACGTGCTCTGTTCAAAAGGTAAGGTGCTACAGAAATGAAATTAAATGCTCATGACTGGATCTTTTCAGGCTTCAGCATCACAGGGTACAGCAATTTGGTGTAATATTATGCAGGTGTCAATACAAGGGATGGAACTTCTTGGCGGGGTAGGATTTTAAGACAATGCCACAGTCCTGCTCTGGCCAAGGCAAGTTATTTCTCCCTTCACCTAGTGCTTGGTTCATCTCTCTCCTTCCCTGCCTGGGGGTATGTTGTGCTTTGATCTTGCCTGCTGGAGAAAACAGTCATTGATCCTTTGAACCTGTGCTAACAGCTGTCTGCACCCACACTCCTGTGTAGTCCTTTTTGGCTTTCTGAACAGGTTCAGATAGAGATGCTGCTCTGGGGAAAAGGAGACTTTTGCCTGATGAAATAGATGATATTGAAATATATCCACAGCTTTCTTATGAAGGCAGTTTCTTAGTATACATCTCTGGTTTCTCCCTTTGCTTCTCCTGCACTTCTCCCCACTGGAAGCTCGGGTGTCTCTAGCACTGCACTCCCCGGGATGCTGCATGCAAAGTGGCAGGAGCAGACCCATGAAGCAGCACTGAGGGAAAGACTGAGCCCGGGATCCCTCGGAAAATGTTAGTGATATTTATGACACCAATTAATACAGATAAAGGAAAAACAACTGTGATTTTTGGGACATGAAACCCCTCTCCGTCAGTCAGTTAAAGCAGCAGCACCGGCTGTCTCCAGAGCACATCCCAGCTGGCAGCCAGAGCATCCCGGGGCAGGGAGCGGTGCCGGCAGGTGAAGGTGCACTCACCGCTGCGGAGCCGGTTGTGGGTGGAGAGCTGCAGGGCGCTCTCGGGGCAGTTCCAGCGCTCCCACCCGAACTGGAACTTGCATTCCTCCATCCCGCTGTGCGCCCCGGCCGCCACGCTGCTGGAGAACGTCAGGTAAGCCTGGCATGGGAAACAACGGGGTTAAAATCCACCCTGTTTTAGCATTTATCAGAGAAAACAGACATGAGCAGGTTGCGAGTCTTTTCCCTCTGTACTTGGCAGGACTTGGAGCCGATATGCTCTGGGAAGTCTGGTTCCTTGGAAAGTACTAGTTCCCATTTGCAAAACAAAATCACTCCATTTAAATTCCTGGCAGTCCGTATGTTAATTACCTTAGGTCCTGTCATCAGAAAGTTATTCACAGACCTGAAACAAAGAAAATGAAATGAGTCACCTTACCACAGGCTGAAGAGCATCCCTAAAAATGCCCTTTCCACTGAGTTGGACCCTACCATGCTGCTGTGTGGAGAATGGCACTGTAGACCCCTGTGATGGAGAGGATGAGGAGGGTGCTTCTCTTCATGGCTGTCACAAGGAGTGGGGTTGGATCCCTTTGGCTGCTCCGTAGCTCTTCGCACTGCAGGTCTCCGAGCAAGCAGGGCCGCCTCCCTCCACTCCTTCCCAAGGTGAGCTATAGGGATGGAGCAAAGCTGCAGGAACCTTCCACGCTGATATTTATAAGGTGAAGTTGTGAATAGTCAAAACCCCCCATTCATTTGCTACCCAATGACTTAATGTGGTAAAAAAGCTCCTGCTCCAATGGGTGACAAGGAACCGCCTAAGGTTGCACTTCAAAAGGCGGCGTGGTGTCCCTGGGAGCGGGATGGTCTGAAGGAGAGCAAACTTCCCTAACAATGGGACACTTTTAACTCCCTTTCCCACCACCAGCCAGCCCTTTCTGCTGGCCCCAAGTCCTCTTGCTTTCTCCTTTTCATCCTCTGCTTGCCAGCAGAGGCTCCATCCCCATGTCCCTCCGAAATGACAAGCAGATGCATTTCTATAGTTCCCCTGTTATCTGCCTGCTCCCTCGTATGAGAACTCCCGAGGAGTTTTAACAACCCTTCTGTAAAGATCTATAGGGGATAGACCTCCCAGGTCTCCCTGGTTTGCAGAGATGAGTTTAACGGCAGGTTTTTCCTTCTTGCCTCTTTATGATGAAAGTTTCTGCATTTCCATCCTGACAACAGCTAGCATGGCTTGGGAGCGTTTGGAAATCTCTCTAATTTACGCGGCTGCAGCTTGGGAACACTGTGTGAATCATTTATGTGGTTTTCTTCATGCTCCAATGCTGTAATTAGGGGTTGGCAATTTCCTTATGGTGAAGGCTGCAGCAGCAAAGGCACGGCTGCTGCTACTCCAGGCAGGAGCTGCCCATAGTCTGAGTGGAGTGAGGGGCCTCTGCTGCAGCTGAGCCATCATCTGTGCTTGGGAAAGGAAAATCCTTATCAGAGGAAACCCAAAAAGCCTTTTGGTAGTTACAGCCAATATCATTAAGGGTTGTGAGGAGCTGTGATGCAGCTGATGGAGGAATGGGGAGATGGTGTTCATGGAAACTTCTTGGTCTGTTTTCCTGTGGGTGAATGGTCCTGCTGGGGGCCAGCTCACCCTGGGCAGGGATCCTGGCTGCTCCATGGGGCAGTGTGGGTACTTGGCCCCAAACAATGCCATGCTGTGCCAGCAGTGACAAACAGTCCCCTGGCTCTGCCTGTCACTGTCCTATGGCACACAGGCACAGCATCTGTCCAGCATTGACTCTGTGGCAAGCAGAGCTGCTGCCTTCCTCCTCCTCCCCCTGTTAGCACCCTGACTGACCCTGGGGTACAACCACTGCTGCTGTAAGGGGACTGATGAAAGAGCTGCAAAAGTGAGGTTCAAGGGAATGGGACTGCACTGGACGTGTCACCTGGGGAGCTGCCCCATGAGGAGAAGGGGGCACACAGGGACAAACCCCATCTTCACATGCAGGCAAGCGGCCACAGCCAGCAGCACAATGGCCAGGCAGGGGGATGTACCTCAATACCTTTGAGAAGTAGTTTTCTGTCCTACCATGAAATGCTCAAGAGCATTGCAGAGCCAGCAACCTGCCCTGGGGTTTGGCACCTCACAGCTGGTGTCTGAAGTGCAGGACTGTGGGCTCAGCTCCCGCTGCTGGAGACCTGTCACTCCTTTCTCTCCTGCCCGGAGCAGGCAGACCAGCTCCTCACTGCTCCTGGCTGCAGAAAGCCCAGGGATTCTCCCAGTCCTGCTGCCCATCAGCGAGTGAGGGGAGAGCCCTCTCCCTCCAGACTCTGCAGAAGGGAAACCTGGAGTCAGCTGGGCAAAGCCACAAACAACCCGTTTGTAACCAGAGGATTAAAATTGCAGATTGGTTGAAAAGCAGGGATGCAAAATACCTTCCAAATGAGCACAAAGCTGATGCAGTCCCACCAGCATGGAAAACCCTCTGTGAGTCAGCATTTTAATCATTACCATCCCGAACAGATCCTACTTGTTAGAGCTGTGGAAGGACAATTACTGGGAATGAAGTGTTTCCCATGTATCTGGGAAGTTCATTGATTAAAGCCCATGCATATGGCTTGGAAATCTGTGTGCATTTTCTATATGCACACAGGTAATTTTGGGGGAGTTGTGTCTGGCTGCCCCTGAGGGCATATAGATGGGGCTTTTTTCTTGTCCGAGACAGTTTGTGCAGCTAAAAAAATGTTGGCATGTCTGCTCTGTCAGTTCACACATGATAGTGCTATCACATGCCAGAGGAATAACAGAGTCCCTGGGCGTGAGCTGTGCCACGAGCAGCCGCTGGCAGGACCACACAGCTCTTTGCCCAGGCTATTAAAAATGTCCTTTCTAATTAAAGTCTCAGCAATCTTAAAAGTCACTCATAACGTTGTCACTTGCACTAGTTGTCAGCAAACAAAGCAGCGTGCTGGGACAAGCCTTCCCACACTGCTCCAGGTTTTTTCCAGATTAACTGCTGTGGCCTGGCAAGCAGGAGCCAGCACTTCTGCAGGTCACCCAGCAATGAGTGCAGTGATCCCAATTGTATCGCTGCTGGACTTTTCCACCTTAAGCAAAAGCAGACTTGGGTCTTGCTGTGTTAATAAATTTGCACTTATAGACCACTTCGTGTCATGTCCTTGCAGTAAAAGAGGTTAAATGTACACATCTCTGTTTGCAGCTGGGTAAACTGAGGCACAGGAATGGGTGGCCTGGAGATCTCAGGGTGGATCAGTGGCAGAGCTGAACTGGGCAGAGGTGTTTAGAAGCTGATTTTGGTGCTTTGCTCCATAAGTCACTGGGCTTGTGTGGGCCAAGCCCAGTTGGGCTCTGGAGGGCTGCAGGGCAGGGTGCTCCCCCGTCACCCATGGGAACAACCCACTGGTCACCCCATGGGTCATCTCAGAAATGATGCTGAAGGGGGTTTTGCTTTGATTTTCCCACTGCCTAGAGACTTGTTTTTGGTTTGGTTCTGGATGGGGAAAAAAAATTCTGGAAGGCAAATTCTGTTGAATTTACCTGGTTATGCAGAATGTGCACTGTCAGTGGTTCTGGGCAGCCTGGGCCTCATGAGCCATCAGCTGCCCGGCATGGAGGCAGCACCAGAGCCTGCACCGTGTGGTGCTGAGGGACAGGCTGTTTGGAAAGCAGTGTCCTGAGTGCCAGCGGGACCCCCTTGAGTTAACTGATAAAATGTTGATGCTTTGTTTCTTATTTTCTTGCTATGTGACCAAACAGGCAGTGCTTTTCATGGGATGGTCAAAATCCTAAAGCATTTTAGTATCTGCCCTAATTAAAGCGACTACAATAGTGTATACAGCCCCACGCACCCACAAAAGCCTTTTCACACCACAATGTGGGTTTTAAGGGAAGGCAGACATGAGGTAAATCAGTTTATCGGGGTGGCAGATCCCACAGGGGTGGGGTCTTGGCTTGTGCTGCCCCGTGGCTGTGGATAACAGGAAAATAAAGCACAGGCCACTTGCTAAATTGCCCTTGGCAGGTGACACATTCAGAGCCCTGGCGTCAAATCCTGCATTGCTGCCCTCCTCACAATAGAAACCCACCTGGGTAATTAGAAAGCCACCCCCATACTGGTGAGCTGGAGGATGTTTTATGGTGCTCTCCCACACCGCTCGCCCCGGGAAGCCCCCCAAGCCCCTTGGTCTGCACACAGCAAAGGGGATGTGTCCCTGTGCTGCACAATACTCCATCCCAGAGCACTGCAGGCATGGGGCAGTCCTCCTGCACACCCAGCTCTTCCAGGAATTGTTAGTCTTCTCATCTTTCCTGTATTGGGGAAAATATGTCCTCGTTGCTCTGCCTGCTGCACAGTCTCTTTGTGGACTGCTGCAGTTCCCAGCAGGAGCAAACAGAGGCAGGACCCAAGCCCTGGACCTGGCAGTGCTGGTGGGAGTTTTGCCTGTATAACGAATATGTTTTGATTAATGAATAGTAATTGGGGATGGAGATGTAACTGGAATCAGGTGTTGTGCCACACCTACCCCCACAGGCTTGGTTCTCTTCATGCCTGTTTTGGCACACAGAAGTAGCCCGATATTCACTGAAAACAAGATTAAACCACTCAACAGAGCCAGCTTAGGGTGTGCTTTCCCAGTGACAAAATTATTCCAAGGAGTTCCTGTCTCTCGGCAGCACTTTGTGCCCTCAGCTGTACCAATGCACCCAGTTTTTCTGTCTTACTTTTAGCCCTGATTCCCAGCTCAGCCTTGTGCAGCGTGATGGGGTGAGCAGTGAACTTCATCAGTGAGGCCACAAAAAAGCAAGTCCAAGGTAAGAGCCCCTTCTACTGAAGGAAACACATTTTGGGATAGAAGTCAGGACCACAGGAAGCTCCAGGTTGTACCTTTTGGTTCCAGGAAGGAAAAAATTTGAGGTTTGGAACCAAATTCTGATCTTTCTAGACACAAGCTGGCAAGGGACATAGACAGCAAGGGCTGTCAAGGTGACTTGGGAATGTCCTGATGGGGGTTGTAGAAAAGGCCTCAGAGCATTGCAGAGCTCTTGGACCTGTGCGCACAGGATGATGTGTTTAGGCTAGAAATGAGGAAATAGAGAAAGTGGGGGGTGGGGTAACTCTTTTATTCCATCAACAAGAGGAAGAGAAAGGGGCTCAAGATGTAGATTTAACTTGTTGTGGGCTCACCATGTGTCGGGAGTGAGCTGGATAAGCATGGCCCCACTGTGGTGGGGAGGATGGGCTGGGAGATGGGTCAGGACCCCTCCAGCCCAATTGACCGGGGACAGTGGCTGGAGGGGGATTTCACCGTGTCAGCAGCAGTGCCCATCTCTCTGGGGAAAGCTCTCAAGAGGACTTGGCTGCCCAGTCAGCCCTGGAGAGGCAGCTCCATGACCTGATCAGCATCACCTCACCTGCTTCCTTTAGGTGTGTCCCCCAAAACCTAGGGGGCTGTTTACGCAGCAGTCTTATAAAGCAGGGACAAGTGTTTTGTTTTTCTCTCCCTCATTAAAGGAAGTGTCATGCAAACGCTGTCAGTGCAGCAGATGGGTTACCACCCAGGCATCTGCATGCAGGGACCAGATCTCTGTCCTGGCAAGTGTCCCCTCCCAGGTGAAAGCCTGTCCAGGAGGAGATTAGGCACTTGATACAGAGGAAAATTATCACCTCCTTCTTAATTATTCCCAGCCAAACTCAAGTTAAATTAACTGATTACAACCTGGCTCATGCGGTGCTCCCTGCCCTTTCCCAGCATGGGTCCTTGCACTACCCCTTTGTGGCTGAGGCTCTGTCATCCCTCCTGTCTCCCATCCATTTCATGTCACAGTTCAAGCCTAAAGATCTTAAATTCTGAGTTGGATGATATGGGTGTTGCTGCTGGCTCTGTCTGGCACACTCAGTGTGGGAGGTTTTGAAACTCACAGAAGAAAATGGTGATTTGAGCCACGAATATTTTCTTTAAACTTGTCTTTGTTTCTTTGGACAGAGGTGATTCCAAGTGCAGAAAGCTGTGGTTTCCTCTGGAGGAATCTGGGCTGAGAGCAACTTCAAAAATTCTTTGAGTTTTGCTGGGAAAAACAAAGTGAGGAGAAAAGTTGCTTCTGGCCCCAGCTTTGCCCATGAAGGCAGTGGGGAGCCTGCACTGCTGAGGGGTTTGTTCCCCCTGCGGTGCCCACCTGGGCTCTGGCACTTTGTTGTGGTTCCCCCTGAGGAAACCCCTCTTGCCTTGCCTGTCTTCTCACAGGGTCAAGCTGCATATTTCCATTTCATAGTGCAGCTGGGCATTGATGCCATGTTCATACATCGCTTTCATCACTCTGGTAGTGCCATGCATTTATTCATCTTTGAGGTGGGAGGAGACATCTCCCGTGTTACCTGAGGTCAGAGTGGGATGACAGCTCTTTGCAAGGTCTCTGGTTTTACTAAACCAGTTTTAGGCCCTCACTGTTCAGTTTAAAGTTGATCCAATGGGAATGTGTAAGGTGGGGATCTGGCTCAGGGGTTCAGCTCATCAGCATCCTCCAGGCACAGAGAACTGTTAGGACACTCCATGGGGTGAATTTTTCCCAGTGACACCCTTTAGAAACAGATTTCCTTGATCATATTTGCTTGGTAAATCCCAGATGAGCGCTGAACACCTGAGCTGTGGTGGTTTTGGAGGGAGCTCTGCCCAGCCCCGTGAAGATGAACGCAGTTCGCTTTGCATTTGTTAACTCGGAAGGGGTGGAAATGGAGCCAAGCCCACAGCGCCAAACCCACGGGGCCAGCGCCGGGAGCAGGGGGTGCCCGGCGCTGGGCGTGCCCGCGGTGATGTCCCGGCAGTGTCCCCGCAGTGTCCCCGCAGTGTCCCGGCAGTGTCCCGGCAGTGTCCCCGGCAGTGTCCCGGCAGTGCCCCCCGCAGTGTCCCCGCAGTGTCCCGGCAGTGTCCCGGCAGTGTCCCCGCAGTGTCCCCGGCAGTGCCCCCGCAGTGTCCCCGCAGTGTCCCGGCAGTGTCCCGGCAGTGCCCCCGCAGTGTCCCGGCAGTGTCCCCGCAGTGTCCCGACAGTGTCCCCGGCAGTGTCCCCGCAGTGTCCCCGGCAGTGCCCCCGCAGTGTCCCGGCAGTGTCCCGGCAGTGTCCCCGCAGTGTCCCGGCAGTGTCCCGGCAGTGTCCCGGCAGTGTCCCCGGCAGTGCCCCCGCAGTGTCCCGGCAGTGTCCCGGCAGTGTCCCGGCAGTGCCCCCGCAGTGTCCCCGCAGTGTCCCGGCAGTGTCCCCGCAGTGTCCCGGCAGTGTCCCGGCAGTGTCCCGGCAGTGTCCCCGGCAGTGCCCCCGCAGTGTCCCGGCAGTGTCCCGGCAGTGTCCCGGCAGTGCCCCCGCAGTGTCCCCGCAGTGTCCCGGCAGTGTCCCGGCAGTGTCCCCGCAGCCTGGTGACAAGGCTCCCCCTGTGGGACGGCCCCGCGCCGCACACCCGTCCCAGCCCGTCCCACCCGTGCCCGGCGGCAGTGGCCGGGGGCACACGGCGGTGGCACAGGCTGCAGAGTGCCCCCAGCCGAGCACCTCAAGCGGCAGCTGGGATAAAATCTGTGCAGCAATCTCGCTGCCAGAACAACCTGTGGGGAGTCTTCCATGCTCGCTGCTCGCGTAGGCTGGCCAAGTCCTGGGATTTTCAAGACGTATTGAGGAAACAAAAAAGATCTCTGTTGTGGGTCTGTGGTTCAACTGGCCGTGATGGAGCTGGGTGGGCAAGAGCAATCCTCCAGCAGCACGCACAGCGCTCCTGCCCCCAGGGTCACATCATTGTAGCTGCCCCTATCTCGCTCTGGATTGATGCCACCAAAGTCATCAGCGTTACTGAGGATGTTACTGCCTGCGTGAGGGAGCTGCAGCTGGCACAAGCTGACACCTCTTCCCTCCCAATGCCCGTGCTCCTTGCCACCCGTGCTGGTACCAGGTGAGGTCCGTGCTGCAGCCGATGCACATGGCCAGAAGCAGCACTGTGGGCTTGAGTTACCCAGATCCCACTGAAATAAGAGCCCAGACAAGACAGAAATACAATGGTGAGTCTGGGGGAGCAGTGAAGAGGCTGGAGCTATTATAAAGCCATTATGGAGCTATTGCAATACTATAAGGTATTGGTACTTCTGCTCCCTGGAGAGAAGGGTCCTGGAGTGGGAGTGATGCTGCTGCCCCAGGGCATCCCTGCCGCCTCCATCCCTGCACTTGGGCTCAGCCCCAAAAGCACACGCCTTCAGCCAAGGCACCTCATGCCTGATTTCTTCATTGCTAAATGAAATGTGTGATTTTGGACCTGCACACGTGTTCCCTTAACACTTTGTGGTGGTGACTCCTTCCAGGGCTAGCAAGGATGGGGGGACCAGCTGTGGTCAGGCGTGACCTGACGTAGCTCCTGTGATTAGACAGAAAAATAAAACTTCAGTTCTTCTCTCTGAGGAGAATTTTTTCCAGCATCACGAGAAAACAAAGCAGACCAAGAGGGATTATTTTCCCCAAACAAGATGCTGTTTGAAAACACCCACTTGGAGTCACACACAATTTTTTCCTCCCTGGTTGTTGCAACTTTGCCAAATCAAAAATTTTGATACTGAGTTAGCTTCTGAATTCATAAGACCAGCTTAAAATTCCTGAAACTGTTTTTTTTATTTTGAAAATTCTCATTCTTTTTGTTCAGTGCCTACTGCTGGAGCCTTAAAAGACCTCATTTTCATGTCCTTTTGACCAGAGCAGCTACAAACCCCCTTTTGCTCCCCCCTCCTCTTCCTTTCTTCCTGATTCCCCATGGATTGAATGAATTCTGGACCCGGGCCTTGAAGCAAACACGAAGCATTGGGGGATTTGCAGTTGATGGTAGGAGTTGTCAAGAGCTGTTGTCAGCACAGCTTACAAGATGTGCAAGAACCATCACCAGCAACTGTTCCTTCCCAAGCCAGCTCTCCTGACAAGACGGCGAGCACACGGAGCCGCCTCTCCCGGCACAGGAGATGGGAGCAGAGCTTACCCTGCTGTCAGTTTGAGCGGCGTTGGGTTGGAGCTGGAGAAACACCCCCGCACACGCACACACCTGCTCCCACGCAGCCTGGCTCAGCCCCAGCTGGCCCCGTGCTGCCTTTCACGCTCCAGCCTGAGTGGGTTTTGCTGCTGGGACACAGCTCGGTGCCCTGGATCGGGCTGGGACAGCCAGAGCTCCCTGGGGACTCACGGACGCGCTGGGTGGGAACAGGTGGAGAGGCCAGGGCTGGCTGCCCGTGCCAGGGCTCCAGGAGGACACAGTGGCTTTGTTTGCCTGTGCAATGTGGGAGGCTCCCCCAGCTTGGCACCAGAAGGTTTGTGCTTTTTAAAAGACTATTGTTTTCACCCTGTGTTTTTGGAAAAACAAGGGGTGAGCAGGCAGAGGCATGAGAACAACCCTGGCTTCTTCTGCCTTGAGTTTCTGCTGCCGTGGGCACCTCCCTGCACTCCCAGCCCCTGACCACCTTCCCATGCGGTGCAGTTCAGACCCCTGATCCTACAGAGCTTTGGCAGATCTCATTTGCTCACATCTCTCCCTTGTTTCTTTCCCTGAGCCTCTCTTAGCAGGAGAGGTCTCTGCTGCATCAGGACCAGAGCTTATGGCAGAACAAGCACACAAAGGTGTTTTCCAAAGACTTCTCCAGCCTTGGCCTTGCATGGACATCCCAGCTTTTGTTGTGGTGGCCAAGCCACAGGCCAAAGTGCATTGCCCTCATCACTGCAGAGCTGTGGCGTATCTCAGGAATCACAGGACTAATGACCCAAATAAGAGAGAACACCCAAATATATTTGAAAAAAGCCCCATATGTGTTTTGAGACTCGGCAGTCTGAGTTGGGGCTGGCAGGGCCTCCAGTGCCTTTTAGCTGGGTTCCAGCTGTGGTGGAACACACATGCCCTTTTCCTAGGAGAACTAGGCTCCGGGCTTGTCCTCCCTGGCTTTCACTGCTATCAAATGCCTGCCTAATGAGATTTATTAAATCAACTTACTTTGGTATAACAACGACAGGAATGCAGATCTCCTCTGCCCAGCCAGGGCTTGCTGCAACTGTGCACAGCAATTAGAGGTGACTCACAGGGGCAGGTGGACTTGGCCACGATCCAGAGAGGGCTGGCCCTGTCCCTGGGATCCAGGGGGCAAAACTGGCTTCATGGTAGTGCCAAGAAAGTGGGTGTTTATCTGCATATAATGATTTTTTTTGGCCATAACTGCATTAGCATGGAAGGCATTTGCAACAGAACACCTCGTTTATGTACCTTTACATTACAGCAAGGGGCTGCTGCTAATTGGTAGAAATATTTAAGTTTTCCACCTGGAGCTGGTTCTGTTTACTGATGAGCTTGTCTCCAACTTAGCTGCCCATCAGCTTGGAGGCTGGGAAAGGGCCTCAGCTCCTGGAGTGGGTGGCTGTTGGGGAGCCTTGGAGCTGGAGGATGCTCTTCCAGGGAGTGAAGGTCAGGTTAACACCCAGAGGTGTTTCCTAGGTGGGGGTAAGGTGTTCGCTTTGGTTTAGCTTGCCTTGGCTCTGCTCATAGCTCCCTCTCAATGGCAGCAACAAGTATTTCCTTGTGTAATGCCTGTGGATGAAGGATGAAAATTCACTGTCTCAGCCTGAAGTTATGAGCAGTTTCCTGGTTGGTGTCCCCAGCTTGCCCCACAGATAAGGGCTGTAATGCTCTTTGGTTAAGATAACAGGGAGCCAAACCTGTCCCTGCTCTTGAGAAACTTTAATCTCCCGATCCAGTTCCTGGGTTGAAATGGTCTCCCACAGCAGCAGAGAGGGATGTTTCTCAAATCAGAGTACTGCAGCTACGTGTTTTTAACTTTGAGCCTCTCTTAACTGCTAATTGTGAAAGAAGCACTCCCCAAGCCCTGCTATACAGCCATGCTGCACCTGGGGCAGGTGGGGGAAAGCTGGGAAGATCTGGCCTTTAACCTTGAGGAGTTTTTTTCCAGGTGTGCAGGTGTTTGTAGCCTTTGTAGTCAGATCCAGGGGTGGGGAACGTGACTAAAGTTCTTCTCAGCCTATTTAGTGGGGTGAGATGTGTGGATAAAAGCACTGAGATGTTGGGTTTTCTGTCTCAGGCTTTAAATGCAAAAAGCTAAATTGGGAGCAGGCTTCATGGGGGGAGACTGAGCCCAGCAGCAGGAGCAGCCCTGAGCCAAGTGCTTGGGCAAACCTGAGCTGTGCTGCCAGTCCTTTATATCTCTGCAAACACAAGAGCAGAATATCTCTGTTGTTTTCTTGCTTTGGCCAGACCTTCCTCCCCTTCTGCTGAAAAAGTGCAGGCTGAGGACACAGCCCAGACCTTTGATTTTTGGGTGAACTTGTGGGCACAGAGACCAGCCCCTGTTTCAGTGATGCCAAAGAAGTTTTTGGTGATTTACAGTGTATTTGCTGAGCAAGTTGGCAGGTGCTCTGAACTGGCAGAGATGGAAGGAGATCATCATGCAGAACAAAACCAAGGAGAAAGTCTAATCTGTGGCCTTACTGCTGAATGCAACACAGAGCTTAGAAACCATCTGGGGGAAAGTAATGGGTTGCATGAATCTGGTTGAACAGTAGCAACTATACAGATTTCCATAGGTGGTGTTGCTCTAAGTGCTATCTCTAAATGCTTCCTCCATGAAGGAACCATCATCAGAGTAAATATTTAAATAATGTCAGAGGCTCCTTGACCCTGAAGTGTGCAGGGCTGAGGGGAGGGCATGAGTCACAAAGAAAATAGCTCTGTTTTCCTTGTTGCTCAACCTCTTGCAGTCCTCACCTTTTATATAAAAATTAGTATTAATGAATCCAGCTGACCTTAAAATAAACACCTCTTTGAGTCAGGTGCCAAGGGGTCCTCCAATGAGAATGTGAAAAAAAACTTGGTCATGAAAAGAAAACATCAGCAGTGTTGAACTGATGAATGTGGATTGAAAGAGCAGCCTCAGCCCTTTGGACACCACCGACATTAACAAAGCTCTGACAGAAATCACTGGTCCTCATGCCCTGTGTTTTCCTTTGGTCTCCTGGTCACCTCTGGTTACTTTCCGTTGCCACCAAAGGTCGCAGTCTTGTGGTCCACTGCTAACTTAACTGCAATTCTGACTATTCACGTTTAATGTCAAGTGTCAAACAACCCTTAAGTAAACAAGAACTTTCTGAACATCACCCCAACCATTCCCTTCTGTTTTCTGAAGCCTGTAGGCTGCCTTCTGCCTCACCTCATGCAGGTACAGGCCCAGACTAACCCTGCTGGAGTACACAGAGCTACTCTCATTTCACAGCACAAGTAGGATCAAACTGAAGCTCCAGGGACAGCAGTTTATCTGCCCAGAGTAAGCACTTGTTTTCTAATATGATTGCAAATTAATTCCAGAGATAAGGTGGTACCATGTAATTGAGAGTCCCCTGAGCTGCTGGTACCAGAGTCTATTTTTGCCAAGTCCTCTGCAGACCAGTGAGGATGTTATTGCACCACCAGTAATGAAGATTTAGGGAGTCTTTTCTTGCTTGAATGTTTGTGTCTTACATCCCTGTGCTGCTAAAGGTCTTTCTCTCATCCCTAAAAATCAATGCAATACTAAATTTTCTTTCTTCCTTCCACCTTCCCTCATTCTTGTATTGCTTGGTATGAGATGGGCCAAGGGCTCTGTGTGTGCTGCAGTTATCCCAAGGTTGACTGGATCTTTGCAAGTTAGATAAAAAAGCTGTGCAGAGGCAGCTGCAGCCCTTTTTTAAAATCTGAAATGTTAATTTGAGTATTTCCTCAGCCCAACCATCAATTTGTCATGGAATCTGTACGTGGGTACTTGTCTCTGGAACCTCCAGCCTACTACAGGACAGGACTGAAGCAGGCCAGTGACTTCCCATCTTACTCGTGCCTGCTGCCAGGCTGGGGGTTTCAAAGTGCAGGAGCTCCTGGCACACACAGTTCCCATTAAACACTCCTTCGAGTGCCACAAGGGATGGGAATGAAGTCTCCAGGCTGCTGTGAAGGCCATCAGGGGGGTTCCTGTGGGTTGGTGCCACCCGGGGCTCTGGGATTCTGCAGGATACAGATGATGGAGAGGGGCTGTGTTCCAGCCAAGGGACCTGTGAGTGCCTGGGATAACCCTTCCCCACCTGAACAAACTCCTGAGCTGCTGTGGAAATGCAAACAAAGCAGGACGGATGTTAGTAAGAGTTGCAGTGTAAACCCCATTTCTGCAAGGCTCAAAGACAGTTGATCAGAAGAAACCTGTTTATTGTGAGGTTTAGGAAAACAATTTTTATGCAAATTGCTTTTTTTTTTTTTGCCAAGTAATGGAGTTGATACAGAACTTGGAATTATAATTTTAAGAATACAAATACATAGTATCTTCTTCAACAAACACAAAACAAACTTCTCCAGGGAACATTAAATGAACAAATGTTTCCTAAAATAAATGGGCAACAAATATGGGGTGGGAGGGACAAAATAAAACAACAGTCCAACTCAGAAGCCAAAACCCCACTGAAGAAGCAGCAGTCACATCTTCAATTTTATACTCAGGCTGTACTTTCACTTTGCTTTTCCTGTTCAATAGCTGGCAGAAAAAGAGGAAACAAAAACACCATCAATAAACATTACTGTTTATGAACAGTAAACTTAGCCTTCCTATGGAGACAGACTGAGAGAGTTTTGGGGGTGTACAGCCTGAAGAAGAGAAGGCTCTGGGGAGACCTTAGAACCCCTTCTAGTGCTTAAAGGAGCTCCAAAGGAGCTGGAGGGGGACTTTTGACAAGGGGCTGGAGTGACAGAAGAAGGAGGAATGACTTCACACTGACAGAGGGCAGGGTTAGATGAGATGTGAAAGAGAAATTCTTCCCTGTGAGGGTGGTGAGGCCCTGGCACGGGTTGCCCAGAGAAGCTGTGGCTGCCCCATCCCTGAAAGTGTTCAAGGCCAGGTTGGACAGGGCTTGGAGCAACCTGGGATAGTGGAAGGTGTCCCTGCCCATGGGAGGGGGTTAAAACAAGATGCTCTTTAAAGTCCTTTCTAACCCAAACCATTCCGTGATTCAATGATAATGGTTCTGCAGGATACAAACTTCTATGATCATACTTAAAGCCAGAGAATGGTTAAACCATATTTGGTTTTTTTGGTCACCCTGAAAATGACAACTCATACCCACATCTGTGTAGCTGAAAGGGAGCAGTTCATGATGTGCAGAGCTTCTCTTGTAATTACAGCTTTGGCATTGGCAAGGATAACAAAACAGGGAAAAAACCCAGGTATCTAATGTTGAGGGACTGTGCATCTCCATGGCTATCAGCACATACATCCAGTGATTAGCAATACTCTCCTGAAGGAAACTGCTCACAAAATCTGCTCCAAATGCTCTTTTCATATCTGAAGCTGAGCATGAATCCTAGGCTTATCTGGCTGCCTGTGTCTGGGAGAAGACCCTGCACGAGAAAAGCTCAGGGGTGCTTTTCTGAGGGAGATTGCCTGTTAGATGAGGATGATGATAGGTTTTGCTTGCAGCGTTATTCCCAGAGAAGGTGCCTGGAGGTCTCCTGCCTGGGGCTGACAGCAGGTACCAGTGGGAGGCAGCAGCTCATCTGCCTGATAACATTAAATCCAGAGCTCGGGCACCCTCTGGGGATGCTGCCTGGCCTGCCAGGGATGGGAAAAGGTTCCCCTGTGCCGCCAGAGGAGCTGGTAGCAAGGTAATTATAAACTGATCCTGTTACCAGCACCCAGTGGGAACACTGGTCTTGCTTTTAGCAGAAGCAAGAGCAATCCCATCAGAAAGGGTTTTTCAGACAAAATGCAACATTGCTTATAATTACTCATATCCTTGGAAGCCCAGTATAGAGTCTTAGTATTATCCCCACTTAAAATCAGGGATGAGTTTGAGCCTGTAATCCTGTGATTAGTATTCATTTTGCATATGAACTGCAATACAGATTATGTCCTTGCTACTCGTACTTCAAATAGCCTCATAAGCACTTACTTTCTTTAGTGGGCAGTGGATTTTTCTCTCTGGTTTCTGTCTTCTTCAGCTTGGTCTTGTCAAATGTTTCAATTTCTGCAAAATCTGGTTTGTCGGACATGATGGGTCCTGACAAAGAAAGGGAAAACACACCCATGGCATCATTAGCTAGTGCTGTGATATCAGCCATCTGCAAAGCATTTTCTCCTCAAGAGAAAAAATATAAAAATACCATAAAAATGTTTATTCAAAAAACCCCCACAAACCTAGCACTCAATCTGGGACCTTTCCCTGAGGCTTGGCTCTTTCAGAGCAAAAGAGGAAAGGCATAAATAGAATTTTCTCTAGATTTCTCTGATGAAATTCCTAAAAATCATTGTTTTCACATGGCAACAAGAATAATCAGTAATAAAGAGACAATGCTTAATTACCCGTAATCTACGGTGCCCCCTGACATAAACCTGTATTTTAAGAAATGCTGCTAACAGGAAAATCTACAATAAACCCCAAATCCAATAGGAACAAAGAGCTTCAATTATGATTTTCTTTTAATTAATAGGATTTGTCTTTCATTCTGAGCCCCCTGTACTGAGCACATCCGTCCCCTGAGCTGCTGTGGACACTTCAGCGTAACAATAGAGGACCGGTTCCCCCAGCCCTTTGTTTGCTCTTGCTCCATACCCCAGTCACAGCTCAATGGCTTTGATTATACTCTGTTATAATAAAGAGAAATCCACAAAGCGCACCAGCATTTCACCTGTCAAAACTTCCCTAATCCAGTTCCTCTCTTTATTAAGAAATTCGAGTTAAAATCCAGCCTGGGCGTTATTTCCCTTATTTCAGTGAAGTCTCCCATCAAGGCAAGGTTTGGCCCGGAGATGGCTGATATAATTATAATTTTTCCTTCCTGCAGAAAATCAGATTTCATTGCTATCTGCACTGAGACAACAGAGTAAATATTCACAAGGAAAAAAATTAAAAAAAAAATGAAAAGCTACTAAAACCACATGGCATTACCGTCTGGCTGCTCTCTCTTCAGCTGCTTGGTGGCCGTCTGAGGCAGTGTGAGTTGAAAAAGGTCAGGGTAATCCCTCCTCTCCTCTCCCCTCCTCCCCCCTCCCGAACCCATAGCTATTAATATTGATTAGTTCAGTGCCGGGATTGCTCAGCGTTTAGGGAAAGGACAGATTGCTCCTGTAGAAAGTGCATGAGGGAGGGAAATGGGAAAACTGACATGGAAAACTGCCAAAATACATCTTGATTTTTCTTTTTTTCTGTTCTCTTCATATACCATGACAATCATATTGAAGTTTCCCTTCCCACCATTTTCCAGTGCTGAGGTTTGCAGTAAAGGTGAGGTTTGAGGATTGCTGCTGCCAGATTAGTTTTTGGGGAGGGGATTGTCGGTGCATTCAGCAACATGCCTGGGGATCATCCTCACCTGCCCAGACTGGCAGAAGCATAAGGGGGCTTGGGGCTGTGGAGGGCCCTCAGCACAGCCATGGTGTGATTGCCGTGATCAAGGGCCAAGTCTGAGATTAGCACAGCCCAGGCACCACAGTGACATCCAGGAATGTGTCCTGAAGGGATGTACAATGAATTTCTGCTTGCTCCTGTTTTGGTAGCTATTAATTCAGTTGCTGGTGCCTCCCTCAGCCCATGGCTCTGGAAGCAGGGAGAGAAGGGCTGTGTGCATCCTCCTGGATACTGGTGTGGGTTTCCTCTTGTGTACCTTTCAGTGTCTCCATCTGAAATTCCTGTCTAGACTCCATAATAGTCAGAAGGGAGGCAAAAAAGTTGGGATAAAATTAATTGTGCCCTAGGAGTACCTGGTTTTCTCTACTGACTATGAGGCAGCCTGAACAATGAGTTCAGAGGGACAGAGATATCTCTCAGCTGATTGAGAGCCCCTGGAAGGTCTGTGGATCTTTCTGTTGGCACCACAGGCTTAGGTAGAGTGGGTTTGAGTCTGGTATGTGTGCATGGAGAAAATGGTTTTAATGTGCTTAAATGTGTCTTAAGGATCTCTTCTTACAATGTTTGTTTAAATTAAAACAATGAACAGGTTTGTGGCTGGACTTGATCTTAAATATTTTTCCCAACCTAAGGGATTTGTGCAGGCTGGCTTGGTTATCTCTGCATCTGCACTGACCACACAAAATCACTGTGTGTGTGCACCATATTTAATGTCGGGACTCAGTTCCTTTGCTTCCATCCCACATATCCAATCAGTTGTCACAAATAGAAAGCTGCATTCCTGCCTGAAACCCCCTGGGAAAAAGCAGGAAGGCAGCCACTTGGTGAATATTTGGTATAAGCTGTAGCTGAGATTTGGCATTGAACAGTCTTTGTGTCTAGTTTAAAGAGAGAGCATTAACCTCTTTTTTGGCTGGACACAAGATTTAGAAGATCAGAAAAGACTTTAAAACATAATCTGAGTGATTCATTAATCCAGGCAGTTCATGAGTTTCAGTTTAATATTTGTCCATTTTTAAAATAACAATTATAATTCTGATTGTGAAGAGAGACTAAAAGGACAAAACCTCTTAAACTTCAAAAGTAGCACAACTTCTCTCAGTGGTAGAGAGCAAACAAAATGCTCAGGACAGCAAAGCAGAAGAACCTCAGTTCGGGTTCTCTGTGTCCAGTCACGGCTCTGCCCCCAGGATGCACAGCAGAGCTCAGGCTCTTCTAAACATGCTAAGACAGGGTGAGCACGCTTGTTTTCACCACCACTACCACTTTAATTGCCCAATTTGTTGGCAAACTTAATATTAAAAACAATTTGGGATACATTGTTTGGGTTTTTAGGCTAAAGATGACCACGTTTTAAATTGATATTGGGTTGGGTTTGTGAGGAAGGTGCAACAGCGTTAAGCCAAATAACATAATGATGAGAAATTACATGTTCTCACTCTGCTGAAATCAGGAGATACTCATCTCCATAACAAACATCTTGACCATTGCATAAAGTGCCTGTCAAGTTTCTGTAGCTTGTAAATTCGGTGCTGTGGTCAAACACAGCTTATGTGGGATTCAAACCTCATGTTTACGTGCTGTGTGCAGCACACAGCTGGATGCAGTTTACATATGGAAAGTTTAGAATCTGGCCTGAGGGCATCACATACTTCGAGGGAAAGATGGGTAGGTAATATCTTACTCAGATGCCTTTTCCTTTCACTAGTAATGGAAATATTTTTGCTATATATGCAGCAAAGCTGTTCTTTGTCAGGTTTTGAATTGCAGGATTTCAGAGTCACCATCTTCAGTAAGGGGAACATGATGTTTGCCTGGCCTTGGGGTGACTGTGGTTGCAATGAGCCTCAACTTTCTCTGTGTTGCACAGAGGCAGCAGAATGATCCAGTGTATGGAAATGTGAAAAACCAGGAAGCCGGTGGAGCATGCAAACTACAGAACCTTTATGGATGCTCTACACATAAAGCATGTAAAGCTACTTTGGTATGGCTGTGCCTGAAAAGCTGCCTCATACAACGGAAGCTGTGTTTTGTTTCAATTTGTTGCCAAAAGATGAAGGGCTAAGTCAAACCTGCCGGGACTGACACTTCTGATACCAGTGAGTCACCTACCATTGACAGCATTAAACCATGCCTGGCAGCACAAGCCACTGAGTCTGTCAGACACCCACAGAGCAGCAGGGAAAAACAAACACTTGCTACCAGGATTCAGTAATAGGTGAGAGGAAACGTTTAGAGGGAGCTCAAGTGAAAAGTCTGAAGAGTGAGGCTGGGTGGTTTGGACCCTGCTGCCATTTGACCTTTTCCCTTGGCTCCTGTCACTTGGAAGCAGCGTACCCAGCCCGTGCAGGACTGAGGCTGCAGGGACATTAATATATATTATCTATCTATCTATCTATGGGCTGTAGCCTTTCGCAGGCTGGGGGATGCTGTGCTCATGTTTGGCACAAGAGGTGCACTGGAAATGCCAAGTTTCATAGAGACGCGGTGGGCAACTGCCAGAAGAAGGGGTTTCTTTCTCTTTGGTGCAACAGTAGGAATCAAATGGTATCTATTTCCACAGGGAGCTGAGGGGGGACAAAGCACCCTAATGCGAGCAGCCGGGTAGAGGAACAGACGCTCGAGCAGATCAGTGTCTGTAGCTGAGCCAATAAGCTGACACAACTGATTTTATAATCACATTAGTTCTGTCTCGAAATAACACACCCACTCAAATATAACAGTGATTTCATTTTCAAAATGTTGTGGTATTTTTGGTGCTAAAGGTAGGGGATCAATTTGTCAAGGCTGAAAGCTGGGCTGGAATCTGCACGCACCCTAACTCCTGTAGGTCCCCGTGAGCACTGAGCAGGTAGCAGGATTGGGTGTACTATGATCTGTCCTTAGAAGGTTTCCCGTCCTCAGGGGAACAGGAAAAAGAAAAGACTACAGCTTCACTGAAAGGGTTTTCTTAGTTCTCTTTGTGCCTTTTGTTCCGTCTTGCTGCCAAAAAAAATATCCCTGTTTGGGAACGGAGACAGGTTCCCAGGCTAAGAGACAATGAATCCTGGGGGTGTAAGGAAGGCACTGATCCCTCTTTGGCAGCCTGTCTGCTGTAATGCTGCACTGCCCATGAGTAAACACTCGACACTTGTCTTACAGTGGATGTTTTATCATTACCTAAGGTGTTTCATTTTCCTTATCAAGACCATTGAACCTTGAGGGTAGGTACATGGAGAAGATGAGGGGGGAGGAGAGGCAGTTGTAGATAGTCCTTCTCCTTGGGCTATTTTTTCCAGCCCCATGTTTTCCAAATAGCTCAGGAGTTCAGACAAGTCTATATCAGAAGCCCTGTTGCAGCAAAGAGCAAAAGGAGAAAACATAAGCTCGTGGGAGTAGAAATTTCCTCTCTCCCTTTTTTTTTTTTTTTTTTGATATTATAAAACTTGGTATGGGGGTGAATTTTTAAAAGTTTAACCAGATGGAGATTTTTGCAACAGAGCTTTCTCAAGAACTGACCCAAAAGCATGTCTTCCAGCACAAAGTACTTGGCTCTGGCCTGGCCCCTTCTAGCAAAATATGTTGACCCATGCATGCATTATTAAAGAAAAAAGTAGAATCAATACAGAATGCCCATGCACAGGCTTCCCCCCCAAAGCCAGGGTAGGGAAAGAAGCAAGTGATCTGTTAGTCATGTAAGTTAGTGCTACACAACACATGACAGTTTGTGATGAATACTGGTCTAGAGACACAAGTTTAGCATGACTTTGAGTCTTTAACAGTCTTTTTTTATTTTCCCCCTTTCTATCTCTGGACAGAAGCATCTCAAGCAAGCATCTCAACTGCAAGCAGCAGTTTAGGGAAGGAGTAAGACAGGGAAATCTTGGATGAGCATTGGGAGTGTGCTCAAACATGGCTCTTCTCAGTGTAGCTGGCTGCTCTGGAATTAAATAATGCACTCTTGAGATTCTCCCTCTCTGCTTCAGACAGGAGAAACATTACCATTCCTAATGAAATTCAAATAGTGGCACCCACTGTGCAGCAAATAGATAACCAACATAATCCAGGAGAAGATAATCAAAGATAATAAAATCCAGAGATCTACTAACTTTATGTTAACTTCATATTTTGCTTTTGTGCAGAAGAAAAAGGACAATAGGTGGGTCTGTTGTTACAATCCATGTTGTGCTGGGGTAGATACAGAGGTGTACTCTTCACTCCTGAGACACAGGGCTGTGTACTCTTCACTCCTGAGACACAGGGCTGTGGATGTGGTTTTGAGGGGTGCGTCACCAGCACTTCTCTTTGTGTTGCCAAATCATTCCACTCTCAGTAGCCTGGGACTCCTGGTAGCTTGAGTGGTTTTATGTTTGGGGAGAAGAAGATAAACCCTGAAGTTTTTCAGCTGCTTAAGGAAACAAGGCCGCTGAAGCAGAGGAACAGAAAAGGCAGCCAAGTTATCTTTTCTAGCTGATTACTCTGAGCAATTTACAGAATAAAAAGCTTGTATTTCTCCATCATCTTTTCCAAAAATAATTTTCCAATTTTATAAGCTTGTTATACAGTGTAACCCAAACACATGGGTATTACATGCTGTGTACAAGGTCAACAATTATGTAAGAAAGTGGTCATCAGTAAGTTCCACATCTGTTAACTTCTGCCTTTTCGATGAAAGCTGCAAGTATTTTACGTTAAATGCTGTTTTTCTTTTTTAAAATGTAAAAAAAATAAGAAACACGATACTATTTACTTCTCCTGGCATCTGAAGTGAACATCTCTTTCTTCAGAACATGACTGAACCAGAAAATTTTATGTAAAGTGCTGAAATCAGTTGGATTAAATCTCTGTCTTCATCCCAGGGTTAACCTGAGCTCTGTCAAAATGACTCCTCTGGAGTTAGTGTACCTTGAGTGTGAGTGACCACACCATGAAATAACATGGGAACAGCAGAGAGTGATTGTGTTGGCAAATGACAAATTGTGGTAACGTGAACTGTAGCCTTTCCTCAACCCAAGGTAAAAGCACCACAGCAGCTTGAGTATAGATTCCATGTGAGTGCAAAGAACAGGAATTCAACAGGGATGGGGATGTACAAGCTTTAATTTGAGTTAACTTTAACTGTCTTTGGGGCATGAGTGTGTATGTCCACAGCCCAAGCTGGTGAATGCAAAGAAAAGCAAATAGGAAGTAAAAATGCAAGTGTGCAACACTGCAATTTTTGCTTGCCTGGTGCATACGTTGAGTGATTTTTCCCTTTAGATGAATACTAGCTTGCATAAAATTCGAATAACTCAGCTGTCTACAGATGGGGGGTGGGGAGGAGTGTGGGAAGGGGAACAGACGGAAGGAAATGGAGCTGAGAAGACTGAATTAACCTTTCAATGTCTTGAATTTCAAGGAGGGAAGAATCATCTCTTGTTAAGTCTGCAACCATGCAATTAAAATATGAACAAGCCTTAAAAGCCACATTTGACCCATATTCCTAGATTTCTACTTTAAAGACAGATCTTCTAAAACCAAGATTCAGATCCAAAAAGTGTTCAGAGGAAGAGAAAAAAACCCCTCATGCTGTAAATGTTTATTTTAATCACAGAACTCTAGTAGAAAAATGAGTAAAAATGTCTGACATTTACGCAGAACATGTGCCTTTGATATTGAATTCAGTTTTAAAAAACCCTTACATATGTGTCTAGTAATGGCTGACAGTCTTTGAAATGATGAATGGTTTTCTCCAGGCTGGAGTTTGTGTTTCTGTAAAATAGATCCTTTCACCTGCTTGCTTGAGAAGCCCCATTTATTAATACAGGGCAAAGCTATAAAAATGAACTTTGATTCTTAGGTGCCCTTTTGGACACCATGAATTAGAACAACTGGATACTTGCTGATATGAGAGTTTCCATGGAGAGTTATGGATGTCCAGAATGGCTAAGTGTCACGTGCTGGGCATCCTGGAACAAAATGTTTGTTAGGAAATGTTATAATGCTGGAAAAGAAGAAAAAAGTAAAGACTCAATTTGGGGACGTGTGTCTGTTTCTGGATGAAATACGCAGGAAAGGAAAGGTCTTTGCAGAGCAACCAGCTGGAAAGTGTTTGTTAATTCCTGCTTGGTGTTGAAAGGACTCACGTTTGTCAATATTTTTTGCAAGATATCAATAGGATCCACTTAAAGCAAAAATTCCAAGTTCAGAAGAATGTATCAAATAATTTTTAGGTGAACAGTTAAACCCAAAAGCAAACACTTTGCTGACATACAGATGATTTTCAGGAAAAACTGTTTGGCATATACTACACAGGTATTACAACAGACAGTGCCTTGTTTTGCTACGTGTCAGATTCCCATTTCCTCCCAATAAGACAATAACCTAGTATGAAGGTGAGGAGTTGCATGGCAGGCTACCAACCTTCCAAGGATTTGATAACTTTGCAAAGCTGATTTAAGTTTTGAAGTATTTTAGCTCAGTTTGTACTAAGCCTTGTACAACAGTGAGCACAGTTAGGATAAGGATATTTTTCTTCAAGTAGCTTCAGTTTCTGATGAGGCGTAATGCAGGGCTGTTGCTGGAAGTAGACTTAACTGGAAGCTAAAGTCTTCAGAGAATATTTATTCTAAAGTCATTCTAGGTCAGGATGGGAACTGGGGATACATGGAGGAAACATGGCTCCAGTTCTTCTCTGACATATACAGGCAATAGTGATTGTGCTCATGAATAGCTTTTCCTGAAAACAAGGGAATTACACCAGTAATTATTTTAGATCTACTGAGTTACTTTGTAAGCACTTAGCAGTCAATCTCTGCAAAACTTAAGCTGAGCAGTTTAGCTGTAAGGACTTGTAAGCAAACACTGAGCTACAGAAATGGCTCCCCCTTCGTGGTGTGGCTCTGGACATGGATTTACTGATGAGGCAGGGATGCCATGGCACTCTGGCTCTTTGGTCCTAGGAGCCAGATGCTGACCAAACGCATCTGCCAAGCTCCTGGAGCTGTGCAGCAGCTGGGGAATGGGTCCTTCTGCTCCGGAGCAGTCTCACACTGGGGCCGTGTCACTGTACAAGGCAGTGCACTGTCATATGTCCTGACATGGGGTGACAGTGCTGTGTCACGTGCTGGGACTGCAGCCCTGCCCTGCACAACCCCCGCTCTGAATGTGCCTGTGGGTGTGGAGTGGGAAATGAGGCTGTGTGAGCTCCATAGCCTGTACAGCACTAGAGTGGGAGGAATATGAAATGCTGCCTTCAAAATTCAGGTGTGCCTGAGACAGTGGAAAAGGTGATGGGAACAGCTGATGGACATTGCTCTATTGTGATGTTTAGGAGGGATCTGAGAGGCAGATGCTTTCAACAGCAGCCACTCATTAAGTTGTTGCCTCTCTCCTCTCTGTATTTACTATCTTAGAAAATGAGGCTAAAGAACCAGATAGAGACTAAGATGGTGAAACGCCTCAAGGGAAAGACTTACAAAGAGCAGATTAGCTCACTGCGTTTGTTCAGCTCAGAGACGAGGAGACAAGAGGGGAGCTCTCATCACACCGTATAGCTTCCCTTAAAGGCGAGGGGAGATGCTGATCTTCTCTTTGATGACCAGTCACAGAACCTGAGGAAATGGAACGAAGTTGTGTCAGGGAAAGTTCAGCCTGGACATTAGGAAAAGGTTCTTTACTGGGGGTGTGGTTGGTCACTGGAACAGACTCCTCAGGGAACTGGTAACAGTGCAGTCTGCCAGAGTTCAAGGAGCACCTGGACAATGCTCTTAGTCACATGGTTCAGCTTTAGACAGTCCCGTGAGGAGCAGGGAGTTGGACTCTATCCTTGGGTCCCTTCCAATTTGAGATATTCTATGACTGTGTGACTCCCGGGTTGTCCTCAACCTTTCAAGTAGACAGCAAGAACACAAAGTGAGCAGAAAAGCCTAAAATGGCAGCCTGGGACTGCATATGCCTGCCCCCTGCAAGGAGCCTTGGAAGCCTTTGAAAGGAGGTAGGATAAGCTGGCATGAAATGGTGCATTCGGAGCCAGTTCAGAGGAGGGAAGCCACTGCCTTGGACTCAAAACCAGCAAACAGGTGCTGTGCAGTGCCTGCCTACCTGCCTGCCTCTGCTGTCTGTCTCCTCTCACTGCGTGTGCTTTCTGTGTCAGGTTTCTTGCAGTTTTATTCCTGTCAACTGGCCAACGTATCTGCTGAAGAGCCAGCTGGAGTCCACTCTCCCCCATGTTTCCTCAACAAAATTGCCAGCTTGTTCTGATTCAGTATCTTTATTGTTGTTGATGAGGCTAAATGAATCAGAAAGAACACGGGTATGTATACAAAATACAAATTTGGAAACCTCATCCTGATGTGAGGAAATTTTATTAGTGGTTCAAGTGGAGAAGTCTGCTGTGGAAGCAGATGGACAGAACACACAGACCCTCTGAGAAGCCATTTCCCCCGACCCTACATGTTTTATTGGGTTTGCGTGGTACCTCCTAATGACACCAAATCTTCCAGCAGGAAAGCGGAGTTTTAGATCTGATTAAACCTGGGTTAATTTACTGTGGGACTGTGACTCTCCCTTCTACGGATTCTAAATGCAAAACTTCTTAATGAGTCTTATAAACGTATCTCTAGATAAAATTCAGAATCCGTGCTGGAAAACCTGAAACAAAATCCTCCCAGCTATTGAAAATACAGACGTTTCAGTTAATCCCATCCTGCTTGTATAATTTTCCCCCCCTTTCATATATTCTTTGTCAGTTTTTCATGGGGGAAAAAAAAAAAGCTTTTCCTGAGAGGATTTTTAGTAACTAAATCCAAGTTTCCTTAAATGCCTTATTAAACCCACCACCTATGGCTGCTGGCACTGCATGACAGAAAAAGCAGTTGTAGTTTCAGCGTGGCATGTGGGAACCACAGACTGCCAGGCACTGGTTTTAACACTTCGAGTGTAAGCTTGCATCTCCTCTCTAACTTATGCTAACTCACTTAAAGGGTGCTAAATTTTGTGTTTCAAAATGCATTAGCTCTTTGTCAAAGGGCACTTCGTTACTTCTGGCGCGTTTACATTTGGGAAATGTTTGGCAGTGATTGCTCCTGATCCTTCAAGTCAGAAAATTTACAGGAAATATTTTAATATGGTTAAGAGAAGAGCAAAACTGGAATCACAGAACCAATTAAGCCAGAAAAGACCTCTGAGATCATTGAATCCAACCTATGTCAACCAGGCCACGGCACTGAGTGCCACATCCAGGCTTCTCTTAAACAGCTCCAGGGACAGTGATGCCATCACCTTCCTGGGCAGCCCATTCCAATGTCTGATCACCTTTTCTGTGAGGAAATTCCACCTAATGTCCCAGCAAAATGTCCCACCCCTGTCCTAGCAGGGTACGAGCCCGCATGGTGCCACTACTGGCTGTGGCCACTCTCTGGCCATGGGCACCCCAGCATGAGAGGGGAGTCTGCAACAGCACCAGAGGTGGTTTAGGTTGGACATCGGTAATTTCTTCACGGAAAGGGTGGTCAGACATTGGAACGGGCTGCCAAGGCAGGTGTTTAAGGAAACACCGGACGTGGCAGTCAGCGCCCTGGTGTGGTGGACATGGTGATGTTCGGTCCAAGGTTGGGCTCGATGAACTCAGAGGTCTCCCCCAAGCTATTTGATTCTGTGACTCTGAGCCCGCACGGGCCGAGGCGGGAGGGTGCCTGAGTCACCGTGCGGGCAAGAATAGAGGAAAGCGTTGATTTTGGGATTTTGGGCCGGCCGCTGCCGCTCTCCTCATCCCCCCGGGCCGGGGGCCGCCGCCGCCTCAGGCCGCAGCCGCCGCCCCAGCCGCCCTCAGCGCCCGCCCCGCCCCGCCCCGCGGGCACGTGACCCCCGGGGGGAGGCGGGCGGGGGGGCGCGCGCTCTGCACCTGTCAGTCAGCGCGTCACTTCCGCCCGTCGCCGCCGCTGCCGTCGGGGACCCCCCGCTCGCGGCTCGGAGCTCGGAGCGGCTGTGAGGGCACGGACGGCGCCGGGTCCGGCAGCGCGGCGGCCGCGGCACACGGCGCGGGCAGCGGCCGGCGGAGGAGGGCTGCGAGGAGAGCGGAGCGGCGAGGAGAGGCCCGTGCCGGCCCCCGGGGTAGGAAGAGGCGGAGGAACCTGCTGGTGGTGCTGAGGACGGCGGGGAGGGCGAGTCACCCGGCAACGGTGAGGGGCGCGGGGCGCATGCGCGGGGGGTCTCCGCTCTGGCTGGCCGGTGTCACCTCAGGCTTCAGGAACCTTCTGGCACCGACGCCGAGCGGGGCGCGGGAACTTCCTCCTGCCGAGTTGCTGGAGCCGCTCGCAGGGAACTGTCAAGAGGCGGGAGCGGCTCCCAGGCTGGTGTCGGTGGGACCTCGCAGGCAGCGCTGACAGCCCAGCTCCTCCAGGAGTTGTGTGCCCAGCGCGGCCCAGTCTGGTGCCCCCTGCGATGGGGCTTGGCGCGCTGACAGCGTCAGCCTCGCAGCTCCCTGCCAGCGAAGTTGGTCCCAGAAGTTGAAAGAAGGGCAGTCACTAAATTGCCTGTGATCGCGAAGGCAGCGCTGGCGTTAAGAATGCTGGGTCATTGACTTAACGCGCCAGCCTGTGACCAAATGTGTCTTCCGAGGGGTCTGTGGGTTTCCATTGTTCGTGGAAGCTCCTTAGAGATTTGAGTATTTGAGTGGAAATGTTTCTTGCTATCAAAAAGTTGCTTTAACATGAGATGTTCCAGGGTGCTCCTTCCACATTTGGAAAAAACCGCAACAAAACCCAACAACAAAAACCCTGCCGTCACACACCGCAACGCCAGGTTTTAATGCACAACTCTCTTATTCTCAGATTCCTTGGTCTGGCTGCATTTTAAGAAATTTTTACAAAATTTTTTACTGCTGTCAGGCTCAAGATGGGGAAAAGAAGTAACAGATGAAGAAAGTAAAAAGTAAATACTATGTAATAACTTTTGCCTGTAAAAAAAAAAAATAAGAAAGTGAATATATAAAAACCTACAGTTGTTTATTTTTCTTTTGGCATGTGTTCCTGAATGTCCTCAGGGATGGAATTGTTAGTATGTGAGTTTAGAACAAATTGTTAAACCGTATTAGCATTTAGGTTTGAAGTTTTTCTGTCTTCTGTGCAGTCTAATCTGCCTGCATAAGAAGAATAGAAAGCTGGTTTGTTTGCCTATATTATCAGCAATTTAGCTATTTTGTTTGCCTTTTTTTTTTTTCTGCTCATTACTAGTAAATTGCTTTATATGTTCTTTGTTGCATTGACTTGAAAATGTTTAGAATCTCTTTTAATCTTCTTTGTCTATATTTTATACATTGTTTGGCTCCATAGGGATCCTTTCCTTATCTCGACTATGTAACAATAAGGAATTAAATACCTCAGTGTTTTGAAGGCATCTAACTGGAAATTTACCATATTGTTTTAGAAAAATCAATCAAGTAGACTGTCCCATGGTTATATTTAGGAAAGCTGACTCGGAGAAGCTCCTGGTAACTTTTAACGCTTGCAGATTTTGACATGGACAACACGTCAAAACATCTGAGTTTGGCAAATGATAGTTTTTATCTGCTCTGTGTTAGTTTGGGCACTTGGTTTTTGTGTTGCTTGGAACACTGGAGGATCTTCTTGCAGCTCATTAAAAGGCTTAATTTAACATTTGTCATGTGTGGCTCATACCCGAGACCTGTGCAAGCAGTGAAGCGCTGCTTTCTAATGTACATAATGGCATGTTTGAAAAAGCAGGTGAGGCTGAAGAAATATTCTGTGCATTTGAAACAGACTTCAGAAAGTTCTGTGAGTCCCTGGTTGCTGTGTGTGAGGGCTCTATGGGGTAGGGTTTTTTCCTTTTCTAATACTCAGCCTTTTGATTTCTGGTCAAATGTTACACCGTAGCAGTGATGCCTCTTTCCAGGGCTCATTGGAAAGTGAGCAAAACCTGCCAAGTTTGGGGTAATTTTGAAGTTAGGATTTTTTTTTTTTTTTTTTTGGTGTGGTTGTTCTCTTTTTTTTCCCATCCCCCACGAAAGAAGCTGCAGCTATATGGAAGAGGAAGTGATGTCGGTAAGAGAATGCTTCAAGTTGTCCTCTAATTCAGTGCATAGCACCAGGTTAATTTTACTGCCATATTAACACACGAAAATCTAGTGGCCATTTAGGTGGGAGTGAATTAACTATGCGTAGGGCAGTTCATCATTTGCATCTGTAAGGATGAAGGATGGCAAACTTTTTAAACTTTTTTCCTTGCATTGCAGGCCTGGTTGTATATTTATTGATTATTTCAGATGTGAGGACTGTTATTTAAGAACTGAAAAATAACACTTTATCCATAACATACGAGGAGGAGGTACAGAATCGAAGGACTATTAAATCGTCTGTGAAGGGCTACGGAAAAGGGAGATTGTTACTTGTCATGCAGTTTGTAAAGTGATGGCTCTTTCAGTTTTTCAGCAGAGGGGCTTTATGTCTCTTGTCAAAATTGGATTCAGGCAGAGAATACAAGAATTTTACATTGCTCCCTGGAAAGTTATTGAGCAATTCAATCTTGCTTACTGTTATCTTCTGTAAGGTAAGAGATCATACGTGCAAAAATTTTGTTTGAGAATGACTAGCTCTCTCAAAGCTTTGGTAAATTCACATTTATCTTCACAGTTTGTACTGGCTTGATAGCCAGCTATTGAGATTTGTGAAAATTCAGTCAGTTCAGGTGAATTCTGTGGATTATTGCAGCCAAAAACATAATATTTTTGTTACTGCATTTTCTACCAGGATTTTTTTTCCTGTAGAGCTGATTTGTTTTGAAGTCTAAAAAACGTAGTTTAGAAGGTCAAACCTGTTATGTTTGCAACATATGGGTGGAGTCGTTCACTACAAGAAATGGGTAACATTTTGCAGGACCGTATTCTGATCAGTGAAAATAGTTCTATTGTGATAGTAACAAACCGTTCTAGTCTTGTGGTCTTTCCCTTGTAAATGTGTGAAATCCTGTATATTTGTTTTAAAAAAGAAAGAAAGATATGCCAAACGAGCTTAAAATACAGATAGGGCTTTATGTTTGTGTTCAGACAGCTTGTAACAAAGACTGCGGTTGCAGAGGCTTTTTCCTTTTGAGAGGTTTAAATGGTTTTTATTTTCTTCACTGTTTGGACATTTCTAAGGACGTTTGGGTGGGGCATCTGCTCGATCTGAGCCCCGTATCTGGTGGGAACCCTGCGCTGATTGTCCAGGTTCCAGTCTTGCTGGCAGCTCTTCTCATGTGTCTCTTCTGTTCAGTGTTCCCTGCAGTGTGTTCAGGATTAAAATTTGTGCTCAGCTGTGTAGGATAATAATACATGGACAAAACTGAAAAGGTGAGAGCTGGAATCTTACGAATGTGGTTCTTTCTTCCTTTATACTCTTTAAAAGTGTATATGTTGGAAAGGTTTTCTCCCCTTTTTGCTGAACTTCACATTTAATGAAATCTTTTACTGTCTTGGCACTCTAGTAATACAATCAGGTTAGTTAATTTTAGTCTGCAATGTAACTTTTAACCTTAAGATTTCTGGTGGTGTCTTCAAATTTAGTCATAATCAAGTTTTGACAGGAGACATCAGTACCAGATCTCTTATTTTTGTCTTTTTTTTTTTCTTTCCCCATCTCTTGAAATTCAGAGAATCGTTGCTACAGCATTGCACTTTTCACTGAAATGTCTTAGTGTAGTGGGGAGGCTGAGCCTGTCCTTTATTTTGGTGGCATGTGCTCAAGGTTCTGACAGAGGCAGTGTTTCGATAGTGAAGGGGCTGTGTAACCATTTTGTAATCTGCTGAGTTCCAGTGCGTATTTCTACTTACCTGTTTGGGAGGGGAGAAACAAACTGATGATAAATATATGTAATAGGATAACTTATGTATAATGAATTAAGTGCATTATATATTTATAGTTTTCTTTTTTGGTGTCTCTGAGGTAGCTTGAATTCTGTTCCAAAGTCTGTTTTAACAGCAGTGACAATTGTTAAGCTGCTTAAGTTTTATACCATGAAGCTCTCAAGTTGCATAGTTTTACTGATAATTTCTTCCTGTCTGTTACTTTACTGTACTTTTATAATGCCATTGCACTGAAGTTCTGCATTATCTGATGCAGGGGCAATGAGATGTGTGCGGTTGGTGGAGTAGAGCTTTGCATTGGGGGGTGGCGAGTAGGATGAATATAATTAGCTGTTACACAAGATACAAAAGCCTTTTTATTTATTAACTACTGTTGTTAAGAGTGTGATGGGATCTGTGTGAGCAGGAAGTTTCTTTATAATTCTGCACATGTGCATTGGCAGCAGCAGATGAGAGCAAATCTGGCAGTGTGTGGTGGTGGGTGTGAGGCACTGAGCAAACATCTACTTTTTCTGGTATCGCTGATGGTTTTATTTTCTTGCTACAATGTAGTTGGAGGATTATAAGTTGCTGTAATGCTGTGAAAAAGCCTTTGGATTTTATCTAGTAAGTGAATATAAAACATAATTTTTGCATATCAAAACCAGCTAACATTTTGGTGATCTCTCAGCTTGTTCTTTAAAAGTGTAGAATTTTTTTGGAATGTTGCTTAAATCAGTCCCTGTATTTGAGGTTTTTCTAATAAATAGGATCTGGCTCTTGTGAAGGTCTGTGAAGGATGGGCTTTTTCAGAGACAGTGTGATCAGGTTCTGTCAACTGAAATTGTAGACTAAACTATAATGACTGGAAAATAAATACTAATCAGTATTATGGTTTCTTGGCTTGTGAATTAAAAAAAGGTGAAATCCAAATTTCTATTAGTTTTTGTTATATCTCTTCCAGAGGAACTTTCATGAGGTGTTTTGTTACTTTCTTGCGTGGTAAGGACATAAAGGTTTAATTTAAATTGTTCTAATTTGTAAATTAGAAGGCTTGCTGCCAAATCCCCAGGAAACAAAAATTGCGTTAGAATTACATTCCACTAAATCTTATGTTGTATTTTTTGTGCTTCTACTTGCTTTGTCAGTGTAACCAGTATTTTGTCAGTTGAGTATCTCAGAAGTGCTGGTGGCAAACAATGGAGAATTTCTGCTAGTAGAGTTGAGGTTTAATGTGTGTGTGAGTGTACCTGTGAAGGCATATGCAGGCAAGCAGTTCATTAATGGAAGAGCTGGTGGTCATGCTTCTGCTAACTCCTTTTGTGATTGTGTGCAAAACTGCAATGAGCTGGTTTCCTTCTGATTCCTACTTGACCAGAAAGCAAACAGGGCAGTGAAGAGTTAGGAGCCATAATGAGAAATGAAGGGAGCAGGAAAGTCATATCTGCTTGAGAAGATACTTACTCTAACATGGATTCTTTCAACGCTGCAAGTCAAATTTTGTAGTTATACTTAATTTCAAACAGTATGCTTAAGAGGACCAGCTTATTAAATTTAAAATGATAACTGAGCCCAGTTGTCTGATTTGCCAGTTTAGACTTGTGACTAAAATACCTCATGATAGCTGATTTCACTGACAGTCAAAAAGAGGAAATCTTGCTTTAAGAATCTATTTTAAGCTAATCTTGCTGGTTTTAAGAATTTTATTTTAAATAATTATTGTTTTGACTACTCAAATATATTAATGAGTACTTAAATGTGATTATTCTTTTAAATGGAGGATGTTCTCTGTCTGTTCAAGCAGTGACACATCTTTGCATGCCTTTAACTGTGCTCCTGAGACAAGTTTGTCCTTTCCCGTGTCCTAGATTTGTGGTAGAGTTCTGTTTGTGGGGTTTATTTCAGTTTGTCTTTTGTATTAATTTACTCCAAGCCATGTCCCCTCCCCAGCCTGGCCATCTTTTCAATTTTGACTGGATTAATTTAAACAAGCAAGATACTCTGTTTTTACTTGTTAGCCGAACAAAAGCTGAGAATCAGATGAGCAAAAGCTCTTTTGCCCAAAAGCAGTTCATCCTTGAGAATGCTAGCAGTAATTTGAGTATACAAATGGCATAAAAATCGGTCGGTGTCAATTGTTACAGTTCTGACATAACATTACAAAAAAAATCAGTTTCCTTTTAACTCAACGCAACTTAAGCTCAAGAGTGCTGGTTGTCATTTTTTTGAAACATAACTAGTGTGTACTCCAGCAGTTGGCAAATGGCTCTGTGTGTTCTGCAGTGAGCTGGGACACAAAAGTTTCCCAGGGAAGCCTTCTTGCTTCTGCTCACGCCTGGCAGCTGGCTCTGGATGATGTCATGAGGAGATGACATGAGGAGAGCTCCTTGTGACTCCAAGTTGGAATCTGTGTCTTAATTTTTGGCCATCATTTAGAAATTCTTAAGATATGTTATAACTTCGATAATTTCAAGCTTAGCCAAAAAATCAATTCTTTATTTGGGTTTAACAGTATGTTTGCTGTAGGCATCCAGGGGGACATCACAAGTTCTGTCTAGCTGTAAGTCGTATAAATAACATAATACATTATTTTTCCTTATCAAATATAGAGTATGAAATAAAAAACTTTGAGACACTCTAATGTTTTTTGTGGAATTTTATTTGTAAATAATTATTGCAGACAAGGAGCATTGATCCTCTTTGTACTGGAGGATATGTATGTGATCTTTTAGGACCCAGTTTGCAGGCATGTGATGGTCCACAGGGTCACAGCACTGTGGGCTGAAAAAGCCAAAAAACTTGAGGTGTGTTTCCTGAGAAGCAGGGGCAGGCCATTTTGTTGCTTTTTTTCCTATCTGAAAATCTTACCGTTAGTTTTTGCTTTTATGTGTTAAAAAAAAAAATCACTGGAGATGTTTGCTAATGCCATGAAATAATATATTAAAAATAGGGCAGAACAGCAGTCAGTGTTAGCTTTGGGTTTGGCTTTAGAGACAATACGAATTTCTTGCTACATAAAAAAAACAAATAAAAGAATTGCTTAAATAGTTGAGACTTGTGGCAGAAATTCTACACGCAGAATTAATGTTTTCATTCCTATGGCACGGTTTCAGTTGCAGCCTTTGTTTATTTTTACTTGTTGCTTCATTCCTTTGTTTCAAGTAAAGGTAGTGGAACCCTGAGGACTTTAATTTAAAATGGTACCCGTATAATATTTGTACTTCAGTCATTAATGTAAAAGTTGAACTAAATGTAAGTCTAAATTTTCATGTGTATTCCTCAAATATTAACAGCCATATATTCTGTGGGGTTCTTAGTGGCATTTCATGTGTGGTTGTAAATACTTCTTGTGCTGCCAAAATAAGTAAATGCTATTATGATGGCAAAATGAAGCTCATGGTGCTGTTTTCCCAGCAGACTCTCTGAAGAATTTTCCTTAAATTTAAAAAATTTTAAAATAATGCATGACAGCACTGAAATCCACAATACAGAACAAAACTCTGTGTTTTACCCTCATTTAAGATGCTTGGGCTCAACATGTTGTAAAGGACAGTAAGTTTTTTTCAGTTTCTTGTAAAATTGTGGTATAATATGTGGTTATAATAAGGTGTATTTTTAGTTTCCTGCATTTATGTTTTGTAGAGCGCGATTATAGCTTAAGGATGTTTGAAAATGTTTGTTGTAACAAGGAGGGGAAGTAGATTGAAAAAAATGTAACCAGAATGTTTGTAATTAAAATCAAGCTAGATAGTTTTCTTCTGTGTGGGTTTTTTTTTTAGTTGCTATTTTTTTTTTCTTTTTCTTGATAGAACCTGCAAAGCATTTTGGTTGTGAAATTGTGAGGGAGAAGCACGTGCTCAAAAGGATCAGGATAATATGGGCAAAAGTAGAAAGAGTTGACTGAATGGGTTAGCTCCTGTTTCCTGAGTTGCTTGATCAGGGCAAAAAAAAGTATTCAAAAACTCCACAACATTGCTTAGTATTTGTAAAAGACTCTGGAAATAATCCTGAAGGTTACATGTCTTGTCCTAGTTTTCATATATGTCTGCTGCAAAGTGCTGCACTTCCTGAGTCAAGGGAGGGCAAGTGGGGAAGCTTTTGATCCATATAAAAAACGGAGATAAAATGTTTAATTATTAACAGTTTTTACAGTGTTGGAAATAGCAGGAAATAAAACTTACTGGAAGCTGAATAACTTCCAGAGTTTGTGGCTCTTTCTAGATTTGGTAAATGTCAGATTAATTGTATTACAGCCTGTGAAGGTACCAAAGCCTGAACTAAAAGGGAAAAGACTGAAAATGCTCTGAAAATAAGTTGTTGCCTCTAATGATGTATTGAAATGTGTGCAAAAGTATGTGTATCTGAGAGGGTGAAAATGAGACTTTCACTAGTTTTTCTAGGTGATAATAAGCCATATAAAGCTTTCTTTAAAGTATAAACCTGGTTGTAAATCCGGTTTTGCTCTACAATGAGACAACCAGGCTGTTTCAACCTCATTGTTACGTTGCCAAGCCAGTTAAAATAGAAGTCTGTATTTTTCTCTTTTTTTCATGCCTCCTGAATGAAATTAATATTCAGGCAGCCTGTTCATCTGCTGCACCTGGCAAAAGTGGCTGAGCTTTCATGTCAGTGAACTGAGCACAAAGTTGCCTCTGCTGAGAAAGCTGAGCCTCAAGATTGTTCATTTGCTGCCGAATTATAAAGAAGTGGTTACTTCTAATTTGGTCTTTTTATTAGGTGATGTTTGTTTTGAAGGTTTGTTTGTTGGTTTTAGCAAGTCAGCCTGAAGCATTGTGGCAGATCCATCAAAGGTTTTCTCCCAGCTGCCCTTAACCCCACAGCTGGCCAGTGTGAGGTTTTCTGGTTCATTGCGGACAGGCTGACTTTGGTAGAGCTTGAGAAAAGAGACTGTGTGCAACTTCATATTTTAAAATTTGCATGTTATATTGGGATTGATTGAAATCTACTTACATGCAAAGATTATGTTGACTTTCACTTAATATACTGAAACAGAAAAAGGATTGTACAAGGCCTTCATAAATTATAGGAAGGTCATGAATTGCAACCGCTTCACTGTTGGAATCTGGCAGGATCTTTTAGTAACTGAGAATTTGCAAGAACAGTTTTGAATAGGATGGTAAAAAACCAAAAAAATAAAACCCGTTGATTGGAATATAACCCTTTATTTTCCGTTCTCAGCTCACCTGGCGTCCTGATCTCAGACCAGTACTCATTCACTTGTGTGAGATGTAACAGATTTACAACCTGTGTGTAATATAAGGCAATAGACAGAGACAATTTAAACAATTTTAAGCCTGAAATATTTTTTTCCTCTAGGCCTCAATGCAAGAAAATGCTGAGGAGGTGGAAGCAGTTTTATATAGAGCTTATGACCAATTCCCTTAGCACATGGATGCAGTTTGGGGGGATTGGGAGCAGGAAAACTGCTTTATTCAAACTACTGGAAGTACTCTGGGTTCCTGTTGTGATAGGCTAATGGTCTGGCATTTTGGTACTGAAACCAGAGGGGTTGGTTGTCAGGAATTTGCAGACGAAGATGAAGTTTATTTGTCCTGATGTGGAACAGAAGCGAGAGCTGATGTGGGAGAACAAAGGGAGGGAAGGTACTTGTTTCCAGTCTGTCATATCAATCTCCAGTTATGAAACAGAAGGTTTCAGTGAATACACTTTGAAGCCGGGGAAAGCCTCTTTATTGTCTAGTTTTGGTGATGTGTGTTGTGGTTATGCAGGTGTGTATGTCACAAGCTTGTTTTGCCCAGTCACAGTTGCTTGAATTTATTTAGAGCAGGTAATGGGTGAGATCAAGGGGTTGAGGTGACCCTTTGACTGGTTCTGGGCATTACATTGGGTCCACTGTGCCATGAAGCTGCAATTTAAATTTTTAATACCACAGAAAACCATAAAGGCAATTTAATGTGGTTTTGTAGCTATTTTGAGAGCTGAGAACATGAAAAATGTCCCTATAATCTGGATTCTAAATAAGAGGTGGCAAAAGTGTGGGTGGTTCTATGGAATCTGACTTGGGGGATTTTGCTTCCTGTATCCAGATCTGATGATCACTTGGACTTTGAACTGGCAGTTAGGACACATTGTTAACTTATTAGAAAAGATGATCAGTACCACCAAAAACTGGTCGACTCTAAATGTTCCTTAGTTAGGATTTTGGTTTTGGTCTTGCTGTTCAAAGATGTTGTATGAAACCAGTGCCTGAGATCCTTCTAAAAATTTCATAGCCATTAAATATTTTAGCATGGTAGGTACTTCAAAACAGTCTGTGTAACCTACTTAGCCCTCCTTGATTCTTTGGAAGAGGATTGTAAGAGTCTGAAAATTATTTCTTAATTGTTAAGACTTAGATGTCCCATGCTAACTTTCACTTCAGGTTTGGTTAACTCATGAGTGAAAAAAGGGATTTGCTGTTCTGGGGGCTCTCTCATAAGCTGTGCTAATGTGGTCTTTATGCTTTTCTTGTTCAGAACCAGAAACTGATGATTTGACAAGAATTCCTCTAATGTGATGTTTAGATTCGTGACCAAGTTTAAAACTGTTGAAAACTTTATGATCTAATAATATTTTCCTTATTTTCAGATTAACTGCTGAAGTACTGATCGAGTTCTGCTATTCTTCAATGAGGAACTACAGGCTGATCTTTTGCCATAATCTTAAACAACCATAAATGACAAAAGAATGCTTGGTCAGTGAGGGCAGCTGGCGCAGACAGCGTTTTTCAAACTCGGCTGTATAAGTACTCTGAGGTGGGTGTCTTAACTTGTTTTACTGGGGGGGGGGAAAAAAAGAAAAACAAGTATGGATTTCAGAATGTCTAATCTGTTAGAATTTACCTGTTAGTAAACAGAGAATTTTAGTTTGCTTGCAGTGCTTTGACTAACAGCAGGTACTTCGTGTTCTGTGTGTGCCAGCCCCTGTGAAAGTGACTGCTTGCATTTAAGCAAGTACGTTTTCTTTTCTTTTTGTTATTTATTTTGAAAGGACAGTTTTTTCTTTGCTAGAAGAAATATTTTGGTTTTGACAGGATAACAGCTTGACTGAGTGACTTACACTGCCCTTTGTTATCTATCTAGATCCTTTATCAAGCAAAGACTTGCAAGTGAAGCTTGAGCTTCTGCATGACAGAATGGTATCACTGAGCATCTAGAAACTAGCTTTGGGGGTTTTCTGTTCAGTAAAAATTTTAATTTGATGCAGGTGTTGAAAGCTTTATTATGTAGACCAGAAAATGCCAAATAGATTTAAAAATTATTACAGTGCAGTTGTGTATCACAAAATACTTAATCATTTCATATAATTGAGACTTGGGGTTTTGGTTTGGTATGATCCATTGGTTTCGTTTCCTGTTGAGGAGCTTTTGTATTGAGTTCTGAAAGCCTGACTACTAAATGCTGTCAGAAAAAGTACGGAAGAATCTACCAAAGTACCTTAGAACTTAATTAGGAATTTGGTAACTAGAATTTTCTGCATTTTCTTTGCTGCTCTATATGTTCTTCTCAGCCCTCTGTTGAGGGTTGGACAGAACACCTCAGTGGTAGTTGTTTATCGAGTTAGCTGTGTTTGGAGCCATTACAGAACTGTCCATTAAATCAGTGAATGGATGGAGACAGACTAGAGAGTATTTGCATTAGGTAAATAAAACACTTTGTGTTACAGATCAATGCCTTCAACAGCATATATTGAAGTGAGTTTTTTGGTTTTAATTTCTTCTATTGACAGAAAAGACAGCTTTGATTTTTGGCTGCAAAAAGATATGAGGAAGAGCTCCTCCCCTTCCTTGAGTAACTGCAACTCTGTTCTTGCTAACAAAATATTTGGAATTCCACTTGATGAGCTGCAGCAAGAAGGGCAACCAGACAATGAGGTTCCATTCATAGTCCGCCATGTTGTGGACTATATTGAGGAACATGGTATGTATTACCTTGCTGTATTTAAAATAATGTATTTCATGTTATTCTTACAGAATAGATTGTGGGGTTTGAAGAGTACTTGTTTTCTGAAGTTAATTATTCAATTGGGTGTGATTTGGTTGTTTTGGGTACTTTCTTTACTCTTTCTGTTATGGTTATCACTGTTTTCTAGCAAACAGTGATGCAGTCAGCTCAGCAGGGCACCTGATAGGAAATGCAGTGGTTTAGGAACTGCTAACATTTCCCTTGTTATTTTATTGTTTCTTTGGCACAAGAATGTGTGTGTTGGGAAGAGAACTGCTGGAAGTCTTTTAAAACTGTTGTCCAGAAAATTTTTCAATCAGTGTGGGAATTGTGCATATCTGATTATCAGTAGTTTTTCTGATGTATTAGTCCATACTGGAGCTAAAGGTTTATTTCTGCAATTTGTTTTCTAACTCAGGGGGTCTGGAACAAGAAGGACTTTTCCAAGTCAATGGGAATGCTGAGACAGTGGAGTGGCTCCGGCAACGATATGATAACGGAGAAGATGTGGACCTGGTTAAAGAAGCAGATGTACCCTCAGCTATTAGCCTTCTTAGATTTTTTCTTCAAGAACTTCCAGAGCCAGTTATTCCAGGCAGTTTGCACATACATTTGATGCAACTTTCTCAAGGTAATAACTATTTTTGATTCAAGGTTTTTGTTTCATGATTTTAAGAGTAAAACCCAGTATTGAATTGAGATTTGTAGTGGCACTAAGGTGTCTTTGGTGCTCTGTGTAGTAATAATGATAATACTGCTGTGTGCTTTGGTTGCAATGTTATCTGTCAGGACTGGAAATGGGATTGAGGTGTACTCAGTGTGACAGCAGACTTCCCTTCTATGACTGTAAAATCTAGTGTGAAATTTGGTTTTTTCCTCCCGTCTTTGAGTAGATCACTGTGGATGGGTTTACATGTGGATTCTTTCTATCCTGCAAGTCCCCGTTTAGTTCCCTTTTGTTAAAAATATGGAGAAACCTTGCTTAAACTTGCAGCTTACTGTCTTTACTGTCTTTTTGTAAGTGTAAAAGTTACTTCAGAAGCATTGAAAGTTATCTGTAACAAGGAAATCAAACCACATAAACCCTTAAACAGTGTTTTCAGCTGCTAAAATTAGACTTCTGATTTCCTCTAATTGGGTTTTGCCTGTCTGACAGACATATCTCAGTTAGTTTCCAGAATTACATCATCAGCTGCATTTGAAGCAGAGGAATTGCTTAAAGAAATGCAGAAGGTGGTAGTAATTGTTGACCCATATGTTAGTTCTGGTCTTTTCTCTCTTCAGCAGTTCTTCCATATCATTAGGTCAGGCTTAGTCCTCAGGATAGCTTCATTATACAGCAAGGTGTGGCCTCTGTGCATGTTAGAAGCTCTTTGCAGGCAGGTGGTTCCTCAAAGACAGGTGATTTGAGTCACTGAGTTGTGAATGTGGTGATCCCAGTGCACTAGGCCATGTGTCCCACAAGTGTATATCCATGCTTCAGTGCCTCAGGACTTCAGTTAGAGGGTAAGAACGTTCTCCCTTTGGGTCTCTGGTTGTTTAGAACCTAAATTTCAGGGCGGATTGGTTAGACAAAGCATGGAGATGTGTATGCTCAAAGTGGTCTTGATTATCACCTCTCTGTGCTCCCTTTCTTTTTAAAAGTCTACGTTGTTAAAGTACTTTTTAAAGTCTTTTTTTTCTGTTCTGTTTCCAAAATGCATTTCTACAGTAAGAACTGTCAATGAAATGTTCATTTTGTTATGTGTTGAAACAACTATTTTATGTGCTTGGTTGCCTGTGTTCAGCTGCTGTAGATGTTGACTGTGTCTGAGCAAATGAAATCCTGTACAGTTCCTGCTTAGTGTTCCTGTACATGCTCATAGGGAATTTACTCACTCTTTGCTTTGATATTAAGGACTAGGATGTCTCTGCTCTCTCATCTAGAGAGGCAATGATGGCTCATCATCTTCAAACGTACTTTTCCCTAACTGATCTTAGAAGAGTTTTCAAGTGTCTGAGAAAGAAGGGGAGGCCTCTTTGTATCAATTTTTCTCCCATTTTGCTTTCCTGACATTTCTTTTCCAATATCTTGAATTTCTCAGTTAGGTACAAACAGCTGTAAACTTTTTGAACCTTGCTTGCCTGTAAGGCAGATGAGGTAACAAATGAGCTTTATGGGGACATACTTTGATGAAGAGTATAGTTAAGTGGGGTGAGAATGAGGAGGTTTTATGGTGACCCTTTTTGAGATCTGAAATTGAATCAGTAAGCTTTGAACTAAGCATGTGTAAAGATGATTGCATTGAGATAGCTTGGATTTATCAGTTAAGTATTATAAAAGCAAGTAGAGTGGTGAGAATGGGATGCTTGTAGAGGAAAAGGTGTCAAAGTGGCTTGTCTGCCAGAAGAATTTAACTTGATGGCAGTTAAGTCACTATCTGGAGCTGTTGTTGTCTCTAGAGCTCTTCTTCAAAGCAGTTGTGATGTAACAGTGGTAAAACAAAAACATGCAAAGTTTGCCCTCGGAAATCAGAAATTTGAGTGAGCATTAATCGGGGAAAATGTGCAGAAGAGAATGTGGTGGATAATATTGAACAAAGGCAAGTCAACTCTCACATTTTAAGCTGTGGTTTGACCAAATTACTTGTACTTTCAGAAGTAAGTAATGGTCATAGTAAAAAAGCTGATCAGTATCAAATATTAAAAAGCAGATACCTTCTTTGAGATTAAAATATTTTTATTACTTTTTCAGATTACAATAATGAAGATGAATTTGGAAGAAAGTTGAGGTTCCTCTTGCAGCAGCTTCCACCTGTTAATTACAGTTTGTTAAAGTTTCTGTGTAAATTTTTAGCTAACGTAGCATCGCATCATGAAGAAATTTGGTCAGCAAGTTCTTTAGCTGCAGTCTTTGGCCCGGATGTTTTTCAGTAAGTTAATTATAAAAGTTCATTCAGTGTTTCTGTGGGAATTTGAGTGTCTCTCTGTACTTTAAAGTCATTCCTGGTCTGTGAGCAACAGTAACAAAGTGCACAATATGTTTCAGGCAGAATCATTCCGTTTCCACCCACTTTCTCACCCCAGTTTGGTTTTACAATTTTTGCTAAGAATTAAACAGCAGCTTATCTATGAGCTGTGGCGTGAGAAACCACTGGTTTGATTGTTGCATTACTGTATTTATTCTGAGGTTGAAATATTTTAGTGATAATATGTAAGACTGCTATTTGTAGCAAGAAAACAGTTCTGGGAGAAGCTGTTAAAGTACCAGTTTATACTGTTGTTTCCTCACTGCAGGAAAATACTTGAATTTTAAATATTTCTCATGAAAAGTTAATTGACTAAATAGTTGCTAATTCATCATTGTAAAATATAAAATAGTATAAAGCTTTATAAGGCAGTAGTGTGAAGGCATGCTTAAAATTCTGTGTGTTCAGAATGGATAGGGGATAATGTTGTGAAGTGTAGCACTTAGTCATAGAAGACATTCAGAGGTGTTCTTTGAGGAACTGTGGGATTTAGATTTTTAAACTAAAACAGTGTTGAAATCTTTAGCATTTACACAGATGTGGAGGATCTGAAAGAACAAGAAATAGTTAGCAGAATAATGGCGGGACTTCTGGAGAACTACTATGAGTTTTTTGAAAATGAAGAGGAAGATTTTTCATCTACTAATGATTTAAGCTCAATAACTGAGCAGGTAAGACTATTTTCAATGGCAATATGTTACCACTTAACTGCCTGTTACACATTTATGTTTATGAAAGATATATTAAAATACAATTTCTTTAGTATGACTTTGAGAAGTTTCTTGTAAACTGACAAAACCCGGCATTTTCTTAATTTTCTTAATGCTTTTGTAATAAGCATAGCTGTGCTAGATTAAAAAACACATAGGGACTAAACCAACAGTGTTATCCTGCCCAACAGAGAGACACTGTTGTAAACAGCTTTCAAATTACCAATTTAGGAAAGAAGAACTGTTTTTTGATCGAATGAAGAATGACTTTCTTGTTGGTCAAGAGTATTTCTAGGTGTGTCTTACAGGAACATGCAGGGTCTTGCACTCCACTTGATGATGTTATCAGTGGTGCTTTCCTGTGCCAAAGTTTTTGAATGGTGTTTCTGAAAGACTTGAAAATGATGTATTTTCTGTAAACAAGAAAAAGGATAAATAATAAGCAGTTGCTAAGGTAGGTAACAAGAAGTACTGAATTTTAAAGCCTATCTCACAAGCCCCTCCTCTAGCAAGACAGGTAAGGCAAGTACTGGGGCAGTTGGTTGCTTCCTCTTCCCTGCAGTAGACGTTGGTCTGGTCTGCCAGGCATGGGCAGCAGGTTCTAGAGTGAGCAGCGTCTGCTGTGTGAGCTCCTTGAGCAAGCACTGCAGCTCTGCAGAGCTCCGTGCAGGAATATGTCTGGCACTGAGGGCTGCCTGCCACAGCCCTGCTGCGTGCAGGGAGCTGCTCAACGAAGCTGGGCTGTGACTCCTGCAGCCAGAGGCTGGGGGCTGCTGCTGAGTTGGGATAACTGCTCTGTAAACCAGAGCTGCTTTGTGCTCGCTCTCATGCTTTGAAATTACTGATTTGGCTGTGCCTCATTACATGTTTCAGCAAAAGGGTTTCCTAAGCTCAAAGTCTGTTTGGTGTGTAGTTTTGTTTGTTTTTTCCCTTCGTTGGAGGGCTGGTGGGGTGTCCCTTTAATTTCGTGGTGTCTCCACCAGATGTCAACAGTGCGCTTCTGTCGGGGGGGGGGGGGGGCCGGTGCAGTGGGGACAGAAGGGCCGCTGTCTCCGCTGGGCACAGCCCCGTTGGCAGCTGCCCCAGTGTGTGGGTGGGCTTGCCTTTGCTTCACTGGCACATCCTCTTGCAATTACAGAGGAAAAGCAGGGATAAATACATTTCTTGCCTGGAATGTAGTGCCATATAACTTACACCCCTTTTAAAAACTAACAAATATCTCCTTTCTGCCTTCTGTGTAATCTTGAACTTCTGAAGTTTCAATTTTTCTTAATTTTGTGTTTTTGTTTTACACTGGTGACAGATTCTATAAAGCATATTTTCTTGAGGCTGCTGCTTTAATTTTTGGGTTTGCAAGATTGGGAGATCAGTAATCAGTCACAGAGGCAACTTGGAAGTCAAACAGAATCACTTTGTTCTCTTTACCTTTTCATGTTTTAGATGTAGTTGCTTTTTAAAAAATGAAGTTGGCTGTCTTGAGTTGCCAGTTGGCTATATTGTTTTGCTTTTGAATTGGCTGCATTTTGCTGCTTCAGTAAAAACATCTGTGTGTGGAAACAAAGAAACAAAAATAGACAAGAGCACAGAAACTTTGTAAGTGTTCGTTCAGATCTTTGAAGTTTGGCTTCATAGACTTCTGTATTGCCTTCCCTAGGAGGGTTTGAAAATGCTTCTGATACATGAATAAGGCTACCTGTGGAATAGAGTAGAATTATCTGTTTTAGACATAGAAGAAGAAAGGTTCTGTAGTTCATGATTTCAGTGTGGTTGGGATTTTGTTGTTTCTTCATTCTGCTTGTATTTATTTATGGCATCAGAGGTGCTTCTTGCTTTTCAGTTTTTGTCCAGTGTTCAAAAGCAACTTTTTAATGGTGTAGAATTTATGGTTTTACATAAAAGCAAGTCTAGTGTGCCTGTTTTTTCCTAAAATTGAGAAGTGTTCCCCTACTACACGTTACTTTTGTACCTTTCATGCTCTTTTAATTCCCTGGACCTTTTGAAAGGAACTTTTCAATCCATTGACTTCGGTTAAATCTTTTTTAGATCAATGATCTCTTGGAAGAAGAGGAAGATGTAAAGCTTGAGCAGTCAGAAGAACTTCCAGAAGACAGCACAGAGAAACCTGTTGAAAGGCCAGCTGTGGTGCATCTAGATATGACAGGGACTCTCTCGGATTCCCGGAATGTTACAGCATCAACAAGGTAACTTGATTCTGCCTTGGAGTTTGGATTTAAAGTTTGGATTGTAATTTATTCTGTCAGAGAGAGAAACCATCAGACTTTTAAGTGTTGGTGTCTACAAACTGAAGTTTTAGAAGCAGGTGCAGTTCTAACAATAGTAAAATATGGGTTAAAATAACTGTTTCCAAATTCAGCAGAGGAATGTCTGTAGAACTCAGATTGGATTATAGATGGTGATTTATGCAGGGAAAGGTAAAAAGGGCATATTTTAGTGAAACTGTAAAGTGGTATTTAAACATTAAATTTTATAGCAGAAATAAGAAGAATCTGCATACTGGTAGATTCAAACGTGTTCTGTACCATTCTTCCAATGGGAAATCCTAGGGCTGTTTCTTGTCACATGCTGGTAGAGAGCTGTGGGCAGGTTTGGAAGTTGCAAAATGTGATATAGGCAGGAATGTTGGAGGGGGAGTCAGCTTTTAAGAGCAATTCTCGTAAGAGATGCTTAAACATAAAATCATACTTTCATTTGAGAGCTTAGCGGTGCTTGCTTGTAGTACACAGATTTATATTTTACTTGCTTGTAGTACACAAGGTTTTATTTTTAGATATGCTTTGCTTGTACTTAGAGTTTACATTCTACAGCTGGTGAATTTTACCTCTTCCCCTCTACAACATGTTTGGTATGGGCATTGCATGTAAGAACTTGTAGGGAGGAGTGAGGAGGAATCTATAATAAAAATAATAAAAGCAGAAGAAATGTAGGGAAAATCACAAGTAAGTTGCTGCCTAAGAATGGGTAGTTTCAAGAATGTGGATTTTGGGTTGGAATCTATTCAGCTCCTGGCTGCATGCTTCATTCTACTCCATGGCAAGAAGCTGTAAAATATCAAAAAATGACAGAACCATGTTTTTGTTTTGTAATTTAAATTATATTTTAATAGTTGAATATCTTTATTGGTAGTAAAGCTTCTTATTTTTAGTTTGAATTAAATTTTTTAAAAGTTGCAGTTTAACTATTCACAGGTATTAGGTTGCTTCTGGAATGTGTAAACACAGCAGTAGTGACAAACTCAACATGTTTGAGAGTTTAAATTGGATAGCCTGAAGAAAAAAACATTTTTACTTGATGTTTAAGGTTAATTAAAAATGAATAGGCATTAATTATGGTTGGCATTTTGCATAATTTGTGGGGAAGGATAAGTAGGAATCCTTTAGAAGAAGGAGAATTTTGACTGTAAAACCAGAACAACTACAGGAAACATAAAATAAAAAAAAAAGGGAATGAGAAAGTGTTCTTTACTAAATTTTAACCACTATAAATACTGTAAATATTTTCCCAAACATAATGGCTTTTGTGTATGCATTATTGGCCTTTTTTTGATCTTAGTTTCTTGATGTAAAAAAAAAAAATAAAAAAAAATTAAGACACTAAATGTTAATGCAGGTTTATTTGGATTATTTATCTTTGTCCTGTTGTAGAGCCTATGGCAGCTTATACAGGAAGGAGGAGGAGACTTAGATCTTAAACATGATTCTTGCAGTTCTTTAACCTGAGGTTTTGTTGCCTTTTTGCTGTCAGATTTTGGGATCAAAATATCTGTGTATTTTGGTCTCTCTATGGAGACAAGAAAAAGAGATTGTTTATCTTGATCTGTACAGCGGGGCATCTGACCTTCCTCCTTGTTATTTGGACTATAACTTGCTTCTAATTGTGCCCACTACCTTTTTTTCTACTCATTCTGTTTGTTCTTGCTGAAACCTATGACCTTCCTACACTGCATGGTGTTAATTTGACTTTGAGTTAGAGATCTTGTAAGAGTGTGGATAATCATTAATGCACTTTGACTTAGTGACTGCTTGAAAGTGGTATTTCTAATAAACCTGTGGAGTGATCTCTGAGCCCGTTACCCAGCAGGGAGCATTTGTTGCTCACAGGTTGGCAGTGAGCACGTAAAGGAAACTGTTCTCCTTTACCAGAAGCCTTTACCCCAGGGCTCTTTTTCTTTTTGCTGTCCTGACTTTTGGAGTAAAGAACTACTGACTCAGCATTGCAGCTGAATTTTAAGACATGCTGTTGAAATAAGTACTTTAGAATCCTTCTCTGTCATTATTCCAAACTTTTCATCCCTGAGCCTTGCCAAGCAGTATTTGCTTTAATTGGGCAGTTCATCTCAAATGTTGTCAGTTGGAAGCCTAATATAAAAACTCTTTGGGTTTGGATTTTTCAAGATGTTGTGTGTAAAAATATGAGATATGACAAGCAGTAAGCTGTATAAACAGTTTGCTTTGTTTCTACTAAATGCAGTGACAAGGGCAACATCCTCACTGCTTCTGTGATATTTTTGTTAACCCTTTTGTGATTTAATTAACTCTGATCAGAGACAAGTGATAATATTAACAGCCACCAAGGGAGACAAAATGCATGGTAAAGCTGACCAAAGAGAAGAGCTGCCTAAATTGCTAGGAAATACATTATTATTTTAATGTAGTGCTGTTTTTAACATCCAAATACTTGTTCCTCCTTCCATCCTGGAAAATCTGTAAACAACACGTTAGGAGAGCTTTCAAGTGTTGATTGGGCAGCTTATTGTCAGGAGTGACCTCATGTTGCAGTCAATTTCTATTTAGACTGCAGGGTTTAGTGCAGCACTCCAGAGGTGCCGGCTCGCAGGCAGCCCCCGGAGCCCAGCCAGCAGCATGCACAGCCAGCAGCCCACATCACGCTTTGCTGGCTTCCAAATGAAGCATTTTTACATGAAGTGCTCTTTTGGGATAGCAAAAATAATCAGAATGGCCTGCAAAGTTCTGCTGCACAGGTAAATATATGAAAGGAAAATGTCGTTTTGATATGATTGCAAGTAAGGCTTTAAAATTATGTGAGATGAGATGTAGTTTGGAGACAGGAAATGAAATAATGTCACAACTGATTATTTTAATGAGAAATAAGAATCTGTGTACGGTCAGGAAATTACCAAGGAAAACTTGGACATGTTTTATCTCCAGTTAATGTATTTTCCTACTCAAGGTATGTTTTTGCCGGGACTGTTTATGGATAGGGAGCCAGGGCCAAAGAGATTCTCAGGAGGGAGTTAGCATTGTGAAACAAAGATGTTTACCTTTCTGTGTCTTGCTGTGTCATGCTGCGTTAAGGTTCTGTCTGGCAGTATAAATTACAGCTTTTAAAAAGTATCCTTGAACTGTGGTAGTGGGCTCAGAAGTTGTAATGGCTTTTCACCTAAGATTGTCACATTTGTTTCAGAAAGTGCTTAAATGCTAAAGTGATTAGTTGAAAATGTTAGCTTTTCTTTATGTAGTAAGAGGATTCTTTAGGCTTTGTAATACTGCTGAATTATGCACAGCTTTTGCTGAGTACCTCTAATGCTCCTAAAGGTGTTGAGTAAAAGCACTGGAGAACCATCCTGTGCTGGGGGCTGAAGGTTACACACTAGGATGGAAAATTTTGTTGTGAACCATGTCTGAAATCATTTGGATTCTTTGGAAATGAGTTTGATTCTCCCTATTCTTGACACAGTTCCTCATTGTCTCAAGTGGTAGAATAAAAGGATTTCAAGTCATCACAATTTCCTATAAATAGTGTTTGTACTTGTGTCCTTGACTGAGTTTTTCTTCTGCAATTAGGGTGTTGCAGTGTTCTGTGCTCTGATTGCCTCATTTTTTTCTCCCAGTTTGTCCTAGGAGTGACTATTTTAATAGTAAATCGGTTTCAATCTATGCAATTATGTATTTGTACCTTTAGAATACAAGCATACCTTTTATAATGCAACTTTTGTAGAACTTACTGAGATAGATACTTAAAACGACATTTTTCATATTTTGAAATATTACTGGGGTATTTTTCCAAGATCATGCTTCTTTTCTCTTACCTTGTTCATGAAGCTAAACTTGCAGCTTCATATTTTCATTTTTTATTTCAAGAGTTGTTAATATAAAGTATGTTTCTCAGCAAATCTACTTTGTACAGGTAGTAGGGCTGTGCTGAGCTTCTGTGCATGGAAATACAAATGAAATGTTAATATCTTAAGCTGTAAACTACCTCCTGCTGGTTTTTTGTTTGTAAGAAAAATACAAAATGCCAGTGTGTTCCCCCTCAGTTGTTTGATCTGTAGCTTTGAAATTAGTGGCTACAAGATCTGGCTTCTGTGTCAGGTGTTCTAATTTCCCAAAGCTGTGTCTGTTTTGAAATAGCAGTTGTGTGCTGCCTGTTCTGTCAATGCATTTGGAATAGATCAACTTTGGCTTTTCACCAGGCAAACACTCACACAAATCATAAGATGAACTTCATTTGTCAGCCAGTTTCCACAAAAAAAACAAAGGGGAAGACAAGAAATTAAAAGCATCTATGAGCACCTTCTTATTCACTTGTGCCATAGTGGGGTTTAAATGCTATGCACTCTGCTGTTGGCCGAGTACAAGGTGTCTAAGGCAAACTGGTATAGTTATTTTTAAATAAATACTTTAACCACTTTCTTTATCATCTTATGTTTAATTGAAAGTCCTTTATTGCTTGTATTTCATCTACTTGGAGGAAGGAAAAATAGAAAGTCTGCTTGAGGTGATTTCTCTCTCTGGTGGTGGAACTACTAATAAACCTCGTAAGTTCTAACCAAGATACTCTTTGCTGTGTTGAAACTATTCTTGGGTAAACAGAGAGACTGTCTACATTTTTTAGTGCAAGGAAGGCTCATACCAGTCAAAACTGATAGTGTACCTCACAGAGGTAATAACTTGCTCATTTTTCCAGGGGAGTGGCAAGCTCAGGGTTTACCTTATGCATTCATGGAAATAATATTTAAAATCAACTTTGTCTGGCAGCAGTGTTGTTGCATGGTAAACAGTAGAATAAAATCTTCTTTTTTAGCTTTTTGAGGTTCTTTATCTGTAATAGAAAGAAAAAGCCTTTTTTTACTTCCCTCCCTGCCTCCAAGTTAAGCTGAAATTAGTATTTACTTTTTTCTGAGTGAGGTAGTGTTGCAACTCGCTGCTGTCTGTAGTAGATTTCTCATCTTTTATTTTATTCTTTACTGTCACTTTGTCTAAAGTTTTAAGTATGCTATTTATAATAAAATTTTAATCATATTAATGAAAAATTGTAGAGGGACCACATGCACATGAATTAACTGACTTGTGTTAGTTATGTTGAATTCCCTCTCCCACCCCTCCTTGAGGAGTTTAACATTCTAGGCTCAAGTGGCTTTGCCTGGAGATTTCCAGATGCTTTACAAATGCCAGGCTCCTGTCCCATAATCTGCCTTGCACTTGAAATGTTGTAGCTATGCTCAGGGAGTGTTGTAGATCTGTTGAACGTTGCAGAGCAAAATTATGCAACAGTGGGAAGAACCTATGGAGGAAAGCAGAGTAATTTGGAATTTGCTTTAGGCAGCAAGGTTAAAATCTGAATTCTTAAGCAAGGTGTCGGGAAATGTTTGACTACAAAATGATTAGTATTTCCCGTGGGAAAGACCACACATCTGAGAGCTTGGAGCTTCATAACACAACAAATATTGGCTCTTGAGAGAGAGAAGTCTGCATTGCTACCTCTACAGCTTTCTGCCTTGTCATGGTGTTCCTGAAGATTTTGTCATTTAAATAATAAAGGAACTGCAACTCAGGGTGTTCTTTACATGTTTATTCTACTTCTCTTAGCTGCATCACATGAAATATTTAAGTATTTTCTAAGTTGCTTTCTGTTGACTTCAAGACTTTTTAGTGTGATGTTTTTGCATTATATTAACTTTTATTTTCTTTATTGCAGTGCTCATATCTCTCCCATAAGTATCTTGCCAGCCTCTGCAGAGTAAGTATAATGAAAGTATAAAATGTTTGAATTGTGCTCTTAATAGAACATGCATAGAAGTTATGTATCCTTTCAAAAAAATGCAGTAAGTTTTATGATTACAGTTGTGAATGGACATATTCTAGTGTGAAGGATTTCACTGGTGGCATTTAACACTAATGCAGGAAATACATAATGCCTGTCAGTGTTGTTGACTGCAGGAGCATGAGAGCGTGGTGCACTTGCATGTTGAGTCCAAAACTTTGGGTTTACAATTAGATACATCATAAGATACATTTACTTAATATTATGATAGCATTCAAATTGTAATTCTAGCACCATTGATATTGAGTACAGTTCAGTGGAATTCTGTGCACAAATGTGGAGGGAAAATAAAAGCACAATGTCGGGGTTAAAATGGGATTAAATAGTTTAAGATTTTTATAGGAGGACTTTTAGAGGCCTCCTGTGTGTTTGGGATGAGCTGGCTGAGAGGCACTCAGCAGAGTAGTCTGTTTTTAAAGAATACTGTTCTTGATGAATTTTTGGGTGTATCCTATATCCTTCATCAGGTACTTGCTGATTGTGTCTGCTATTTGTTGGCTTTTGCCTTTTAAGATTACAGCCCTGTTCAGGAGGAGGTACAGCCACATGTGCTGAAGTGGAACCTGCTCCAGGGTGACTCTGACCTGTTACAGGATTTTACTGTCACATTAACATATAAGGCTTTTATAAGTTTTTTGTGTATAGTTGTTAAAAAATACGTTACTTATTGTAATGTGTTGATTACTCTTAAAATACTGTTGATAAACTTCATAATACTTCATGTAAATCTTATGGATTCAAAAATACTAAGTGTAGTAATTTCCACTGCCTTTCTGGAAAAATTAGTCTCTTTTTGCCTTGAAGTACTGCCATCAAAGATTCCTGTCACGTAAAGTTTATATCTACCTTTCTGTGTAGTTGACCAGTGCAAAAGTAGTGTTCTTAATTGGACTTTTCTGTCTTTTATTCTTTTTAGCATTTTAGAAAGAACAATCAGAGCAGCTGTGGAACAGCATCTTTTCGACCTGCAGAGCAGCTTAGATAATGATCTGAAACATATACAGCAACACAGACTGGGCTGTAACAATGAAACAAAAAATCCCGGTGGGGATGAGGAAGGATCTAACAACCAGTAAGATTTTGTTGTGTTTGTAATGAATTCTATTGGATTGTATGTCTTAACTCTTCCAAAAGAACCTACCCAAATTCCCCACCTCAACCCAAAAGTTATGACTTCTGCTACTGACTTCAGTTTTATCTATTTTAAAACAAATCGAGCTCCATTGGTTGCCAGTAGTCAACAGCTCTTGAAGCAAATATTTTAAATTGATATTGTAGGTAAAAACGCTGTGAAGTGTATGTTTTACTGCTGAATTCTGTGCAAGTAGCACAGGAACTTAAATTTACTCAAGTGCTTTCATTCGTATCTCACCGATGTGATTTATGACAAAATTTTAACATATTAAAGCTGCTGTATCTTCCCTTTCAGTTTCATAACCCTGTCTTTCCATGTCAGCATAGCTGCTTTACTACTTTGGCTGCCAGTGTCAATGAAACAGCCAAAAGTATGTAGAATGAGCGCTGTGGGTCTATTTGCAGAGAGTTCCAACCTTATTTGATCAGATTTTATTTTTCTTGTAAATCAAGCCATTTTTTGAGTGCAGTGATTGCCATGACAGCATTTGGAAGCTGGTACATTTTGGTGCTTTATTTAAAGTAAGTAGTTGTGATTAATACCCAGACTCCAAAAATGTGTTGTTAAGATTTCGATACCTAAGTTTCTTTGTTGCTCAGAGGTGGAATACATGAACAGAGCCTGCAATACATGAAGTGCTCAGAGACTCAAATGTGCTTTTCTAAATTGTTCAATCTTTACTGATTTTAGAAGACAAGAATAAAGTTTGCAGTGGATCATAAAAGTAATAATCATTGCTGGTAATGATCAATTAAATCTGAGTTTTAGTGCTAGAGGTTTAATGTCTTTGAAGTAATTTGTAAATGGGTAATTGCCTCGAAGCCCTGTGGCAGCTGAATTCCTTCAGTTGCAGTGTAAGTGCTGTAAAGGTTGGCTGATCTCACAGAGGGGGAGGCTCCAAGTGCCATCACTGCTGGTTTGAAACCAGTATCCTCCTCTGGCACGGGGACTATTCCAGATGCTTCTGATCATCATTCCACTGTGGATTAACTGTAAGAGGATACATGATAGCGTTCTTCAAAGGGGTGTCTGGGTTCTTTAAAGCAGCAGACAGTGCACAAGGCAAATACACAGTTAAATTAAGAACTGAAAAAACCAGTGATCCAGTGCCAATTTCTTAGAACTAGCTTAATGGCTGAAATTAAGAAAAAATAGTTAAAATGTTAATTTTCAACCCATCCTGTTTATTATCTCGATATCTGATAGAGAAGGAGCTTTCTTAATGTAGTCTGGAATTCTTTTTGAGTGAGGAGAAGGAAGGCAAAGAAGTCAAAGGCTTGTGATGGTAACAGGGATGGTGGCACATAAAGAATATATGTGAATACAAATATGATGTCAATTAGTTTTAATCTGGCTGTAATGTTACATGCCTTAAGTTGAAGTCTCAGAAGATTAAATGTTAGAAATAATGGGATTTCTCACTGGAGGGGAACACAGTGACAGCAGCTATAAACTAACTGGCTTCAGTGCTGAGAGGAGTGTAGCCACAGCAATGTCATCGAGTCACTGTAGTTTTCCGGATGTCATTGCTTCTGGCTGTTGTGTTTTAATTCCTTAGATTGGTGTGGTAAGTGTGGGGTGTATGCCTGGCCCTTCAGACAAGAATCAAATAAATACATTTTAATATATCTATCGTGTGGATGTACAAAACATCACATAAATAATTAAGTTTACCTACGGGTGACTGGAATTGTAATTGTTACCAGTGTCTTTGGTCAGAATAATTCTGTAAAAAAAACCCAAAAACACAGACAAAAAGCATCCTGATGTTTGATACTGTTTAATGGGGGAAAAAAAAGTGTTTCTTTTTTTTTTTTTTCTTTTGAAGGTGGAGCAACAGGTTGCTAAAGTCTTTCTGTTTGTATCTTTAGGAATGATGTTATTGAAGATAATGACACTGGTAGCAGTGAAAACACAGGAGACTGCTCTGAAGTATTGGTTTGCACTGATTTAGACAGGGAAGCTATGAAATGTGATACTGTAACTGAGGAAGAAGAAAGCATTCAGGTGAGAGGAAGAGTCTCCTGTTTATCAAATCATAAGTTGCTGCAACTTCAGTGCTTTAGAGATCCAAGTTCTCCTAAGGGCTCTGATGTAGCATTACATGGTGCTCTAGCTCTGTGCAGTCAGTTGTCTTCCTTGCTGTGCCACGTGCACTGAGAAATATTTGTGTATTTTGGTGTGACTTGTTTGGACCCTGACTGATATTTTTCTGTTGTTCTTTCACAGGTACCAGCCCTTCCTTCTGCTGAGGTAAGTCAGTGTGAGGCAGCACAGCACTGGTTGGAACAGCATCTGTGTTAGTAAACTGCTCCTGAGGAGCAGAAGCTGTAGAGCTGTGGTTGCAGCATAGCCCACAGTCCCCTTGCACTGAATCAGGAAACGGTAGCAGTCACCTTGACACTGCAGCCTCTTCACTATGCTTGTGCTAGGAAAGTGTGGTTTTGTAATTAGCTGATTACAGCCTTTTCTCTCTATTTCCAGTTTCTTCTGTGGTAGGCAGAGATGTCCTGTTCTTTTCAGCACATCTTTATCTCTTCTCTAGTTGATGCAGTCAAGGAATTCTGTAAAATATGTGCTGACAAAAATTAAATCAAGGATAACAATAATGTGCAAGAGAAGAGAGCATTCTACCACTCTATATCAAGCAGCACATATGGAGCTGTCAGATAAGCCCTTCTAATGAAAAAAATTGAATCTAAAGTTCGTTACTTATTTGCTAAAACTTTTGTTGCTACAAATCTAAATGGTGAATTCTGTGGGTAGAGAGGTTTGTTACACATGTGTAGAGAAGTTTCTGCAATGGTTTTCAGCCTGTGAGTTCGTAAATCTTCCTGAGGGTTTCCTGAAAGATAACCAGATAAGCAAACCTATTGTTAGTAGACTTAAATTAACTAGAAGAATTTAATGGGTCTTTGAACTTGAAAAGATGGGAATGGATGCCTTAGCATAGTGAAACTGAGTTGTCCGGAATCTGTTTTTATTAAAACAAAATGTTTCTGTAGTGCCTTTCGCTCTTGTGATGTGTTCTTCTCTTGGGCTTCTGTGTGCTTTTGGGGATCCCAGATGACTCTTCAGAATCACCTAGCAAGCCAGATTTTCCAGTTGTTCCCACAAACTAACATTGTTCTAGAATCCCATTCTGTAAATTAATTTCATAGAGTGTATTCATTGTCCTGGTTTTTTCCTCATACTTTAGTGTTCAAATCTTGTTCTAAAAGAATAATTAGATTGTTATCCTATAGCACAAAATGCACAAGACATGATGTTGGATATAAAGGGGAACGTGATGCTTGGGAGTGTATGATAGAAGTACTTTTATTGTCATATCTGGTGTCATTCTTGGCCTTTTTTGCTTTTTGATAGACTTCTGTCTATTGCTGTCAGTGGTAAGGCGACATTCTGGGGTGAAGTTTTGGTTTTTTCAATGTTAGTTTTTACTTTCTTTTTAATACACTGTTTCAAATGTTAGTGAAGAGTTGTATCTTTTGGGGAGAGGTTAAAGGGAAATGTGATGATTCTCCTGTGTGGAAGGAGTTTGAGAGGAGCATGTAGGGTTGTAGGAAAAGACAGCTCTGCATATGAGTTCTCCTTTGGGCCTGGAATGGAAATAGAAGCAGTTGTTTCCACAACTCCAGTAAGTGTGACTATGCAAGACTTGTACAGCTCATCTCCAGGGTGGAAATTATCTGCTGGAGTATGACAAATGCACCGTCATTCAAAATTGTTTCCTCAAACTGGAATTTGACTTGAGGACTGAAAGAATGTCAACAGGGGAATTGCTTTTTTTCTGATAAGGGTGTCACTTGCTGTCAGCAGCATGAAACTGGCAACTGTTGGTGTATTTGAACTCTCCTGGTAAATTCATGTTATATTCAGACACTATAAAGATCATTTTGCGAGAATTCTTGAAGTCTAAAACCAAATGACATATTTTATATTTCAAATTTCTTGTATTCCCCCAAATAAGACGCTTTTCTGAAGAAATCAAGCACTGGGCTTTGGCATAAATACTTCTAGTGAATGAAATGGTGACATGGATTTATGTGAACTTGTTTTATGAGATGGTGTCATAGAACTGACAGCACTTCTTCATCCCCTTCCAATTCTGTTGCTGCTTTATTTAGTAACAGGGATTAGTAGCTCTTTTAAAAAGTTTGTCAGACTTGTTTCATTTCATATATGCTGGGTACAACTCAATATCCAGCCTCTCTGTTTTTGATACCAGGACTTACAAACTGCCATGATTTTGGTCGTCCCAAACTTCATGTTATGATTGGCAATTTTAGGTACAACTTTTACTGAAGAAATAATAAAAAATTATTTATCTGAAGATGGAAAGTCATTCATTGTCTGAATTCTGGTGATTAAAACACCTGGTCACTGGCCTTACTTGAGATGTAAAAATGTCACATGATGAAAAAGTGTGATTTTCATCCCCATGCATAAGAAGCTTTTGGTTCTTGAGGGTGTCTTGTGGTCAGAGATGAGTATGGAAATGTTTTCTGCTAAGAAAGCCATTCCCAAATCTTTCTAAACATACTTTTTCCCAACAGACTGCAGACATATTATTGAAACCATGTGATGAAGATGAAGATGTTGATGGAGAAAATAATAGTGAAAGGTTTGTGTTTTTCTGTAGTCATACAAACCTATATGATACAGCTTTTTTTTTGAACTATATTCTGGGCAAGAGAAACAGAAGAATAAGAAGTTATTTTCTTTAAAATATTTTGGCAGAGTTTATTGTTCTTAATGATTGAAGAATTAATGCTAGCAACAGTGACTAGCCAGAAAGTTTTGTTAATCTGCAGCTTTAGTTCAGCACTGATTGAAATCAGTTTTAGTTCAGTTGAGTTTTAAAATATTTACTTTCAATTTTAGAATAAAGGTCTGAGCTGTTTTTATTTCCAGCTTTCAAGTCTAGTTGTTGCTTAGATGCTACAGCTTGGAATTCAATGTGAAGATCAGAGAGTGGAAAAAAATTAATATAACTTTTTTTTCCCAGAGTTCTAATTATTGCTTTAAGTAAATACATTGCCTATCTGCTAAAACTGCATGGGGTTTGTAAAAAAAAAAAAAAAATAAGGGGAGTGTATAGTGTTTACTGTCCATTAAGAACTTGTATTAAAATGATAATGAGGTCTGTGTCTTCTTTTTAGGGAAAACAGTATTTTGCTTGATGGCAATGATAGAATATCTTCAGAGGCCTTTCTGGTAAGAAGGATTTTATTTATACACAGATACACAGCATCTCATACAAAATACAAATGTGAAGTAACACAACAAATTTAGCTTTTAACACCTTATGGTTGTTGGTGGCTGCAAGGCTTGCAAAACCTCTTGTAGAGAGCTCATCATGTCAGTTCACAGAAACTCAGGGCAGCACAGCAAGTTTATATTTATGCATCTCATTTACGAAATATTTTGTAATGTAAATAATTGCTGTTGGGGGTTGTGTGTATTTGTAATTCCTTGAGTTTGGAAAGATTTCTTTTTTCCTTAAAATTTCTGGAAGCACTGGAACTGGTTAGGCACCTGATTTCCAGTTGCTAAGTAATAATAAAATTGTTCTGTTATTTAAATCCAGGATTCAAGTAGCAAGACTTGTGATCTTAATGCAAACACTGATTCAGAGGTGTTGGGGGATGGCAGCGTTAATGTTCCCGAGGAAGCTCCAGGTGTCCAAGTACCACATCTGGATCTGAAGAATGTATCTGATGGTGACAAATGGGAAGGTAATTTTCACTCTTTAGCTCCCAATATAGTTAGGGAGGAGTGATAAATAAAAGAATTTACAAAGTAGAAGCAGCAGACGACAATATGTTCCTGTACATGTGGTAAGACCAGCCAAGTAATGACATAGGTCTCATCTTGTTTCACAACCATCTGCAACTTAATTAAGGACCTTAAAAAATATAAGGAAAAAAATAGTCCAAGGAAAAACTTAAGAAAGAAAGCAAAAGAGTCCAAGTTTCATTCTAGGTAGCTTGTTTTGGTTTGGTTTTGGTTTTTATTGTTTTTAAAGTTTCAGGACCCTGAGTCTCTCATCCAAGTCTTTAAAAACACTTTGTCTAATTATATCATTTAGCTAAAATTTGCATTGTGTCTTGTTTGTCTTTGTTTTATTAAATGTAAACTACTGAAATTCTAATGCTAGCTGAATTAGCTGAATTTGACTTAAAAATCACTAACCTGCCAAACAAAGCAGTTTATATTTCAATTTTTCTGAAAAATCTGTTGGTTGTTTTGGTTCCCAAGTCATTGGATAGCTTGAAGCAGCTCTAAATTTTCAAATAAAGGCTAAAATTGCAGATGGATATTATTTCTGTGCCACTTCTTCCTCCATGGTTTGCATTTTAGGAAAAGAAAAATACTTGTAACAGTTTTCTCTCGGACAGGATTCCTTATGTTTCTGGCCTTATTCTTCACTGCCTTTCAGGCTTTAGCAATCCCCTGAGCTTGTGACTTGACTGAATTTTATTGCTCAAATGTCTGGTAATAACTGTTTAGTCTTTTGTTTTACTTAAAACAACCATAAGCCCTTTATAACCACAGCAAAACACTCTTGTCAATATCTTCTTTTCAAAATGCTTCTCTTTTTGTATCTTCCTTATATTGTGTTTCCTCTGCCTGGTTTTGATATTTGGAGTCATCACACCTTAAAAAATGCAAGTGATCTAAGATGCTAAACTACTGTGAGCTGTCACTGACAGTGCAATGGCCACAGGCCACTCGTTTCTGGCTTGGAAAACTTGAAGTACAACTTGATAGATGTAGTGCAGGTGAACTGTGCAGGGACAAGGTTTTAACTTTCAACAGGCTCTTCCCAGTGACAGCTGTTCCTTGAGATGCCCTTAAGTGTCACAGTGAAACCTTAGCAAGACACTGGTAACAAGGAATCACTGCACTTAACTTCTGGTTGCAGTGTTGGAAATGTTAAAATGAGGGAAGTAAAGCTGGAGTGTGTGTACTGCAACAGTGCAGCTTGGAGCTGTCACGTGAGCACCTACAGCTTTGTCCTGAAGCTCCAGTGGTGATAACTGATTGCTGGTTTGTCACTGGTGTTGACTGTCTTGCAAATTAATTGCCTTCATGAGTCCACGCTTGCCTTTTAGCCCTTGTGCAAATAAAGAGGTTTGCAACTTGTGATTGGCTTCATTAGTTTTGTGCAATATTTGCTGGTTGGTGGTCTTGAGCCCTAGCAAATTGCACATTCAGAGTCTGTCATGGCACAGAGAAGTCAAATTGCAGGCATCCAAAGACACTGAGTCCAGATTTTCATTCTTGTTGCCCAAGTTAAGAACAGTGTAAAGCTAAAAAAACCCATAAAAGTCCTTATGTTTTTGGTGTTTTATTTAGTTTAATTGCTTACTTGCACATTACATTTTGTTGCATCCTCAATTTGTGTTAAGGTACTTAATATGTATTCTCAGAAGGTTTGTGGCATCCATTTTCATAATTTCCTTAAATCTGCTCATGAAATTGCTTTTGGTTTTACTTCCCCAAATAGCTTTATGACCCTTGTTTTGAAAATAAAGCAGCCTATCTGTTTATAAATTTATATTATAACTCCTTAGTATTAAATAATGATCTTTGCAAGAGTTGTTATTTCATTGTGAAGTATTTGAATATTGACTATTCTTCAGTCCTGTTTAGGATGATTATTAGGAACTCAGCCTTCCAAGGCACTGCAAGTCCTTGTGGCATTCCACTGAAGTAGAGTGACTTTGTTAAGAAATCTGTAGTAGTCCAAGTTCTGTTACAATATTTGGGTTATTAAAGCCAATCTAATAGAAAACTCAAAGACCTATATGCAACAGAGTTCTTGAAAATCATCATCAAATGCTTGCTGACCCAAGGCAAAAATGCAGAATGGTTGATTTATATTTCTGAGTATTTTTTTCTGCATTTGCCCTGCTTTTTGGAAATCACCACCATCTCTTATCATTTACAAGCTCTGAGCAAAAACATTAGAGCTTGCCTTTTGTTCATGTGAGGATGCATGAGTCTCTTATTAAACTGCAATAAGTCTTTACTATTCCTGTACCAGTTCTTTGTAAACCTGTCCAGTAAAAAGCTCAAATTGGCTGAGGACTGAGCATCCTTACCTGCCATGGGAGTTGCTTGGAAGCTGAGAGTGCTCAGGGCCTGGTCCAAAAGATGGGTTGTTTTTCCCTGGTACTGTATCTTCCTGCTTTACATGTTATGTATAGTTTGTTCTGACTGTGCTGTGTGTTCACTTTAGTATTTTTGCCATTCTTTTTCATTTTATTAGCGCCATGCCCTATCACTTTCCCCCTCATTGATTTCAAAACAATGCATCTGCAGAGAGAAGGGGAGGGTAAGTATGGTTCGCCATACGTTCAGTTATCTGCCTTTTGATAGTTGATGGTTTGCTTTCTAACTAACCCTTCACCTGCTGTCCCTTATATCTTGGGAATATTCTGATCTGCAGTTTTTTTTGTTGATTCAAAAAGGTCCCCTTCTTGTATCTTGTACTGTGCAAACAGGCAAGATCACAGCTTAAAAACAACAAAAAAAGTTCCCAATCATACTTAGTAAATGTGCAGTGGAAAGCAGGTACAAGGGTTATTTTTTTTTTTTAAAGATTACTTTGTGGGTTTTATTGTTGTTCTGCACACTTTGAACCCAGTTTTCAAATTTCTGATTCAAACTAGAAAAAAATCAGGCAACTCTGGAAGGAAAAGGGGGGTGGGATTTCAAATTAAAGTACTTGGAAGGCTATGTCAGCTTCTTGTTAGCAAGAAAAACGCGTCAAAGAATTATAAGGGATGTTAGCAAGGAGCTTTTCGTAGGGATTTGAAAGAATTGATTGTTTTGGAATCTCCTTCCTAAAAAATCACCTTCCACAAATTAAGAAATCTCTTTTTCTCAGTGGTGTCAAGATAGATTTTATCATAAATCCCAAAAACACTCCTTGAAAAAGACTTAAGCAAATGGGCATTGTACCTGAAGAGGTACTGTCAGACCTACTTTCCTCAAAACCAAGAGGACAGACAACCTTTCAAAGTACATGTGTACAGTATAAAAACTAATTTCCACAGCAAAATACTGCAATGGACAATAAACATATACTTATTTTATATTTCTGATACATAAATAAGGCTCTTGTATACTGTTGAACTGCACAGAAATGCATACTCCCAAGATACACTTTGAAAAAGGGATCCTAGTGTGCATACTTCATTTCAGTACCTTTTTCTTTCAGTTATATGACAGAATCTGTAGCTTTCTGATGTATTTCACTGTTTTATTCACTTTGTGTATGACACCACATCCTCTAGAGCATACAAGACTAAGCATTGGGTACGCATTTTTGTTTCCTTTTGACTCTTGGTTATAGTTCTGTTAACAGAAAAGTACCATTTTGTGTCTTTTTTTATCTTCTAGATCCATTTCCTGCTTTCAAATCTTGGCAGGAGGACAGTGAATCTGGAGAAGCTCAGCTTTCCCCACAGGCTGGGAGGATGACTAATCATCCATTGGAAGAGGACTGTCATCCCATATTGTCACATCGGAGTTTGGATTTTGGGCAAAGCCAGCGTTTCTTACATGATCCAGAAACGTTAGATTCTTCATCCAAAGCACTTTCTTTTGTAAGGTGTGTATTTTAATGCAATCTGGTGGGCAGGAAGTGTTACTGGCAGGATGAAAATACAGCTGTTTAAGGACGCCGCGGGTTTTCATGATCTGAATGAACTGAAGACCAAGGTCAAACGTAGGCAGTCAAATGTGGCCATTTGACTGCTCTGCCTGCCCAGGAACTGCTGGAGTGAGTCAGAGCAGAGGTTCAGCTGGGGTGGGATTGTGTCTCTCCAAGTGGCCGCTGACAGATGCTGAGGGAAAGAGGATAAAAATAGGACGAGCTTGCAGAGCTTTCCCTAGCATTTGGTCAGGGCTTTGGACAACCTGCTGTAATGGCACTTCCTGGGCTGAAGGTGGTATTTATATCCTTTGTTTACCAGGCTTTACTGGACTCTGGTCTGTGATTTTATGTAAGCACTGGCTTTTTTTTCTTCTTTTTTTTTTAACCTAGTTTATTAGAGTTGTCACTAAACAAGCTGCAGGTTATTTGTATGAACTGGGGAGTGTGACTCTCCAAAACTGTAAATAACCCATGACCTATACTCTCTGCTACTGTTAATGGGAAAGGGAATTTGAGAAGAATTGTCATGCTTGTTAGGGAAGAAATAATCTCATAAAAATGAGAAAACCTGAAACAGGAGATTAGAACAAGTTTAGAGTTTCTAGTTGTCTGTCTGGCAGATTTATTGATGCAAAAAGATCCTTGTGCAAGTTTTCTCCAATTAGCCGCAGAAGATATTTAACCAGTACTGTTAAAATGATGTAGAAGACTGACCTGCAAAAAAGTGCTGATGATAATAGCTGTTCTCCTCATTCTGAAACTAATAAGGATCTACTCTAGCAGATTATTAGATCAGTATTATTATTAGATTAGTATCTAATAACTTGAACTACATAGATGTCACTGGCTCTGTTGAGGGATGTTTCAGGCACCTTGTACAATAAGTGTTCTGGAAAATTCTCATGTCAGTCTTGAAACAAAAACACTTTGAAAAAGCAGCAAATGTCAAGGAGCTGTGTGAAAGATGATATAAAACCAGAACCATGTACTCTGTAAGTCTTATTAGTAAAATTTAGGGAATTTGTTAGTAAGACTAACAAATGATGTGGATACTTTTTAGCTAAGTATCTATTAGCTTGCCTGAGACAGTTAAGTGAAGCTGTTTAATTATCAAGGGTTGTTCAGTGGTATTTTCTAGCCTGGGCTTTATTGTGAGCCCAGTACTTGAAGAACAACTGAGTATATAGAAACTTAGGTAAATAGCCCAGGCATCAGAAAGTTGGCAATTAATGGTATATTACACTTGAATTTCAAATACTGTTTTTCTGTTGTGGGTATTACTGACATTAGGGAGGAAGAATAACATAACACAAGGCAGCAGCTCAAAGCAGTTCGAGTAAATAGCTCTGAAAATTTGAAAAGAATGGATTATGAACTGGAAAAAAAAAGAAATTATTAATCTCTTGCTTAAATATACATGTTGTTTGCACTCAGTTAACTATCTAAATGACATTTTAAAAATGTTTTTATACAGAACACGACGAGCATCCTTTAGCTCAAAAGATGACAAAAGGGAAGACAAGACACCTTATCAGCTTGTCAAGAAATTACAGAAAAAAATAAAGCAATTTGAGGAACAGTTTGAAAAAGAGAAGAACAGTAAGGTAGGTTAGCACTTCTGTCTTTACTCGGGATAAAGGACTGCATCAGAGGGCTAAGTGGCTCTTGAATCTCATCACTGAGTAACTGTGCGTTCACAAATTAGGAGAATTTTGGTACATGCTGCTGTCTGCAAAAGTGAGCTGAGCAACAGCAATATTAGAAAATGTGCCAGAATGCCAGAGCCAAAGGAGGACAGAGTGACAGTTCTGCTGTGAGACTGAGGGCATTTCAGCTGAGATATGTGGAAAAGCAGAAGTGTCTTACCACTCTCTGGTTCAACTGCTTGAAGTTCTCAGTTTTATTTTCACAAGTGTTGTCGTTATGTTGGCACTGAGATCTGATCTGATACTGAGTGAAATCCATCTAACTGTTCACATTCACTGTCACAAATATTACCAAATGTTGAAAGAAGTATTTATAAACAAGATTTAGTGTGTCTTAATACGTAGTTTATTTGTATTTTTTTCAGCCCTCCTATAGTGATATTGCAGCCAATCCAAAAGTTTTAAAATGGATGACTGAACTTACCAAATTGAGAAAGCAAATAAAAGGTAAGAGATTGCTACAGCTTCTGGTTTTCTACAAACACAAGTTACCTACATGACTGAAATGGCTAAATCATTCAGTAAAATTCAATGTGACACTAAAAGTGTTTCCTTTTTACATTCTGCACTATTCAAAAATCAAATTATTCTTGTGGCTTTAGTTCTTTAGGAGAGAAACTTAGCCTATGCAAATTTCTGTGTTCCTGTATTTGTAGTTAAACTGAGAGCGTTACTTCTTTTAAACCTTTGGATTGAGCAGTTTTTCTCATTTCAGATGCAAAGCAGAGGAGCTCAGATGGAGAATTCATACCTCAAACACGTCCACGAAGTAACACTCTTCCAAAAAGCTTTGGTTCCTCTCTTGACCAAGAGGATGAAGAAAATGAAGATGAGATGCGGGTTGTGCAGAAAGAGAAGAAGCCCACCAAGGAGGCTACACTTGAACTCATTTTGAAAAGATTAAAGGAAAAACGAGTTGAGAGATGTTTACCAGAAGATATAAAGGTAAGCATAAGGTTATGGATAGGATCTTTCTAAGAGAATAAGAGGGAGAAATAGAGCACTGTCAGACACTTGAGATACCACTTTATCAACATGATGATGCCTCTGCCCAGCAGCCCTTTGCCAGGCCATCATATTTCAGACGCTCTGGGGAAATTATCAACATGAACCACATTTTCTTTGCTCTTTATTAAAATATTTACAAGTATGTGCTGACAATACTGAACGGCTTTAAATGGAGGAAGGTGGGTTGTATGATATTAACTAAGCTAAGTTTGGCTTAGGCATCTGTACAGTGGGTAACAATGACTTGTGTTTGATTAAATGCTAATTATTCTTGATAGAAAATGACAAAGGACCATTTGGTAGAAGAGAAAACATCTCTCCAGAAGAGCCTCCTGTATTATGAAAGCCAACATGGACGGCCGGTAATGCTTGGCTTTACTTCAGACTGTGTCATTGTGTGCATAGACAGCAGTAACTCTTGTGCAATAGTAAGACCAGAATTTAATGCTGGTATGGGGGTTCTTCTTTTTCCTTCTCCAAAACACAAAGGTATCTATTGGCCTCCATGTTGCCATCTGAGGAACTTGCTGCACTGACTTCTAAAAAAAGAAAAAAGTATGTATTATTAGGCCCCCTTTTCAGAAATCAGCAGGTTATTGGAGTGTGCAAAGTGATGGGTGTCATTTGGTGCCTTATATGTCTGTGAGGCAAAGAGACATTTGAAAAATAAACAAGATTATTTAATTTCCTGGGAAAAGACTGGAAATGTTATTCTGGATTTCACAGAAACAGAAATGAAAAGACAGTTCCCATCTCCCTCTCTACAGTTTCATCTTTTTCTTTTTTCCCTGTCATTTCTGTAGAACCATCATCATTGCCAGGCACACATCTTTTGCCCTAGTTCTTGGTCCCTTTTTTTTCCTCTTTTCCATGGATATTTAAAGACAGAGGGTTTGCCTCTGCTTAAGCTCCCCTAATTTTTAGGAAATGTTTAAATCTTTTCCCTAAAATATACAGGGTGTTAAAGTGAGAGAGAATGAAGGAGCACCCACTTATTCCCTTTTATCTGCATAAACCCCCTTTCATACACACAATTTAAGGTAGTTTTGTATTCCTAGCTAGAATGTTGGTGGCCTGGCAGGAGAAGCACACGGCTTTGTGTTTGCTTGTCTGTGATTGAGTGACCGGTATAATTAATTCTGTGGTTTCTCTGCCTTTAGGTTACTAGAGAAGAAAGACATATTGTGAAGCCACTTTATGACAGATACAGACTTGTAAAACAAATGTTAACTAGAGCAAGCATTACTCCTATTCTTGTGAGTAAAACAAATGCTATTTCTATTTATTTTCCCACTTTTGAACTGCTAGGGTGCCTTTAGAAGAGCTAGTAACACTGTTCCATAAAACATCTTTCTTGTGGAGATATAAGATGTTGTTGTCATTGTACTTGAGGCATTTGATTGATTTACTGTTGAGAACAGAGCAGTTCCAAGCTGTCTGTGACCTTGATGGCTCTTGGGAATCAAATGGTTCTCTGTGGAAGTAAGTGAGCTGTGCTAACTTGCTGTAGCTGAGATGTTCCCAAATGCCTGTGCTAGGTATGGATCCACAGGACATACTGTACTTTTAGTCCTCCCCAGAATAGTAACACCAGTTGCAGTGCAGGTTGCTGTCAGCAGAGGCTTGAGTGATAGGATTGCCATCAGAACCATTTCATTCCTTCATGCTTCCCCAGAGAGAGACATGTTACCAGCACCTGCAGCATCCATACAACATCTGTGCTTTTTCATTGTATTTTCACTTCATTTCCTTCTGAATTTTCTATCCTCTCTCTGTGGTCTTCTAAGAGAGGAGGAAGAAAAGTTTTCATACTGTGCAAGGAAATTGAGGTAACCTTGTTTATAGTACCTGTAAAACAGCTGGGGAATGACAGCCAGCTGCTTTTGTTCTGCATGAGCTATAATCCAAGCCTTGCATACTGACCCAGGCTTGCAAAATCCCAGTTTTGATGTTGGCTGCTGACCCTTTTGGAAGGAAGGGACTGCACAGCTGATGTGAGATAATGTCTTTGCATACAGACAGTTCTTCCCAGATGTAGGTAGCTGGGCTTACTCAGCAGGAACTTAACCTGCTGTTTACATTGTCACTGACAGTTCTTAGCTCTCCCCTCTAAGCTGGAGTACATTGAGATAAAGGGACCAGGTCAAGATTCTGCCTTTCTTGCACATACATTTTTTTTGGTGGCTACTTTTAAAGAAGAACATGATTTGCATCACAGTCATATTTAAGGGCTTTTATATCAGAATCCCTTTTTGAACTCTGTCTTAAATACAGGTTGCTCTTAGGCACTGATGTGTTTCTCTGTGACTGGTGAGTCACAGCTTTTTGGTAGTGCCATTGACTGGTTGAGCTTTATCCCATCTCTCCCCTCAAAAATCTGACTCTTCAGCTGAGATGGGTTTTACATTCTTGGTAGCTTTATGACTGTACCATGGTCATTCTGGTTGTTTGGCTGTGAAATAAAGGGATGGGTGATAGCCCACCAGAAGGATTTTAAATTCAGGAGAGATGTCAGTAACACGATTCCTAATCTGTGCTGTAGGCAATACCTGTGAAATGTTTTTCACAGGTCTTTGCTTTTGAAACCTATAAAAGAGATGAAGACCTCTCTCTTATTACCAAGGGTTGTTCAATGGTAGCTTCTAGGTAGGCCATATTCAGTGCCAGGTATTTCAAGAATGGATTTTTTGGTTTATGTGACAATTGATTCCATGAGATATCTCTTACTGTGTCCTGGTACACTAATGACATGCACTGAAGCCTGTATGGAAACGTCCAGAGAAGCAGAAGACTATTTACCTTTCATGAACTAAAGTCTTTGACAGGTCATTGTCTGTGTGGCTTTGGTGTTTCACCTTTCTCCTGTCCAGAGACCATCTGTTGGAATTGCTTCTGCTGTCTGGGGATAAGGGATGAGCAGGACATTATGGCATGTGTGCAACAGGCACCTGGACAGCACAGGGACACCTGCTTTAGGCTGGAGTTCAAAGGATTTTGACTCTGAGGTGGCAATAGGTAGCTCTGATTTCACACTTCCAACTGTGGGGCTTCAGAGTGGTCTGGAAAAAGAACCGGGCAGGAGATAACCAGCTCTGCCTCTGTAACTGTGGTTTGGTTTGGGAGGAATAGGAGTAACTACAAAATGCAGAGCTATCATTGCACTTCATGAATCTTCTACAAAACATGGAGAGAGCAAATCATTTTTATTGCAAGTCTGAAAAGGAGTATTTTAAAATAAATTATAAACTACAACATTTACTTCTGTGCCAAGGATACCTTGGATATCTGAATCTTTTGTTATATGGTTATTTTATTTGTGCTCTGTAAGTATGTTTGCAGTCTTTTATTCGTCTCAAAGAGGAAATATTGGGTGACTTCAACGTAATTCTGACTTCAAACAGCACTTGATGTCTTACTGTACATTTTGAAACAAACTTCCATTTTTGCAGGGATCACCATCAACCAAGAGGCGGGGGCAGATGTTACAGCCCATTATTGAAGGTGAAACTGCCCATTTTTTTGAAGAAATTAAGGTAGGTACAGTGCAATTTAAAAAATACTTTCCAGTACTTGTAATAAGGAACCGAAATACATCACATTTGTTTTGAATTTCTGTTTTCACTTTCAGGAAGAAGAGGAGGAAAGTGATGGTTTGTCTACAGACCTAAATGAAATCTTAAAAACTGCTGCCCAAACACAGCCCGTTCTAAGCCCAGTTGAAAACTCGGAGTCTGATATTGAAGATGGTCAAGAGAAACTCACCCGGGACCTGAGGCTCTCCAGCACCCGAGCTGCTTCTATGTATGGACAATTAAGTGGATAATTTAATTATAGTAGTTGTAATTATTGTACTTAGAGTCATGATACTAAATCTATGATGTTGGGTGGAAGGGAGTGACATGTTCAGGAAATGTTTGGATTGAATGAGTGTTCTTTGCTCTGACATGTCTGACTAAGATTTTTTTGTTCTCAGTGAATTATTTAGTATCTTCTAAACCTTCTTCAGCCTTATTTGAGCTGTGTAGACAGCAGAAAATTTATACCCCTTTATTAACTGCTAGTTTGTTCTCAATATTTCACTTTCAAATAGCATGTTCCTTATGAGCCAGACAAATAAATTATTAGTGCAGCCAGCTCAGTTGTTTCTGAGGAATTTAAATTCTATTGTATGACCAACAGTATTTTTCTTTCACTTGAAATTTTTAGGCCTGAATTATTGGAGCAACTGTGGAAAGCCAGAGCTGAGAAAAAGAAGCTACGTAAGACATTACGAGAATTTGAAGAGGAGTTTTATCAGCAGAATGGAAGGTTTGTTCAGCACAAAACCAGATGCTGGGCTGCAGCCTCATTATGTAGCCAAGTATATTTGCTGATTTTGAATGTTGTCAGCCGGAGTCTGATCTGTTTTGATCTGCTGTGAATAATCTCCTGAGGGAGATAACTTTGTGTATTTTTAACAGTTACATTTTAAAAAAAGCAGCATTTAAAAATACTTACTATAAAGTATGATTTTATTTAAAAAAACCCATATGATCCCTGTTCTGTAACATAGGACAGGGAAATTTGCCCATTTGCCCCTTGTTCCAGTAGGTCAGTTCTGGCAGTGGATATTTGCTTTACCAGTAAAGAGTTTTGTAATTTTTATTCTTCTCCTTATTGTTTAGTTCTTTTAATCTTCTTACTTGAATTTTTTTTGTCAGGAATTGGATTGAATTGCTGCTCATTGTATTTTTGAGGTGTCTCACCTCATGAACAAAACTAACAACACTCCTAAGAGGTCACTTTCTTGACTGGCAAATGCTCTCACTTGGCTGTGCTTTCTCCTGTATTTCTCCTGAGCCACCAACTCCTGGACCACTGGTCACACAAATTCCAGTAACGTGGCTTCATTGTGCACGTACTGAATTTGGGACAGAACTCCTTTTGACTTCAGTGGCAAATAATGAGGTTAATTATATTAATAGATTAATCTATTGTGGTCCAGTAAGAACTGCTGCCAGTTTGTGGGTCAATCTACATACAGTAAAAAACATAGGTTGACTTAAATTTGTCTTTTTCTGTAATGTGTACACGGGATCTGAAATGAAACTCTTCATATTCTGTTAGTAAAACTCCCAGGAGAGCTTAGGGCAATGATTACTACACAATGCTGTAGTAGTTGTGCTAAATAAATGCTGCTAAATAAATTCAGTTTTTTAGGTGATGCTAATTTTAATTACAATAAACTAAAATATAATGTGTCTGTTATTGGTGAACAAGCTGCCAATAATGTTTTCATCTGCCCTAAAATAACTGCCTGTAGTTTTGTCTGTTTTTGGCTTGCTGCAGGATGGAGGATTTAGTTGAGATTTTGATGTTTTTGTTTTTACAGGAATGTACAGAAAGAAGATCGTGTACCAATGCTGGATGAGTACAGGGAATACAAGAAAATCAAAGCCAAACTGAGGCTGTTAGAAGTTCTTATCAGCAAACAAGATTCTTCAAAATCCATTTAAATTATATTCCTCCAACCTGTTGAGTAACATGCTGTTTTCATATACTACCCCTGTACTTATTGGGTGCTTGTGTTCATGTGTCATGCACTGTTGAAAGAATCCAGTTTGTGCACTTTACTGTGGTGCCACTAGGACATGCTTGAAGGGTAAGTAGGTCCTGTCTAGGGAGCAAATACGGTTTCTGAGTTTGAGACTGCTCTATCCAACTTTAGCAAACACAGTTTCCATCAAAGTTTTGTATTCCAGATGCATCCATCCTGTTCCAAAACAACCCTAGCTTTTTTTTTCTTTAGCATTCAAGAACTTTGAGACTTTTGTTATTACCAACCTTTTGCATTGTTGAAGAAATTATTAATATTGTAATGCTCCACTGAACTACTCCTCTTCCCTATTTTTTTATTATGGGGAAAAAAAAATCAGCAAATTAAGGGTACAGCTCTTAATTCCTGGAACACTTAACAGACTGTAATTCCTTTCAAAGGACTGCTGTGGAACAACTTTGATTTTTGATATTCTAAATTGCACCTATACACAGTAATAATTAACGTCTATGGATTTTGCTCATTAGCGGTCACGTTTCCTCCTTGATAAAGATGACAGTGGACAAACCAGAAAGTGACCTTTTCTTAGTGGCTTTTAAACCTTGGAAAACTGAAAAGTTCAATCACATGCTGCCTGCAGGACTCATGTCATTGTTGTTCATTTGATCCCTTTTTCGGTTGTTGTTACCAGCCAGTGGTGACGTAGTGTTTGGGCTGAATTGGATACGGCATCTCCGCTTTCGGAAGATTTGAGGAGCACAGTGAACACTTTGGTGTTTGGGAAATCTGATGGCGCTCAGACTTGCGTGGCTCCACAGAAAGGAGCTGGCTTAGGACAGTTAAAATCCCTCTGTACCTGAATTGAGTACGGTGTCAAGGGCTAAAATCAGTGTAGTTAACATGCACCACAGGGAGAACCGTCGGTTTGGAGTGGAAAGATTACTGTCGTTTATCACGGTTTTGTTTTACAGTTGGAGAATAAAAATACATTATCTAACCCTTACGATGTAAGCAAAACAGTTTATGGGCCTTGCATGATTTAGCTTCAGAGTTGAAACTAAATAATGTTTTGAGTATCACATCTGCTGTGCTGAATGATGATTTAGGGACTAGCTTTGCTCTGCAGCAGCCATCTGCAGCTGTTTCTGATCTGACAAAATCAAAATGTTAATTTCAGCTGGTGCTTTCTTGTTTTTTTTTTTTTTTTTATTTTAGTGTAGCAGTTTGATTGTGGCCATGTTTTGCATGCACTTACTCTCACTGCATGTTTTTATGACTGGCTAATGTCAACATAGCAATGATTCACTCTGCTTTATGAAAGACCAAAAATGAACTTTCTCACGATGTAAGAAATGGCTCACACGTAACCTCAGAGACTTGCTGTTCTGTCATGAAGCATATGAAATAGGTTGCAAGTAGGATTTTTAGTGCTCAGATTTCATTTGTGTACTGTAGAATACTTCTTGGTTTGTTTAACTCTGCTTGTAGGCATGTAATTTTGGAATTCAGAAAAAAAAAAAGCACTAAAACTATTGAGCACTGGTGATATGCCTTTTCTCTTTTTTTTCTTTTTTTTTTTAACTGCAAAGTGATCTGGGACCTTAGAGAATTATGAGGTTAAACTAGTCTTGAGACCATTTACCAATTTTATTCAGTTCCATTGTGCAATGTACACTTCAGTTCCTTTTCTATCAGTCTGCAGACACGGGTGTATCCAAACATTGAAACTAATGTGTACTGTATAGTGTTGTACATGAATGTTTGTGTTTTATATACCACATGCAAAATGTCAATATGCACTATTTAAATGTTTTAAATAATATATTCCTCCTTTATAATGCTTAAATCTATATGATTCCAATATTTTTATAAGTGAGTGAGTGATCAGACTGGTTCCAATTCAGAATTAACAGCTGCTTTGTGTTTGTTATGCAGTGTTTGGCTGTTTATTCAGTATAGTAGATAAGCATGGCAACAGTTATGCTGAGTGTGTTTTGTGCCATCCTTGTTGAGCAATAAATAAATGGTAGAACTAGGCATTTTGTGATATAACAGTTTTACTTTGGTAAAAGCAAAACCTATATATCTATATGGATATATAGATATGGAATATATATAACTAAACCAGATATAATTGCATTGCTATGTCTGGTGCTCATTGTATAGACTTTTATAATAAAAGTACCTTAACCTTTATTGTCTTACATCTTTGTTTCTCATCATGCTTTCTCCACCACTGCCATGTCTTAAAAACCAGTGCTGAGTCCTTTGCTGCTCTTGTTTGTAGCTCCAGGGTGTTGGTGAGGTGGGTCCGAATTCCACGGTCTGCTTTGGTGGTGGCTCAGGTGAAACTGCATCCCCTGGAGCCTTGTTCTGCCTGTGCTGGCTGTGCCTCTGGCAGGGGCAGCAGGAGAGGGGCCCCAGCAGCTCCTGGACTGACAGCTTGGATCATGGTGCCGGCTGGGCCTCAGTTCCTGCTGGCAGTGATGCATGAGCAGACTGGGAGACTGGCTCCTTCCTGCCCCAACAGCAGCAGGCTGGGAGTAGATGGGGCAGGGAGCCACCACTGGAATAATTCATTCACTGCCCGTGAATGCACCCTCAGTGAGCACACAGCTTGTGTCTCGATATCCATGAGGAACTCTCATCCCTGGGATCAGTGCTGCAGCAGTTACTGCTGTGTTTGTGGCCAGGAAACACTGCTTTTGCACACTCTGCTCCACACACCAGAGGATGCTTTTCCCCTGAACCAAACAGACTTCATTTCATAGTATGCTGTTGTGAGTTCATAGAAAAAGTGAGCAAGGTCTTTCAAGCTGACTCTTGTGTTGTATTCTGTGAAAATCCACCTCTCTTCAGCCTCAGGCGTGGCAGGGGAGGAAGAACTCCTGAAGGTGAAGACTCTGCCTGTGGATGTGTCGTGGTGCAGGTAAATGGGAACAAGAAACCCGGAAGCTGAGGGAGCAAGTGAGGGAGTGGAGATGGAAGGCAGCCTTGGGCATGTTCTTTGGGTTGGGACAGAATAACTTTCCCTCTGATCACATGGCCTTTCTCTGAAAACGGGGAAAGAAATTCTTACGACATTGGCCTAAAAAATGAACAAAGTTCCTACAGATGTGTTCTACAATCCACCATTTTTCCTTAGTTGCATTATTTATTCAATGAAGCTTGCTGTGATCAGGATGCTAATAAGAAAAAGAAATTCCCTCAAAGAGTGGTTTAGTGGGAACTGCTGCAAATCCATGTGCATTGAACTAAGATTTTAATGAGGAAAATAACTTGTGTTGAACACTATTAGTCAAAATGGAGGAGAAGCATGCTTTTGAGGGTGCAAAAAGCTCAGTTATATTAGGAAAATCTTCTATTACTGAAGAACCAGTTCTGAGACAACACAAGTCTAGAGTTTTCCAAGCTTTTCCTCTTCAAACAGATTTGCCTGAGCCGTTGTGTCACTGCAGGGTACAGAGCTTGTAGGAAGAAGCCAGGCAGGGTGTGGAGACGGTGTCCTGTACCCCAGAGGAGGGGGGTGGGGTTGAGGAGTGCTTGAAAGCTCTTTTGGGAAGTTCTGGAAGAGGAACTGTGTCCAAAGGTTTTGAGGCTCTGCATGAGAGGGCCGCCAGGAGGAGGAAAGGTTGGAGATGCCAAAGGTGCCACACACCTGCTTTCCTGCAGTGAGGCTATTGAGTAATCAGGATAAACGGATCATCAGTGACCTGTGTGTTCTGGGACAAGTGTCCTGGGCTACTGCCTGGCAGCAAGATCCCTTTGGAGGGGAAGGGAAGAGGGGTTTCATTTTTAGAACTGGTCCCTTTAGAAGAGAGCAGATGGCTTGGCTTGCCCAGGAGACCAAAGTACAAAACCAGTGGCCCCTGGCAGGGGCACCCTGTGCTCCTGTCTGAGCTGTTGGGCTGGAGATCTCCTCCCGAGACCCCTTGAATGCCTCTGCTCCCTTCTCCGTGACCCTGCTCCTCCACACTGGGATTAAACACAGGGAGAACGGAGCCCGTGTAGTAGCGTGATAATGCAGGACATCGACTTTAAAATACAATTCCTTGTAGGATTTTTCTAAGATTCTGGGGGCCGGGGGCCGTGTGTGAAGCAGGAACCGAGATGTGCAGGGGCAGAACTTGCCTGGGACAGGGACTGGGGCGTGCAGCGGGTGCTGCATCCCGGTGCTGGCCCCGGGTTTTCCCGTGGCATGTCCGGATGGCGCCTGGACACGCGTTTTATCTCCTCCTGCAGCTGAGTCCTAGCGATGAGCAAACAGCAGTGACTGCCTAGGAGTGCACAGCTTCTGGCCTGCACGTTACTTGTCTCTGGGGCTAGAAAGGAATTGAGGAATAAAAGGGATGTTCCTGGAATTCCGGCTGGTGCAAGGGTGAAGCGAAGCGCCCTCTGGTGCCGACAGCTGTGAGCGCCTGAGCCAAAGAAAAAAGATTTGGTGTTTTTCCTGAAAGCTTAACTTTACTCCTTTTCCTCGGAAGGTAACAGATGCCTGGGATAGGAACTGTTGAGACATGAGCATTAACCTCGGCAGCTGATGCATGAGTGGAGCAAGAGTCGGGAGAAGGGAGGGCGGATTTGGGGGAGCAGGTCCGGGATGCTGCCAGGGCTCGGGATCTACTCCCTTGGTCACGGAGCTGAGTCTCAGAGCAGCCCGAAACAAGGCAGAGGAGTTGATGTCATCCAGGCATTTGTAGAGGTGCCTGCCCAGAGCTCCAGCAGAGCTGGGCACTTCTTCTCAGAACAGCACCTGAAAGGTTCAGAGAAAGTACCCAGAAGCAGTGGTTGTTTATACATTTATTGACAGTCCTGCTGCTCTTGCCCAGAAATAGAAAATAAAAAGGGTGGGGGAGGACTTTGGTATTAATTAAACTGTGCGGACAGTCTGTTACCAGCTGAGCTCAGACATTATACTGTGCCCTCTTTCCTGCAGCTCTACTAAATTCTTCCCTCCCTGAGGGCAGCTGTTGTCAGCCAGTATAAAAGCACTTAAAATATCTTAAAATCACTGACTTTGTGCAGTTCTTCTGTCTCTCAGGTTGTCACTCGGTGAGGTTTTAGCAAGGACTGCAGCTGCCTGGGGATGGGAACAACATCTGCAGGAACAGTCTCCCCTACACTGCCGGAATGCTGCACTGGAGATGTCGCTCTGAGCTGTGACTGAGAATCTGTCCTCAGTGGTTGGATACCCTCAATGAGGTTCCTTCCATTCCTGTAGCTTTGATAACTCCAAATTCAACACCAGAGGGATTAAAAAAAAAAAGTCACAAACAATGCCAGCATGGCAGAGTGGGACACCAGTAACACAATCGCTCCTGCAGGAAAAGATACAGGCGATTTGTGGGGAAAAATGTTTCACATCTGGCTGAAAGCAAAATTTCCTTCTGGCCCTTCCAAAAAGACAGGACATAGAAATACACATTTCTTTTCAGAGTGGAGAGAGATGGCAGGGATTGTTGTCCAGTAATGTTTACAGCCAGCCTGGGGGCTTTTCCCTCTTCTTGTAGAAGTGATTTTTAAAAATCTGTTGTAGAAGTACTTGCACAGACTTACCCCAGCTATGGAACTGGAACAAAGACTGCTGGAAACCTTTTAGCAAAGCAAAGGGAAGTTGCAGTGATATTTCTTCTTGCTGTAGATGCAGCCTGTGACCCAATAGATTGCTGTGAAACTTGATGGTTTTCCATACATCTGGTTCTGTTTAACATTTGGGCAAATGTCCAGCTCACATCCTTATACAATTGCTAAAACGTGCTGATCTCGCCCTGCTGCTGACTCTGCTGTTGCAGTGTATGGCCTGGCATGAACAAGGTTTCATTTGACTTTATGGGCAAAAAAAGTGATTTTTCTTTATTTATAGGTCTAGATTTTGCTACTCCTATGATGTTAAAAATAGTATCCTGTGGAGAAATAGCTTTTGTAAGTGACAGTGGGGGCAACTGTGACTCCTTTTGTATTCTTCAACTTCCAAAATGCAACTAGCAGTTTCTAAGATTATGGGAAAGAATAAAGCCTAATTTTTCCTTAGCACTGTCTCCATTGGTTTGACCCTGGAGCACTTGGTTAGGAGCAAAGGTAGTCCCTAATTTTGGAGAAGTTTGCACTCTCTGTCCAGAGATCAGCAGATGTATTTGCAAATAAAAATGCTATTAAATTACGTGTCCTGTCATGAAGGCAGTCCTGAATCAAGTTCAGAACATTTTGCCTTCTCCTGCCATCAAGGAGTAGCTACTTCTTTCATAGCTTTTGGCTACAAAACTATGACTGCCTTCCTCTCTTACTGCCAGGCTGTCTCTGCAGGTCATACCTGGCTAACACTGGGGCTAGGAAAAGGCTGAGTTTACGGAGGCTCTTTGCCTGTGGTGATTTCCCAGCTGCTCCAATGGAGAGAGCTGCCCACGTGCAAAATCTTTTTTAGATGAGCTTGGAATTTGTGTGACCCTTGTTCACGAGGCGGAGGTAATTTTAAACTCCTTTGGAATCTTATAAACAGAGTTCTCCCTTTTAGCTCCACCTTTGCATCTCACCCATGAAAAGATGAAAGTGAACATTTCTGCTGTGCTTAGGAACACTGCGATTCCTGAGTACAGAGAAAGGAAATATGAGCCAATATTTTCACCCAAGGAAAGAAGATGTTGGCAACATGTTTACAACGTGTTGTGGTGAAGGATTTACCAGAATGCGAGGAAATAGAAATCTGGATTTACATGGGCATCAGACAGCAGCTCTTCCTTAGCAGGGACACTTCTGCAGTGCAGTAGATGTTGGAGGCAAGGGTAAGGATGGCTCCTGAATGAAAGCAGAAGCCAGTGAGACTCCAGTCCAGCTCCCTGCCCTCTCTTCAGGCTGTCATTCTGCACAGGAAGTACTGGATTGACTTCAAAAGGCCCTTGGTTAGATTTGAAAAAACAGAGCTTTTTTGGATGCTTTTTCATAAGCTGTATGTATGAGCCTTTACTGGCCAAACCTTTTGTATTTGTGCTGTGGCAGTTCTGGGCTTGTGCTGTGTCACAGGCCACACACATTCCAGTTTTACTGTTAGCTCTGCTGTGCTCCAGCACTTCCTTGCTCTGCTAGGATTAAGGCTAAAACAAACAGGGTGGGTAATGGGTATGGAGGACACAGAGCCACAGCAAGGCCAGAAAGGGGTTTGTGTGCTGGAGCCTGGTCTGTGCAGCCTCTTCAGGGTAGGACAGGTTAGACTGAGTCTAACCAGGCACAGATTGGGTCTCTTCTGCCTTGTTGCCTCTTTAGCCAGTGCTGGCCTAGGCTGGCAAACACAGAGGTGAAAGTCAAGGGGTAACTCACCGCCAGAGCAGCAAATGGAGCCAGTTCCAGGCACTTCTGAAACATTTCTTTCTCAGTTTTACTGTCTTTGCAGCTTCCTGGATTATGGATGCAATGACAGAGAGGCACCACGTGACTTGGCAAGGGCACAGGAATCAATCCCGAGATGTGACTGATCTGACGGGAGCTGTGTGGGGAGCTGAGAGCACCCTTGGTGTCAGGGAAAGGCTGCGGGCTGCTTAATCCCTCTGAGTCATCTCAGGCCTTAATTTTCTAATATTTCTAATAACAAAGACTAATATTGCAGTCTTTGACCATGCAAAAGGCTAAGAAATCTTTTCCAACAGCCAGCAGCAACCAGTGTACAGACCAGACACCAACTACTGCCAAAAAATGGGAAGGATGGATCTGGGTCTGCTCCCTGAACTAACTGGATTGCTGCATTTTTAAGGAATTGCTGTCTTTCCAGCTGCTACCTGAGGAAAAGTGGCTGCACATGCCTGAGGTGCCCAGCCTTTCCTTGTGTCTTTATGGAAGCATCTTGCCTTGGTAAATTGGATTTCACACACAGTAAATGTAAGAGCTCACCTGATTACCCAGAAGAGGTTCACATCAGCATAGTATCTTGAGAAATACATATACATTTATGGCTGTGAAATACAAATGCAGGTATGATTAATGCAGCTCTGGTTCCTCTGGAGACCCAGCTGTTCTTCCTGAGGAACACCAACTTCTCCACCCTCTCCTGCTTTGATTTAGGTGAAGATATATCCTCCACTGCTGTACCAGCCCATATATCCCAGTTCCATGGGGACAATGAGAAGGCTGAGGGTGTTTTTCCATCTCTCAGAAATGGGAAAACAAAGCAGCTCAGCTTATGGAACCCAAACTGACATAAGCCTGAACTTTTATTTGATAATCCTTGTTAGTTCTTGTGTTCTTCTGCATGCTAAACTGATCACTTAAGACAGACCTTGAAATAATACTTTTCTCTACATGAAGCACTCATGAGACACCCAGCCTTAAGACATTCCCAGTCCCTTTATTTAGTTGCTCAGTACCTTCACAAAACAGCAATTGTTTATGAATCTGGATTTCACCCTACATGGGCCAGGCAGTTTATTACTTTAAAACCTTATTTCATTACCTTAAATGAAATATCCCTGGTTTACATAGTTCATAGTTACTTAGGCATGTTCACGTGGTCTCTCATTGTGTTAAGTCAGCGCTAAATGAAGTGTGTGAAGCAGAGAGTTTCCAGAGTATTTTTGCCTGATTCCAATTTATAAATATGTGATTTAAATGCAGGCCTCCTATAATAGATTTCTCCAGAGATGACAGAGGGGATAGGAACACTAACATGTGCTTCTGCTCAGCTGGGCTCTCTGTTTCCTGTTCTTCCTGTCTCTCTGCTATGGATTTCCCATGCCATCTTTAATGTTGGCACAAAACCAAATCCGTGGTTTATCTCAATGCAAACAAGAGAAAAGCTCAGCTAATTGCACTCATAGCTGTTAATGGCTGTAGCATCGTGGCATTGTCAGAAACATTTCTGTGCTCAGGCAGGATTACTTGCTCAGATTGATTCCTTAGACTGAAGTTAGACCTGTCTTCAGCTCAATGATGATATAAATATGCTTAAAAAGTGTGGAAATCAAGGTAGATGGATCCAGTGTTGTTGCCTCCTTTCAGCTGGTGGACCTGAGCTACTCCCAAGAGCAAATTCTTGTAGTAAATATGGCTGTTGTTGTTTGGGAGGTTTAATGTTGTGCTGTGATAGCTTTTGTCCCAGCAGAGTCCATCCAACAGGGATCTCTTTGCAAGCCATGAAAATATTTTTTATTGAAGCCTTTTTCCAGACCAAGCCTCATATTGAGTATATGATGCAGCAATTAGCTGGCCTGTTGTTTTCCTAAGCTGATTATTCAGAAGTATCAGTATTGTTTGTACCCAGAATTTCTCCAAATGCATTCGAAGAAGTTGGTTGCCTTTCTTGAGCTGAAAGCACAACATTTAGCACATGGTTTTAGGGGAACCATGAGGTGAGATTGCTCTGAACTAACACTGGGAGCTTCTTCGCTTGTTTGCTCTCTGAGAAAGCATATTTACAAGGAAAGCTTTGCCCTCCAGAAATCAGCTGCCAAATAGGAGGGCTCCAGGCAGAGGTGGGACATGACTTTGCCCAGGAAGCATGTCTGTGCTCACCACGCTGAATGTCACCGGAGAGAAGGGGCAAGGAGAGGAAGCTCACAGGCTGAATTTAGAGGGTGACAACAGCTTCTAACCTTGCTCTGCCATTTCCAGTTGTCACTAAATCGTGCTGCTGGGAATTGAGAGCCATTTCCACTGCAAGGGCATTTTTGGGTGGATGATGTGTGGAGTAAGGAGTGAGAACTCAGTGAGGTACAGCTGATACCGCGATTGCCAGTGAAGAGTGGGAGTCACCTCAGTTATTCCATGACTTGTGTGTAGAGACATCTGTCAGAGAAATGATGCAGACTTTCCAGCCTTCCAATGGAACCTGTGGGCAAACTGGGTACTGGTTTACCTCTGATCAGCTCCATCTTCACGTGTGCAACAGGGGAGTTATCTCAGTGTGTTTCATCACTTGGGCAGCCCAGAGAAGCGTGGTGGCAGAGCTGCAGGATTTTGTCAGGAGTTTAATAGCCATTGTTATGCAGTTCAGATTTGGGGGGTTATTTAATGGTACAGCAGTGCAGGGTGAAGCTGAGACCTCATTTTTTCTGTTCTGGAAGATGCTTGAGAGGTTTGCTGACTGTGCACCTGGATGAGGAGTTCAGGTTAGATCAACCCCCACAGATTTTCTCATAGTAAGTACAGTTGAAAAGTCTTCAGTTTTTGTTTTTTGGAGTTTGGCAAAATCGTATTCCATGGTTTTTAATACTCTTTTGAACAAGGTGTCTGTGAACAGCAGCACACAAACCACTTGGGTGACTCAAATCAACAGCTTGTTGAGAGTCAACAGCAAGATGAGTTGCAACCAGTCCTTGAGTAAAGGAGGGAAAACATGATAGCCTTAATGATTCATACTATAGAGGGCAGCTTTTGGGTCAAGAGTGCAAGGAGAAGAAATATTGATGTTGCCTCACTGGCATGGCTCAGTGTTAATAGGGTGTCGGCATTTCGTTTATGCTAAATATCTTACAGATGTCAGATGACAAATGACAGTGGGAGCAGACAGAGCAGGGGACAAGTGGAAGGCTTAGGTGGGTATGAATCCATCTTTCCCAGGCTGCAGCTGATGCCAGACTTTCAAAAGCTGCTCTTAACAGATCAAGCAAGGAAGAGTCACAGCTGTTGTTGGTTATTTAAAATTTTATTTGCCTCTAATTTATTCTCATAAAAACACTCTAATCTATTTGGTTTTAATATTCAGACAGCACAGACTTCTGATGTTATCACAAGTGATATTAGAGAAGCAGTACAAACCAAGCTACCTTAGCATGTAACCAAGCACAGGTGGAACTAAGCCCACCCACACTTGAAAAACTAATTAACCTGCTTTCTTAGGCTTTCTAGTTAAAATGCAATACTCAGTTAATGGTTATAGTCACCAAACCATATAAATAAAATCTAACATGGTAAAACAGGAACAGCTGACTGTGCAAGAGTCAAAGTACAAATACGTAAGTAGGTATTTTGCTAATCAGAGCAATCACCAGATAACTGCATCTATGTTGTAACTGTCTCTTACAGGTGTGAGGTTTTCCTCTTCATTTCCAGTTAAAGTTCATCACTTTCATACAGTCCAGACTGCTCAGCCAAACGCTGAAACTCCCCTTCTGGTGAGAAAGCTTGTTTCACATCCAGTCCTCTTCCATTAAGTGCCAAGTACTTGCTAAAAGTTGGTCTAACCCGTAACTGCTTTGGGGCTGGAAGTGGCTTATTTGCATGTGCTGGAAGAGAGAGAAAAAGCCTCTTTCAGTGCCTTTCCAGAATGTAGAAAGACCCACAGTAGAGCAAGCCCATTGCTTTTTATCTGCAATATAAACCAGCAAACCCTTGGGAAGAATTTAGCAGACAAACCCATATCTCAGACACCAGAGATTTATATTCAGCCTCTTGCTTGGTGTCAGGGAAGTTGTAGTCTTTAAACAGTGCAAAGGACACACCACAGCGTCCTGTTACTACACAAAAGAGCTTTTCCCAGGATAGTTACTTTTTGTCTAGGAAATAAATCCTCCCAGCAGGCTGAGCTTCATGAGGTTGATCTTGAGGGCCTGTTCTGAATACAAGTGCACTTTCTGTGGCACGGGAGCTGGTACTTACTTGCAACCTCTAGCCTGGCGTGGCATGTGGCCACCCCTGCCCCGTTGACAGCAGACACGGTGTACCAGCCAGCATCCTTCTTGTTTGCATTATGGATCAGGAGGCAAATCCTTCCAGTATTGTCATGGAGCAAGCTGAAAAATGAAGGTGTTTTATGTCTAAGTGCTTTGAGGGAGAAGGAGAGAAATCAGAGTCAGTTCACATGCTGAGGAGCTGAGAAAGCGCCAGAACAATTCTTACAGGGCACTGCAGACTGCTCAGACATAAACACTGCATTCATGTTAGAGCCACCAGTGATTCACACCTTGGCACCATGCAGGTGTGTAGCCCCACGCTGCACATTTCAGTCCTAAAGCTGTGCTTCTCCATGGGCCCTCTAATGCTGCTGGCATTCAGAGCATCTGGGCACAGCTCTCCCTCTGTGCCCTCGAAACAAAACTCTCAGCACCGTGCCTGGCCAGCACATGGGCCTGTGCCCCCTGTGTCACACACGAGGGGCTGATCCAACTTCCCAGCTTGCTGCTTTCAGAGACCAGCCTATTTACATTTGATTTAACAAATACTGGTTGTTGTTTTCTAACACACCAATGGCCGACTCATCAGTGGGATACCTTATTCGGTCTGTATTATATTGTACCATTTCGTTGTTTCTTTTCCAGTAAATCCGAGGTGTTGGGATGGCAGAGATCTGGCATTCGAGTCTGGCTGTGTCTCCTTCAAAAACCTTTTTGCTTTGTGGCTTGAAGATGAAAGTTGGAGGCATGTGATGTTCTTTTGCTAAATTAAAGAGGAGAGATAAGGAGGAGTTACTGGAAGCTCATATCATGCTTGTTTTTTTAAGACTTCAGGATGCTAAATTCAGGAGGACACATGTTCCTCACTGCATCTCCTTAGCCTGCAGGCAATTCCCATGAGCATAAGGGTGTAGTAAACACAGTCCACTTTAGAAGGAGAGTCAATAACATATGTTATCAATCTTGGAAAATTAATAACATTAATTAAATTAAATTCTGGACATCTCACTATATCTAAATATCCTGATAGATGTGGTTTGAAGAAATATAGCATCCTAGATGTAGTTATTAAAATAGTCTTGGAAAAGGTAAGTTGGTTTTTATTGTTTGAGCCTGAATATATGGAGTGCTACCTCTGCTTCTTATTAGTTTAATGTCCCAAACACAGGGATGAAAGTATTGGATTACTGAGACTTTCCCTGTGTGGCCAGGGAATTATCAGTGCTCTCAGCCTTACCAATCACTTCCACTTTTACTGTGAAAGACGCCTCTCCTGCACGGTTGACAGCCACACATTCATATGTTCCTGCATCAGCTGATTTGACTGCTTCAAAAATAAACGAGTGGAATCCCTTTTCTGACACTATCATTTTATGGAACTGATCCTGATGAACCATCCTTCCATTCTGGTACCACATCACATCAGGGGTTGGGAGCCCGCTAACCTGTGAGGGAGAGCAGTGAAGAGTTAAACACGTTTAAGATAATAAAATCCCTCCAATACTACAGGGAGTTTGATGCTGATGGGTGATCAAACCATGATTCTACTGCAAAATTGTAAAGTGTTGCCTAGTTTTGAATACTGATGTGATTTTGCTCATGGAGTGCTGGGAAAAGACGAGCTTTAGCTACAAGACAGTAGATGCTGTTCCTGCAACTCCCTGCTGTTCCCTTCTTGTAAGGTGGCTTTGATCAGGCCCAAGATGCTCATTGTGGGTTCAGCCTTTCATTCTCATGGCTATCACTGCAGCAGTGTTGACACCCCTAACTGATAATGGCTAGAAATCAGCTGTCCTGCAGGCATGCTCCAGAGTCTCCATGGTACTCAGAAGTTTAGGCAACTTGCAGGAAGAAAGCTAAAGGTCATGTCTAAGGCTGGCCAGAGATTACTGAAGTAAAGAGAGTGGAAGTCATTAGGATAATGCAAGCCAGACCCCAGCCAGCAAACACCCTCTGCAGCGAAGCTGCATGTGAGGGAGAGCAGGGTCCTTTCTTACCCAGGGTTGGTACAGCTGCCATGCAGTTTCAAGCCATTCTCAAGTTTTGTTTGTATTTAGGGCATTTCCTTGTTTGTCTGCTCCAGCAAGGGCACAGTTACCTCAGGAAGGCTCATTAGAGGAGGTGAGTCCTACACACACCTCTCTGGACGTGTGTCCACTGAAGTAGTCAGTGTCCCTGTGCAAAACACAAGGTTCCCTGCCAAGAGGACTTTTTTAGCCGGGCATTAATATTCATTTCTCCCAAGGATGTCTAGAGACACTCTGTAGTGGTCTATATTTACCACTATTTAGCTTTAACCATACTCTTATGCAGCTAATTCCATTTACATTTTCCAAAGGAAAATGCTGAAATATTTAGCCATTTCCTATTTCTTGGTTTCCATAGCCTGGGGAGACCCTGAACCATCTGCTGTTAGTGCTCTGGCTTATCAAAGTGCACAGGCACTGCAGAGACCTCTCTCCATGCCCCACACCCCAAGAGGGAATGGAATTGGGAGGGAGAAGTTGGCATTACTTTGAAGTCCAGCCTGCAGAAGCGCCCCTCCTCAATCACTACATCTTCAGGCACTTGTGTGAAACGTGGCTGAAAGAACTTTTCCTGGATTGAGTCGTGTCCACGATCGTCACCTCTTGAGGATGGTCTGCTCCTGAAAAGGGGACAGGAACCACAAATTGTGTAAAAGCTACCACAGCACAAATGGCATTGAAGCTCTGATTGCAGCTGGAGTCCCTAAACACCTGTAGGAATCCAACACTCTGGTTCTGGTTGGTTTTTCAGCTGAAAGTCATAACTTTTGATCAGCCACTTCTATTGCTCAAAGTTGTTCAGTTCAACACAGAAGCATAACCTTCATTATGGCCTAATATTCAAAAGAATTGGCAAGAGAAATAGGCTGTGTTTCATTTTCATCATTTATATCCATTTCAATATTTACATTTCTTTGACTAGAAATTAATCTTCTAGAATACAAAAAATATTTTCCCAAGGTGAATGGAGTTTTTAAACCTCTAGTGCTATGCTTAGAATTCACTGGATTAAGACCATAGGCATCATCACCCATCCACAAATGGTAGCATTTCAGTTGAAAGGGAGTGACTTTGGTAATTACTACTTTAGCAAAAGTGATAACTAGTGAGATTAAACCAACGTTGTCTAGAAATGTTTGAAATAAGATCTTGAAGAATAGCCCAGCACAAGTTTATGCTTTACCTTACATGTGTTGTAGGAACCTGCAGCCTGATGTTTTCTGCATTCTGGTGCTTGGGAAGAGAAAGAGGAGAGGTGAGTTCACTTAGATTTATCTGTAGACTGAATGAGAAGTCATTTTAAGTTCATATCCTGACTGCTGCTTAAAAACAAAATGAATCTACTTCAAAAGTCATTGGGACAGGAGGTAGAGGAACTTGCATGAGGATCGGACACACTCTATGCTCACCATAGGCTTTGCCATGGCAGAACCTTTCATTGCTGCCCAAGTGATGCATGCAGCAGCTTTGTCTGGCACACAAAGCTGTCTGCCAGCCCATAACCTTTGTTAGAGAGGAGCAGGACTCCTGGCAATATCTAAACTGAGACCTGAGTACAGAGTGTCCTTCCCCACAGCAGGAATAGAAGTGGAATCGCTGGCAAGAGCCTTGTATTGTGCCCACTTAAATATGGTACCAGCAGTGATGGAAACATGCTGAGCTGGAAAATACTTTTCTTTCTAGATCACAGCACCAACTAAGCTCGCTGACAACTCTGCAACCACATGACTAAATCTGCTAAAGTACCCAGGATTGATTCCTGTTAGGAGCTTGGATGTTTGGAAAACGCGACAGAGTTTAGTGCCAGCGACTCGTTTTAGCAATGGAGTCAGAGAGAGCAAACGCTGCATGGAAATTTCTGGAGTGTTTGCATTGAGCCATTCCAAAGTTTGGTTCTGTGCTCAGCAGCCCAGTCCTGTGGGACTTTTAAGCCTGGATTTAAACTTCAAGCACAGAAGCAGTTTTAAGTTCAGGGGAAATATTACATGAATGAGGGGTTTGCTGCACTGAGTTCAATGTGGAGTCCAAAGGCAGTTGCCTTGCTCATTTACACAAGTCCTGTACAGTTATTACTTGTCCTGTGAAATGATGCTGTAGTGATGAAGTTGCTGGTGATTCTAATGACCTGTTACATGGACTGAGTTAAGTTCCTGAGGAATCAGGAGGCTGAATGAATCAGTGACTACATCATTCAGAAATAAGACTGAACATTAGGAGTAAGATGCCCCAAACATAAGCCAATCTCTGCTTCTAATGTGCTTCTTTTAAAGCAGCATTTCACACATGCTGAAAAGTTGTCAGTCATCCTGTTTTGACTGAGTATTTTCTTGTTCTCTGCAAAAGATGAGGCTTCCCTTGCTCTCTGACGTTCATTATTTTCCCATCTTTCCTGCTCTTGCCAGGTGATTGTTGGGGAGAAATAGCTCAAACTGTGCATTCCTCCTTTGCTGTGATCTTAGTGTCTGTTCCATGGAGGCGTTGCCAGGTGTGTGCCTGCTCCTGGCTCTCTGCTGCCTGCAGCAGGAGGAGTGTTTCCTTCCCTGCACAGGTACCCAGTGCCATACCATGGATATTTCCACTAACTTTGAGCACAGAAGTACCAAAGAGAGCTTCTAACTGGCCTGAATAACCAACAGATGATGCAGGTCTCCAACTAAAACACTTTGGAAAAAGCCAGTAGTAATAGATTCTTGTCTATCAGCATGTGGACTGCTGAAATAACTGCTTTGCATTCTCTTAATGGTTGCAGCCCCCTGTAAGGGCTAAAACCCAACCAATCCCAGCCCAAGGCCATGACCTCTTGAAGCCAATGTCACTTATTCTGAACAGTGACAGGTGTAAATCTTGTTGTCCTGGCCAAGCCTGCACTCAGGCTGTTGGGAGTGGGTACCTGGATCCCTCATGGTGCTACTCCCTGCCTGTCACAGTGGGTACTGTGCTGTGCAGCAGCTGCTGTAATTCCTCCCTGGAGAGGTCATTCCTACAGATCAGGCCCACTAAGGGAATGGTGCTTAAATTTCCCCCCTCTGCCATCACCCTGCAAAAACCCCAAACCCCTGCCATGCGAGCCCTCCCATTGAGAGCCGTCCCCTCACCTGCACTGGTACCAAATAAACCCCATCTGTGCCCCGTCACAAGCAGGTCACAGCACAATCACCAGGAAATCCTTGCTCTAGAGACAGGTCCCCAGTTACCTGTGCATTCTGCATGTTGTCTTCACCCTGTGAGTCCAGCACAGAGGCAGCATTTACTGGTCCAAGCAGCCTGCGAGCCATTCTTTCTTCATAAGTCAATCGCTGAAAGCAGAGTGGAGAGGAATTCTAGTCAGAAGTTCATTTACTATTTCAGATCAGCTTGTTAAGAGCACATTTATATGCCACAAATCCAGGATGTTGTCAATGGAAGCAGGAGCTGACCAGAAGCCCCATGTGTGGCCCAGAGGGTTTGCAGTCTGTGATGCCCACTGAAGTCAGCCTCAATATATACAGCACTGAAATGCATAAAAGATTAAACTGCCTGTTCATCAAAGCCTCCCTAATGCCATCTGTGGCCTTCCACTCCTCCTCTTTCTCTGCTGGGATTATTTATGGGTAGCTGATGGCATCATCCTCAGAAGCCAGAGTGAGTCCCAGGGTACCTTTCTGTTGGGGCTGGGAAAACTTCCCAAGTCATTCAGCTGTGGAGCTAGAGGCATGATGGATGCTCCCAAAAAAGCAAGAGCCACACCAGAAGCAGGCACAGCCAGAGGGGAGCACCACTACCCCTGAAAGCACTGGGGAGGTTTATGCCAGCACACCTGCAGGATGAAATGCTGTGAGCTGTCTGGAGAAGAGGCAAGGACACGTTTCAGGCACGACACAGTAAGTTCCTGCAATCTGGATGTGGCACACAGAGACCAAAATGAGCAGAGTTAAATTCAAGCTCTGTCAGTTGAGTTACTTTAGAAAAGTATGTTACTGCCCTGAGCACCAGAACACCTGACACTTCACTGCCCACAGAGTTTAACTCAGGTCTGGAGTTTGTAACACGAGGATAAGCTCTGACTGAATCTCTACTGTGCACAGACATACACGTGTCTACTACTGAGTGGGGAAAGGCTTGGGAGCCTTGTGGGACTTTTCTTTAGAAGAGAGCACGAGACCTTTAGCAAAACCTGTGAGAGCTGAATATCCCTGAGGTCCTTACGTGTGTATCAAGTGTGGCTGAGATTGGCCAGTTGGCTCAGACGCTGCTGGAGGACAAGGAGAGGAGGACACAGTGGTGATTGCATAAGCCTTATTTTTAGCCTGGCTTCCTATGGGAAGAAAAGCTGACTTGCTATGACAAGCTTTCTTACAGCACATAGGATATTCCTGTTAGGGGCATATTAAGTCAGATTTGACCTATTCGTTTGCCCATCAGTATTTAAAATGACATATGTGACACAAACCTGTTCTCACTGATGATAATGAAAATAATCCTTTCTACTTCGGGGGAAAGAAGATGGAAACTTTAAACTGGGCTTTTACCAGTCTGCCTCCAGCCAGCAGAAAGGTTCCCACATTATAAACTTGCCTGCTCTAGCTGTCTGCAATGGACTTCCCTACTGGTAAGCAAATTTATGTCCCAGATCTGGATTTCTTGGTAAAGGAGATTCCATTGTGACCCTCTGCAGAATAAATAAATAAGTACTGAGATTAAGAGGCCTTCTTATAGGAGACAGACCTTATAATAAAAACTCATATATTTTCTTTCATTTATTGTTGTTCATATGAAAAAAAAATTACCCCATTTCATGGTGGTCCCTAAAATGAACTTTCAAATATTCCAGTTTTTCCTCAGGTTCTAAAGATTTTGAGAGGTTTATTAACCCCAGTGTTGAAAACCAGGTTGTAGTCATGTCTAGAAAACTGAGGCATTCTCCTTGGATTTCTAACTGTCTGTGGATGTGATGTTCAGCAGGATCCCCAGAAGAGAGTTCAAATTTGTGCCATAGCTCTAAACATGTTCCTTTTTGTTTCACAGTGAAAGAATATTCTGATCCAACTCTCATGGGATCTGTTGGGGTTCTGAGTAAAGGTGTTTGGGGAGTGCTGCTTCTGCATTTCCTTCTGCTTTTAGCTCAGCTGGGAGGCTCCAGCCTCTGGGGTACTAGAGGCAGTCTCTGCATCCCTGCCTGCACTACTGGGCATTCTTCAATCCCTTACCTGGTTGCCGTTCTGGAGAAGGCTGTCTTTGCATCGCAGTTTCTTTTCCAAGTCCTGAATGAGGGCCTCTTTTGTTCCTCGAATTTCTTGGTCTGATGTCTTCTGCATAGAGTTGATGCTGGCTTGCTTGTTATACATGGGCTGTGAGTAACTACTCGTGCAGGAAGAGAAAACAAAGTTATTCCTGTAGGCCTGCTGGATTATTTGCTACAGCTTCACAGAATGCACACAAAAATGAGAGCCTGCCTTCTAAAAACTGTGGTTCTAATGAACCCACAAAGCATCTGGGAGATGAACAGGCCAAGCTGGGTAATTGAGTATCAAAACCTTAAGGGGAAGAAGCATCATGGTGCAGTCAAGTCACTGAGTTTCCTCCCACAACACTCTTTTCGCATCCCTACGTCCTGCAGTGGCCCCTCACAGCCTGACCCTGTAATCCATAGCCACTTGTGGAGCTGGGTAGTACATTTGGTTCTGAAAGATGCTAGGAAAAGAGGAGCATCCATCAGAACGGGCTGCAAAGGTCTGCTGGAGGTCACAGCACTCTGTGCTGACAGCATCTAACCTGGTTCGTGACCTGCACTGGGGCCTCCTATGCTGCACTTGTGCTCAGAAATTATTTCTATTCCAAATCCTCTTCTTCCTGTTGCTTAGGAATTTGTTCTGCTGACTAGAGTAGAGTAGAAGGGTTATACTTCTGGAATACACCCAGCACTGCTTGGGCTTAATAACTTAATGCGAGTTATAACTTAATAACTTTAGTAATTTGCCCAGAAGATGAATTCATCTCATGTCCCTGTTTGCCCATTAGCAGGGTAATTGGGAAAATAATTCCTCAACTCACCAGCTGCTGCATTTAAGAGCAGCTTATATGAAAAACAAAAGGAGGCACCCAAGTCCTTTGCTATGGAAACAAACAACCCCACACTACAAACACAACCCCCAGCAGTCACTCCAGGTGTGTCCCAAACCCCCCACACTCCTGCAGGACTTTAGGAAACGCTCCCCAGTTAACCCACTCCATCTTACCTTTCCCCTCCCCTTTGTGCTGTGATTCAGAAAACAGACAGAAGAATTCTGATTTCCTCAATGCAGACTGACACTTAAGCCTGGATTTATATCCAGCAGGACCCCCTGCCCCTATCAACTTTCCAATATCTCACTTTGTGCGAATTCTACCCTGACTTTCCCCAGGACCTCCAGCTGATATTGGCAGGGATACAAGTTGGTGAGAAGGCAAGGCCCAGCTCCCTTTGAGATCTCACTGACCTTGGGAGATATTTGGATTGCAGCCCAAAGGCAAAATGATATAATACATATTCAGGAAAGAATTTAGTCTTTGGTCTAAAGGGGTAAAATTTTCAAGGGGCTGCATTTCTGTTCACATATATGATTAATGAGAAGGGTATCGTAGGTGAGTTTAGAGCCACACCATGATGTGGAACCTGAAAATATTGCTGAGACTTACTAGGAAGCTCTAAGTTGTTTATAGGTGGGGAATACTACTGCCTTCCCATCTCCCCGTTCACAAGCCATGTTTTTTGAGATGTTAATTTGAGATGGGTGCCTGTTTTCTGTTCTGAATAACCTTAAGAGATTTCTGTCAAATCAAACAAAACAATTCAAACCAACTCCAGAAAACCCACACAGCAGCCTGTGACATGCCCACTGTGCCATTTAATTCCTGGTGGACACCCATCTCTCCCACACAAGGGCAAGCACTCAGCCTCCTAACCCGACTCATGCAGAGTCCTGCCTTGAACACCAGAATTCAGTGGGAGCTGTGCCATTGGCTTTGGCCAGGCCGGTGCTTTACCAGGGGGTTGGGTTGGGATGGTCAGTGCTCAGGACAGGCCAGGCCAGAGGGAAGCAAGGGAGGTTAGAAGCCTGTGTATACTTACTGAGGTTCCATGGGAGAAGGAGCTGGGCTGTTATAGTCAGGCTGCGAGGGGAGCACTGAGCACAGGAATGCTGCGGGGGATTGGTTAGGCATGGATTGAAGCCTCTGCCCGGATGATGAGCTAGCAGGAGACTGTGCAGATGCAGGTGTGATGGGATATGTGGATTCCTTAGGGGCACTACAGGAAGGCGAGGAGAGCGTGATTGAAGAGCTCAGCGATGACGAGGAGGAGAATTTCTGCCCACTGGGGTTACGAGGCTGTATGAGGATGGAGGACTGTTTGATTTCTCTGCTTGACTCTGTAGAGGCTGCAGGTCCTGGAGGCTGCTGTTGCCCTTGACACACATTCTTAGATTGGATAAAGTGTTTTGGACGTTCGTAGTTAAACATGGTTGGTTGGCACATAGAGGAAACAGATGGGAGATTAGGGACACTCATAGGAGAGGTTTCACGGCTGTCCTGGGTTTTTGTTGGTGATAATTGGCTTTGGATAGGTGGCTGGTAAAAGCTAGGTGGTAGGCCACAAAAGTTTTCTTGGCTGGGCTCCTGGATAGAATGGAACCCTTGCCTTGCAGAATAGAGGCTTTCTTGGTGTGGATTTTCCCTTAAGGAAGACAATACAGATAAAATAAATTGTATGTCACAAGCTGAATCACAAAAATACTGTGTTGTGAGCAGTCAATAGCAATCCAAAGAGTATGAAGTTCAACTAAATTAAAGATTGAACTTAAAGTTATTTAGGATTTATTAGAACTGTCCCAGAACTGTATGAACATTTTGGTTTACACTAACAAGCCACGCAGTCTGCCTGGCTCAGGTGCAGAGCTCACTGTGGTTGTCTTGTATGCCAGAGTCCAGCAAATTCTAAAGGAAATAGCAATTGGTTTACCACCTGCCTAAATCTACAGATAACCACAGATCCTACTGCTAAGCAAGGTAATTTCCCACATATCATCTTAACTAAAGATCCCTGGATCCTACTGTTTTGTGACCTGTCAAAATGCTAAATGTACTATTCCCCAGAACAAGCTATTTGTGCCAAGAAATTCCTCATACCACAGGGAAGCATGAAAGGTTCACTTTAAGTCTAAAACAAAACTCTTGAAACCAAATCTCCTGATTTCTTCTGTAATGGATTTTGAATTCAGAGCTTTTTATTTCCAACTGAGATTAGGGATTAGAATGCCAAGGACTGTGCCTCTCTGTTTGAGGTGATTTCCTGAGATTTGCTATTAAGGCTGCTAATCGCCAGAACGACATGAGCTGCAAGATAGCATAGGGCAAGCTGAGCTGCTCAGAGTCCTTCATTTATTCTGCAGGTGCTTGACATCTAAACCTGGGCTTTCCATCAGCTCAAAACCCAGGAAAGTTTCATTGAGCAAGCTTGTTAAAATGGACAAACCACTTCAGCTCCATGATAAATAAATAATTGCCCAAAATAAACATAAAACCACTACTAAAAAAAAAAAAAAAAGAAAAAAAGAGTATATAAATCCCCACAGTTACATGTGCTGGAAAAAATTGTAATCTTGCCCCACTGAGATCAGCTGTTTCACTGCTATATATACCCAGTATATTGTATTCCTCTCGTTGGAGAGCCCAGAGAAGGGCTCCACGAGGTCATAAATTCCCATGGGGGGAGATAACTGGAGATTTTAAAGATTCAAGGCTTTCATTTCCTAAAGGTAATCGTCAATATTAGTTGTGAACTAGCGGTATGTAAACAGAGGCCTTATAGTAAAAATTCCCTAACTTTTCCCTTGTCATGCTCTTGGAATTTGAAGCTGACTCAAATTTTCGGAGCATGTCCACACTGTGTTCTCATTCACTGGTGCAGAAAACTCGTTAAGTCTTGTATTTACCCCATTTTTATATCACTACCTGTGCACAGATTTCTACATTCACTGTACCCCAGGCTGTGTACAGAAGCCAGCGTTTACTTTGTTTTCTAGAACGCTGCACTTAACCAAGCTCTGACGCACAGCGTCACTTCTCACAGCAAGTGATAAGCCATGTTTTCCTCAAATCATTCCAGCTTGATTTGGAGGGAAAAAAATAAATCCGAAGAGGCTTTTGACCTTACAAGGTGAAAACAGTAAGTAATAACAGAGACATCTTGCTTGTTTAAAAACAAACCCGTTTTTTGGCTCTGTTGCCGCCCGCGTTACCTTTGACACCGCCGCACCCTAAAGGTACGTTTTCACCTCGGCATTCCCAGCGCGCTGCAGTCCCTCATGCCACCTCCCTAGCCAGCTTCCAAGTAAAAAGTGACGTGGAAAAAACCCAAACAAGCACCTTACCTACAGCCTAGAAGTTGTCACCTGGGCCGTGGCAGGTATTTTGGGAAGGGACGGTCATTCACCGGCCCGGGCTGTCATAGCCGCCCTCTGCGCGGCGGTACGAGAGCGGAGGCTTTAATGTGCTGCCAGCAGTGACACCGCGGGACCTGCCTGTCCCCGGCCCCCGCCGCTGTCACAATAAGAGTCTCCGCAGCCCGGCCTGCCCGGACACTGCCGAGGGCCGGAGCCGGGACTTGGGCAGGTGCCCGCGGGCAGCGGATCCCCCGCGGGCAGCGCTGGCACCGCCCGGCGCTCGGAGCCGCCGCTCCCGCGGGCGCGGCTGCTTTGGGCCGGCCCGACCCGGCTCTGACCCGGCTCTGTCCCGGCTCTGTCCCGGCTCTGACCCGGCCCCGGAGCGCTGGGGTGGCGATGGGCACAGCCCCAGCCCCGGCTGGCCCCGTCCCGCCCCGAGGGGAAGCGGCCGGGGCTGAGAAGGGGGGGAACTGAAGGCGTCGCCAGCTCTCGGACAGAAAAGCAGGTGTTCTGCCCATAGCACCGTCAGGGAGCAGCGAGGGAGGACCGCTGCAGTATGCTTGACCATCCCTAAACCCCACTTTGTTATCCCAAGGAAATTCTTGCCCAGAGAAGCTGTGGCTGCCCCATCCCTGGAAGTGTCCAAGGCCAGGTTGGATGGGGCCCTGAGCAACCTGGTCTAGTGAAAGGTGTTCCTGCCCATGATGGAAGAAAAGGTCACCTTTAAGGTGCTTTCCAGCCCAAACCATTCTGTAGTTCTAAATTCCTTGTTTAATTTATTTACTAATTGTTTGTAGCTAATTGCCTCTGCAGTGATAACACTCTGGTACTGCTTTTAGGGCTGTGCACTTAAAGGCAACAGATGCTCGAGAGCCAGGTTTGAATGTGATTTAAATCCCCCCAGCCGCAGACCCGAGCGAGCCCTCCCTCCGTGCCCAGCGCCACCTTCCCCAGCCCGAGGGAGACCCACACCCCGCTCATGTACGGAGCTCGGTCAGGAGCACTGCTCATGGATGTGTCTGAACAGTCATAAACTGAGTAACAAAACTAGCCTTGTGAAAAGAATATGATAAAAATATAGTAAATATTAATATTTTGCTGTTTGTGTTTGTTATTACAGCTATTTACATGGATGGAAAAATGCAACTGTGCTGTTTTCACCAGAGCAGCAGCAGATCCTGCTGGCAGGTTAGGTGATTGTATACCTTTAATCACCAGCTTCAATGCTTCAATGCCTAATTACGTCTTAAATTAACAGTATAGTGTTTTAAATATCTTAATCATACTTTGGCAACTCTCGCCTATTGTTTGAAAACACCCCAAGCCCGAAGGTGCCGCCGCTGGGCCGCGTGTGGGCTCTCAGCTGCCTCCCCTCTCCCTTCTCTGTGCCTGTGAGTCTGTCAGCACCGCGATCTTCAAGAGGTTAATCCACCTCTAGTGTTTGTATTTAAACATCGGCCCAACATTTTTGAACTAAAACTACAGAGCAGGTGTTAATTGAGCGCTAATTTATTTAAATTCCTCGTATGAAACTGATTAAGGGGGGGAATGTGTCCTTAGTTGTCAGAGACGTTATTTGCTTTTTAAGTTACAAAAAAAAAAAAATTTAAGTAAAATAATTAAAAAGGGGTAGTTTGTACAGAGAGGGGCGAGTACTTAAAAAAAAGGTACCTGTGGCATGTTCATTGCCCTGCAGGAGGCTGCGAGCGCGGTAAAGGTCAGGGTGTGTGCTCAGACAGGCTCCCCGGCTTCCCACCAACTAAAGTTGGCTGCAAGGCATCGATTTAAGGACAGTTTTATACACTTAAAAGACTGGACACAACCGGAACAGCTTGTGTGAAAGAGAAGGAACAGAAAAACGTGACATGCAGCAGGTAGGAAAAATGGTGAAAGAACTGGAAGCTGAACTGATGAAGGCAGAGGAATAAATTTAATCTCCTGTGCCAAGTAACTTAATAGTGCTGTGACCAGCACTGAGAGGTGTCAGAAACCAGCTTTTCTGTCCTGCTGCAGTTTACTTTCTAAGAATGGTGCCCTGCTGTTTCTGATTGGGTTCTCCTCATTGCTTGAGTCATACAGCAAAAAATGTCTAGAAAAAGAGTTAAGGATCTTTTGCTTATTTGTTAAAGATACTTCAAAGCTACCTAAAAGACCACACAGTATGGTTAGTGCCTGAAGCCTCTTCTTTTGCTTGGATTGAGTTTCTTTAATGAAGTTAATAATGAAGTTAATAATCAAAAATTGTTTTGTTCTGGTTCTTCAAGGCTGCTGAGGACAGTGTAATCTGCAGGTGCCTTTACACCTGCTCAGAAAGGAGAAACGGGTAGTGACAGTCTTGTTGAATTCAATTTTCTAGCTTTTGTGGAGTGCCTGTTGCTAGGCAATAATTGGGAGAAGTATGAGTACAAGGATTTCATTCATTTTATAGCTATTTCCAGTAATGACTTTGTTCTGTCATCACTGCCTTTGTTGGTATTTGCCTTTGGTAATACAGTTGCAACCACATACACTACATGAGGGAATTATATGTTAAATCTGACTAACAAGACAGTTATTTTACAGCCAGTCATTAGCCATGATTGCTTAGTTTGAGGTAACAGCAACATTTACAACGCTGAGTCACATTCATAATGATGTTTCAAAGCACCTGGCAGTATATCTGTGGGCTTTAAAGGTATTTAAATCCTCATAGATGGGTATATGTAGAAATTTTGATAGTTTCTCTCTGTATCTTGAGATGTGCCCAAAGTCCAGTACTAGTTAATGTTTTTTGTTTACATTTATTTTTATATATACACACACACATATGTAACCTACATTTTGAAAAGCTATTACATAGCTGATTTTGGTGGCATGGTACATCCCTTTATGCATTAGGATCTGCCTAGGGTCCCAGCTGATTTCCCTGGAGCAAGCCTAAATTTCATGGAAGGGCTTGAAGCCAAACTCAGAGCTTCCTCTTAATGATCTGCATGCCGGTTATTGAAGCAAAACCATTTTTACTCAGTGATTAAGCAAAAAAATAACTCCCCTGCATGGAGACATCTATATTGAAATATGATCTCTCCCACGGTAAAATTTGAAGGAGGGTGTTCAGAATTGTTAGAATGGCTGACTACATCCAAAAATAATCTCTAACCCAGGGAATGCTTTCTGTCAGGGACAGCCTTTACACACTCTGTAACAGGATCACTGCAGCTCCAGGCTGGCACTCAGCTGGGAGAGGAGGCACACGGCTGCCTCCCACGTAGCTCTTGCTGTCACTAACAGGACTGAGGGAACTCCTCTGCTGGGCTTGGATGGCTGAACTGTCACCATTGGAGGTCATTGTTATGCCTATAAACCCCTGAGAAACCCTCTAGAAATGGGGCTGACACGGCCAATCTAGGCATTCTAACATGTTTTGTTTCTCTGGAGCAACCAAACAGGATAACTGATAATGCAATAAGTGTGCAGTGACTGGAGAGCTGCATTTGGGATGGAAATTGGATCAAGTCTTGTTATAAAATGGAATACTTTATTACTGGGGGAGAATCTCCATCTCCTGACCGGGGAGTGTCCCTCTCATGGCCTGGGACAGTTTTCATTCTATCCAGTGGGTTACTGGTTCAGTGCTTTTTCCTCCACAGAGTGCTTTGCAGGTCCTGTCTGCACCATGCTTACAGGATCTTGAGTTTTATTGCTGTCTTTTAGAATAGGAAACAGAAGCACGAGGTGATGCCACCTGGCCAAGGCCACTGAGGAAGGCGGTGGCCACCTTGAGATTTCCCAGGTACTCTGATCTTTGCCTCAAGCTCTGCTGTGGAACCAAAGGTCTCCTAGAGGATAATTATTTGAGGTGATGCTTTTAAGTTACTCACAGGCACTTCTGAAAATGACATCAGGCACTTCCCTGAGCCTTTAGGTGGTTACACACTTGGTCAAATGGAGCCTGTGCTGTGACCTGCCAGGCTGGTGCTGCACATTGTCATTGTCCCCCAGGCAAACAGCTCAGGCTACTGCATGTGCCTGATCCCTGTGAGGGTAAGGGGCACTGGAGCTTGCAGCTGGCATCACTGGACAGTTCATTCCTTAAGTGTTGTAAAAAGCTGACCCGGGGATGTGATTTCCTCTTTGTCTTACCCCAGAGATGAAGCCCGAGATGAATTTTCATAAGCTCCATGGAAATCTTCAGCTTGGCTCTTGGCGTTCGTCTTACCAAAGCTTGTGGCCGGTGCTCGAGTGCCCAGCCCGGGGCTCTCTGGGCTGTAGGATGGCAGAGCAGCTGCCCCACGGTCCTTGGCTCCTGTCTGGCTGTTCCTAGGAAAGGTAGGTTTCTTCATGGTGACCTGCACAGCTGGCCGGTGGGCAGCACCTCCAAAGCTTTCCAGCTCTTTAGCTCCTGGAAGGAAAATTGTCCCCACGTCAGGTGGGAAGCAGTGGTGGCTCACCAGTACAGCACATGCAGTAACAGGGGATGGGAAACTGGAATGTCTGAGCAGGTAGATGAGGCTCATCCTGCCTGGGCTCTGCACAGCCTGAAACCTGCACAGCTGCATGAGCCAAACCTGACTTCTGGCCAGGGCTGGTGAGCTCTGGGTACATGCCAGGTGCTGTTCTGATTGCAGATGGCTTCCAGCACAAGCCAAACAGGTCAGGTGGTACCATAAACAAGGTATAGACACAACCAATGTGTTGGGGCAAGCTGGAATCCCTGAAGGGATGAAGCTCAGGGATGAGATTCCTCTGAGAGAGGGAACATCATCTCCCCCTTGACCCAGGAAGAAGAGGGACCAAAAGAAGAAACACAGAACAACTTGCATCCAGCTTTGAGAGATACCCAAGCAGACTGCATTTTTTGGGCATTTCTCTTCTCTGGGGCCTACAAAATTGTTTGGGTCTGGCTTCTGCTTGGCAAATATCTGTGATTCTGCCTCATGTTGAGCAGCAGCAAATTCTTTTGTGCTTAGTTGCTCAACACAGAAATCCATGTGCTTACCTGGGGAAACAGAGAGATGTGCACTGGATGCTGCAGATCCAAATTCATTTTCAGCAACACATTTAAATATTCCAGAGTCTTCTGGGAAAGCTTCTGTAATAACCAGGGTGCAGACTTCCTCTGAAATAACAGATTCAGACATGCTGTTGTACTACAAGAGGCAAATGTTAACCTGTAGGAATTGCTCTTTACATAACTGTTACTTAGTGATGGGGATTGGCATTAATAAAGTGCAAAAAAGTGATGTACAGGGTCTTAGGAAGTCAAGGGGCTTAGAAGGAGCAAGGGCGAAGGAAAACTCTTTTTTTCTGTGATATTAATGAAACAAGGCACATTTTTTGTGGTGTTTTTTTTGGTTGGTTGGTTTGGTTTGTTTGGTTGTTTTTTGGTGGTTTTTTTTGCTAAATTCTGTCTTTTCTTGCACAAGTTAAAAAGATTATAGGTCAGAATGGTTGATATGTTTTCTCTTAGCACAGGGTATTCTTCATTGGCTGAATGCAAAAGGATTGATACCTTTTCCTAGTGTTGTGGAAAAAACCAGGGCCTTTTGGGTGATTGCATCAAAATTAAGAACTTGAAAGCTCTTGGCCTGACTGAATATTGTGTTCTGGATAGCTTTGTATATTTTTGTTTTATCTTGGGTGAGCTGGGAAACACCGAGTGTGGTGAGGAGTCTAACAAAAAATGCACAGTGTACTTACCAGGAACTGCTGTTGAACAAGCCTCTGCTCAAGATAAGAGAGAAAGAATTTAAATGGTTAAAATGTCAGAATGGAAAAAAACCCAAACCCTTCAGCCCTCACTCCCTTTCCCACCTCAGCTGTCTCCCTGGTTACCAGGGGACCATCTCCCTTTCTGTCCATCATGAGGAATAGCATCTGGTCAGGGAAAGCTCAGGTGTGGCTGGGGAACCTGGTGGTACAAACACCTCTCCACTGAGGTGATACACAAAGAGCTCTACTGACTTTGGAGTTGGTTGCTGTGGGTTTGGCCCTCTGGAGCTCTGACCTCATGCCTGGGAGTATCAGAAATCGTTTGAAATGAGGTTATGCTTTTTTCCCCTGAGTTCATCAGTAGTTCTAGCATATGGTGACAATGCCTCCATGGCTCAGTAGGGCTGTCATTAATAACTAACTGTGTGGAATCTTCCCCTGTTGTGCCTGACCCACTCATGCATTGCCAGAGGAAGGGCAGACTGTGCAGTAGCCTGTGACTTTGGGTCACCTGATACCTGTAAACTTAACTCTGCTTCTATGAATGATTTCCTGATTTCTATAGCAGTTCTCTTTCCTGTCTTATCCCTGTCCCAATAAAATATCTGTACATCAAACAGGTGCAGCAACACCTACTTTTCCGCAGTATTCGGAAATCAGCAGAATCCACGATCTGATCATATTCCCTGTACCAGTGAACCTGCAGGGTGGATGTGGAGTGAATGCGACACTCAAATACCACCAGCTGACCCTTGGTAGCTCTTATGTTTTGTAGACCCTGGAGGGGAAAATATTTGTGTTAAATGCCTGATCTAAGTATTTCCCCATTGAAGCATTTATTAGGAAATCATACACCCTTCAGTGAGGAGAATGGTCTCACGCCTGTATTTTCATTTTTCTTACAATTGTTGGGCTGCCTGAAGTGGCCACCTAAAAACAGAGACTAGACAAGAATAAGGGAACAAAGGTAGGTTATTTATTCGAAGGGCCTTCAAAGGTACCCCCTGGGGAGCCAGAGGCCACTGCCAAGATGGACCCCAAGATGGACCCCAGGCCACGAGTTCTGCACACTTCAATAGGTTTGGTTCATTTGCATATCAAGGTTAATTCTCCAATTAAAGCTTCAATTAATGAAGTAGTTTCCCCAAGCTTGTGCCCCCACCCTTAAAGGCTTTTGGTTTATACTTTTTGGGCCTAGGACAGTCTCAGTGTCCTTGGAGAGCAGGCCTGGAGAGGCTTTGTTACGTCTACCAAGCAGGAGAGAGCAGAAGTCAACAGGCTACAAGAAACTTCAGAGTCACACACTAGGCAGTACAGGATTTGAAAAATATGGAAGTTAAAACCTAAGGCATCAGTTGACTGAATTCTAAATGCATTTGCAGTGGGTTGTGAGTGGAAGTTTTTTCAGCAGAAGACCAATGCTCCTTAAAGCCTTGCTTGTGCATTTAAATAAAGATACAAATGCAGGAAAAACATCTATTCCACTGGATGTAACATAATAAGGGTGGTTACTATGTGAGGTTTCCACTCCAGCCTCCTTTGCAGGAAATAAATGAGATGAATTCCTATAAGTGGTTCTGTCTGTCTGGATCGTTTACCAATTAAGATGTTAGTTTGATAGCATCACTAAAGAAGAATGCTGGCTTTTCTGAATTGTAAATGAACCAATGTTCCAGCCTAGAAATACCTTCCAATGGAAGAAAAACATGCAAAATCTAATGCTGGTAGTTGCAGGACAAGCTGTGTTGTTCAGACAACTTGAGCTTTTTACCTTTGTAAACACAGGTGTGGCTCCATAGGCAGACCCAGCCAGGCTCAGTGAGGGACTCTGCATCTAGATGGCAAAGAAAAGAGATTTTTATCGATTGAATTTTTCATATGCAGAAACCTGGCTGTGTTGCAGGCACTTTACTTTGAAAGAGAAGAAGATTCAGAGTGTTTTACCTGTTGTTCATGTTCCAGGCTAGTAACTACCCTGTGGAGAGTCTCCACTCAAGTGTGGAAACAACTCCCTGGCCTGTGGACACTGAGTTAGTGGGAAGAGGAGCTGATAACCAGTAAGTGTTGCTCAGACTTGTCCACATCTTGTAGCCTCTGTGTAAAGATCAGTGCTGCTGCCAGCAGCTGTCCCCTTCTACAGAGATCCTGACCTGGTTTAGCTGATCCCAGGCCTGGCACTCCCTGGCTTGTGTTGTGTCTGTGGTTGATACTGTGAGGCTGAACATAGGGAAGTGAGCAAGGTCTCTCTGCTCTGTTCTGACATCCTCTCTTAAAGCTCAGCTGACACAGAGGTTCCAGTAAGGCCTCTGATTAGGCAAGAAGGGAAGTTTTGAGATGATCAAATATTTGCAGTGCAAGATTTGTCCTTGTCCCATGGTGGAGTGTTGATGTGCACTCATCTCTGTCTCATTTAGCTTTGGAAACACGTGTCTTGCATATAAATGTGCAACTGAAGAGCTTGGGTTTGTTTTGCTGTGACACTGGCCTTTTTTTATAATCTTAGCTTTGAAATAACCCAAGTTTCATCTCTTTCCCGGCCAGCCTGAGTTGTGAGTCTGTCTCTAGGTGCCCTGACTTCCCCAGCTCTTGGCCACGAATGTGCTCTAAACCAGCTCTCTGTTCTGAAGTGAATATATGAAGTATAACTGTGGCAGCCCCTCAAGCATTTCCAGCCCTGTCACCTGCTCCATCAGTTCTTGGCAATTCTGACTAGGAAATGTTCCAAGCCAGAAAGCCTTTTTCCAGAGCTTAGGGCCCAGATCTTGATACACATGCTGACCTTTGTCTCTTAGACACTTGCTGAAGATGAGCCTGAGCTGATCCTTGCAAAATATACTTAGAATGCTGTAAATAATAATTTTAAACATGTGTAACCTGCCCTTTGAGGGTCAATAGATAAGGCTGAATTAAAGTGGTGTAACCCTGGTGAACTGAATGGTTGTGGAAGACTGCCCTGGCTGAGGAACCAATGGACAGCAAAACACTGGTGGCTCTCTGCTTTTACCTAACGTGTGGGGAAAAACAAACAGGGCAGGATGGAGACAGAGGCTTTAGGAAGCTGAGTATACTTGATCCAATAATATTTACACTTACTGTGACATTCCTCTGGCCCTGACAGGATGCTGAGACTTGCAAGGAGGCTTAGCCTTCGGATTTACCCTAAGAACCTGGAGAGACAAACATAAAGCAGTGTGCATTTAGAGCTATCTCCTTTTCCTTACAACACAGCGATGACTCTGTTTTGTGAACTGAGCTTAGGCTGCTTGGAGTCACACAGAGGTGCCAGAGGAAATAGAAGCATCCTGAGTACTTGAGAGTAGGCTCAGGTCACCTCCAGGACACAGAGAAAATGAATCAGGATTAATAATACAGACCCAAGTTACATGTGAAACCTGGCTTCATGCTGGAGTTAGGGTTTTCCTGCATCTGGATAGAAAAGTCTAAAGAAAACCCTTGTTACTTTAGTGAAAGTGAAAATGGAACCTCATAAACCAGCTGCTAGGTCCCTCTGCATGAAGACTGCAGCATAATGGATTGACACAAAAAAAGTAGTTACTGAGATCTTAATAGCTTACCCCAGTAATTAAAGGTTTACAGGTTTCATCTTTGCTTCTCTTTTGCTATATCAAGAGGGATTTTCTTGTTGATGCACTACAGACTGCCAACCCTGCTTCTCCTGGGGCCACCTGCACCAGGACAAAGGCCAGTCTTGACAAACATCCAGCAGGAGCAGCAGCAATGCTGCTGTCACAAACTCTTCTGCAGTGAGCCTTAGAACTGTGGCCCTGGTGAGGGACAGCAGCACGTGTGACACATGGTGACAGTGCTCCTGTGCCTGTGTGCCTACAGCTGTGGGGAAGGAAGGGAGCCTGGTTTGCCATCCAGGAGAAGACATGGAAATGCCTGAACAGGCGTTCTGCTGGCTGCAGGAGCTGTGGAGGTCCCCTGCTGCTCTCTGCTGTGATGCAATCCTCATGAGCAGAAGCAGGCCCTGGGATTTGCATTCCCCATCCATTAAGGCAGCTCCCACCCTCTCCCACTCTTGGTGCCTGTGGCATTGAGTTCGATGCTGTCTGGCAGCTGATGTGTAGTGCCAAGCCCCAAGCCTGTGGCCATGCCCACAGCACCTGAAGGTACTGGCAGATGGTTGCAGAGCTGCTGTTTGCTGTTGAACAATCAGTTGCTAAGGCCACTGTAGTGTTCCCTTGTGAGGTCCTTGCCTGAGCCACTGGCTGTGTGGCAGTTTTGCTTTGTGTTTGCAGTCTGTGAAGAACCAGATGTGAGAGGTCATGGTTTGGCACCTTAACTCTGTTTAAGGCTGCAGTTGTTTTCTGGCACCCTGACAGTGCTCTAGGTCAGAAGAGTGTGTGTGTTTCTTCAGGGTTTGGATCTTACCCTTGTTGATCTCCCATGGTAGAGTTTGGAACTTAGAGCATTTATTAGACATTATGTAGAGTAACTGCAAATTTGGGATCTTTTAGCTGACTGTCACCCTGTCTGGGAGTCATATTGGTGAAGTTACAGATGGGTGCCTGGTGTAGAGATATGGAGATACCTCAGCAGAGTGGGATTTAGTTACCTTGAAGAGGTCAGTAGGTTACAAATTACCCATCTTATCAAATAAAATCAACGTACGTGTCTGAATTCCTCAGAGGATTTGCATAAATAACTTACTTGAGATCTGTTCCCTCTCTCTTCTGCTTTCTGGCACTCTCCAAAACAGTCACACCTGATTACCGTGATGGATATTTTGCAGTCTAGTTGGATTTGCCTGGTTAAAATAAGAACATATCCCTGTGTGTCTCATTCAGCCCTGCTGGGTGTTACCGAGCCCTGAGGGCCCCAGGCACAGTTACCCATGGACTTGGACCACCCGTGGCCTTCATATCTCTAGCTGTTGCTCTTGATTTATAAATGTCTCTCAAGCAGTTCAAGGATGGCTCCTGTCCAAGGTTATATCATGAGGCCATCAACAGGGCTCTGCTGTGATGCAAGGGCTGCTGGATAATCCCAAACCCTTGGATGTGGGAGCAGGGCCTGGGAAGCCAATGTTTTTGAGTTGCCCTGGGTTCCCACGGCAAACCTATCCTGGCTGGATGCCACCCCAGATTCCTGTGGTGCTGGTTGCCGTGCTGCCTTCCAGTCTATCAGGCAACAGTTGATATAGTCAGTTTTCAGGACCTGGAATATTGGATGATTTGGTTCTTTTCTATTTTGTTTCCAAAGAAAAAGGGTGATGGAAAATCAGACATGTTCAGATAATGAAAGGAGTTCCTGGACTGACATATCTGCTTTAAAGATTGTCCCATGCATCTGAGAAAGCATTAACAAAATTGCATTGGAGGATCATTGTCCCTTCTTCACTTGCAGAACAAAAGACTTCATTATCCTTAGAACTGCCACCACTCTTCGTGTTCCACTCTGCTTCCAAGTCCATGATCAGTCTGGAATCACACAAGACATGCACAGAAACAGATGGCACAGAGGTTCCCCTGTGCAGAGGTCAGAGGGGACTGTGGCCATCTGTGGTTTAGGACCACAGCACAGTGAGGTGCTGCAGGTGGCACTGGACACTGTATCTGGAGTGAGGAGCAAGATCTTGGAGAGAGGTTGCTCTACTGAACTGAATAAGAACAGCTCCTGACGAGTTTCCAGAATGATGAAAGAGGCACTGAACTTTAGCACTAAGCAGGAATAGCACCAGCTTATGAATTTGTGTTCAAGACAGTTACTCAGTTGCATGGCATTAGTTTCTCTATGTGATGATTGCTGCTAAGACCTCCTGACGTGGCAGAGACCATGGCCAAAGGATGGTGGCTGTCAGGGTTGCAAGTGTGCCTGGCCTGACGCCCTGTGACACACCCAGCAGTCAGTGTTCCCACAGTAAATTCAGGCAGCTCTACGTGGGCTGCTGCAGCTGCCAGTGCTTGAGAAAGGCCGGGTTAAGTTCTCATCAGAGCAGATCCTGTGAGTTCAGCTGAGTGAAGACCCCATCACTGGGAATTCTGTTTGTTCTTGGCTGCTCTAGGTGTCTACTGCTTAAAGCAGAAGCCATCCTTGAAATCCACGTTGCTGGCAGCACCTCTGTTTGTAGACAAACATCCTTCACACACATGGTTCACGTTATATGCTCTGTTCTCACCTCCTCTTGTGTGGTCCTTCCATTTCACAGTTTGCTTCTTGTGAGTATGTTGGATGCTCTCACTGTTAATATTGGATTTGGGTAAAGGAGAATTCATGGGAATGGATAAAAGGCTTATAAGCTTCAGTGCTGGGACAGTCACTGCTTTAGTCTAAATTCCCTGGTTTTGATTGAGATCTAATGACTTAAGGGCTTAGGATATTTAGTAAACCAGGAGACTTTCAAGCCGGCTGAACATGATGGCTGGTGCTGCTTTAAAGGGAGGAATGTATTTGGGAGAGCAAATGTCCTGAGAGCATTTGGGCAATGCTGCAATGCTGACTAGTCCTGCTACTACTAATTGGTTTCATGTGGTTGAAATAGTGGGCTTCTGTAGGAGGGCAAAGCTGTCCTGTGTGTATGGCTGTCCAACTCAGCAGTAAAAATGAGAGGAGGTCATTCAGCTTCCACGAAAACATTGGAAGGTCACTCTGAGATATCTGTTTTCTCTCTGACGCAGCTCCTTTTCTTTATGAGTGATGCTCCAGGCTTCTGTAACCATCAGTTCTCAGACTTCTGAGATCCTGATCCCACATCCTGCTGAGCTTGTGTGTGACTTGCCCCTCTGTCTGTGTTCGTCTTGCTAAGCAGAGAGGTTTTCTACAGCAGGTTAGCAGACCTTGTTCCCTGTGAGGGTGATGAGGCCCTGGCACAGGCTGCCCAGAGAAGCTGTGGCTGCCCCATCCCTGGAGGTGTCCAAGGCCAGTCTGGATGGGGCTTGGAGCAACCTGCTCTAGTGGGAAGTGTTCCTGCCCATGGCAAGGGAGTTGGAACAAGATGGTCTTTAAAATCCCTTCCAACCCAAACCATTCTGTGATTTCACGAGTCTGTGAAAAGTCATCACCCTACAATTTACACCCTTGAAAGATTATCTAGCCAAGGTTTTACCTTGGTGAGTCATTCTAGCAGTCCTAGTGTCTCATGTAAATGTCAACCTTTACTTAGTGTAACTCTAGATCTTTGTGAAGTGGACAGAATTAGACTTAGCCAAATGAAGAGTCCAAGGACCTTTGGAACCCAACACCAGAATGATTACAAGGTACATACAGATCACACTGTTGACACAAACCATAATGACGACATTCTGGCATTACCTGAATAGTTGACATGGCTGCAGAATTATGCTATATGCAACACTAGGACAAATTTAACACAGGGCTAGGAAAGTATTAAATTCTGCACAGAGCCCTTTTGCCAGGTGTTTAGATCATGGAAAACACATTAAATCTGTTTTAGGAATGAGATGAGCATCTGCTGGATCTGAAATACACTGCATTGCAAAGAGTGTGGTAGAGGGGAGGAGTACATTTAAAAATTTACACTTAGAGGTGAGGCAGAGCTAGACTGCAACATCACATTAATGTACCAGCTTGCCTTTTATTTTAAAAAAAGGCTTGAATAGATACACAGGATAACAACTTTCAATCACTTTGAAAATGATGCATTTTGCAAGCCATCTGCATGTACCTGATGGTGCTACTCATTTTCATAGAGGTGTTCAAGCTTTGGGAGTGTGTGCTAGACACTTGGGTATCTTGTGGCACTACTCTGTAGGGCTTAACAGAAATATGAGCATAGGTCTGCAAAGAACCCAATGGCAGTGGGCTGGAGAAAGCCTGTCTGGAGCTGTATTTTTTCTGTGCCATATGGCTAAACAGGGAAATTGTCACCACTTCAGTAGTGAGCCTTCTAGCTGTGAGTTCCTTAGTGGCGTGAATGTGTGATTAGAAAGTGGCTTCTCTGTTGCTCCTGGGGTGTGAATAATGAGAGTTCTGTAGGAAGTGAGAAAAGAGTGATTTTATTTGTTTCTCTTCCTACACTCCAAAGATCCTGAGAAGATCAGTAGGATTGCAGAAAATTTTGTTATTTGTGGGACTATTTCTTAAAACAATTGCTCTTCAGCTGGGGAGTGGGGCAGGTTTGTGTCAGCTGGGATGTTCTGAAAATAATCAAATAGCTGCAAGAGGTTATTGTAGCCACTGATAAGGTATTCACAGAAACTACAGAATCCTGGTTGGATGTGAAGCTTGCTGAGAGTCTTTCCAAATTGTAGAAATGAAGCTGGGTATGTTTCAAAGACCTTTTTTATTTTTGGCATATTTTCAGAACAGGTGGCACCAAAGAGCACAATTTCAGAGGCTCTGTTTTCTGTGAATTCAGCTTTTAATGCATCCCATGAAGCAGGTTGGAGATTTGCATCTCAAGAGTTTTGTCTGGCACTCCTGGGAGCGTTTCCATACACATTTGGGAAGGGCAGAAATGTGTGCTGGCTTTCAAGGACAGGCTCCCTCTGGAATTAACAAAGACTGTCAAGCATGGAGACCAGCAGGGCTGCTGAAATGGGTGTACTGTGTTCCATGCTTCAAAGTCTTTGCTAAGTTTAAGCTGGGTCTGTCCATTTTACAGAGCAAGCAGCACAAAGAAAAGAGGATCAGCTCTCAGAGTGTAATGGCATTTGAGCAACAGTAGCCTTAATACAGGAAAGAGAACAGTAGAAAGCTTAATTTTGGTACTATTTAAGGCACATCCCTGATGAGATGGTGAACAAACATACCCTGTGTGTGGCTCACGTGGTCGTGAAGCCTGTGGGCTGTTGGTGCTTGTACTTAGGGTGCTTCTGCTCACGAGCACGTCCCACTCCAAGTGCAGTGTGGAGAGATGGGGCCTCAATATCTGTCCCTTCAAATCCCCTTTTGGTTGCCTGGGAGGTCCCTGGGGGAGAGCAGAGTCCCTGGCAGGGCTCGGGGGCCGCCTAGCGAGAGGCTCCCCATGGCCCCAGCAGCCCCGTGGGACACAGTGGGAGAGATCATCCAGTGCCTGGGAGAGGCTCACACGCCACGGCTGAGGAGGGAATTAATTTTATCCCTCATATTACATGCCTCTTCTGAGCACAGCTGTTTTGCAGGGCTGGAAAATCCTGGCTTTCCCTCCCCTATTTGGGTAACAGCTGAACTGCTGATAGATATTGGACACTTGAGTCAAACTGGAGTTCCTAGAACCAAGTGACTAAATCCCCTTTTAAGCACCGACATTAAAAGATGCCTAGAGCTTATTTTAGGAGATGCTAAGCTTCCACTTGAAATCGTGAGGCTCCATACTTGTTAAAGTATATTCGCATCAAACAGAAATCCCGGTAGTTTGCTCCCTTTCTTCCCTATAAAAAAACTCCAACCCTGCCCCACTTCTTTGCATGCCAGAGAATTACAGAGATGTAGAAGGATTTTGAGCCCAGACTGCCTGACATGTGAAGCCTGCAGGCGCTGGGATGTGCGGGGCATGAAGGCTCTGGTGCCCATGGCCGTGACCTGCAGAGTACGTGCAGGTGTGAGTAAAGGCGACAGCATCTGGGGAGTCCCTGGGCATCCTGTGGCACTTTCCTGCTGCTCTGTGCTGTAACTTTGGCATTCCCATGGCACAGGCACATCCCAGAGGCTGTGTTTGGTGGATGTTGAGGGTCCCTTATGTGAATCCTAAGGACCATTCAGTGCCAGGGAAAGAATGCTGTTTCAAGAACCGGTAAATGCTGTTTCTGCAGTTAGGATGTTGTAACAAAGCTAGACTAAATTCTTTCTTGAAAGCTGTGAGGGAACACCCACAGTCTCACGATCCCCAGGATTCCTGCTTCCTAAGAACTCTGCATTAATGCCGAGCTGGTGTGCTGAAGCAGGGCTGGGCTGCAGTGCCCAGGTACAGCTCTGAGCCATCGAGCCCCGTTCCCTCCTCGCAGCTGCACCGTGCCGGGAGCCAGCGGCTCCTGCTGCTGCGCAACCCTGGCTGTGCCTGAGGAGGGGATGAATCCCATCCAAGCTGTCCTTTTCACTGCAGACTGCTGGAGGGTGTTATTCCCAATCCCACGTGGATGCCTGCAGGTAACAATGAAGCAGAGCCTCAGCCATAGTACGAAAACTCACAATCTTGTTTTTTTAAGGTATGAAATGTGCCCTGCACTGTTCAGCCAGTGAGCGAGTTGACCTCCCCAGCGTGGCCCAGTGATGACTCTGCTGCACGTCATAGGGAGGATTAAGTTAACAGGGCCAAAGAGGAGGGCGAGCAGCCTGTCCAGCCCTGTGCTCCATGGGGGGCACACCTTCCAAGGAGGTGGCTCTCATTCCAGCAGGCTTAGGAGATGAGAATTGTGCAATCAGTGCATGTAACTGTGTGTGACTCATGGCTTTGCTATCCGGAGCCCCAGGGATGACTCTGCTGCCATGGCTGTACCTTTACGTTTGCATTTTCCACAGAATGAAGCGAGTTCTGATCTCCAGTGGCCCCAGACCACACCTGTTACGTGTGTCCCTCCTTCGGGAATAAGGACTTTTTGTGAACAGCACTGCGGGAATCGCAACTGCTACAGCATCCTGTAGCACAGGATGTCTTTGCTATACTAGTAATTACCAAAATGGATAAAGAGCCTTTTCTGTCCCCAAACCTCATGATTTTACTTAGCTGATTTCATTTGCATAGGAATAAAAGGAAAGTATATCCTCAGATGGGAACATATTCAAATGGGATGTCTCTAGACTGACAGCAGTAGCTACTTTGCACTCAGAAACAAATAGGAATCTGGCGTAGGTTTTGCAGAGCCTGCATAACATTCTTCTCCAAAGTGCTATGCAAAGCAGCATGTGCTTGCTGTAGCTTCTGTCATCTCCTGTCACACAGGTGTGCCTCAAGTGGTTACTGACTGGTGATCTGATGCTTCTCCCCTCTAAACCTGAAATCATCAAAGCTGGCAGATCAAGAGAAGAACCAAAGCTCCTGAGCCTGCTGGAATGTCAGCTCTCTTGTCCCAGTTCACATGAGGCCCCTGAGCTGCTCATGCTGCTGCTGCACGATGCAGGTGAGTGACAGTCGTGCTCCACGGGAGCTCCTCCCAGCCTGTGCCCCACGCAGGGCAGCTGTGCATGGGAACAACAACACATAATCCTCCAGTAACCCATCACCTCACATCTGTGCCCTCAGTGAATTCTGGCCTAAAGATCTTGTCCTGGTTCAGCTCCACCAGCACTGCTCACCATCTGAGACAGGCAGTGCCAGCACTTCCACGAGTGGAGCGGAGTCAGTGGGTGAGATCTGATCATGCACAATTAAACAAGAGCCCAGGATTCCCCCTGGAGTCTGTTTGCTGTGGGGTGTGCTATTTAAAGCTCCCTTGTCTCTGCTTTCCCTGACATGCCAGGAGATGATTTTAGCTCACTGGTCAGAGAAGTGTCTGTCTGGGCTGCTGAGAGGGCTGTGCCTGTGTCCCCATGGTGGTGGTGCAAGGAAATGGCCACAGGTGCCTTCCCAGAGGCACACATCAGTGTTGGGGTTCCCCCAGGAGCTGGGGGGGTTTGTGGTGAGCACATGAACCAGAAGAGCAACTGCTGGGCTTCGGAGATGTATAAATGTGGCTCCCTCTATGCCACATGTGCAGTGCTGTGGGCTGGGCAGCCTGGGAGTGGGGAGGAGAGCCGCCAAAGGATGGGGTATCTGGCCAGCTCCTGCCCAAGCTGGGGCAAAGCTCTTCCTTCTGCTGCCACCTGAGCAGCAGAGTAATCTCAAGCACCTCTCAAATGATGCTAGAGCAGGCTGTTAGTGCTGTGGTGGGTGGGTGGCAGAGAGGGAGCAGGGGGTGCAGCTGGTGCAGTGATGGCAACATGAGAAGGGCACTTTCCATCATTTTTCCCTTGCATGGGCCTTGCAGAGGCTGGAGGGCTACTGTGCCATGGGGCAGAGCTGGGGGCTCTTAAATACTTGTTCTCAGTCCTGCATCTGGTTCAGGTCCTATCCCTGATTTCTTCACCAGAGAAGCCTGGGCAGCTTCAGCATCCCAAAGAGAATTTGAGTCTACACCGAGAGCTCTGAGTCAACAGCAGGGCTCATGGTAATTATCCAAAACTGTTGGGAGCAAGAATGCACCATATAAGTCAGGAAGAACAGCAGTGGTCAGAACACCATCAGCCCATTGCATGTGCTGCAGTATCACCACCAAACTCAAAGCAGGGACCTACCTGTTGCACTGTAAAATGTGGTAAAGAAAACTATTCCTGTCTGGAAGCTTTTAGGCAGAGCATAAATCATGCATTTTAAAAGTGCAAATAATCAGAATATTGCTAAGCACTGTTGTTTGGAAGCCTGTGTGTAGAACTAAGGGTAGACTGTGAAGCAGTTAAAGGTGCCAATTCCCCAAACTGTCATTGTTCAAATTGCCTAAATTAACCTGTCACTGTACAGTCAAAGGAAGCTTTTATAAAGGAAATAACCTTACAAACCCCAAGCCATTTCACAGAAAATTGAGCTGGCAGAAAGCATTGCATAAAATTAAATTACTTGCACAGATGTTTCTTGAATGAAAAATAAGTTCTAATGGTTATTGTCTGTGCCCAGCAAGCATCAAGTCTGTACCATCCAAGCTCTCCCAAATGCCTCCTGTGACAGTGCCATGTGCCATACCCCGTGTCCAAGGAGGAGGAAAGGTTGGTTACAATGAATGTCGTGGCATTTGGGCTCCCACAGACTCCCGTGTGCCCAGCTGGTGCCAGGCAGGGACTGTTCATAGCCAGGAGCCCATGTGCAGACAGGCAGTGGCTGCACGGCCAACCCCCTCCCCCGAAATAGGATCAGGCTAATTTTAACTCTGTGGACAGCATTTGATATGGAAGCAGCTGGTGTCATACAAAACTCTGGGCCTGTCGAGCGACCCGAGTGCATCACTAAAGCAAATATGTTAATTTCCAACCAAAGGCTGCTAGGAAGCCAGGCCTGATTTTAGCTTGCACTTGACTCATTATAAATCAGAGCTGTAGCTTTGTAGCCATAGATGTGCAATGCCCAAACTCTTAGATTTTAATGCCATTTCCTTAGACAAGTGAGGCATGACGTAGCTATTTCTCTCACCCTGTAATCTATTGCACTGCTAGTATGTACCTGTTTCTGTTTGCAGCTGGTGAAAAGGTTTTCTGGTCATACTCCCTGTGTTCCCCTCTTGTGAAAAGGTGTTCTACAGTAAAAAGTTGATTTACTAGGCATCATGCTAATTGCCAAGAGCACATCTAGGCACTGATCTCAGTGGGTGCTTGGATTGCCTTCTTTTTGGCAGCTAAGACAAACTTCCTGGGTAGAAAACCCCTAAAAACACAGCTGGGCTTTAATTTTCTTGCTACTAGAGAGTGGCAGAGGTAGCACACGTGCCAAACTTCAGCTCAAGTGCCCCACAAGCAATTGATACTGCTTAATTGTTGGAAAGTCTCAAAACCAAAAATGCCTAATTTAATGTGTACCCAGCTGCATTGGAAAGTTGTCACCATGTCAGGGTGGCTTTCAACTCTAGCTTGTGCTGCAGCCAGAGCCTACAGCAGCCCTGGCACCCAGCAGGGGGCTGTCCCCCGCCCTCTGTAACCTTTGGAAATTAGGAAACGGTAATAGAAAGGCACGTGTGCACTGCCACTTCGAGGCACGGGAGAGCCAGGGCTTTGTGTCTGCCTGCCCTCCCTGCCAAAAATAAAAAGTTTGCTTCTGCCTAGAGAGCAGGTCAGTAAACGCATTTAAAATGTTATAGGTTAAATTAGCAGCAGAGGTGGAGGTGACTTACAGTTCTTGTTAATAATATTTGTGGTAAGTGGGCAAAGTTCCTCTCTCAGGCAGTGAAGACACACCACTCAATTTTCTTGCTACCTTTTGCAACAACAGCGAGGAATTTCTCTAGGAGATGATAATGTTATGGACAAAGCTTTTGGATACCCAAAACCTACTGATTAATGCAACTGAAAAGCAAAACATGAAAGAGAAGATACTCAGGTAACAAACAGAATAAAGTTCCTTTCAAGAGGCAAGTCCTGCCCTCAGGTTTGCCTCACTCCCTGGTCTGCTGAGGAAATACCTGATCCTCCACTGTTTTGTCCTTTGGAGCTGGGAGGCTCCACACTCTCATCCACACCTGGCTGTTCTCACAACCCTCTGGATTGAGCCTACAGATGATGGGCCAGGTGTTCATTGTGCCTTAGGGCCTGGGCTGTGGCTCCTGCCCTGCTGGGGCAGGAGAGGATAGCACTGCCCAGCTCTGCCCATCGCCTGAGGTCACCCTCTGCTGCCGCCCTGTTGCAGAGGCACAGACAGGTTGTTCTCCCTCCTTGGCTGCTGCACAGGAATAGCCAGTGATGTGTTCTGGTAGCACAGTGCTGGACCGTGAACGTCTGTGGCTGTAAATGGTGTGCTGTTAGAGAATCAGAGCAGCCTGTGCTGCTGCAAGGTGGAGCACAGGGTAAAAGACTCAATCCAAACCCCACTGCTGTGGTTCTGGTTACCTGCATTGCCTACAGTTCTCAGTGCTCTGAAAAGACATCCACTGAGAAGTTGTATTCTATTTTCTGGCCACTTTCTTCCCTGTAGCACTTCTATCTCTTTTCTCTTTCCCCTGCCCACGAGCCATGTTTAGGAGGAGGCTTTGGAGCCCAGTGGATGCTCTGCTGCACAACCCAGTCCACATCACAGCTGAGTGTGTGGGGGTCTGTTTCATCTTCTCTCAGCCCAGGACACTGAATGAAGCACTGGTGGATTGGCTGCTTGCAGAGTACCTCAGGAATGAAGGGAGACATTCAGAGGGGCAGAGCTGACCATGGCTTCACCCCTGGTACCCGTGCTGTGGAGCTGGGATGCCCTGGTTGGCAGTGGAGTCTTGCTTTGAAAAGCACAATCTTCCTGGGCTCCCTGGGTGCAAGGGTAAGAGATGCTCATGCAGGCGGCAGGACTGAGCCAAAGATGCTCAGTTTGGCTGAGCATCCTGGGTTTGGAGCTCCTGGTTTGCCAGGATGCTCAAATGACCACCCTTGATGAGCCTAAAGGTAAGAGCAGAGCTCGGTGTGCCAGCAAGGGGATTGCTGCTCTCTGAAAAGGAAAATCATATCCCTGTCTTGTCTCCCCACCTCTGAAAAGCCTTCAAACATCCTGACAACATGATTAATGTGATAGAAATTAAAGTGTTACTTACCTCTATAAGCCATCAGCTTGGTTTTGGGGCTCTTGCTGCCAGCAGTTTGTGTCAGTGCTGAGTCTTGAAGTGGAAAGTCTCCTCTCCAGCAGCTCCCCTCTGAGGTCTGGAGGCTGTCTGGGGTGGTGGGTTACATTTCTAATGTTCAGATCCCTGCTTGTGAGTGATGGCATGGCGGGAATGTCAGCTGTATGGGAATAAACTGCAGCAATTTATTCCCTCCAGCCTGTTTGAAAGTTAACAGAGTAGCACCATTAGCTGGAACAAAACAGGTCCAGTGTTGTGAGATACAACGGTGGCCAGATCCGTAATTGCTTATAATTTGAAATGCTAATAGCCCTGAGTGCTGGAAAGATGCCAGCTCAGGTCGATTGTGGCTCTCTACATTGAAAGAGAAGTGTAGAAAAACTTCATTAGAAGCAGGACTTTCTTATACAGATTTGGAATGTAAAGAATTTCCCATTCACTTGGGATGTAAAGAAAACCTGAGCTTCTTCCCAGATGCTGAGGAATGCAGGGAGGTATCTTGGTGGAGCCAGCATATGTCTAGCTGGCTTGAGCAGCCTCATGTAACCCTCCAGACTTGGTAGAAGAGCTGTGTAAAGCTCAGGGGAGCTGAAGTGATGTCCTGATGATGGCAGAGGTGCAGTGCCATTATACTCTTAAATTTCACACAAGGTGTGCTATTCAGTGAGGCGTCGTGGGGAGGGAGCAGCAGCGAGGGCGTTTCTGAGGTGGAGGGTTGTGTCCGTGCCAGTGTAACTGCAGCAGGTGTAGTGGGGATTCCTGTGCTCCCAAACCCTTGGAGGAACTGCTTTGTGTGGATGAACAAAGGGCAGGATGCCCAAGCAAAGCTGCTCTGCAAGTGTCTATAAACAAATTGTTTCCTGTCTGCCACCACAGCAGTGCCCTTCCATGGCTGAGAGCTGGACTGGGGTTAAACTGTTCAGGCCTGGCTTGGTCAGCCTTTGTGGCCATGGAAATAACCCAGCTGCTTTGCAGAACCCTGCCCAGCAGTGTGAGGTACTGAATAATTAGTTACCTTTTGTGGGATTCCCCAGAATCCCAGTTTGAAAATATCACTTGCAGTTTGCTTTCCTGCAAGCACAAGCTCTTAAATTTTTCCAGCTGCCTTCCAGCTTCATTCATACCGAGTCCCAGAAGCTGTGTGAAAAGGTATCAATTATTTTTGGCTAAAGCATCTCTCCTGGCACTGTTATTAATGGCTGTTGCTACATTTTTTGTGTCACTGCATATTGTATCAAGATCATTTGGGCTCAGGGATGGGATGGATCCTACCCTCCAGCGTGGACTATGGTGTAGGGATGATCTCCCCTTCCTCTGGACAAGAAATTCTGCCACAAATCAATGGGATTTACTTGGATCCCCTCACTAGACAATCCAGCCAGAGGAATTTAAACTATTACTCACCTCTTGGGGGCGTAATTCCCAGATGAACTTTTGACGCTTTTTGAATGCAGGGCTGCTGGGAAGAGACTGGCTATTCCAACCATCTTAAACCCTTCCCTAAATGGAAAAGCAGCAGGTGCAAAGGCCACAAATGCTGGGGCCCTTCTTCCTGAAGGGCTTTGTCAAGGGCTCCTGAAGTGACATTTCAATTTGTACATTGAATTCTGAGGCAGATGAGTAGGGACTTAAAAAAAAAAAAAATTCTTTTTTCCGGAGAGATTTCTGAATGAGGAGTGCAGGTAACAAAAATCTTGTTGTGAAGATGAAGGGATCTGCACTGTGGAGAAGCTGGGTATCCTCAGTGGCAAGCTGGTGTCTGGGGTAGTTTTGACAGCAAAATTTTAATTAATTTTGACTGTTGTATTCAGAGTTCAGGCGGAAACTTCTCACTTCCTGAGGAAAACCAGCACATCTTTCCATTCCTGTGTGAAGAAGCTGAGCATAAGCTGGTGTTTGTGTCACAAGGGAGCTTGGGATAGGGAGGGAGCTTGGCAGTGCTGTGAATTTTGGGAGAGAGAAGCTCCAGGTGGGCTGGCAGGTCCCAGGAGGTGTTTCCCAAAGAGTTCCCAGGGTTGTCTGTGGCAGTCACAGCCTGGTTGAGGCTGGTTACTTGAAGGGAGGATGCTGAGCAGGGCTGTGCCAGGACAGCTTCTGCACCCACCTGCGGGGCTGTGTGAGGGTGGGGGTGCCCATTGCTGGGGACAGCCAGGGCTCTTCCTCCAGGAGAGCCTCAGACAAGGGCAGAGAACACGACTGCAAGTTGGACAGCACCATTTGTGAGCAAAGGAGAGACTCTGGGAGGTTTCAGTCACATGGAGGTGTCATTGCCAGAGGATGTCACAGCCCACCTGATGTCCCAAGGCGGTGGAGGGGCTGTGAGTTCGTCCTGGGAGCCTCCCCAAGCCTCCCCTCCTGTCTTCCCACAATGGGGACTCCACGTGGGTGGTAAACTCTGGTAGACTCTGCCAGACTTGGCAGGTTACACTTAGTCAAGCCTGTCTGAAACTGGGCTCACCAGTAGACTCAGCCAAGTCTGACTGATTAAACTGAACCAAGTCTGAGACCAGCAGTGGTTGGGCTGCCTTCATCTTTAACAGAACACTGCTCCAAACCCAAATTTGGGTTGGTACAGTTCCTCTGGCTTCAGAAGAGCAGTGCAGGTTTATGTGAGGACTGTGTTTGGACAACAGGGACACATTTGACCTTTCTCCTGACATTGTTGTTCCATTTAAGATCTGATGTTCTCAGTGAGACAAATAGATCAGTAGTTTTAGCCTAGGTGCTTATCATGGGCATCTTGCAAATTCAGACTATCTCTGACCACATTAGCCAAAATTATGCTGGTGCATATTTGTAGACTTCAAGGGGATTGAGCAAGTGCAGTGGAAAAGGACTGCAGATGAGCATGAGCAATTTGGAACTTTGTTACTATATAACAGAAGTGGCACTGCTGGCAGATATCCTCAGTCATCTGTCAGTATTAATTTCTGAAAGCAACTTAGCAGAGCTGCCTGCTTGCTCTCCACATGCTGAATCCCAGGAACAATATTTTAGCAGGGAGACTGGCTAGGCTCAGATTAAAGTTCTCTCAGAGTGTTGCAATAGAGACATTACTGGATGCTGCCTCAAGGCACTGCTTTATTGGGTGCTCTTACGGCTCTCAGTGCTGCTTTATGGCAGCATTCCCCGGGGTTTAATTTCAGGTATTTTGATGTATCTAATGTATTTTCCACTGTAATTTAAACCTGTGCCAGTCTGGGCTATACAGACTTGTCTGTAGGCAATTTGAGGAGTGGTGAACATTGCTGGATGCTTGCCAGCCCTGGGTAGCACACTTGCCCTGATATCTATAGAAGCTGTACTGATGTGCCCCCCAGCCGGGTCCTCTGCAGGCTACATCAAGATACAGCTCTGCAAAATATGTCAGAGTTTTATGTGAGTTTCCCCCGTGGATGTGGGTCTAGGTTTTGTAGCCGAGATATTTCTAGAGAGGAATCTCTTTTCATGGCCTTTCCCTAAGCAACCTACTTGTTAAAGCAGACAGGATCGCACTCATCATGATCTCCCATTCCATTTCCCCTCATGACAGTGGTTCCTACAGCTGGGTTTTCCCCTTGGTGCTTACAAGATGGAGTTAAATTATTGAGGCAGAGAGAATGGCTCCAAGCAGAGACTTTTCCCCTGGGCTGCCTCAGCCGGGGATGGTCAGGACACGTGCACAGCGTGGATCGCTGGCACTTCTCTCTCCCCGCCCACGCTCTCTGTTTTTAGCCCTGGCAGGAGCTCCCTGTGCGTGCTCAGGATGCCATCCCAACAGCTGCAGCTCTCTTGATGGACACACAAGCACCTCTGGCCCTCAAGTTTGCAGGTTTTAGTGACCATAAACAAGGACGTTTAAAAGTTATACTGCCTGTGCTCTGGCAGAAATATTCCCCCTGATTTGTGCGCATGGCACAGCACCTTTTATCAGCGTTTAGGGGCTGGTAGGTTGAGGAAGAGGCATGGAAGTTGGTGGGAAGCCCATTTTCTGGCGAGACAGCAGGCTTAAGTGCTTAAGGCAGAGCCCAATTGTCAGTATAAATAGCTCTCTGTAAGGACAGTGAAAATGATTCTCATACAAAGCAGCTGAATTGGGACCAGCAAAATATTATCCTCCCTCGTGAAACTCACACGACTGTCTTGAGACCTGCTGTGTGTGTCAGGTCTGGGTGCAAACTGGCCAGCTTGGAAAGGCAGTTTTCCAGATGGGGACTGTGAGCCTCTGCAAGTGCCTTCAGTGGAGGAGCTGGATCAGACCAGACTGGGTTTCTCTCTAGTTTTATATATGGGGATGGTTTTGTTTGTCCTAAATAGGGGATAATTTTTAGGAAAAGATCTTGGTGCTCTTCTCTTTGGGACTGCTGGATTTTTGAGCTGCAGGAGTTAAAACTCCTGGCTGAGGAGCTATAAGTAACTAAGCTAAAGGTAACTTAACCCTAAAAGTAAGTGTCTATCTCTGTTTCCATCCCATTCTTTGCTTCTAGAAGGGCACTGTGTATAATCTCTTGCAGCATCAAGGACTGTGTCGGCAAGGATTTGCTTGTGATATTCCCATGTAAAAAAGTTTTTCCTAAAACCTCCTTTATCCCAAAATTACCACAGGAGACCCTCAGACATCTGAAGGATTTTCATTTATGCCAGACATGAATTAGTCAATCCTTTATCTTTTGTGCTGCTGTTCCTGATGTGCCTGTGGATGCCAGAACGGCAGATGGCACCAGCACCCTGTGCTGCTCACAAAGCTCAGGTACCTCAGCACAGCCTCGGCTGTGACCAAGCAGGTGAAATCGTACAGGGAATTTTAGCTCTAAATCCCGGTCATAGCAGAGGTGGGTTTGTTTGTTTGTTTGTTTTCTGTTTTTTTGGGTAGGTTTTTTTGTTTGTTTTTGGTTGGTTGGTGGGTTTTTTTTTTCATTTTTCGTTGGTTGGTTGCTTGGTTTTTTATATAAGCAACTCCACAGACAGCTGGGGGCTGTAGTTCTACCTATAATTCTCCTTCCCCTCATGGGTGCCTCTCTGCAGTGGTTTGCAGCCGAACATAGAAACAAAAGCTTTGATTTCTGCTTGGTGGCTGCTGTGTGGGACAGAGCTCCTGTCTCCAGGTGGGCACAGAGCAGCCACCCTCAGGGGCTGGGGCAGACAGCAGCCTGGTGCAGTTGCAGATTGGGATGAGCTGCTCTGTCAGCTCCCCTGGCAGGACCGTGTCTGGGTGCATGGCATCAGTGACCAGGAACTGCAGCCCCTGTTTGAAGCTGGCCCAGCAGACTGACAAGTCTGCAGTTCTTTGCCTAAGAAGCTTCAGCACTGGCAGTTGTCCACAGCAGAGCCTGGACATGAAATCCAGCATTCAGCAGGTACAGCAAGGGAAAGGAGTAGAAAACAAAGTCAGTAGATGGAAGTCAGGAGGAAAGGACAGAAGAGATTGAATTCATTCGTTCTGGTGATGCTGAATCGCTCTTCTCCACTTGCCTTGTGGTTACAGGAGCGTGGCAAAGCTCTGAGCACAGCTCTGGTTTGTTGTCTAACAAACATATCTGCATGTACATGTGCTTTACCTGGGGCAAGCTTATGGAACTATTAGTGAAAGCTTTTAAGTTGTCAGGTCAAATCTGCCCAAGCAGAGTTGTTGAGGCAATGTGGCCTGGCTTTGTAGCTGGTCCTTGCCTCTCCCTGAGTGTCTTTTCCAAACCCTTGGACACCGAGTTTCTCCTTGGTGTCTTTCTGTGCATCCCTCATTCTGACCTTCCCCACGGCTTTGCTCCTGACCTGGGTAAGTATCCAAGATGCAGATGCTGTGGGCTGGTGCCCTGTGAGGATGCAGGGCTTGGTCCTCCTGTGGGCTGTGGGCACTGTCCTGGATCCAAGAGGAGCAGCTCTGCCCTGAGCACATGGGGTAAGGTTTGCAGCAGCACATGGGAAAGAAGATTGATCTTCTAAGGGATTTGAATACCCAAGTCCATTAGAGTTCCTTGGGAAATAACTCAGATTCATGCTGGCATACGGTGGAAATAATTTAAAATTAAGTACCAAAACCCAATGCACTGCAAGACTCCCAGCATGTAATTCTGAACCCATTAGGAGATTTGTGCTAATTTTGAAAATAATCTTCCTATTTTAAATATTGATTTGACTGTATTTTGAACTTGAATATTTGGCAGAAGAGGAGCAATTAAATCAAAGATTATATTGTGTTATTTTAATTGTGATGGATTGAGTCATTTGCTGAAGGAAAATATGTACAAAGCATGTCTAAGTGCTGAAGCAAAACTGAAAACTGGTCTTGGCTGTTCTCTTCCCTGTGATGAATATATATTTATGTAATGCATTCCTTCTCATATCTTGATAACACCATGGGCCCACAGTGCACGAATTAACTCCACTGAGATTGCAGTGAGATTGTCTCTGAGCCTGTGTAAGCACGAAATATCAACATTTAGCTCCTGTATGTATTCATTTATACTTTATGGTTTTAAAGCTACATGAAGGAGAGGAAGAACATCCCTGACTGGATGCATTGCACCAATGTCTGGTGTCATTTGGGGTCCAGAAGACTGTCCCATGGCTGTTGCCTGTGCTTGCTTCTGCTGTCAGTGCCATAGGCTGGGAAGTGAAGGTTGGGGTATGTGGTATTTTGTGAGAGCCCTACATTAGGCAGTGGGTTTCTCTTCAAGAAGAACTGGTGAACCCTACCTGACTTACACCTGCAGGAAATTAGGCAATGAGTGGTAGACCAGTGATGATTTTATTAAAGCTGTCTTTTTTGGGAGGTTAAATTAAATCTAGTTATTAATCTATACAGCAGGTTTTCTGAGTGCAGTTTTTGTGGCTTGTGTTTACTGGGAGGTGTATTTGGTGAGTGCTGGGCACTCAGAGCTCCCAATCCCAGCAACAGTCAGCTGTGAGTGCTGGGCACCTCGAGGGCCAGCAGGGATGGGAAGGAGCACAGCAAGCTCAGAGGCTGTCTGATCTGTCTGATGCCACCACGCTCATCGTTAGCTCCCTTCAGGGTGTATCATCTGTCTCTGAGCCATTCCCATTCCTATTTCAGCTCACAGGCTGCTGGCATCTGCTGTCCTTAGAGCTTCTAACTCAAGCAGAGGGGCAATGGTGCTAAATGCTGCTAGAGACAGGGAATGGCTTGGGCAAAGCTGGGAGGAGCTTTGTCCAGCAAGTGATGTCTTGTCATGAAAGAATCATATGCCCAAAAGTACAGCAACAGCTTTTGCTTCTAATTAAGCTGCACCTGTGGAGTTCCTGGGATTATGGGAACAGAGCTGCAATACAGGTTTTTAAAACTGTATGCTGTGGTAATAAAGCCATTAGTATTTGAGGCTGGTGTTGGCTGTTAACTGTCCCTCTCTGATCCTTCCTTGGTTAATGAAAATAGCTGTTGGATAAAAATGCAAAGATTTTGAGTTGTGAAAATGTGTGTTTGCACCACTAATCACTTGAAAAATCAATCTCCAGACCTTCCTTTGTCAAGAGCAGCTGATTAACTGCTCTCTATGCTTTTTCCCTTTTAATAAAACCCCTGAGTCGAACAACAGAAGGACTATAATTAAGGAGCAGTTTTTTCCTTTCTGTGTGACATTCTGTCAAATGTTAGCCAGCAGGTAGCTGGCACACACAGGACAGAAATGCCTTTGCCCTGTTGGTGTAAGCCCAGGCTTCACCTGTGAGAGGGAGATGGGGCTTTGCTCCTCTCTGCACAGGCATTGACAAACTAGGGACTGGATTGTGGTTGTGCTGGATTTGACAGCACTGTCTGTCCCTTGCTCAGCTGCCCTGGTGAGGATGCTCTTCCTCTGCCAGCAAACTGTGCCTTGGAGGTGACAAAAGGAGCCACAGCAGACCCAGGCTCTTGGTTTCCAGGTGCTTCTTTCTCAAGGGCCCCAGGCTAGATGATGATGATGACAAAAAGATCTTTCAATATAGTGAAAGATAACTCTAGGGTTAATGCTCTGTCCCTTCTGTATTTTACACTGGAGAGTGATGGCTTTGAAAGAAAAAGAATAATTCTGAAGTCCAGAGAGATTCAGTAAAATTGAAAAGATTTGTGCTTCTCTTAAATGACTTCTGTGTTCAAAGGTATACAGTACAATCTGTCTAGCCAGGCCAGAGGTAAAAAAGGGGCTCTGTGAACAAAGCTGAGGGCTTTAACTGATTTCTGACTGGTACCTTCTGGTTTCTAAATGGCCACATATCAGCCATCTGGCAACAAGAAGGTTTTTAGTATGAAAAATTAGATACAACCCAAGCATAATTCTGCCTTCATTTTCTGCAATGCAAAAATAGTTTGTAGCCATAAAAGACTTGCAGGAAATATGGTGATAAAATAACTGCTCCTCTTAAATTTTTGTTGATTTGCTTTTTTTTTTTTTTAAAGACAGTGAACAATTCTCCCATCTAAAGATATTCCTTGTGCAGGTACTTGCTGTGTTATCTGAGCTGCCCAACCCAGCCTGTACTACCGGTGTGATCACCACAGCTCCTGGCTTGGCCAAACAAGGATGGCAGATAATGACAATAATGACAATATATGGCAGTAATGACAGATTGTGCCATAATGGGTTTATGATGTGGACAAGTAATTATTATGGACTGAAGCAATTCCACCAAGCCTTGTGACTGAGGCCTCAGAGATAACAAGACAAAATATCAATACAATAAAAGAGTGAGATGGGGAGAGACTTTTGGTTATTTTTCTTCCTTCTTTTCAAAACTGAGCCAAGAAAAAAATCTGATTGTTTCATAAATTTGGGCTCTTCGTATTTCCATTGAAGTCACTAGGAGAAAAATACATGGAAATTTCAGATTTGCTGACAGAATAGTGAGCATGATGTGGAACTCAGCAGACAGCTCAGGCAGTTAATGCACAAAACTGGTCTGGATCCTCTTAGGGTTTTGTCTAAATGCAGCTGTATGAATTCATTGACAATGCAGTGTCTGAACACTGTCTATGGGAGTGTTGGTGTAAAGTGTGGCAATTTGGCAAACAGAGGTCTGGGTTTCTTGGGAAGAAGAGCTGACACGGGGCTGGTGCAAGAAATGTTGCAGGTACTCCAGGAACATGCAGAAAGGGATTGCTGGTCCTCACAGGCACTGCTGGGAGTCAAAGCAGAATAAGTAAAACTGGGCAGGGATCTAGAGCTGAGTTTGTCCTGACCTTTTGTTACACTTAAAATGAGGGAGCTGATCTGCAAACATGTATTCTTTGTGATATCAAAAATCTTCCTATTTTGGAAGTATTTAAAGAGCAAAATTTGTGCATGGGAAAAGTTGTCTGATCATGTTGGCAGTACACTGATTTCCCTAGGAAGGTTCAAGCTGATGTTGAGCTAGAGATCACAAGGATATTGATCCAAAATTGCAGCTGATGTTGCTCTGCTGACCCAGCCCCAGTGCTATGGGGGCAACCAGGCTGAGAACGTGGATGTGGACTTTGCTAAACCTGTTGGTGGAAGTGGTGAGGTGATACTGGGAGCTTTCTTGGCTCATATGTGAAAAAGGTGGAAAATGTCTTTTGAGGAATTCCTGCACAGCTGCTGTACTGCAGGTCCAGTGTTTCTTGAGTGTCCCAGGCGTGCTGTGGAAAGCACAGTGCTGTCAAAATCTCTGGGAAGGAAAAGGATGAGTCTGGTATTTGGTAGTTTACTGTGCAGGGACTCTGCTACTGAAAATCCCAAGACTTGCTTAATGGTGGCAAAATCTGATCTTTGATTCCCAGTGCTTTGTAGCAGTTATTTTTTAATTAAAAACCAACTTAACTGAATGGAAACAACTTTTTTTCATCTAGATATGATGGCTGGTAAAAGTTCCAGAGTGTGTTAGTGTTTTCTTGTGGTTTTTGTTCATGTGATTTTTTTATTTGTTTTGTTTTGTTTTTTGTTGGTTTGTTTGGGTTTTTGGGGGGGTTTGGGGGTTTTTTTTGGTTGTATGGTTTGTTTGGTGTTTTTTTGTTTTGCTTTGTTTGTTTTCAATTTTTTTTTAATTTTTACTTTTGGTTGGGTTTCTGTTTCCTTTTTTTCCCCCTGCAAATAAAACCTTCGATTTTCACTGTCCTGATTGGTAACCCTGAATTACAGGTTGTTAAATCCTGGTGCTGGGTTCTTGCATCATGTAGATGTTCTTGCTAAATCCTGTGAGAAATGTTATCTCTGCTCTTTCCCAGTGAGTAAGGGAGTGGTAGAGAGAAGGAAGGAAAGGGAAACTGAAAATCCAGGTAGAGGAAGCTGAACACTGGAGGATTCTAGAAATGGGTGATGGGCTTTGAGACAGGAGTAATCCATTTCCCGCATGTATTTTGGAAACTCAGCCTGGGAGAAACCTTCCTCTCTCTGTAACCATAACAGATAATAACACATTTCCTACCCCTGGCACCAACGTGGTTCATTTTTTGATGTGCTCAGTGCACTGAAGTCAGTGCTGTGTGAGCCAGATTTCTGTCTTGGCTGCAGCTGGGGACATTTAAGAAGGTTCATTGCTGTGTGAAGGAGAAAGCCATTGTACCTCTGTCACCCCCTGGGAATTCTGGAGCCTTTCAAGGCTTTTTGATTAGGACTGCAAAGTGCTCATTTTTGCAGCAGGATGACTGCTGAGATGTTAAAACTAGACAGGAGATTAACCTAAATGCTGAACAGTAGAGTAAAAAAAAGGGGGTTTTATACAGCCCTTATCATTTGATTTGAAAGGAGCATTTGGTCTACCAAAAATTCATTAGAACAATTTATTTAGAAATTAATGCTTTTAGGTGAACTGCTATTTTAGTGTTACCTAAAGCTAACACTGGGATGTGGGCAACTTTTGCTAAGAAGGTATTGTCAGTATCTGGTTTTCCACCTGACTTTATGTGGAAGACGTGCCCAGAGGGCTGGGCATGGGGTGGTGGGCACAGGGCTGGCCAGGTCTGTCTGTGCTGCAGAATTGGCACCTTGTGCTGAGGGTGGGTGTTGGGTAAGTGGTAGAATGAGGTTTTCAAGGAGTGAAGGACTCATTTCATTGCCAAGAGTATAAGTTTGCTTTCTTCCCATCTGGTTAAATAATGTCAGAGCCAAAACAGATTTAAATCCAGGCACACAGGTTTGCAAGAAGAGGAGGAAAGAAAGCAAAGTAGGTAAAAGTAGGTCTAAGGAACTGAGTAAAGAAAGACCAAGGTGTGTGAACCTGTACTGTGATGGCTGCATAGCACAGTACTGGTTCAAGTACCTGCAAAAAAGGTTTATGGTGGGCTGAGCAGACATCTTGGCATCAAAGCCTTATTTATAAATCTTTTCATCACAATTCCAATAGTGTTGGAAGCTAGAAATAGCACAGGCATAGCAGGAGCACCATATGGTGAGCATGGACCTCTCCAAGACAGGGCTGGAGCTGTGGCCAGGCTATGCCTGTGTTCAGGAGATCTCATTTCAATGCTGATCCCATTTCATCAAGGCTCCAGCTTTTGGAGCAAACACCACGGTGCTAATCTGATTGTTAAAGGTGGCATGTGAGTAATGCCTGCCTCGGGGACCAGCTCAATTGCTCTCAAGGTAAAGCAAATGAAGTCAGTATAAAAGGTTGACACATATTCATGAAGATCAAATTTGACAAGCATCCCCTAGATATATTTAATATAAAATGCAGATGACAGGAATTTGCAGGATCTCTGGATTCTGGTCATCTAAGGTGGTTCTTGCTGGTGTCTGTTTCTCTATCTGTACCATGTACTGAAATATTAACTTCCAAACCCATCAAGATCCCAGAGATGAAGTGGACAGGAAACGAATTTCTATTGATTTCAGCCCTGTTTCAGTCTGCTGCATGAAAAAAAGGATAAAAGAATTCTTTTTCTGCTTGCACATCTGCCCAGACATACCAGGCTCATGCCTGCTCCATCAGCAGCTCCACATCATGTCTGCTCACTGCTACCTTCATGCTGGCAGCTAAAGTGGCCTCCACTGGGAGATTTTTGGTTTTCTGAGAGACTCAGCTCCCAGTTCGTCAGCAACATGAACTGGGACAGAGAAAAAAAAAAACCCTTCAGAGAGGGGATATCCTGAACTGGAGCAGCACCAAACTTCCCAGTGAGGTCAGTGGTGGTTCAGCAACACTCACCCAGGAGCAGCTTTCCGGTGAAGTTTTAATTAGGCAAATTTATGATTATACTTCAGAAAAAGCATTTTATCTTGCTGAGCGTGGGGGGTTAGACTAGATGATATCAAGAGGCCCCTTCACATCCTCAACAGTTCGGTCATTCTATATATTTTTAAATTCTACTTAATTGTTAAACTAGCAGCTGACTTTTTTGAGCTTTTCTAAGAAAACAAGAAGCAGCTATTATTTCTTAGCAGCAGATGTACAGTAACCCTTGATTAAATTAATTTGACTGTTCATAATTTTTCTTTGTTCGTAATTTGTTTTTGCTCATAACTTGCTGTTGCTATTCTCAGATGCTTTTTGTACAGCTGCTGCAGATCCCCTCCATGCAGAAACACACTGAAAATATTTTAACACTCACCTCAGCCTTTTAATACGACTTGAGTACTCCTAAAATCTTAATACACTGTATATTTTTCTTTAGAAAGAGGCAAGGGCTCAAAGAAAAAGCTAATCAACTCTGTAAATTGATGTCAGAAAAGTAAATGATGCTAACAAAAACCCCCAGCTTTTCCCTTGAAATATTTGATTTTTTGTATATGTCAATGAATAAAGATGTGAGGTTTAACAGGATATTTGAACTTCCATGATTGTTGGGATTTTCTTGTATAATTCCCTCAGTATGTCTGTGTCTAGTCTGTTTGCATGGTGGGGATGGGAAGAAAGAAAGTTTTTGTTATCGTTCATCAAAGGCTTTTTTTTTTTTTTAATTTAGTGTCAGAGCTTGGGTTTCCTGGAACATCAAGCAGTAATTATCTCCCTGTGTTTGTTGACCTTTCAGTCAACTCAGATTTTGCTTTTGGATTCAATGCTAATTCTGTGGCAAATTTTTAAAGGAGTCTCAAGTTCATCTTTAATTAGAATCCAGGAATCTTGTTCCCAGTCAGTCACGGGACTTCTCTTCCTTCAGCTGACGACTCAGTACAGTATGTCAATGGTTTTGTTTGAATGCCTAAATACAGGCAAAGTTTTAGCTGGTTTTAGTTACTAAAGAGCATTTCCAAAGATGGTTATGCCCTCATATGCCTTAGGTTTTGGGGTTTCTGTCTGACAAGCCCTGGGGGTCTGACCCTGCCGGGTTAGTGGGAGGTTCTGCAGTGCTCAGAGGTTGTGGATGCCCCTGGAGAGTGTGCTCTCTTGGGATCAGGTTTACGGTCACTAACACGGATGGTGGCATTCCAAACCACTGGAGTGTGACATTTTTCACAGTTCCCCCTGCTCCCACCCACCACAAAGAGCTGGAGACAGACGGTGCCCGTGGCAAGAGGCCTTGAGATCCAACTCCAGGAGAAAGCCCGGGCTGCCTTGGACACATATTGGATCTTGGTTGACATGAATGACACCAGTCCCAAGGAGGAGATCTCTGATTTCCACTCAGGGCAGGAGTGCACAGTGCATTTGGTGTAAGTGAGAACTTGACCTGCTCACACGGTCAGAAAGGTCTGGGAATAAAGAGCTGGAAGCACTAGGACGCTTAAAGCCATCTGAAATGCACAAATGTAAATGTCTGCTGGATAGCTGACAGCATTGCTAGGCTGACTGGCAAAGATATTCTTTACAAATAGTGAAATAGTGGGCTGCACAGTTAAAAGAGATGATTTGCTGACTAATTTGCCTCCCAAAGGTTTACCCTGTGGGTGTGGCGAGGTCCCTCTGACCTTTACTTTGCAGCTCCTCAAAAGGCAATAAACGTAGAGCCGCCCAGTGAGGGTGTGAAGTGCCCATCCTGCAGCGCAGCTGGAGCAATCTGCTGCCATGGGCCCTCCCTGCTGTTTGCTGTAAGAGCTCCCAAGCCCTACAGGAGGAAGCTGGGAGTGCCTCGCTGACATCTCAGGTGCCTGATGGCTTTGTGCTCCTGCAAGGACTGCCTGTCTCTGGTAATTCTCTGGGACTGGCTGCAGTTTGTATGTGCATCTTCCACCTGTGCAAGTTAAATATGATATTGTTCCTGTGTCTTTTTTTTCTTTGGAAAAATTGTCCTGTGAAAACATGATGCTCAAATACAATCTTTTCTCTGGCTGCCCAGATAGCTGCCCATGGGTTGAATTAAACACACAAAAACATATATCTATATCTATATCTATTTTTTTTTTTTTTTTACATGCTGTTACAATTTGAGACTTGTAAACTCTATCTCCATTTTTCTTGCAGAATCTCCCTAGTCTCTTCCAGGGTCTGAGTTCCGTTGAGATCTTGTCTCAGCTCTGTTCTGCTCTGTCAAATTCAGCTCCTTCCCTGCCACCTCAGAGCCAAGCCAAGCCCCTTCCCCAAGATTTAGGCTGTTTGGCATTCATTCCTGCAGCTGAAGAGAGCTCCTTTAGCAGTGGAATCTGCCCAAGAGGCACTGGGAATGGGTAAGGACTGCAAGGTAATACTTGCTGTGGTTATGTAAAAGGAGAGGCAGCTAGACAGTTTTGTTGAGGAAATTCCAGAAGAATGGGAAATTGGCTCTGGGGAAACTGTTCTGAGATCTCTTTTCTTTTTTCGATCCACACAAAGATGCTTGACTTTTGCCTAGGTTTACTTTTCATGTGTAAGAAAACAGTGGTTGCATTTATTTGAAAAGCAAACAAAACCCAAATACTACTCCCAAACCAAATAATCTGATGGGGATTGAACAGCTTCCATTGGCCAACTACTTCAGGAAATGTGGGAATATGATCAGAGTACAGTCATGAGTTGGTTTTTAGTAGTTGTAATGATGGCAAATCCTGAGATGGCTTCAAGGTAGAAATTAAAGCATGGAATCATCTGACACAACTATACTATCCAAATTATTGTAGTCCCAAAATTAATCACTTTATAACTTGTTAGTAGACAAATCTGTTGGCCCTTATTGAGGACAGGAGAGATTTGAATGTGCTGGGGAATATAAGGGTGCCCTGGGAGCATGTGGAGGGTGTGCAGCACTCACTGCAGGTGTGCCTGGGAAATCTGTGCCTCTCCCAGTCCCCCCTCAGGCACTGCGGGTCTGATTCCATGCAATTAAGCACTGCAGGAGTCTACAACCAAAACCGGAGCTGCCAATGGGGGGATAAGAGATTCTCTTCAGAGGGAACCCAAACTTTCAGAGCTTCTTGTGACTCTAGTAGCCATTCCTGGCTGGAAGAACTAATTCATGGAGCTGTTACAACCCTGACATCTACATGAATTAACAGCTTTTCGTCACCAGGTATGAGGGTGAAGTGAATTCTGCAGAGAATAGCTCCACAGAGGTGCCAATTCCATCACATTATGTAAATAGCCTGTGACTAATGGAGAAATCTATGAAATGAAATGAAAGAAATGAAATGAAATGGAAATGAAATAAAAGGCATCAGTCAGTGCATTTGCATGGAAACCAAAGGAACCTTGTTTAAAAATGAGTGATAGCAGACAAGATAATTCTACAGTTGCCATTGTGGAATATTTCTAACTGTCTTATTAGCATAGAATTGAAAGGACAATGTTGTTTATGGAGTCTATGTGGTTTCACTAAGTTCTGCAGCCTGTCTGACCTTCATTGTGAGGTTTCTCAAAACTTTGCTACAGATTCACTCTCCTCTGATTTTTGAATTGCTTTTCTATGTCTGCTCTTATCTATTTTCTGTCCCTGTTTTCATATTTTTTCCTCCTCTGCCTTGTACCCCTTAGCTTTAAAATTTTTTCTGTCTCCTTTTATTAAGCTGGCTATTCCTATTTTTTAATTTTTTCTTGTTTGTCCCATACCCTGTTGCTTTTAAATTTTTCTTTGTCTTTTTTGTTTGTTTGTTTGTTTTCCTCTTCTCTTAGCTCATCCTGATGTTTTAGAGCACACTGCTATGTCTGGAGTGTACTTTGTACCCCTCTGGGTTTGTCAGGACATCTCCAGAGGTCACCCCTTCTCCTCAGAGCAGTCTCTGTGTCCTCTCCTCCTTCTTATTTTTCTCCACTGGGTCAGCAGCTCCCTCACACATCTGAAGTCTGGTCAGGTCCCTTCCCGAGTACCTTTGTGTCCTTGATCTGTGCTCTGTTTGGTCCATGGCCATCCCTTCAACCTGCAGCAGGCTCTGGTTCTTTCTTGGACTTTTGGATCTTACTTTGGACCTTTTGGTGATTCTTGTTGTTCTGGTGCCCTGTTTGAATTGGAGGTGTCCTATCCCAGTTACCAACAGTACAATTCACCAGCTGGGCAGGGTGATGGTTTTACACAGGGTAATATTTATTTGTCAGTCAATGGGAGAAATCAGTCTTTAAATCACACACAGCACCGGCACTGCCTTTGTCCCCAGACAGGATTACAGTCAATAATCAATTGAGCTCTTTGTTCAATGGAATCATTTCCACAGTGGATGCCAGTTCCCAAGTATCCAACCCTAGTTATATGTGCTTAAAGTGAGACCAATCAACCATAGAATACACAGACATGTAAGGACACAGTTCATTTACAAGGAGGTTTATAAATATATTGGTCTGGTCTGCATGACCAAACCACTCAAACAAAGCTCTGATGCAGTTTTTTATTTTTTAAAAACCAAGACTTTGTACACTGGAATAGCATGTGGGAGTTCAGGCTCCCCCTCTAGCTTTCCGTAGTTAATTCCATGGTGCTGCTCCCGCCGAGGAAGCTCACAGTCCTCCAGCTGGTTGCATCAGGTAACAACTTTCTGCTGAGAAAGGCTGTTAGTATTTTCTCTACTTGCCATACCAATAAAACAAGGGAAAATAAAGTCATCAGCATTACCCAAGACAGGGCAACATTTGTCAGTTTACCTTGAGCAATCTTTAAGTATTACATATTGCAGTTACATTTACCACTGCCACACACCACGTTGGAGTCCATAATACTTATGCTCTAAAAACAAGCAACGACTCTTTGTTCCTATTCCTGTCACAGTCAATTGACTCCCACTGACTTGCTGGGAAGTTCAGTATCAGGAGGCACAGGAAGCCAGTGGATGTAGTGAGAGAACATGCAGCGCTGAGGGCAGTGTGTTCGAGACAGTGAGGATCCTCTGTTCCATTAACAATGATTGTTGTAAGTGCAGCATTAAGGAGAAATACTTGATGACTGAATGCTCAGAACAGAAATGGAGCATCCATCAGCACTTGAGTCAAATAATAGTGTGAGAAAGAAATGAAATGGAGAAATCAAGGCACAAGTAGTATTTTTCACTTTTGATTCTGAAGCAGTGTCATTGCTCAGAGAGCTCCCACCTGCTAATGAAGAACCCTCTTATACCAAGATTCGGACTGGAAGGAAAAATTGAATACTTAACTCTGATCAGGATGTCAGGAGTAGACAATTGGTATTACAAAAAGTGATGGCAATCTTTTTTTTTGCCTGTCTAATGCATACTGCCCAAGCACTTCTCAGGAGAGTACAGAGACCATCCATCAGCATCACATAATTTGAACCAGAATGCATTTCATGCCTGTATTTAAACCACTTGGGACATGATACTAAAACCACCTCTGCCATAAAAGTAAACATGCTTGGGCTTGTGAATGGGATGGGACGGGGAAGGGAAGGGAGGGGAGACACTTAGGCCAAGTTCACACATGGGAATCTCAGCTGGGCCTGATTCGAACACTAAATACTGTCTGAGACATTTGCCAACAAGAGTAATCTGAACTGTTTTGCTAGTATTGATAAGTTAAAGTAAACTGTGAATGTCACGTGCTTGTAAAATGCTTTTAACATGGGCCCTGAAGCTGTAAACAGTGTATTAAATATGAGGAAGAGAGTGATAGAGATTTGTGTTACAAATGCAGCTGATAGTCCAGGCTCTAGCAGGTGTGACACCAGCAAATGACCTTCTGACAGGAGTAGATGGCTTTCTGTACAGGTCCTGGGATCCCCAAGAAAAGCAAAGTTCCTGGACCAGATTTGCTCTCAGTTAAGCCATGTGCAATGATGACAGTGAATCATTTTGTTACCCACGAGTCTCAGTGATGAGAGAAGCAGCTCCATCCCCTCCCCTTCACCAAAGAACAAACAGCCCCTCTGACCATGCACGGCCCCAGAGTCATTGACTGCAAGTTACTGCTTTTAACTTGATTAAATGCTTATTGTGCAGATCAAACAGATGATGTGCATCAGCAATGAAGGCAGCCCAGTGACCCGGGTTGGAGTTCATTGAAATAGTTAGAACTAGATACTCTCAACAGTCTGATCATTGGCCGTTACTAGGTATTTCTGTCTCCTGGTTTCTTTCCCATGTAGCACAAGGCAGGTGTTTAAGTTAAGGTTTGTGTAATCGATTCCAAATGCATACTATTTGATTTAATTAGATAAAACCCCTAAATTGCACCAAAGCTAATCCATACCTATCACTCAGATACTGGATTAGCATGTCACTTATTCTGCCATACTTGCTCTTGTGATGGGGCTGCACTAAGAGATTTCACCGAAGCCTTTTATCTCAGTGTGAATCAGGGGGCACTTAACAAACCTGAGTACCTGCATGAGCTGGTGAGGCTCTTCTGACAGAGCTTCTCTGATGAGCAGAGTGGTGCAGACAGTCTGCACTAATGCTGTAACGAGAGAACTGTGACCTGGCTGAATCCTTTAGGAACTGGATGGCAATGGAAAGTGATGGTCCCTCTCCAAGAGAACTTTATAGCCTTAAGGTGAGTTGAAAAGGAGCTCATTGTAATTTGAATGTTAATTCTTTTTGCTTAAGTGGGGCATCGATAAATTGCTAAGAAATACTTTACAAGAAATCTTCTTTACAAGAAATCTACAGGTGTTAAAACAGAGGTTTTTGAAACTCAGAAGAAAAAAAAGAAGGGGCTTTAGCAGTACAAGTAATTAATTTTAACATGGTGATTGTTGGACTAAAGTGTTCTGTCTTTCAACAGCTCAATATTAAGTGATTTTTTATGTTGCCACTATATCAAGGATGAAGAATAAGCTTGGGTGTTCTTTTATGGCCACACTGGAAAGTGGTTTTTAAAATGTTTTAGTTTAAGAAAAGTTGTTTTCAGTATTGTACCTTTAGGCTTCTTTGCACTGTGTTACAAAAGAAACTATTTTCAAACACAGAAACTGTGTTTCTGTGGACAGAAATGACCACATCTGCTCAAGTATGCCCTCTTGCTAGTGCAAAAATGTGGGGAAAAATACTGCTGAAATTAAAATGCAAACCTAATTTTCTACTCAAAGGGAAATCTAACTAAGTAGCTAGACCAAAATTTACTCTGAATTTGTAGTGTGTTTTTTGGATAATGGAGATTCTAAAAGGTCTGTTGTAAGGCCCAGTGATGATGGTAAGAGAGAAAGCAATGATCTTTACTGGTGGCTTGGAGAATGCAATGCTTTTAGGAGAAATTTTAAATATGTATTTAATCTTGAACAACATCATTCTGAGTGGAACTTGCAGTACCTCAACGGGTCCTGTTTTAGAGTTCATTAAAAAAAAAATTCCAGCTCTAGCCTTTTCCCTTGTTAAAATGCAATATCTGGGCTGAACTGGTACTAAACCAAAGCAAACTGCATGAGGGGGCTGAAAGGATGGTGGTGGAGTCTTAGGATAACTTCAAGGGCCTTCCTTACAGTGTGAACTGCCTGTAAACTGCAGATTAACCAGAGTACTGATGTAGTGTTGGAAAATAAAAATGCCAGAAAACAGTGTGTGAAAGGCCGCTGAAGTTAGGAATACCACAGCGTTCAGGGTTTGCTTGGGGGAAGCCAGGTGTTTAGGAAGGACATCCCCATCAGTGGCTGAAATGGAAACATTTTAATTGGAGTTAAGGTAGCATGCCAGTAACTTGGAAACTGTGGATTAAAAAAGTAAGATGTTAATACTGTTTATAATTTATTATTACTGATCTTTAGGACTCTTGGAAGTGGTTTATCAGCATTAATACTATCATAAAGTAGCTGTTAAGAGTATGCCTACAGGAGCATAATCCCGGTTTTGCTGAACTAAATGGCAAAGACTTCCTCTAAACTTGGTGGTAACATGACCAAGACCTGCAGAAAGAGGCCATCTGCAACAAAATACAGAATTTTGGAAACTGCAGTTAGATTATTTTATATATCCACATGGGGATTATTTAACTTCAGAGATCCCTTAGATGCATCTGTTTGCAGGTTTGAAAGAGCAATATTTTCATATTCCTCTTGTGATGCTGAGCATCTGCAGTGGTGAACTAACACTACCAAATCCTTCTGAAAGTTCCTGTTCAGAAACCCATAGAAGATGGGATTGATACATGTTGAGATCATGGCCACAAGGTGGCAGATTGTAAATGCCAGGTTATGATTACAGCTCATCAGTGCCTCATAGTTCCAGTCAAAAACCACATTGAATGTATTGAGAGGCAACCAGCAAGCTGCAAAGGTCACAACAATTGATACCAGCATCATATTAATCCTTTTGTTTTCACTCAGCCTGTTCTCATTCTCTCTCATCCTGTCTATTTTACCACGTCTCCTTCGAAGACACACAAATATCCTGAGATAGCAGATAAAAATAAACCCCAGTGGGAAGCAGTACTGGAAAACCAGCAGGCTAGTGGTGAAAATCAGTCTCTCTGTATGAGATGGCCATGCTTCGATGCAAGCAACCTTGTTCTTGTAGAAATCACTATAGAAAGACAGATGTTTGAAGGGTTCATCTGTTATTTGGTGGAACACTAAAAATGGAGTGGATATGATAAGGGAAAGTCCCCAGATGAAAAGAATTCCCCAATAAGCATGTGAAATATTAGGCTTCCAGCCACATGGGTTCACAATTAACTGATATCTCTCAATAGCAATGAGTACAAGTGAGAAAATGGAGACTGTGACAGATAGACTTTGTATGAAAGAGCCTATTTTACACATTGCTTCCCCAAATATCCAGTGGTCCATTAAGGTATATGCAACTGTGACAGGAATGCACATGATACAGATCAAGACATCTGATAAAGAGAGGTTGGCGATCAAAATGTTGGTAACATTTTGAGCTTCTTTCCGTCTCTTTATTATAACAATTAAGCAAAGATTTCCAACGAGCCCCACTAATGTAACCAATGTGTAAGCTGTAATAAGCAAGAATTCTGCAAGGAAGGAAAGTTGGCATGTATCAAAGTCCAAGAACTGAGAAAGGCTAATGTTAGAAATAGTTTGATTAGCCAGGATCTCACTGGGGTGCTGAAAAGCTTTATCCATCTTGAAGCATCTTCCAACCTATGGACAAAACCTTGTATTATTTAGAATATACTTTGCATGGAGATTTTCAAAGCAGTGGGTACTGTGGGTCTGTCATTGTAGTCAGTGTCCTTAAAGTTTTGAGCAAATCTCACATGATTAATGACAGTACTGGAAAGCATGTGGTTATTAGTGGGTTTATGTATCTCTGTGGAAGGAGGTTGATGTCACCTTTCTGAGGTTCTGCACTGACTGTGCTACAGATCTATAAATTATGTACAAGAAATAGCTGTGATAGCAGCTCTGACTAAACTTGTATGGATACTTTCATACAAATCCTCTTTTACCAGTTGTGGATAAAGTTTGCTTTCCAGAATAAAGTATTCTAAGATCTACCTCTGCTAAAGATTTAACAAGGTTTAATGGATTCTGGTGAGGATAATCTGTTGCCTTTGTATTGCCAGCAAAGAAGAACTGGGTCCTGCCATCACTCTGCTAGCTTAGACATCACACTTATATTTTCTTTAGAACTACAAAGCAATGTAAGTTAATAAACTCAATCCTCCTGAATTAATCAAAATGATGTGTGCTTGAGCTCAAATGGCATTCAAAACCTCTATGATATCTTAAAGGGAGTTTCCTGTTCTGCTGATGAATTGAAGATAGTATGTCCTTTTTCCTAAACCTAACCTGAGAAAAATGTAAACAAAACAAAGCTCACACTGTAGTTACACAAGCAATTATTCCTCTTTCAGCTCTAACTTAAGCAGGAGTCAAGCAAGAAAATCTGATATTAGCACAGTGCTGTGGTTTTAAAACTAATATTAATGGGAAGAGTTAGGTTCAACAGAATATCTTAATGGGTTTGAATTTATCACTGAGTGCAAAAGTCTATCTTAATTTAAAGGCTCACCAGCTTTCTTGCTAGAAAGAGGTTTTTTTCCAACCTGGAAAAGGAAAAGCGAAGTATGAAAAGAGTAACTTCTAAAATTTGAAAATGGGTAATGGATATATGCTCTACACATTTATCTTTCAAAACTCAACTTTAACTCACCTTTATTCCCCTGTGAAATGACTAGAAAACTAGCTGGAAGGAGATCATTCTTCACCCCTAGTAGTGGTGGTGATGAGAGCCTGTGGAGAAAGGAGAATGAAGAAGCGGTGGGAAGTTAAAGAGGATACACAAAAAGAAGAAGGGATAGGTAAATGTTTTATTATTACTAGAAATAATCTGCTTATGTGTAGAACATTTGTCAGCCTTTTCACAGAAATGATTGCCATTATTTAATCACTAAAGAGTAAAAAAATATTTAGTTTAGTTGCTTGTACAAAATTAAGCACCAAATCCAGGGTTAAACAGAATTATGATTCTGTAGTTGTTTTCCGACAGACACTCAAAGAATATTCCAGCCAGAGTTATATCCTGGACTGATACTTCCTTTATTCTGATACTTCTGTTTGGCATAAGTTTGGGTGCTTCAAACTAGGATTCTGAAAAACTCCAAAAAATACCATGCTTGCCTTTGGAACATCTATTACCACTCTCATTCTGATTAAAATATCCTTTTCAATCAGCATACTTGTGTTGGAGTGGGAAGAGGCTGTAGATTATGTGATTCTATGTGACCCTGATGTCCCAAAAATGACTTAAATTGTGGTCAGGGCTACCATTAAGCCCTGTAGTCTCCCTGAAGAATGTACCTGGTTTGGTTACAGCTACATTGTGCCAATGACAGGGAAAACTCTACAATCCTGCTGCAAAAGCTATGGAAGTCTGGTGGCTCTGATAGATTTTGCAGTCCCTTGCAGGTGTCCCTACTTCAGTAGGGCAAGACCAAGAGCTAGGTACTTCACTGTGTGCCCACCAGCCTCCAAAAACTCTTCTGTTCCTGAGTCCAGGAGAAAGGCCATGGACTGTGACTCAGACACAGTCACATCCTGCAGAACTTGGTGATGGGGCTGGGCAACTGCACCTTCAGGACCCCTACTTCCTGGAATGCATTGGAACCCACATTTCCCTGGAGCAGCACTAATTGCCTGGCTGGATTTGTCACGCAGAAGGATGCATGTGCTGGAAGGACAAGAGGCAGTAAATGGTAAATTTACCACCAACAGTGGCAGTTGTTGCCCCGGTGAGATTTACTGCCACCAGAAGTGTGAGGATCTAAAGTCTGGCTGCTTTGCCCCAAGGGTGATCTTTCTCTTTGCCATGCCTGTGGTATTCACCTGGCTGGCACAGATCTGATACCTTCAAAGACAAACTCTGCTCTTCCCTGCTTTTTATGTGAACAGGAGAAGCTGTAGAGACTCAAAAGGCCATGAGGCTGAGCCAAGTTTGTAATATTTTATGCACTATTTGCTAAGCTTGCTTATTTCTCCATGGATGCACAACACAGTTTGATAGCAAATTCTCAATGTCCTCTCCCAAGAATTCAGGATGGTAGGGCTTCTTTGGCATTTTCTGTTTGGGAAAAGTCCCTGTACTGACCTAAATCAGTTTGCTTGCTACATCGGTTTTAGGCACACCCTCCATCTACACTGTCCTTCTGTCAGGAAAATGTGTCATTTCTTTTCACTTGTTGGTTTGTGCTGGGAGTTAAAGAGTGCATGCCATGCTGCAAGGCAATTTAAACATTTTCTTGGCAATAAAACAATTACACCTGTCTTAGTAAACATATGGAGTATTCACAGCATTAAAAAAAATAAGTTACTCTAGTATTTACTACAGCATGCTGAACTGTATTGTAATACATACTGGCATTTTTTAATCTAATAAATAAATGTTACTGGAATCAGCATCCTTGAACCGCAACTATAGCTGATATCAGAATTGAAGTGTTTAATAAAAAGAACTAATTACTTCAACCCCTAATCCATTTTGGAAAAGATTCTCTACCATAGTAAGAGTTTAACACTAAGTTATTATAAACCCCTTAGCCTAGTTGTTTCATTCCTCTATCTGCAGAAATATTACTGAAACATTCATAAGCAAAAGAAAGGTCTAAAATAAAATTAGTTTTAGAAAGGCTTTCTTTCCTAAGTATTTTCTTACCTATGCTAAAGATGAACAGTCACATCCTTTCAATGTGACCAAGTAAATGTTTCAATTACAAACATTGTTTATTCCTAAGTATTGCACAGATAAAATGTGGAGGAAAATTTACATTCCGTTTTAAATATAGGTTGTAGAGAATAAAACAATGCTTTAAAAGATATTTCAGTAACTTTTGTCATAGTTTGATGGATTTTCTGACTTCTTACCTGATGAAAAATTCAAGTAATATCCACACTGCCTTTAACAATTTTCCTTTTCTCTCAGAGCCAGCAAACACATCTTCTTTCTGTATAAAAGAATCGAGAGCAAAGGCATCTCTCCTAAAGCGATACTTAAACTCTCCTTTCTTCTCTGTCTGAAACAAACCACAGATCCCCAATTTCCAACAGTATTGAATCTGCCAGGCTGTAGGAAGGCAGCTGAGGAATAAAACAAGCTCTGGAATCCAAGAAGAGACGAACAGCAGTGAGCAGGGAGGAGGAAGGACCAGTAGTCATGGGGATGGATTTTCCTCCACTGTGCTGCTTCCCTCCACCCTGTCAAACACCTTATCATGCAATTTCTTTTTCAATTATTTAATCTGTTCTGTAGTTCAAATGTTTTCCCTCTGCAGGATTTCATACATAAACATCTGTGGATGGCATATTGCTTTCTTAACTGATATGGCAATACAATAAGCTGCTTGGAAAGAGCATGCACATCCTATTAAGTGTATCATTTGCTTTATTGCAATTAAGATAACTGGATTTTCATTATAAATTGATATTTTAGCATATACTCCACAGATAAAAAAATATTCCTGGAAAGGAAAGCATGGCACACTGTACTAACACATAGTAAAAAGGGGCTTAATTTTTATTACTGTTTTTTCAGTAAGAGTCCATACATTCTGTAGTCACATGTTTATAAAAATAAGCATTCAGCTTATTCATGAAATATTTAGAATAAACATTTATGGAATGGGAAAGGAACAGCTTTTCTTAGCACCTGCAATCTGGTAAGTTACTGCATAAACTCTTGTATTTTCACCTGGGTCCATTTAACTTCCAGTAGCCCAATCTGTTTTATTTGAGAGAGTGAATTTTGGAAAGCAGGAGGATTTTTGGGATGAGCAATACTGATGCTGTATTGAAGTGCAATTCAGAACTAATTATCTAAAAATATTGTTGGTTGTCATGTTATAGTGTTTGTATAAAATAGGTGTAGGGTGGAGGGAGCCTCTGTGATCAGCCAGATGAACCTCCTGCTTTTCATATATTTGTGTTTATTCACGATGTGTTTGTCCAGACTGTTTTTTAACCATCTGTGGTAATCTTAGATTAGGTATTCAAGTGCCTAATTGACTGCTAGGAAGACTGCCTTAACACCTCCCCCTAAAACTTCCTTCTCTTTAGTTTAACCCAGTGCTTTTTATTCTAGGTGTGGTCTAGGAATTCTGATATTTTAACCAAAAATGCTATGATCAAGCAATGTGAATATATTTTTCTAGAGCATTTCTAGAACTAGTGGGTTTGATTGTCAAAATTACTATAAAAACTAAGTTTTGCTAAAGTACTTTAGAAATTCTGTTTCTGGTTGTGCTGTAACCCCAGGAAGTTAATCAGGACCTGAACATGCAATGTGATAGATAAGCATCAGAACAAGCCATAAAAATGCATTATCTATTTATGAAGCAAGTAAGTCAATAAAATTAAAAGATGTTCTGATTCTATTTACAAATTTCAAAGGTCACGTTGCTTATTTACACACCCCTTTGTTTCTAATATAATTCTGTATGCAGTCCTTCATTTGTGGAAAAACAAGAGTATTTAACATATAATCCATTGGTTTTACAGTTGTATCAACCTGCTGCCTCATGTGGATTTAATTGTGTTGTAACCTGTTGTGAATTAGATCACATCCAGCATCAGAGGCTTGTGGGTGTAGCTGCTCGTGGTGTGTTTAATTCTGATGTCAAAGGTCTGTATGCTAAGTGGGACCCGTAGCTCTGGAGGACGGATCACAGTGTAGTGTTTTCAGCCAGATGCTGGAGTGTCTGTTTGCAGAAAAGGTTAATGGGTAGCAGAATTGTATTTACTTTTTATCAATGGTCTTGTTATTTCTGAATTTCTCAGTATTAAGTGATGGGTGAAGTGCCATAATAGGCAGGTTTTTAAACTTTGAGTTTGTAACAACTTGTGTAGCACTGGCAACAACCTGTTGGTGAAAAATAACATGTAAGTCCTTTGAGTTCACCTTTTGCTTTGGCATTTACATGATTCCTTGGCTAGCAGGAATCTTTGCTGATGGTTTATCACTCTAAACTTTTGCTTAGTTGTTTCTCCCATGTAACTGTGCAGCAGTCCTTGTTTCTGCCCATTGCAGCCCCCTTCTTCAGAAAGCAAGATTTAGTAGAGATGTACAGGTACAATTTCTCAGCTTCCCACGTGAATGAATTCTTTAACAGCAGATTGGCCAAGAGGTGGTTCAGAGACCTGTAACATCTCTGAAGGGTCACGGAATCACAGATGGGTTTGGGTTGGAAGGGACCTTAAAGATCATCCAGTTTCAATGGGCAGGGACATCTTCTACTAGATCAGGCTGTTCCAAGATCTATCCAATGTGGCCTTGGACACTTCCAGGGATGGGGCAGCCACAGCTTCTCTGGGTAATTTGTTCCAATGACTCACCACCCTCACAGTCAAGAATTTCTTCCTAAATCCCACCTGACCCTGCCCTCTGTCACTACAAAACCATTCCCTCTTGTCCTGTCATTCCAGGCCCTTGTCCAAAATCCCTCTCCAGCTCTCTTGGAGTCCCTTTAGGCACTGGAAGGGTTCTGAGGTCTCCCTGGAGGCCCTCCTTGTCAGGCTGAACACTCCCAGCTCCCTCAGCCTGTCTCCAGAGCAGAGCTGCTCCAGCCCTTGGAGTACTCTGATGGCTTCCTCTGGACTCACTCCAACAGATCCACGGCCTTCTTACATGGGAGCTCCAGAGCTGGATGCAGCATTGCAGGTGGGGTCTCACAGGAGTGGAGGAGAGAGGAAGAACCACCTCCATCATCCTGCTGGTCACGCTGCTCTGGATGCAGCCCAGGATGAAGTTGGATTTCTGGGCTCCAAATGCACGTTGCCAGCTCGTGTTGAGCTTCTTGTCAACCAACATCCGCAAATCTCTCTCCTGGATTATTGCTTCCTGGTAAGTACTGTTCTTAATAGCACTTCAAAGAGGCACAGAAAAATAAACAAGAATAATTGGAAATCTCATATGTTAGTGTTGGATGTGCTGGTTAATGCCATGAAAGTAAGATAATATGCTGTGATGGAGGAAAAACGCACTCCCCTCATATTTTCCTGTTCTGTGGAGAGATCAAGACCCTAGTAAGGGATTTTCAGTAAATAGCTTATAATGTGACCAAACTAGCAACAGCTAAGTGTGAACTGTGACTTTTTCTCCATGGATGTACATGTGTAAGTTGGAGCACTGCTTCATGACTAATTTCCCTAATTGGAAATGATTGTCACAAAAATAATTCATGTTCACTACCTGGAGTTTAGGTTTCACTCCATTATACTGCATAGCTCTAAAGGACAGCTTTGCAATATCCTTGATGCCTCATCATGATCTCAATTTTGATTCTCAATTAGCTCATGCCTAGAATGAAAAGTCAATTGTTTTAAAATCTGATTTAACTATAAATGAGTTACTTATAATAACATATTAACTTTTAAAATTATGTCATGCCATGAACTGTTGGCTAATTTCTGGACCTTATTCAGTTGGCATAGAGCTGAGATGGAGATGAATACACTCCCTGGCTGGAAGGTTAGCATCTTAATTTTTTGGGTCAGCCAAGTTACTTTTCTCACTGAAAATGAGATTAGATACGTGAGTAATTGTAATAGGAGTGTGACTGCATAAATTCATATCTTGTAATAGATTCTACTTTCCAAACCCCGATTCAATTCTTTGTAGCTTTCTAGAACTTCTCCAACTCACTTTTACCAAAAGTCATCTCTGCCAAAAAATGAATTATTTCAATAGCTCACATATTTGGGGAGAATATGACAATTTGTTTCTCTGGTTTGTTTTTTCCCATTCTAGAGTTTTTTTATAACAACACTGTGAGCACCAAACCCTGCTGTTCTCATGGCATGACGTCTTTCAGTGTACTAATTGTTAATTAAGAAATACTTAAAAAATCAAAAGGTTTTTCCATTAATCTCAGTCTGTTTCAATTTTCCAGCATGTTTCGAACTGTAATAAGTGTTTTGATTTTCTGAATTAAAAATATGAATTCTAGATTGCTATTTTCTGTCTAGAAAGTCTCACTTCACACCGCCTCATTTTAAAATTTCTTGAATAGCATGGATGCCTTACGGCTAATTTCAGGCAGGTATTTACTGAGCTTCACAGCACAACTCTTCCTGCTGTGTTCAAACAAAGCTTAACATCAGTCATGCAAAAGCACCACAAACCTACCCCACAGAGGTTCTGTGGAATGAGAAACAGTTGGAGCCTAGGAAGAGCTAAGAGGAAAAGAAATAAAAGAGAGTAAATTTTAATTTAACTGGAAAAAACATAATGAAAAATTTGCAGGTGAAAAAGATCAGAGTGTGGCTGAGATTGTTGCTGGCTCCAGGTCTTCTTTTGGCAAAATTTAGAATCCTGGTCTGTCTCAGACTAAGATACAGTGAAAGTTCTCCCGTCTCACATCTGTCACAGCATTGCTACATTCTTTGATCCTTCACAACAATCTTGACTTTTGAGACCGTATTTTGCTGCCTCACTTTCATCCCATCACTTCAAATTATGGCCAGCTTTTATATAAAATTTTAGGAAAGAGAAGAAAGGAAATAATAAATTATTAAAGAAGAGTGAAAAGATGAAAGAGGAAAAGAGAAATTGAACTTCAGAGGGAAGAGGAGGGAGGGCAGGATTTAAGGAAAAATGGTAACTTAAGTCCAAAGAAAGGGATGCAAATTCAATTCTCTGATGACTTTCCATTTCACCCTTCACAAAGCTGTGTTTCTTTCTTCAGCAAACTCCCCTTAAAAAGGGCTCTGGAAAGATTTTGTTTAGTAGATAAACTTTGGTACTACTTACTGAAGAAATAGTACCTGTGGGTTATTCTGTTACCTTTTTATCTGTAGGTTATATTATTTTGCATTAAGCAAATGCAAGAGTGGGGTAGTGTTTTATTCCCCATCTGAATTTACACAAGGTAGAGATTTTTATCCTGAGGAGTGTCATGTTCAGACTTCAGGCAAAAGACTATCTAGTTGCCTCTCAGTACTTTTAAATCTTTTTCAACAAAAAACCCTCTCCTGATCAGTACTAATTCATGAAAGTCTCCAAAGTAAGATCACAGGTTTGATGTTTATGCAGATTAAACTGCAAACAGCAGAACAGAGTGAAAGAGAAACTTTTGCCAAAAAGGCAAGAGCTCTCCCAAAGACAGCTGTACATCTTTTAGAAGTTTTCACAACTGTAACTAAAGCAAGGTGCCAGGCTGGGAATGCTCGTGGTGCTGCTGCATTTTTACACGAAATGCCTCCCTATGAACTGAACAATTACGCTCTGCCTGAGGTGTTGATTTGGGTAGGAGTGCGGTGTCCAGAAGTCTAATAATATCTCATTGAAATTATGAGAATAAAAATCTTTGCCTCTGTGTGTGTGTGTATCTCAGAGGGATGTGGGAAATTATGGTTGAATCCCTTGTATTCCCAACTGTTCCCACCTATGCCTAGTTAGAAAAATCTAGGTGAAATGTATGTGTGGCTAAGATGATGTTATTGCAGTCTTCAATGTGAATGCAGAACTAATTCAGCAAACAGTCCACATGAAGGAATCCTGTAGCTTCAAAATGCTTTCTACTTGCTGAAAAGTCAAACTAGACCTAAGTCTAGAGCACTGCACTATACTAAAAAAAAATACTTAAAGTCATTTAAAATTCAAGTGATATACTTAAATTGCTTAAAAAAAAAGAATCAATACCTGCTGACTATGGAAGCCAGATATGTAACTAGATTAAAGAGGTTGAAACTAGTTAAAAAGGTATGACTTTGTGTTTATATGAGGGTTTAGATAAAATATTTATAACTTATGAATGACTTCATAATGTTTTTCTATTGCCCTTCATGCTCTTTTCCAAAACTTCATTATTCCTTTTCTATCTTGGCAGTTTGGACCCATTAAATAGCATGACAAAGTTGTTTCTTGAATGACAAAAATTGATATAAAGAATTCCTTAATAATTAATTTTGTACCAGTTTTACTAAGAATATATGATAACATAGGAAGTCATGTTGGAAAGGGACTGCTCAGATGTCTCTGGTTTGCAATCTCTTAAGCAGTAATGCCCTCCTGTGGACTCTAGGCAGTATGATTTCTTCTGAATAACTAGAGAGGTGTATGCGTGAAAACGATTTGGCGTCCCTTCTTCCCAACACACTGATTAAACTGTCCCATGAAGACATTTAACACACGGCACCATTTGGCCAAAGTTTCTGGTTTGAGAAACACATTTCCTTTAGGTAATGATACAGGTGGAGCTTTTATCTGAAAAAGCACCTAAATTTAGAAACTTCAGCAGCTTATACAATGATATTTTTTTTTATTCTATAGGTTGCTGTCAGAATTGAAAAAATGTCTGCAAGTGCTGCAAGTGCCTTGTCAGAAAGCGAGAAGCATGTATTTCTTTTGTGTGCTGCTTTCCTAAGAATTTTTAAACCCATAGGATGGTATTATGCATCTACTAGTTTACAGCAAAAAGCAGTTTAAGAATTCTGTGGGGAAGCTGCTGTAGCTGCTGGAGTGGTGTCTGGTTTACATCTCACACACAGTGAGGATTGTCTTTGGTACTGTACTCACTCTGTGGCAGCACCTGTGTCTCTCAATGGGCTCACATAGCTTGAGGGAAAAGGCACAGTTCAGGAGCACAGAAAGGCACCTACTGGCTAGGAATGTGTGTAACAAGTGACTTGCTGCACAGATCAGGTGACTGGATGCCTCAGCAGGCATGAATCTGACAGGAATTGGAGAGGTCTGGTTGGAGTCTTCGTGGCAGCTTGGATGACCTGGGAGGAATGATGGGTCTGTGGGACGCACAGGAGAAGCTGATGTTTAGCTGTCTAGGAAACCTGCATCCCCAGAGCCTGGTGGGATGTGTCAGGGCACATGGATGTGTGCAGTGCTCTCAGCCCTGGCAGGCAGGGACTGAACTCTGAGCGGGGTTTTGAGTGAAGGTGTGAACACAGCTGGGAAAGGCGGGTGCACAGAAGGACACCAGGCCAAGACCAGTTTGGCCTTTGTGTGTTTTCAGAGGAGGCATTTCCACCTGCAAGACTCAGGCATGTGTGTCTTAAAGGCATTTTCCTTTCATTAATCAACCGGTCAAAAGTGTAAATGAAGAGGAAGCATTTGGGCTACACTTGAATTGAGTCAGTGGCTGATTTTTCCTACTGATTTACTCACATCTTAAAGACCCTCATCTCCTCCTGATGCAAGCAGTGCCTTTTTTTCTTTGATCTGCTCCTTGGCCTACTTGTCTGTCTTGTTTTCAGGGAGAGAAAGTGAGCTGTAAACAAGCTTTGTTTTCTTTGTTATCTGTTGAGGCCATAATTAGCTCCTCTTAATTTTTTGTCCTTTTTGCTCTAAATTACTATGGGTCTATAAAACTCTCATGGATTATTTTCTACCTGACACATATTAATTTATCTTGTGAAGGGCTATACAGGTCTTACAATAACTAGTAGGCAAAATATAGTTTTTTATTTCCTGTAATTATGTGGAGCTTGCAGACAGCCTCTGGGAAGAAGATTTTTATTTAATAAAGTAGGATATATTTGTTTATTTTAAAACCACAAATATTTCAGTGGATTATGGGCATATTCTCTTTTCTTAAACTAGATAAAATGATGGTGTCAGTTCATGCATTGAGATAAATGGATCTAAACGTGACAACTTTCCTTGTGATTTTCAAACACAGGCATTTAATAGGTTACTTTTACTATAGACTTGGATGTAAGATAAAAAAATCCAATTTGAGTAAAATCAGATTATTGCATTTGCAAGTATTAATGCTACTGGTTAGTGATAATCACAGCCTGTGAGACAAAAGCATGTTCAGCCTCTTTGGATCTCCTCTGGGGCTGTGGTTAACCAACCTTCAGCACAGTCAGTGTTCCTCTTGTGTCTGTGTCTCCAAGGGAGCATTTTCAATTGATCTGTATCAGGGGGATGTTGCAGTTCTGCTTCCTCCCTCCAGCAAGCACCTGCAGGTCGTGCAAAAAATGAGGCAGCTGAAAACTAAGTCCTTTTTCATTATAAAACTGTCTCAGTTCTCTTAAGTGGATCGCTGTGTGTTTGCAGAAGCATCAAGGCTGGCACATGGGAAAAGGCAGGATTGCAAGGCTGGAGTGCTGCACCAGTTCAGGCAACTGTGGAACTACATCCTGACAGTGCCCGACGCAAAAGTGCAGCCATTCTCAGCTCCTGCATAATTTTTAACATAAACCCCAGTGGCTGTAAGACCAAAAAAAAATCGTGTTTCTGATGAAGAATTCGCTAAGTAATGCTGCAGTCTTCATGATGGCAATGTTTAATGTACTATAAAAGTAAGAGGGGAAAAAAAAGGAAAATTATCTCACTGTTCTCAAATATTCCCACTATTCCACAGGGTTTGCACATTCCTGAACAGCTCTAATTATTTCTCTGAGCAAATACCTCCTTTTCAGAGCTAAGGAGAGATTTAAGGGTGAGTAGGCTGTGATACAGTGGGAAAGAGGACTGGGAAGCAGGGGAGGAAACAGCAGGAATAGTGAGTGGGAAAGAATCACAGGAAGTTGGAAAAGCCCTCCAAGATCATTGAATCCAACCCTTCCTTCGGCACTGTCAAGACCACCACTGAACCGTGACCCCAAGTGCCTGCATGTCTTTTAAATCCCTCCAGAGATGTGACTCTGCCACTGCCCTGGACAGCCTGTGCCAGGGCTGGACATTGTTTTCCGTGAAGAATTCTTCCCTGATATCCAATCTAAACCTTCCCTGGTACAACTTGAGGCTATTTCCTCTCATCCTGTCCCTTGTTCCCTGGGAGCAGAGCCCGACCCCCACTTGGCTGTCCCCTCCCGTCAGGGAGTTGTGGAGAGCGAGAAGGTCCCCCCTGAGCCTCCTTTTCTCCAGGATGAACCACTCCTCACCAAACTTGTGCTCCAGACCCTGCCCCAGTTCCGCCGCCCTTCCCGGGACACGCTGCAGCCGCCCAGTGTCCTGTGAGCCCAGATCGGGCACTTGGGAGCGGGTTACCAAGGGGAAGGGGGACACAAATGAGAGAAGACCCATCTTCTGACAGGGAGCAGACAGGAACAGGGCACACCGGAGGGTTAAACCCCCTGCGAGGGGAGCCAGCAGCGGGCTGGGGGAGGCGAGGGGTGGAGTGCGAACACAGCGGGCGGAGGTGGAGCCCGGCCGGGGCCGAGCCCAGCGGGTGCCGGGAGCGTCTGTATCCAAAGGGGCGGTGCCAAGAGGCTGACCAGGCTCAGCTTCATGGTGCCAACCACGAGGACACGAGGCAACGGCAGAAAGAGATGCACAGAAAGTTTCACCTGAACATGAGGAAGAACTTCTTTACTGTGCAATGACGAGCACTGGGACAGACTGCCCAGAGAGGATGTGGAGTCTCCCTCACTGGGGGTAGCCAGAACCGTCTGGACGCGATCCTGTGCTCTGTGCTGGAGCGGGGAGGTTGGGCCAGAAGCCCGCTGGCCTGACCCACTCTGTGGCTCTGGGGGCGGCCCCGAGCCCCCTCAGGCGGGAGCAGCGGCTCCGCCGTGGGGGCGCGCGCGGGGGGCGCCCAACGGTCCCCGCGTTTCAAACGCTCCCGCGCGCCCCGCCCCCCGCGCGCTGCCCCCTCCCGCCGCGGGGCGGGGCCGCCGGGGAGGGAGCGCGCGCCCAGCCGGAGGCGGCGTCCCATTGGCTGCCGGCCGCGGGCCCGGCGTCTTAGCGCAGCATGCCCCGCCCCTCCGCCCGGCGCGCGCGGAACGCGTCCCGCGTCCCTATTCGCTGGCCGCCGCGTCCGTCATTGGCGAACGCCGGGACCGGAGCGGAGGTCGTGCCCTTGGATTGGGTGCTGAACACGTCCATCGCAGCCGAAGCCACGCCTCTTAAAGATGAGTGGCGGGCGGCGCCAGCGCACCTCTCTCATTGGCTGCGGCGGCGCGGGGGGCGTGCTCGAGGGGCGGGGCTCCCGGCGGCCCCTTTGTGTGGGCACCAGTCGCCGGCCGCGCTCCCGAGAAGCCGCCGCCGCCATTTTGTGCGCGCCTGTGTTCGCCCCCACCCCCGCCCGCCTTTCCGGGGGAGCGGCGGCACCGGGGACGTCCCGACTGTGCTGCCGGTCAGGTGAGGCGGAGCGGAGGCGCCGGGCCGCGCCGAGGGAGCCACCGCCGGCGGCCGCCGCAGCCGTGAGGTCGCGTTGCTTGCAGGGGGAAGAAGCGGCAAGACGGAGCAGGGGGGGAAAAAACCTCCGGAGCTGCCCCCAAACAGGAGGAGGAGTCTCGGCGCCAGGCCCAGGCGCGGCACCGGCGGCAGCATGGAGAACTCGCAGTTGTGCAAGCTGTTCATCGGCGGGCTGAACGTGCAGACCACGGAGGCCGGGCTGCGGGAGCACTTCGCGGCCTACGGCACCCTCACCGACTGCGTGGTTGTGCTCAACCCGCAGACCAAGCGCTCCCGATGCTTCGGCTTCGTCACCTACTCGGCGGTGGAGGAGGCGGACGCCGCCATGGCCGCGTCCCCCCACGCGGTGGACGGGAACGCGGTGGAGCTGAAGCGGGCCGTGTCCCGGGAGGACTCGGCCAAGCCCGGCGCTCACGCGAAGGTGAAGAAGCTCTTCGTGGGCGGCCTCAAAGGGGACGTGGGCGAAGGGGACCTGGTGCAGCACTTCAGCCAGTTCGGCCCCGTGGAGAAGGCCGAGATCATCGCCGACAAACAGAGCGGGAAAAAGCGCGGCTTCGGTTTCGTCTACTTCCAGAACCACGACGCTGCCGATAAGGCGGCCGTGGTCAAGTTCCACCCGATCCAGGGCCACCGTGTGGAGGTCAAGAAGGCCGTGCCCAAGGAGGACATCCAGGCGGGCGGGGGAGGCGGCGGCTCTTCCAGGCCCTCCCGGGGAGGCAGAGGAGGAGGAAGGGGTCGGGGCGGCGGCGGCTCCGGCAACCGGGATCACAACGGGCTTTCCAAAGGAGGCGGCGGCTACAACAGCTACGGCGGCTACGGCGGGGGAGGAGGCGGCGGGTACGGCTCCTATGGCAGCGGTTCCTACGGAGGCGGCGGCGGAGGGGGAGGCGGCGACTACGGCAACGGGTACGGCGGGTTCGGCAGCTACAGCCAGCACCAGTCCTCCTACGGCCCCATGAAGAGCGGCGGAGGAGGTGGAGGAGGGGGCGGCAACTGGGGGGGCCGCAGTAACAGTGGACCGTACAGAGGAGGCTATGGTGGGGGAGGCTACGGGGGCGGCTCTTTCTGAGCTGGAGCGCCCATACCCATTGAGGGGGGGGCGTGGAGAGCCCTCCCTTCGATACAGGGCAGTTTCTAAATGGTTTCTCCCCTCATTCGCCGAAGGGCAGCTCCTTTTAAATGCCTCCCTGCTGTGGGAGCGGCTCCTAAATGCCCCCTGAGGGTCGCCTCTGCTGCCTGTGCCACTTCTTTCTCTCTGAAGATGGACTGGGCCCCACATACACATATTTTGTGTTACAGTCATTGATGGACTCTATTTTTTTATTATTACTTGGACCTTGGTCGTTTTTATACTAGCAACGAAAAATGTCTTGTTTTGATTTGTTTTTTGAGGGGTGCGGGGTGGGAAGTGTCTTGCTGATCTGGAGTAAAAACTGGGGAGGGCTAGGGGGGAATTTCCTTTGTTGTAAGGACTCGATACCTGGATACTACGTTTTTTTCTACAAAAGCTACTCGGATCCCATGACTGACTTTTAACATTTCTGTAAAGGAGGAAAAAATGGTTTTTACGTTTTTTATTTTTTAAATAAATCATTGTGTTCATTGACCTTTACACGTCTAATTTTTTTTCCTAGGATCAATTCCGTACGGTTTTAAGGCTTTTCTAGGTTTGAAGCAAGTGTTCCTCTGCTTTAAAATCTGTGTACTTAGAGTAGTAAATATTTTGTTGCCAGTAAAGGTCTTAACTGACTTTTTTGCTAGTGGCTTTCAAACACTTGACAGAGAAATTTTTGAAGTACTGATCCGTGGATGTGGTCTGTTTTTTTAAATATTCATTCTCACTTTGGCAGTTTGTGTGCATCCACCATCTTGTACTAGGCAGTTTGACGTGCTGACATAGTTGGTCAGTTTTTTCTATACGACTTTTCCATCAACGTATGTACTGTGTAGTTTTGAAGAAATAGTTTGTGTTAAGCATGTGCTTCATTCATATAAAATGTTCAGAATTTCTTATTGCTTAGTTTTCAAGTCCTCGGTTTGTCTGTGTGTGATTCCTTCCAGGAAAGGGTCGACATTTACCCCTTCTATTAAAGGCATACTTGTTTTACTAGCCCCGGGTTAACAGACTTCACTCTGAAGTATTGTGCTTCCTTAAAGTTCCCTGAGAACTCTCACAGCTCCATCTACCGTCAGGATGGCAGCCCCGCGCTGTGGGCTTCCTTAAAACAGGAGTAAAACTGGCTTGCTAACAATTGTACCAGACTTGGGAAGGTTATTTTATGCCAGTAGATGACTGGTGTAGAATGCAGTGACATCTGCATGTGAATAAAAATGGGGTCCCTGATTACTGATGGGGAAAAAAAAAAGGAATGGGTTTGCAATACCTGCCTCTGCACGTAATTTAAAAAGTAATAATTGCAGTTGCCCGTATTTCAGAAAGTGGTGATCTAAACTGTGGGCAAAGAGCTCTGAGAATGGAGCCAGCAAGTGTACCAGTAACATAGGTGCCAGTTGTAAAGCAAAGATATCTGTGTAGTCTGCTTGATTAAAAAATGTATATTTGTAGCCCTTTCACGCAATAGAATTAAAGTTTGTTGTTTATTAAAAAGCATAATGTTTTAGGGGAAAACTGCCTTCCTGCATAGAAATATAGAATAGCAACGTTTATGGATATCAAATAAAATATTTGAATTCCTTATATGCTTGAGTGAGAGTATATATGCTGTGGGGCATGGATTTTAAAAGTACAAAGTTATTTTGACTTCAGGTTTCTAAGCTCTTAGGATGCTGATGTTTCATGGGACTGCATCATAAAAGCTGCTTTTTGCTTTGCTCCAGATATGCAAGATATTAGACATAATTCCCACTGATTCCAGTGAAAAATGTGTAGGGCTTGGTGCTTCTGGGCTGAAGGATATTGCATGAAACTTCAATGTATAGTTACTATTTGGTATCAATCTAACCTGATGACGATTTAAATTGAAGTGAGCTTTGTTGCTATTAGAAGTGAAACTGCATCAACTTAATTACCTGTGTGAGCTTAAACAGGACAATGTTTTGGTATCATCAGGATTTAAACTAAGAGCTGAGTGTCCTCCTGATTGTGGTAATTTATGGCTCTTGCAGTGAGACTAATTCTCTTTGGCTTAGCTGAGCCAAATAACTTGCTGTTTGCAATTAAATTGTAATTTTTCTATCTCAAAAGTCTGTTAGTCACTGTTGTGCACCAGCATCACTCATACGTTGTTGTAAGTCAAGTTTCAGAGTTTGAGTTTGTAAAACACTGCAAGTGCCAGCTCTTGTTCATGCACAGCTTCAGGTGGTTTTATTTCAGCTCACTGGGCGTGAAGTCTTTTTCTGTACCTTTGCACTTTACAGCCATGTTGGACAGTCATCTTTGAACTTCATTTGAAGCACAGTTTTCCTGTTTTTAGCTGGAACAACCTACGGAGTTCTAGGTCATGTGTTAGGGTGTATGATTTAGTCCCTTGCAGTGGTAGTTGCCTTAACCTTATTAAGGGACAGCCTGGTTTGCAGAGAAATGGTTAAATTCACTTTTGTGATGTGTCTTGTCATTTGACTTGGGAAGCTAAAGGTTTATGCACCAACTGTTGCTTTATGGTATTTTCATGTTATGTGCTGTGACAGGATATGTTGATACTAGAAATGAGTAGGTTTTTAAAAAAGTGACTTTGTGTGTGAAATCTGACTGGGAACTACTGTGGTGAAATGTACTGTTACCTGTGTGCAATAGTCCTTCTGGGACTACATGTCTGCTAAGACAAAGAGCTGATCCCAGAAATTGCATGTGTATTGGGGAGTAGGCTGCCTAATGTCCCCTCAAAAGATTGTCACCTGTTTAACAGTGTTCTCTGGTTGCTTGAGTAGGTGGCACTTGCTCTCCTCTGACCTCTGGTCTCTGGGGAACAACAACTTGTGACACTGGAGAGCATTGTGTAAGTGCTGGTTAGCTAAGGGGCAGCAATGCTAGGGTCTACCATGGAATACAGAAAAGTGCAGATCTGTATTGGTGGCATAAAAGACTCAGTGACTTAAAGACTCTCTTGGAATATAAACCTGTTTCTAGTACAGTTCCTAGTAATAAGAGATTTGTTGATAAAGCTTTGCTTATGTGTTAATGATATTTAATGATTTTCTGACCCCTGGGTGGATTTGTCTGCACGGAGGTGCATAGGAAGATCTGAGATGAAATAAGGTGTATAGCTGGCATGTAAATAAGTTTGTGACTTCACAGTTGTTTTAGGAAGGTCACGAAGATAGAAATAAAGTAACTTTACTTTGCTGTTCCTTAGTTTCTAGTTGAGTTCTGAAGTTCCTATGTCTGAAATTATCTCAATAATTTAATGGCTGCCTGTTCAGGACCAAATGCTGGATTGTGTTGGTGTCACCTGTGAGAAAGTAAGAGCAATTAGTTTGCTTCCAGCATTTAATAAAGTAAAAGCGTGGTAGTTTTCTTAAAAAACAAATGTTCCTTTATTTTTGTAATCTGCATGACCAAAATGAAATTCCCAAAGCCAAAGTTTTCAAACTACAGTGTCACTGAACTCTGTGTGTTGTGACGTACATACAGTTTTTTAATAGTAATGGGTGTTCATGTCTACTCTAAAGTATAATTTGTTCTTGACTTGTAAATTTTATTTGGCTAATAAAACTAGCCTAACTTACACTTTTATAATACTGACTACTACCGCATTAAAAAGAAACATGTGAAACACCTGTATATGTAGTGCAATGATACTTTCATAAGTCTGTGGAAGTACCTCCCACGTGTTTGTTTTAACATGAGGTGCTGAAAAGGTGGTTTAGAACAGTGGTAACAACTCAAACAGCTTCGATGGCTTTAAATCTCTGTGGGTCACTGATTGTGTGACACACTTGCAAAAAAAGCTGTGTCTTGCCCTGCAGGCTGCAGTAGTGTAACTTGGGTGGACAAGCCTTACCCTCCAGAACTGGGCAAGCTTTTGGGTTTGCGTTGTTTGTGGCAAGAGTTGCAGTGCAGCTGTAGTCCAGGCTCCAGTACTGGCCCTGAGAGTCCCAGTCCTGCTCCCAGGAGCTCAGCCCTGTGGGGAGATGGGGTTGTGCACAGCTGGGCACTGTCAGGAGGTGTGCCTGAACTCTACCAGGTACTTTGCACATACAGACTTAACGATGTGTGAAACAGAAATAGTTAAAATGGCTAAAAATGTAAAGTTCTCAAATGCTTTATGGTGTCCTTCCCCCCTCCCCCACCCCAACTTAGATCCCTGTAAAGCAAATTTTGCTTTCATTTAGCATTGAAAGATCTAATTGGACAGTATAGGTCAGAAAAGTGGTTTATTGTCCTGCCCTGCCAGCTGATACTACTATCCCAACATGGCATTCCCACTGCTGCCAAAAAGGGTCTGAGCGAGAGTGATGCTGAGGACCTCAACCTCCCCTTCGAATGTGAAAAGAGAGCAGCTTCCTTTTCCCATATAACTCAGAATGTTTATTCTAAAATAAAAAAAGTTTGGCTTAAATCATTATATTGTTAATTAATCCCTAAAAATAGCCTGAATGACTATTTTTTAGTCCTTTAGGCCTAAAAATTATTATTAGGACTTATTTTAGGACCCCTCTGATGTCCACACAGTGAACAAAACCCTGGTGTGTTTTGTGAGAATGGGGTTTTGCTCCTACAGTCTGTGAGATGGTTAGGTTTCTGATAGAAGACACCTTATCCGAGCCTTTAGATTATGATTGTTTGACCTGTTGTAGCCACTATCGATTAGTGTTTATCATGTAATCAACAGTTTATACCACATTTATGGGATTTACATTGTTGCAGACCTTTCACTTTCTGAGCTATTTGGAAGAAGGCATTTTCAGTGGTTTTTCAAACTGTCTATGGGTAATACCGTGGATTAATATTAGGTGATTAAAAGTCTAACACCCAATTTTCAGTCTTTCACACTAGCCAGAGGCGGTAGTTTACCAAACAATGGGTTATTTAACGTGTTTTGCATAATTGGTTCTGTGATCTGGTGTATGTGTCCCTTAAAGATGAGTTTTCTGCTTGTTAGTTTTGTATTTCTTAATGAATAAAACAGTTGTATCCCTGCTTCACTTGAAAATGTATTTCACAATGCAGGCACACCACAAGGAGTTCTGAACCAGCCTGAACAAGCACTATTTGCTTTTGTTGATGGGCATTTTTTAGGTCTCCTGTTGAAGCTATTATTTCTGGTATGTGCATGCATATGCACACACAGACGTTACCTCTACTTCCACTTACCTTTAATGAGTATTTATTTGTGCTGTAATGTGAGCATTACTATTGATGAGTGTCAGGTGTGTATTTCTTATTACAAGATGGAAGTCTTCCTGCTATGTGTTTCCCTAGGAATTTTGCATTATTTACCTGTATACTAGGACTTGTAAAGGGGCTGATGGAGTTGGGTGCTTTTCTCGCTGTTCACTTTGACAAATCCTAGTCTTTTTACCTTCTCTGATCCCAGAACTCTCATCAATTTCTATTATATATAAATGAGCAGAAATCACTTTTGAACTGATACATCTTGTTCATATGATTCTCAGAGTGTTTTAATCCTATAAACCCTATATTCTCCTTAAAAACACCTCTCTGGGAACCCTGAAAGAACGATGACTGTAAAACTGTAGTTCACTGCAGAAGAGAGACATTCTTCAGATTTTTCTATTTCCTGCGGTTCTATCTCCTGAATAGACTGAACAGTTAAAAAGATGGTACAGTTCAGGTCTAGGCTGTAGCAAAAGAAAAAACCCAGCCAGCATAAAAAAATTCAAGTACTGTTCTCTGTCCATGGTTCAGCCTTTGCCAGTAAGAGTCCTAACCCGAAGCTGCAACAGCATTTAAAAGTATGCTCTGAGTGTGGTTAATCTTGGTGTAACTTCCTTTTGCTAAAAGTCTTTTAGGCAAAGCTGCAATGTTGCCTGTTGCTGTTACAGTAAACGCTGGGCTTAGAGCACTGGCTATTCTCAGATTGTCAGCCATCCAAGGAACCAAAGCGCCTTAACTTGGAAACCTAGATGTCAAGCCCAGGCAGACTAATAATGCCATCTGTCTGAGGCATCTGGATATTAACCCTCTTAGCATGATGCTTATGGTTCCATTCCCAAATGCTTTCACAGATGGAAAATACACAGATTTGAAAGAATAGTTCTTCTTTTTTTTTTTTAATTGGACTGTGTTGAGCTATGTACCATTTTGGTGCATATTATATTCATTAAACCAATATAAATACCTCTTTGCATGACTAATGCAGTGAGGAATCTATGCCAATTTAGAAAGGAATTACATTTCTGGCCAGAAATGTGTCAAGATGCACATTTGCTCACCACCATCAAAGTACCAATCACTGATTAACATTGCAGAAAAATTCCTTAGAAGCAAAATGAGCTGACGAATCTGAAAGTTCATCATTTCTTCAAATGCTACTTTGTACCATGGAATTGCCAACTGGTTTGTCTCACAGAAGCCCTGTTCTCCTGGGAATGCTGTTAGTCTGTAATCTAGTCAATATAAAATATTAATATCATCTCAGTCTCTTCTGTCATTTCTGTAATTTTTTTTGCTTTCTGTAGCTTTACAATGGACTTTCCCTCTTTTGTAAGAAAATTTGCTTTCCACAAAACCCTGGGGGGAAGGAAGCATGAGTGTAGTCACTGCAGGCACTGATTGGGAAGAAGAAAGTTCAGGAGTACTGAACCTGTTTCCAGCACAGACTTGGATTAAAGCAGTGCTCAGTAAAATGCATGAGTAGTCTGGGACTGGAGGTTCATGTGCTTTTCACTTTTTCTCTGTGGATCAATAATACTGTTTTCTTTACTGCACACTAACCCAGCCCCAGTGGGAAGCCTCCCTCTCCCAACCACACACCCTGGTGAAAAAATTGCAGCATAGGCAGGGCATGGCCCTGGGGGGAGGCTGTGATTACCTTGTTATTGTATACAAGCACAGCACTATCAGCTGTGTTTTGAAATAGTTTACTCCAGTTTCATCCTCCAGATCCCCTCCCTCCTCAGTAGGGATGTCCTCTGGTTTCGGGCTCACTGGCTGTTCCTGGGCTGGGTCAAAGCATTGTGAAAGATTCCTGATGCTAAATTCCCAATTCTCTCCTTGTGCTTATTTAGTACCTCTTCAGGTTTTAGTCATCTTTTAAGTTTACTGAGTAACAAAATTGGCTGAAGTCCTTCACTGAGATTTCATTTGGACTTGTTTGCTTTCTTTCCACCACTGCTGTAATAATGATGCCCCGTTTACTGCAGAGAGCTCCTTCGAGTCCTGATTGCAAATTTAGGACTTCTCCCCCGAGATCACTACTGGACTGCAGGATGTTTGGAGTTGTCATTGCTAATGCCTCTTGCACAGGGTGGTTAGCAGCTGCATTCTGCAAGAATATTGCCAGCTTTCTGCTGTTACTTTCGTGGAGGTGTATCCTCCTGAAAAAGAGAGATCCCCAGGAGCACAAGGAGCTCCAGCCCTTGCAGTCAATGTGCCTTTTCCCTTTAGGCCCATCCACCCATCCATTACTTTCTCTGGTCTTAAACGCAGGCAAGTTATTTTTTCTCAAATGACATCATTTCAATGTTGTTATGAGAACTTTCTTTTACTCACCCAACACCAGTTAAAATCTCGACTTCCTCTTTGTGGTATCAATTTTACTTTTAAATCTTTGAGGCGTGAGCTTGGTGATGAATCAGCACCACGTGTGTTTTGGAAATGTTACGATGGCTTTGTGTGTAGGTGGTGGCAACGGGGAGCTCTTGTTTTCGATATTTTGGGGAGTCAGATGAGAGGGAGTTGAAAAACATCACCTTCGAAAGGAAGAGCTGGGCTTGTTTTATTGCTGGAGTTGCTCTGTGCCAAAAGTGTTGAAACAAACTGATGCCACACACTCTCTAATGCCTTTTTAAAGTGTGGGGTTTTTTTTCTCCTTCACAGGGTGCACTTCTGTGTGAATGAGAGGATGGGAAAGCTGAGACTTGAAAAGCACACCACAAAAGTCCAGTAAGTGAACAGAAACCTGAGCCGAGCCCCTGACATACAGTTCCCACTCTGAATATGCTATGGAATATTGAACAGAAAAAGAGGTTTGCCCAGAAAATACCAAGCAGGATAATGAAGGTCAATTTACCTGTGAGGAATATGCTGCCTGAGACAGGTTTTTCTGTACTGGTAAAATAATGTCCCCGCAGAAACAATCCTGTCTAAATTTTTGTGTATGGCATTTGTGGGATTCACTCATTTATGTTGGTGTTGCAGCACATTGTGTTATGATGTGAAGGTGATGGACTGTGTTTCTTGGCTTTTGCAAAGAGCAAGAAATGAAATGTTTAAAAAAATTCCAAGAAGAGAGGAAGACAATGAGTGTACAGGAAATAACAGTAAAGAGACTTGGGTTATGGTGTTCAGATTCTGAATGGGAAGAGCTTTGTTTATGGTGTTCTCTCTGAGTTACAGTATACAAATATTAATTAAGCCATCCATCTTTATGAAGCATACGGATAATTTCCCCTTATTACAGGAGGTAGTAGTGGAAGCATTAAGGGTTGTATTATAAAGATGAAGAATCACATTAAAATTATATATATTAGAAAAAATTTGGTAAAAAAAAAATCCTACTTTTTGGTCCATAGCCTAAATTTTCCTCAAGTTTGGTCATTTTCTCAGCCTGTAGCAAGACCTGTACACTCAGTAGGTGCAGACTCTAAGGAGGCAGAGGGACTTGGTAGCATTTGGGCAACTGAATACTAGTCTTTGCCTTTGTTCCAGTGCCCTCAAGAGTTGTTTTTACAGCTTTCTTCCTGTTTTTTTTTCCCTTTTGAGCACTAAATTCTAAACAATAAAATCTATCTGAAAATCTTGCTGCAAATTTCTGATAAATATGTAATATGACTGCAGGGCAGGAAGTGTGTGCCTCTGACACAGGTGACTGCGGGTGACATCCATGGCTTATACTCCAGGAAAGAGTCTGAAGAGCATCAGGAAGAACATTTTCAGCTGGTGGGTAACTGCTGTGTAGGGTGAGCAATAGAATGGCTGATGCCCCTGAAATCTCAGCTGGGAGGTGAAGATGTTCACGGGTTGTGGTTCTAAAGGTGGTAATGTTATTATGAAATTGTTGGAACAAACCCACTATTTCTACAGGAATTGTGATTTATTCAACAGACTAAAGGAAAACTATGTTGTAAAGCTGGATTGTGCTGGCCTGCACAAGCATGAGCAGGGAATGGGATGTGTGCCAGCAGAGGGCAACAGCCCGGAGCGCTGCTGGAGATGCTGGTGGCTCCTGCAGCCTCTCCACCGGGAGAGCAGACCCCGGGGGGAATGCTGGGGTGGGTGCTCCAGCCCCTGCTCTACGAATCACATGCTTTAGAAAACAGTGCTCCAGTGGGAGTCTCTTAGCGCTTCAGCTGTCAGAACATCCCTGATTCCAGCTCTGGAAGGTCCTTACCTGGGAGGTCTCCTAGAGCATCCTTTTGAGCCTTGAGATAACTTGGATTCCTGTGCGCTGCTGTAGTAGGTAAATTTTAGCTGCTGTTTTGGTTTTGTTACTGAATTCTAGCAGTGGCTGGGCAGCAGATACCCTCTGGACTTCTCTGCTGAGGCACCTCGACCTCCAGGTCCCTTGGGAGCCAGTGCAGTACCTGAGTACCACCTCCAAGTGACTGCAATTAGCCCTGGAGGTACCAAGGCAGCTATTCCAGCAGATACCTTATCTATTGCCTTTCATATATGAGTGCCCTTAGTGAAACTTTTCCAAGAAAACATATGATCTAAATACAGATCTGTCTAAATGAGTATTTACTTCATTAGGATGACAAAATAAGTTGGAAGGGACTTCTGAAGATGATCTGGTTCAAAGAATTCTCAAAGCAGGACCAGCTTCAGGGTGAGATCAGTTTGGTCACTCAGACATAAATATATATACACTTAATAAATGCATTAATAAAAATAAACCTTTATGTTTATATGTATCAACATATATATTCATCTAAATATCTATATCTCTAAAAAAAACCAGAATGAAAAATAATTTAGGCTGAGAAGATAACAGCCTTGGAAGCTCCCATGAATGCAGTGTTTTATGTACACCTTTCCCAGCTCTTCAATGCTAAAACCATAGATTTTTAAAGAAAGGTGATTAATGATTTCATGGAGGGGATTATGCAACTAAGCAGGAGAGCTGCTAAAGATAGGAAATTGCTTATGTATTATATGGATCTCTGGAGCCTGTATATTGGTATATAACTGGAAACAGGTATGTACAGGGGAGTGAAGTGTTCCTGAATTGTTGTTTGTGCTGTATTCAGGCTGGGTGATCCAGTGAGTCAGGACTCTTCCAGTTTGCCTTGCAGAGCTAGGAAGGATTTTTCCCAATTTGATGCAATTTGCTTTCTGCTAGGTTTTTGGGAGGTGAAGTGACTCTTTCAGGCTTCTGCAGAGGCCGTGGAGATTGACAGGGTGTTGTCTGAGTGTACTGGGGCTCTCCACAGAATTAAATTCTCATAAGCACTCAGTGTCCTCTCCTTATAACCTCAGGGTTAAACCAGCTGCTGGATTTTGGGCCAGGAGAGAGTTTTGGATCAGATTGGTAGGGATTGTTTTTATTCCCTCCCTTTGTGCCACTTTTATTGAAAAAATTCCTTGCTGCTGTGGAGATACTGGCAATGCTTTGCTCTCTCGTCTCTCTGTGGCTCCTTGGAGCTGGGGAGTTTGGTCTTTCACTGTAGATCTGAAGATTGTCACAGGAATCCAGAAAGCTTTTGGTGGGCTGAGGGATGGTGGGACTGGCTAGAACAGGTGCTCTGGGGACCTTTCTACCCTGAGCATTGGTTATATGGTTGTCAGTTATTGAAGGTAGATTAGATGTAGGAGGAATTTTCGACTACTTGAGACAAGGAATTTTTGAAAGAGGCTGGAAAAATTCCACCCATCAGGTGTCACTAACTCCTTTTGGCTGAATGCTTTTTCAAGATACCAGTCTTTGCACTTAAAAACAAACAGGAAATTTTTGTCTTGGGGTTGTTACCCAGTCATGATTATTTTGCAAGGCTGCTATAAAAATAATCTCTGATTACTGGAACATGCTTTTGTCCCACTCCGGCAAGGACTATTCACTCTTTTGCTCTTGTCTGTCACTGGGATTTACCTTTCTGTGGTTGCTCTCAGGATTTGTAGAATCCAGTGGTACACAAGCCCATGGGGCAAAGCACATAAGAAGCTATTGCTGGTTTGGTTCAATTTAGGTGCTTAGCTTCCAGGCTGACTGGAGTGACATGTAAATTTTTAAGGTGAAAGCCTAATACTTTGTTATTGGAAAACTTTGTGTTAATAAAAATACACAGGCACTTTGCTGCAATTTCAGACTTGCTTTTGTATCAGAACTTTTTATGATTACTCAATGGAAACAAGCTCTTGCCCTCATTTCTGAGATAAATTCTGTTATGTTTATATAGTTCCTTTTTCTCTGGTTTGAGCTTGTGTCTTGCAGTTTTGCATGTTGTGCATCAACAGTGTAAGACTGGACATGGGGAAAGTACTCGAGGATCTGGATGTTTTAAACTGATAGTTTAACAGGATTCTCTAGGGGAAATTAAGGAATTTTGCCTGAATTCTGTGTGAGGTTTGACTTCATGGCTTTATCTGTATTTCTTCTGTTTATGGGTAGGGTGCCAAATGGTGTTTGAATAGCAAGACTCTCAATCCCCATGTGTCTTTGATAAAGTCCTTTAAGTTTCAGGCGTGTTAAATTTATCTGAAGAATGAGGGTGATGAGTAGTTAAGATTCTCAACAAGATTATGAAACCCTCCTGTGGAAGATACAATAGCATCTGTTCAATCATCACTGCTGATACATTTTAAAAAGATGTATGAAACAGGCTGAGGACATGGCTTCAGGAGAAACATACAACAGTGAGGTAATTTTATTTACAAAAGAGATGAAATGGCATCTTCCAAGAGAAATCTCTTGATACTTCCAATTATCTCTCCCTTTTGCACAAGAACATTTTGTGAATGGATGAGTAATGAAGAAGGCAAATTTTCTTGTCTTTAATACAATTAACCTCTAAGGCCTCACTGGTGCAGAATGCAACAGAAAAATTCTTTTAATAAAATGAGGGGGGGAAAAGATTTATATAAAAGTGTGTGCATTTGTATCAATTGGAATAAAAATGACAAATGTAATTTAGTTCAGTGCTTTAGGCTAAATAGCATCTGCAGTTGAGAAAGACCCATGTTGCCTATGCAGGGTGTATTTGGCCTCATAGATTGCATAAAGGACAGGAAAGTTTTGATAAATTGGGGAACTAGAGGCAAGATCTTGCTTTCTGCGGTGGGAGTGGGGAGACTTAGGAGGGCTGGGATCCTCTGTTTCCTCACCATCACCACTCCTCTCCTGTGCGCGAGCTTGACCTCGGGACTGGGGATGTTCAGTCACTGAAACTTTTGTCCGGTCCGTAGATTGGATTGGGATTGAAGCAGTTTTGGGCCACTCGGCTCCTCCGCCACCTCCTCCTCAGACGACTCCCGGGCGGCGGCAGTGTCGTACGGCGGGCGGAGGGACGGAGGGATGCCCGGGGCCGGGAGCTGCCCCGCGGGCTCGGCGCTGCCCGTGCCGCTGCGGGCGGGCTCCGCTCTCCGCCGGGCCGGCTCGGGGCTGTCCCTGACCTATTTCGCTGCCGCAGCGGGGCCGTGCCGGCGGCGCCAGCGGAGCCGGGGCGCGGAGGGCGGTGCGGGGCGGTGCGGGGCGGTGCGGGGCGGTGCTGCCGTTGCCCGGAGACGCTCGCAAGCCCCGCCGGGGAGGGGAGGGGAGGGGGCTGCGCGGCGGCGGCAGTCGGTGCGGCGGGGCGCGCCCGGCACGCAGCGCTCCGCTCCCGCAGGAAGCGGCCCGGGGCGGGGGCGGCCGCTCGCAGCCATGCCGGGCCCGGGGCGCTGAGCCGGCCCCGCCGCCGCCCCGCACAATGGAGGAGGAGAGGTGGGTACCGCCGCTAGCCTTTGTGTCCGCCCGGAGCGCGGCGGGATGGGGATGCCCTTCCCCGGGGTGCGAGCGATGCGGGGCTGTGCGCAGGAATGCGGGGCGCGGCTGCGGGGACCCCCGCTCCCCGCCGGCAGGAATGCCTCCTGCGATGGGCGCCTGCCGTGCTATTCATGGATGTTGCAATGTCATGGTGACAGGCGCCTTCGCCCCGCGTGCCCACACCGAGGCAGAGGAGGGGGTTCCGTAGGATGTGCGTTCGGATGTGATTAAGGACGTGAGGGGGGCAGGTCGGGGGGCGTTCGCTAAAATGGAGGTGCGGGGCAAGGGGCTGGGATGCAGGACGTGGGGGTGGGATGCAGGTCGGCGGGGGGGTAGCTGCCCCGCCTGCTCGCCTCGCCGGCACGATGTGCTGGGCTTGTGTGTGCCCTGCCTGCGCCTGGAACCTCGGGCAGCCGACTTCGGCATTCCGCTGAAGACAGACTCACTGATATTTGCTGCTTTTTTGAGTCACGAGCGAAAATCCGTAACGTCCGTGAATCCTTCAGGGGTCGATTTTCCAGCCAGCGTGTGTGGAAGCCGAGCACTGTGCGCTGTTAGGGCAGTGCAGGGGATCCCGCGTCTCCCTCGCACGGTAGCCGGGCCGTATAGACTTTATTGCCTGCCAGGAGGCTCTATTGCTCCAAAACCTGCGGGAAGAAGTGTTTACCTAGTCGACTTAATGTCCACTGAACCCATAAAAGATATTATCGCTGCGCAGGGACCTAGTGAATGCCAGAGAGACGTTCAGGGTTTTGGCTCTGCCCTCATTACTCCCCTCTGTCAGGTGCCTTTCACACACCAGAAGCTACTTGTGCTGCTTCAAACGAAACATTAAACTGGTCTGGGTTTTTTACAATATTCTTTTAAAAACAGGATATGCTGAGTGCTTCCTTTTGTGCTGGTGACCTTGTAGGGGGTAGGGGAACGGAGAGGGGGCTTGACCTGCTGGTAGGACTAAATGTCAGGGCTTGACAGGAGTTTTGTTTAAATATGATACATTAGAAAATTAAGCTGGAGTCAACCCCCAAATTCTGGAAATTTTCCTTCTGTTGAGGGAAAACATTCGCAGCAGCCTGTAGGAGTTGTTTTCCAAGCTCTAAAGGGCAGCTTTCTACCCTTCTGTGACTCAAGGGTTGTAATTGTTTGTGTTTTTAACATGCAAAACATTTCATCCTGCCACATTTCTCATTGTAGGGCTTCTGCTTCCTATAATGGTGTGAACAGTCACCTCTGAATATTAATCCAAATATTAATTAATTTCAAGGACCTTGAAATCTTAGTTTGTCATGCTAGATGCCAGCTCATGGAATGGGATTCCTTTTTTTTTTGTTTTTTTCTTTATTTGTATAAATGAGCCTGTGTTTGAGGAAGTGGAACAGAGCTGTTTTGATACCCCAGGCTGGGGTCATCCTTGGCACAGTTGTTTATAGTTTTTTTTTTGATGGTTACGAGCAATGGTCTCATTTTGACTGGAGGTCTTTTTCTGGGGATACAGTGGTGAAAAAGCCACCAGGAAAATACCTGGACTATTTTACCTTATCCTGTTGTTTCCAGACCATCTGTTTTTAGGGCATGAAGGACTATCCCCATCAGCATGTTCTCTGCCTCTGGAAGTGAGGAATGATTACCCAAATTGCTGCTTGCATTTCTAATTTTCGGGAAGAGGAAGGCGGTCCTGAACTGGTTATGGGCAGTAATGATGTGGGGTTTGACTCTTGGCAAGGCAAGCTGGAAATATTCACCTGCTTTCTGGTTCAAAAGGGCACAGTGTGTGGGGTTGTGCTGGGCCTGCTTTGCCTGCTCGGAGCAAGTCCTGGGAGGAGGTGTTTAAAAATGACCTTGGTGGGCGAGCACGGTGGGCTCAGTCTGTGCTTGTTGCTGTGCTTTTGCCCTGCATTTCAGCTCAGACCTGTGTCAGGCAGACTGGTCCTCAAATTTTACACTTGATAACTTTCATAACGTCAGAGGTCCCCCTGGTTTTTAGTATTTCTGCATTTTCCATTTTCGTAGTCAGTGAGGATCCGTGTTATTGGTACTCACATCACCTCTGACTCTGGTCCCAAGCCTGCCCAGACTCAAATATCCTGTTAACTTGCACACCCAGGATGTTCAGTGGTATCATGTGCCCATGTCATTGCACATGAGCAGAAGCAGCTGGGGGCAATGGAGATTTAATCTGAAACACTCACATTTGGTAATAAAATATTTCAGAATCTTGATTCTCTTTTACTGTGGTGATAGGGACTTTTGTTTTATGGAGAAATTGCAGAAGGTTTATAGTTGGGCATGATACTCTGATTCTGAATTTGCAAGATGTTTTTGAGTTGGAATAGAAAAATGGAATGTTAATTTTTTTTTTTTTTGTTAAAATATTAAAACACCTGTAGTTTTATATTTGAGTGAAGGTAGTCTGTGGTATCTGTTTGAGAAATACAATATTTGCCTTTGAAAGCAAATGCTATTGTCATATTTGAGTTATTTTGTGTTGTTTCCATTACTGACAGCAAAGACTTTTCTTCTCACTAGTTCCCAAAGTCTTCTTTCCCCCTGAGGTCTCCTTTGATATGAATATCCTTTTGGGGATCTGCTGTATGCCAACTGTGTGTTTTCCTAAGCTAATGTCTCCATGTTGATGCAGGCACTGAAAAAAAATCAACAAAATAGGAAAATAATATTGCTATTAAAAGAAAAATAATCCTTTCTGTTATGCTGCCTCCCATATGTTTTAATGATAATGCATTTCTCTGAAATCCTCTCAAAATCCAGTTCAGTATGTGGATTCCTTCAGTCACAATTTTTTGAATGTCTTTGTATATACCTAAAGACAAATTCAGAAATGGAGATTTTTATAACTATGCTGTTACACTGATAGGTTTTCCTTACTGTGTCTGCCTGACTCCAGGAGTAAAACTATTTGGCATAATGTATTTGTCCTGTTATTTGGGACATTGATTCTAAACAGAGAATTAGGCCATTTAAGGTAAAATGAGTTTCCATTTTGCTTAGCCTAAACCAGTATTTTGGTCTCCATGTACCTTTGTGGAGGTATTAAAGTTTTGAGTACTACTAACTGCTATTGGGCACCTGGCATATTTTTAGATCAGAGTGATGTCAAACCTCTCAGAAACTGTAGATTAACATTTTCTGGTGGTGATTGCTACATATCCCACAAAGAAGCTCCATAGGCTTTGGAAATTTATGGCTAGCAGACATTTCTAAATTAATACAAGGATATGAAGCCCCTACAGTGGTGCTGGATTGCCCGTGCAGGACACTGATCCCGGCTGAGTCTTTGGCCAAGCTTGTGGTGCTGAAGCTCTGCGGTGTTAGGGGACAACCAGAAGAGCAGAGCTCAGCCTGTGGTGCTCAGGCAGGAGAGGAGAGCAGCTGCCAGAGATCCCCCAGGATGCACAGTGGGATGAGCCTGGGCTGGAAATGTGTGGGGACCGATCACCTCCCCAGTGTGAGCCTGGTGGTGGTCACGTTGGATTAGAGCGGAGCCCAGAGGCTCTTCTCCCAGAAACATGAGCAGAAACTCGTCCTTCTGTGCTCTGAAGGAGAGAGTATTTGAGATCTGCCCTTCCTTCAGGAGGAACTCCCGGCTCCCATAAAGCCAGTGTTAGAATTGGATTTGGCAGAGCTGGGATTTTTGTTCCTGGGGTTTACCAGCTCTCTGCATGGCAGTAATCTTGCCAGCGGACAGTTTATCTCTAAGGAAGGCTTTTATTCTTTCACATAATCTACAAAGACATCTGTAATTACTGCTGGTAACTACGGCAACCCAACTTTGTAGTTGATACATGCGGGCTGCAGAACGGTGGGTTATGGGCTTTTAAAATACCCTTCTGTCAGCTGAGTTGTGGCCACACTCGGGCAGGAGCTGGGCTGTGAACCCTGGCAACCTGAGCCCAGCTTTGCTAGGGGGTCCTGGAGAGGAGAAACACAGTGTCAACAGGGTAGTGATTAGCTTCACTGGCCTAATTAGGGACCCTCAAATCAGGGTTCATTTGTTCTACTTGGGGACATCATTGAAAGGCCACGCAGGAGGTGGCAGTGGGATTGGCACTGTCTGAAACCAAGAGCCTCTCTGCTCATTTTAGGAGCATCCTGCTGTGTCTGTAAAGAGGATGTTCATCTGGCCCAGGGAAATTAAATCATTTGTCCATTCACTCAGTGCACGGCCTTGGATAGCCCAGGAATAGAACAAATTGCTCCTGGCAGCTGGCTCATGAGTCCTGCTGGTGTAGTAGGACATCAGCTTGGCAAACATGGGGGGGATGTCCCTGTGGTCGTGGGGTGCAGGGCCTCCAGCATGTCCAGTTGGTCTTGGCTGGTATCTTTGATCAGAGGGCCCTATTCCTTCTTCGGTTTGATCCATTAAAATAACAACAGGGTAATAAATGTAATAATTCTTAGCCTTGTGGAGGGAAAAAGGCCAGAAAAAGCTGTGAAATGTAATGATTTGGTCTTCTCAGGGGCAGCTTTTGCTTTCTGGCAGGTTGCATGTGCTCAGAGCATTCAGGTTCTTGCATTTTTATGTTGGAAATACATCAGTGATCTCTGAGAGTATGTGCATGGAGGTGTAAAATATCTCTCCCAGATAAAATCATCCTCTGTCCATTACTGGAATTCTATGGAATCAGTCTTAAAGATGAGTTAAAGGCTCTTAGCCATTAATGCTTCAAATCTGTTTTTTTTTATGAGTCACTTGGAAAAAACTTTAAATAGCATAGCTTGATCTTTTTTGAAACAAGTTTTTAACCAGACAATCTGCAGTATTTTCTTATGTTAAGCCTTTGGCAAATTCTGAAATCTGCCCCTTTTAATTATGCTGAGGATGTCTCTTAGGATGTTTTTTAAAAAATTACCTTTCCTGCTTTTTAGGGAGAGCTGATTGATCTTTTTCCAAAATCCTAAAGCAAGGTTTTTTTTGCTTTTAAAATACACAGACAAATGTTGGTGGAGTTGAGGCTTTATAAAAGGCTTGTTGACCTGACATTTACTTTGGAGTTCAGTGAAACTTGCTGTGTCCTTTGAACTATATCTTTTGCCAGCGGAAAAGTTTGAACATAATGAATCTTTGGTCTCCGGCACTGGAGAGGTAATAGATAAATCTCAGCAGTGCGATTGTTCTTATTAAAGAGCCCCCATGATTTCTGCGTGCATGGCTTGATTTTGGGTCCGTGAGGTGTGTCTGTGAGGCTGCCCGGGGCAGAGTCCTGTTGTGATCCAGCTGTCCTGCCCCGGGAGCAATGGGAGTGGCTCCCCCTGACGCTGCCTTTCAGTTTCACTTTCTTTTTTTAATACTTTTTTCTTTTTTGTTTACTTTGCTTGCTTCCTGTACGCCTTTCAGCTTTGGAGCCTGAAAGCTCCGTGAACTTCTAGAGCCTCGTTTTTCCCTCCTTGGCTCCATCGTGCCACGGGGGCAGGTTTAGCTGTTTAAAAATCAAGGGTTTATGCTGGGGTGTTCAAAGCTGTGGTCAAACTTAACCTGGCCTAAAGTTTCAACGAGGGCTTTTGAAAGACACTGAGGTTTAGCTGGGTTTGGCCGTGTCCCTGGAGTGACGAGGCTTCCTCACTGCATTGTGCAGAGCTGGGCAAGAGCCAAGTGCCAGCACAGCTCCATGTCCATGAACACCTCTGGCAGTATGTGTGGCACAGATGAGTTCAGCTTTCTTCAGGGATAGAAAAGCTGTTTGTGTCGTTGCCTGGTACCAGTCCCTTGAATACTGAACATTTAACACGAGGTATTCTCCTTTTTGTTTTTTTTTTTTTTTTTTTTTTAAATCCAGCCATACTAAGCTAATTGGATGACGACTATAACGGAGTCTGGGAAGTTGTCCCCCTCACTGGGGCATGTGCTGAGTGATGTTGTACTCAGCCTTGTGGCTTCACTTAGGACTGAAAATATTTCACTTGCTCAGCAACCTGAAAGAATTGGACTTGGCTGGTTTTTGGCCTTTGTCTCAGGCACAAAGCTGGAGGCTGCTCAGTATGCAGGCGTGGATTCGAGCTGTGTGCAACTTGGCTGCTGCTCAGCCTCTTGCTTCTCGAGGCAGGAGAGTGCAGCCCACCAAAGACTGCTGGGGGGCAGAGAGCTTTGTGTGGTGTCAAGGGACACGGTGATGGTGACAGCCACTGGTCAGGAGCAGGCAATGGGGAGGATGTAATGTTCAGCAAGGGTCTCACACTGTCAGGGGGTTGTAAATAGCAAATAATGTGTTATTCAAAGTGCAAGTGTACGTGTATATAGATATATATGTGCATGCATACACACCTTGACAGAGGCTGATGGGGTGTTCTGGGAAGGATCCTTCCACACTTCCCTGCTGTTTACTCTTCTTCAGACATCACCTTCTGGCCACCAGTAGAAACAGGATGCTGAGCTGCTGAGACTGCTGGTTTAACCCAATTCAGCCTTTTTTATCATGATACCAGCCCAACTAGGAAAGTTGGCAGGGAGGAGGGGACAAAAGTAAAGGAGACTGTCCTTTGGAAGGGAAAGCTCTGAGAAGGTCTCCAGTCAGGCACATGGGGTGATGGAGTTGCCTGCTGAGATCTGCCATTCTCTTGGAGTTGGCTTTTGACAGAGACAGCCCTCCTTGACTTGTCTTGTTTGCCTTTGCCTGCAAGGGGTTTGAGGGGTGAGCCATGGGCACGAGCAGGACAGGGACCTGCCTCAAAGTGCTGCTTCTTTCACAGGTGGGAGCCTTTAGCTCCGAGTGATTTCAGAGGCTTTTGGATCAGGGAGATGGAGATATTGACCTGCTGTCAATTGTGTGTAAAGAGCAAGTGCTCCCAACAAAGTAATGAGGACACGTATGTGCCTTAGGCACCTGTTGGCCTGATTAAACACAGCACATAGCTGGGTGCCTCTGGTTCAACATTACCTCTGTAGCTGGTGGTTCTGGTAGGAAGGTTTAATAATTCATTCCATATGTTTCAGTGGCAATAAATAGACCTATTTCTGAAATGGAAATGGGATGTGGCTTCAGTAAAGTTTTGAAAGCTGCACAGGGAGTTTTAATAGCTCTTTTCTACTTGCCTCTAAAGAAGATGCGAGTCATGTATTGTGTGCTTGCCTTTTTCAGATGGGACATTGAAGACTAAACTTTTTCTCTGTATGAATGTTAAAAAACCCCTGGTACTCTTGCAGTTCCCAGTGCTGAAGTCTATTTCTATTCAGTGAGGCAATTATGTTCTGGCTTGAATTTCAACTTACACTGCTTTCCTGGCCTGAAGTCTGTAAGACTGGGCTTTGTCCTCAGGTGTTTGGCACTTTTTTCTTTTCTTCCCTGCTGGCTGACATGTGGGCTGAGTTGGCTTTCAACATCCATGCAGAAGTAGCTGCATTGTTTGATGCTCTTGATGTGGAGAACCTAAACTGACTAACAGACTTGTGAGTAAGTCCATGCTTAATACCCTGTGCTGCAGTTTTAGGATGCTTGTTTTTCTAAAGTGCCTTTTAATCAAACTTTCTACTCCATTTTTGTTCCTGTTTTTAGCATTAAGCAGAGTTCCCGTTCCTCTGAGGCAGCTGAAGATGAAAAGGACCAGCATACAGTGACAGTCAATCCCTCTCACATGAGAAAGGCTTTCAAGGTCATGAATGAATTACGGAGGTACACTTTTGACTTACTGGGCACCCTCTCTGGTTTAGCAGAATTGTGCTGGTTGAGAGACATAGAAAATAGTCTATGCCATCTTTGTTACAGCTCATGATTGCAGGTAGAGGATTGATCAACAAATAGGAAGCTAAAATAAAGTGCTTTCGTGGTGGGCTGGTCTCCCCAGTCTCAGACCTCTGTCTTCCCAAAAACATTACCTGAGCCATAGCCTTCATTCACAGATGATAATTCATTTAGTCTTTTCCATTACTTACAGCAAATTCAGCTGTAAACTATGTTCTTACCTGAGGTAATGGTCTGAAACCCAATAATAGAACATTATAGACATTAAGACACCTACACATAATTACAGACCAAAGATTATTAATGTACTGTTCTTAGTCTCTTTAGCAGCATCACTCAGTCTGGGCTTAGCACTCCAAAGTAAGGGACAAAAAATAAAGCAAGTACTCAGGAAAAATGTCAGCTCTCTTCTTGCAAATTGAAAAATCCTGACATTAGTTAAAAGAGAACACCTTGGTCTTTACACAGCTGTGTGGGTACAGGGAGAACAGAGGCTGAAAAAGTATCTCTGAACACAGCTTTGAAAACTGCTGTCATCACATCAGCAATGTGGTGGCAGTGGTTCAGCCTGAGTTGTTTCTTGGTTGCTGTTAACCCACAAACCAGACAGAAGTTCAGTGAACATTTCTCTGACTAGTTCATTGGACTTATTCACCCTTCTAATTTTAAAAAGAATTCTTATGGAAAGTGTGTGTGTCATACACATGAATGTATGAGCTCCCTAGCTGTCGAGATGATGTGGTGAAAGCAGGCAACATCCTTTGCTCTTCCTGCACACTCCAAGTACTCAAAAGATGCTGTAAAAGCTACTTATTCTCCATGGATTAAGTAGTTTCCTAATATACAAATTCTCTAGTGTGGAGAAAGATTGCAAATGTTTCCTTCCACAGATATCTGACAGTGCTTCTCTGTTGCATAGGAACAGAATATGGAAATATTGTAACAATTACATGAAGCAGGGTATGTTGTAATTTTTTTACTTATAACTGGCATCCTTCTGGTCCTTTCTTTGTATTGAAAGCAAAGGATCTGAAACTAAAGGCTTGTGCAGCTACATTCAGACATCTATTGTGCTACTATTATTCCTTTGTTAATTGAAGCATAGTGGGAATCAGTGGAGACAGACAATGTTTCTGAGTGCCTGTGGTTAGGTATCTTGGGCAATACTGAACAGATAAAATGTAGTAGACTGAAAGCTGCCCTTAAGCACCTGTATAATGTTTTCATCTTCTGGCTACTCTTTTTTTTTTTTTTTTTTTTTTTTTTTTTTTTTTTTTTTTTGTTGGCTCCTGCTGCTGTTGTGGAATATGTGGTTTTCACATCTCTTGAATGTGCACTGAGCTTGGGATCTGTTCAGCTGTCAGCAATCAGTGTTAATATATACCTTGAATAACAATTTCTCCCTTCACATGCATCCACAAATCTCATTCTGAGGGTCTAGAAAAGTCATGCTAAGTCTTTAGCCTATATACTATATAGAATCATGGAATTGTTTAGGTTGGACTCTAAGGTTTAGGTTGTTTAGGTTGACTCTAAGGTCATTGAGTCCAACCCTTAAACCAGCACTGCCAAGGCCACCACTAAATCATGTCCCTAAGTGCCACTTAGGCTTTTAGTTTGAAAATGTGGATGAAATTATTTTATGAGTGGTACTTTTGATGGCTGTAGCCCAAAGAGGAATTGAACAGAGCACCTTTTACATAAGCTAAAAGAAATGAGAAAACTTCCATTAAGAGGCTCTTAGAGTTCCCCTCATTGCCCTTTCCCCTTCCAAATTGGGATGAATGTAGAGTACAGACTGCCAGTTCCTACTTTCTTCCTGTTTTCCAACTGTAACCCTGCATTTCACAGCTGTTTTGTTCACGTATTTCAATACATGGGGAAGAGACATACCTGGTCCATTAGAAGCTCTGTGTATATTTACTTGATAATGCAGTTTCCTAAAGACAAAGTTCAGTGTGGAGATAAGTATTTCCAAAGAGAAGACAACATCTAGATTTACAGACACTGATCCTTTTTCAGGCTTGACATTTGAAAAGAACACCCTTAGTTTGCATTTGTATGCTTAAGCATCTTAAACCAACTTATTGGGAGGCTGAGCACTTCTTGCTGTCGGCATCTGTGAAGCTCTGTGCAAACATTAACTAATGAATCCTCAAAGGACATACGTGGGGCAAGTAGAAAAGGTCACTCGTTAATGAAGTGGCTTTTCCAAAGCTCTACAATGAGTCAGTGGGGGAGCTTAGAAGGTTTCTTTTTTGGTTTCTGTCTGGAACCCTGTTCTTTATCCCAATGACTCTTAATCCCAGACTAATTCATGAGGTAAATGAAGTCCTCAGGCCCATGGATAAACTCCAGTGACTGATACCTCCTCTCTGGCAGATGGCTGAGGCAGCTTCTGCACTTACCAGTGCCAGGATCTATTTTGGTGGCCACATTCTTTAGTGACAAGCATGGAAGGAAGTACAGAAATCACTTCATTTTTCATTCTACCTTTTCCCTGTGGAAAGATGAAAGGGCTGCTGGTGTTCCCTTGCATGGCTATTTCTTGCCTTACAGACTTGCTAGAGCCTGGCCCCAGGTAGTGCCCAAATCTTTAAGCTCTTCTTCCCCTTCTCCAAGCCCTGCTTGTTTGAGAGGTGAAGGAGCCCCTTACCCTTCGTTCTTGGGACAGCATGTATGCCTAGTTTGGCTTCCAGGTTTTTTTTCCTAGGAAAGCAGAACCACAGGCAGGGCTGCAGCCTCAGGAGGATCCAGCCTCTGCTTTGTAGGCAAACAGTGACAGGAGCTGGTAGCTGAAGCATTAGAGGACCTTCCCCTGGGATTTGGCAGAAGCTCAGGTGCCGTGTCTATAATGGCTGGTCGTCCATTTTTTTGGCCTGTATTGATGTAGCTTTTTGACCAGGAATTCTGAAATGATCTTTGTCTTTTCTGGTGTTTTCCCAGCAAGCGGCTCCTCTGTGATGTGGTGATTGTGGCCGAAACCGTGGAGATGGAAGCTCACCGGGTGGTGCTTGCAGCCTGCAGCCCTTATTTCTGTGCCATGTTTACAGGTACTGCTTTTGACACCAGACTGTGCTTGGGCTGAACGGGCCATTGCAGTCCCCAGGCCTCAGGCTGTGTCTCTGTCAGGAGCTGCAGCACAGGCAGGAGAGGGTTTGCTTGAGAGAGAAGTGGTACCGATGGGTCTGCAGATTGCTGTACTTGATGGATGATGCTGGTCATTCTTGACTAATTCCTGTGGGGTGGTTGTATGGCTGTGGGGTGAGTGGATAGCATGTGGGGCACTGTGAGGTTACTGTGGGGTTTGGCTCACTGCTTTATGGGTTAGTATTTTTTCGCCTAACAAGACCTTGGATCATGAAAACATTATCATCAAGCACGTGTTCAGTGCCCTAAATGTTCATGGTGCACATCAAAGAGGTTGCTGGCACAGGAGTTGTAGTTTCAAGCTCAGTCCTGCCGATACTGATTTGGCAGTCGCAGATGTTTAATCTCCCATGGCACTTCTTTCTGCTGCCTGAAATAACACCGTTGTTCTCTTGATCCCAGTGTGTTTTAGCAGCCCAGCTTTTTAATAGGGTGAGTTGCTGCAGTCCAGTGTGTTTTGGTAAAGACAGAAAGGAAGAAGAGGACAAAATTCTTTCTCTGATCACCCAATTCCCAGAGCAGGTGCTCTTCAAAGGCTATGCCCAGATGGGGCAGCAAAAAAAAAAAAAACCAAAGAAAGCTATGTCAATCCTGAAGGAGGGGAGTGAGCAGCTTATTTAAGTCATTCTAGTAAAATTAGTTTGGTCAGAAACTCCTTAGCTTCTTTCCTTTTCCTTACCCTCATTTCCAGAAGAGGAACTGACAAATACAAAGAAAATGATGGTACACCCCAGGGGATAGTTGTCACTGTCCGTGAGCTCCAACATAAATTACATTCAGGGATTTTTCCCCAGTTTCATGTTCATTTGCTTGTGGTCTGGGCCTTTCTTCTTCCTTTTAAAAACCTTGAGATTAGACCTAGTTTAATTCACTTTGCTGGAAGCAGAACACAGCATTTCTCAGGAAAAAGCTTGTCATTTGTGAAGCTTTTTTCCCTTCTGTAAATGGAGGTGGGGGGAAAACCTCTGGTGTAAAATGTGAGGAGAGATGTGACACTCCCCATGGTGGCTTTTATCAGTGTGGTGGGCTAAGGTGGAGAGCATCTGTGTTCTCTGGGGCACTGGTGCTGCACCCTGAAGTTGGTACTGGCTGTGGTGGTGAGGCAGAGGAGCAAACACTGCTCAGAAGCAGCTGCGTGTGAGGGCACCTCAAGCTCGACTTGTGATGCTTGTTCCTGATGAGAAGTTTAATAAAGAAAAGCTCTTGGAAAAACCCTCTGATCCTTAGAGGTCATCTGAGTGGGAAGGCGGTGGTGCAGGGCTGCTCATGTTTCCATGCAGGAATTCTCTGGGCCGTGTAATCCCTCACTCCGGGAGTTAAACAGTAATCAGCTAACCCGTCATGTGGCTGGCTTGGAGCTCCCCTGGGCTGGGTGGCAGCCTTGGCAGCCGCCTGTCCCCTCCCCCTGACAAGTCCCCGGGGGCAGAGGGTCAGGCAAAGATCAGCTCTCCCTTTGCTTTCAGTCTAGCTATCCCCAAATTCCTAAGGTCTGGATCTCTCTCTTGTGAAGACAGAGCGTGTGATCTCCTTCCAGCTGCTGGCAGTTCACTCCCTGCGAGGAGATGGTGTAAAATCACAGTTTCAGCACGAGCTGGTTGTTGTGACTTGGTTTTTTTGCACTGCACATCAGTGATGGAGCCAAGGGATCAGGTTCAGCTGCACTGTGGGGATATTTGCAGGAGCTGCATGTGCACACTGAATTCTTACTGGAGGGGTCCCCCAGCAGTGCTGGCAGCCATGAGTGAGTAGTGAGTGATCAGTGTGGAGCTGTGAACAGTGGGAACCACACTGAAACCCACAGCTCATCCACCTTTGCCCACCGCTTGCTCTGCAGGCTCTGTCCCTGTCAGCTGGGCCTGACTTTGGAGCCATGGATGACCTTGTGACGACCTTGTGTCCTCTGGTTAGCCATTCCTCTTTGAAGTATTCCTGGAAAGTCTGGAAATGGGTAGGCACATTTTCCATTTGTAACTTCCACTGCTGAAGGAGAGATGGGACTCAGCCCTTCCTGAGTGTCCTTTTCCATACGGGCTTACTAGAGCATTTGGGATGCTGGTCCTTGTTGGCACTATTCTGTGGGGATGATTTGGGACAGTAATTTCTGTCCATTTAGAAGAAAACACAATCGTGTTAGAAAGGGTAACAAATACTTCAGTGACACTGCTAGGACTGCTCCTGTCAGACACCTTTGGAATTTTGGAAGTGCTGAAGGAGGAAGCAGAAACCTCCCTTGCAGGTCTTGTGTGCTGCTTCAAAGCACTCACCCCATGTGTGAGAGGCTGTGGTTTTGTTATCCAATGCACTTGTATTCTCTCTCAGCACATCTGTGACTTAGGAAACAACCAAAGCTGTGGCTGTACACTGGAAAGCCTCTCTGGAGTGCAGCATGTAGGAGGCAGGGCAGGCTGCTGTGCTGGGTAAACACGGTGCTGTGGGCTGCTGCAGTTTTGAGTGTAGTTTGTCTTGTGACAAAACAGAGCTCTGCTCTCTCCTTGCCCTCATGAGCAGAGAGGAGTGGAAAAGGCACTGCTGGGTGTTGAATGTGGTGCAGGAAAGACATGCCGTCATGGGGGGCTGCAGGAAAGGCATGCCTTCATGGGGGGCTGCAGTCTGTCCCCTAAAGAGGATCTGCTCAGAGCCACCCTGCCTGTTTTGCCTGCCTTTGCTCCCTCACACCTTGTCCCCTGTGTCTGCTTGGCTGCAGTGGTGTAGGGACAGGGTCTGTGCAGTGCCTCCTGCAAGGCAGCCCTTCCCCACCACAGTCCTTATGAGAGATAATGCTAGTGCTTTGAATTATTCTGTAATTAAGGTATCAGGTAGGGCTCGAGTCTGACTTTATAAAAGACAGCCTAGGAGCTGGGTTTTGTGGGGTTTAAGGTATAGTTTCTTTTCTGGAGAGATGTGAGATCAGATGCCCTCAATGGTCCATCACTCAGCTGCCCACAGTGCTGCTCCAGAGGCTTGCCCTGGGTCTGTGCTTGGAGGAAGGGGCAGCCTGGTGCCTGCTCCTGGTCTGCACCAATCCCGCCTTGGTTCACTTGTGGTGTCTCCCGGTTCTTCCTCATTCCACAGCATGGAGACTTGTCCACCCTGTGACAAGTGGGAGGGACTTGATCATGCCGAGTCAGATCCCATCCAACCGTGGGCACAGCACAGGAGACTCCCCTCCCGGGGTGCCTGGGCTGGTCCCAGAGCAGAGGCAGTGGAGGCTGTTAGTGTGCAGGGCTGGCAGCTTGCTGGTGGGCGGGGAAGCCCACACAGCTTTTATTTTTGTTGCCTGTGTCACATGGATGCCACGGCGACAGATGATGTTATCGGATTGGTCCCCCCAAGGTATTTCTGCATCGATCTCTGGGTGTGTGTGGCCGAGCCCCTCCCTGCACTGAGGGTCCTGCAGGGCTCTGGGCTCCCCATGCAGGGGGTTTGGTGGGTGCTCCTTACAGGCACCTCCAGCACCACAGGGCTGATGGGGACTGGTCTGTTCTCAGAAGCACCCTCTCATCTCTGGAGATGTTTGGGGTTTTTTGAGGGGAGGAAGTGTGTGAAGATGACATTCTGTCAATTAAAAAGTCCTACCTGCTTTGAAGGCCTCCCAAATGTAGGTCATTTATCCCTTTGTACTGGTACATTTGTATTCATGGGCTTCTCTGAATAACATTTTAATATTCAGTTTGAAAAATTGAATTTGGGGCAAATATTATTTCAGTTCTTGGGATGTTGTTGACTGTTCTAACACTCATGGTCCCACCCCACTCCTATTATTTGCCTCCTTATTCACATAAGGAAAGTCAGCAAAGTTCAATTAGCAGGATCCAGGTTTTGCTCAAGCTTGGATCCTGTTTAGCATCTTACTCTGTGCTCTACACTTACTGTGCCTGGCCACGTCTGGTGGAATGCTGCACGGAGGTGTAGGCTGTAATTACTTCTGTAGGCTGCAGGAAATATTTTTCCACTTAATCCCACAGCGGTACTGAGTCACCAGATTTCCAAGAGTAGTGATTATTCATGCCCAGGTTTAAGAATTGACATTTCTTCATGTTCTCTTTGTTTAGCTTTATTTTTCCACTTATCATTTTCTTTCCACTTGGAAGTTTGTTCTTTTCTGTGGAGATCCTGGTGATTAAATCCTGGGTGAAGTCACCCTGTGTGGGGATGCTGGAAGGACTGTGGAGTCCTTTCTCCTCTCTGCAGCATGTTTTTGTTCCTCTGATGTGCTCCTGTTACCTGGGGGGTGAGGAGGTGTGCATAAAGCTCTGGGTCATGAATAGGCTCTTACACAGCTAAGGGGCTTTACTTGTATTTTCAGGGAGGAAATTATTGCACTAGTTCCACATGCTTTTGAGTTATGGATTTAGAGAAAGGGTACAGTTTGGATCCAAAGGTGTGAGGTTGGGAAGGTGACAGACGAGAACTGCATCTTTCTGTGTGGATGCTTTGCGCAAGGTGCAAGTGATGGATGGGTTACAGCAGGGTAATTTAGGAGAGAAGCTTGCTGCATGCTGGGTGTAACTGCTGCCCTGTGTGCTTATTTTCCTGACTAGGTTTCAGCTTCTTTCTAAAGAAAAAGAATAACATGGCATTGTTTTTAATGTAGGGTATACCACAAAATACCCTAATGTAGCCGTTGCAACATACTCATTCTATCTATATATATATGTATTTAAAAAAATGTAAATATATTTTTAATAAATACATATAAAAATATATTTTTGAAAGACCTTCCTAAGACATGTCCACAGTCTCTTTGAGGCTGTCCCTGTACTGAGACATGATTGACAGGCATACTGGGGTTTTTAGCTCCTGTGTTTGAATGCAGGTGAACCATTGTCGGGGTCCCTGGCCCCTGGTCAGCCTCGTTCCCCATTGGATGTTTTGTGTCCCCTGCACGGGCAAGGACCCTCGGGTCCCGTGATTGAGCAGTTCCTTGGCAGATCCCGGCCATGCGGCCGGAGAAATAAACATCTCTGAAACATCTATCAAGAATCAATCCATACATATTTCTTTTCCACGGGCCTCATTGTCTGATACGCTTGTTACAGTATCTGCACTGTAACAAATGGTGCGTAATGCAGGCAGAACGATCCCCGATCCCTAAGGACAGCGACTGATTCGTGAGTAAACTCTGGATTTCTCTTCTTCTTTTGTTTTGCTGTTCCATCTCTAAACTATGGAGGAACTGTGGAAAGACTCTTGGCTCTCAGAGCTGCATATGGACATTTATCTTAAACTTGAAAAGATTCTTGAACAACGATTTGTAAATTTTAGCTTAATTCAAGCTCAAAAAGAACTGAAACACTTCCTGGCATGGTTGTTTAAGAACTTTTTCTATGTTTCTTGGGATTTAATACTTACCAAAGACTTTTGGAATACTGTTTGGACACAGTTAATTTCTGAGTCAAAATATATGCCAATGGAAGAATATTTTTGTGAATATTATTTAATAACCGAGACTGTTGAGCAATGTCAGCTGTGTCTTGGCAAAGGGAAGCCTGGCTCAGGGACCGTGTGACCCAGGCCACGTGGCCCGAGCGCTCTGCGAGCAGCAGCGAGGCAGTTCCCGCGTGCGGGCAGAGTGACACGAGCTGCAGCGTCGGCAGCGGAGCGAGGCGCAGCGGGAGCGGCACAACCCGGCGGTGCCCGCCCGGCCCCGCGCAGCGCGTGGTGGAGCGAGCCCCGTGAGAGGAGCGGCGCGCGGCCGGCGGCTGGCGGCGGTGGAGCGGAGCCGTGCCTACCCGAAACGCGCGCTGGAGCGGGGCGTGGGGGGGTCGTCGCTCGGGGGCCCGGCCGAGACGTGGGCGCAGCCCCAGGCAGCGGCAGCGCAGCTGAGAGCAGGAGCGGCGGCACGCGGGGAGCTGAGCGGCCCGGCCCGGCCCGCGTGGCCCCGAATGCGACCCCGGGAAGGGCGCGCTGGCACGAGCAGCCCTGATGGCCCCAGCAGCCCCGGCAGTTCCAACATGGAAGTGAGCAAAGACAAAAGAAAGCAAAAATGCAGCGAGACAGAAAACAGCAGCCACTCAGAAAAAGGAAAAAATCACCGTAGCTAAGGTTTTAGGAATAGTAAAATGGTATAATGTTAAACAAAATTATCGTTTTATAACGAGATGTGACAACCAGCAAGACATATTCATTCATAGAACTGCTACTAAAAAGAATAACCCTGAAAAATGCATCCCAAACTTGGGAGATGGAGAAGTAGTAGAGTTCAAAATTGTGCAAGGTAGAAAAGGGTTACAAGCAGCAGAGGTCACTGGGCCTGATGGTGTTTCTGTGAAAGGCAGTATACATGCTAAAAATCATAGTCATGTTAGACAATATCTCCATTATAAGCCCCCCCTACAGTCTCCCTTTCCTAATCCCACCTTTCCCTTTTATCCTATATCCTGTTACCCCCAGTGTATTCCCAATCAGTTTTTCCACCCATGGTTTCCCTCACAAAACCATGCCTTTGCCAATTGTTTCCCCAAAAATCCCCTTCCAATGCCAAGTGGGGGATGAAGAGGTGGAGGGAAGAAATGAACTATTGTTGTTTAGAGTTCCAACAGGTACAAATGGAAGAAACCCTCTCCTGCCTCAGTTTCCCCACAAAGCATGCTCAGAGAGTTATGTCTCCCTTCTGTCAGCCTTAAGATGTTCCAGAGAATCTGGACATTTAAAGACTCAGGAGGGTGGCTTGTTTTGTTTTGAAACTGTTCTTGTTATGTTTATCCAGCTGTTTTCAATGTTAAGTTTTAAATCTCTTTTTGTTAAAAATAAACGGGTGAAATGTCAGGGTCCCTCCCCCCGCCATGTGGCCCTGGGAGAGGGCCCTGGGGGGGAGACACGGGGTTTCCCTGGCCCTGGTCAGCCTCGTTCCCCATTGGATGTTTTGTGTTCCCCTGCGCGGGGAAGGACCCTCGGGTCCCGTGATTGAACAGTTCCTCGGCAGATCCCAGCCATGCGGCTGGAGAAATAAACATCTCTGAAACATCTACCAAGAATCAGTCCATATATATTTCTTTTCCACGGGCCTCATTGTCTGATACACGTGTTACAGTATCCCCACTGTAACAAACCATGGCAGGTTCTTTTCTGTCAAGAAGTTGAGTTTGTTGCATTTATTGATTTATGTTGTTTTACAATAGTGTCCTCAATCTTCAGTTGTTTTTTAGGTGGCATTAGGAGGCTTTTGGGAATCTCACTGGTGGCTTTTCAGTGGTGAGGGATAGTGCCAAGCAGTCCTGTAGTCAGACAGCAGGAGCACGTGCTGGATGTGTGGGGAGCAAGTTTCCGCAGAGCAAACTGTAACTGTCCTTTTGAAATGAATTTCAGGAGACATGTCTGAAAGTAAGGCCAAGAAGATTGAGATAAAAGATGTTGATGGGCAGACGCTGAGGAAGCTGATTGATTACATCTACACCGCTGAGATCGAGGTCACAGAAGAGAATGTGCAGGTAAGTCTGGTTCAGCAGCTCCTGTGGAGAACCAAGTGAAAAGCTTGAAACTCAAAGGCACAGGTTCTTCAGGGGTGAGGGATCCTCAGGCTGCAGAAAGTAAAAGGTTGAGGTTGAAAAGAGCTACTTCCAGCCTCTGTTTAGTCTTGAGGCACTTCAGTGCTTTCCCAGTGCTTAAGTCATGTTGCATTTAGCTTTTGTGTGGAGCTCTTATAACAAGAGCAGGCATTTGCCTTCCAAGAAGCTCTGCTGACTTGTGGGTCAGTCTGTCGAAGGTCAGAATAGACTCAAACAAGCAGTGAGTCAAATGTTTTAAGGCCATGGCAGAGGAATGTGGCTGTTAGTTTTTAAATTCTTCTGGGTAGTTTGAGTTGTTTCACAGAGCTTTGAGTGGAATACATTGTTCAGATGAGGACATTCTTCCTTTTTTTGTGTGTGTGCTCTGTCTTGAATTTCTGAGGGGTAAATATTTGTTCAGAAGTGGAAAGAATAATTGAAAGGCAGCCTTCAAATAAAGCAGGGTGCTCAGGAAGACAGTGTTTTGCAGTGTCACGTGGCTGTGGCTGCTGGTAAAGCTCTTTCTTTGACTGTACTTGTATTTGTGGTAAGAAAAAAGGCTCTGCACTTAGCCACTGATGTCTGGAAGGGATGCTGAGAGCTTTTGTATGGACGTGCTTTTTGGTTGGTCTCTGTTTTTGTTTGCAAGTGGCAGTTTGAGCCTGTTGTCTTCCTCTCTTTGACTTGGACATTGCCAGGGGAACCAGTCTGTGTCCATGATGCTGGAGAGCTTTGTTGACCTAATTAACATGGCAAAATTAGACTGGTTCTGCTTGAAATGGGGTTCTTGCTGTGCGCTCTTCTGCTCCAACCCCTCAGAGAGAGGGCGGGTTCTTGCTGACCTGTTGCTCCTCCCACAGGAGCTTGGACTAACCCCTGAGCTGGGTCCACTTTGCAGTCCAACCCTTTGCCATCCTTCATGACCTAAATCTGTGGGGGCTTTTCTTGCCCCTTCTGCCCTCCAGTTTTATAAATGTGGCTTTTTGGTGTGCTCTCAGCCTGGCAGTTGTCACACTGGTGGAGGGTGGAGCCTGGTTGCCCTGCAGTGAGGCTGAGAACCAGCGGTGAGGATACCTTCAAGGTGCCATTATGGCAAAGGTGCTGACACTCAAAGCCAGCCGTGGGTGGCTTGGCCTGGCTGTCTGCTGTGTCTTCACATCAGGGTCATGAGGAGCTTACAACATCACTCAGTGGGGGACTGGGGTGGAGCTCCTTGCACCTCTGGGATCTCCCATTGCTGGAGGAGAAACTACATTTACACGCCCTCAGGCTGGTCCCTGTTTCTGTGGGAAATATGGAGGCTGTATCCACGTGCTTTCTGAAATGTGTGCTTTCCTTCCATGCTGCTGGGGGTTAGGTGGTCAGAAGCTCCCACTTGGCACGTGGGATGTGCAGAGTTTGGGATCCCATCTGCTGAGCCTGCCTTGGATGGGGCTTGGGAAGTGACCCCGGCTGCGTTTCCAGGGGACGGTTTTGGTGCTCCAGCTGCACCTGGGTGTGAGCAGTGCTGTGGGAGCTGGAGCAGGCTGGAGAGGCAGCTCTGTCCTGCCCAGAAGGTCTGTGAAAAGTCCAGGTGTTGCCTTTCTCGAGCAACTGGACAGCCATCTTTTTTAGTAAAACCTAATCAAAGCCTGCCTTCTGTGGCCCAGGGATTATAGGGAGTTAAAGTTGATCCCTGGCTATATTTTGGCTTTCATCTCTCAGACAGTAAGATAAAAAAATGTAAGTTTTGAATATTAAGTGTTTTTTCCCAATGCAGTAAAGCAGGTCCTTTTACTGCAGCATTTATTTCAGTATCCACTCTGTGATTAACTCTTCAGGCTAGAGGTAAATTAATTCATAGGAGTGAAGAAATGAAGCTGATCTACTGCAAGATTCACTGACTAGTTTAAATTTTATTACATGTTTAAAGTGTTCATGTTGAAAATGTTTTATGGAATTTAATATAACTGTGTTATGAAACTGATAGAAAGAGAAATTTCCACCCTCTCTCTGGGTGTTCTACTCTGAACAAAATGCCATAAACAGGTTAATATTCACTTCCAGCCACAAGAAGAAAAGGTTACAGAAGTGAATGTTCTGTGATTTGTTGGAAAGTTTCACATGAAGTGAAGACTAAAACCAACAAAAATTAAGCTCCTTGTAGTGTCTAGTCAGAATTAGCTGTGTCAGTAAGAAGTGAGCAGGTTTGGTCCCTTGCATTACCACATCCTCCTGCTGCACAGCTGTTTTTGAGTCAGCCATCCATCCATCCCTCTGTCCGTCTGTCCATCTGTCCTTCTGGAAGGACACCTCAGTCTGTGCTGTTCCAGCAATGTTCCTTCACAGCCTTGCTTGAGCACAGTGAGACTTTCTCTTTTCCCAGCAGGTATCTCCTGAGGTCTCCTATTTCCTTGTCACAGGTTCTCTAGCAGGGCAAGGGTACTTTTTTAAAGGCGTTCTTCAGACTTTCTCAGTAGCTGGAAGAAGCAATTTCTGGGTATAGGTGCCAGGTAATTTCATTTTAGAAGCTATGAAAAAAAAAGGGTTGCTCGATGGCATTAACTGAGCAGATGCAGCCAAGGTACCAAAACTTGTGAATAAATGAAAAGACACTATCTTGTCAGTGAGAAAAATAAGATGAGAGCAGGATAGAAATGAGAAAAAAGATGAGCAGCAAAGGTAGCATGGAGTGCAGTGAATGTTCCTAAGCGTGTTTGAATGCTGAGCAGTGCCCAGCCCTCCACAACAAGAAGCCTTTTTACAGGATTTTTGTTGTTTGTTTTCTAATAGAAACCTGTATTTTTTTTTTTTTCTTTTATAGGCCTGGTATGGGCTCAGGAAGTGAGACTCTTTTTCTAAGCACGTATTTCTGTAGCTGATTGTGCAGTGAAATGAGTGTCTTTTGTTTTGTTTTGTTTTTTTCTGTAAGGAAGGATATGTATACAAGGGGCCAAGTCTGTACAGTCAGTTCCAGTAATCATCTGTGTAGTGAGTTTTGGGGGGTGTTCATTCAATTTCTCCTCAAGATTATGTCCCAAATGTGCAGGCAAATGGGATTTTCAGCTCATCCTGAGCCCATGTGTAGGGAATACTCTCTTCTAACCCTACTGGGGTACATGGGTGAGAATCACCCCAACAAATGCAATCCTGCTTTACCTATTGGAACTTCATTCTTAGAGTGGGGTTTCAAGGCAGTATAGGTGCAGCAACAGGAGGGCTCAGGGATGATGGATGATACAGTTTTAGCTGTGAACATGCATTTGGGATTTAGCCTCCCACTTGTTTGGAAAGCATGGAGCAGAGACAGAATTTCTGTCTTTATCGCAGTCATGTAGTTTCAGGAAAATCCATCCTGGAATTTCTACACCTGCTGCTTTCTGTTGTTCCTCCTCTGTTGCATCCCACATCAAAGTTGGTTGTAAATTTTCATATGCATGATATAAGGATCTCATTCATTTGAAGGTGGAGCAGGATACATTTATTTAGAAGGAAGTTGTGTCATGCAGTTTCTGTAAAAGGAAGGAAAACTAAAGTGAGTGTCTCGGGGAACTTCACAGATGCTCAGGTGCAGCCCTGGGTTGATTTCAGTGGAAATCATAAACACACATCAGAGCACAGGGCCTGCTGCTCCTTACATGTGTGGGGTAGCTGGTGCTTTTACCTGAATTTTCCAGTTAGGTTTTGATTTTGCCGTTGGAGTGGTTACACTGCTGCCTGCTTTCCAACTTTCATATCAAACCTGCGAGCTCAGAGTGATGGCAACAAAGTCCAGTGAGAGGGAAGCTCTGCATGGTGTCCTTGAGCAGAGGTGAATGAAGAGATTTGGGAGCAGGCCTCTCCCTGTCCTAGGCAGTCCTGTGAAGACATCTGGACCTCTGGCTCTAGACAGTGAATACAGTCCCTCCTTAGTGTGTCCCAACCATCCTTACCTATGACACTTCATTACTTGCAGTCAGCCTGAGAATTGCCCTCCCAATTAAGAAAGTCATTATCATTCAGGTTGTAATGATTCCCTGGAAAAAGTCCTTATTAACCTGATTTCACAATTAAGTTCTTAGGAATGATGGGCCACAGACCACATGTGTGAGGTGTCCTTGTATACTGCCACAGTTTGAGATATGGCTCATACACAGAGAATGAAATCTGAAATCAGCTGTCTGGAGGAGGTAGATATTGAAGCTGTCAGCTTTGCAGGCATAGTAATTGTCATAAAAAATGCCTCAAGAAAAGAGGAAAAAAGCTTTGCTAGGAGCTGCAATATTTCCGTTTCAAAGATGCTTCTGCACCTCAGCTTTCCCTGTGGACTTAGGAGTTCACAGCAAGGAAGGAGAGTTCTCTGGCAGATGCAGTTTTGATGATAAAGGGGTTGTAAGTGGGTCAGTCCATCTCTCTTTCCCCTGTTCAATCCAAAAGCTGCAGCTTTAGTAGGTGCAAGCCCATGGTGAGGCAAAGCACCTTTCAGCAATAAATCAGGGCTGTTTTCCTCCCTGGAGCCAAAGCTCCTTGCCATGCAGTGCCCTGGAGTACAGGGGGCCCCGGTCCATTGGAGGGCTGACTCCTCTGGTTTGGACACCCTTCCTTAAACCTATAGGAGGTCTTTTAAATTGGCTTGGCCTAATAGAAAGCTGAGGAGAAACTTGTGGATGTGGCACCAGAGGACTGTGTTGTGCCTGATGGATGTCTTCACTTTTTTATTTCACTGTTTAACCAAGGGATGGTGTGTCTGAAGGTAGCTCAGGAGGGAAGTTTCCAGTTGTTCCCCCATTTTCTCTCTCATCTCTACATCCTTTCTCCATCTCCTGATCCTGACAAGGTTTTGTGACTCCCTTATGCTGTCACACCTTCCTCTGTCAGGGCTATTTCACCTCAGGTAGAGCATTTAAGTGGAAGTACTGTTGTTCAGCCCATGTGCTGCTTGGGAGCAGCTGGGATGTAATAAAGCCTAATTGCCACCCTTGCACTCAAAAGCCACATTACACTAATGTAGTTTTATCTCCACTGTTTGTGCTGTTTAGGGCAGCTTGTTTAAAACTGAGTATTTACCTGCCCTGCAAATACAAAATCCATTTGTTTCTCTGGTCACGGGTTCTCCTGGGTGGATGCTTGGGAGCTGTCTCCCTGTTTGGGCAGATGTGCAGTCCCAGCTGTGGCCCTGGGTGTGCAGCTGAGGATTACAGCCAGTACTCTTATTTGGCTTTCAATTTGACCAAATTGTCAAAGCTGCTTATAAGCTTTAATACATCCCCTGCGTAGGGGAAACGCTCCTTTCCCAGTTTTGAAGAGCAGGAATGATGTAAGTTAACTTTTGGCCAAGACTACCTGTAAGGCTGTGTCACAGTAGGGAATTAACCCCAGCCTCTGCAGTCCAGCATTAATAAATGAACCTTATAGAACACAGAGCACTTTTGGCTGAAAGATGTTTCTAGTTTAGAGACATCAAAGGTCTATGGAAGTAATTGCACAGGCAATGTTGTGTAAACTTGAAATTGGTGTGGAGTCTGCAGAGCACAGCTGGTGAACTAGATGGTTATATGCATATATATCTCTAGACACACACCCCATAGATGAGGTTCTGGACACAAATTAAGCAAAGCAGTCAATCTCAGTAGTAATAGCAGATAATCTTGACATAATTTCTAAAAATGAGTGGGTTTTGATCTGGAGGCAGATCTGGTAGAGAAGCCAGCTTTCTGTAAATTGTTCACGGCTGTTGGTGTTCAAATATTAAGAGCCAAATCCAGGCCCATGTGAGTAACTTGCCTGGGTATTAATGGGGTTGCAGCTTGGTCCTGCTGCATGTTTAGGAAGGGCATTTCCTCTTGTTATTTCTAAAGGAAACAAACTTTGTTCTCACGGAAATCCTTTGCTTGCTTTTCGCCTTCCCTGGTAAAAAACAAGATGAGTGTTGAGACATTCAGCTGGGAAATAAGAAAAAGAAAATCCCCTCATCTCTTTATAGGCTTTTTATATCCTATTTCTGAGAAGTGTTGTATGATAATGCCCCCTTCCCGAAGGCTGCAGTGGTGTGAGGCTCCTTCTGCACTGCCTCTCAAGCCAGCATGGGCTGTAACAGGTTTGTCCAGGGGCTATTGCATGTGGTGATGGTGGTGAGTTCCTTTTGGTCTGGAGGCAACATCCCAAACACTGGAGATAAGCAGCCCACCTGGACTGGCAGGTGTTTATCCTGAATGGATGGGGGTGCACAGAGGAGGCTCTGGCTGGTCTATAGCCAGAGATGGTTTGCATGGAGTCTGACTTGTCTACCCAAAGCCCTTATGCAGCTCAGGTGTTCAGAAATGGTTCAGCTAGAGAGAAGGTGGTTCACAGCTAGGTTTCGAAAACCTAGAGAATTGCTATCTTGACTTAATCAAAGCTACAAACTAATCTGCTCCTGGCATCAAGAGGCTTGGGCCAAAACAGGCTCCTGGGTTAATTGACTTCTCTTTTGATTGTTGCCTGTTGGGGTGGCTGCTTGGCAGCAGTCAGCCACTGTGCAGCTGGGCTGGAGTGGAACACATCAGTTGATTAGAAAGACCTGGAGCAGGTTGTGAGTGTCCTGCCCTGGTGTGGAATGGGAATGTGGTGGCAGGTACAGGGAGGGAGCATCTTTATCCCTTCCCTGCCATTGGGAGCCAGGGAGGTGAATGCCGTTAACCTATTTGTTTTGTTTAACAGCTGCCTTTTTTTTTTGAGTTGGAAATAATTTTCTGGAAATGTGTGCTCAGATGGTGAGCACAGATGCCCAGTTGGAAGGACATGTGTGAGGCAGCCAGAGCTACGAAGAGCTGGAATAAGACACGTCTGCAGTCACTGTTCGACAGAAGAAAGGAAGTAGCTGATGTCATGGGCTGTAATGTCCTGATGGACTTTGTTTTCTACTTCCTGTCCTTCTCAGTGGCCTCAAAGGTGGTTTTTTTTTTCCAGCAGATGTCACATTCCTCATCCATTTCTGTCTCCTTTTTCTGTGCTTAGTTTTGGAGGTACAAAGCAGTACCTCATTTTCAGATGCAGTCATGAACCACAGCATTTTGTGTGAGTGTAAATGAGGGCTGTGTTTCCCAAGAGCCTTGCTGTCACCAAAACCTGCCTGAGTTTCTGGGAACCCCCTCTCTTATGTGACTGTTTGGGCACCCTGCTCACAAGCCAATATGATTTTGTTGGAAATAACAAAGTCCGGGGTTTTGAGGACTGCTGGGCTGCTATGGGCGTTGAATCTGATGGCACTGCTTATAAATAATATAAAGCTCTTTGGGGGAAAAAAATTAAATCTGTGTTCAGGAGCTACCTGCAGCAAAGCCAGAAATTCTGGAGCATCTGTGATTGCTTCTACCTTGTCCTCACTTTGCCTTGAGGTCTTACGGGGAGAAGCTGTGAGAAGAGTTCCACTTATAGCCCAGTGTGGGATAGCCATTTTCATGTCTCAGAGCATGAACAGGGATCTTCTGCATATGGTAGAGCTAAGACTTGAACCTTCCTTCTCGTAACCCCACAGGGCTGAAGGGGAATTGCCTCCAATTTGTGCGAGCTGTGAATCACTCCCTGTTGCTCACTCTCGTTCCCCTCTCGCACCTTTGCAGGTTTTGTTGCCAGCTGCTAGTTTATTGCAACTGATGGATGTTAGAAAAAACTGCTGTGACTTCCTTCAGTCCCAGCTGCATCCCACGAACTGCCTCGGCATCCGCGCTTTTGCCGACGTGCACGCCTGCACCGAGCTGCTGCAGCAGGCCAACGCCTACGCAGGTGAGGGGAGGGGGTCTGGGTGTGGAGCTAACCCTGCCTCCAGCTACAGCAGCTCCGAGGCTGAGCCCGTCCTGCTTGGTCTCTTCAGACTTCTGGTATTAGAACAGGAAGGGAATATTTTATTTAGTTCTGGGCTTGCAACTTTCTGTGATGCTGCAAGTTGGGAAATGCGGTTCGGTCGCAGGGGAGCACCGCAGGAGGTAAAACACCCTTATCCTCTAGATCTCAGCCCACAAAACAGTTCCTGAGTGTGATCCTAGCAAGCTCTTGGTGTGCCTGTTCAACAGCTCAGCCGTTGGTGTGCTGGTGTCCCCCCCATGGGACCTGCCCTGGGAGAGCAGTAGGAATGCTGGGCATTTCCATTGTGGGAATAAATGGCACTGGGCAAAATTAAATCCTCTGGGTGGGAGTTGGAACACTCAGCTAAAATTACCATGCAGTCTGAGGCTCTGATCTGTGCAGCAATGGCCCCTTACCCCAAGGGAGGATAGGCTTATACTTCTTTGGGAGTAAATGTGTTTGGCTGCAATATGGAAGTGCAGGCAATGGCTTTCAGCATTTCTCCTCTACATCATAAATGTGAAGCTGTTTCAGGCAGCCCCAAGCTCTGAATTCCCCAGCACTTTCCAGTCTCCTCCAGCAGAGTTGCCCTTGACCTCTGCTTGGGAGAAGCTGATAGTTTTTTCTCAATTTGTTTTTCTGTTTTCTGATAATTTGTGTAGGGACACATACACCTGCTGTCTCCCAGAGCACCTGCTCTGTCCTGCAACATTTTCCTTTTTCACAATTTTGTCCTTAATTGAACTATAAGTAGGCTCAATAGAATAAAAATGTGTCCACTGAGTCCTCCCCTATTCTCCTGCAAATAAAACTAAACCTTTTCAGCTGCTCTGGCTGTATTATCCCCCAGAGAAAAAGGTACCCTGGAAGGAATGGTTAATTGTATAAAAGCTTGCTTGTAATATCTCATTATCCTTGCTTCCAGGCCGTGTTTAATCTTTAACCCAACAAGCAGTGCATTCACAGTATATTTATTTGGTTGTTTGGCAATTAGAAGGTCTGCTTTGTTGTTTTATTGGCCTTCATAAGTCCCAGTTAGTACAGCAGCCCATGTAATGTTAATGGAACTCCATTAATAAAACTGCCATTAAAATTCTTTTCACTATGTTGTTTATGTAACAGCCTTAAACCAAGACAGAAGTCCCCAAGCTCAAAAGTCCATGTGTGCTTGAGCTCAGTTACTTGAGAAATGCTGAGTCCTGGCCAGTGGATAACTTCAGTAGGTGGAGGAGTCTTCTTGATGCAGGCACCAGTTACTTTCTTAAAATCAGTAAATATTCTTCCTTGCTTCCAACTAATAACAAGAGATCAAATACCTTTCTGCTGCCAGATGCAAGTCCAGAATGAATGAATATGAGATTTTGTCCAGAAGCCAGGGTGCATCCAGCTTATTGTGTGGGGAGTGTTTCCTGCCTCTTAAGTATTTAAGGCCAAAAGAGTTCATTAGATCATATATATATTTCCAGCATAACAGAGTATTAAACTTTATCCGCATGCTGCTATTTTTAATCAGAGCCTTTGGCTTAGCTGTGGGGCTTTGGTCCTCAGTAGACCAAGGAGGGTCTGTGACTGTGGAGTCCAAGTCTGGTCGAGTCCAACTCCAACTCTGCAGCAACAGCTTTGGTGAGGGGTTCAGGGCCCCCAAAAAACTCCTCTATGGAAGTTATGCCAGCTCATGTCCCTGTGGTGCTGCTTTTTGTCAGGCAAAGCACTTTGCAGATGTGAAAACTCGAGGCAGATCTTGCTGCGGAGGGAGCTCTTTGGATACAGGAGTCTGAGCTTCTCAAAGCTACAGAATTAGAACTTGAAAGAAGCTGCTTCAGATAAAGTGTCTGAGATTCATGTTTCTGTAATTCAGCCAAAGATAAATGGGACTTAGCAAATGACAGGTGAGATTAAATTGGCAGTATATGTAAGAAATTCTTGCAGAACTAAAATTGCTGCAACTGGCTAATTACATATTTGACCTAGAAATTGTTTTTTAGGAAGTGATTATTTCATGTGCCTTTTGGCTAGATATAAAGCCTGACAGATTTGATGATGCTCAGTCATAATACTTCCAGTTTGGGGTTATATTCAGTGACGTGCATTTTGTTTTCAAGTGGTTCCCAGAGTTACAGTATGGAGGGATCTGGAGGCAAAAAAGGGAGAAATAGAAGTTTATACAATTGCAGGCTTAAGTGGAAAGGGGAAAACAACTGGGAAGGTGGGTGCTGAGGGTTTGGAGCAGGAAAAAGGTTAAATTCATATTATTGAGGCAAGGCAGTAAAAGGTGGAAGGAGAGGAGAGCTGTTGCCATGTGCATGCATGGGATGAAGATCCCCCTTGCCCACCTCTCCATGTACCTGTGCACACACAGGTTCAGCTGGATGCCCTGGGACCCCTCACTATTGCTGGGCATATGAACCAAACTGATTAGTGTTAAAGATGGGCCTTCCTTGGAGTACATACAAATACCAGGGACCCTTGCTGGAGTTAGACCCAGGTACTGAGCAGATCTGATGCTGTCTAGCCTGTTGAAGTGGGCAAGTACTGAATCTTGAGGTGGCCAGGTTATTTACTACTTTGGACATTGGCCCTTGTCTCAATTGCCACTTCCAACTGTATTTGCCACTGGAAGACTCTCAGTGGCTTTTCAGGAGGTTTAGTATCATTTGTGAAAGTGTCTCATGGGGCAGGTGCTACCTGAAACAACATCAGATTTTGTTCTCCTGCTCTGAGGCTGGTTTGCTTGTGTTCCACACGCAGACGCTGTGGGTTTGTCTCGGGGGCTCAGAGCTGTGACAAGAGCTGTTCTCTGAATGCTGTGGTCCTTCCATTGACTGAAAACATGGATTTCATTATAATTTTCTGTTCCCCCTTTTCATTTGTTGAACAGAGCAGCACTTCCCTGAGGTGATGCTAGGAGAAGAATTTCTTAGCCTTAGTCTGGACCAGGTTTGCAGTTTAATATCAAGTGACAAGCTCACAGTCTCCTCTGAAGAAAAGGTACAGTAAATTGTATAGCAAGAGTGAATGTAAGAGTGCTGGAATGTTTCTAGATCTTAAACCAGGAACTGTTATCATTATATGCTCCTTAGGGGCCATTCTCCAACAGAGATCACGTGGAAAGGAAAATTAAAATAATGTGAATCCTAAAAACACATAAAAATGACCTTCACTTGGTTGTTCTTTGCAGGAAGTTATGACTCTCAGATCCATATCACTCCAAAAGCCCTGGGGCTCAGAACCAACTACTTTCCCTCTCTGGAAAACTAGAAAACTCCCATCTGCTGTTGTGTAAAGCATTTAATACCTGCTGTAAAACCTCAAAAAAAAGTGAATTTCATTAGGCCAAGGAGGAATATTGACTTCTCTTTCATATTAGATAGAACAACAAAAGGAAGCCTGGAACCAAAAGGAAGGAAGGAAATATTTTTCTAGCATTTTCAGTGTTTTTAATGAAAGAGGGGAAAAAGGCACTGGTTGATATTGTTTTGTGGTTGAAACATTCAGCACATCTCGTGTAGTCTGGAGTCCTTGGGAGGAGGGTGACCACTGATTATGGTGCTTGGTGAACTCCAGCCCCATTCTCTGGTCTGAGCTTCTTGTATGACCTGCTGCAGGTTTCTGGGGACAGGCATGTACCTCCAGTCCTTCAGCTCACCTCCAATTGTCACTGTGGGGAGACTGTAAAGTCACAGAATCATTAAGGTTGGAAAAGACATTTAAGATCATTGAATCCAACCACTAATTCAGCACTGCCAGGTCCACCACTAAACCACGTTCCTAAATGTAAATGGTCACTTATGAGAGGCTACAGGAGAGCTTGAGGGTTGTGTGGTTTGTAACTTCAGTGCTCTTGTTGGATGCCTGTGTTTGGGTGGGATGAGGCTGCACCCGGGTATGGCCGTGCTGCTGACTGGGCTGCACATCCTCATGTGCACTCTCCTCCTGCTCAGCCCCTCTGGGCTGTAGGTGCTTGGGCCCACAGGAACTGTAAAACTTGCCAGAAATCCTGCTCCATGTGAGGTGTGGACACAGGGATGCTCCCTGCTGATCCTGAGCCAGCAAGGATCGGAGGATCCAGGCGCACGTTTCCGCTGGCGAGGGCGCCTGGCAGGGCCGTGAGGTGCCACTCGGGCAGGGCCAGGAAGGGAAATGACAAATGGCACGAACTCACAACAGAATCGCTTTGCCTGAGCCAAGCAGCCTGCAAAGGGAAGTGCAAGTTTAGTAACCAATTTTTTCCAGTCCTGTGCAGCATTGTTCAGAAGCTTTTATTGGCCTTGCGCCCAGGGGAATCAACATGCCCCTTCCCTCATCTGAGCTTTACACAATCAAACCCAGTATTTCTTTAGCTGATTGTAAAAGAACTTGTAAAAGAAAAGATTGTTGAGAATGCAAGGCAGTGGAAGGAAATGTAAGCATAAGCTGCACATTCAAAACAATCTGAATAACAGGAGAGAGGCAGAAAATGGGAATGGAATATTAACATGAAATGTGCTGGAGTTCAAAGAAGTGCGGGAAATTGAGGACAGACTCATAGGCTGCTGTTTCATGTTAACTTCATGACAGACGAGCCACTTTCCTCATCTTTATTCTTCCTGTTAATGTTTGAGATATATATTATAAAACAAATTATATAAAAGTACATATGTGTGTATACCAGTCTACACATACACAGGTATATCTGTGTGTATGCATGTGCAAAATACTTCAGAAATCTGGGTGCTTAATTGTCACAGCCAGATTTCACAAGACCTTTTCTCGTTCCTGTTCTTGCTGTGTCTCATGCATGTACTGTGCCCTGTGAGCCAGAGCACTGCCATCCCTGGATCATTGGGAAGTGTTAGAGCCAAGTCCTGCCAGGATCAGGGAGGGAGAGTTGCCTTTGGAATGCCTCAGGAACTTGTGTGTTCTCCCCTTCCTCTGCCATCCCCCAACTAATACCAATTGGCCTAATAAAATATATCCTTATCTTCACCAATTTTGGCTTATTTATATCCCTAGGCCATCAGGATGACAAAAATTCTCTGCTAGCACAGAAACCTATTTTAATTGTAAAATGGTGACAGCATTTCCTCATCACTCAAAGATTCTCCTCCTTTCTCTTCTGTCCTCCTTGTCGTAGCCTCTGCAGTTACACAGGCCATTTCAGAACAGGGCAGAGGTTTGTTGTCCCTGCTTGCTCTTTCTGCTATAGCTGAGTACAGTACTTGGAAGACAGTTTTATTAATGTTTTCTGTACCTGACCTAATTGGCTCTTTTTACTGTTTTCAAGCTAAAAAAAGATATTAAAATAATATTTATTTGTTATTTACTAAAGTTGTGGGGGGGGGGTGGGGACTTGAGAATGGTCTCCTGCCAACTGAGAACAGTGGCTGACGAAATTTTTTAAAGGGTTGGGATTTTTGGATTGGGGATTCTACACAGAGTCTGGTAATTGATTCATTGTCTCATGCTGCTGACATGCAGCAGAAGCTTATGCAAGGTTTGGTCCTCACTCTTGGGAATCTCTAACAAATGGATTTTTGGCTGGAGAGGCTGGGAGAACATCTGGGCTTGCTCTTTCCTTAGGCAGTATGCAGAGAGGGGATATTCTAGCCTTTTACCTTTCTGCTCCATAGAGTGGGAAATTTACTTCTCCCAAGCTTGGGACTGCTCCTGCGGCCAGGCAGGTGCCAGCTGCTACCTCAGCCTGTGCCTCGGCTCTGAATCAAGCTTTGTGGGCAACTGCTTTGTCCATCCCACCCTGGCAGCAGGTCCTGCATGGCTGGAGAATCTCAGGGGAGCAGCAGCAGCTGCTCAGGGTCTGCAGCGGGCACGGCGTGTGGAGGGAGGGCATGGCAGGAGTGGAAACAGATGTGGCCTTTAAATAGAGATATTGCTGTCTTGGATTGAAGCCTTTTCCCCTCTTCTCATGGAATTAGGGATTGGAGCCAATGGAAGGTGCCAGAATCTGATTTTTTTAAAAAAACTATAATTATTTTTAGAGTAGGTACAGCGGGGAAGCATCAGTGCTTGCCTAACTCAGGAGTAGACTCCAGCACTAAGGAAGCTGCTTGTTCCCAGTGCACATTTGCCTTACCTTCCTTTAGACTTGTTCACTGTCCTCCTGACCTGTAGCTGGGTATGTCCCAGCCCTGTGACCTGTTCTGCAGCTCAGCCTTTGTGCAGAAGAGGTTAATGAAAAGCCTGTTTGTCGGCTAAACATTTGGTTTATCCTCCTTCCACACTCATTTGCAATTAAAAAAAAATCTCACAACAACCCAGTTTCTACTTTAGAGGCCTCATAGCCAAAGTTAAAATGTTGGTTTGCTTCTTTATTTTAATTTTAAAATACTTAAAGGCTCTGCAGTAGTTATTCTCCTCAGCATTTGCTGCAGTTTGATTACACCACTCCCTGTTGTGTTGCTTAAATCCTCATTGCGGTGTCCTGAATTCCAAACAGTTCAGCAGGAGCTTTGTTGGCACAGGAAATGAGGCTGGTGCTTTACTGCATTTTAAAAGTATATAGTTTAGCCTAAGAGGAAAAAACCCCTTTCTGCTCTGCATCTCCTTCATGGCAGGATGTGTCTGCCAAGGCCTCCTGCAAATACATTTACCATCAACAATTCAAGATGGAAAGATGGTGCCCTCATTTTTGGTTGATTTTGTCAAATTAGTGACCTTGGACCAAACAAAATGGTTTCTTGGGGAGTGATGGGAGGGATGGAAAGAAAGAAATAATTATCTGTGCAAATTGTCCTGACCATTTGGTGACCCCAGAAGGAAGCTGAAACCAAGGGCACTTACCTGGCATGCTGCAGGGAAGGGTCAGGGATGCTTTTAGGGGGAAGCACAGGACAGACAGGGCCTCTGCTCAGCACCCCTGGGTAACTGGGCAGTGAGAGAGCTTGGGGAGTGTTGCCTGTAGATGTGAGTTATGTGTCAGAATTTAATTCTCTTTTGTGGGGAAACTCCACTGCAGTGATCCAGATCCTGCTGTGCAGCATCTGAGACTGCATCAGCCCCTCTTCCTGCCTTGCTGGGTGTTTCAGGAAGCCTTTCCCACTCCCGGTGACATTTTTAGGCCTTTCTTTTGTGAGTGAGGCTCACAGTTATATAAGCACATGCATATTCATTCAGGAGCCTGCATAGGACGCTTCTCCCGCGCCTGTGCGTCGAGGGCTCTGCCCATGGGGCTGTTTGTGAGCACTTTGTCACGGACTCCAGCTCTGGATGCTTATCTCAACCAGTTGGATCTGGAAGTAAAACTAGATTTTGGTTCAGGCCAGAAGCCTGGTGTGCCCTTGTTCCCCAGCTGGAGTATCTGAGTATTTTTAGCAGTGAAATGCACGCAGTGCTGGGGCTCCGTGGCTGCAGGCAGGGCTTGTCCTGTGTGTGGGGACCTTGTCCTCAAGACTTCTTGGTTTCTGGGGGCTGGTGGAACTGGTGCAGTGGTTAAATATGAGCATAGTGACTTTGTGTGGCCAAAAGGCTCCTGGAGGAGGGAGTTCTCTGTTATCAGGAGTAATTGTTGTGGTTGATTTCATGAATAATGTCCAGTGCAAATGTCAGCAGGCTCATTAAGTTTTCTGGCTGCCTTCCAGTGCTAATATCCAAGAGGTATATGATTGTTCTGGGCACGCACTTAGCTCTGGGAGTGATACAGCACATCTAGATGTGAAGTTGCTTGTTAACATGCATGGTCAGCTCAGCTCTGCTACAGTGCTGCTTGTGCTCTGTGCAGTCACAGCTTTTTCATCTGCTTGATAGAGATCTTGCACCCCCTTCCTTTAGTGCTCTAAAATCACCATGCTTCTGATTTTGGGTGGGTGACTGTGCAAGGCAGTTCTCTCTTCCCCATTTAATTGTACTTTATTGTGTAGGTCTTTGAAGCAGTTATCTCTTGGATAAATTATGAGAAGGAATCTCGCTTAGAGCATATGGCTAAGCTGATGGAGCATGTTCGCCTGCCCCTTTTGCCCAGAGATTACCTGGTACAGGTTAGTCTGCAAAGAAGTCATTAATACTTGCACTTAAGCTGCTGGTTGCTCCTTAATCAGTGGCTTGGCTGTTTCTGTGTGAGATGGGTAATTTGGTCTGTTGCTGAGTCTGTAAACAGAAGAATAAAGGCAAAAACTGAGTGGACTCTGAAATCAATGTGTGCTTCAGAAACCTTCTTGTAAATGGGACCTGTGCTCTGCCAGGCAATACTGAGAGCAGAGCTCCTGCCCCTCTGGGGGAAACATTGATTAAAAAAAAATTGATTAGTTAATATCTTGTGATTTTCCACCTCAGAAATACCAATCTGGTGATGTTACAAGCTTGTGCAGCTTTTTTATCTCATGCACAGGTAAAACATGATAATGGAAACACATCACGTGTGGTAATTTTAGCTTAAGATGTGTGGTGTGCATACATATGGGTCTGTGTGGCTGGCAGGGGAGACACTCTCTGACTCAGTCTGACTTGGAGATTGTTCTTCATAAATTAATTCCTGGGATCTGGGCCTAGATAATGAGCTGAGAATTCCCAGAGAAGGGGCTGGCATATGGGCTCTTTGACTACTATGCTTTTATCATGTGTATAATTGGTATAAAATTGGTATTCACAAGATGAACCCATGATATTTTTTTTCCTTTTCTTTTATCTGTATCTGATGAAATAATAGATATTGCCTTGCCTTAAAAATTCTGACTCAGATAAAAGAAATTACTTATTTTGTATCCAGAGTCCTGGTGAATTCTCTGCTGAATCCAGTGTTTGGCAGAGGGTGAAAAAAGACTCACTTCTTGTGAGTGATCTTGGAAAACAGTGAGAAGCTTGGATGTTACTGCATGTGTTTCTTTGGAAAGAGTTGGAAGTCTGTCTCCTGCATTTTCTTTTTTTTTAATGTTGGTACTTTGAAAGGGAAATTCTAGGTTACATGTTCTTTCCACAAAGCTCCTTGTGACCTGTGCCGGTTTAAATGATCTTTGTTGTGTGTGCATGTTCTTAGACAGTCGAAGAAGAAGCTTTGATCAAGAATAACAACACCTGTAAAGACTTCCTTATCGAGGCCATGAAATATCATTTGCTTCCTCTGGATCAAAGGCAACTGATAAAGAATCCCAGGACAAAGCCAAGGACTCCTGTTAGCTTGCCAAAGGTAAGCTGAACTCATCACTCTCTGTCACCTCACCCCCTGTTCCTGGTGGCATTTTCAGTCTTTTACAGGAGCTGAAGAACTTGCCGTGTTACTTTTACTAACTCGGTGATTGTGCTTTGAAGCGTTTTACTCCCTCTTCTGGCATTGCCTATGCCCAGCAAGGAAACACAATTAAGTTGGATAAACTTAGATAAAAACCCTTAGGGGAACGAATATCTCTGCTCTTGAAACATTTTGTCAGTCACAAGTGGTTTGGTGGCTCTCTGACCCATGGGGTGGCTGCAGGCAGCTGCTGGAGCGTTGGGAGGGCTGGCTGAGGTTGCTGCTGGCTGGTAAGAGTTGTGGAGCCCTGCTGAGGAGGGTCACAGTAGGTGTCTCTTTGTTTCCTGTATCCATAATCAGAAGCCAGGAAAGCAGGAAACAACAGCACCCAGCCCCATAGGCAGGAAGTCTGAAGTGAATTTCAATAGACTCAAAGCAGCAACTGCATAAATAATCCTTGTTACTCCCCACGTTTATCCCGCAGGCATGTGATGCTCCAGCCACCACTTTATTAGTGGAGAAAAGAATGACCACAGGAACTTTTCCCTGTGCCCCAGAGATAAACACAGTTTGGCACAATGTCTCTCAACAGACTGCCACTGAAGCTGTTAGTAAGCATTTGGAGATTCTAAGACATCAAAACCACAGTGCGTTATTCTTCCAAGCACAAATGATAATGAGATTGCTTTGTGGCATGTGTATGAGATCTGTGCTGTTTCTGGTATTTGGATACTGGACTGTCCATTGAGAAATCATGGTTTGGCAGCATGTGGCAGCGTGTGTCAGTGTCCTTCCTGCCTGCTGTTGCTGAGATGAAGTTGGTAGAACACAGCTTTGGGGGTATCATGAAGGGCTCACATGGCCCTTGTTCAAGGACTAAAGTAGTTAAGGATAAAAGGAACAGCAAATCAGTGAGTTCAGAGCTTCTCAACATCTTTTATAGCATGACCTATGAGTACAAACCCAAATCTTCTGCAGGTTTCTCCTCCCTTCTTTTGAACTGTGAAGAAAGGGAAGAAGGTGATGATCTTTCAGCAATCCTGTTACAGAGAAACTTTCATCTGGCCTGTTGGTCCCCCTGATGAGGGATTATTGTCTGCTGTGAAATCCCTTAATTCTGTAATCGTGTGAAGCCCTGCAGCTTGCCATGGGAGACTGTTACACAACTAGTAGTCAGGCTGTTAATTTAGACTCAATTTGGTTTCTAGTATCATGTTCTCATCTTTGTAGATCAAGCAGGCCACTATTTCCATGCTCTTCAAATTCTTTAAGTTGCTGTCCAGCACTCTACTTTTAAAGCAACTCGGCTTGGAGTTGAGTTTGTTACACAAGTGACCTCAAGTGATGATCTTATCTCCTCAGCTACTCCCAGCTGCCTTGCAGAGGCTAAAGCCAGTTTTCCATCTACTCTTTATCTATATTTGAAGCCCCGTATCTTGTTTCTAGCTCCTTGGCCTTGTAAAAATCAGATTGTCTTGGGTAATGTTTGTCCTGCTGATTTGCTGTGATAAGGGGAGCGAATCCTCCCTCTTGGTGGCTGTGGAGGGTTGAATGAAATGTGTGCTGAACAAAGTGCAGGTCCAGCTGCTTGTCAGTGCAGGTGTTTTGGGGGCTGGCTGCCTGTGCAGGTGTTGGTTCGCAGTGCCCAGCTGGGGCTCAGAGCAGTGGGCACCCTCGAGTGCAGAGCTGCAGGCCCCTGACATCTGTGGCCATGGGGAGTTTGTCTTCTGGCAGCAGATAGGGCAGATTTGGGAAGGACCACACTGCATGCTGCCCAGGTCTTCTGGTCTTCTCACATTCCCACCAGTGTCCACCCCTTGCTGTTGCTGGGAGTGGAGTCTGGGGCTGGATGAACCCTTAGCCTGATCCAGCAGAGGGGTTCTTGTGCTCCTGAGATTGCCCTTGATCACCATCACATAGCTCTTCCCTACCTGTAAGGAATTCAGAGTTTAATTCCTGAATTTGCTTCAATACCTGTGGCAGCCAAAAGCCTTAATGAAGCTGACAAATCACATCCTTCAGCAGCCCAGACCCCCTGTTCAGAACAGTTCTGGTGATTTCCCTGAGTGTCGCCTTCCCCACAGGTGGCACCACAGCTGTCACGTTTTATTTGCTAAGTGGCATTGATTATTTTTAGCACCACTGTGGAGATAATGACTGAACAGTAGGCTGCCAGTGGAAACTATGCTGGAATTTTCTTAACTTAAAAATACTTTTGCAGTGAGTCTTGGCGTATGCTGTGGTGCCAAAAGGTTTTGTATTTCAAGGGGAAATTAGGCAAGTTGCCCACCTTGGACACAGTGAGGAAGGGTAAATGGGGTGGCCATATTTAGCATGAATTAAATTGGAGATAAATTTTCCCCCCTTGAAATATAATTACCTGAAATAAGTGTCCTTGCAGAGGCTTCTAGCTGGCCTGCAGCACATTTTAGCAGCTGCTCTTGAGCAGGCTGTGGTGATGGTTCCTTTGCAGAGAGCAGCTGCCCAGGATCATGTCTGAGGTTTTCCAGCTCTTCTCTTCCCTCTGCAGGTGATGATTGTGGTGGGTGGGCAGGCGCCCAAAGCCATTCGCAGTGTGGAGTGCTATGATTTTGAGGAGGAGCGGTGGGATCAGGTTGCTGAACTTCCCTCACGGAGATGCAGAGCAGGTAACGGGAACTTTTGCTGCAACCTTTTTCCTAATGCAGCTCTTCAGCATGGGGGGGACGTCCTTAGTCCTCCCTTTAGCCTTCCTCTGGCCTCAAGCAGCTCTTTCTTTTTGCCATTCCTTCCTCTTCTTTCCCTACAGACATCTTTCCCTTCCCCTTCAGGTGGATTTTCTACTCTCTAGTGGGGCTGCTCCTGCGTGTCAGCTCTCCATAGCCGCTGTCTCCCTTCATCATCTCTCTCTCCTGGCTGTTTCTCCATCAGTGTTTCCCCTCCTCCTCCCCCCTTGCTGTCTTGGCAGCCCACAGGGGTCCAGTTTTTCTTGCTGGTTTGCTAGTGAAAAATCAAAAGAGCTGAGTCAGTCCTTCTTGATGCCAGGGAGTGGGTGATGGAGAGAAGATCTTTAAGTTGGGAGTGTTCCTCTGAAAACATCTGACAGGGTTGTGAATGTGGCTCACCATTTGGTGTTCCCTCTGGCTCACGGAATTACTCATTTAGGTGTGAGCTCCATCTGTGCCTTATGCTGCCATGTTTTTATGTGCATTTCACCTCCCATATGACACGTATGTTTTATCATGTTTGACTTCAACACTGTTAACCTGCAGAAAATGCCAAAGCCTTGCCCGTATTCTGCTCTTCCCAGCTGCCTTTCACACCCTGCAGGTGAGCAGGATCTAGACAGATCCTACTCGCTTCCCAAAACTGTTTGCTGTAAAAACCCTCTCCTGTTCTCTCAGGTGTGGTGTTCATGGCTGGCAATGTCTATGCTGTCGGGGGCTTTAACGGGTCGCTGCGGGTGCGCACGGTGGACGTGTATGACGGCGTGAAGGACCAGTGGACATCCATAGCCAGCATGCAGGAGAGACGCAGCACCCTGGGCGCCGCTGTGCTCAATGACCTCCTGTACGCAGTGGGCGGCTTTGATGGCAGCACTGGTAGGTGACTGGGCAAAAAATAGGCAGTGCCTGACCTGAAAAAAAGTGTTTTCAGGGGCCCTGCAGAGATTGCAGGGCTTTGGAGAGGTTCCTGTGCCCTTCCTCTATGGTTCTGTAGAGAAGGAGCCAGGAATGGGGTTTGGCACGTGTTGTAACTGCCCACGTGCGTGTTCTGACCCGTCAGTAATTGCACAGAATCTCACCCTTGTTATTTTCTGCAGTGATACAGTTCTTTCAGCCTTATTCTCTGAATGATTATGCTTTTTTCTGGGCTAAAAAGGGATTTTTCCTTGTTTCAGTTAAATTTTTCATAGCAACATGAATAAAATACTAGCAAGGCATCTTACAGGGTGTGTGTGCCTGGGATTTATCTTGGCATAGCTGTGTGTTTAGATTCACACCTCTGCCTCTGCTGTAAAGCTTTGCCACTTGGTTAAGCCCTGAACTAACTATTGCAGCAGGGTCTGGGGAAATTTTTAAACCTTTGCATGGACATTTTATAATGCTTGAAAGGACGTGGGGCTTTTGGGCTTGGAATTTGGACTCTGCTCACTTTGGTGTCCTCAGCACATTGGAGAGGCAGCAGTCCCGGGGCAGGGGTGGTGGGGGAACAGTTTTTCCAGCCACTGAAGAAGTGGCATTGACATGCTGGTCCCAGCCTGAAAGGCAAGGGATTAGGGAGTGGGATTGCAGGAGCATGGTGGGAATTATGGGCTTGGGAGGAGGTGGAAGGCAGATGAAAGTGCAACACCAATCTTTTTTTCTTCTCTTTTTTTTTAATTAGAAAACCTGTGTATCCCCTTTTTAACTAGGTCTGGCATCAGTTGAGGCCTATAGCTATAAAACCAATGAGTGGTTTTTTGTGGCTCCCATGAACACAAGAAGAAGCAGTGTTGGAGTTGGAGTTGTGGAGGGTAAGAAAATCAGCAGCCATTTCCACCAAGCAAATGTTACTGTGTCAAACAGAAGCCTGAATGGTTAAGTGCAGTAGGAGGGAATGACAAGAATTGTTCCCTAGACCAGTTGGGAAAGATTGATTTTATATGATGTAATTGCTGCAACTTTTTCCATTCTCCTCTTTATCTTGGTGAAAAATCATGTGTAGCTTTCCAAGAGCCTCAAACCTGTATCAGACCAGCCCCTCACCCTGGGAGTGCAATTAGGTGTGTGCAGGTTTCTTTGAATCCAAATTCTTCCTGGGCTGCTTCTGGCTGGTGAAAGCCAGCGCTGTTGTGCAGTGGATGCTGTTGCTGCCAGCAGACGCTGCGTGGATGGAATACCCCATGGAAAATCTGCTCAGCCAGAGAAACAGGAGCAGAGCTCGTCCCACAGCCCCAAGCTGGTGGTTTGGCAGGAATACTAAAACCTGTGTTTATTGACATCAGGCACAGCACACTCTGCTGTGGTTCCGAAATGAGCAGGGGCTGATGACAGCAAAGGCTGGTGCTGCGGCAGCTCAGCAAGGTGGGAGGCCTGGCGGGATGGTGGCAGCTGCTGGCACCTCTGTGTCAGCACCAAACTTGAGGGAGCTGGAACTGAGGCACTTGGTTTGGATTCAGGAGAATGAAACGTTTAAGTAGGAACCATTTCTTCCTTTACAAAATCTATTCTGAAGCAAGTGAAAGGCTTTATTTGAACTTGTCCTTAGCATGGTGTAGCACTTTCCAATTAGTGCAGTGTTGGCATGAGCCTTATTATAAATGGTATAAACAATGCTTTACAGTGATTTGGTTTGACCTGTTGAGTGGGAAATACATGGAATATGTTAATGTACACGAAGTGTGTTTATGTGAGAAGAAGAAGGGAGATAAAGTTAGAATTAATAGTGGTCATTAACTTAAATTTGCATAGTTAAGTAGCATCTCCTCCAGAATTGGCCCATGCTTGGGAAGTGCTGGTCTGCTGTCAGTCATTGGAATTTCCTCAAGTGGCTTGAATGCAGAAAAGATATGGACCTGAGAGATGCATTTCTATGGACGGATTTTCTACTGGAGACTCACTAAATTCTTTTCCTTTGCTTTGTTTGAAAGCACAAAGAAGTGTTGCATATGATGGAGTCCATGATAAAAATAATGAAGGCATGTGATGGGGACAAGAGCTGATCATACTGGTGTAGGAAACAAACTGCAGCCTGCAGTTAATCCACAGGGTTCATCTGAATGTGACAAAAATGGATCTGATGTCTGTGAATACTGAAAATACCTAATAATCAATGCCAGCTGGGGAAATTGATCCTGTCTTGCTTGGACTGGCACTCTTGCCTGAATCATTGACAAATACCAGGCAGGACCAACAGCACAAATAAGAGTTTGAAATGTTCATAGAGACAGGAAGATGTAGAAGGAGGCCATGAGTGGGCCTGAGGGAGAAAGAAAAGAGCCAGCCTGGTCTTGGAGCCTTGCAAACATCCAGAAACAGGATGATGCAAAAGTCTGAGGCTGAAGATAGCTGCTGGTGGGACTCTTGCATGCAAAGAATTGCACAGCTCATTCATGGCCAGGCTCTGCTATCATGGATTGAGAGTTGATATTATTTCTGGGTTTTGTATAAAAATTTAGGTTAGAATTTTTCTACATATTTGTTGAGCTTTATTAATTGTTGTTTATTGTAGCATCTAGGAGACCTGAACCTGAACCAGAATGCCCTGTGCTGGCTGCTTTAGTAAGAATAATCTCTTTCTGCCCAGAGAGTTTACTGCCTAAATGCAAAACAAGCTGGTAGATGATACAGGGAGACAAGGGAAGAGTATCAGTCAGGCCTGGGAACAGAGGACACGGTAGAGCATCAGCCTTGTTTCATGTGTGATGCAGTCCCATGATACCTGATTGTGTTTCTCTGGTCTCAGTAAGTATGTGTTAATCAGCTTTCAGTGAGTTGAGGCAGGGAGAGTCAGATATCCCAGAGACCCTCACAACCCAGCATGGTCTATCTCCTGTGCTGTCATCACTGGGCACGAGTGACCAGGCTGGCCTCAGCTGTGCTTACAGCATTGCTGGGTTTGGATTTGGCCCAAGTTCTTCAAAATCAGGTCTAGGTTTCTTTGCAGGTGTTATATTATTGTAAGAGGCTGTTTCATATTTATTGCTCATGTGATGCTGGAATTAATGTGCAGTGACAGCCTTTGACAGCGCACTTGAACGGGGGAAACCCTCCATCAACAGAACACGCTTTGATACTCCCTCTTCTCCTGGGCCAACAAATAATTTGGAAAACTCTCTGGGCCGCTGACTTCTGATTAAGCTGTTGTGTTGTATCCTTGTGTTACTGACAGTTCAACAGCTTTACAAACAGTCCCTCCTGTCTGTGAGGCCACTCCAGACTGCTTCGCTCGGCTTTTCCCCAGACATCCCAGCAGGTTTAGGCGTGTCCCTAGAGCTGCCCTCACGCAGGATCCGTGCCCCCTGGGCTGATTGCAATGTGAGCCGTGGCTGTGTCTGTTCCAGGGAAGCTCTACGCCGTGGGGGGCTACGACGGAGCGTCGCGGCAGTGCCTTAGCACGGTGGAGCAGTACAACCCCGCCACCAACGAGTGGACCTACGTGGCCGACATGAGCACGCGGCGCAGCGGGGCAGGTACGGCTCCCACGGCTGCTCGGGATGGGCACCACCTTCTCTGCTCGCAGACAGGATGCAAAAGTGGGATTTGGCATTGCTGGGCTTGCAAGTGCAGCCTCTTGCTTGCCCCCCTTCCTGTGAGGGGTAAAACCAAAATGGCTTGGAAGCTCTCAGCAGCTCTCCTGACTTTGAAAAAATCTGCCAAATTGAGATTAATTTCTGGATTAATGAAATAATGTTCAGTATCTCTAAGTAGCCCTACTAACAGATGCATCTCACTTGTAAGCAAAGAGTTCTCTTTCCAAATCGCCAGCTGCAGACACAGCTGGGCATGGGAAAGCCAAGCTGCACCTTCCTCTCTCCTATCACTGGGGGGTCTGAGATGAATTTTCATTTTGGATCTTCCTGCAAGCATCCAGTGGGTGCTTTGCAACACAAACCACATCTGCTTGTTAAGTGACGTGTAGGATAATAAAATTCATCTCAGATAGCCCCTGCTTAGCTAGCTTTTAGTTTATTTTTTGTTGGCAAGAGTTGGTGATCTGGAAGATTAGAGGAAAGGACCTGTTGTAAAAGGATTAGATTCTAGTCTTGATGGTTTCTAATTTCCTACATGATCTTGGGCCAGGTAGCAATTTGTCTTATCTGTGACTGTTCCTCTCTGAAACAGATAAGAGCTCTTATCCATTGCATTTAAAATAATCTTCAGGTGAATGGGAATTTGTCACTGTTGGTCCTAATGCTCAGTGTGTGCCACAATGTTAATTGTGTCCTCCCCAATGTTAAATTGTGCAGTTACCCACAGGCAGCCAAACCTGGGGGCTGAAATGACCCTGCAGGTTAAGCTGTGGTGGGAGTTCCCTTTTGAGCTGGGCAGTTTGAGCCTGCCTTCTACACCCTGTCTTTCTTTCCTCACTCCAGTATTTTTTCTGCAGCTCTGGGTGAGGCAAATATGGACACACTGTTGGTTTGAGTTCTGTTGAAGAGGTTTGTAGTATCTGCTTGATGCTTAAACCTAGCCCAGTGCAGCCTTCCAGGGGAGCAGAATGAGTATCTCCTATTGTTGGCAGTGTGTTGCAACAGCAAGAAGTTTGTGCCTGTAGTGAGATGGATTTTAGTGAGTTGTCCTTGTTGGAAACACTCTGCTCTGAGTGCTGCTTTACAAGTGTTTCTCCATGCAGCAAGTCCTTTGTTAGGAATGCTTGTACTCCCCTGCCAAATTTCTTCGCAGTTTTCTATTCCCCACTTGAAAGCTGAGCTCCTCAGGCTCTGGTTGTCCCCCAGATGCTCCTCCAGCAGACACTGGAGGGGACTGCCCAGAGCCACTGGGCCACCCACCAGCGGTGCTGCAGCACAATCTGCCGTGCAGCTCCAGAAATGACTCTGTGCTCGGCGCTGCCGTCCCCATGCTGACATCTAGTGGGGGTGAGGACAGGTGTCCCCAAGTCCCTGGGGCCACCCTAATCCAGACGCTGGGGCTGTGGGGATGTGCAGGTGCTGCCCAGGTTTTGTAGAATCATAAAATTTTTTAGATTGGAAAAGATGTTTAAGATCATCAGGTCCAATTGTTAACCCAGCACTGCCATGTTCACTGCTAAACCACATCCCCAAGTGCCACATCTGTACATTTTTGAACACTCCCAGGGTTTGCTGAACCAGCTGGAGGTTCACCTCCTGGCAGAGATGTCCTGTCTCTGCGTGCCCTGTCTGTCTCACTGCACGAGGAGGCAGTTTCATGTGAAAAAGCTTGAGTGTTTCTGACTCTTTTACTCTCTTACTTGTTTAAATTAGTTTACTAATTAAATTATTTCTTAAAAGTATAAACTTTTTATTAACAGCTGAGTACAGTCAAATGCAGAGGTGCTGCACACCCAGTCTGCTGGGCTCAGATGCAGTTAAGTCTTTCCATTTCCTGGTGAACTGGGAGACACCTGGCACAGCTCAGGAGCCAGGACTCACTCTTGGATGTGTTCTGCTCTTCCCAAGTTGTGCACATTGGAATACTTCAACCAGACCAAGGATATGGCCCAGTAAGGTGGATATTTGTGGCCATTAGAGATTAATTATCTGTTTGCCAGAGGTAAACCATGAACCCCAATGTCATATTAAGATTTCAGCACATCTTGGTACAGTGAGAGATGGCTGGCCAAAACCAAACCCAGCAGTAGCAAGCTAAGATAATCTGGAGAAGGAAGAGATGACAGTGGTAGGCCTGTCCCCAGATGGGGGTGTTCCTGATGGAGCTGCTGAGCCTGAGTGATGCCTGTTCTCTGGCTCAGCAGCTATTCCTGTCCTTTCCTTTCCCAAACAGGAAAGATCCCTGTGAGTCAAAAACCTGTTGCTATCAGGCTGCCAGGGCCCCAATCCTCCCTGCACACTGGTTAATGCCTATGGTTGAAATGATGTGATTCAGATCTGTTTCTGTTTTACTAACATCCCACCTTGTTAATTTTAGTAGAGGCCTTTGAATCTATTAACGAAGATATGTTGCTGGAAGTTTTAACTCTCATGGATTGGTGAACATTTTAATTAATTCATTTACTTAATATTAGGCAGAAGGAGCTTTAAGATCCCTGTCATTCACAGAGATTCAGCCAGGGACCTTAAAAAATGGCTGAGAAGGTGGCATTGGAGGCACCTTGTCTGTGCCAAGCGCTGCCAGGTTTTGTGGGTGGGAGTGGGAGGAGAGGAACCAAGTGGCAGCTTCAAGAGCTGGAGCTGTAAGTTGTTGAGGAGAGGAAGATCACCCAAGGGATGAAGTCATGGAGCACAATGGCAGCAGGAAAACCAAAAATAAAAGTCCTGAAAGGGAGAATCAGGCTAAAAGCAGAGGGTCCTGGCAGATGGAAACAAGGTGGGATGGGAGGCAGGGAGCAAGTCAATCCAAAGAGATGGAATAAAGGCAGAGGACTGTCATGGGACTAGAGTGCTGATCTTGAATAGCCTGACAGCTTCCTGAGAGGGGACATCTGCCAGGCATTACTGAGCAGGCTGCTGTAGTGCCATGGGATGGGTGGGTGCAGAGTTGACCACGTGCCTGGTGATCTTGATGCACATGGGGCCCATGTTTTTGGAAGTGCCTTGGAGAGGCCAAAGCCATGCCCAGTAGGAGAACAGGGACGTGCAGCCCTGTCCCTGTGCTGTGTCTGACCTGGCTGTGCTCGGCAGGTGTCGGTGTGCTCAGCGGGCTGCTCTACGCCACAGGGGGCCATGATGGGCCCTTGGTGAGGAAAAGTGTCGAGGTCTATGACCCAGGGACAAACACCTGGAAGCAAGTAGCAGACATGAACATGTGTAGAAGAAATGCAGGTAAGCACGATAAGCCTTTCTGTGGTGGTTGGCTCAGTTGTCTGTGTGTGGTTTTTAATGCAGTTCATGTGCTCGTGGTGTATGTGATCAGTAAGTGATAAAAGTGGGAGATGAGGGATCTGCTTGGGAGTGAATCGGAATGTGGCAGCAGCGTGCTGTGGGGGATGAGTTATCCCATGTCTTACCATCTGTGCTCTGCTTTGAGGTGTGTGTGCGGTGAATGGTCTCCTCTACGTGGTGGGAGGTGATGATGGTTCCTGCAATTTGGCCTCGGTGGAATACTACAACCCCAGCACAGACAAGTGGACATTGTTGCCAACCAGCATGAGCACAGGGAGGAGTTATGCAGGTAAACAGGCAGGGAGAGTGGGCAGCAGTGGGGTCATCCATGAACTTGAGGGCTGTGTTCCCTGAAGCTTTAATTTTCCTTTTTTGGTATGTTTTATGCTGATTTCAGTAGAAGAAACTTTCACAGAAGTGGTAGACACCTCCCTCATTGCTGGCCTTTGGCTTTGCAGGATGATTGTAGCCACATGGCAACCCAGGAGATGCTCCTACCATAACTGTGTCTGTCTATTCTTACAACAGGTGTGGCTGTGATTCATAAACCCTTGTGACACAAGGTCAAGCCAATGTGAGAGCAGAAGTGAAGTGGATCCAGCTAGGTGGTGTTGGGAAGATGACTGACCTCTGACTTGACCCATCTCATTGCTGTTAATGTCTTAGCATGACAAGTGATACGTTGCGAGCATCATCCACTCTGCAGTGGATTGCATAGCCAAGTGAAAATCCCTCTGGGGACATGTTCCATGCTAGACACGAGGTGTTGCTTGTTATCTGTGGTGCAATCAACTGTTCTTCTTGATGGCATGTGTCCTGAGATAAACACTGTGCTTGGACTGCAGGCATGGAATTTCTTGTGTGAAACAAAACTGCTACGTTTGGGCATGTGAGTAAAAATGAACGTTTCTGGATTTCTTCGCTACTGATGCTCCATGCACACTGTTGGTTGAACTACTTACTGTGCCTGGAGGGTGGACTTTAATACTGGCAGTGGAAACTTCTGAGTTCCAACAGAGAAAAACAGCAGAAATGGACTGGAACAGGGTAGTCTGGCTCGAGTGTGACGCTGTCTCAGTCATACGTTTGTATATGCCACTGGACTGCTGTATGTATCCCTGAAATGCTTGTGGAAATAAACACCATGTGGTTTTTCTACTTGCCATGAATGCTGTGTGCTGTGCGTGACGGGACCTGCTGGGCAGTGCCTTCCCCGGGGCTGAAGTCTCAGCACCTGAGCCACACAAAACTTCACAGCCCCACGCAACACATGCTGCTCCCACGGGGTTTATTGCTCCTGTGAAACAGATGTTCCTTGAATAGAAAATGTTCCCAACCCACACATTTCAGCTGTGCTGAAAGCTTCAGTTCTAGCTCTGTCCAGCATTTCAATGCCATTTCATCATAGAGCATTTAGATGTTAAAAAATACCTTATGGTGCCATTAATGTAGAGACATTCCATACAGCGAGAGCCCTCTGTCACCCAAGCAGGGATTAATGAGCCAAGTAAAATACCTGCAGTGTTTTAATGCTTCCAGAGCATGGAGATTAACTAATCACTGTCACTATAATTGCTATTTTATTCTTGCCCTTACTGAAAGCATTCCTCTGTTAGTATGAAGAACTTACAAGATTATTCAAAACACACAAATCTAGATATGGATGTAAGGGACCTGTCTTGCTTATGTACCAAATCCTTAAAGTTTTCTGTTTAAGAAGACTTTTGACTTTGAAATACCTTTTTGTATCTCCCTATGAGCTCTGACATGCTTCTGCATACAGGGGTGAGCTCCCAGAAGCTCCCCAGCCAAAGGGAGCTAGTGAAGAAAAATATTTTCTCTACTCTTTTTCTTGTTGTTTGATTTTTTTGTTGTTGTTGTTTTCTCCTTGTAGATCAGCTGAGGCTTTTCGTTGTGGGCAGCTGTCCAGTGTTGTTATGCTGGTTTCTGTCTCCACAGAGCTGCTCTGTGTGACTTTCAACAGTAGAAAAGAAAAATACTTAAAAATTTATTTCAGAGGGATCTAAGCTACATCATCTTGTGCTGCTTTTGTAGAGGAGTGGGTACTTCTATAAATATGTAATCTTTGCTGTTTGAGTTGACACAGTCCCTGTAAGATGGGTGCCTGTTCACTGTGGGGGAAACAGCCCCTGCCTGTGTTGTGTCACTGCCCTGCAGAGGGGCTGGCCTTCATGGGCAATGTGAGGTAGCTCCCACTCCTCTTCAGATGTTCTTGCTTTTACAAACCAGGGCAAACTGTCTACAGAAAAGGCATTATTACTCTTTATGTCTACCCTTCCACTGTGTGTAACCTCAGAGGTCTTGAAAATAGTAATTAACAAAAACTTAGTCTTTTCCATAATACCCTTTAAACTTTTTGCTTTGAGTTTTACAGTCTGCTGCGAAATGTGCCAAAATAATAGTGTGACATGCTGCTCTCCTTTGAGGTGTTGCTTACTGTAAAAGCCATTGAGGCTGGTAGGAACGTACCCTGGTAAGAATGTATCCCAGGAGGAATGTCTCCCAGCAGGAATGTTTCCCTGACTGCAGCTTTGGATCAGGGTCCTGAGATGCACCTTTACGGTGGCATAAGGAAGGTGATGTGGCCTCAGTTGGGACAGACTCAAATTCACTGGCCCAAAAGCTGCTTCCCATGCAGCCTGTGAATAAAGGATAAAATGGGGCAGACAAAGCATTTTGGTCTGAGGTAGCATCTCTTGTTAGGCTGAGGTGCCTGGACAAGGCTGGACAAGCATTTGGGCACATGTGGCTCTTGTTAGGTTTGGTATAGATATAAAGCTAAATAAACTACTGTATGAGCTACTGTACAGCCCAACTACAGCTCAACGGCTGGGGACAGTCCCCAGCCAACATTCTCACACCTCTGGCTTCACTGGAGAAAAGGCAAATATTATCCAGAGACTATGAGTTTATGTGGGCTGGAGATAAAAAGTGGTAGGTACTACTAGAGACGTGCTAGGTTGCAATTTGCTGTGTTTGTCAGATGTAAAAAATGGGTGTACCTGGAGGTGGGATAATTTTATCCCCTGCTATCCATCTATTCATAAACCTTCCTTGCTTGTAAGGAAAACAGGTTTTGGTGGTTTTCTGCTCTTGTAAAATGGCATTTCTGCCCAGTGCTGGCCCAGACCTGTGGCTTGCTGGACAGGGCTAGGACTCATAGCCCTTGCCAGGGATGCTGTTCCCAGCTGCAGCCAGTTCTCCTCGATGGCAAATCACACCTTTGTTTCTTCCCTTCCTTCTCAAACGTTGCAGTGTTATGCAAGTCAAGTGACCTCGTTTCCAGCTATGCAATAATAACAACAACCGTAACATGTGATGAACCAGCTGTACCCCCACCCCCAAATGCTCTTGGAATTTGTCTTTGGTGTGTGGTTTCGTGTTTGTATTGTTCATTCTGAGCACCTGAGCCAGATCCTTTACAGATTGCCTTTTTCTAGGACTGAAAACGTAGCATTAGCACTAACAACTTTTACTGTAAGTATTTTTATAAGACAATTTAAAATAATTTTTGGATTGCTTTTTATGGTCTTCAATGACATTTCTGTTAAATTCTGGATCTAATTCGTGCACTCCAGTGCAGTTTTCGCTGGCTGTGGTGTAGGTGTGACTCTGTATGTTCTCTGCACAAGAAATGCCACGTTGTAAGAAGGATTTGGGATAGCTCTTGTTTCGGTTTTAATGTTAGAAGGACAGCATTGGGCTCCACATTATGAGATAAATTTGAACTCATTACCTCAGTCACCAGTAGGCTCTTAGATTATTGGTTATTTTACAACAATTTCAATACCCTGATTTAATTTTCTTGTGCCATGAGTTTGGTTCCTGGGCAGTTTGGGGAACAAGCTGTCACTTGGTGGTTCTGTTTCTTGGCTCCTGCATGAGCTTCTTGAAGACAGAGGTACTCTGCCCACAACAGTCTGGGCACAAACCCCCAGGTCGCCAAAATCAGACAAAGTATTGCAGGAGTTTCAGTAAAAGCTTTACAGACTGAACCCGGGCCTCTTCCTCATGTTGGTCCTTTGTGAGTATGAACACTTTCCTCAGCTCCTTCTGTTGTCGTCTCTTTTAGGGGTCACCCTGTGCTTGACCCCCTGGGGGACTCTGGGCACGTGTTTCCCAAAGGGGGCTTTGCTCTTGCACACCCCAGGATGTGCCCCAACCCCAATAGCATCACGTGTGCTGCCCACCCTGCTGGGCTGGCAGTGCAGGGTAGATTTGCCTCAAGCAATCTGTTGTTTAAACATGTTTGAATAAAGTCCATCTTTTCCACTGGTGCCTAATAGATAAATTGGGGGTGATTAAAATCAATTTTCAGTTCATTCAGTTTATCCAAACAATGTCTTTTTATGGATGTGTACAACAAGTAATTACCATAAATACACTTGGCAGCCTTTGCATGTCACCGCCATGAAAGCTCAATACTGTTCTCTTGTTTGCATTGTTTGGAGACCAAAATCCTTAATATCCAGTGAGGTGTGATGCCTGTTCATCAAGCTAATGTGATGATTCAACAGATAAATGCTGTTCATGATGCTAATTGTGATGGTTCAACAGATGAATGCAGCTCGGTCTTAACCTTTGGGATTCATTATTAATATATTATCAAAGCAGTTGCCCCCTTCGCCCATATCATGCCCAAAAATCACTTTCAGGTGAGCATAATTTGTTGCTCAAAGCTGCAGTGTTTGGGAGTGTGCGAGACATTATGGTCTGAATATGGGCTCATTCACTTTTTTTCATCTGCCCTTATCTTTGTTTATGGGTTTATAAATTATTTTCCTTTACAGTGACAATAAATAAATATTGATAATTTTAATTTGTATATTTTATGTATAAAAGGCCCTTAAGAGTAATGAATGATTGTGAAATAATTTACCTGGTTGTGAAATTGTTTTGGTTTTTTAAACCAGACTGTTGGTTCAGAAGCTGGCAGTATGCTGTAACAAGTTGGCTGATTGTTTAAGCTCATTTTTTAAAGATTTTTTTGCATGAGTGTGGAGGACAAAGGACTTTGCAAAGTAATTCTCTTGACAGCTGTCTTGTCCAGTGCAACGAACGGCTCAAGATACATTCTTCACTGATGTATTTATATTATGAAAGAAAATCACACTGTAGTTCCTCATCATTTAATTTGAATAAAAACTGGAGTAATGAAACTTTTCTGGGTCTGTTTTGACTTCATTGGTTTCTGACAATGAGGAACATTCTCATCACTCCACATGGCTTTATTTGTCCCCTCTTTAATTACAGCAGATACCGACCCTGGGGGTTACTCTGCCCCTTGGTGTGGGGTAGTGGCACTCACATGTGATGATACTGGGATGTTGCCCTGATGCCAAGCTCTGATGCTGTCCCAGACTCTGTTCTGCTCCTTTTCCAAGGGAAGTTAAAAGCATTTCTCTTGGGGGTGGGAAAGCCCTTGGTTCAGGGCATTGTTGGCAAAGACAGAACCTTTTAGTGAATGCAGTTGGGAAGAGAGAAAACATGAAAAATGAGAGTTTACCACCTAGGGCTCAATATTTCTTAATAACACCATAAAGTAACACATTAACCAAGTCACCCCACTCATTTTGCCTTATGCTCACAAACCATCTCACTGAGCTCTCTGGTTTTCCAGAAATGCTCCTTGTGCCTCCCTCATCTGTTAATACCAATGTACGACATCAAATTTACCACATGGGATCCTGAAATTTAATTACCTGATACACAGAAAATGAATGACATATTGTGGGTTGCTCTATGCAGCTGGGGGACTTTGCAATTATTCCTTATTTAATTTCAAAATTACTTTTCTCTTGCACAGCTGGCTCCTTTTTATTCATGTTTAAACTGATAAATCTATAAATCTATGAACCTGCAGCTAAAGAAAAGCCTTGGCAGTCCAAGGAGAAATCTCACTACCTTGATTTTGTGGCCTGATTTTTTTTCTGCTATTATTGTTTCTTTTTGCATCTTACATTTTCATCTTTTGGCATGTTTTCCACCCCACATTTCACCCTTGACAGGGCAGAAACTGTATAGCAGTAGCTGCCACCTTGCCACATTCACCTCAGAAGGGTAAGTAGCTTTGCAGTGAGGAAAGGAAAGGGGACAGCAGAGAGGAAAGAAAATACGGGGAAAACTCACCCAGTGGGGTTACAAGGTCAGAGAAGCAGCTCCTCCCTCTCTTTGTTGTTGGGTATCACACATGTAGGAATAACTCAGGGTGAGATGTGCCTCTTCTGCAGCAGAGATGTATAATTTGGTACCTGAGTCATGTGGAACTGGAATCAAAGGTGGGGCAGGAAACAACCTCAGCTATGGAAACCTGAACGCCTGACCAAAGATGAACCTGTTTGTTTGTAGGCCCAAATGAATAAATAAGGCCAAAGAGGAATTCCCCGTGCCCTTGTGCCCTGAGCTGCAGTGATGATGTGAGTTTGAGATGGGACATGGCTGTGGAGGCTTCAGATGGCAAAATTGACTCTGCTCTGGCTGGAATCTTGTTCTTTGGCTGTGCTGAGGGTGCTGTGCGATGGCAGAGAATATTTGCAGTTAAAAAACCCCAAAATCTATTGGATACCTTTGAAAAAGCCTCTAGGAGGCAAAGGACCACTACAGAAACATTTCTAAGAACCACACAGTGCTCCTAAAGCATCCCACAGTTGCTCAGTGACTGATGATATTCCCTCACAGAATGTTATTCTGCACTGTAAACAAGCACAAAATCACTTAACTACTCAGTGACACGAAATATTCTAAGAAATTTGCCAAAGTGATTAATGTTAATGCTCTTGTTCAGCAAATTGAATGAGATTTAACTGGCACAGCTGCTGAAGCTCAATGCATTTGATTTGGCCTTGATTTACAAAATATATTATCATGAGCCTCCTCCTTCTTTCACTGCAAACCTCCACAGCCTCTGCTAAGCATATTGCTTGGTGAATTACTGGTCTTAAATGTTAGAGTTTTTTTTCCACTCAGTAAAACTTCTAAAAGGGGTCTTTAAAGTATGTATGGCTGTCCCAAAGGATCTGTTCTTTCCCAAGCACAAGAGGTTTAACTGTTACTTTTCAATGTTTTTCTTACACTTGGTTACATTATACTCTTTCCACAATATTTTCTCACTTAGTACTCTTAAAATCCCCCTTTAGCTCTGACTTCAGAAAGAGAAAATGCTGCAGGATATGAGGTGCACCATGGTCCAGTCTCAACCCATGGACAACCCGAGCAAAAGGGGGTTTTAAAAACCTGCAAGGGCAGGGCTGTATGTCTCAAAAATCAGTCGAGTTACATAAGTTGTTTTCAATAGCTGTATCTTGAATGTAAAACACGCTTCTGTTTTTGAAAGCATATGTGACATTGGAAATAGCTTGCCTTATCTAACACAAAATTAAACTGATATCTTTACAATCTTAGTTAAAGAAAAAAAGGTGGGAAGACAAGTGGAAGCAAGTTGCTTAAAACAGGAGCACCTGCTTGATGACTTAACCTTAATTGTGATCAATTCATTGGAGTACAGGAGTTGGCTGCCTTACCTGTATCTATCCCTCCACCCTTTCCCCAGAAACGCTGTGTAGGGAGGCTTTGATCCCTGTTCTGGACTGTCTCCTACTTTTCCTTTGCAAGAAATTCTTTATACAGCCAGTTGGTCCCAAAAAGCTTGTCCCACCAGGTGCCAAACAGGGACTGGTTTCTGTGAAAGCTGCTGTGGTGGAAGTCATGGAAAGCGGTGTCAGCTGTGAGGGGGATTTACCAGAGCAGGTTCCAGAGGACATCCTACCCCTGTGGCCAGAGGAGAGGGGAGTGAGTGAGGATGGAGCTGCAGGAGAAGTGGTGGGCACAAAGCAGGGGGAGTTCTCAGCCTGGGTGTCACATGAGGGGTTCACTTGGATAGAGGTGGTTGCAGCCATCGGGGCATTTGGCAGGTGGTGGTGGCAGCATCTGTGCCAGGTCCCAGGGAATTCTTGTGTTCTCTCCTTTGTGCTTCCTCTCTGCATCCCTAATGTTTATGCTGTAAGAAGAAAAAATTCTGGGATCCCTCCCTTAAGTGTAGGGGATGTTTTCCTAGAAGGAGATGATGCATTGAGGATACAGCACCACAGGCTTTCTCTGGGCTTCACCTGTGCTTGGAGATAGATATTTGCTTGAAAACTTGTTCTATGCTTAAAGAGTTCCAGCATTTAATGTTTGTTTATGGCAAAATATTGCAGCCTCAGGTGCTGACTGAAGGAATGTGATGCTCCCCACTGCAATCCTGCTGGCAGTGGGATGCACTGAGGGGCTGGATGCAGTCAAGGTGCCGGGCTGAGGGACGCAGGTTCAGGTAGGAGTCCTGGTTTGGCTCCCACTGGGCTGTCCCAGCAGGGGTGATTTATCAGTGCCACCAGCCTGTTTGCTGATACAGAGCTTCTGAGCAGTACGTGGTCCTGGGTGATACATCAAGTGATACTTCTTTTTGATTCCTTTCCAGGATGTTATTTATTATGACTTTTTTTCTTTCTCTCTTTCATGCTTCAGCACTTTCTCTTTGTCCCCTGTGTGCACACAGTGTCAATGAAAACCAGCCCTGCAGCTGGTGTCCCCCATGCTGCTGACAAAGGGGGCTCAGGGGTGATGTCCCTGCTCACAAATGTCTCCTCAGCTGCTGCTGTAGCTCAGGGGACAAGTGTCATTCTAAAGGGTGGTGCAGAGCCAGGCAGAGATTTGGGAGCACAGCCAAGAAGAAAGATCATATCTTCACAGAAGGGTGTACTGAGACATAAGAGATTTATCAGGTTGTCATTTGTGAAGGGGTGAGAAGGAAGATAATTCCCACCTGGGTTGTGAAAAATGCCTCTTACCTGAAGACAAATGATTTTTTTTTCTAGAATGAAGGTGGCATTGAGCTTTAAAAGTTAAAAAAGGATGTAGGTATTTTAAACTTGCTTAGAAAACAGCTGTAAAGCCTCATCCCCAAGGAGACCTGAGTTTGGGTAAAGGAAACCCTATGATTTTTTTCAGTGCTATGTGCAAGAGAAAGATGCTTCACTTATTGAAGTGGGGTTCCTCTCAAAAAAAAGTGAGGAATCACTCAGCTTCTAGAGTCCTCCTGTCCTGGGGAAGTTTTGAAGTCTGTCACAGTGATTTTAACATTGTCACTGTCGTCTAAACAATTTCTCTCACGCAGCAACTACATAAGAGTAATTAACCCAGATTAATCCATCTCTGTTTTCTGTGTGTTTAATGATGTCTTATTGCTATGTTTGATAGTTAATATGGCAGTTTTTCCAGAAAAATAGAATTAAAAAGTCCTAAAAATGTATGTTAGAAAATAATACCAGCTTTCTCCAGACTCAAGTAGCAGGCATAAAGGATTCCTTTCTGCCCCAGCAGGTGCTTATCTAGTGATAATTCAGGTTTTGCCAGGTGTGAGGCTGGAGATATTAGATATAATCAGACAGCTTCCCCATGAGATTCTCTATGTGCTTTACTATAATGTCTATGCAATTTTCCCCCCCCCTTTATCTAGTTAATTCTGCAGTTTCAAATGCATGCAGCAATTTGAGTCAGCGCGGGGTAAATGTCTGTTTTCTCTGGTGCTGGCAGGGTGCAATCATCCCCAGGCTGTGGGAACAACCACTCCAGCAAAATCTCTTTGAGTTAGTGGCAGTGGGAGGAAAGAGGACGAGGAACCTGATGGGATTTGGCTTGAGATGTGCCGTACAGAGCACTGGACTCTGGGGGTCAGCACAGCCAAATAAATGAGAGTGAGCCTGGCTAACAAGAGCCTTTTGTGATTCAGGGTGACTTCCTGAAAACAGAATTTGGGGAAAAAAAAGTAAATATTTTCATCTCAAGCAGTGCAACTTCACAATTCCAGCACCTGTGTTGTATTTTGCATATAGATGGGGATGAAAAGCACTGACATAAATCCTTCCTGCTCTGTTCTTCAGAGTCATCGTATCTGAGCCTCACATTTGATGGCACACATTAAAGATAAGCTGCAGACAAGAAGCTGGAGTTTTTAAGGGGTATTTTTTTTAAGCCATGTACTTTGTTATCTCTTTTCTAGTAGGAGCTGCCTCAAGCTGCAGTGAACTGAGCAACAGCTGCTGTGTGGGGGAGCCTTTAAATTGATCTTAGGGGGAAAACCCGTGTACTTGGAGTTGCAGTCTTAATTAAGCCTTAATATTGGCTGCCTGTGAGATCTTAGGGGTGTCATGAACTGTTTTGTGAACTGAACTGTGTGGAAGACACTGAGGGGATGGAGCATATCCAGAGAAGGGCAGGGGCAGGGTCTGGATCACAGGTCTGGTGAGGAGCTGCTGAGGGAGCTGGGGAGTGGCTCAGCCTGGAGAAAAGGAGGCTCAGGGGGGACCTTCTGTCTCTGCACAGCTCCCCAGTGGGAGGGGACAGCCAGGTGGGGGTTGGGCTCTGCTCCCAGGGAACAAGGGACAGGATGAGAGGAAATAGCCTCAAGTTGTACCAGGGAAGGTTTAGATTGGATATCAGGGAAGAATTCTTCACGGAAAACAATGTCCAGCCCTGGCACAGGCTGTCCAGGGCAGTGGCGGAGTCACATCTCTGGAGGGATTTAAAAGACATGCAGATGTGGCACGTGGGGACATGATAGAGTGGTGGCCTTGAGAGTGCTGGGGTACCAGTTGGACTTGATGATCTTGGAGGGCTTTTCCAAACTAAACAATATTATGATTCACCCCACTTCACAGTCTGATTCTCTGCTAATTCTAATCCCCTCAAGAAACTCAAAGGAGAAATCATCCCTTACTGATGGAGGAAAAAAGATGGAGGTTTAGGGACTCTCTCTAGCTGGGATATGCCAAACATGCCTGGGAGAAATTTGGCTTTTTGCCTCTTAGGTAATGATTGGATCCTGCCAAAGCTGCTGATCCTTGTGTGCAGGTGACAAGGAAAGATGAGTGGATGCTGCTCTCCAACAGCTGTATTCTGTGATTCAAATCTATTGGAAACAACATTTAAATTTCAAGTTGCAATGACATTACCTACAAGCTACTCAACATTGTAAGTAGTATTTAGTAATTTCTGGAGGTCAGAGAGTATGATTTTGTTGAGCAGGTACAGGTGGTTGCAGGGCAAACAATTACTCTTGGTAGAAATCAGAGCCCCTTATTTGTTTCACTCTGCCTCCTACCTCGAGGGCTTTTTTGAAACTCAATGAAATAAGGCCCCAGAGGTTATTAGCATCTCCCTTTTCTATCATAACCCAGAAGTGGGCACTGCCTAGGAAGGCACTGATTGCCTGTGCTGTCACCGGCTTGTTGATGAACCAGAAAAGCTTCTATTAGTTTATGGAAATGAGATTTAGACTTACACAAAAGCTTGACACCGTGCCATGTTTTTAATTAGTTTTTTTGAAAAGATAAGTGAGATGAGACACGCATACGCCGCCGGTTCTTAATGTGGCTGTTAAGGAGCAGGTCCTCGGTTCTGAAATCTGTGTCTTTTTGCAGTGATCTCATTTTATAATTACCATTTAAACAAGTCAGGCAGATTCCTCTAAGTCTGCTCTCCCTAGAAAATACCTCTGCAGTTGGCCTGTTTCTTTCAATGAGAGATTGTCTGGATTTGTTTGCAAGCAAATGTAAGAGCAACAGGTAAAATCAAGATCAGTTACTTGATTATTCATACTGCTAGTTTTAGTACTAATTGAGCCTTTTAATTAAATATTTTTCCTTGATATTTTTAATCTTATGAAGCTACAACTGATTCCCCAAATCTTGTGATTTATGGATGGGATTATTAGTGGAACCTGGTCCCATTGTGGTTTATTGAGGGAATCACTAACAATTTGAAGACATTTTTTTCTTTTGTGTCAGGAACCAGCTTTACATAGGCAAGTAAATGTGAAAAAAAATGTAACCTTCTCCATTGTCTGATCACCTTAAAATATCCCCTAAACTGTTCAGTTTCAGATTTTGACAGATTAACAGATGACAGTTTGTTTCATCACCTTTGGTAAATCTGGCTTTAATTAACTGACGTTTTAATGGTTCCTAAGTGGACACAGGCTTCAGTATAACTGAATTTAATTTAATTTGTTGGGCATGATTCTGCACTGGGGAAGTCCACAGCCAAGCCTGTGTTCTCATCCCTGCTGCAGCAGTGCCAGCCCACAATCCATCACCCACAAGTGTCATTAGGAGCTGGTCCCGAGCCCAGCCAAAAGCTGGGTAGGGATAGCAAGAGGCTTTACAAGCTCTCCATGTGACTGCAAATTTGTAAATAACTGGGAAGTCAGGATTATTTACTTAAAAGAAAAGGCACGTTCCTTGTAGGAGTCATGCCTGGCATAGGATGTCACCTGGCAGTGTCCTTGCTGTGTGCTGAGGACCCGTGCACACCAGCACAGCTCATTCCTCCCTAACTCAGTTAAACACTGACCCCAGCCAGCCACGAGAAACCTCCCAAAACCATCAAGAAAGTGCTGGTTTGTAACATGGCAAATGTCTGAGGTTGGCATTTTAAAGGGATCTGGAGGAAAGCCACCACAACCCAGTGCTGAGGCACCTTTGCATTGCCAGATCCATGCGATGCTGAGGAGATACTGATGCTGAATCCTGCCTCTTGCAAGATCAATATTTGAACAATCTTTGTTCTCTAAACCAGGTATTATAAACTTAGAATAATAACCATCTCTCTTTCATCAAATATATTTTCCATCCTGTATCTGGGCTCCAGGGTCCAGAGAGACACTTCACCTGCTCTTCTAGTGCAACTCATATTTGTCCTGTTCAATGAAGCTGTCTGCAGTTTAAAAGTACACAGAGATGTGCAGAGCATAAGCTGTACAAATGTTAGCACTTGAGTTTGAAGGCCTCTATTAAATTGGCCTACCTATATTTGCATGTGTATTTACTTAATTCCTTTCTTTAACAAATATATTCCGCATGCCAGGGGAATGTTTCTCTGTTTTACCTGCTGGCAGGGCATCTGTATCACTTCCCACCTACAAGTGGTGTTGCATCAATCTCTACCTGTTGCCAAAGAGATTAATTTACCAAGAAGCTAAAATACTGTGTTTAGAATATGAAATTTAATTTAGTAATCTAAATAAAAGAAAAAGAAAAAATGCTGTTCGTGATACTTTAGCTGTTGCGGTCCCTGTGCCTCTAGCTGGAACATGTATAGCTATTTTTATAAGCTATGTACTTGTTCTCCTCAATGGTCACAGAAATGTTCTGTGACCATTGAGGAGAACAAGTACATAGCTTATAAAAATAGCTATAAAACCACATCATTATGTTCATACAGGACCTTTTTGTTCTGATGGTGCTGTATGGAAGCTTTTATAAAACTGATGTGGATGGAGACTCTTCACTTTCATGTTACAGTTCTTGAAGGGTGTGGGAGGGTGGGGGCATCTCGTCAAAACCATGCTCTGCAAGCAGGTACTGCTCAGTGTATTAAAGATAAATGGTGTGACATCCCATTTTACTCAATCATAGCTACAATGAATGATAATTGGGTGACTTACCCTGGAAGGGTTGGACAGACTATGCCAGCCCTGATGTGGTGGCTTTGCTGTGTCTGGATTCATCACCTGTGTCACCTGGAGAGTTTCTCTGGGCTCATAACCTCGACGGCTGTTTCCATCCCTCATTTCCCTCTGTCTGACTTATCTCCTGGCCACTTCCAAAGGGGTTTATTTAAAGTGGAGTTGGAATATAGAGAAATTATGTCCAACCTGGCAATGTAAGGCACTGCCAAGAACTGTGGAATAAACAAAGACGAGTTGCTTACAATGCCCCAGCTGACAGCAGGATTAACAACTCAGCTGCTGACAGAAGTGTTCCAGCAAGTGAAACTCTTACCCCTGGCCCCAAGAAACCCCTGTGGCAACAGATCCCAGTTTCTCCAGCCATGCAGGAAGGAGGATGCTCACCCAGCCACTCTCTGGCAAAGCTCTTTCAGGGTCCATCTCAAGGCCATTCACTATGCTCAGCATGTACTGAAATCACAATTAAATAAGTACTAATATTAATTTAATTTAACTATTACCTGAGTAGAGCAAGGATTTAAAGGAAAAATTAATTTCTTTATTTTTATGGTATAATATTGCTTCTGCAAACTCTTCAGCAGAGAATGGGGAACCCTGGCAAGACTCTAAATATTGCTAAATGCTGCCTTTAACCATGCAATGTCTTAGCACACAGAGGATGAAATTAATGAATCTGATTGTAATGAAGGTATAACAGAATAACATGAGCATTGTGCCTAGAGGTTAATTATCAAGTAATTTAAGGGAGGCTGCCTTTATGAGATTAAGATTTGTGTGATAATGTTGTTTGCCTTTATATAAACCAAAATCCAATACTTAATAAAGGAATAACAAATTAAATCTTTCACAAGGCAGGTAGATTTGGTTAGCTGTAACTGTTGTTCAGAAAAGCCTGGCATTTCTGCAACCTGAAACACAAGAAAACTTGCTTGAGATCCTTGGCCAAGGCAGGGTCTTGCCAAGGCAGATGAATGGATGGTCTTTGGTGATACCATCCCTGGTGCAGGGTACCCCAGCAGTGATGGGGAGAGCCTAGGTGGGGCTGCAGGTTCTTGCTCAGTAACTACGTGTGAACTGTGGTGAAGCCAGAAGGTGACTGCTGAGCAGTCACACACTGTGGAGGAAAGAGTTTGAGAAAGGGAGCTGGACCTGTGCCTGCTTTTCCTGGTCACTCCATCCACCAGCTCACTTTCTCAACACATCATCCAAAATATGTTACCCTTCCCAGCAACAATCACCCTGGGGAAGGGCAGAGAGGGTGGAGTGAGAGATGGAGGGAATTGTTTTGCCCAGAGGCAGGGTCTGCTCACACACGGAGGGGAAGGAGGGAAGACCAGATCTCTGTGAAACAGAAGAGGCCAGTATGTAGAAAACATAGTTTGGAAAAAACTGTGAGAGTAGAAAAAATGGGGAAAAAAAAGTGAGTAAAACATCTAGAAGTCAGTGAAACTTCTCCAGGTGATAGAAAGAAGGAGGGACATGGAGTGTTGTGAGCTACACTGAGAGAAACCAAAAGTAGGGCAGGAGTGCAGATGTCTGAAAGTAAGGAGTTTGCAAGAGGAAGACTCAGCAAAAAAGAAATTGAGTTGTTTACCATAAAAGATGGTGGTTGTGGGAGTAGCAGCCTTGGTTTGGGCTGTCCGTGGAAAAACCGTGGCTGCAGGGCTGCTGCCTCAGTTATGAATAAGGCAGAAATCTGCATGCAGTTTCAATTTCTAAAGCTCCCACTTCAACTGATTTCAGTGCTGGAATAAGCATTTAGTTTAATAGAAATACAGTTCTGAAGGCTGGGAGTCCTGAGGAAAGATTCCTGTTTTGGAATAAAGTCACTGTTCTTGTAACTGAGTTAGTCAAGGATTATTTTGATGCCTTGAGAGGCCACCTAAAAGCAGAGACTAGACAAGAATAAGAGAACAAAGGTAGGTATTTATTCAAAGGGCCTCCAAGGTACACCCTGGGCAGGCCAAAGGCTACACCCAAGATGGATCCCGAGTCACGAATTCTTCACACTTTTATAAGTTTGGTTCATTTGCATATCAGGGTTAATTGTCCAATTATAACCTCAGTTAATGATGTAATTACCCCAAGTTTGTCCCCCTTCAGAGGCTTTTTAGTTTACACATTTTGGGGTCTGGTGTCCTTGCGGTGGAAACCTAGAGAGGCTTGTTATGCCTAACCAGCATGAGAGGACAGTAGTCAAGAGGCCACAAAAAACTTCAGAGTTACACACCAGGCAGTACAGGACTTGAAAAATACAAAAGTTAAAACCCAAGGCATCAATTTTGGCCACTATGGGAGACTGAAACCCTCAGGAGAAGGAGGCTTTTTCCACCACAAGATGTCATCAGTTTTGCAGAGATAGGCTTGCAAAAGGATCTTAGGCTGGAGACAAGAGTGGATTTAAAATAAAAACAAGATTTAAAAATTTATATCAGACTGGTACGAACGAAGTATTTGTCTCACAAGTGTCTCTTGGAAAATTGTGTTACCTAAAAGCTTATTTTGGGGGGCATCAAATGAAGGTTCCACTGATCACATTAGCCAGTGCAGCTGCCGATTGTGATCTTACTGGCACGAACAACATTTTGCTTGCAAATGCTTTTCTGCTGTTTGTGCACATCAGATCTAAGTGAGTTTATATTTCCCTCATAGGCCTCCTAAAGCCTATCAGTTGTTTGCTGTAAGCTAGCAACAATATTTACCCTTGTTTAACACTCATCTAATGTGTTCTAAAGGTCTTTATTGCAGTTTCCTTTATGGAAATCCTCATTTACATATTCCATGCTTCACATGAGTATTTTCCAATCCTTTTTCAGGGCTCTATTTTGACTCTGTGTGGCCTCATAAAGTTTGTTCAAGGTAAAATCCCTCTAAACACTTGTGTTGCCTCATAAATCTCTGAATATCATCAGCTGGTCTGTGATTTATATTAATTTAAATAATTTTGTAGCTACTATTATAAATCTGGTAGTAATCCACTAGTAAACTCAGAATATATTGGTACTTCTTGGACTTCTACATTCAGACGTGTCAGAGTTTTGATTTTTTTTCCTTTTATATTAAGAAAGATCTCCAAAATCCAGTTTTGTACCATATATCTGTGGTATATTCTAAAAAGAGGCTCTTTACAACATTTCAGGATGGCCACACTCCTATAAAAAGAGCTAAAAAAAAAATCTCATTCCTTCTTCTATTAATGATTTATATCCCCTTTCTTGTTTTTTTTGTTTTAAAAGCCACACTTCTCAAAGTGTCACGCTGGAGACAGTAACTCACAGTGTCATAAAGTTATGACAAGGCATTTGGAGATTTATCAAGTGCCACCACAGGTTCTGCTTCGCCGTGTTTTGCAACTTAGAGCTGCCAAAGGCTTATTTCTTTCAACTGTTGTGTGTGTGTTGCTTTGGCTTCCATGAAACTCTCAAGATTCATGCTTTGTTCTCCTGTTTTTAGAAAAAGCCACAGGCTTTCATATGTGCTTATGGTGAATAGTGAGCTCTCTTGGAGTCCTTCCACCACCAGCAATGTATGAAGCAATGCTGAGTCTCCGTTCACAATAATGTTCACCTTCTTTTGTTCCTCTTGCAGCTCTCAAGTTATTTCTGAAGCATAAAGTGCCTTTGTAAGAGCTGCTGTAACAGTGATGGTTGTGTTTGATCTTGCATGTACTTCACACATGAAATTCCGCTGCAGTCATCGGGTGCTTGAGGCAGCAGGCTTCCAAACTTGGCCTGGGATTGCTATTTATGGCAGCATCCAGTCCCTTGAAAAGCGCCCAAAAGATACTGCTTGACTCGATGTGTCTTTTTGGCGTGGCTGCTACTGGAGGGTTGAACAAGATTAGACTGAGAGAGAGAGGGACAGAAGGGCTTTTTCGAAACAAGCCACTCTGTAACAATTACACCCTGGCTCCACAATTAATATTATCTAGACGGTCTCTGACGAAATTGCCACGTGTAGCACTTCAAAATGACCAGGGCGTGGTTGTGTCCTTAGAGCAGCCCGAGGGCTGCTAATGAAGGAGGTAATTACACTTGCACTGAGAAGCACTCCAGAGCTGAGGCACTGGGGGGATTTCATGATGTTCTCAAGATGTTTCATCTCTTCACCATTTTGCACCAAAAGTTGATGGAGCATCAAAGCAGTGACCATGTCTGTGCCCCGGAGAGTGCCTGCAGTAACTCTGGTCCTCTTCCCCCCAGGATTTGCTTAGCTGGCCCCTAACAGACACCACGGAGCAAAGGTGGCACCTGCGTTTTCCTGTGTACATCACTTATTCCCGGTCATCCTGGGTCATTCCCAAATAGTGATGGCTTTGCCTCAAGCAGGCAGGGCAGGACTGTGCTGTGCTGAGGAAAACCAGGTTTTTCTAACACAGGTTTGCCTGTGCAGCACAATGTGCTTGGGGTATTATTGTCTGGTTTTCCCTTTTTCTGCAGAACTTGGTGGAGGATTACAGGTGTGGTGGTTTTCTGTTAACCTGCAGTTGGGAATGGTCTCTCCGGGGTTTCAGTCTGCTGGTCAGGAGCAGACTTGAGAGAAGAAAATGCTCATTTCTGGCGTCAGTTACCCTCCTTGTTGCAAGCAGAAATGGTTCTTTCAATTCTTTTAACTCCTCAGGAGTCTTTTGATCTCAGAAATGTTTGACATCTCATGTTACCAGCCTTTTGTTTGAAATGTGCTGGAAATAGGTATATTTTTTTGCCTTCAACACAACCTTTCTTTCATAGAGCATTTTAACTTCTTAATCATATAGAGGTAGCATATCATTATACAATTTTCCCTCTACATGTCCACTTAATGTTTTTTTACTCTTTTTAGTTCAAGGCAGTTCTTAATTAGTCCTTCATCAAATTATTTTAAATATTTCTTTCCTCTGCATTTTTGGAAAAGTAGATAAGAAAATAAAAAGGCAAATTATATAATTGCAAACCTGGTACTTTTGGCATCAAAGCTCTTTGACAGAAAACCTGCAGGGCCAAAGAGCCTGGTGTATGAGGGCAAAGTCTCCAGCAACTCTGCACATGTTTTAGACACAGTTTGTGGTAGATTTTGCTTTATTTCTGCAGAGGTACTGCCCTTCTCCTTGGGCAGACTGTGCACAACCTTGTGTTTCATGTCATGACAACTCACCTGGGTTTTATTGTAATTCTTTACTAGTGGCTGTAGCAAAGACAGAGTGCAAAGGCTCGTGCTCCTGACCCTGTCCCTGGCTGTATGTGTCCCTCCTAGCTAAGAGGCACCTGATGGATAATGTCTTTGAAAATGTACCAGTCATTTCCTGACAGTATAGAGGATATACTGCCACATGCCAAGTCCCTGTGCTATCAAATACATGTTCATATTTACTTCATAAATTTCCTGTGTTGGCACTGTGGTATGAGGCAGGGCAGGTAATTTGACTCTTCCCTCTCTCAACATTCAGCTTTTGTTATTTTTTTTTCTTAAACTCCATTTGGATAGCTATACTCTCATACATAATGTATTCCTAAAAAATGTATTCAAGTTTGAGCTGGCTGAACATGGTCCCCAGAGTTAGAATCAGTGCTACTTACAACCAAATAATCTAATGGGTTACCCTGTGTGTGGGAGATGCTGGGGGTGTGGAAATTAATTTCCTCCTGACTTGGAGAAGTGAAGGAGCACTTTAAAAATAATGGGAGGATTCCTGGAAGTGCTTCTGGGTTTCAGAGAAGGAAAAGAAGAGCATCTTCCAGCTTGAGCAATGGCTTTGCAGTACAGTACAGAGAAAGGAAAGAGGCACCGTGCTGAGGGAGAGGATCCAGGTACTGAGCCCAAACAGGTTGGGAGTTCAGATTTGAAACAAGAGGAACTGATGGCGTTGTTTATCTAGAAATGAAAATAATATAAATTAGATTCAGTTCAAGGGATTTGAACCCCAATGTACTTAGAGGTTCAGCTGGATTTCAATAGAAGCTTCTGGGCTGGCACACGGCTCTACAGGATGCTGTTTGCACTGCAATCCTGTGTGCAGTGACCTGCAGCTGCTGCTGTTACAGTATGAGCAGTCCTTAGAGAATTGTTAAGAATCAGAAAAGGCATGGGCGTCCTTTAAAGCCTCCACAACTTGAAGTTTTGCATTATGAAGCTTTTGGGGGGAGGTACCATGTGGGTGTGATGACCGTGGATGATGCTGGCACCGCTGTCTCCAAGAAGCTCCTCTGGAGTCTCCTGGAGGAAGTGGAGGAGAAGGACTAACAGATCCCTCTCTGCTAACCTTCCCTTGCACCCTGGGTTGCTGGGGATGGGGTTGCTCTGCTGTAATTGCTGTGATGTTTTTCTCTGTTGTGAATGAGGGAGGAAAGCTTTTTCATCCAGCTAAATGATCTTTCCTTGCTAATCAGCAAGGGGCTTGGCCAGTCTCTGAATTCTTGGAACTGACTTTAAAGAGAGAGATATGCATATGTTTGTGATTATTTTACACCAGCATTATTTTGTAATGAGATTGTTGGCAGAAGCTGTTATTGGGAGTTTTCCCTGTCTTAATTTAAACTGAGACTCATCAAATTAAATTGAACCAGGGAATGAGGCATTCTGAGTTCAATATCCTTCCTCTACTCCTTCTTCCTCCTCAGCTCCCAGTCCCACACATAATGCGAGTCTCTGCATCCCTTGGCCAGCAGCCCTGCTCCAGGCTTGACAGAGTTTTCTCTATTTGTGAGAACAAAAGCTGTAGTGAGCCCGGAGCAGTCCCCTCAGACTGGCAGCATGCACAGAGCAGGCAGCAGATGCTGGCATTTTTTGTAAACCCAAAACCTAATTATGCTTGGAGCAGTCCCACAAGTCTGGGAAAAAAAACCCCTCCAATGTGATTTATGTATTTCAGTCATCACTGCTGGGTTTTAAAGCAGCAGAATATGTTTTCCAGTGATGCTCCCTTTCCTCAACCCCAGGAAAACAGGCAGGAGTGTTACCTGAGCGGGGATGATGATGAGTTTGGTGCCTTCCCACTGTAGGGCTGTGTGTCGGGGCTCTCCACACTGTCAGAGGGAAGCTGAATTCTCACTGGGGCATGAAATGGGGAACCTGGCATTCAGCAGACATGCAGGTGTGGCCCCAGCAGCTTCTTTCAGTAAGTGTTTAGTGCTGATGGAGCTGCTTCCAGAGTGCTTTTAAGGATATCTGTCATATTACAGTGTCAAAATCCAGTGTGAATCTCCACAGCTTATTATTTTTGCTGTTTCAGAGTGGGTATTTCTTGTTTTCATCTATATTAAACAGACACTTTATTCTTATCACAGTACCTGCCCTGAAAGCATGGATAGCTGGAGGACCTTGACCCTTTTATAATCCAGGCTTTCAGAGACTCAGAGCCAAAAATATGAAAACTGCCTTTCACAAAAGCATAAATTATAAAGTGGATAGCAATTTTTTTCCCTATCAGGATAAAATTTGTATATGTCTGAAGCAGGAAAAAAGCTACATAGAGGAGAGGCAAGGCATTTCCCAGAGCCTTGAAAGGGCTCACTGGCTCTGATATGCTTCCAGTTCAACTGGACTAACAGCCCATGGCAGCTTTTGGACATCTTTTGTGTCTCTGCAGATCTCATTTTAGGTGTAAAAGAAATGTTTTGCCTGTGAAGACAAAAAAAAAAAAAAAAGTATATTCTGTGTGCTCTGCTTGTGGATGATGGGGAGATGTCATAGTCTGTAGACAAGTTCATTTGAATTGTACTTGCAAAACAGATTAGCAACAAGCAGAAAGTAAAACAGTTGCTTTGGGTGGTACAGGAGGCTCCCAAGGATAGCTGAGAGGAGTCTCTCTGTGCTGGGGGGGGTCTGAAATCCACCACGATGGTGTGGACATCTCCTCCAGCACAGGCTGGATCTGGAGGCTTAACAGAAAATGGCTTCTGACATGAGGCACGAGCATCTCCTGTTCCTTTTGGGCTTTCAGGCCCTTGAGAGATGATGTCACTCAGAAGATGCTACTGAGCCAGGGACTTGGATTTCAGAGGGTGTTGGCAGTTTGTAGAGGGCTGAGCTCTGACTGGAGTTAACAGACACTCCATGCTGCGAACCTGCTCCTTAGGCTCCTGCTTGCCCTGGAAAGTTCTGTGTTTGTGGATTTGTCTGCAGTGGTGCTGTGGTTTGGGTGACAGGGCTCTTTTGAAGTAAACTGCCTGATTGTCCCCACTTCCTGTGCCCTGGTTTGCATGGCAGAGCCATCTCCAAGTGCTCAGAGCAGGATCCCTTCAAATGAACCTGGCTGGGTAGTGGGAATATGCTCCAGTCCTCCAGTGCATTCAGAGAAAGGCTGCTCTGACACAACCCCCTGGAACATCTGTGGTTTGTCCATTCCCCAGCACCAGCTGTTCCACACTGTGCATCCCATCCCAGAGCAGCTCCATAGGCGCAGCCTCGGCTGTGGGAAAGCTGATGCTGAGACAACAGTTGGACAAAGCACCATCAGTCTTTTTAGTACCCTGGCATGATTTGTTACAGCTGAGTCCTTCCAGCAAATCCTGAAGATTTTCAGCAGCTATAAGCTTTTATAGCAAATCAGATTTTTCCATCTGGCTGACCGGGTATAAACACACATTTCTCAAGCTGGCTTGTTATGATGTGTTGGTATTAAAAAGACAGCCCACAATGAGAAGTTGAGTGTTCATATGTGTCTGCTCTTGATGACTTGTGCCTCTTGCAAATGAACACAAATAACCAGGAAAATCAGTTTGCATGTGAAATCCCAAAGACAAAAACTCGAGCACAGCAAAGAAACAGATTGGTATGGTGAAACACTGAAGCAGGCTGACCATGATTGCTGCTCTGAGAGAAGCATTCTAGAGCAATAAAGAGCTTATGGAATATTGATAGGGAGCTGCCTGGATTTTAGAAGTGCCACCATCCACCAGTCTTGTCAGGATGATGGGGCTGACTTTCAGCATCTGTATTCAAAACTATCGATCTGGACCTTCAGTGTAAGCCTTCACCCAGGGATAAGCAGCACTAATTAATTTTCCTCATTTCTTCTGAATCTAGGTAATTTAATAAGAAATGTCTTATTGATTGTGATTTTGATAAGTTAAATTTGTGTTCTGTGTGCTGTGAACATAATGGGAAGGGTTTGCCATTAAGGGCTGCTGTGGGTGGTAGTGTGGTGCTACTTGGGTGTGGGGAAAGAGAAATGCTCCACTTACTGCTCCCTCCCACCTGGTTACTGACAGTTTTATTGCTTTCGTGCCTGTTGTGGGTATTTTGGATGGATTAAATGATCACAACTACAAAGGATCTGAAGTACTTTTGCTACTCAAATTTAGCAACCTATCTGCAGTACAATCATAGCAGATTTAGGAGATCTCAACTCTGGTCTGAGATACAGCCCAGACATAGAAAAAACCAGATTTACAACGAAATTCCACTGTGTTCCATCAAACTATGAATTTCTCTAGTTTAAGGTATGGAAAGGATACAGCTGTCTGTCTGATGGGTGCAGTGCAAATGGGGAAGAGCCTGGGTTTGGCTGTGGCTTGGCTGGTCTAATGCCTAATCTTTTGGTGATAGTCAATATAAACCTCGCTCCCAGCACGTGTGTGATTTTGGACCATTTGAAGTAGAGAACCTCTGAGGTTCTAATGCAACTTATTGGAAAAACATTATTTCCACAGGGAAGTGAAATAAATTGAATGAACAATTCACATTTAAACCTCTGTCCTCCCCACCTGCACTCCACCTCCCCCTGTGTAAGAGGGGAATCTGGAGGAATTTAAGCAAAATGTGGTCTGGCAGTGTATGGCTTCTGGCCAGCTTCCAGCAGCCATGTGCTAGGCTTATCACCTGTAGGATGTGAAATGCCAAAGAGAGTGACTGCCACATATAATGTGGAATCTTTGACGAGTGCAGGAGACAAGTCTTTCCATGGGGCCTTTCAGGCTGCTTGGCAGTTATGAGCTTTTTATAACAAGTCAAATTTCTTCACCCATCTGCTTGTCTGCTTATGAAAATGCATCCCTCTGGTGCACTTGTTACATTTCATTACTGTTAAATAAAATCAAAAGTCAACATACCTTGGCCACTGGATTAGTCATCTGTGTCCACTTTTGGTGAGGTGCATCTCCTATCAAAAGCACACAGATGTTCTGGACATAAACATCACCCCCTGTTACAGCTTCCAGGTCTCTAATAACAAAATCAACTTCATTAATGATGAGTGTAAAGGTAACGCACACCAAACAAAAGCCTCACTAGGAAGCTTTCCAAGTGGAAATGTGATGGATGCCTGATGCAGATGATGTCTTTCATGAACAATTACTTTTCCCTTGATTACACCCTCTTGAGAAGAAAAACAAGAAAAGGAAGCAGTTTACTAATAGTCAACTTTTTTTCTGATTGCTTAAGTGCCTTTCACTGGATAAGATGCAGTAAAAACATTTGAAGGGAAATGTTAGAGAGAAATTTGCTCAGGCATCAGATATTCCGTATATTAAGTAAATCTCATGCCTTAGCAATCATCTGCATTCCCTCTTCAATGCTGCTGGCTTGGTCCACTCCTCATGGGGGAAAGAGGGACATAACACTCCCAGTCTCTAGGGGCAATCTAAATTGCTTGCTTTAATTTTGTCTTGTTATCTTTAAAGTCTTAAAAATTAAGAACGCATTTTATTGTGCTCTGTATAAACAGTCAGCTCCCAGTGGGAAAGTTAATTAAAATAGCCAATGCATCATATTGCCAACCTTCTGAGTAGTGCTCAGTGCTCTCTGTTTTATGGCCTCCTGAACATAACTCAGGTTGTACAGATGCAGACACAGCCAGAGAGACTTGTAAGATGCTCTTAGTTGTAGGTTCGTCACCTTTTAAAACACAACTATTATTGATTGCAAAGACAAAAATGTTGGGTCTATCCCAGTACTGTGCTAAAGAATAAGACACAACCAGTGAAACTGTGACTTAGATTAAATACTAAGCCCCCTTCCCTTTCCTTTTTCCTTTCTCTTTCCTTGTATTGAATTATTTTCAAGTTTCCAGGCCTACTTGCTTGAGGTTAAAGGGGCTCAATTTCATTTTGTTTTTCTTTCTGTACCTTTCCATCATCTTAATGGTTTTTCTTTTTATTTTGTTTCCTTTGCTGGCATTTCTTTAGCTGGTTGGTGTCTAAAGTGGATTGTTAAGAACTGTTTTTTACAGCTTTTATGTAGGCACCAATATCCACTCACGATGGCTTCAAATCCCATTTTAGGTGAGCATGTTCTGCCTCCTTATGCTTCCTTGTCATCTTCTTTGGGAACAGTGTCCTCTCCAGCCCAGTTGGTGTGCAGTGATTTGGCTGACACATTTCTGTGGCTGGTAAAGTCATCCCTGCAGGTATTTAATTTGGAAAGAACAGTGCTTTTCCTTCAGGATGATGGGCAAGCAGAAGGGATACTGTGGGAATGCAAGATGGCACTGTATATTCCTCATCTTGTAAGGAAAATTCTCTGTGCACGATCCAGTCTTTTAGGTGCTCTTGAGGGGACACCAAGTTTTATTTGGCTGCCTTTATTATAAAGTTGTTACCCAAAGCTGTGGGCAGCAGCTCACACCTTTAAATGAGACTGTACCAAAAGTCAGTACTGCAGTACAGAAATGTCCCCACCCTGCCCACCTAAATCCCTATTTTTCCTTTAAATAACCTCCCATTATACAATAATAACCAAAGCTGTGGCCTCTTCATAATGCTGCAGCCCTGCTCTGTGCTGTATTCTGGTACAGTAACTCTTTCTGCAGGGGGTATCTTAGCAGGCTATGACTGTGCTCTATCTGTTTATTTATAGGCTCAGGATTAATGTAGTGTGGATGAAAAACATGTTTACTTATAGGATTGTGACTAATGTAGTGTGTGCATTCTACCTCAGTAAACATTAATGAATATTCCTCTGCGAGAGGCTGAATAAGCAACTGGATTGTGTGATTCCCACATGGAAAGGATGGTGCTACAGCACTGGCGTGGGGTGATTCTGACTTCATCACAGCGGGATGGAGCTCTGGACCCATTACAGAGGCCAGAAGCTGATGTTCCTTTAATGAGTAATGACTTGGGGTGCTGAAATGCTTGTTGAGGTTAGCCAGGGGTGACATTAAACCTGTGGGATGGCACCAATAGCACAGAATCCATTTTTTTCATGTAAGTACTATTCAGATTTAACAACTGAATATTGAATATATTGACAAATAATGGAAATTGAGTGTTTGGGGACTATGGCAGCAGCTATATGAGTCATTATGAAATGAGATGGAAAGCAGTGAAAGATCTGACAGAAAGCTCATAAACAGTGATAGCACAGCACCACCCCCAAGGTGTAACCCAGTCACTCCACCTCAGCCCAGCCTGTGCTGTATCTGCCCATATGCAGAACACATGCAGAGCTGGTTCTCCCAAGCTTTACAGCATTTTTCTTTTACACAGAAATCTTGGCAGTGCTGAAAAAAGAAATTATGGAATCTGGAGACCTGAATGGGAATTTGAATAAATCACCATAGAGCACAACTGCATTTCTCCCCTTGCATCAGAGCCAACAGCCACGATAAGGCAGCAAGGTCTCATCTGAAATGCTGTTCCTTTGCAGCTCAGCACCTCTGTTATCTCTGGGCAATGCAGATGCCTGTCCATGGCTGGCACCCTGTGGCTTCCAGCCCCCAGTAAGAAGTGCTGTCTGAGCTATTCTTCAGGTTTCTTTTCCCCTGACAGCTCCCCTTACAGCTTTCCAGCCATCCTACACTCCTCAAGCAGTTTGGAGTGCGGTTCCTGCAAATTCATCTCAATGCAGGAGCATGGGCAGGTGTTGAAAACTCAGGACAGGTGTGATGCCCACATACAACCGAGGTGGAGGGATAACATCAGTCCTCATGGAACATTGTATGGCAGGCCATAGCAAATTCCACATGCTCCAGGTGAAATTCACACGAGGGGAAGACTTGATTTACAGAGGTATCTAATGGCTTTAGGCTCCACTTTGCAGAAGCTCCAGAACTACATCGTGTTATCCAGACCCACAGGACTGGACACCCCTGCACATCCCTTCCAACCTGGAGACTGGGTCTGTGTGAAGTGGTGGGACAGTGACCCTCTACAGGCCAAGTGGAGAGGACCATTCCAGATCTTGCTGACCATCCTCACCGCAGTCAAAGTCACTGGAAAAGGACCCTGGATTTGCTACTCCAGAGTTAAGAAGGCTTCTGCTCCTGAAACAACTGAGAGAACAGAGACTGATACAAACAAGGTGATGTAGTAGTTTAAATTATTTTCCTGTGCTTATCATCTATACAGTTGGTAACCCTGACTCAGGTTTGGAACCAAAATTTGCATATGATTCTAGTCCAAAGTGTATCCAAAGACATTCATTTGGATACAGAACTAACAATTGACATGTAAACTGAAGTGGAAAGAGCAACAAAATTTGTCTACAATTTGAGAACCAACTCTGATCTTACATTAGACAGTATTCAAAGATAACACACTGAGCTCTGATTATATCTTCCACACCCTGACTTTGTGGTTACTGAACTGGCCCTGGATTAAAGAATTGTTCATTGTAGCTGTAATTACAATTCTTGTTTATATATACTATTGTTAGATGTATACTGCTGTTGGAGTAGATATTTAGAACACAGTCTTGACAAGGTAGAGGCCTTGTCAAGCCTCTAAAGAGGAGGAATGATGCCTTAGGTTTTAACTTTTATATTTTTCAAATCCTGTACTGCCTGGTGTATAACTCTGAAATTTCGTGTGGCCTCTTGACTACTGTTCTCTCATGCTGGTTAGACATAACAAACCTCTCTAGGTTTGCTCTCCAAGGACACCTAGATTGTCCCAGGCCCCAAAATGTGTAAACTAAAAGCCTTTGAAGGGGAGGGGCAAACTTGGGGTAATTACATCGTTAACTGAAGTTATAATTGGAGAATTAACCCTGATATGCAAATGACCCAAACTTATAAAAGTGTGAAGAACCAGTGACCCAGGGCCCATCTTGGGTGTAGCCTTTTGACTGCCCAGGGTGTACCTTTGAAGGCCCTTCGAATAAATACCTACTTTTATTCTCTTATTTTTGTCTAGCCTGTGTTTTTAGGCGGCCAATCCCAGGCATCAGGTGCATGTGCTGGATTTGACAGATTAAACTGATATGTTTGTGCATCAAATATTGACTGAGGGAGCTCCACCAGACCCTCCCTAGCTGAAAGCAAAAAGCATTTTTGGCTGTAGCTTGTGTGTGACCTTGGGTATCATCAGCAGTGGGTCTGGATGGCAGATGCAGCCTGGGATGGTGGATGCATCCCTTTTGCATTCTCTTGAGGAGTCTTTAAGCCATACCTTGTTCTGGCCTGTTCTTGCCTCTTTCTTCATCCCTCCCAACTTGTCCCTTCATTGCTAAACCCTCCCAGGTGTGAAAAAAGAGCTCCTCTGCAGCTCTTTCTCCTGACATGACCTTGATTGGGTGTTGTAAAGGGAACAGAATGTGCTGGGAAAATCCTTCTAGTCCCTGGTCACTATTTGTGAAAGAAGACAGAGAATTTCCTGCAGGCAACTATATTAGATAACCTGCAAGAACAAAAGCTGCCAGCCAGGAACTGTGCTGCATTGGAGCCCCAAAAGGGTTCTTGGGGTTCTGTGTAACGTCACTGTGCTTCGTTATCCCCATTAATACTTTATCAAGCAGAAGAAGAAAGTTTCCCTTTGAAGTTATACATTAGGAAATCAGCTTATTATAGCATTAAAATAGTGACAGTTTTGCTTGGGGGAAAGGGAAGCAGAAAGCTCAGCTATAAATACTGCATGGGAGCGATTAATAACTTCAGGAATAAGCAAGTGTTACAAACTAGAAATTTACTTGCTGTGGCCCCTAAAGCTGAACCTGCTACAGCTCTGATCTTGTTCGTTCATTCTTTCATCCTTTCTGAGCCTAATGCAAACCCTTGGGGGAACACTGCAGGCCTAGATGGTGCCAAGTACTGAGGCACCATAAAAAGAACATTTTCAGAATGATGTGATGGACTAGTTGGGAACAGAGGCAGAAACATACTGGGCTTAGACCTAACTTTTTCTATCAATTACTGGAATATGGGAAAATGTGTCTTTATCTTTATTTTATAGTTACAGATTGTCAGGCTAAAAGCTTGTCTGGGAAAAAAAAAAAAATCTCTTTGCTAGTGGACATGAAGGAAAGCACTTTGTCTGGTAAGTGTAATAAAAACTGACCAGCCCACAGTGCTGTAAAGATGAAAAGTGCTGTAAATGTGTCACTACCTGTTATGTGGTTTATATGAGAGATTTGTAGCCATCAAGACAAGCTGCCCATGGGGAGTACACTGGGAATTTGGGAAAGGGGATTGTACTTACAGGAGTACCAGACAGATGCTGGTGTAATCCTTCCCATGAAGCACTTTTTTGAAATCTCTGCTATCAGTGGCTGGACAGTACAATCTAAATACAGACCCATTTGGTCTACAGGGTTATCTTGAGTTCCAGGATCAAAATAAGTCTCAGCATGACAACTCAGCTCTAATCACACAGAGGGAACCCCCTTTGCTCTCCAGGTCAGTGCAAATGCTGTCACTGAGACTGGGCAAGTGTTTGACACATTTGCTGGAGTAAGGAGGAAAACATTTTAGAACCCTTTAATAAAAACTAGTTGTCCAAGAAGTGCTTTGCAATGAAATCTCTTTTGATGGGTTTTGCTGAGAAGAAAACATCATGGTGATCAGCTGATGGCAAGTTTAATTTAGTCTGGTGTTCCCTCAGGAGGCCTTGGCTGCCCCATTTCATTAATCCTCTGTGATTTGTTCATTTGGGAAGGACATTTTTGTCACTGCTTTTTTAACTACATGTTTGCATAGCTGCTGGCATAACCCTGAGTGGATCTGTCAATAATGACTATTTCATACACTGTTAACAAAGATGTGTCCTGTGCAGACATGGGGAAGTGCTTAGGTGCCTCAGACATGAAGCTGGTTCCTGCCAAAGCCTCCTGCCTCTTTTCTCAGCCCAGGTCAGCCCCCTGCTCTTCCCTCATGTCCCCAGTATTGTTCTGGGGAGAAAAAACAACATCTTCTAGGGATTTCATGCATAACTTCAAAGGTCCTTAATGATTGGAACTAAAATCTTGGCCTGTCTTATCCCTTGTTGTATCTGGCTAATGTGTTATCCCTAACAAAAATAAAGTGAACAGGGTAATCCTTTAAGTTAATAACTCCAGGAATCAATAATAATTCTAGATGCCATGATTTGCTTTCTGTTTTCAAATTTAGCTCAGTAAACGATGTCCCTTCAGCTCCTCTGATAGAAAATGGCCAGAAGATCCCCTTTGAAGTGATGGGCTTTTATGGCTTGTTATCTCTTAATAGTATTTATAATCTAATGGAGAACAACTTTCCAAATCTGTTTGAAATATTTTGAAGCTGCTTATCATGATGTAGCATTATAATCCAGCACTAATTCACATTATCCAAGGTTTGGATTTCAATTTACAGTTGCAATACTTAAGTTTATTTAGCCAAACCACTGGCATTGGTTTCATACAAACGAGGTGCAGTTACAGAGCTCTCTTCCACATTTCCCTGGCAACTTTGGACCAATTTTCTAAATTATGTACAAAGATGAGATTTTTGGGTTTTTTTAGGTTTTTAAATCCAGAGGGCTCTGAAGAAAAACAAGGCACATATTTCCTTGGTGTCAAATCTGCCTCTAGTGCTGTCTCTAACCCTGACAGAAGGAAGTAGCTTAACATCCCAGTCCTGCCTGGTGTGTTTATGGCCCATCTTGCCCTGGTGGTAACAAACCCAAGCCAGGAAAAAGTGGCAATGTGCAGATCAGGAGGTGCATTTCCCAATGTGCCATTGGGCTGAGTTCAAAGAGGTTTCTTTTACCATTTCATCCTCTAAATTACTTGAACGGGATTCACTCATTCTCCTGGCATTTCTCTGCATATTGCACAAGTGCCCTGCAGTACAAAACAAAAATAAATATCAAAGCAGGGAAAATAATTTGACTTCCTCATCTTTTTGGATGTGTCTCTTTTTTTTTTTTTTTTTTAAATTTTATATATATAATTCCTGAAGTAGCTTGTGGCTGATATTAATGTGCAAGAATTTGAAATAAAGTTGACAGGGGGTTATCTTCCTGGAAAAAAGGAAACTTTTAAAGTGATGTGATCAGATCCTGAAGTCTGAAAAGAAATATAATAGAAGAGAGTAAGCCTCCTTTCAACAGAAAAAGCCTGAGCTAAAAATGAAAGTTTTCCTAGTTTTACTATTTTTTGTCAGCTCTCTGCTGTGGGGCAGGACCTTGACAGTATCCCTGGGGAGAAGAGGGATGAGAGGGAGAGCAGAAGTGCCTGTGGCTTTTCTGCTGTTCCTGACCTATCCATATGTTTGTTCTCTCCCTCTCTCACACACTCTAATTTTGGGTGGTATCTCTATGTCCCACGTGTAGCTGCTGCAGCACCTGGGCAAGGTTCCTTATCTGAGGGTGTTCATGGTTTAGCAACTGGCAGCAAAGGAATCTGAGGAAATATTTCTTCAAAGGAAGTATTGGCAAGCAGCACTTTTGTGGAAACAGTTTCACGTAGACTTGGATTTATATGGTGCTTTAAAAATAAATCATAAATGGAAAGTGGAAAATGATGTGCCCTTCTGTGCTGGGTGGGTGGGAGGGTTTGGAGCCAGGGGGAAGATGGCTGGGGCTATTCCAGCCTCCCCTCTTCCTGGGCTCACTGCCCACTAACTTGTGTGCTCTTGCTCCTGACATTTTTATAAAAAAGGTTTGGGATGCACAGGGGTGGTTATTGTGTCAAGCCAGCTAATTGGGGAATTGCTGAGAAAAACGGTCCTTTTGGAAACTTTCTCCTGGGTGTTGATGCTGCATTTTGTCCCTGTAAATCTGGCAAACAGCTGCTGAGCCTGCTTCTCAGCTTTGGGCACATTTGGCCTTTGTTTGCATTTCCTTGTCACCATGTAGCTCCATGGATTTCATAGAATCATAGAGTGGCTTGGGTTGGAAGGGACCTTAAACACCAACTAGTTCCAACCCCCCCATCCCTCCCACGGGCAAGAAGACCACTCAGTACCCCAGGTTGCTCAAGGCCCCACCAAACCTGACCAACTCCTTTTATGGCCGAATTTTCACTTTGTCTTGCAGGGTTGTGAGTGTGTGAGAACACCTGAGTGTCTGGGGAGCCCCTGTGCCCATGTACCTGGCACCTGCCATGCAGCTCTGGCTCCCTGGCAGCGCATCCACCTCTGCTACTCCTTGTGTGACCCCACAGTCCGTTCTAACAAAACCTTTTAATGCAGAGGGATGAAGGTGGGAGTGACCCTGAGGTCTGTTAGCACTTGAGCAGGGATGGGATCTGGCACCCTGTCATCCCCAGGCTGTCCTGGGATGCTCCAGGCTGGCTGGAGCAGGGAGCACAGCTCTGCCTGCCCACACACAGCCACTGCTGCCTCAGCAGCCACTCCATCCCATCACTCCAGCTGCTGCTCAGGGGGGTGTGTTTGCCTATCGCTTCTGATCATCAGTGGAATGACACCTTGGAAACGTGCAGCTCTCCCACAAGGGCACTTTGGGAAGCTGAGCACCTTCAGGTGCTCAGTGGGAGCTGTTGAACTCCTCACAACCCCATTTGCCCTTGGTTATCTTCTGCTATGCTTTGGGCTCTGTCCTCCTGCTGCAGACCTGGCCCCAGGCTCTGTATCTCTGCTGGCTCACACGTATCACTCCCTTCAATCCAGGCACAGTTCCCGAGCATCAACAGCTTTGATATTTCCAGGCAAGGGTAGCACAGACTCATCTAACTCTAGGTGTTTCATTACTCCAATTGCACTGGGGAAATATAGTGTTTAATGGCTTTGTGTCACTTCATCTAAAAGGCCCCTCTTGGGCCATGTAGCATGACGTATAGAAACGGTGTTGAATTTGCAGCCTGTTAAAATTTTCCCTTGTCCTGCCAGGACTTGCTCCCTCCCGTTGCTCACCAGTTTGCAGCAGGCTCCTCGTTGCTGCCCTGGTGGGGAGGATGGAGCCATTCTGGCAATATGAGCTGTTGGCTCTCTCTTCCTCCTCTCTGACTGGCAGATGAGACAGTGTAGAAAATTACATGTCTGCTTTCCACAAGCAGCTACAAGTCATTAAACTTCCATAAAAACCAGCTTGTGATACTCTGCTTTTCAGCTTGTCTTATTTGCTTGTTTACTCACTAATTTTTTTGGCTTCAGCAACTTGTAATGGAATATTGGTTATTAGCAGGAATTAGCAGGATTTGGCTGCTTAGCTTTCCAGAGTAGGCTTGTTTGCTTCTGTATAGGTTATGTGCAAATATAAAATCTGAATTTAAACAACCAAAAGTTCATTAAAATTATCGGAAGCATATCCTAATCATGAGGACCATTTTCCTTGTTCCTTCCCTACACCATCAGGTGCTTTGGGACCATTCCTCCTTTGAAACACCCTTCATTTAATTTAACATTCTTGCTCTAGGTGTCCTTCACTCCCTGCAATTAATAGATGTCTTGAGCCCCAACGTTTGTGGGGGACAGTGTCAGAAGAATCCTCTGTGGCGTGTGCTGATTGACATTTCAAACGCGCGGTTTCTTCCCTCTGCCCTCAGAGTTTGTTACTTCGATGAAAGGCATTAATTATGACTTGAGACCAGCTCCTGTTGGTACAACAGAGCTGAGAAGGGAGATTCACCTGCAGTAGGTGAGGATGGAGCAGCAGAAAGGCTGCTGGTTCCTCTGTGCCTGTGGGTAGTGCCTACCTTCACAGAGGGGGCAGATTGTGCTCCTCTCTGCCCTTAGCCCTGTAGTATCCTCCCTTTCTCTCCATAAATGTGTCCTCTCATGTCCTTTTGTACAAGATGTGTGGCAGTACCAGTGCTTTCCAGTACAGGACTTTGGCTTCTGCCCCCATCCATAGCCCACTATAGCACAGACACCTTTTCACACTCTTTAGTTTCCATTTTACACTACTGGGAACATGTTTTTGATGTGAACTTCTTTTCCAAATGCACTCTGGAAACAATGATTTCAGGAACACAGAAAACATGATGGGGGTATTAATCCTCATGCAATGCAGAATGCTGGTGGGTTCAGTTAGGAAAATTATGAAAACTGCAAAGAATGGTTCAGATAAAATAAAGGAGTTGTTTTGGTAGGATTAGCTTTGTATGGTATTTATAGCAATATATTTGGCAATCCAGACTGAATACATTCTCCTTGCACCTTTCAGATTTGGAGTTGACAAAACAAGGGTATCTGCATGTCTCTGTGCAGCTGCATGTTGAGTGCTGAGATAGTGTTTTTTTGTGTGGGGTTCCTGATCTTTTGTGTTTAGGTTGGCTTTGTGCATGTCAAAGACCCCATTTCTCTCTGACTTTGCAGTCTGTCAAACAGAGGCTTTCAACTCTCATTTTATTGCTTCTGTAGTGGCTTTGGGACCACTGCCTCTTGTTCTCACCTTTGCTCCTGGAGGTGTGTTCAGCTGAGCTGTGGGCAAGCAAAGGCATTTTGCCTCTGACTGAGGCAAATGTGGCTCTGAGAGTGAGAGAGTGTCTTTGCTTCCACTGTTGCTGCAACATTTTTCACCTACTACAGACATGCTCCTTCTGCCACCTCTAATTCTGGCAGATTAAAGATTTCATGCATTCCTAGGAGTGCCTTTGCTATCAAAACCAAAAGGAACTCATGGTTCTAAGTAATTTAGAAGTGTAGGAAAATTCCATTCTGAATCAGATCTTGATTTTTTTAAGGCTGTTACAGTGGCATAAAGTAAATAACAATGAAAACCTAGGAGAGATTAAAATGGAAAGAGGCTGTGCCAGCACCTGCCAAACAGATCTATGTGAAGAAAAGACAGTCTCTTCTCTATCCTACATCTCCTACATAAAATTCCTACACATTTTCTTCTTTGATAATAATAAACATTTCACCCAGTGTATTTCTCAAGGCTGCAGTCTAGTCATCAGCTCCAGACTTTAATGAGGTTCAAATCTGGTGCTGGGCTCCTCATCCTGAACAGCTAGGCTGTTGTCAGCCATCACTCAAGCCTCTTATTTCTCCCTTGAATCAAAAATGTGCAGTCCCCCCCTGCTTTCTTTTGGCATGCTCCACACTTTTCCTCTCATTTTCTGGCTCTCTTGAGCTTTAAGAGTATGCTGGGAAATAATAAGAGAAAAGATAAAGAGTTGATTTAATGCTTAGCAAATACTGGAAGGAGGTTTGTACATGTGATTAGAATTTATTTGTTCCGTTCTTAGGTAGTGGAGGAGGGTTTGATATAATAGCTAAGAACACACATGGCAGAAGTTGCTGAAGAAGGCTTTTCAATGGTGACAACGATGAATTTAAAATTAGCTACTGCAAGTCATAGCTAAAGAATCCTTTATGGAGCAGAGAGGAATTTCTCACCAGTGTGGATACAGCTACAGTCAACAGGCACAAACCCATGGCAGGCGGCTGCAAGGAATTTTAGGTGTTCCAGAAATTTCCTAGGAAATGCAATGGTGAGAGAAGTTTGGGAAAGGTAGAAGAGGTTATCTAGCAAATTTAAAAGTTTCCTTCTTCTGTTAACTGGCATCAGGCCCTCAATCAAACTCCGTTCTTCTTGGGCTGGGGCGCAGCGAGTGGTCACAGAGCCATAACACTGAGTTCTGGTTTGGGCCAGTGGCTTCTGAAGCATCTCCTGGGCTCATGAGTGTGTGTGAGACAGGGAATCTGGAAATACTGAGCTCCTCTGTGTCCAAACTGTGGTGTGGGGGTGTTATAAGAATGTTCTGAAGGAAAGATCTCATTAGTCTGCAATGAACGAAAGGCAAAGGCAAAGAAGAAAGGAAGGAAGTCAAGGGTGATGGGAACTGGAAGAGAATAAAAACCTGGGTACTTAGAAGAAGACATCCCTTTTTGAACAGATAGTCTTGTAAGAAAGTGATATAAAAATAAACTTAATTTGCTTCCTAACATGACATTGCAGCAACATAAGGTTGGAATAAATCTTGAAATGGTTTATCACAGAGAATATAGAGTAAGGCTTGATCAAATCATTTGTGTATAAAGAATGAAGGAACATGTAGGAAAATGGAGTTGTAGTGTAGAAAAAAAGTCTGTTACAGAAGGAAAATAGACATGTGGTTCCAGTTCAGCAAAGGCTGTAAATGATGCTTTCATCTTCCTCTGCTGAACATGAGGGGATTTTGTAATGAGCTGGCAGCAAAGAAGGTGCAAAGTCAGACCTCAGACCAGCTGGAAACTGAGCAATTGGATGGATAAAGGGACTGGGGATACCCAAGGGACACAGCCACCCCTTGCTGGCTTCCCTAGGTACAAAGCAGCTGTGGCTCACGGGCCATCTTCAGCATCTTCCAGGATGAGCACTTAGTGATTCCAAAGGGAGATGAGAGCAACTAACACTCCACAGTCCCACAAACTGAAATTTTGAAAACATGCCTAAATTGGCTATCAAATAGGAACCTCAAAAGCCTTTAGAAACGTTTTGTTGTTTCTGGTTGTTGATGGCAGTGAGAGCAACAGAATCGGAGAAATTAATCGAACACATTTGAAGTGAGACATTGTTAGCAGAGTACAGTGGTTTGTTTTTTGTTTTTAAAGATTTATGGATGGTAGGGAAAAACCAAAAGAGAGAGAAAGCATAGAAAGCCAAATGAACTCTCAGAGCTAAAAAGTGTCGTCATTCTGGAAGCAGCTGAAAAAAGTCAATAGAAGACAATTGACTTTAGATAAATTGTCAAAAAAATGTCAGCACTTGAGGCTTAGAGAAAGGCCTCTTGACAGTAGAAACTTATCATTTTCCTTTATAAAAGTCTGTTAAGATTACTGGAAATGCACTGATAAGAAGTTTATAGAGCAGCTTTGAAAATAAATGATGAAAGGAAGACGACAAAGAGCAGGTCTGCCAGAGGTAGGAGAGCAAGTGCTCTGCAGCAAAACGACCTCTGATAGAGAGGGGAAAAAATGGAAAGCAAGGATATGAAATACATTTTTCTTGATCTCTGCTTTTTTATGATCCCAAAATACTTTGATACGGAATGCTAAAGAAATTTCTTATAAAATTGTAATTCCCTAAACCATAGTGACCACTATGAAGGTTGAGATGTACAAGTGACTGCTCTGGTAGCAATAGTGCTTGTACCTCCAAAGTCTCATTCCATGATTTTTGCTTATAACAATGGATGTTTACTCATGAGAATTGTCCATTTGCTCTTTTCCATGCAAAATGTGAGGAGAAAAATAGATTTTTACAATACTTTCATTCAAGCAGCCTGGAGTGCCTCAATACAACACAAACCCAGCAGCAACAGCACGGAGGAATCCTGGGTGGCCCAGGTTTGTGAGATTCTGAATTGGGACACACAATAAATCAGAGCCCTCTTTAACCCTTTGGAAATCAATTCTGGGAGAATGCCCATCAGTGGATTCACTGCTCCTGCCCACCAGTGCTGAAGGCAAGATGTTGATGCTGAAATGGTCCAGACATTTCTACAGATGCTGTGAATCCACTGGGCTGAAGGAGGAAGCGTTGAAACAATTTCTCTGCTTTAAAAAGGAAGTCCAGAATTATGGAAAAGGTATAATTACTCTTATCCCAGTGCCTGAGCTTGAGCAGCAGCAGGAAAGCTCCTTACAGAGAGGTTGTCCTTATGCCTTCTCTGATGCAGTAACACAGAGACAGGGTGCTAACCTGGGGGACTGCCTGTGTCCATCACCTGCTGGCTCCTGGGATCTGCATTTACTTGGGTTTGACTTCCTTGATGCCAATAAAGGGGGATGTGGAGTTTCCTCTGCACCCGTGTGAAGGAGATTTGCAGGCAGAGTGAAACTGTGGTTGAAGGACTCTATCTTGATGTGATTTATTTAACTCATGAAAAATGTAAGAAGATTGAATTATATTGGCACCATATATCATATTGCTGGGTGAAAAATTGAGATATATTAGTGGAATTTAAGTGACTAGTTTATCACTGAATTTGCATTAGGATTAGCCCAGCTGTCTCTGCAGTGTGCTCTGCCCTGAGTGTGGGCAAGAAAGCAGCAGGCAGGATGTCCAAGTGCTTTAGGAACTCAAAGCACACAGAGGTGTGTGGCTATTAACGGAGTCATGCCTTAATCTGCATTTTGATGATACCACACTTGATAAAGTGGCAGGAGAAAATTAAGAGGGAGGATTTCTAATAAGCAGGAGGCATTAGTGGAACTCATAGGGTTTTGTTCAAGACTGAGGAACAAAGGTGAGGCAAACTGCAGGACAAAGGGAAATTTAAAGTGTGTTCTCTGAAATGCTGTAATTTGTCAGTATCAGCAGAAGGAGAGAGATGAATTCCAGTAATCAGCAAGAGAGGAAAAATTCTTAAGAAACCATGACGAATCTGTTCACACAAAGGTTTTTTGCTTATTAATAAAAATCAGTGAAGAAAAGCAAAGTAGTTAATGAAAATTGTAGCTAAGGTTATTTTATAATCTTAATTTTCAGTTATGTATTTTATTATTTTTCTAAACACTTTCAGGTCCTTGAAGGTAATAATCTTGAATTGAAATAATTTGAAGTGAATTGCATTCTAGGAGTATTCAATACTTTTATACAGAATTTTTGAGAAACACAGACTTTAATTCTCAATTTGAACCTCCAAAACAAAAAAAAAATTGTTATTTAATAGCGTATTTTATTAGCTTTATTATCTCTGCTTTTGACCTCATACCTTCTGCTATGGTTGACTTGGCGGTTTCAATTTCAGGTTAAAATGCAGATTAAAGTGGTGTCTAAATGGTGCAGTGAATGCACCATTCATAAAGCATGGCTGGATGGTGCTGGGCTTCCTCTCCCTGGGCTCCTCACAGGTGCTTGCACTGCACAGCACCAAGGCCAGGATTTAAAGGAGTTCTTGAAAATTTCATGTAAGATGCAACTGCACAAATTACCAATTCAAAGGTTATGGATAGAAAAGCGCTTGTCCAAGGGAGAACAACATCATGTTTAAAATCTAGACTGACTAAGTGGCTTAAGAGGGCAAAATTTAATTAAATGCCTGGAGCCAGCCTGAACTGTCAGGAACAAATCTAAATTAAATATGATTACCAAGTGATCAAATAGAATGAGATAAGTTATAAATAAATTAGACATAGCTTGTGTGACAGAAACAAATCAACAGAAAGGCCTTGGGTGTATATCAGTCCTGCTATATTTTTATGACACAGATCAAAATAGGATGAGAATTCCTGACTGTACAGCAGAAAGGAGCCTATAAACATGATTGACAAATCTGCCAACAAAAGTTGAGTCCGTGGGGGGTGGAGATGGATCATGCAGCAGTTTCTGTGTAACGGGCTCTTGGTTGCTGAGAGGTTATGAATTATTACAAAAAGGCTGGGTTGCTGCTCTGCTTCTTTGAATAGCAGAAATGGTGGTAGATGTAAATGGAGAACTCTTGATACAGAAATTAAATGCCATTCCCAAAGCACACCTAATGGTTTTCCCTTACTTTCTGCCAGGGAAGCATGGCTTGCGACTGCAAAGATAAGCCAGGGAAACTGCCTACTAAATTGGAATACTCTTCGTGGTTAATCCAGGTCACAATTAACAGAGTAATCCAAGGATTTGATCACTGATAAAAAAACATTTGCTGCATGATTTTGTGTTGCAAACAGCAAACTGTAATTAACTTGTAGCCGTTGTTTGAGATGAGCCAATAAATAAATTAAGATGAGGTTGGCCGCTTAGCAAATTGTATCAGCAAAAAAGACAAACCAAACCAAAAGGCACCCCAATGGTGGCAAATGTTTTAACAGCTGGCATGAGCCAGCTCTTCCCCAATTAAAACAGCTTCAAAGAGAATGCCTAGACTTCTGTTATGAGAGAAATAATCTTAGAAAAAGGAAATGTGTACAAACACGACAAATCTTGCTGTTCAGCCTATTGCCCTCTGAATATTTGTGTGTTAATTATGATTTCTCTTGGCACAGTGACACACGACAGGTTCAGGGGAGAGAAGCATGTTAAGAGCAGACCCAAGAGAAAAAGAGGCAGTAAAAACAAATGTTTTAAATCTGACTATCTCAATGGTTTTTTTTAAAGGTAAATGTGATCAGGGGTGTCAGGAGGCAGGTGAGGCTGCCTGTGGAAAGCTGGTTTTGTGGGACCAGGGAGTGCAACTGTCCCATTCTGGATGGCAAAATGACAGAGTTTGGTGGTATCAGATCACTTACTCCTGAACAGATGCCAGGATCAAGAAACACCCAGCATTTTTGCTAAACTCCTCTTGGAAAGCTTTGAGAGAAGCCCAGGGACAGGGTAGCCTGGAGTGCTGTGTGCCTTGAAGTGATCCTTCTGTGGCAGAGCTGGGGTGCTGTGGAGCTCCAGGCTCTCTCGTCTGTTCCACGTGCGTTGGTAGAGAGATTCTTGTTTTCTACTCACAAAAGGAAACAAAAGTCTCTGATATAAAGACTGAATCTGTTTCAAAGCTAGAAGGAAAAGAATAACCCCCTTTTTTCTGGTCTGCAAGTGTCACATTGCTCGTGGTAATGCTTACTGTGGTCCTTGGGGCAGTGTAGGGTTGCCTGCTGTGTTCTTACCACCCCCAACACCCCAATTGTGTGGCTGCTCAGCCTGGGCAGTACAGCACAGATACAGTTACACCCCATGTTTAGATCTACATTTCAGTGTAAGAGAGGTCAGATTTCTTATGAAATCGTGGTTCTTTCAGCCTCCATTTCATTATTTGGTCACAGAGCCTATTGCAGGGACTGATGATCAGCAAAATAAGACTATCAACTCCCCCTAAGCTGCCTCTTTCTTTTGGGTAAAAACACAATGTTGCCTTTTATTTTCTAGTCCTTATCTTGCCTTTTTTAGTATGGTGGGAACTGATGCTGGCATGGAAAAACATGACAGTTCCCTGAATCAGCAGTCACAGGTTTTAGAATGAATAGGGCTTCTGTGGGAAATTTATTAGGTTTAGAAACAGAATTACAATGGTGGTGGATAAAGTAGAGAGGAATATAACCTTGAGGAAAGAAAAAAAGCAGTCTTCTTCCCAGTCCTTGGCCTATTTTTCAAGCTGTCTCTGTACAAACTCAAACAGCTATTTACCAACCATCTTTTAAATTACTATTATTATTATTTTTATTATCATCGTTATTATTATTAATGTATTTCTCCATTTTGCTCTGCCTGCCCCATGCCCTCAGCAACAGGGTGTGCTTATGGCAGTGCTGCAGGAACAATGTCTGCAGCTGCCTTTAGTGGAAGAGGGAAGCGAGATGAGCATTTTTAAATGGGGGTTGTAACTTGGTGTCCTCTGCAGGAGTGGGTGCAGGGGAGCTGACAGTCAGCAATTGCTGCATCACTTGCCTTCCCTGCCTGGCACGGGACTTTGATCTCAGCAGGAAAAATGTCTTTTGAGAAAAAGCTCCACAAATCACACCCCTGTCACATTAAGTAGGTTGTAGCCTCAGGACCTGAATTTGTCCAGCGAGTGTGACTTGATCTGTACTTTCCTTGCACAGCTGCTCTGACTTTAAACACCAGTCTCAGCCCGGAGTAGGTGAGAGCTGCTTTGTGGGGGTGAGTCTCAGGCCAGTGGGACATGCAGCAAGTGCGGGTGGAGGCACCTCTGCACCCATGGGACAGGCAGGACCGGCCCCAGGCACTGCTCCCTAGGTGCAACCCTCCCGTGGATGTCACCCTCTTCTCTCTGCCCTGCGGAACTGAGCAGAACAAATACCTTCTAGTAGCTCCTTTCCCTGAGAAATGCAGCCTTTTTCTCTGTATGTGTCCCTAACTCTGCTGCAATTTGGGTTTACACCATGGTGGCTGTTAGGTGGGTTCAGCTGGAAACGGGAGCTGTGGTCTGGTGGCTGCTGGCAGAGGCACAGCCTCTGCTGTGGGGGCTGCTGATTCTGGGCTGGCCTTAGGAGCTGGGGGAGAACATTTGCAGGGCTACTGGATTACACCACAGTTAAGTGAACACCTGAGGAGACAAAATACGGAGCTGGCACAAATGCTGTCAATATGAACTATTTCAAACAAGCATTTTCCAAGCCACCACAGGGACCTTTTTATTGCTTTTGTATTGGAATTCCTTTGCCAGCCTTATTTGTTAATGATATCCATACAGGAAAAACGTAGTGCAAATACTCTGGGTCAGAGTTACAGCTGACTTTGCTGCCCTGCTTAGTCTGGGGATTTGTGCTTGTGCACTAAGGTAGGGGGGACTTTTTCAGGGTCAAAAACTAGCAAAACACATTCATTACATCTTACAATTAGATGTAAAATGCATTTACTTACAAGACATTAGTCATCCTCACCATTTCAAGTAACTAATGTCATTGGTGAAGTTAACTCTCCTTAATTCACACCTGGAGAAAAGCCAGAATAAGTAATTGTCTGTTGTTGGCATCTTAATTTTGGAGCTCAGCGTAATATATTTGGTTGCTTGTTTCATAGATCTAATCATTGCTTTATTTGATATCTCTACCCTAGCTGGTATTCATTTTGTAGTTTCATCAGAGTGCACAGGATATCAAGATAAATCAATCAGCCTTTCTCTTCATCGTGGGACAAGTTTTCTCCTGCAGAGGAGGGAGCTCTTTGTCACTCACTAAGCTTTGGCATCCCTTAGCTGCTGTTTCATTGCACCTTGGGTTGCTGCTGAGCTGCCAGCCCAGGGACTGGCAGGTCTTGGGTTCAGAAGCTGGTGGACTTTGCAGAGCTGGTTTTATGAACCTGGTAATCTTGAAAGATCTTAGTCTAAAAAGTCTTTTCCAACTAAAACAATTTCATGATTCTGGAGGGCTGCTGCTCGTGTTGTCAGAAAAAGCTGTAGCTGCTGCCCTGCTCCTCTAGAAAGAGTGTGCTCTGGTCATGCCCCTGGCCCTGCACAAACCAAAGGGGCCTGGCAAGGCTCTGTGTGTCCAGTGCTGGAGGGAGGATGCTCAGTTACTGCCATTGCTCAGCTCCTCTGGGCTGTGCTGAGGTCGGGCAGGGGTGGGCATGGTGCCCACATGGGCTGTGGCCACTGGCATCACTCAGTGCTGGCCAGGGCTTGGCAGCAATTCTAGCTTTGGACTTGATTTCCATTTTTATTACTGCTACACTTAGAAAAAATGAGAAAGTTAGTTATATCTGTGTTCACATTCACGTCTCCATTGTTACCATGACCCGACATGCCACATTTTGCTGTTGCAGCACCCAAGTGAAATTGCATTTCTTAATAGGGAAACTCAGCTACACGAGTCTAGATGGGTCTCTGCAGAGATGTAATAACTGCTTGTTCACCTGTCAAAGTGGAAAGGAAGTTTGGTTGTTGCTTTGAGCATAATTTTTGCTGCTTCTGTGCCATGTTAGACTTGGATTCAATATTAAATAAATCAGAATTCATGAAAAAGGCTGCTCCTTTTCATGGCATTAAATGGATTTTGAATACTGCACTGAACTGACAAAAATGGCACTGAAGGCGATGGTTGCATAGACTGCAGACCTTTAGACTGCATTTGAAAAGGACTTAAATATATTCTAAAGTTGGCTTTCAAATATTTGTATATTTTCTTACCTCTTCCTGCCCCACTCTCCCCCTCCCCCCAAAAATAATGAATATGATTTCAAATATCCTGGGAAAGTTTCAGCATAAATATATGCAAATTTTAAACCTGTTTAAAGGGATATTGTTAAATGTGTTTCTTTAAATAGCCTCCAACATCTTTGTTTACTTCTTGTGTACAGTTTTTAAAAGTGCAGAAATAACCCTCCTTGATCCATTGAAGCCTCTTCCCATTTATCAAACATTGATTTTTGTGTGTTTCTACTAGAGCTTGAAATTAGCAGAACTGTGCTGGTAATTAAAATACAAATGATCATAGCAGTAGCCTTTGCATATGTAGATCACTTTATATAAACGTCAAGACAGTGATCTGTAGCTGCTATGTATCATTTGTATTTATGCAGAAAAATGGAAGGAAAATTGCTTAATACAATAAAATGTTCACTTAGTGAACACCCACCTCCCCTCTGCCTGGAGAGAGACAGGGATCCTCCTGGGGTGGTCAGACCCTGGCTGGCAGCAGTTTAGTGCTGCATCTCCTGGCCCTGGAAGGGGCTGGTGGATGCTGGGCTCCTGGGGCTGTCACTCCATGGTGGAGTTCCTGCTGTGTGCAGAGCAGAAAAACCTTTCACTTTTCAGCGAGAACGTTTGTACCTGCCTTGCTTCTTCCCTGCTCTCGGCAGCACAAGAGACTCTGCCCTGGCCAGGCACAGTAAGTTCTGCTGGTTTCTAAGGCAACCATCACCAGCACATCCATCTGGACACATTTCAGGAGGCAGAAGGAAATCAAAACCACACCCAAACCCCTCCTGCTTGTCCAGGTCTGGGTAACAGAAAACCATGTAACAGTGTGCAGACACACATCTCTGTCACCTGAGCATCTTTAGCAGACCTCTGCACGTGTGTGCAACAGTGTCCTGAAGATGCTTGGGGCTGGAGGTGGAAGTAAATGTACTGCAAATAGGCATTATCAGATAAAAACCAAACCAGAATGAAGTTCTCAGGCATGTGGACAGACAGATTGTTGCCATGCACTGGGTCACTCCTGTCATGTCTGTGAATAGAGAGCAGTACCCTCTCTGTAACTGGGAGAAATCCATGATGGGATGGGGTCCAGAGCCAAGTCGTGTTGTTTGACTCCACTTTTTACAGGACATTGCAGATCTGGGTTCTCACAGCCTGTGTGAGTGTGCATGTGGTGTGTGAGTTACACCATCAAGGGTGGTAGGAGATCATGAACTGTGTGAGATTATGAAGTCTGAAATCAGGAGGTTGAAATTTGAAGAGTAATGTTTAAACAATAACTCTCACACTTGGACAACAGATAGTTTTAACTGAATTTAAGCTGAGGAGGTGTGTTCCCTGGATTGGCTACTGCAAGCCATACAGTAGAGAAGCAAATAATTTCTTGTTCTTTTGTCCAGGGTGCAGTAGAGGTGTGAACCACAAAGAGGTGCAGATAGCATTGCTTTGCAGGACTCCTGACAAAGGTTTTAGGTATGAGTCAGGTTGGGAATGATGCTCACTCTGCTTTGGCAGTTGACTGGGTGAGAAGCATTTATGTTTTGTGAATAAAGCTTCAATGACCCAATAGCCCCAGTAAAAATAAAAAGAATTTGGTTTAACAAAACAATCTTTATTCATAAAATTGGTGAGCTAAGGTGACTTTTCGTCCTGATATTTTGCTTCATTCCTTTAGGAAGAAAGTACTTGACTGCTTTTCACAGTGGGAGGAGAGCGTGCATAAAACTTCCCATGACTCTTAGAACAGCATGTTTTTTGGGGGGGGGGTGGGGTGGGGGAAGGAAAGAAAAAAATCTCTTGGGTGTGAGTGGTCTGTTAATTTCTTAGGCAGGCAGTGAGTTTCTCGGGTGGCTGTAAGCAAGAAGCTTTTACCCTTTTTCACGGTCTCCTGTTGTCGGATGTGATGTGCCCTGAGGACACTTGCGGTGGCAGCTTTGCACCAGGGCTGGGTCTGCTCTGGCTGGGTCTGTGTCACCGGGGAAGGTCACTGGCACCTCACCCAGGATCGATTGTACTGCTGTAGTTGAATAAAGGTTAAAGGAAAAGTTTTCCACCATATGAAGTGGGTATTGATTTCCTGAAGGCTACTGGGAATTGCACCATGGCTATACTTTCTTTTACTGAGATAGTGTCTCTTTTTTTTTTCCTTTTTCATTTTTGTTAAGGGACACGATGTCTCTTTACTCAAGCTCTCTGCAGTCTTTCGTAGTTAAGTGGTTGGCTTTCTGGTTTTGTGAGGGATTGAAATGAGAGTATGATTTTAATGTTCCCTGTTATACCACCCACCAGTTCTGTGTCTATAAAATTTCATTAACTTTAATGATACAATAAAAAAACTCTTAAGCGCAATAATGCAGTGATGATAGAAAAGGAGTAACTCAAAGCAACTTGGAGCACTCCTGTTGTTCATGTAGTGCATATGAGATCACGTCGTCAGTAATTCAGAAAGCAAATTTGCAAGATTGGTTTGATTCATTCTGGTACCTCACAGACCAGTGTCACAGGGGTGTGTGTGCAAAGCTCCCCGTGCAGAGGTAAATTTGGCTTTCACTTGCTGTAGTGCCATGGCTTACCCTCTTCACTCCCAGCAGTGATGCTTGTAATTCAACACTTCCACTTAACAGGGCACAACTGCTGACTTCCTTTCAAACACATGGTTTATTCAGCAGTCCAAGGCAACTACAAAATTATTGCATGCTCTCAAATTCTTCTTGCAGGGAAGGTTTTGTTGTTACGGAAATTTAACACTTAATACAGCCTTGCCTTGAAATTGTCTGGCCCTGCCACAAAACCATTCCAGCTGTCCTTTTACTGTGACCATTCTGTAAAGAAGATGATGATTTGTAATTTATTTTTGCAATAGAATTACTCACTCACTGTGAGTGGGGAGTACAATTTCACAAAGCTGATTTCATTTGTTTTCCTGTTTCAAAGACAGATATAATCCTATATTTACAAAGTAATTACATAGTCCTTCATGTATAATACTTGGTCTGTGGAAGTTATCCATCATATAATGAAATGAATGGTTACCCTTTAAAATTTATTGTAACAGGTAAAAAGTCCTCCAAATTTGTGCAGTAAGATACAGCTAAATACAGCTTTACCTAAATGGCAGGTGCTGGTTAAAGGGACCAATAGTTGTGCTACTTTACAATTATGTATTCTTTCCACTGCTTTTCTTTGAAATTAATTCAGGAGCATGAGTACTTAACTAGACCTGGGTATTTTTTTCTATTCACTGGTATGCTGAGGAGGGTTATATCTGAAACTGAGGATTAGAAAATAATAATTTTGCAACCACCTGAAGTGTCCACGTCACTCATGTCCGTCCTGTAATGCCCAAAGCCTTTACCAACTGTTTAGAGCATTCAAAATAATGACAACGATTTTTCATTCATTTAGTAAAAGAGAGGGAGAAAACAGAGAAGAGAAACTGAAGTGACCTTTTGTGGTAAGCAGAAATGTGCCAATATTGAAACACAATTATCTGAAGTGCCTGTGGGTACCAGCTTCCTGTTGATAACCTGTGGTGCTAATTACCTGCAAGAATTCAGGGCAGATATTTGTGACTTGAATTAATTGGCTCTCAGGAAAGACAGTGTCTGCAGAGGCTATAGAGAGAAAGAAATAAGAATTGCAAGATGGAAAAGGTGCTTGTGATGACAGTGGGGCATTTTGGTTCTGGTTTCCAGCATTCTCCTCTACATGTGTGGCTGTGCCTCAGCCGGTCTGTGAGATGTGGTGTTTGATCACACCCCTTTAACCTTCCCAGTGATTAGAAATGTGATTTGGTAGCTTTTCCACCTCCTTGTCCCTCCATAGCCTTGGAAACCTGTGGGGCAGAAGCAAGCTGGCCAGTTAATCAAAATACAATGTACTGAAAAGGTCAAAATAGTAGAGCAGACTCAATATATTTTTTCTAGAATGGGAGGCATTAATATTCTGTGTCTTTATAGACCACAGTGTAATGTCAAGGACTGCAACATCAGAGCAGAAAATAGAAAAAAGGCAATAGATTCCCTTGACAAAGATTTTAATTAGAGTGAGTAATGGTACAAAATTAACTAGTGGGTTTTTAGCATGTCTCATTTTGGAAGATACATGGAGTTCTGTGAAGTGGCTCGGAGGTTATTTCGTTTTGCAAAAACCTGAATGATTTCCATGGTGAATAAAGTCAGCAACTTCGCTTTTGGATAAAAATGTGCTGGAATGCCCACTGATGGTAGTAAATGCAGGATAGCATCACTTCTGGGGTACGAGGTGCCCATGGCAATTTTCTGCCTAAGCCTACCTGCTCATCTTCCATAGCTGAGTTAATTTGCACACATCCTGGTGGAGAAGAAAATTGGTGTTACATTTTGGAAGGGATTAGGTGGGATCAGTTTTTTCAAAGAGATTGGTGCCCATCAGGGTGTTAAAAAGCCAGCAAACTTTTGTGAGGGCTTGAGTCCTGCTGCCTTGAGCATCTGGCCATGGAGAGCCCCAGAAGATGATGCATAATCCAGGGAATTTTTGCAAAGTTAATCTTTACTGCCACACTGAAAAAGCAGCTTTCACATAGCTGCTGGGCCACTGAAGATGTGCTTTAAGCTTCAGAAATGCTCTGCTGCCCCCAGCTCAGTCCCTCTGAGGGCAGCTGATATCCATACACAGTTACAGCAGAATGAGGACATCTAATTAGGGACCTTTGTAGGCTTAGTTAATGCAACCTGAGCATCTCCTAAGTGAAAGTCCCACGGTCATACACCACCCAAAGCCAGGGCTGGGCTGAGGGTGTGTTAACACAGTTGTTCTGACCCATGAGGCTTCTAAAAAGCTGTATTTTGGCCCCTGCTGCCAACTGAATCCCCTGTCCCCTCACTGGGCACAGCTGGACGAGCAGCACTCGGGGAGACATTGACCTTTTCTTCTGCCCTGGTGACAGATGCTCCTCATAGACATGTGTTCTTTCTACTCCCTCTCTCCTTTTCAGGTTGTCTTTTTATTGATTAGTCCAGGCAGGTAAATCTGAGCCTAAAGTAATTACTTTCTCTTTGTTTCATAAGGTCCCTGGGGCCGATATATTTTAATGACTTTCCTCCCCTTTAATGGATATCAAATGACTCTTCATGACATCCATCATTTCTCCTCAGTGACCCTGTTGGCTGGTTACAGCTGGTTCAGACAATTCTGGGCAAACAGGCCTTTTAAAGATAATTAACATTCAAAAAGGTCAGTTATCCTTGCAGGCCTGCATGCTGATGTTCAGCTGTGAGTAAGAGAGTTTAGCTACCCTTTATTATAAACACACAATTGAAAACCCTAAGCACAGCCAAATCCATTTGTAATAATCCCACACAGGTCTGGCTTTCACCTCACAGCATATGAATATTGAGCTTTTAATTTTTTCCAATTCCTTCCACCAGCAAAGGGCTCAGCTATATCAATTCCTATCAAATTTTTACAAATACCATCTTCTCCTGCTGCTTCCTGCCTGTCTACTCCAACACTCACATCCTCAGAGAAATATTTGCACTTCTTCATCCCCCAGCAGCATTGATGAAGGAACTTAGAGCTGTTAGGAGCTCTAACCTAAGAATCCACTCCCTTGTTCATCTTGGCCTACCTCCATCCTCCTTTCTTCAGGAAAAACACTTGCTTTGGACCTGCACATTTATATATATTTATATACAAACATGTGCATATGAATTTATAGGCATGAGAAGAAGCATTAGATCTGTAAGATTATAGGTGCTTTCCTGGGCTGGAACCATTGAAAGGGGAGTTCTATATGATCTTGTGATACAGAATGTCAACAGAATATATTTAAGGAATTGCAAGGCCTGGAGATGGTTGATTAGCTGGCAGGGTAGTTTTGCAGATACTGTCTATTCTGGCTGAAGGAAATGGCTTGGTCTTTTTGTCTCTGAATGAGATTGAGACAGATAAGGGTTTAACCCAAACTGCTGAGGTGAAAGAGTCCCAAGGCTGACTGTACAGACAAAGCAGCTTTCCCAGAGAATAACTGCTTAAACATTTCTTAAACATATTCATCTGACCCAAATAAAAGTGCCCATTAGAACTGCAAATGGAAGCACTTTCTGAATGCACATCCTCCTACAAACTGAAGCTGAACTGGGATTTTTCTTTCTTGAGAAAGATGTGTCTGAAAACAAATGGTTTTTTTGCTCTTGTTGCAAGGTTAGTTCATTAACACTGAGCTTCTGTGCTTTACTATTCCAGCATTACATGTTTATCTGCCAGGTACTTGTCAAATCAGGCTGCTCTGTGGACAAGGAAAGTGAGGGGAAAATGTAATTGTTAGCAAGGGAGACAAGTTCTGGCCAGCACTGCAGCATCAGCACATCTGCTGTATCTTGGATTTTCTTTCTTTTCAGCCAGTGCTTCTCTTTGCACAAGTCTTTTAAACTCTCATAATTCTGCACTCAGGGCTTGCAGGCCTCAGCAGAGGCATCTCAAGAACAAGCAAATATGGTAGAGGTAGTGGCTGCACAAGGCCCAAGCAAGTTGATGATAGCCAAAGGCCATTATCATGATGGCTATTATCTAAGTTTCTGTTGGATGGTTAATGTGCAAGCTTACAGATGTGTAAATGATAAAATGAAGGATTAAAAGGTTTTCGACCAAACCATGGCTTTTATCTCTTTTATTCTTATCACTTCTGAGAAGACCCAGTCCTGGCCCTGCCATGGGCCCTGACATCCCCCAGCCCCAGCTGGATGCCCAGCATGGCTTTGGGAACTCTTCTAGTGATTTTTAAAGAAGCTTTGCCTCTGCAGGAGCTGCTTGTCTGGTCAGGTCACAGGAAGGCTCAAGGGGTTTGATTCTGGGGCATTCAGAGGGTCCCAGCAGTTGTGAGCACCGCAGTGAGGGTTGGTCATTTGAGAAAGAGATGTGGAATTTGCTCTATTTCTCAGACTGAACAAACCCATGAGAACATAAAAATCTCAGCCTGCTTATGCAGGCTGTCTTTATTTAAACTACAGCTACAGGTAATCAGTCAAAGCTGCTCAAATTGCACTGGCGACTTCGGGAAAGTCACTGCCAGCACCAGCCTGGGCACTGTTGGACAATATGTTACAGCAGGAGTAGGTGTCAGTTCTCCTCTCCCATCACTACTGATGGTTATTACTGTCTTCTGGAAACCTCCCTCCCACTGATGGCTAATCAATGAGCTCGGCATCGCTCCAAAAGGAGTTATAGGTCAGTAGTAAAACTGCAATAATTAGTAAGTTTGCCTTGTGCGCCAAGTATTACAGCATATTTCCCCACATCCTCCCCAAATAGTCTGCTTATTGAATTGTTACTTTTTTTGACTCTAACAGATGGTTCCTAGTGGCTGGCATCTGCAATATTTGGGAACAGATTGATGAAATTGATAATGACCGGTTTCTGCAACAGATGGCTTATAGACAGATTTTGGTGTAAACTGACAATGTTACATCTAAAGAGAAGTTTCCAATGAACCCACACATTACAGCTATGATTACAACATTATTTAGACCCTGAAAAATGAATCTAAGCTAGCATGAGCACTATGTAGTGTTTAAGACAAAGGTTAAGAAAGATTGATTAGATAATTAGCATTGCTTTATTAGCCTTTCACCACATCTGCACAATGTTTTTACATAAACATTCCCAGCCTAAAATTACAATGATGATGTTTTAATATTTATTATGTAGATAGGCAAGAACTCAATTTACTTTATAAAATAGAGATGTCTCGGATTTGCAAACCCCATCTGACAGAAACGTAGCAAAACAATAAACAGGCAAGAGTGAGCCCCATGCCTGGTGGGGTGGAACCACATTGACTGCAATTGTGGCTTTTCAAGTCTGCTCCCACTTGTGAGCAGAGCACTCTACAGTCTAGACAGGTCTGGAGGATGGCTGTGGCTTCAGAATTGCATTTTTGTATTGGTCCTCTGCAGGAACCTGCAGGAATCAGCAGGGTTCTCCTCAGCCCTTCAGGACAGCTGTGGTGTGTGTCCTCCCCCTGTTTGGATGGCAAATATAAGAATATCCTTGTGGTGTGTGGTGATATCACTTTGACAAGGGATTTTGTGGCCTCCATAGCATGAGAGGAGTCCAGGTTTGCACCTTGGCAGCTGAAGGCATCTGAGATGTGTCTCCTGGTGCTTGCTGAGCCCTTTGACATCTCTGTGCAGTGCAGGGCTGGGCGGGGTGTGGTGCTGGGTTCGATGGTGTCACTGCATGTCCTGTGTCAGAGCCAAAGCTCTCAGGCTGTTGGCTCAGCAAAGTGCCAAAGCAATGTTCAGAGACCCCAGAGCAGGGGCTGAGGCAGAGGAGTGCTGCTGTGCTGCCGAGTAGTGCTCCATGTGCTCCATGGCTCCATGTGCTCGGGCTCTGATCTTACCAGTGTGTGCAGTGCTTCGAAGGAGACGTGCAGGAGAAGGGGAATGCCCAGAACACCTTTACTTCAGTTGGGTATTTTTTTTCACTTCTGATGCATTGCTTTATTCTCCCCAAAACTGCTGAGGCCTTTGAAAGCCTCCCTGTGGGGTATTGCCAATCATTCAAACAGCTCACTGGCACGTCTCAGCCAGCACATGCCACCTCCTGGAGATGCTTTACAGCAAGAGACCACCTTTTCTTCAGAGCTGGAGCACTTTGTGCTTCATCCAAGCACTGAAGGGTTATGGTCCCTCTCTGGTGAAGCCTAGGGCACGGGGCCAGCAGGTTGGTGACCTTTGAGCTGGCAGAGTATCTCTGGAGTAAAGGTTGCAGCAGCTGCAGGTTCATCCATCACAGGCTCTCAGCCCATCAGGACCCCTGTGGTGTGAGGGACACTAAGCAAGAGTTGTTTGAGGCCTTGGCCTTGCTTGGCACTGGTTTTTCCTGCCTCGATCAAGGACTCCTGGCACTGTGAAACAAATTATTCAAAGCTTGCCTGGACACCTTAATTTGTGCCAAAGCTCTCAGAGGTGAGCGGTGCTGGAGCTGTGAGACTGGGCAGTGAAGATGTATGGGCTGTGCACTCCTGATAAATTCACCTGCCTGAAAATGTCCTGCTGGGGTAGCCTTGGGTAGACAGCACAGGGACAGCTCTCCAGAATGAGTGTGTTTCCATCTTTACTGGTAAAGCTGCAGGTGTCTAGGTTGTTTTTCTAGCAGAGATACCACCATATCCAGCTTTTTGTTGGTACAATTGGCATCATGGGATGGTTTTGTTTGTTCCCAGCAAAATTTTAAAATCCAGACACTCTTCCTGTAGGCAAAGCTGGAGTAGTTTAACTAAAATGACTGTAAAAAAGAAAACTGGAGCAAAACCCCTTAGGGAATAGCAGTTCAACTGAAAATAGTTCTCTGGTTAACTTAAACAAACAAACTTTAAAACTAGGCTGCATTAATTTAATCTGGAAGTGCATGTTTTGTTGGTGTCTTACAATGTAGAAGTGCAGTTAGGTGAGCTGTCTGAGCTCTCTGCCCTGCACTATACTGCCCTGTACTATTTCTCTCAGTAGCCTTTTCTTTTTTTTTTACTTTCCTTCTTATTTTACTTCCTTTTTAAATAAAAAACTGCTTTGTTTTAAACAGCTGCAGAGTACAGCTGTGGACAGTGCCAGGGTCTCACAGGACTAACAACTTCAATCACCTTCACCTTTTTTTTGAGTGGCAATTTCTCAGAGCTTTTTGTTAAATATTCCCAGCTCTGGTTCTGATACAGACATTTTGATTGACATGCAGTTTTTGTTGGATTTGAGTAAATGTGACTGTTGGATATCAACATGGAATTGCATTGGTAAACACAGAATTGAATTTGGCTGCAACTATTTTCATCTAGTATCAGACTGTGGAAAGTAGTGTCCACAAAAGGAAAGTGAAATATTAAAATTCTTGAAGCTCTTTAATCCTTTTTGTTCTTATTTTCTTTCTCTGATATGAAGATCCTCAGATGTAGAAAAACAACACCCATGTGCAATACAAATGTATCCAAATACTGAGGTTAGTTTATTTACATAAATGCTGTTTTCCTTGCCTTCCTGAGATTATTTTCAGTGCAAATCACTGTTGCTTGAATGTGCAGTGCTTATAATGACTCAAAAGCTATTATAGCTTCTGCTCTGAGGGATTATCAGCTTCTGCAGCAATGACCAGAGAAATGTTCTGCTTCCTAATTGTTGCTCAAGTCAGCTAATTTGCCTTTTTTCCTCGTGTCAGGTGAAATGAGGCATTCCTGCTGTGGTTTTTATTTATCTAGGTTGCCTGCAGTAGGCAGAGCGAGGGCCATGGGGGTGGTTGGTGTGAGAGAAGGACCTGCAGCCCTTAGCTCAGGTGTCTCCCTGGCACCTCTGCCCCACCACTGGCAACATTGGGGTGTCCCCTCCATGGAAAGGCTGGAGGCATTTCTGCCCTTGTTGTTTGGGACACTGCTCGGAGGTCAGCCTGTGTTTGGGCCCAAAGACCCCTTCAGGTCTGGGTCCATCCTGGGAATGAGAAGATCCCATCCTGGGACAGTTTGAGTTCATTCCTTTTACTTTGCTTTCTCAGGGGTTCTGGCTTCCCACACCCTCAGGAAGGTAATTTCAGCACCCATCCACTCTTGGTGGAGTTGGCTGGGACATGTTCCTGGCACTAAAGATAAATCTACTCCCAGTCTATCATTTTTTGATCAGCATTTAAGGAAGCCTTGATTTATCTCAGCTACGACACATCTCAGTGTCTCCCTGTTACTGACCAACACAGCCATTCTGGTGAGATATCCCACACGAGGCAGCTCGTTCTCTAGTTTGATGAAAGAAAAACAATTCAATACAAGGATAAACTGAAAACCAGCTAAGACACAGAGTGTATTTTTTTTTTCACTTGTAAAAACTGGAGAAGATATGTGAGATTTTACATCGTGTATGAGCCAATGATCTCATGCCATCTTTGCAGTACAGGATTAAACACTAACTAAGGTGTTCTTCCCACATTCTAAGCACCAGATTCTTCTTTCTGTCCTTATCAGATGACAGGCTCCCAGGCTGGGAAGCTCATGCCCAGAGGCAATGGGAAACTTCGGTTGATTTTCAGGAAGAATGAGGGAACTGCTCTCAGTAATCACCTCCTGCTGTAGAAATAAAGCCAGAAAAAAAAAAAGGCTTGCCTGGGGCAGCAGTGATGGTTGTAATGGTTTTGCACAGCTGGGCTTTGGAAAGAAAACATATAGAGCAAAAAAAGGCTTATTTCAGGAAAACATCACAAATAAGATGTTGGCTGAAAACTGTGGTTTATGCCCAGTGTTTCTGGGCACTTGTTGGGGTGTCGGGTGGCCCCAGATCAACAGGAAATGGCACAAGGTACAACGCTGAGAGATTCAGGTGAGGTTTTGGGTGGGTGCTCCCTCTCTCACACGCTCACACTCACACTCACATCCATGTTCACACAGTCTCCAGTATTAAAGGACATTTGAACCACAGTAAAATATCAGCAAGAAAGAACATAAAATCTGACACACAAGAAATTTGGTCTTAAATAAAAAAACTTGAGGCATGCTGCTGTAATGAATATTGAGCTGTATTCTGGATTCCTAATAGACACCTTAAAAAAGGCCATATTAAAAGGGCAGCCCGTTCCTATTACTTTTAGCAGATTTCATGGTCTGCTTTCAGGCTATTGCAATGAACAACAAAAATAAAATATTCATTCTATTTTCCTATTTACTTTTTCTAACCTACCGAGTCCCCAGAGCACTGTGGAATTGAAGTGCATCTCTGATGGATAGCAGTGAGGAAGCAACTGTAAATCAGTTTTAAATTGCTCTAAGTGCAAGATTTATAATTTAAAAAAATATAGGTAAGGAGCATTGTTTCTTGTTAGTGAAGGAATTTATTTTTTTAGCATGTAAATGGCAAGTAGCAGCCCAGTGAGCCAGAGCAGGTCTCAACAGAAAGTTCACTTAGGTTTGGCTGCAGGCTGAGGCCCCAGGCAGACCTTGGTCAGGCTTGGGAAAGCCACACTGGAAGAACTTGCAAAACCAAGGGTTTTAGGGACAAATCTCTTTTGGGAAAAGCCACTGTTGTACAATGTATTTCACTGGGGCAGCTGCTCCAGCAAAAGTTCAAGAGCCATTGAAAGGGAGGCAGCTTTTCTGTGTTTACGAGCATTACATTGATTTCTTTCCACCTCTCTCTTGGTCAGGGTAGGTACCAGACATTTCCTGGTATATTTATTCCTGTAGAAAATGTGTTCACATCCAGAGTCAAAAGGACTTAGGTAATAACAAATTATTCTGGTAATTCTGATTTCTGTTTTCCAGACCCTGCTGGCATACAAGTTCTGAAGGGGCAGGAAAAAAAGGCCCCTTTCCCTCTCCAGTGCCTGTGACAAGCATAATCAATAAATGCTATTGGCTGCACTTCTAGTGTCTCAGAAAGGGATTTGCTTTAGATCTAGTAGGGCAGTGGAACTTAATTAGCAATTGATTATTAGAGGAGTTCACTGATGAATAACAGCAATTTTATATGTGTAACTTTATCTAGATATAAAACGTGATTCACAAGCACTGATGTATTTTTTTAAAGTCCATGCTGGAACACAACACAGTTTTCAGAGCTCTCCTTGCTGAGCATCCTGGTCACTGTTTGCCACTGGCTGATGTGTGACCTCCTGAGAGGGTGACAGGGACCTTGCAGGGACAAGCCCAGGCTGGAAGGGTCACAGCAGGGCTCTGGGATGGGTTTCTGGCACGGGGTTCCCACATGCCCTCACCACCAGTGCTCCGTGCACAGGGGCTCAGGGGAGTGACCAAACTGGCACATAAAAACTGCCTTTCAGATGTGGAACAATGCAAATGCTGCGTTTGGGACAGATAAATAAGGCTTCTCTGGCTGCAGCTGAGCAATGGCTGTGCTGTGCTTTTGCTTCACAAAACTCAGTCCTCTCCATCCTCCCCCCAGGCAGGATGAAAACATGGGTAATCACCCCAGAACCAGCACCCTGGTGCTCAGTGCCCACCCTTTTGAAGGTTATGTGGCTCATCCCCTGCTTTATCTTTTGTGCCCTTCATCCTTCTCTGTTCCTCACATCCTGTCTCTTCCTCTGGCCCAGGGGTGCTCTGTTTTGCCTCCCTTTTCTGCCTCCACTTGTGTCATGGGTTTATTTGGTTTATGTATATATATTTTTTACTGTTTTGTCTCATGGGGACTGCATTTAGTACTATCTTATGCCTTTCTTTTTATGCTTCCTACATCCAAATTGCTCAGTATATCACCAAATACCATCCTGTCACTCTCTCCCATACCTGTTTACTGCTGCTGCTGTTTGAGGCTGCAGCTCTGTGTAAACAAGGAGATGGATAAATTACCCAGAGGGTTCATGTTCACCTCCCATCACCCACTGGCCATGAAGCACGTCACGCTTTCCCTGGGCATGAAATGGTCTTTTCCCATCATGGGCTGTGGGATAATAAAAGAGTTGCTTACAATAGAGTAGGCCTAAGGTGACAGAAAACCAGGAGTGATTTACCCACTCTATCTACTTTTATTTATAACTTGTGGCTTCTCTTCTGAGGGGATAAAAGAGGTGTTTTGACTTTCCATTTCTGGATTATGGAGCAGAGGGTCAAACCCAAGGTTTTGACTTGATGGTCCCATGACCTGAAATAATGTGACAAGTGGAGCAAAATGACAAATTACCCTTTAAAATGTGTGCAGGTGTCACTGAGAGTAAATTGGGCACAGAAATTGATTTCATGGTATTTGCCTCCTATGTTGAGGTAAGAGCCTGAGCAACTTATTCAGATTTTCAGTAATTTGGGGCACCTACACCTCTTCCCAGACTTGCAAAGTGTATTTTGTATGCAACAGCCAGCCCTACATCCTCACTTGCTGGAGCTAACAGTTCCTAAGTGAGTTGGAGCTCAGTTGGAACTAACGTGCAGTTACTGCCCACAACCAGCAGCATTAGTAAAACAGGACAGAAAAATGGACATTTACCATCCAGGCTTACAATTTGTGCACATTTTCAAAGAAATCAAAGATTCAAGGTCAGGTTGGACAGGGCCCTGAGCAACCTGTTCTAGTTGGAGATGTCCCTGCTCATTGCAGGGGCTTTGGACCAGATAACCCTAAAAGGATCCTTCCAACGCAAACTACTCCATGATTCCATTCCTCATATGACCATTCTAAAAAATGCACCAAGTAGCAGCAAAAGGAGGTTCTGCATCAGCAAGCTCTTGCTACAGGCTGATGGTGTTGTACCTGCCTGAAGGAACATCACTCATGGTTGCAGGGAAGTGGGACCATTTCCTGCTCAGTAAAGCCTCTCGTGCTGGTTTGGCTGTGTCTGCAGCAGCATCTCCTGGGCTGTTCCTTGTGTTACTGAACGGGGATTCTGCATTTCCATGTCCTGTATGGGCAGAACCAAGCAGTTTTCTCAGTGCTGATGGCATTCCTGCCAGTTCACTGTGCTTCCACATCCAAAATAGCTCTGTGTGGAGCCTCTGGGGAGGAGCCTGGAGCTGTGTCCCAGCATGGACATGTGTGGTGAGGAGCAGGCTGAGGAGCAAATGGAGACAAGGAAAGCAGTTGCATTACGATGGGGGCTGCTAATCCCCGTGAGCCTTAGATAAACAACATCTAATACCTAAATTTCCAAAACTATGTATCTTCCCTCTTTTCATCTCAAACCCATAAATATTTCAACTGATTCTGAGATCCTGGAAAACTGAAGTCATCATCAATCACACACTTCCTCTGCTTGCCTACCTACCAGGTGATACTGAAGAAAAGGACATTAGCACTCTTCTGTTTGGTTGTCTCCAAGTGCAGCAATGTTTGTGCTGTGGTGGGATGGCAATCACACCAGAGCAGCAGCAACTTTAATTGTCAGGCTCTCTATGAAATGCAGAACTCCCTTTGCAGAATTTGATACTGTGGCAAATGTATCTAGGAAAGAGATTTTCTAAAGTAGACTGTGGAGACTTACAGCTTTTTACCGGCTAGGCTTGTAGTTCAATGCCTTAGAAAGCCTCGAGCAGCCTAGAGAGGTAGCAAGGGCAATCCAGCATTTCAGTAGCTCTGAAAGCAGTAACTGTATCAGCTGCAGAGCTGATACCACCAGCAGAAGCAAAGAGGGAGAAATATAGCTCTTAGCCTGCTTAATTCCCGCAATTAGCAGCTTTCAAAGAAACAGAAGCACAGAGACCGTTCACAGAAAGAGTTGCAGAGCCAAAAGAGGCGCGGCCTCCCTTGATCCTCTCTTTTATTGGGAGAAGGGGAAAGGGGAGGACTGGGGGCAGACCCGGGGTGAGCGGCCAATCAGACACTGCTGCTAAAGAGTTTGAGCCACATTTGGTTTTGCCCGTGCTTGGAACAAAGGAGTTCAGCTTGGGGAGGGGAAGCTCGGAACAGGCAGCAACAGTAGATAAAACAGGTCATAAATTTTTAAATGGTAGAGCATATTTTCATTTGTTAAATAGTGTTTCCTGTTTTCAGTCATTTAAGGGGATTTTCACCATACAAACTGGATCCTGAAAAGAACTCAACACTCACATTATGAATTTATCTCTGCAACCATAACAAAATCTTCATTTCTGCTCAGTTTAACACAGCAGGTTCAATCAGGTATTTAGCATGACAAGGATAAATCTGCATTTGCTATACACAAAATGGGCCAAATGTATTAAACAATACCTGTTCTAGTGTGACTTAATCACCAGATACTAAGTTTGTTACCCAGACTTCTCTGGGAGAACAGATGGGATGTGTTGAAAGAGAAGGCGTGTCTAGAAGGAAAGCCCCTTTCTGCCTGTGGTAGCCTCATTCTGTGCAGAAGGAGAGACAATGACAAGGTTTCACTCTGTGACATGAGAGCAATTTGCCAGACAACTCAGAGCAAAACCCAACCCAGTTCATGGAACCATCCCATCCCTCTGCACCCAGGTGTGCTTGAACCCACTTATACCCTTCCCCTGTCCCTCCAGTAGTACCCAGGTTCTGTACTGGACTGGCACTGGAATGGCACAGACTGATTTGGCTCTTGGAGTCTGCGAGCTGGGCTCAGGACAAGGTTCTGGGCAGTCACAGGGACCTGCTGAGAAAAATCACTGGGAATTTGGCAATTTCAGCTCCAGCTGCCTTCACAGTAGTGGACATCCACAAACGGAACTGATGGAGTTTCCTTTGCCTGCTAAAGGAAGCATGAAACAAATTATTTTGTGTCCAAAGTTTGTAGTAGAGCCATGAGGGACTTCTAATTGAGAGCTAATGTGCACTTTCCCAGTGATTAGGTAAACACATTTTTTTGTTATTTATAATAGCTTCCATCACACAGATTCAACTAATTACAAAAACTTCCCTTGTAGAAACCATTTACAATTTTAATTCCAATTATTTTTTGATAATTCAGAAACATTTTTCCTATTACTCATCAGAAAGCAGAAAGTTAATCCATTCATTACCATGCTGAAAAGCTGATTTGAAACCAACCATGGATTACAAAGTCAGACTGAAGGTGAAAAGCAGGAGTTTGCTGTGCAGAAAGTTGAGTGGGGTGGGAATAGCTGTAAACCCCCCAGTAGCACATGGCTGGGGAAAAGGAATCGTTTGCAGAGCTGGAGAAGAAATGCAGCAGTGCATTTACAGCCTGAGCACTCTCATGTCCAGTGAGCTCCTTCGTCCTGCTCCGTGTCAGCCTGGGACGTGCGGGGCCGGAGCTGGTCCTGGCTGATTCCCTGCCAGAACAGAAGTGCTCTCGGCTTAGCTGGTTTTGCACCAATCTAAAGGAAAGCAGACAGGGTGGGAGAGAGTCCTAAGGATGCTGGAGGGTGGGGTTTGTTGTGTTTGCATTCCAGAGACATCCCCCAAATCCCACACAGATGTAATTCACACCACTCGGTTGGGAACTGCAGGCATCTGTCATGTGGTAGCTTTGCCCTTAAAAATACTGTTTTACTCAAACCCTAAAAAGACCAAAGGTTCAAAATGCCTTTGACAAGCACTGGGGGGATGACAGTGAATCTCCTGTGATTCCTTCTGATTCAAAAAAATAGAGGTCAGGTCCTTCCCCTATCCCTCTCTTTAAATTAGATGCTTTCAGTGGAGCTGCACTGATTTACAGCCCTGGCCAAAGAACGAATACATTTCTTTTAACTGAAATGACCTTTCTATAATGTACCCAATCTGGAAATTAAACATCCCATCTGATGTCCCGTTTGGAATTTTATTTTATGAAGCTGTAAGACACATACACCTTTTTTCTCTGAAAAGTCATTATGCTCTTTGTTACACACTCATGTAAAATCCTACAAAATTTGCTTCTGCCTCCCAATTTTTTATAACAAATTCCAAATTCAGAGCCCTATAAAACTAGCTTAGTGAATTCCATGTGAAAAGCTTTGACTTCTGTACATAAATACTTTCAGAGCTGTATTCCTACTATCTCTTATCTTCTCCAAATATTTACTTAAATACATTTTTTGAAAGACAGTTTCAACCTTCAGAAATGAATTGCTCACTAAAATGGGTTTGACAAGCCATGAATGCAGCATTCAGGTTAGAAAAAACAATATGTTTTAGTTTTGAAATACATCTTGCAAGGCAGGTCTGTGTCTTTGGGAGGTGCACGCTCAAAAGGTCCTGCTCAGCCCAAGTTTCTGGGCTGACAAGGGATGTTTGGGGGCGGTCTGTCCCGTGCCCAGGGATGGAGACCCTTGGGAAGGGCTTTGCAGGCAGCAAGGCAGAGAGGAAAAGGAGGGACATGAAGGATGTCACACGTGAAAACAGTGGGGGCAGATTTGACCTTTCAGACCTTTAAAGACAACGTTCTCAGCCACTTCTGTGAGGGCACCACACCCACCCAGCAACCTTCACCTATCCCAGACAGAAAAAATGGCTCGATGAACGCCTATTGTCTCACCACTCCACAGCCCTTGTGCCCCTCCCCAGCCCTTGGAGGGCTCTTCTAGACGGCTTTTTTAAAAATCAGCCTGGAGATAAGTGCAGCACCTCTGGTTACTGGTACAGCACTGCCCAGTTATTCGGGGCTTTGCTGAAAAGGAGCCCGATTTGCTTTCAGCAATGAGCTGCCAAGACACGGCTGCTTTAGACCTTGTTACCATCAATCCTCCCCTGCAACCTGGGCAGAATAAATTGGATCAAGGGAGCAAAACATTCTGAAGCACTATGGGTTCAGTGACAGAAACCATGCAGGAAAATGGGTCTGGGGCTGTGGCACTGAAACCACAGATGAATTTCTGCTGAATATTGGGCCTTGGAACACAAGGGTGAAGAGATTTTCTTTGGGCCTGAGTCACGGCTGAGCTGGCACTGCTGTGCACACTGTGCCATGTCCAGCAGACTACCTGCTCCCTTCCTGATGTGCCATGGCTCTGAAAATGAACCTCTCACCCAAAGCAGTCCTTTCTTCTTCCCTCATCCTCCTCTGGTGGTGGGATGAGACCAAAACTGGGAGCATGGTTAGTGTTGTCACTGCATGGAGCTGCAGAGTGGTAAATTTAAGCTGAAAACTGCTGAATATTTCCTGGGGGATGATGGAACCACGAGAGACCTTGTGCTAGAGAGCCAGAGCTCAGCCTGGCTCATCTCTGGCAGCTAATGAGCATGGAGAGAAGGCAAAGTGTGGATCAACACTGCAAAAGTGTTTTCCAGCACATCTCCTGCACTGAGCTGTCCTCAGGAGCTGTACAAAGCCATGGCTGTGTTGAAGTGCTGTGATGGCTCATAGAGGCATGGGTGACAGTCGACCTGCACTTGCCAAGCTCTGGCCCTCGGATAGAGACCACTTAGAGAGCAAATACCAGCAAATACCAGCAAATATGTTTGTCATTGCTTCAGCTTTTTGGAGAGGCACCATTGTAGGAGAGGCCAGGTTGCCTCAGTAATGGATTAAAGGCAGGTAGAGAGTCGGAGGAAGGAAAGCATGCTGGATGAGCTCCTTGCAGGATGGTGGGAGGGTCTGTGCTTTTTGGCTCTCACCCCTGAAGAGCCAATACTCCTGCACTGCCAGCCTGTACAGCTCTGAAAGCAAAAGCCAGACAGCAGGAAACCCCTCACTGCTGTTAATGAGCAATGGGACCAACGAGGCTGAAGCTGAAGGGAGTGCATTAAGAGCCCACCCAAGCACAGGGCCTTGTCATGACAGCACTTTGCTAGAAAGCTTCCCAGCTTCCAGGCCAACCCCAGTGATGGGCAGGCAGAGCCCGTCATCCTTGTCATTAAAGATTGCTCTGAAGGGAGCAAACACCAAGTCTGAGATCTGCCAGGGCCAGCCAGGCTCAGCGACCCTGCCAGCCCACTGCAGGTGCTTTAGCAGCCTCCAAAGGGACCCAGAAATGCTGGCTGGTAGGGCAGCAGCACTAAGGGAGCACATAAAATTTCTAAGACTTTCTAACACTGCCCTGGGAGGAGGGACACTGCACCGAGAGCTGAACCAATGTGGAGCTGATGAGCAGGTCAGCAAGTGCTGCCAATGCAACGTGCATGTTGTGTGAGTACAGCTCTGCAGAGGAAAAAGCTTCACAACTTTGTATTCTCTGCCCTAGAGTCACTGTCATCTTAAGATTCAATGCAAAGATGAAAACAAATCATGCTGTCAAAAAATCATGCATTAGAAACAAATTATTCTCTCTAAATGCATCTTGGCAATATAGTTGATAAACTGTGAGTATGCGAAATAATTGAAAAAGCAGGGTGGGGACATGCAGGATAAATGACTAAAATAAGAAAGTAATGAACATGTGTAAATAAAAGCCACAATCAATAAATATAAATTACACTGTGACAAACTGTAAATAATCAGAGCATTTCAGGCCTGCAATGTGATCCTTCTTCAGGGAAAACTTGTGTTAGCAAATCTGCAAAAGCCTTAAGAAGAAAACAAGAAGACATGAGGTTATCAGGGCTCTTTGAAATGGCAGACACGATGGATTAGCCCCTGGATTCATTACTCAAAACCTCCACCAGCAGTATGGAAGTAAGACATGATACCAGCCCACTTCCTTCCTCCACCCCAAGGTACAAATAATCCTGGCAGGAGTGATGCCCTCAGCCTTTCTCACACTGATACAGACAGATTAAAAAAAAGGGATGGCTTTTTTCCTTCCTGATTTAGCCATTTAGAAGGGGCTTTTGAAGGCTAACTCTTGTCTCTTGATTAACTGCACTTTCTTCCTCCTCCCTCTCAGGAATTCTTGTGCTGTTCAGAAATAAACACTCACTGTTCCCAGCCTCTTCTGCAGATGCATGTATTGATGCATGTATTGAGTTTTTTGTCCACCATGGAGGATTTTATCCCATCTCTGTTTCCAGATCCTAAATCCTTTCCAGATCCTGGGGATTAAATTATCATCAAGACCAGACCATGCCAAGACCCTTCAGCATGAGTGGGAATGCAGCCTGCATTAGGAATGAACTCAGCCACTGCTGCTGAGAGCATAAGGCAGCCAGAGATCTGCACTGAGGATGGACTGAAGAGATTTGGGATGGATGAGGGCTGGTGGATTTACACCCTGGCCTACTGGCTGACTCTTGACTTCTGAAAATGAAGGTGAGGGATGACAGACCTTCATTTGCTGTTTCAGAACATGGTTGCTTTGTCTCAGCACATCTTTAACTCATTGCCCAGGGCACAGCAGGGAGGTTCCTGCTCACCTGCCCACCGTGGGTGCCCTAAATCCCTGAATGTTTGGTGAATCATAGAAGCACAGAATGGTTTGGGTGGGAAGGGACCTTAAAGACCATCCAGATCTAACCCCCTGCCATGGGCAGGGACACCTTCCACTATCCCAGGTTGCTCCAAGCCCCATCCAACCTGGCCTTGGACACTTCCAGGGATGGGGCAGCCACAGCCTCTCTGGGCAACCTGTGCCAGGGCCTCAGCACCCTCACAGGGAAGAATTTACTTCCAACACCTAATCCAATCTTGCCCTCTCTCAGTTTGAAGCCATTCCCCCTTGTCCTGTCACTCCAGGCACTTGTCCAAGTTCCTCTCCAGCTCTCTTGGAGCCTTTTCAGGTGCTGGAAGAGAAGAAGTTCTCCCCAGAGCCTTCTTTTCTCCAGGCTGAACAGCCCCTGTTGCTGTGGGTTTATGTCTTGTTAAATGCAAGTGGATTAGGACTGGAATGAAAACTTTGTTAGTGGACAGATTTGAAGGAAAGTATTCACTGCTCTCTCAGACTGAAGCTCGCTTGGAAAGCACCCTCAGGAGTAGTGTTTAAGGCAAAGATTGCAAACTCCACCTTGCTGCTGGCTTGCAGACAATATCATGTGGTAAAAATACATCATGCTCTACGTCTAGGGGTAATAATAAGAAAAGAAATTACATTAAAATGCAAAGTATTGTCAGTGGTTATTTCCATGGAAAGTCCATTTCCATTTAATAGCAGAGAATCCATCATGTTATGCCTTATTTCAGCTGTGATGGTTCCCAAGAAAAGATGTAGGTCACAGCCTGTCAAAGGCAGTGCCTTTGAGAAGAGCTCACGGTGCAGTTTTCAGGTGGTGGAGGGGAGGGCTGCCTTGCCACCTTCCTTTACAGCCACACCAGCACTCACCCTTCCCTAAAAGTGGTAGAAAATGTCACTAAATTTGGCTGTGGGGCTGTAGCACTTGCTGCAATGTGAGCGGGGGCTGATGGAGCAAAGCAAGAGAGTGGCAGCCCTGGAGTTCACACATGCAAAGAGCTGCTCCAGGGGGTGTGTGAAGAAAAATGGGCAGAAGGTTTGAAATTTTGGGTACAGGCGAAAGCAAGGCTCACCCAGTAATTCTGCATCTCTACAAGCGCCCAGGAGCCCTGTTGGGTTAATGCTGTGCTGTGACTTGCACCACAGAGTCCAGGGGAGGCAGAACAGCCAAAATGCCCTGGTTTTAATGTAGCCCTACCAGCAATGGTTTGGGACATACCCTTGATCCAGTAGAACAGAGGATGTCATGAGGCTCAATTAGCAAGGTAATTAATTAATCAATTATGTAAAACAGATGAGCAATCCGATATCCTGTTCTACAGTGATACAGCTCTTTGTTGAGACTTAATTAACACACAGGCTTGGGGACAAAAGAAAAAAAGAAAAAAAAAAACCAAATCCTACAGAAGAATCAGTTGGAGAGAACGATTCCAACAGAGGATGGAAACTGGGCTGGAGACCAGATGGGACGACAGAGCTGCTCTGAGAGGAGAGTGGAGTTATTTTGGGTAGTTTAACAACCAGCCTGATGTTTGTCTCCACCACTACAGCCAGCTGAGCCAAATTAGGCTCTCCTGCCTGCCAAAACAAATCTGTGGTAATTCCTTCTGTGTAACTGCTCAGTGCCCACCTTCCCAAGCTGGCTGGTGCTGTACATGACAAGGGAGGCGTTCAGCAGATGTGTTTATTGTTTCTGTGCCTCCCAGCTCCTCTCACTCTACCAGGAAGGCTGCAGGGCTGAGCTGCAGCTTTAGGGTCTCTAACAACCACCAAAGCTCGCTGCAGGTGTTGGATTCCTACGTGACCTGTACCAAAAGCAATGCAGATATTGATCTTCTGTAACAGCCCCTTGTAACCCAAAGTATTTCAATAGCCTACATTAATCTGTGAAATCCTACATCTTGTTATAGCCTCTGTTTTATTTAATTTTACTTTAGGCTAGTAGTTATTTGGGTCAATTCTTTGCCAGTTGTGATAAATTGATACATCATCTGTGATGGAGCAAAACTCTGTCAGGGCTTCTACTTATACAGACTCTTACTCGAATATGTTTGCATTAACCAGATCTGTGATATTCAATACAGAAAAATCAGTGTCAAACCTGTGTCTCAAACCCTGCAAATAATTGTAGAGGTAATGTGTTTCCAAAGCTTAAACTAATGTGCTTATGGACCTTTCCTTTAGCAATATGCTCCGGGGTCAATTTTCCCATGTTCAAGGGCCAGATTGCAAATGTATTGGCTGGGAATGGAAGTAGAGTCATGCTCCAGCAATGATTTTTATTGAGTAACTATAGATGAGAAAAGGCAGTTACTACCTGGCAAAGACCCTGCATTTTAAGTTTTCTTTACAAACTCTCTCTCTGCCCAAGCCTTTAGTGTGGAATTGCAGGAATTTATAGCGACATGTGGAAGAAGCTGATACTCAAGACCAGTGCTGCCAGAGGCTGTATTTCTTTCTAAGGCTGCTGCCAGAGGGGTTTCTTGCACAGCCACAGCTGGGAGGGTGACTGCAGAACCACTGAACGCTCACATCAGAGCCTTTACACACCTCTCCTTCATTGCTGGGCTGACAGACTGCTGCAACATCAGAATTTGCCTCTGGCCTTGCTCCTCCCTTCCTCCCAGAGTGCCACTCTGTGGTTTAACCCGTGCTTTCAGGGATTCAGTTCAAGCACTGGATACTGCCCAGCCTGTAGCAGGAACCTGCCTCTGCAGTTTCTGGGTTTTCATGGGCTGATCCCGAGCTGTGCCAGTCACTGGGCATTCTCCACTGTAAAAAACTCGGTTCAGTCCTGGAAGATGTGGATAGGACTTCTCTGTTCATGCTCAGGGGGTCTGTCCCCTTCATTCACAGCTTACCTAAATCGGTTGGTTTCACTGTTTCCTTTCTCTTTCCAAGACTATAGGAAACCATCTCTTCCCTCTGCCTTCTCACCCCCTCTAAAAGAGCTGGTCTCATTCCAAAAATGGGAGTGTTCAGAAAGTCGAAAGCCTATTAATTGCTCTCTGCCTCTTTTTAATCTATCCAAAAAGCCGTACGGCGTGCAAAGCTGTTGTGACCTGATTTTTCTTTTTTAATATCTCACCCTTTGACTGTCAGTATTTAAGGAAAAATGAAACTAATCATCAGTGAAGGCTGTAATGCTGCTGTTTTATAGCTGCTGGAGAGCTCAGAAGAAAATTTTGTAAGAAAGGATATAAAAAAGGGAGAGAGAGAGAGAGAGAGAGCGAGAGAGAGAGCGAGAGAGGAGGTGTGTGTGTAAGTGTATGCCTGCATCTCACATTACAGGTTTCACAGAACAAACCAAAAAGTATATTCATTTGCAAAATAATATTAGTAAGACAAGGAAATATTTGCATCTTGGAAAATAGTGAAAAAAAGGGCCATTTTTGTAACTTTGTCCTGAGTGCTCCTTTCCATGCAGAGGGATGACCCCCCCCCAGAATTGCCCAGCCTGGCAGATTTTACTGAGGATGCAAAGAACATTTGGGTATGGACGGTCTGCACTGTCCTCCAGGTAAGATTTGTCCCTGCTAACATTTAATCTTAAACCCCAAATGACTTTTTACTATCGCTGGAGCAACAGATTTCAGCCACAGACACTCTTCAGTAGGGAAGCAAGGGCTGTATCTCCTGGCAGGGAATTCATGGAAATTAGTCCGAGATTCTCCTCTGAAAATGGAGGACAGAGTCATGGAAAAGCTAAATATAAATCTATGCAGCTTATCAGGACATGACAGGTGGGATATAATAATCTACTATGAGTATTTTAATGTATGAAACCAAAGTACAGCATTAAGCCCAGCACAAGATGTTACAGGAGGGAGCAGCAAAGTATGGATGATAAACCACAAGCTAAACCTTATATGAGGCATAGAAGGAATTCCCAGAAGTGGATACCTCAAAATTCCAGTGGGTATCCCACTCCCAGGGGGGTCTAAAGACATATATATATATATATATATATAAAAATACACACATGCATATATTATATACCTATTTATATACACATTTGTAATTAGAAGGGAGTTGTGTGTGTGTATAGCTATGCATGTGTAATACAAAACAAAGCTTGCAAGGTACCTGCAATTTGAAAACTAGAAGGAATATTAAAAAAAATAGAGCTCCAATCATCAACCCTTTCTGACAAGTACAATCTCATTTGCAACTCACACACCTTTAAGCTCTGGATTTCTTTTGCTTTGCTCCCAGTGCTCAGGGCCACACACAGCATCTGACATCTGGAACAGCTGACACACTTCAGCACAGAAGATCAAACACTTCAAAGAGTCTCAGAGCGGTTTGGGAAAGGGAAAACCCAGCTGTTCTCAGAGTCAGGTAAGGCAATGTCCTGGAAGTGATGTGTGGTACCCACAGTAAAAATAAACTAATGAATGCAGGCAATTGAACCGAAATTTCAGGCAGGTTCTGACCCTTGATGACCCAACTCAGCCAATGGTGCATGGGCAGATACATTATCAGAGCATACCTGATGAGATGATAATTGTGCAAATGCCTGCAAATAGGTTTCCTGTTTTCACCTGGTACTTTTAATATTCCACATACAGAGAAAAGGTGATGAAATAACATTTTCAACTCTGTAATTAGCACTGCAATAATGCTGGCTGTTTAAATTAATTAGTAATATTAAAGAGAAGCTCTAATTTAATTACAGAGACACAAACCCAGGTTCTTCTAAACGAGGATGGCTTCTCACCAATTTTATTTAATGTAATTTTGCCTTCATTTATCAAGTAGATAATGGCCATTGCAGAGTATGGCTGTGTTTGTGGAATTGCCCTGGATACCTTCAGAAGAGACAGAAAAACATGATAATTTACAATCTGGGGAGGAAATAGACATGAAAGCTTCCCCCTCTGCCCTTGCTAGTTCCTTAAAAATCAATTTTAATGTAATTTGAAAAGTTCTGATTTTGGTACAGTTATTCCATTTAGTTTGATTTAATTTCTGCTTCTAAAAAAGAGGTTTATGGAGACCTTACATTAACTCCACAGATTACAGCTGGCATTGAACAGGGGTATAAGTTATGAAGCAAATATAAAGGAGCATCCATTTCCATGTATGATTAAATGCTGACTCAAGGTAGTCCAGTATTTTTGATCCCCTAAGTTTAATAAAATTCAGGACAGGCAATAAGGAGTCACAGACAAATTAAAATTTATTGAGACAGACAAAAATGCAACTATTTCAGACTACAGTTAAGCATTTACAGTTAACCAAAGGTAGCAAAATGCTCACATTCCACTTAACTCCTTATGGAAAAAGCATTCAGAATTTACTATGCAGTTCTACTTACTATGATAGTCTACATCCATCTACAGTAGGGACATCGAACTGAAACACGTAATATTTGGATCTCTCCTTACAGATCTACACATTGAACAGTAACAGACATCAACAGCATTGAGAAAAGTATAAAAAGACCAAAACCCACCTACTGTAGAAAGGGCTTTTTGATGTATAGTAACTGTACAAAGCAGTCTGTGGATGAAAGGATGGGATACAGGAGGGACTGCGAGAGAAGCCAACAAATGGAGGAAGCGAAGCTTGAGCGACCTGGTGGTCTGGGTCAAGTGGTGACCTTAGATCTACGTCAGTTGCTGCTTGAGGGAGAAAAGGCTACAAAACTCCTAATATCAAAATATTCCCATGCCAGAAATGTACACTGAGACTAACAGACTAGGCTGGAGAGGCAAAGAGAAGCATTCACTAACAAACAGTGTTGTTTTAAATATAAACTTTACATTTTCAATATAAACTGTAGAATAAATATTAAATAAACACTTCAAATGGTTTAAAATAATAGTACAAAACAGCTTAAAAAAAAGGCAAAGAAAATGAAGAGGATTCTTTGTGTTCACAGAAAAGGCCAGTAATGACCCAAAAAACCCAGCTGTGCTGAAATCCGAACTCAACATTTTGATTTAACTACAGTAGTTAAAAGAAACACAAAGCAATGGCTAACAGTATCTCATAGTCTCTAATATGAAAAGAAAATGAGATTAAGAATTGGTTTGTGTCTCTACAAGAATGGGACAACTCTGATTCCATTTGGTTTGTGTCTCTAAAAGAATGGGACAACTCAGATTCCATTTTTCACAATGAGAAAATGTTTGGAAGGTCAATGACTTGATTCAGATGGGAAGTCCTGCTTTGTAAAAAAAAAATAAAAGGAAAAAGAAAGAGAAAGAGAAAAAGAAAGGAATTTAATTAAATTAAGTTGGAAGCAAATTAAATCCTTTACAAAGCATGAAGAATGGAAGGGGCTCGATCTGGAAGAGCACTGGTTCTTGGTAGAATCGCTGGTTTCTTTATCACTGTTTCATTAAATGGAAGATTTTCTTAATGCATCTCCCCAAACTGGACACACACATACATATGCACACACATATTTGTGCATAAATGTATATAAACAGACACACAGAGACATACACATGTATATATATAGGCTGCAGATCCCCCACCATGGGAGGATGTCAGTGGATCACAAAAGGGCTTTGCTAAACAGCTTTGCAGGATTTGGGAAATTGGTCTCAAAGCAATCCAGAGTCTGAGCCGCCCTTCCAAGCACGACAGCCTGTGTGCCCTGCTCCTGCCAGGCTGGGACCACTGGGATTGGGCACTGCTGCCCTGCAGTCCCGTGCAGCTGGCCCAGGCCATAAAATGGCACATTTCTCATGCTGGCTCCAGGTCAGAAGAACACTTGCACAAGTCAAACAGGTGACTGAACAGTCACCTGGAGAGGGGGTCTACCTGAAACCAGGCCAGCAGGCTTAGAACAGTTGTGTGTATTTGTGTTTCTGGGTGCAGGGAGATGTGCTACCAGAGGCCACCCCAGCCAGCCAAGGCACCTGCCCTCTCACCAGGCCATGCTGGGCAGGGAGCTGTTTCACTGGGACCCACCCCATGTTTGAGCTGGTGAGTCTGGGAGACAGCAATTGGTTTATAGTTAGATATAAACTCTTCCAGCTCTGATTTGGAAGCATCATGTGTGAAAGATCACAGCCAGGAGACCACCAGTGGGTGGTGCTGCCATGTCTGGTCATGTAAACTGAAAGATGTTCACATTCACTTTTGAAGGCTTATTTAACAGCTTTATTTTAACCATCATGCATGTTTCCATGTGACACAGCCCACCACAGCCTCAGACCTGGTACTGCCTGCCAGGGCTTGGATTGACAGACTTTACCCTGGGGAGGTGCTGGGCAGGAGAAGGGGTTTGCTCTGTGACCTTTGATGTAAGGCATAGTCCAGGATAAGCTGTTGTGGAGGGACACAGGACTGCCAAAAAAACCCCTAGCTCTGTGGGGAGAATGAGTCCAGTCAGGAGGATAGGCATAATGTGCTGATTGTGGAGCTCAGATTTATGTCAGAATGAAATGGCAGCTCTGTGCCTCAGGCAGGTCCTGCACAGGACAGCAGAGCCAGACTCACAGAGTGCGGGGTTAATTAAGAAAATACCAGAGGAAAACTAGACAGGACGTTTGAGAAGGAACCTACTGATGGTGTTCAATTGCTTCTCACAAAATCATATTTGGGGAGACAAATGCTGGATTATCTGCAAGTTGGCAGGATTTCTGTGAAGCAAATAGAAAAAGTGTGTGTGTGTGTGTGTGTGTGTGTGTGTGTGCACTGTGCAGCTCATGGACAATGATTATTGAATATATTTTTCTAAAGCTATGGGAAAACCAAAGGGATTTGTTTGAGGCAGGGCAGCTTGCAGGCCTTTTGCAAATGACTGTGGTGGCAGATTTTTGGGAGGATGCAGGGGCGTGAAACAACAAATTCCTCATGGTTTTATACATCCTTCTGCATTAATGATGATTATGCAGGCTTGCTCTTTGTTCGCAGGTCATTGATCTGCATAAATAGGAAATGCAGGAAGAGAAAACAGGAGAGCCCCTGCAGCACATGGTACCTGAAAGGAATTCCACTTCTGATCACGTCTGAAAGCAGAGGTCCTACCTAGAGGGCTGCCAGGTGTGCACTGGCTTTGGAGAGGGCTGAGAGCCAACACCTTCAGGCCAATGTACCTAAAAAACTGACTTCTGCCAGCCTGTGTGGTATTTTCCAGCTTTCAAGTGACTATGTAGTCAACCATGTTGTGACTCGATGCTGTCTCCACCTCTACATACACTACTAAGAAAAAAAAATTGGATTAGTCTTTGTTATAAGAAACACGTTTCTTATTCTTCAAAATAACTCACTGGCCAACAGGCAACTGCTAAAATACTTAACCTGCATCCTAATGCAAGAGTGGGGTCAAGGTTCCTCTTACTGCTTCAGAAAACAGCAAATGTAATAAAAGGTCACCACAGCACATTACTGCATCCAAGAACTGCCATGGGAAAGGACACTGCAAATAATTTAATGTCAATATGCTCTGATACAAGAGCTTTGAATATATGGGAGGTATCGAGGGAACCACAGATTGGATTTTAATACTATTCTTTTTTAGGAGTGTGTATTACAAGTGTGCAGTGTGTCACACTGAGCCAAGGGGTTCTGCTTTTGAAATATCACCACCTAAAGCTGCTTTTTTAAACAGGCTTCTTTACATTAAATGAATGACAGTTACTTTTGAGAGTTTGTGTCTTCAACAGCATTATAACTTTGGAAGGAGGGGTTGCTAAATGGGGAGAACAGACAGATCTGTAGTGTGTGAGCTGGAAGCAGAGGCTGCCTGTGTGTTGTTAGTGACCTCCTAGTGCAAATGAGCTCAGACAGAAGCTGAGGAACAGCTCTGGAGGTGGTTATGATCCTAAAAATTCGCAAAACACTCTCCCCTTAAACGCTCTGAAATGGAGATGGACTCTGTCCCCTGCCTGTCGGGCTTGGTCCATGATAGCTGAAGGTTCCCAGCATCTCTTAGCCATGTTCCTTTATCAAATAAAGAGTGAGCTGATCTGTGTCCTGTGCCTTCAGGGAATTTTAGAATCCTGTGCCAGTGGGAATTTTGCCTTCAGTGTGAGCTGGACTAAGCCTGTTGAACTCATTCTCAGAGAATGTAAGGAAGAGTAAGTCCTGTCAGTGGGTTTCCTTCTGGATTAAACCCCTGGTACTGGGCAGCCACTGTCCAGAGACTTATTCTTTACTGGGACATTATAAATATGGACTAGAAAATGAGGCACCTGCTTTTCCTTCTTCATGAAAGAAAAAACTGTTTCTGATATGATCCAGGTAACAATTTATGACACGAATTCTCTGATATGAGAGGGGCTTCTAAGCCTTTGTATTGGTTTGTTGAGCCCCTTCCAGGATTCTTTCACAGGATGGATTTCATAGGTGGTGCAAGTGAGGATTAAGACACGAAATGGTTTTAAAACAAAACTCATTGCCCCTGTGGACAGAACAAAAATCCCCCAAACCAACTGAACAGAAGCTGTACTCCAAACAGTCCTTGCTGGAAAAAAAAGTTGTCATCCAAATTAAATTGACTATACAAAATTAAACTCAGTAGAGAGGGAATATTTGTGCCAGGTACTCTCAGATAGAATTGCAGAGATATGATGTGAGTTGCAATATTGTGCAAAACATGAGTCCTCATTATGATGGGCACTACCATATATAACCAATTTCATCATCCTTATCATCATCTTCATCTTCATCATCTTCATTAGCTGCTCTTACATGAATCTTCAGTTTCCCTTCTTTGTCTTTTTTTGTCGCTTCAGGTTCCTCTTCCAAATCATCCAACAATACAACAGATCCACCACTGCCAAAATCCCCTGAAGTTTCTTGCTCTTCTTCTGAAACAGGCGAGCAGGAAAGGTCATTTCCTCACAGAACACCAAATTCCACATTAATCACTACCCTTGTCATGCAAGCCACTGTCATTTGCATTGTTATTTTAAAAATTCATTGGTTTAGCTATTCATGAAACAACCTTTAAATTTCAATTTTCATTCTGAACTGGGATAAATACATATCAATTGACTCTGAAAAACTTTCTTGCATAAATGGCCCCTATGCATTGTCCTCATCCTAGAGACATGACTGGAAAGTTCCAGATTATGGGCATGCAGGCCAGAAAATCATTATTCCTTTGTAAATACTTGAATTCCATCACAGCTCTGTAAACCAGGCTAACAATATTCCAAAAATTATTTGAGTGCATTAACTTCACTCTGCAAATGTAGCTATTAAACCTAAGATCTGTGGTGTGATTCTGGGCATCCTGAATCTTCTAGGTCTTTTTTCCTTCTCAAAAAAGAAAGCTGCACTCACAACCATCCCTGAAGCACTCTGAAGGAATGCAGGCGAAATCTTCCTTGTCTAGGCACAACAGCTAATTGGTGATTTCACTTACCTACATAATATTGTCCTGTCAGCAATTTCATTGGGCTTGGTTGCTAATGTATGCAATTTTACACATTTAGGACTTCCATTGTGCATTCCAGAGTATACAGAGCAATATATTTAATAACCCCACCGAGCAACCCCAGACCCTTAATTTTAATATCACTAACTGCACTTTCCAGGCTGGTAGCAAAAATATCTTAACAGTGGTTATTGCCTGCTAACTTGTGCTGCACCCCTGCAGTCCAAAGGACCAATGAGGGATATACCATTTGTAGTCTGAATAGGAAAAGAGAGGAGCACTTTGAACAGTGGTACTCGTGTTTCCCTGTTGTCCCTTTTGTTATCGTATTCGGTGGTACAGCAGTGGCAGGGCTTACAGCAGTGTTAATTCCCTCATTGTCTGAGGAAAGCACATCATTACTCACCACAGCTGACTGTCCCTTGCTTTCTGGAGCCAGCTATCTCATTCCCATACTTATCAACACACCAGCACTGCCCCGTGCTGCCATGGCACTGCGTGGCTTTGTAATAACCTTCTTCATTGCACCGGGGGATGAAAGCACCTGAATAAAATATAAGGTGTGCTCAGTAATGCAATCCTCTGCAGGAGCAAACACATACACAGGGTATTATGAACTTAGCACTTATATACATGAAGATCTTGACAATGTTGGCAAGGAAATACATGTGATTATCGGGTGCCTGAAAGGGGGAGGAAATTATATCTGGTTAACTCTTTTCAGACACCCTGGTCTCAGTGTAGAAATGTTTGTTTGTACCCAGCACACAGAGAAGGGTGTCATACACTCCTAGAGAGAGGTTCAGTCTGTCTCTGAATGATTGATATTCCCACAGAGCCTTTTCAAACTTAACTCCTGGTTTTAAACTTTTCTTCCCAATTGGATTATTACCCCAACTTCATTAGTTCTGCATTTCCCTTCCATTTGCACTCCTTCAGTGTTTATCATGAGTCCTTCCACAACACTGTAATTATCCCTGGAAGGTATCTGCCATCTGCTTACTATCCATACTAATCTCAGGCACATCCCCTGACTTACTGAGTTCCCATGTATAAAAGAAGAAATAATGCACAGGCTTTACAAAGAGGGACAACAGGCTTTGAATCAGTAAGTCTTCAGATTTGGAGCCCAAGATTTGTCTCACAATAAAACCAATATAGTTCAGCCTTGTAGAGTGTGGTTCATTCTGGCTTCTGCAGACAGGGAAACTCTCAGGAGAAACCTGTGTTGTTGTTCCCACCATTTTCAGCAGATACAGCAAATGTACTTCAAGATGAAAAGCCCTCTTGTCCTTCGAGATGAATTAGCTTTATTCCCACTGGAGGTCAGTGCATTCATTTTTCCCTTCTTTGTCAATTGCTTCAATTTGAAACATGGCATAAACGCACCCTTGCCCCCAAATTTCTTGTCTCAAATGATTTTTGAGAAAGTGTTTTTCTCCTTTGTCAAAGATACCAGTGATTTACTGGTGATTCAGTAAAGTTTTTTAACTAGTTCCATGTGTAGCATCTTTTCAGACAGTACATGTGTCAAAAGGGCCACTTCCACTACATTTCTCCCAGGAAAAATGAATGAGAAGGTGCTGCCCAAATGTCATGAGATTTCCTATATAAAAGACATAAAAGTGGAAGTCAGTCTGTCTCATGCACACAGAGAGCTATACAAAGTGAATCTGAATATCCAAACTTGTTGCTCTGCAGATCTTGCCTCATGTTTGAGTGCTGCTCATGCAGGTCTGGAAGGTGAGAAAAGAAACCTTTGAACATCTGCAGAAATCTTATTTATCATATATCAGATCAGTTCTGGAGACCACATCCATGAGTGAGAGTATTTTAAATAACGTCAGAGCATGATCTTATAGCAAGTTTGCTAATAGGTACCACCATTATGTTCATGTACAAATGCTAAAGACTATCAAAGACTCATTTTCACTGTTTACAAGACAATAGTTTCAATAAAAAATGTATGTATTTGCCTTTGCAGGTTTTTGTAAGTTAATGCTCAGTGTTCAAAACTTTATTTCAATACTGATTAGGAAAAGTATTTTTTTTCATATTTCTGCTCATGTCCTGTCACTGGTAAGCACTCCAGGTGTTCATCAAACTATACACAACCTTAGGAAAGGTGCTCAGGTGCTGACTTTGAGCTGGTGTAAATCAGCATAGCTGTGCCCATGTCACTAGAGCTGCCCTTTTATATCTGGTGAGCATCTGGCTCCAGGGAAGGATCAAAGAGGGGGACCTCAGGGTGAGCAGAAATCAGCTTCTGCATCTTAAAAGGTCTCATGCTTTCTCTTTTCCTTGGGCAAAGCAACCTTTCCCTTCTTTGAAACAGGCCTTTTTGCATAGTTTCACTGTTTCTTGTAAGGCATGAAAATGTTCCACACTGCCTATAAAAGCTTTAAAAGATTTAAAAATAAATTATGGCCCAGGCTCACTGCCAACATAACTGTGTGTGGAATAGATTCACACTTTGGGTCTCAGTGAGGAGTGGAAGGTACTTTTCCTTCTGCGTGGGAAATTCGTGCCAATTTGTATGTAACACTGGAGCTTTAAATATTTAGCTATGCATACTAATGCCACAGTATTTGCCAGCCATCAGAGGGAAGATACAGCATGTCCTCTCCAATGTGTCAGGTGCAGGTGATAATTTGGAGAGGATAGAGAGTCGCTGGGAACAAGTGTTGTACAATGTGATGATTCTCCCTGTAAATTGTACACAAATCAGCCTGTTTTCATTAGAAATAAGCTGGCTACAAGCTCTGCTATCCTGGAGCATGGCACCTAGACAGCCCATTTTCTGGGTTTGGCATCAGAGAACATCTGGAGTTTTCCTCTCCAGAGGTTCTTGCACAGACAGTGCTTCCCCACAAGCCTCGACCCCACAAAATGTGAGTCACTCCCCACCAAACTGCCTCAGGCTACTGAATGCTGCCTCCCCATCTCCCTTTGTCCTGGGAAGGATTTAATTATTCCACAGAAACTTGAACAGCACTCTTGCATCTGTATCCTCTTTATGGATCCAGACCTATACCTCTTTTTTTTTTGCATCATTTCCTTATCTATATAATACTCCCCTTCCTTAGAGAACATGAGGAGAATAGTTATATGCTAAAGATAGTGAAGCACACAGGTAAAAGCCTGACAGAATTAAGTGCTAGCCAGCACACAGCTCCTGGTATTAGCTGTTATATTAGCTGAATCCACAGGGTTGATGCAAGAGAAAACAGTGACAGGAGCAGAAATTTATTACTTTAGTGATGTGGGAGAAGCATTATCAGGCTGCACAGTTGTATGCTCTGAAAGTACAGTCTCTGCAGTTAATTGTGCTCTAGATAAATCTGGTAGGAAAAGATGAATAGTGCTGTTTACTTTTTAATTCAGTCTCCTAGGATGCTAAGCTTCATTTGAAAGCCTCCAAATTCAACCTATCTAATGGCAATGGCTTTGAAGTACTTTGTTGCAACTGTCAAGTGTTTTGAAAAATATACAGAGAAGAAAATATCAAAAGTCATCATTTTTATCAATGGATACAAGTTAACAAAAACATTTTTCATGCTACTACCCAGACTGTAAGTGCTGTGCTCTCTATGTCAGGGTCAGAGGAGGAAAGAGAATAATTAAAGATTAGTTTATCTGAAAATATTAATCTCTTCTCCATCTTTACTGTTGCTATAAGTCACGTGTATGTTTGGGCTTCCATCTGAATGATTTTTCAGTCAGTGAAAAGACAATGTTTTCTGCTGTATAAATAGCTCTGATATCAAATTAAAATCTTCCAGACAGGTGTCATTATGCAGGAAGACTTTCAGGGTAGGTGAAGCAAAGAGTTCCTCTTTATATTATAATTTTCTAGCTTGTGGAACAACCTGTGCCTGACACCTTGATTTGTTGAGCTTTACTACTTTCATTCTTCTTTTACTTTTTTTTTTAATACAGCTGACTAGAAGTTATCTGTGCTAAGGGACCATTCTTACTGCTTTTACTTTGTCATTTTACTCCTGCTATTGTGATCAGATCCCAGTGACATGTGCTACAGCCACCTGCATGTTGAACTACCTGCAACCCAGGCATCATTCTTCCCACACACCAGAAAAACTACTTATGTTTCAACCTAGATGACATTTATAGCACACAGAAAATAACAGCAAAGCATAAAATAAATATGGGATAGTCAAAGCTATCTATTAACAACTGGGCTTCTTATTCTTTTAGGTGGCTTTGAAAATCATGACACCCATGAGAGAGAGAACACTGTGACTTCCTCTGCCACAACATTCCCTTGAACACAAATGCAGAGTATCTGCTGAATGGAGCACACATACCCCGAGTGATCAATCCTCCCTTTGCTCCCACAGCTATGAACAGCAGGAGCTGAAACTCTGAAACATCTTAATCTTCATGTGAACTTGCTCTGAAAGGTTGATGGATCTAAACCACAGTCCCTGCAGCCTTTGGAATGTTTATTCTTAATTTAAACCAACGAATCTGGTTTGAGACTGTTCACAAGGCACCTGAACCTCGAGTCCAAATGGCAGTGGCATCTGGGAATGGCAGGATTTGGCAGAGTTCTCTTTGCAGGGTCTGCTGTTGAGTATGGAGGAGCCCCAGCCTGGAATGTGAGAGGCACCCGAGCAGCACTGCAGCACGAGCTGACACATCCCTGTGCTGCAGCTGGTGATGCTGTGGGATACCTGACATGTTTTCCATGGTGGGCCTGACAGCTGGGGCTGAGGTCAGCCATCCTCCTCAAGGGTGAAGTGCAGGGCTTGCTGGAAACAGGGGCTTTCATCTGTCCTCTGCAACTCAGTGGTTGGGCTCTGTGTGCACAAATGTGCTGGGACACAACTTTTGATAAGACACCAGCACACAAACACCAGGCTACACATCACTGGGTGATTTTAGGTTAGGGAATTAGTCACCTGAAATTTTTTCAGTTCAGCAACTTGATTTTTTAGCAGTTAATTGGGAAAATGCCAGATGGGGATTTATTTAACCTAATTTTAGATATCCATCAGAGCAATGTGAGTCATGAATCAATTCAGGCTCCCAACAGGCACGAGAGAGAGGGACAGGCATGACCACATCTTACAGCATGAAGCATCCTGCAGGCTGCCTAAAATGAGATTATATGAATTCCTGTTTTCATATACACAGAATATACTGAAACATTTTAAAGAGTGATTAGGTGAAATTGAACCCCAAGGAAAGCCTGCATTGCGCCATAACTGCAAGGGAATATGAATGCATTGGCTATGCACCTTCAGTCACCCTTCAAAAATGGGAGCCCTGAGTATCAAGCAGCCTCCCAGCACTTACTGTGACCTGTGAGGTGATAAGGCAGTATTAAGCTCTGTGCAGACAAGGCTCTGCATTTCTGGAGAGCAGTAAATTAGTTCTGAACCTGTTGCCACACTGACACCTGTTCTGTGTGTTGCTATCTCATTATTTGTTTAATTTCATAGTGTCAGGCCTACACTCGGTGCTGCATACTCCTGACTCAAAACATTAGTCTCTAATTGAAAAACCATTACTGCATATAAAGTTACAATAATCACAGAAGCTTTAATTAGTTGAGTAAATGAATAGCAAGTAATCGAACTTACCCAACAGACTCTTCCCTCTACTTAGCTTTTGAATTCTATTCATTTCATTCTGGCAAGGAAGACCTAAAATATAATGTATAAGAATCAGTTTCCAGATGGTATGGGACAGACTCTGCAATGACTGGCTTCACTGCTGACATGAAATGTAGGCTACTGTACACCTGGGACTGAGAGAAGCCCATATGCTGGTACTGTACCGCAAAACAAATTTATGTCATTAGCTCCACTAATTAAAAAAAAAAAAAAAAAAAAAGGCAACACACTGTCGTTGAGAGTAGTGTTTGGGGGCCATTTTAATTGTTAAACCATTCTACCTCTCTTTTCACCAAACTGACATCATGCCAGCTCTCTGATTTATGACTTGCTAATTGGCTAATTTCTGCATTAATAAAAGAGTCAATTCTTGAGCTTTCTATCAGCAGTAGAGCTTATTTCTAGACTGTGTGCACTGACACTTACTAATTTGTTTGCTTTAATGATCAAGGGATATTAATATAGTTCATCCGAGACATTAACATGGTTCCACAATGCCCTTCACACTGGTGCTGGGGAAAAGAGCTTTTTAACACACCTGCTTGCCAATCTCTCCAGGCAAGCCCTGAAACACAGGGAGAGCCAACAGCTCCTCTTTGTATTGCAAATCGCACAACTCACCGCCCGGCTTCTGGAAGCAATAGCACCACTCGTTGTTGGAAAGCTTCCCGTCCTTGAAGGAGTCGCAGGAGTTGAAGAGCGGCTTGACACACGGCTCGTACTTATCCAGATAAATGGCACTGATCTCCGAGGGATCCAGCAGCAGGTCATAGTTCATGTCAAGTTTGTTGAACATCCAGCCTAAGGAATCCTTACAGATTGGTAGGATGCTGGTGTCAAATCCTGTAAGAAGACAGGCAAATATTCCCCAGCTGAACCCTGACATGCTCTGGGCACAGGAACCACTTCTAAGGTGAAGCCTTGCTAACTTTTCTTTTTTTGGTTGGGCTCTGAACATTGAGCTGTCTTGTGCAAAGCAGAACAAAATCCTAAGACTGAACTGATTGTGTAAAGCTTAAAGCCCAAGCACAGCTACAAACTACTCACACTCTGTGGGAGCTGTGGGGTGTAGAGGGCTGAGATTCAGACATGATTTCTGAAATTCAAAGTTATTTCTATTCAAAAAGTTCTTGCTCGATTTTTTTTTTTCAGTCCTCAGTCCAAGGGGGTTGGCCTCGTTCCAGGAAACTGAAATGTGATGAGAAAAGGCTGCATCCACCATATTTTCAAACTAGACTGAATCTGAATGCAATTTAAATCCTGTTTCCCAGACTCATTTCTAGTTGCCTGATCAAATTCTTTCCTGCTGTGCTCTCACCTTCTACCTCTCATCCTTGCTTTTCACTCTTCAAAGGCCTGTCTGTGTGTTTTGTGACAACAAACTGCTTTGATCTGGACTGTGAGCTGTCTGGGGGAGGCAGGGGGAGAGAAGAGGTGAAGCGTCTCTGTTCCTTACACCACTCTGAGGGAGGGCACTGCTTCAGCTGGGAGCTGCACAGAGCTGCCCATGCTCTTGCATGCTGTACCAGCACCACTCCTTCCTGCAGCCTCCAGGATTCTGCAGCAATACAGGATTCTGCTTTTCCAGTGCTTTGGAAACCATCACCATCATTCATTTTAATAGCCCAGACTCTTCAAAGACTGCTGCAGCAGTGGTTATCACAGAAAGCCCAAGTCATGCATATAGATACCCACTGTGTATGTGAGATACATGTTCCAGTATCCTGCAGTCTCCAGAAAAACACTGGCATGGGGCATTATAAATCCACAAAGCTTTTTCAATGCTTAGACTAAATTCCAAGTTATCTACAATGTCAGGAAGTATACTTATAATACAGAGATAATAAATCTGATAACAAGGGTATTAGTTTCAACCCGGACTCAGAAACATGAATCCATTGGCTGGGAATGTGCAGGGACAGAGGCCTGCTGATACCCTGGGCCTCTGGTGCTCACACTGCTCCAGCTGTGAGCAATAACCTGCCTGTGCACTGCTCACTCTGCTTTGGGCCAGGTGGAGAAGCCTGATGAGCTTTTTCCTTCAGCTGCATCGTTCATTGAAAGAGGTTAAGCTTAGCTTTATTTGCTGTACATGTCCCTTTCAGGACGCTGCTTTGTTAAAGTGAAAGCTGAGATGTTGCTGGAATCACGCTGACAGTTTGTCCAAGCTCTGCAGCCTACCTGCTATTTTAGGCATTAATCCAAAGGAGAGCAGGGCTTTTTGCTGGAAGCTGTGCTTTTTGTATGCAACTGTGGCTGAGAGTTGTCAGTGACCCAGAGGGACAATCAGAAGGGTTAACTAATGGGAAGGTTTGTGTCATTCATAATACATGTTTCTCTAAGGAAGGAAGAAGGTAACGCCATTTCCTCAGGGATAAAGGCAGCTCAGGCAGGGAAGAGAGAAATAATGCTGAACATTTCATCACATTTTTATGCTGTTATCTCCCATAACATTATCTAATCATGTTTGAGCACAGTGAAAAAGAACAAGGCTGTGTGAATAGATGTAGGGGGGAGCTGCTTGCCTTGCTGAAGCAATTAGAAATACTGACTTCAATTATTTTTGTCATCTGAAGAAGGCAAGCAGGATTTGATCACTGTGCAATCTCTTGCTGAGTGAAAGGATTTAAGATTCCTCACCTTTGCCTTTACAGAGCAACAGGAGCAGGGCACACAGTCCTGCCCTGTACAGGTATATGGTGCCAGATTCCCCAGCCCAGGGCAGGTTAAAAGTAGTCAAACAGGCAGGGGTGGATCATTCAACTGCATGGTGGAGCTGGGATCAGCTTCAGCTATCCCAGTTTAACAGTTTTTAGAGAAAAAGAGTTAGTTTCCAAAGTCTGCTCTTTTTCTGCACAGATGCCCTCCCTCTCTGGCAATAGACTTTACACACTGTGGTGGCACTTACTGCTGCAAAAGGTGAGTAACTTCAGGGTGTGTTGTATAAACAGTAGAGTATGGTATGTGTTGTTCAGCCCTGATGGGTCTCTAAAGGTCATCTCTTAACTGGCAGGGATCAACGCAGGGAGGAGGAGATCCCAGAATGAATTTGCCCCTGACAGTGCCTCTAGATTATTTCTGAGTCTTGTTTTCCTCCCTGCTGGGAAATCTCCACCTGTGTGTACAATGGGGATACAGCACCAGCCTGCCCTCAGCACGGATCTGTCTGAGCATATCACCAGCAGGGACTGCTGTGAGTACAAAGCTGCTCTGGGACACACCATCAGGGCTTGGATGGGAGATACAGTTGTGAAAGGTCAATCGAGAAGACAGTTAATTACATTAGTTGAAGAGGTTTTGACTGTAATTTCTTATAAATAAGGGAGCTTTCACTGTTGTGTTCCAGATTAGATTTATTAAGAGGCTGGTTTACTAAACAGTGCTGGATTATCAGACAGTGTGTTCTGGAAGTCCTGAAATATTGAAGTGGTAGGTGTGACACAAAGTCCTTAGCTAGATGGTTATTATCAGTGGAAAGTTAAATCTTTAATTGTCCCTCAATATGTAGTTGAAGGTAAATAGTGGCTCCACTTCCTACTGTCTCCTGGTAAAAGGTACTGCCCATAAATCACGTTTTGCAACATTGCATTTGCAGCCCAAATCCAAAAATCCTGGATGCTCTCAGCATCCAGCACCAGGAGAGAAAGCCAAATGTCCCCTAAATGTTCAACACAGGCTCAGACTCACAGCATAACCAGGGCAGCTGATGGAAAATGGCTTCTGGAGCTCACCTTCACTGGGAGGTCACTATGCTCCCACCAGCCTGGTGAGACCAAATGATATTGAATGAATTAACTTCTTTTTAGAGTCTTTTGATATACTGACCTATAAATATGATGCAATTTTCTGGATGAAATAAACCATATACTGTAATTCTGTAAAGAATTCAGTACTTGGTTAACAGGCTGGATTTCCAGCACAACAGACCCAGAATAAGCAACCTCAATGAGAACTTTTCTGCATCTTTCTGTTCATCAGCATAGTGCTGCAGTGCCTTTGGTGAGAAGCAGGAGAACAGTGCAGGCTCCACACCCCTCTTGCTCTCGGCTCCTTGGCAGACGCTGCCAACACAGATGCCAATTAATGTCAGTTGAGGTGGTGGCTGCTCTCATTTGGACACCTGCTCACAAGGACCTGGACTGAGACCATCGTGTTCCTCTTTCCAACTGACAGCTGTTCAGCATCCTGACAACTTTCATTCACTACAGAGCTGGAAGGAAATCAAGCTGGTGACCTACATGTAGAAGTCTCTCATCCCATTAATACATAAAACACTCCACCTCCTCTGATTTAAAATGGAATTAAATTTAAAAAAGTCTTTAGGTGAAAATCCTAATTAAAAATAAACACACCTTCTGGCATGACAAAAATTATTTTCCCCCTTCAAGAGTTGACTTACATGAGCCATTTTTATTTTATTAAAGTATACTACAATTAAATTAACAGGGGTATAATTAACCTAATTTCCCCAATCATTTAAAATAAAAGAAGGAGGAGAAGAAATGTTCCCCAGAAAAAATCCTTTCTATTGCATAGATCTCCTGTAAAAGAAAAACAACACTCGCTCCAACCAAGGAGACTCTCTAGATACAATACAGGGATGTTATGAATTATCAACAGGCTCAGGAGCAATTTGAATCTGATCTTGCTACCTAATTAGTTTTATTATTTCCCTATGTCAAAGCAAGTCCCTGAGTTTCTTGTATCATTTATTGAGGAGATTTTAATTGCACAAAGCCTTCAGAAGACAAAGTACCTGGCCCACAGTGCTTTGCTGGGATCAGAGAGCTCAGGGAATGAAGGTTTGAAATTATCTCCATCATCCCTTTCCTTTCAAGAGACTTTACAAAGAAAACAAAAAGGAGTGTACTTTTTTCCTTCACCTGGGGGTGAACATAATACACTCAAAATGCTTATTTACACTCACACTAACATCTTGAAAAATTAATGTAGCATAGAGAAATCTCTGCTGGAAGACCTTCTCTAGACAGCCGATGTGTCCGAGGCATCGTAGTCATCCCATCCCACCATCTGTTCCTTTTACTGCCACGGGGGCATATCCAAAATGGATTACTTTGAAGATGTTCATGCCTTTTCAAACTCTGCAGGCACAACCAAATCAGTTCAGTTTAACGAAGTGATGTGTGTGATGAGGAGGGCAACACATGCAGAGCCATAAAAAAAGGGCAGTGTGTACATCAGAGCGTCTTTCCAGAGCCATGTGTGTCCTGTTTGCCAGGATTCACATACATTCTTTTCTACAGCTTGGGTATGTGAACTTTGCTTTGAATTCTGAGTCCTGTTTAAGGTGTCTTTCATTTTTAGAAATGTTTGAAGCTGGAGAGAGACAAATACTGCTGTCTTCACTCTGTGAGTATTTTCAGTGCCACCAGAGAGAATGTGAGCTGCAGAATTTGGCACATGCAGATTAATTCATGAATACTGTTGCAAAAACCTCAAAAAGAAAAACAAGCCCAAGTTTTGTGGCATTCAAAAATGGCTTAGGCATCTAAACTCATGAAGTTTCTTTCTTTTTTTTTTTTTTTAACTGATATAGAAGAAAATAAGAGAATGTGCCAAACTAAGTCAACAGTCTAAAAATGAACATTGTTGAGATCAAGTGTTTAAGATCATCAGGCAGCCTTTCAAATAAAAGCTGCCAGGAATCAAACTAAACTAGAAAGAGATAACAGCTCCTCTGTGAATCAGAGCAAACACTGCAGAATTACCAGGAATATTTTTCTCACTGAAATTGCTTAAGCAAAAAAAAAAAAGAAATCTTTGGCCTCTGGCAAGGTCATCATGAGGATGTCATGAATCATCTGCATGAAAACATCCTTTTGACAATCTGATAAAATGAGATTTCCTGTGATTTTGGGCCTAAAGGACTTCAAACAAAGTTTAAAGCCTCTAAGGCTTTCTGTCATGGGGTTTGAAATGAATTCACATCTGGAAGCCATGATTAGCTGTACATCCAGTTGCTTTTTGCACTATGGTTTGGATCCTCAGCATGTGAGTATCATTTTTTGGAGCACCATTTCAGAAATAAGTAGGACGTGGTTTTAAAGATACTGACTTTGTTGTAAATACTATGCAAAATAAGGAACACATGAAAAAAGGTAATTTACACAGAATGTGACTTGTTTCACCACAGAGTTTTAAGACGTGGTGAAATTATTGGGTTTGACTATAGTTTTGAGCAATATTGTCTGTGGTATATTGTCTCTTTAGGAAGAGGCAATCTACTGCTACCCCAGCTCAGCTGGCACAAAAGAGAGGGGCTGTGGAGGCCGGGACCAGCAGAAAATGCCCACCCTGCTCTGCTGGGTCTTCTCTACTGTCCCTGTAGCCTCTGTGATGTCTCTCTACAGGGACACCAGGTGAAAAGAGCCATAAAAGTAGCAGCTGACTGAACCCTTCAAATTCTGGGTTTGAGCCCTGGCTTTAGACAGCTCATCCCAGAGAATCAGTGAAGTGACAGTGAGGCACACACCTACACCAAACTTGTGCATCCTGTTTTGCAGCCCAAGGGCCCACGTGTTTTGGGACATACTGTTTAAAAGAATTAATGAGTCCTTACAGAAAGCGAATTTGCATCTGCTCTCTGATGAGCATGACCTCTTTTAATGCTGTTATCTGAAACTTTCCCCTCCCAGGTGGCAAAATGACATCAAAATCAGTCATGTTGGCTTAACCCACAGAGAGTAAATGTCCTCTAGACTGTTCATTTTCTTCCTTTCTTAAAAAAAAAGGCATCAAAGGAGGCAAAGATGGTGTTATTAAATACCTCAGACACAATGGATTCCAGCTTTCTTGAAGATTTAACTCTTCTATCTCCATGGCTCAGATGTGGATGTTTTAATTATTCTTTCTCTTACATAAACTGCTAACAGGAAATTTTAAAGCAAATCTAAGTGAGTGTTTTCCAACATTGCCATAGTGTTCCCTATGCTTGTATGCCATATTTTCATCTTATGCCACTGACATTGTTTTAGAAAATGCTTGGCCATAAAACTGGTGGTTAAGCAGAGACCAGAGTCCAACCCCAAGAAATGATTTGGATGCAGCCACATGGATTGGAGGCTGATGGAATTTAACTGTAACAACTGTATCATATTAGTTAACCCCAGCACTTGAGGAAAGTCCCTGAGCAGTTTCAGTTACTCATATAGAGGTGATCTCCACGGCCTTCAGACACACTTATTTGCCTGATTAACTTGTGAAGGTCTGTCTCTGACTGCCAGTTTTTAGACCAGTTAGGGCCAGAGAGAGGACAGAAGGACTGCAGCTCCTTCAGAAAACAGCACTTATTTGCAGGATCAGGTCTCTACTACCTGCTTATTCACTGGCACCCGCCTGACAGGATGCTGTAGAACCAACAGCTGTGCTTGGTTCAATTCTCTCAGGTTGGGAAGCTCCTACAAACCCAGTGTTCAATGGGAAAGGGGTTTTCTTACTGCCTTGTGCCGTCTCCGAGCTCGTGGGTTTGATGACACGATTTGCATCCTCGTGAAGGGCACCGAACCAGTCTTTTAGTCTCGAAGCCAGGTTCCTCAGTTCTTTGTCTGTGCAAGCTAGGAAAGAACAAAGCACCAGACTGAGTCAGGAGCACCAGGGAAAAACCTCTCCCCAGAGAGTCCATTAGAAAAATAGTGTTTATGGTTGTAAAGTTCTCCTCATTAAGAGCTCTGAAGGAAAAAGAGAAGGTCAGGGGAAAGGATGCAAGCTAAAAAGAAAATGTAATTCATTATGAATTATAAGTTGTACTCAAGTACTTCCTTGGAAGCTGACATGACTGGTGATGGAAGAAGTGCCACGCAGAGCTCCCTGCCGGTTGGCAATTAGAGCTATGTGACTATTTAACTTAAATGTTTTCACCTTTTAGAATTTCAGAGAATAATACCAGTCAAACAGATGGGGAGGAGGGACATACTTGCCTAGACATGCTACACGAAAAAGATGCTAGGGATAATTTATAACCACATTTGGCTTAGTATAAGGCTATTATCACAGTAATAGAAAATATATATACTTATTTATATACAGAAAAAACTATTATGTTGCTCTAGTTCTACTGTGAGACTCTGCCACCTCTGAAGGTTGTCAATTCCATTTTGTTAGCTAAATGTTTTGTTAGTCTAACATTTATTTTCTTATAAATTTTACTGAGAAGTATCTAATTTTCCCAGAAATTTCTGCCAAGAGATTAATGTCCAGCTGAAGCAAATATTTTTAAGGAGGAAAGCTGCATTAGCCACAAGTTTTTGTCAAAAAAATATTCTTGTTTCTGTATCATGTTTAGTGCCTAAAATTCACATGCTCAGGCAATTGTATTATTCCTGCTGTGCACTCATTCACATTTTAAATGACATTTCTTGGAATACAGAGCAAGATTTTATGCCACAGAGGCAGACATCCCTCACAGTCACAATAAGTCTTCTCTGTCTCACTGCACATTACAATATTCCTCCTTCTGCCTTACTGAAGAACAATTGAGTCCCACAGCTCTCCCAAGTTAAACTCACTGCTCCAATGACTGCAAGGAACTTGCTGATATGTCATGGCTGTGCTGAGTACTTGTTTGTTCTCGCACTTTAGTTTGGGACAGGAATAACTTTGAAGTTAAAAATAGAAATTATAGCCTTTTCTAAATTTGAGGGGGGAGAAAAAGAAAGATTTACCCATTTTTTTTTTTCTGTAATGCTGAAAGAGTTTGATAAATTTTCCTACAAAAGATAAAAATATGAAGATCACTGTCCCTCTAAAGCTGAGTCCAGGTAAGGAAAAATCCCATCAATTAATGCAAAATAAATGGAAGACAATGCAATACTAATTGTAAAGTGGCCTACCTTGCTGAAAAAGCTTACCACTTTATTTTCTCACCGAAACTAACATTACATTTTACTCACTGTAAATTATCTTTCCAAGTTGGGTGAAAAAAAGAGGATTCATTTGTCCAAGAAATGAGTAATATAATTTTACTGTGCAAACCTGGTACTTATTTAATAATTATTGTGGCACAAGTCACCTTTAGGAGGCCAAGGCTCAAATCTGGACTACAAACATCCCTTCCTGTGCCTTCCTGACCCCTCATTGTGCCTTCTGGACAGGTACACTGAGCTTCACAGACAGTCAAGGCCCGGGAAAAAGAAACAATAATAAAGAAACTACCCTCTGGAGCCATTTTCCTGATTTAGATTTATGTACTTCCAAACACAAAGCCAACCCCAGACACCACAGCAACCCAAGGTAAGCAAAATGCTTTAAGGGACACTGGATTTGCTCCCAAACTCACCCTGTGTGTAGGGAAGACTCAAGGAGCAAACTCACCTCCTCTCCCAGCCTCAGCACCCTGCAGGATGCACTCCCTGGGGCCAAACTAAAGTCTCTAAAATGAATCTCACAAAGTGGTCATTTGGTGTAAACTCCATTGACTGGCGTAATTGGAATCCATGCTTTTAAATTGCAATACAAACTAGGATTGAATGCACCAGCATAGGTGGGACAGAAGTAATCAATTAATGGTAAACAGAAGTAACTAATGGTAAATCAGACTTGAAACAACTCCTCTCTCTAACTGAGCCAACCAAACATGTCAGGGTCTGTAAAATGTCATTTGTAATGAAGTCAGTACAGTTTTTCCATGTCTGTAACTTCAACCATGTCAAGAAACAGCTTTTTTTGAGGGCAGTGTTTGAGAGTGGACCCTGGGTGAATTTATTGCTCTTGTTTTTGCTGACCACAAACCCTGCAGATTTCCTTAGGAATTTGATCTGAGGCATGACTGACAGTAAGCCCAGAACTGGAGTTTTCTGCATTCTGGATAGTTTTTCTGTGAATAACTGAGATAATCCTTAAGTATGCTGCTTAGAGATGATTCCACAGTGGATATGATGTTGAGGTTCTCTCTTAGGACTGCAGTCTTTCTTCACTAGAATAATTGCTGTTTCATGAGTCAAACAGGAGCCAACTTTGCTGTTAAAATGAGGTGAATAATAAATTTATGGACAAGACTTCAAAAATTTAATGCAAAGTTCAGTTAACTTTCTATTCAAGTATTTAATGCCCTCAATCTCACTTGCTCCTGCACATTAAAATAGAGGAAGTATCCTTTTATTTCACATTTCTTGTATTAAATTTTATTTTAATGCTACCATGCATGGTTAAAAATATCCTGCCTTTCTACCTAATGGAACTGCATTCCATTTTTATTTATTTGATTTGAACATTTTCAGAGGCATATCATCATTCTGAATTTGCTTGGTTTGGGGCACATTTGGGACATTCAAAGTGGATTGACATTCAGAGGGCAGGAGTTTCATACAAACAAAGTCAGGCCCAGCCTCCAGCTGGGCATCTGGGAACCAGGGCACTCAGTGTTTTATTTCTGATGGTAGGGCCCATTAGTTATATATCAAACAATCAGAAAGCATAGCTCTGAGGAGCCCCTCATCTGAGATCCTTATATATAAATTTACATTAGTAGAAGTTAAAAAGCATTTTTAAGAACCCTCTTCATGAAAAATGCAGTGCAAATGTACCTCTTCACTATTAATAGAAGTTTCAAGTCACATTTCTCAGATGAGAAGAACAGGGCTGTAGGAGGAATGGATGTGATAATGGGTCTCTTGCTATTTGAAGATTTATAAGGAGAGAACACTGGGGTTGCAAACAATATGGATATTGACATGACTTGAAGCACTGATTAAAGAACCCAGGCTGAAGAGAATCACCAAGGGAGGAATCTCTCCATAGCCCCTCTCTCGCAACTGAAATCTGTCCAGTCAACTGTCAACAACCATTTAAAGCTCTGGTGCTTGAAACAGACCCAAGTGCCAACATATGTAAATAGGCACTTTCAGTGGTGTGTATCTTCTCCAAGATAAGAGACTCTGGCTTCAATTCATTTCCTACACCTTTTAAAGAGAGAACAACCCATAATTCTTTACCCTGGCTATTTTACTGATGTCAACAAAGGTTCTGCCTTAGCAGCCATCTGACATCAGATCCTCCTGTAGCAGGAAGTCCCGGATCCTTCCCTGCTGATAGCTTCGATGACATCTGCTCACAGCCGATGGCTTCCCCGAGTGCAGCAGGCTGGGATGGCTGCTGCTCCAGCCTGGGCTGGAGAGGCAGGTTGGGTAACACCCAGCTCACCAACCTGACCCCAGAGCACAGGCCCTGCACTTGAGGTGGCAGTGGGACTTCGAGCAGGGGCAGAATCTGTCCCTTCTCTGAGCCTCAACAATGCAAATGCAGGAGGAGGATGTGAGCTGCTGGACCCAACATCATCCTCAGATCTGCATCTGCTGATGTGACAAATTATCCTGCAGAAGTGATTTATTAACAAGCACCTAAAGTGCAGATTTATTCCCAAGGGTGAAGCACTTGGTCCAGCAGTTATTTATTCCTCACAAACTGAAAGCACTGTTGCTAAATACCTATTTTCACCAAGCAGAAAGCATTAATCTGACCTAATGGAAAGCCATTAGCATGCTGTAAAGGCTCAGGCTTTTATGGGACTGCTTTTGTTATGGACTTTTTCAGCTCTACAGATACTAATCTATATAAATTGGTGGTAAAAATTAGCAGTATAATATTTAATTTCACTCTTTCAGATAGGGACTTTCAATAGTACTTGGTGATAGAAATCAACATTAAAACTGAACTTACCTGTAGATGTATGAGATTAAATCAATACTGAATCACATCCCATTTTTACTCCAGCCTAGCAAAGCAATATTGTAAAATCTCCATCCACTAACAAAATAAAAAACCATAAGCCTCACAACTCCTGCTAGTGAATTCTAATACTTAAAAAAAACTTAATACTTACAAAGCACATTCCTGCAGGACTGTATTAGTGTCTCACTTGCTGCTGGAATATTCTGACACTGTGTGTCAAACAAGAAGTCCATATTGTCCAGGAACAAGTTACAGTGATACATTACACTATTTCCCAATAAGCAAAGTATGCAACCAGATTCCCAGAATGTGTAGAAAAGGTACTGTGTTACTTGACTTCCTTGTCATCTCTCTGGCATCTGTCTGTTGCCTTCTCATTCCTACTGTTCTTATTCTAACAATAATTCTTACAGATAGTACTACATTCCTACCAATTACATGTGGAGAGACTGGTTCTTTGGGTTCATATTATTGTTATATGACAATAATATATATATAGTCTCTTAGGTAGAGATTGAGGTGCAAATTCCCTATGCCCTGAATGCCAAAGGGGAGGGAGCAGCTCTGAGAGCTGGAATAGCTTCAACTGTTTCTGTATGGTAGAAGAAAAGAAACTGCAAATGTAGAGAAAAAAAAAAAAGAAAAAAAAAGTTGGAGCTTTAAAAAATGTATATTTAGTTACTGAGGTTAGTGTTCTTCCCATGCAAATTAAATCTTCAGCCTAGGAACACACAACTGTTTTTTAATAACCTGCTTAAAGATGCAAATGTGCTGCCATGGAGCAGAATCAATGGGTTGTGGTCGAGGTGACCAGCCACAAAATGTAAATAAGAAACACAAAACTTTGCAAGAGAGCCCATGGATTGAGAGGCTTTGTATTCCCTGAGCAACAAGAGGTAGTGGATGTATTACTGGAATCCAGCCCTGCCTGCTGCCTGGCTCTCAAGCAGAAATCAGCTCTACTGGTAGCACATGTGAGTGGTAACAAATGGTCCAGTCATTTGTCCTGTGAGCCTAGAGGACAAGTTCATTTAGTTTTGATTAAAATGTGATACAGCACAAACCTAAATGAAATTGACCAATAGTGATATATTCCTCCAGTTAGAGGTAGGACAGGCATTATTTCAGCAATTCAGAAGGGAAAAAACTCTCATTTCTTTAATTTTGAAGACTAACACAACAAAATTATATGGTAAAACATATTTAAAAACAATGTGGCAGCACTTCTTAAAAAGGTTTGACACAAATGTACCTTAGCATGGAGGTTGACAGGAGATCTTTCGTTCTAAGTACCAATTTTTATATTATCTTTGTATTTTGTGTGCTTTGTAAAAAGAAAATGCAGCAATTTTATCCATGCTCTCCCTGACAAACATCATTACATTTTCTTGTAGGTAAGTCACCATCTTATTTCACCCTGCTATAACTGTGTCCACATGTGTGTGGATTATTAAAACAACTGTAGCATCTTTCAGGCTAAGGGGGTGGGTCTGCTCCCAGAAATACAGAATTGTGCTCTAAACACTGCTGCTGCAGGAGCTGGTTTGAAACTAAGCATCAAGATAAATTCAGGGCTGTGCTAACCCTCCACTTCCAATTCAACTCCACACAGATGCATATAAACACACACACACATCTGTGTGACTTGTAGATGGCTCCCAAGTGTTTTATATGTGATATTCTGGTGATGCAACTCTGGTGATAATCACCTTCACAAATATTTCACTGTTCGTGGTTGGAAGGAGTAATGCTCTAATTTGCTCTTTTCATTGAGGCCTCAGGCAACTTCTTATAACAATAAAAAATGACATATTATGCCAATAATTTTATGAAGTAGAAAGGAATGGATTGTTTACTATTACTATAAGGAAAGGTAGTGCATTCCAAACATGCCTTGCTGGTCCGATCAATGAACAGCTCACATGTAAAATCGCTCCTGTAATCACCAACATTTCATGACAAAGCTCTATGTGGATATATTTGTCTCACTGCATTTTTAGCACTCACTGGCTATTCTTCCACAGGGTTGACACCCATGCTGATAACCACCTCTGATCCTTCTGTCACTTGTTTTGCCTTGTCTTATAAATACAGCAGCAGATGCCAAGATCCTGCAGTTCAGACTTTGAGATGATTACAGGAGCAGCTGAGTTATTGGGAAGATGAAATAGGCTTTGATCTGAAGCTTCTTTAAAATGGTACATTTAAAACACAAAGCTCAGCTAGAGCTGTGTGAATGAAGATTGAGAGCTACAAAGCTCCTTTGCTAGTGCTGCAGGCAAAGTGTACATCTGCTTTCCTAGTACTTAATGCTACTTCCTTTTGTGCTCACATTAATTGTGGAAACGCAGGAAAGTTCATCTTTGCCAGGTGATTAAGAAGCCTGGAGTTTTATTTTAAATATATCCAAACTATAATGATGGTGTGAGACTGTCAGAGCCAAGCAGAAAGCTTGTGGGAGTAACGTCCCTTGTGACATTCTGGCCATGTCAGGTACTAATTAAAATGTTATCTCCTGCATGGTTCTTAGCCTCCCAAATTCATTTGCCAGCTCACTCTAATGTGCTCATTCAATTCTGTCATAACACCTGAAAGGTGGAATAGAGTTACATCAATTGAAACCTAAAGCAGAGCAAATAAAAATGTCTGACTGAGTGGACTTTTCCAACAGTTCATGCAATGCCCTGGATAAAAAAAGGCTTTATAGAGTCATCATCTCCCCTCTTGCCTCCCTCCCTCCCTCTCTGTTTTTTACACTCTGAAAAGATGTCCCCAACAGATCTCAGAGAAGAGACTCCAGTCTGCTTTAGCTGCGGCCTGTCCAGCACTGGCCAATCTTTACAAGAGGGCTGAGTTCTTAGAAAAACTGACCACTGCTGTGAGTTTAAAGCACTGTTTAAAGTAAACACACAGCCCACAGCCCATGGGAGGTTTTCAGAGATACCTGACTGCTGCTGACAGCTCAGCAGATAGTACACACTAAGGCATTGGAAACAATAAATAAGCAAAGCTGGGATAATAATTAAGAGTAGAAACAAAACTCACTGTGGTTAAAATGAAGGAATTGTGGGACAGTTGTTTTTAGACAAACAGTATAGGCTACCATAGTGTGTATATTTGGGCTTTAAATGGAATTGTTTCCTACAGACTTTCCGAAGCCACAGCTGAAAATGTTAAAGACAACCTCCTGAACTTCACATCCAGGAGGTTGTTTTGCTCCACTTGCTGAACAAAGAGAAGTTTTAGATTCTGATCTTCAGTAAAAAATGTTTTGAGTTACAGTAGTTGGAAATAACTTGAGCTGATGTTAAGGGCAGCTGGTACTTTCCATAATGAAAATGGTCTTCAGCTGGAAAGAGCAAAATTCAGGAAGTAAAATTAGTAATTTGACAGTATTTGAGAAGAAATGGGCAGATCTATTTATGTTCAATTGGAGCAGGAAAGCAACAGCCAAGAATAAAAATAAAAAGATTATATATAGGGGAAAACAGTGAAAATACAGGATGATTTCACAGAATGCCTATGTTGAAGCATAAGCACATGCAACACTTCTCAAAAAGAAGCTGAAAATATTACTATATATGAAATGAGCTGTAAGAGACCTCTAATTTTTACAGTTCCTTGTGCAATCACAGATAGACCTAAACTGAATTGGGAAAAAACCCAATGGCTGTAGATAATTTTTGTAAATTATTAATTTTTTGTAATAGTAAAAAGAGATATTCATTATTATTTGATACCATTCTTTTAAAATACATGAAGGTGGTTCATAGGATAAAACTACTTTTACACAATTCTCTTCTTCTGACACTACTCCATATCTTTAAGTTTGCTCAAATCTAAAATTAAGGCACTCCCAGTTGGTCATTGGGTTTTTTTGTTTGCTTTAATGTGAAAAGGTACTATTTTTTGGGCAGCAAGATCCAAATGCCACTGTGTTCTGGAGATACCTATTGTGGAGGTAATGTTTAGGCTCTCCACCCTCACAGTAACGATCATTGCTGCTACCTGAGAAAACTAACTGCAGAAGATTGTACAGAAATGCAAAAGCAGGACTCTCACTGTGCAGCCTGAGTGGATCTAGCACAGGGCACTTCCAGAGTGACAGTGAGCACTAGGACTGATCTGCTCTCTCACAGGAAAAAACCCACCCCACGTTCTTCCCAGAATCCCTGCTGGGATATTGGATACTACCTAAAAGCTGCAAGAGGGACCCAGGAATTGATAAGAAAGACTCCTTCTTCCAGGAACTGGTATTCTATCACACAGAAAAAAAGGGGGAAGCAATTGAGTAGATTCACTTAATTTTTAGTAGAGCCCACCATCCTTATTCTCTTCCTCAGGGAGCCTTGAAAAGTGACAGATAAATCCAATTTGCCTGTGCTTGAGCAGGATGGAGAGAGAGATACTCGTGAGTCAGCATATGCCAGCAGAAGCTGGTTTTCCCCCTCATTAACTTTTTTGCACATCAGCTGATTTTTACTTTATACTGAGTATATCCCTGTGCTTATTTTCTCTGTTCCCTACAGAATGTCATCACATCTGATACCACCAGGGCTTCATTAATGTAAAATGTTGTCATGTGGTGAATTATTCTTAAATGAGAAAACACAGACAACCCTAGAAGAGAAAATGAGGAGTTGTCGGACAGCATGTGAATAGGAGCATTTGAAGGTGTCCCACAGGAATTCCTCCAGCAAACTGTTGGGAAAACTGATTGAAATTCAATAAGAAAGTGCAAATGAGACAACATAGCTCCCCTGTGGATTGCAAAGATCCCCTGACAGGAAATCAGAACTATCTATGCACTACTGCACCTTGCAAACCCAGAAACGCACAAACACCACAAGGAAAGGCAGCGCCGTGACCCAGTGTTCAGGGCAGCATGGAACAACCAAGCAGAGCAGAAACCATGGTAAGGAAATACAATAGTCCTGACTATTGAGAACCAAATTTGCCCGGATTTATGATCTGACTAGGATTTTATTGGAGCCATTTATACACCAGAGCAATGCCATTAACAGGAGTGAAGAGCAATTGGTGCGTGAGCAAACACACTCATCTCGGACAGTTCATCAGCGCTCAAGTGCATCCCATTAACAAAGGCATTAGAATGCACTTCTCATCAGATGCACAAGAAAGTGCATCACAAGCAGGGGTTTGGCTTCTGGGCAGACAGCTCTGTCCCGTGGTGTGAGCAGAGGGACTGTGGAAACTCCCCAAAGGACAGGACCTCAGCTGGGGGTGAAATGAAGAAGCACCTCCTCCCTTACAGAACTGGTGCTCGGGAACTTGCCCGAACTTAACCTGGCAAAGTGGTGGAGTGGCTCAATTTGTAACAAACTCTGGTGCTTTTGGCTGAGGTGGTCACTGATGCTGAAGCCAGTCTGGCCTCTGTTTCTGGACCAAACAGCTGGAGTGCTGCTAAAGCACAAAACAAACTTCTCCAGGATTAAAAAGAGGGTAGCTAAGATGAGCTGAGTGTCAGTGAAGGCTGTAGATAAAAAAAGGCTCAAAATACTCACTGTGTTATTTGCTTACTGTAACACGTATTACCTCATGTAGCTACAAAACTTCATTTAACAGAGTAAAGAAAAATATGAGATGGACTTATTAATGAGCACCTGGCACTTGGAAGCTGTGGGAATCAATAACTTCAAAAAAGTATGGAATGTAGCTGCAAAAATCTCCTACTAACACGTTTTGAAGAATCATTTAAAGAAATGTCAATTCTTTTCCCAGCTCTTGATGCGCATTTGTGTATTTTTAAAGTCTTTTAGAGGCAGGATTGAGTCTTGTGTATTCAAGGATATGGTTTATTGAAAATGTCCTGATTTTTTAAAATATTTGCACTATTAAAATATTTAACATCCAAAACAGTAGAAAAGCAGCAAGTGAGATCAAAACCATCCTGTGGCATTATGAAAACCATAAGCTGTGCAATTCCAAAAAAGATAAAAATGGCTTGTGTGAAAGGAATTTGTTTGTAAAAAAAAATGACAGATTCAGAACTGTGGCTGAGAAAGCTTTGAAAGTGGCCAGGCTGACAGGGTGTTGTAGGGCAGTTGTAAGCCTTTGTAGATGCAATTATTATCATCTTCCCAAAGCATAGGCAAGTCTGTGAGGAAAAAAAAGCAAAGAATAGGAGAAAAGGCTGCCTGGAAAGGAGACCCCCCCTTTCCCAGGCCTAGATGCTGACTTGCTGATGGCTTAAACCAAAGAGAAAATAATCTGAATCTCATTTAAAATTTGGTCATTCTGAAGAAAGAACAGGTGAGGAAAGAGAAATGTTCTGGGAGGGGCAGCAGCAGGTGTCTGAATGGAGATCTGGGGCGGTTCTTCCAGCCCCATCCCCTGCCAGGCCACAGAAGTGCTCTTTGGAATAATTATTTAGTCAGAGTGGCTGTGGATCAATGTTATCAGAGTGTTTGCAATTATAAAATTTTGTAAAAGATCCAGCCAGGCATCCTGGAGGACTGAGGATTTGGAATGCTGGGTAAGGCTGTACACGTGCAAACGTCAGCACCTTTCCAGTGGCAGCTCTGACACTGGCAACTCTGAGGCTGTGCTGGTTTCTCTAACACTGCACAGAGCTGTCTACAGGAATTCATCCTTTAGTGAAAACAGTATTTTGCCTAGATTTTTTATTTATCAGACTGTCGAGTTCAAATCCCAGATTTCAGTACATGTAAGACCATAGTACCGAAATTAGACTATGGGCCTGCATCTGATTTTCCAGGGTTCTGAATTTACACAGGTAGCTGAAAGTTCTGGGTGTCATACACTGAAAAAATTTATAATATATTATTCAGTCCTCCTCCAAAAGCTGCTTTATGCCTTTTAGATTTCACTATTCCTTTGGTGCTCCTTAAGGATGCAGGGATATTATTTCACATTCCATCCCTTAAATTTTTTTTTTATCTTTAATTTACTACAGAGCTGGAATGTACTTTCCCCACTTTGCCACAACTTCCTGGACATTAAAGTATCTGTAGATGACAGGATTTTAGTACACCTTTTACTAGCTCTGTCACTGCCAGGAAAAGCAGTCATCCCACTAAGGCAGCAATGTCTCATCATTTCATTGTGAGCTAATAACCACAGGCTGTTCCATGTGTGCCTCGGTGCAAAGGATCAAAAATAATTCCCTACTACACTTGCTATGAGTGATCAGAGAAATGTACTTCTAATTTTAAGAAAATCTTGGAGAAGTCACCAGGAATTTTTTTTGTTTTCTTCCTGAAACCTTCCCTGACGGCAGCAGGAGCCTGGATTTAAGTATCTGTGTACCAACAGGTGGACGGGACACACACACATTCACTCAGACTCACAGAGCTGCCTGCAAGTAATAATGCAAGAGGAGCCTCCTCCTTCAGTTGTTGTAAAGGCAGGCAGTAAAGAGAAAAAAATCACCCTTGGATTCATACCCTCCATCTGTAAAAAGCACTGCTGAAAGCCCGATTATTTTGACAGATAAAGAGGAAAGCAAAAAAAAAAAAAAAAAGGACTTAGGTAAATTACAATGGAAGAACTCAATGTATATCTAAAAGTATCTCAGAATTTTGCAGTAAATAATGCTTTCAAAGGAAATGGTAATCTTTCTGCATTGAAAGCTTCTGATCTTACCATCTTTACTTCAGATCATATTAGTACTGAGCATCATCACAAGAATGTGTTCTTTGAAGCATGTGTACTCTATTTCCCTTCTATTTGTCATAAATACTCTCTCTGTGAAAGCACACTCTGCCACTGTGCACACATTTTTCTTTCTAAGAGTTAATTCATTTCCTAAAGAAACATCATGCAAAAATCAATCTTGCCAGTACAAGTTCACAAGGCCTGATTCATTTAACAGATGATTTATTGATAACTCTGAGATAGAAAATAATGGAATGTTGTTACTAAGAGCAACATTACACATTCCCAACAATGTATAGAGATGGTACATACAGAGGATATTAATGCTCCTTCATGGACAAGTGATACATTGCAAGAAGAAAGAAGAGAGCTGGCCATGGCTCATGGCTTCCAGCTTCTATTCCAGCTCCCCCTTTGCACTCCCACCTAATGTTATTGCATAAATCCTGACCTTTGCTGTTGTTGGTTTCACTGAAAAACAAGTTTGTGGAAAGAGAGAGAAGAAAGCAAATGTTCTGTTACATAACCAATTCTTCAGAGAAAATGTGAAAGTTCAACCAAAACTGCATATGAAGGAACAGACCACAGCTGAGTGTGGTAGTTGATGGTTTGATACCTAATCTGGAAAATATTTGTCTAAGTAGTGTCACACATGGGGATTAAAGACCTCTCTTCCTTCTCTCTTTCCTTCCTGTCCCTTTTTCACACAGTGCCAAAGAAAGCAGAGTATGCAGTTCTCCAGGCTGAATACACCTTGGATTTCTTAGCATGGTGTATAGATCCTTTTTATTTTCTACTAAAGAAGGCATGGGGAAAAGAACCAATTCCCTGCACCACCCCTTTACCTATATATCCACAAGTGTGGTGGGATCCTGGACCGTCTCATAAAAATAAAGCAGATTTCCCCTGAGCTGCCTTATGCTCTCATATTCATCATGACTCAAGTGATCGAATGTGACCTTCAGCAGGATAACTACTTTGCTGTCCCCAAGTCAGGTGTTAAATCATCCATATTTTAGCTCTTGTAAAAGAGTCCAAGCCTAATGTCAGATGCTCAAACTCCTGATTCAAAGTACCTGCACACACCCTGGGCAGAGAGCATCTGGTCCCAGGCACAGAAATGGCTTTGAAAACTTGCTTCTTCCTGAGGACCGAGGAGCTGGCACTGAGCTGGCAGGAAAATGCCCTGTGTGCTCCAGATCTCAGGGCCAGAATCCTCATGGGGAACTCAGCAAAAAGACCATTTAACTCTGAGAAAGCAGCAATGAAACATCGCTGTGCTGCATTAGAAAGCAAGCGGTTCTGAGCACAGCCTGTCCCACCAGATTGGTCCCTCAGAGATCTGAACCTTTGTCAGACTTCTAAATCCCAGCACTGCATAGCTAAGAAGTTGGTATCTTTAAGTAACCCATCATGCTCAATGCTAGACAAACATACGAAACAACTTCTCATGCGTGAAAGACTGTATGTTTTTTGGAAAAAGTAAAAAAGTAAAGCAAATCCTTAATCCTTCTTTCTGAAAAATAGCAGGAAAAGAAATTACTCCTACAGATTTCTAAAGTGCAAAAAGTGAGGAATGTTTAGCATGCTTCATTAAACAGACAAAAATAGAAAACATTTTGAAAACACAGAGTTGAATAAATCTACAGGACTCCATAGGAAAAAAGAAGGAAAGATTAAAATCTGTTCCCAGAAAGATAATTTAAACCCAGAATGAAACATTCCCTCCCTAGTAATCAGTCTGAAAATAGGATGATTTAACTGAGACCCTCAAAACCTCTGTAACAGAAACTCAGGAAAAACTGATTAATTCAGTGGTACTATATTGCACTGTCAAAATTATAAAGTGAAAATGTTAACTCAACCTACAAGGCCTTTTTACTGTGTAACAGAATTCAGCAGTAATTAAAAAAATCTCAAGTACCCACATTTCATGAAAACAAGTCTATATATTTTCCTGTGTCACAGGAATGGTGAGTGGGAAACCCAGGAGACAGGAACTCAGGGATTGATGTATTTACAGCCAACAGTCACAAGGTAGCAGCACAAAACATCAGTCTAAAGGATTTCTTGAAGATACAGAGGTGGAGGTGACAAGGGCACAGCTCAAAGTGTGCAGGGAACACAACTTGTGGCAATTAAGTGCTTAGTGGGGAGGAAGTTCAGTGCTGGGGTATCCTGAGCCAACCTCTGAGCCAGCCAGCAAAAGCCCAATAAAAGAATAGACCTTTTTTTGGATTTACTTTAGGTGAGAGATGTGGAATATGACCCAGTATCAGGGAACAAGGAGAGCAGGGAGCAGAGGAGGTTTGGCAGGGTCATGGAGGGAAACCTTACATCTGACTGTGCCTCACAGCTTGCAAACTGGCTGCTCAGTTCCCGAGCCCACCTGCTTCTGAGCAAGAACTAATTGTTTTCCCCTTTCAGTACCCTCTCTATGCACTTTTAAAAGGAAAAGGATTGATATCATTTCTCCATATGTTACATCATATATACAGCATGATGGAATATGTATGCATGCAAAGTAACTTGGGATTTCAAAAGTTAATCTGTATATTCTAGGACATAAATGTAGAGGTCAATAGGTCAACAAACATTAATAAATTCCTTCTTTATCTTCTATAAGGGGTAGAAGGACTCACAGAAATGAACTGCGATCTGCAATAGAGTTGTAGCTGAACATTCACAGATTTCTCAAGAGCTGGATTTTTTGGCTATTGATCTGCCAATCACTTTTCTGTCAGAGGAAATTCAGTTATCCATGTCTCACTGAGCCTTTTTCACCTAGTTGCTTTTGTAGGAGTTGTGTTTGTTGTAGATCTGTGTCTTTTATGGTATCTCAGAATGAAAAATTCAATAGCTGCTGTGTTGAATTCTAAAGATCATTATTCTGCTTGTTTAGAAAATGAAAATGACACCCGCTTTTCTCTCTTCTCACTCTCACTATCAGTTCACTTTCAAACAGCTTGGTATATTTTATTAAATTTAAAAAAATGTATCTTTTGTTATCCTGGTGTTGCCTGGGCAAATGCTACAGCTATGGCATTGTCCCTGCCATTGGAATACATTTGTAAAACTGTTGAATAAAAGCTCTCTAGTGCAGGAATAACTGTGACTTCTCACTTTAAGAATGTGCAATCATTCTTCATTACCTACCACAGTCCTACCATAAATCCCAGTGACCTCCCCATTGTCTGGGAACCTCACTCAACTCTCTCTCTGGTGCCTTGGGTCCTGTTCCAAAGCACCACCAGAATTTCCTTCCCAGCTCAGAATCAACTTTCTGCACACCAGTAATGCCAGACTCATTCATTCCAAATGGTGCATGACAAGCCAACACTGATGCCAACTCCTCTTCCTCTATTTCTCCAGCTCTCAGCTACCTTCAGTGCAGTTTTCTCAAGAATCTTGGTCTCCCAGAGTTCTGCCTCCCACGTTTTTCTGCCTTTCTTCTGCAGGTCCTATTCCTGCTCTCTGCAGCAATCTGGGAGATGTCCTCTGTCCCCACCCTCCCTTTGTCCTCCACAAACACAAACTCAGTTCAGTTTCCAAGACACACATGAAAGATGGATGGATTGACTTATTCCCATCAAATTGAAATTTTTGTCTAGATTTCATACACCTCACAAATGCCAACTGGTCAGCTTAAGTTCCCACAGGCAGATCCGATCTCCTCATTGCTCCTCTCTAGTGTTCAAACCCCTGGAGATCTTCCCCCATCCTTTTTCTGTAAGCTTTTAGTGGGGCTGTAGCCTTTCCTGGGACTATCTTAAGCTTATCTCTACTTAAATGTTGTGCAAAGTCAGTTAAGTGATGCTTTAAAACATCATTTCCATTCCATTCTCATAGGTAAGCAGATTTTATCAGTTCTCCTCCTGCCTATTCTCACCCCCTCTTCTCTGGCCTTACTGAGTCCCACCATCTTCTCTTCATAGCCTTTCTAAAAGCTTCTGCAAAGACAGTTTCCAAAGTTAACACAGCCTAGCTCCTCATGCTGACCATGCCATCCTCTGCATTTTCCCACCCTTCTCCCAGTCCCCACACAGAGAACATGAGCTGTAAGCCTCAGTTTTGAGACCCTTTACAGTTTCTATTTCACTTCTAATCACACCTCTACTGAGCCATCACTGACTTCTCTCTGTTAACGATGACAGCCTTTATTATCCTGTTGCTAAATTTTGAAACAAATATCTTCAGCTTTTCTTGTCATCCCTGTCAGAAACTCTCTGTAAACACCTGCAAAGTCATGTTCAGAGACTTCTGAAACTCAACTTTAATATGATGCCTACAAAAACTGCAGACAAATACATGATAACTCTTGTGTGAGGTACTGACTGTAAGACTGCGCATACTGCTGACCTGCACTGGCACATTTTTAATTAGCAGTGCTGGTGTTGTTTCTTCCCTTTGCTTTATGTAGGTTGTAAACTTTTTGCTTAGGAACCATCTTTTTGTTCCTTTTACATGAAATGGGCATAGCAAGTATCTGACTACTTTATTAGCTAAGCAAGGAAATTGTTAAAAGGAAGGTGTCTTAAAATAGAGAACTGTATAACCCCTTCCAGATGCATAAAACGTATCTTGCAAAGGATATGAAGATGAATATAACAATTTGGCATTGTGTCAGAAAGAAAACCCACTAATTGGGACAGATGATGATAAAGAGAAAATCAAAAATTCATGGCATGATTTAGTTCAATGTAAATCTGAAAAACACCCCAGCAGTGTCAGGGAAATTATTCTATATTTGTTTAAGCGAGAGGCTGCACAGGATGCAATTCAGCCATCTGTGCTTGGCCCATCTGTACTTTGAAAAGTACTGTAGGACTGTACTGCACCACTTCTGCTGTCAAACTTTGGAGACATTACAAGAGATCCCAAGGAGCACGAATGGTGGGTGACAGCACATCGATTGAAATCTCTCTTTCAAATTGTCTTCTCTCTAGTCCCTTACAGACACTTTTCAAATCAAAATCACTGACTAAATCTTCCTAAGAACTCCTTGAAATTACCTTTGCTTTCCTGAATTGTTCAGCTATTTCTACTGTTCCAATGGAAAGACAAACTACCACCATCAGTTAATGGTTATATATAAAAAAATAAAGTAAACAGTGCTCTAAATAACAGAACTAACAAAGCCTGCTTTGCTTCAGATTTGTTTCCTATGTCCCAATGGCTTTGAGCCCACAGAAATCTACAAAGTCCCATGTGCCAAAGTCATGCCCAAACTGCCTTCCCACAAAACTGAATCTCCAAGGAGCAGCTATGGGGACTTTCCCACTGTCCACATGACTGGTGTCAGGCCAGGGAACTGCCAAGTCTTCCCCCTGGGCCTCTCTTTTCAGCCCACCTCTCAATTTTGCCCCAAACCAGATGGGAATCACCACTTCCACTTCTCTGCTTGAGCTCATTTATAGGTTCAACAGGTGTGAAAGGCAGTTCAGCAAACAGGTTGCACAGCCTTTGTTAAAAACACCTCAAATATATTTAAATGCAATAAAGGAAAATAGTTCTTGATTCAGGTAATTCCTCTCCATGGGTTTATTTAAAAAGTGGGGAAAATTGTGTTGAAGCCAATAAAGTGCTGATGTTGAGGCCTCTTCCCCCCACTCTGACCGCTGTGAGGAAACAGCTCTGCTGCATTTACCAGGGACACAGGGACAGCACTTGCAGGTCTCTGCCATTGATGGGATCTCCTTTCAGTAGTTTCTTTCCTCTTAGCTACAACAAAGGCAGCTGCAATGAATTCATATCTATATATTCAGAAAGCACTGCAGTTGAGTGGGCTGATATAAAGCCTTACTAGAAAAGAACTATATCTGTGCTGCAAAGAAAGTAGCAAAACCCACTTAGCCATGAATTAATACATAATGAACAACTGACAATAATTATTTCAACATAGTGCTGCTGACCTGCTTCAACATTTCCTTCCTTTTTCCCTAATTGTATTTTTTAGATGGTTTTGCACTTGATTTCTTAAACACAAATGCACTTAGTAGTTTGTATTTTCCATTAATTCTCTATATAATAGTATGTATCGCTTCCTCCAAGACAGAAGTGTAAATGACTGGCTCTTTTTAATTTTATTTTTGTATGATGAGAATGCAAACCTTGTGACTCAGAGCTCAACGCATCTCATGGACCTTTACTCTGATAAGGCTTTGCTACAGAATGAGGGAATTCAGTGAAGTGTGGTAGGTGTAATTAAAATTGTGTTATGCCGCTGATCCACAGGCAGATAAATTCTGTAAGAATTAAATTGCATTGGTTTGTTAAAAAAAAATTGGCTGTTCGTTTCCTTGTAAAAAACAACATCAATTTAAAGACGGTGTATCTATAAATCTGAAATGAATTACAGTAGTTCACAAGTTTCTCAGAATAAACAGAGGTCTATTTACTCCCCTACCAAGAGACTCAACACTTTATGAAGGGTGCAGTGAACCAGTTTAATAACAATTACAAGCCAAAGGGATCTACATGCACAGATTGCTGACTGTTGGCACATTAATCCACTTTTTTTCCATCCAGAGCATAAACTTCTTAGCAGAAAATACAGAGATTTTCTGGGAATGAAGGTCACAGGTTTAAATCAAAATGTTCTGTTGGTAATTTTTTTATTTGCCATTCATTGAAACAAATATGATTATGTGCAAATAAGCCTGGCATCAAATGTCATGATGTGGGCCAATCTGTTTGCTCGGAGTTGAAAAAAAATTCTGGTTATTTTCCTTGTGTATTAATGGCAGTATTTCATCATCTTTAAGAGTCTAACCACAATATGTTCTATGTGGAATATTATAAATCAAGAGTCCTGCTTGCTTGTTATGTGGACCTGAAGTTCAAAGAGACGAGCCTTTTGGAAAAGTTATTCTTAATCACATTTATCAGTCTGTGAAAATCAGAGTGAAAAGTCACCTGTTACAATCTTGTCTAACAAAATATTAATACATACTCTCTCATAGACAGCAGCAATTACTCACAGGGCTGTAGAGATAATGGGAAGAAACTAACGGAAATTACTTTGTGCATGCAAGCAAATTCTTGAATTAAAATCAGATGAAAGTCAGATAAAATTGCACCAGGTTTGAAGCTGAAGCCATGCAAAAAACTTTTGGTTAATGGGCATGCCTTCATTCAGAAAAGAACACTAGCTCATACTGGGAAGTAATCTTCTGCAGGATTATCTGTGAATATTTATAATAAAGTGAATGATATTTATTATATGATCTTTTCCTCAAGTTATTTGTGTAGTTAAGATGAAGATAATGTAAAATAAAGATTATATAAACAGGATGAAAGATCAGGGCTGAAGAGCAGGATTAGCTCATACATAGAACAGAAGCAGACAGACACTTTCTGGAAAGAATCCGTTTCAAATGTCTTGTGCTCATGAGAAGAGAGTGAGGATCAAACAGATGTGGGGCAGGAAAGAGCCAATCTGCATGTGCTCAGACAGTTTGCTGGTGATGAACTGAAGTTTTTGGTGGCACACAACAGATTCAGAGGAGTGTCATTTTTTGCCAGGAGATCAGGTGGCACCAGAGCTGGGATAGCCACATACGAGCTGGGGAAAGAGAGCAGAGCAGGATGCTGACACACAGAGCACCTGTAAGTCATCCAAGGAGTGACTGAGTGGGAAAAGAAAGAGACCGAGGTGCACTGGAAGATGGGACACGTTAGGAAGGAGGATGTAGTAAGAGGGATGAGGAGACACAGACTTTCCTTCTGCTGCTGTTCCATTGCCACATCACACATTGCCTCAAATCTTCTAATTTTCTCATTGATTTTCCAACTAAAATAATCAGTTACATCTTTTAAGGATAATGTTCTTGTGAGACTCAGCTGAAGTCCACCCTTTCCCCTTTAATTTAGACTCCTAAAGTTCCAGTAGCTAACAGTGAGGGGGAAAAAAAATCGAAAGATGAGGCTTGTGATTTGGTTATATCAAGAAACTACATTTTTCACTTCCAAAGTTGTAACTCTGGTAATTTTTTCTTTCTTTCACCCATAAATAGGTACTTACTTCTGAAATCTGACTGCCTACCTTATTTTCATACTGTTTTTCATACAGGCAGCAAATCTCGGAGGAAGCTTCTACTCACTGTTAGCTGTTGCCATTTATTTTTCTTGTAGCAGATATATGTCAGTTCCTTAAGTATGTCATTTATTACTGGGCTTTTAAAAATCTCTTCTGCAGATCTGTGGGGTTTTTTTTACTACATATTCTCAGAATACTTGGAGGGTGTCAGTAAGGCTCATTTATGTACGAAGTTATTTCTGTACATCTGCTTCCTTCAAGAATGATTCCATGTCCACATAAACCCAATACTATATTCTCAAGGAATTCCAGAAAGTTAATAGAATAAGTGGTTAGAAAGTGCTTTAGGGAAAAGTTTCTTGATGTCTTGTTAGAATTAGCTCAGTGATATTAACCTTTTCCTCCTTATCTAGGTATGTATGCGACATCCGAAACACTAGTGAGCCTTTTCTGGAAAAAGAGGTTTCAACAACCATCTAAGGACAAAGAAGGGTAAAAATCCAGATCACTAGCAGCTTTTGGACAGCAACCAGTTGCTTTAAACTACACTCTACTTCACCAACCTGTTTTTCAAAACTGTTGACAGCACTAGGTATCACACAGGTATCATAAGGCTACTTGTCAAAGTGGTTTTGTGCTTACTCTGCTGAAGTTAATCCCCTCTGGAGACAGATGAAAACCCAGCACTACCCCTTCAGTATCTGCCTGATTTGGTTACTTGGAACTCCCCCAGTTCTCCTGGGACAGTTTCAGGTCATCCACATTACTGTGCACATTTTATTCTCATCCCCAGAATCACGTAGTAGTCCCTCCTTATCCCAGGACTGAACAGAGTACTGAATAAGCAAAGTAACAAAAGCATGCAAATCATGCAGGCCTGAACCCAAACTGTGTATGTTTACATTTTATTCTAAAGCATGGTCTAAGCTAAATTCAAAATTGTGCTTTTTCCAACTGCAAGACTGTATGGATAACAAGTTGCTCAGGGAGCCCAACATCTAGGGAAATTTGGTTTTGATTTGCTTGGCTTTCACCTCCAAGGCCAGTTAGGAGTGATTGTGCTGGTGATAGATTAGGCTTACAGTGATGAAGCTATTGGCTTGACTTCCTTCAGCTTACACATTCAGGCTCTTTGTTCCCTCTGTACCTACAGGTGTGCCAAGCACAAGGTGAGATGAGTGCAGCTCCTCCATGGGGAGTGCTCAGTCCCCAGCCCAAGCCTGAACATGCTCTGAATCCTGAAAACCTGGAGCAGCACAACACTGCAATGTTGCAGCAGAAGGTTTAGTGTAAAAAGTAGTATTTGAATAATTTCTCATTCTTGCTACAATCATTAACATAAAATCAATTTATGTTGTGACATTTTCAGTTCTCATTATGATCTCTGTCACAAGAGGGAGGTTTTTAATCCCCCATAAAGTCTTTAAGAGACAGCAGAATAACATGCACTAAGTGCATCATGCAGTTTCTAATGTGACCTTTTCACAGTTCTGCAGTTTGACTGCCTGGTCACTCCTGTTCCTTGGCTGTCTTGGTAATCTGAGAGGAACAGGTGGAATGGTAAATAGTCAAAATACTAAATCTTTAAAAGGTTAACTTCATACTGCAAGTGGCTTACAAGATATATATATATATTCTATGCTCTTATTCTGCAGCCCAGAAAAAAGCTAGGAAGAAAAGGAAATGACAGACAATGACTGCTCTTAAGCCAGTGACAAAAAGAATTTGGGAAAAGAGTAAGATGGGTGTGTGATAGCTATTAATTTTATTCTGCCAATAGTTCACATGTATTTATGTGGTGTGAAATAATCTACTCTTGGTGGAGATGTGGAGAGTTCTAGTCACTCTTCACCCTTAAAAAGTCTGAGAGCCCCAAATAGAATATCATGACCCAATGCTAATCCTCTTCCTGCTACCATGGCTTTGGGGTTTTTGTTTGTTTTTTATGAAACTTAGAATTAATCAAGAGTGAACCTAGCACTGAGCAAAATAAGTGGCAGGTAACCCTCTTCTCTTGCTATTATTTTAAACTGTGGCATTTAATGCAAAGGGACCCAGGCTCGTGCAAGAAATGAGGGAACTGCAAGTGCTAAAAGAAAATAGGGAGAAGCCAATCTACAGAGCCAAGGAGAGCACAGACAAACAGGGATGATATGTCCCACCAACTGAATGTATTGCACTAAAACCAGAGCATCTCCTTTTGACTCTTTGGTGCTGCCTGGAGCTACTGTCCCATAGCCAGGCACAAGAATTCTCCCATGAAAAGGTGTGGGGAGACAGGCTAAGAAAGTAGGTCAGTTTCTAGAATGAGTTCTGTGTCAGTAGGAAAAAAGAATTTCTAAGAAGGTCTGGACAAAGGGTACAAAATACCACATGGAGTGATAATGTATCCCCACAATACCCTCACAGATACACAGAAGGAAAGGAATGGCAATAGAGGTGTCAAATGATTAATAAAAATATGATGGCCACTCTACTACAAAGATATAAAATTCTATAAAGTGTGCCCTTCTTTCAGGAAAATGCTTAGAAATGAACAATAACAACAACAACAAAACCTAAAAGGGAGAAAGCTCTTCTTTAATGAGATTTTTGAAAGAATCCTATTATTCAGAGAGAAGTGCAGCTCTGGCTGGAAGGGGTCTTTGTGAGGGCAGGTGAGAGGTCACCTCATGAGGCACTGCTGAGTTTGGCTTCAAAGCTTCTATGAAGCTCTTAACTCCCTGTCCTATTTATTCATCCTAAGAAAGGGGGATAGGGTTTTTCAAGTATTTGAAACTGATAAGCAAGTTAACTTTCTGCTCACATGTCTGGGAAGACTTTCACAAAGGGAAACAGCCACAGCCAACACTCTATTCCCCACTAAAGTGGCAATAATCTCTATTGCTTTGTAGACTATAAAGCAATAAAGAGCTGCTAAGATTAATTAAACTCTGAAGAGAAACTGAAGTGTTTAATCAATCACCAGTGCTGTTTGCTGCCACTATACCATTCATAGGGATTATTATATAGCAATTTGAATTACAAAGCAAAGCAAAGCAATATGAGAAGTCAATGTTTGGATCTCTAGTTCCAGGTATCGAGGACTTGCTTCTTCATAGTATATGAAAACTATTAACAGGTTCACTCTGACCATTCCCTTCAGCTGTGAGTGCTCAGCACTTCTGCAAATCAGGCCTCAGGGTTTCAAATCAGGAAACTGGAAAATAAGAAGATGCAGCTAATGACCCTTTGTGAAAAATCTGGCTTAGCATGATGGGCACCATTGCAAAGGAAATCAGAGCCAGGGACTGCACCAGAATGAAACTCTCCAGGAGAGCACACATCAACTGCTCTGCCTATGAGGTTTTTTCCTCTCTCTGTTCTTCACCTTTTGCAATTTTGCTGCCTCTTGTGCTCTGCAGCTTTGGAGAAACATGATGGAACTGTTGGCTCCTGTACTCTGCAACCTGACTTGGCCGAAACAGCAACACTCTGTATTGAGTGAGAAAATGATGCCATGGACTAAATGGTAGAAAAATATGCAATAAAAACCATATCATATTGCATACATAAAAGAGTTGAATTAATCCCATCTAATAGATGGACTTGCCAACCTTTCTCAATTTTAGGTGTACTTTGAAAACCAAACAGTTATTTGACAATGGTTTCAAATATCAAAGGTTTTTAAAACCACATTCAGGACACTTCAAAAGACACTTTTCTCAAAAAAAGTGAAAACATGATCTTGGCATAATTCCCAGGCTGGTGACATTCAGGTGTGAGATAAGAAGAGAAACATGGTAATAAGCCTTTGAATTCAAGCACAAATCCTGCATTTGTTAACATTATGTTTGCTCTTACATTCCATGTTAACAGTGGTTAACATCTTTAGTGTAGCTATGGGAACATACCAGCAAATTATACATAATTCTCATTTTCTAGGAACACCATTTACAGACCCCTAAACATATATAATAGTGATGCAAAGGGTCTCACTCACTACAAGTTGGTATGAACTGAACTGCTTTAAACTTTTGTTCTTTCAGAGCTGGCTTTATTTCTGTTGAATGGAGGAGGACATCAAAGCTCCAGGATGGGTCCCTCACTGACACCAATCAGCCCCAACTTTAATGGAGCTCTGTGGATTTGCAGCAGGCAGAGATCTTGGCTGTCTGATTATCCAACCGAGAACTCTCCTGTATGGAGAACTCCACTTAAAATAGGAATTCCCTACAACCTACGCCAGACCCACATGCATGGTACAAGTAATGAATATTGAGAAATGTCAAGTCTAGTTGAAGTCACACAGTCAGGAAAAGACAGAAAAAAAGAGTTTTCTGTAATGATAATGCCATTTACTGTACGTTGTATAGGTTAAGTACTCAAGCCACTTTAGTAAAAAAAATTCCATTCACTTCCTTTCATATTATGGTCAAGAGTAATTTCTGGCACAGAGAAGTGAGAATCATCAATGCAGCTTTGTGGAACTGATTACCACGTACTTGAACAGAGACCAGCAAATGCTATTTAAGGAGCAATTTGAATCACTGATGTGGTTATGCAGGAGCTGGTTAGGTCTCCTTGATGTGGAAGGATAAGCATTCACAACACTGACAATGCACAGAGCAACCATGAACTATCCTTAGGTTACTCCAGTGCAGGAGAGAAATGAAGTTTGCTTTCATGTCCTCTTGCTGGCTCCTTTGCAGCCCAGTGACAAGGACATTTGAACCTGCATTTGAATGCCATATGAGCATGTTCCCCCTGAGCAGAACCAGGAAGGATTAATGGGCATCTCCTGAGACCCAGGAAAATGAACAAATGCCTGAGGGACAGGATATTAAGGAATAAAAGAATATGGGATGGTCACACCAGGTTCATTTATCCTAATGCTCTCTGATGGTGGCTGGTGCCCAGTGCTGTTTAGAAGAATGTACTGTTGTAACTCTCCACAAAGTTCTTTCAACTTCCCATGATTTTTCACTATTTAGAGCTGAGACAGATCAGAAATGTGAACAAGAAGCTAAAATACTGATACAATGCCAAAGTGTCTTTGAAGTATGCCAGGAACACAAAAGCTTACATAGCAAGTGGAGTTACAAGCAAAGTCATCACTAAAAGAAAATAACAAATATAATGAGATGCTACTGTACTCCTTGGGAGAAAATAGTAAAAATAATAATATCAACAATTAACATTATAATAATTATTATTATTAATAATAATGATTATTATTTGGAATACAGTTTCTGTGCTGCAGAAAATGGAGTTTGAGATGACAATTTACAAAATTGGGATTGACATGCTGAATCACTGAAATACTGAAATTTAGCTTGTTCGTTTCAAAGTGATGCTTCTGCTTCAAAAACTGTCAGATTTCATTTTTTACAGAGTTTTCTAAAAGGTCTTTTACTTTACCATGAAAAATTGCCCCCTCAATTCCTGACTCTCCAGTCCAGTCAGTAAACTGAAAAATCAATTATATGCACAGTACTGGTTTTGGGGAAGAAGGCCAGTTGATAAGACAACCACATACAAAGGTCAGTGCAGAATCAAATGGAGAGTGAAAGAGAATAAACATGGAACTTATCCATAGTGCAGACAGAGCCTTATGAGAAACTGCCTAATTTATATTTATAAATGTATGGGGAAAGATAGAAGAAGAAACTTTGCTGTGAGTGGAAAAGTTGGCAAGTGTCACAGCCACGTACAGAACCCAAGTACTCCAGCTTGGCAAGAGGGCAGATGGTCTCTGCAAACTATTTTAACACTTCTTAGCAGAAGACAGCCACTAAAAAAAAGTAAGGGAGAAGTTGGTCTTCAAAATCTGAAAAGAAATTAAAAGCATGTACATGACACAATGGTCCCTGGAGCAAGGTAAGTGTCTACACAAAAAAATTGGAAAAGAGCCCCCTGGCAATCCAACTGAAATGTCTTTCTGTGGAGGACAGTAATTCTTGTTTTGGAAGGAAGATGAGTACAGCAATTAAAGCAAGAGCTGTAAACCTCTGCTGGAGCTTTCCTGATGTATGCAGTGAGTCAGAGGAACTGGATCTGCATTTTTTTACCTGTGCATTAAAGTGAATGCCCAAGGCAATGTGAGGTTGAATCCATTAACATTAGCAAAGAGCATAAACAACTCAGATGAAGGGGTTTGATAGCACAGAGAGTAAAAATGCCCACAACAAGAATGATGGTTAGTATTTAACAACTGCAAGAGGAACTGAACTAAGAACATATGCAAACACCTAGACTGTGTTTACTGATATTAAGATTATGCAATTTGTAAAGGACTTTCTGTAGCTAGGCCACACAGCATCCTTCCAATTCAACTTCTTTATGCAAAACAAATAATTTTGCATAGATTTGCATGTTACTAACAGGAGAAGAGACTTATTAACAACATAAATTACATCTCACTTTTATTTAATTTATTTTCCTGAATTAGCTGGTGAGTATCCTCAAGCCTTATCTCTCTGTGTAGACACTTACAGAGCACTTACCACTGTGGCACCAATGCCACTCCTCAGCCTTGATACAGAGCCTGGGATATGGACCTAAACAGTCATCTGTGAAATAAAGTGGGTTGAGTTTAGCTTTGTATCTGAATATTCTGAAGGAGGAAGATAAGTCGTTTGCAGAAGCCCAGGGCATTCTGTTCTATTAAAACAAATTTCTTAAAAATATAAAATACTGTAACTGCTTTGCCCCAGAGCATTAAGAGGAATATTTCCAGTAGAATGTGTGCATCCAGCTGCTTTGCAGGCAGCAGTCTAAACTTGAAACCAGTCCTTTACAGCCAGTCTAACAACCTACCCATAAAACCAGCCAGCTGGCTGGATCTCTTCTGGCTACTTTCTTCTCCTCTTACTCATTGTGACCTACAGCTAAGGATGTTTTTCACACTGCAGACCCATGGAAAAGGCTCTCATAATCTTGTTAAAGGCTGGCATACTTGACTTGCACTACAGAATCCTGCATTTGTCTCCTCAGGGAAATAAACACTTTTCAAGAGCCTTTGGACTTCAAAAACGCCTTAAACAAACACAATGGCCACACTAGTAATCAGTGAATCAGTTTTCTGAAAATGCCTACAGCCAGGAATTTGGATTTTATGTGCCCTTATACAAACTCATTTACAGTTTTATACTTTTTTTATTGTTCACATGTTCTCAAGAGAAACCAATTTCTCTTTCAAGGAGCAGCGAGTTTAGTAAGTCAAAGGATCCAACTGCTAGAGGAGGGTTTACTTTACCTCTCATCAATGAAACCCTGCTGTGGAATACAATCTGTTTTCAGAAGAGCAGAGAGGTGAAGGACAACAACAAATGGCAATTACTCAAAGCCTGTGAAGAGCTTGGAGACTGGTATTCTCTTGCATCTGAATTAGGGCAAGAAAATACACTGGTCAGAATGTTGCCAAGGATAATGCTCTAACACTGAGCAAACTGAAATTTGTCTTGCTGTCATTGAGAATATTAAGCTGTAATATAATAGTATGTAACATTTATGGCTGCTTTTTAAGAAAGATTGAATCCAATCTGTTAACTCTCCTTTAGGACAGATGTTGGGCAAGGACATGATAAAATATTCACAGTTTGCACCACCAACTCTAATTCCATTATTTCGTGATTAAAACCTTTCTTGCTACTTTCAGTCCTTCACCACACCAGTGAAATAAGCTTCTGAATTTCCCCCCGACTACCTACTTGAAAAAAACTGCATTTCAGTCTACATTCACGCAACACTTTTTTTAGGGATTCCACCAGTCCAAAATGTAACACATTTAATCCATATTCAGGTATTTGAAGCACAAGGAGAAATAAACCACAGTATTTTTCACTATCATAGTTGCTAGAGAAGCTCTGTCTTTAGCATTAGTAAAAGAGTTGTCCTTACAATACTTTTATATACACAGTGATCTACCACAGAGAACCTCAAACCTATGCATATCTGCAAAATTTCCAATTACAGAAATTGGAACTCCAACAACAATTGCAATATTATTGGGAATTATTTACAAACTTAAGGTGTAGGTATTTACAAATGTAAGCACCTCTTGTGACATATGCTGATAAAAATTATGCCCAAGCAAACAGAAACGTGTTTGGAACCTGGTAGCATTTTGCCATAAGAAAAGAAAATAATCTCTTTGTATCGTAAGTTAAACGCAGGAGCAACTTTGTGGCCTTCACTAATTCTTGGAGTGTGACACACAAGTCCAGGCTTGCTTAAAACATAAACTGCATTAATGTAATTCAGTTTCCCAAGGTCAGGAGGAGTTTATTTCCAAACCCTTGCTCTTAACAGTGCTGTCGTACAACATGAAATAACACCACCACGTATCAGCAGGTCCCGAATTTCCTTTGAAATGCAAAGACCTGCCAATGAATCTGCTTCTCAGAAACTTAATATATTGTTTTCACTTGCATCTTCTTTATTGTAGCTCTTTTATACCTGTACTTCAATTGCACACAGCATCTTTCCTTTATTGAGGGCTGCAGTTAATCAGCTGGTTCCATAAAGCACCACATAAATTCTGTTTTATGAATTCTTTGTCACAAGAATGTAGCCAAATGCCTCGTGTCCCAAGACTCAGCAGTAACACATCACCTTTGTACAGCCTTGCAGAACCATATGGAAATTACAGCAGCCCATGAACAGAAACTCCTCAATCACCTTTACTATGTTAGGGATGGTAAGGAAAAAATAGAAACCAGTGATGTTTAACAGAACTGTCTTAAAAAAGAGTGAGGAAAAGAGAGAGAAAATCAGCCTGGGTAGGAGTGGATAGACATTTGCAAAGTTGCCTTTGAAACAGAAGAACCTTGGCAGGGTGAAGTGCTGCCATGAGCTCTCACTTTCCAAAATGCCTTACAAGTAGCAGATGTCTTTCCCCTTTCCCCAAATTCCTCATTCATTTTACACCCTAAACTATATGAATAATAATAAAAAAATTTCTAAAATATGATGTGCAAAAATACATTTTTTTTCACTTAATAGATACTGAAAGAATTGCCTTAAAGCTGTATTTATACTATCATTTAAATACCTATACCAGGCTTCTTTCTCCCTTTAGCTTCTCCAAAGTAGCTGTGGCACATCTTTTCAATAGTGCTGTAGAGTTAACTTTTAGGAGATAGGACTTTTTACTTGGTTTTTGTACCAAGCACAAAGAAGTTTGTGACAGGAATGGCTCAGCTCTAGACTAACGCAGTGAAAAACTCACTCAGTCTCCTATTTCATCTTGGAATTTTCTATGATAGAGCAGTGCTGATCAGAATATACAAAACTCCCCCCCAGACAAAGTCTTACCAATGCCCTGTAAAGTACTGCCAGTATTTCTGGAGGTGCCTCTCCTGACATCCCTGAGGTTTATGTAAGTCTTTTTCACAGATCATAGTTGCTCACAGTTATTCTGTGACCAGCTACCACATTGAGGCCTTTCCTCAGTTAGACACTTCTAACCAAAGAGGACTTAGATTAAAGAAGATGTTAATATTATTAGACCCCAAGTGTATAATTATGCACTTTGTGCTAATGAACTTCTTCCCATTTCTACTGTTCCAGCTCTCAAGGACATCCAATTGAAAATACAAAAAGGAACTTTTTTAAAAGAAAAGTGAAATACTGTCCGTGTTTTTTGCAAACAACTCAACTTCGTGACATAATGTAAACTGAACAAATAACAATTCTTTCCACTTGATTGTTTATTGAAAAATCTATTTTAATCATTTATTGCCTTCGGGTAAGAGCATTCTCAAATGCACTTGCTCTATACACTATATAGCATACTTGTCATACAACTAAAAAAAAAAAAAAATCAAAACATTTAAAAGTTATATTTTCTGGTAAAAGCCACCTGTGCTTTAAAAATTCTGATCTGCATATATATATATAGTTGTTTTTGTCCAGAACTTCTTATTTGCTTATGGGATTTTACTAAATTGAGGAAAGTGATTAATATATAAGCTTCATGTAACAGTCTCTAATGTACAATATCAAGATTTCTATAAAAGATTTTTTATTTATAATGTCCAGAATGCTAGTGTCAATATTTGAAATGAAAGGGAAGCATGCTATCTAGTTTGTAACACTGGTTAGTTTTGTGCCTTTGGCAATTTCCCTCCACCTTAAGTCTCCACTGCCCACCAATAATCTAATTTAGAGATAAGGTGCTTCATATATGAGATGCCTCTTCCAATGCCTCTCCACCCATCAGGCTCAGAGGAAAGGACTGCAAATGAGGGAAGGCTTTTTTTTTCAAAGGCCAATCTCACTGCACTTTGAAACTGCAGGATCCTGCCTTTTCTGGATGGGATCAGCTAGAAACAAACACTGGGTTTCATGCCTGGAAAACTCAAGGTCTGTAAACCTTCCCTGTGACTTCAGTATTTTTCATCAGCTCTTACCAGGAAATGTGCTACGTGCTGGTACCTTGGCACTGGAACTTCTGGAGACAAAATCGTTTCTGGTGTTTTCCCAGGTTTCATTTCAACTAAACATAGCTCAGGCAGGAGGTAATTAATCCCTTCATGAGAACAACAAAACAGAATGAGGCACCTTTTTTTATATAACTATTTTTTTAGCCACACCTGAATGTTACTGTATAACATTAACAGAGGATGCAACACGCTTGAGAAATACATGGGCATTGCTTTTTCACAGTGAGTTATTACAGAGATAAACAACCATGTACCACAACTGTCTGGAAAATCATGATAAAGACAGAGATATGTGTATTTTGTTATCACTTCACAGTCCCAAATGAAGCCGAATTTTGGTGGTCTCAAACAAAATGCCCAGGATTTTTCAAAAGATGGTATCCCTTCTGCTTTTTCTTTTGCATCTTAAAGTCTCCATGAACATTTGCAATCTTTTCAAGAACTGAGAGCTTAAACATGAATTTCAATTGTGAATGATCAATAAGGCATTTGTAACATGCAACTTGCTGTCTGAAATGACAGTGACATGATTTTATTTTACCCAGTTTTCATTTTTCCTGCTGACAGAGATTGCCTGATAAACAAGTACTTGTTGCTATAGACCATACTTAAAACTTGGACAATTTCTGCCCGTTCTCTCTGCCTGATAACACCTGGACCTCAACTATCTTTGTAAACAAACTGCAAAACAGGACATGATGATAGTAAAATCACCTTCAGACAAATAAGATGAAGCCAAGACTATAAATTATTAAATCCAAGCACAGAGTGATACCATTGTATAAAGTGTGTTCTCATAAAGGAAAAGGAAACTGTTTCCGCATAAGCAATTGCCTTCTAAACAATTATTAATGAAATTGGAATACAGTATTAAAGAAATGTAGTTAAGACTAAAATCATCACAGAGTAAACAGATTGCTTAGATAAAAGCTTAGCCACTCTGTATGTTACTATTAATTAGAAATATTATAAAGGCTTGTCTGACTGTGTGTGTAGGGTCTAAGGATTTATAATTCAGCTCCAAATTTGAGGTTTGACTGTCCAAGATAATCCCAAGGACTGCTCCAGAGAGGCTGCATCAGGACATCCGCAGGGATGGTTAAACTGCAATTTTGAGTGACCAACCCAAGTCTTCAGAGTTTGACCCTCTGTCTGAAAAAATTACTAAATGTTAAACATGGATATTTCAATATTTGGGGCATAAAGACCTACAGTGGTTGCCCAGAAGTTTTCTAATATTTATTTATTTATTGTGTTGCAGGACATTTTAGTGTTTTTGTGTGGATGTTGGACTCCTGTTTGACAGAGATGGACTTGAGGCAAATAATTCAGATTTTAGTAATTTAGTAAAGATTCTCATTCTAGTCCACATCTAAGACAGCTGCTTTAGAGAAAACAGATAACATTATTTTTTTGATTTACATGCAGTCCATTAAACTGAATTACAAAAAAATGCAATTCTTCAGAGGAAAATTAATGTAGAAAGGTCCCTGTTGGGTCAGTGGAAGCTACAAAATATGCAAGGATATATATTTGGAATGAGGTGGTGATGTCACAAATACCATCTCCTTTCTTCTGCGCTAATCAGGAATTAGAAATTGAAAAAACCAAGAACTAATTTGCCACAATGCTGCATAAAAAGTTACAACCTCTCTTGGAATGATCAATTAATCTCTAGGCTATACTCATTTATACCTCTATAGACTGAGAATATCTCAACCAAAAGCAACTGGCTCAACATTTTTGATGGAACTATTCCAGATTTATACTGAAGTAACTAAAGATGGAATTTAGTCCTTCAGATATCAAAGAAAAAAACCCAAACAACCAAGAAACTGGAAAAAGATGTATTTGAAATAGCTAAGGTCTTATTTGCTCCTGTACTTTACTGAAAAGGTTTGGGCTTTTTTTTTTTCCCCTCACACTGGGATGTTTTAGCTTAACTCCACAGTGATATGTACTATAATTTATTTCACTGTCAGGTTTCCAAAGATTTCACAAACTTTTTCTTGGAGTAAATGTTAGGGAAATATTCCCAAAAATGCAGAAATCAATATCCATGAGAAAAAACTATATGGAACCAGTCTTATTTATTTGACTTTGTTTATGATGAGAGAAATTTTAGTGCTCTAATTATCATTATCAGCACACAAACACCTGCTGTTACTAGATGGTGTTTCTATTAACACAGTGTGCCACTTCAATAGTTTTCTGTCGGCAATCCAAAATCAAATTACTTCTTGTCTGAAAATGATTGTTACTTGCTGACACGAAGTGCTTACTATGTCTGTCATTTTCTAACCTTTTATTTATGCCAAAAAAATAAATCAATAGCCATTTTAACATTTTGTTTAATACTGTTTATGAAACCAATGACCATTGAGCTGTCTCAGTGTGCTCTTATTGTTTCTGTGGGTTTATGCATCCCAGAATCCGTTGGGATCCTGTGTCCTTTGTGTGTCCAGGTGCAAAGTTGTTTGCAGGGTCAGTGATCCAGGCGATGTCTACACTGCCCTTGGGATCAGCAACCCGTTTAGATTTGGATTCTGTACTGAATTTAATGTGGAACTGAGCAATCCACAGCTACTGGTTACACGGATGAGACCCACCAAATCAATTTTTTAAATATTATTTCTATTCTAGCAGGTGACCACTCCTGGGGAAGGGGGGGAAACCTGTATTTACTGCTAAGCCTGGGCAAACATACAGCTATAAATGCTGGAGAAAACATAAGGACTCGACTCAGCCACAGAGAGCTGTCAGGGAGTTAACACAGCCTTAAAAGTTCTCTTTCAAAAGATTTCAAAAAGATTGAAAAGAATATCCTACTGTTTTAAAGATAATTACACCACAACACAGTTATTTTTATGCAGTTCCTGTCTCCCGCTGCCTTCTGGGATTAGTCTTTATTTAGTGATGATGAGGAATTGTATCTCATGTCCTGGTTCGACCTCGAAAATTATGTCAGAAATTTTGGCTCAACGTTATTCTCTTGCCATGTTAGCTTGTTAAAGACATGCATTTACCAAAAGGGCATATCCTGCTGGCAGGGATGTTGCCACTATAGTCAGTGTCCTTTCAGCAAGCACCTGAAAGCAGCAAAGTGAACAACACGCTCTGAGTGCCTGCTCCTCCTTTCTGTGACTGCTGCCTCTAAAGCAGATGTTGTCTGCTGTATTTTGGAGCCTGCTGTAATTTGATCAAATCCATAGAAGATCATGCCAAAAAAGTGACAGATAGTCAATGGATGGTATCGTCCCTAACTTGTTATCTGTCTGGGGCCTGCCGTAATCAATGCTTCTGTGCCGAGTTCCAAAACCTTGGAGTCAGATCAAAACACAACATTTCTACAGGGGACAATTCTGTCTCCTTTTCAAGTGCATGTCAAAGCAGGCTTCACATAGGCACCTGAGTGCTTTCTGTGCATAATTGTTGAAAGAACAAAAAATATTTTAATTCATACTCTTTGGTAAAAAAAGCATTGAGGTATCACAGATCCAAATCTGAATTTACTCTCAGACCTAACCAAGTTTTTTGGGCTGATTTTCCTTTACAACACAATTATAATGGAAAATAAAGCAACCTGAAAATATGCATTTCATTTCCATTGTATAAATACTTTGTAGACATAATTCAGAACCTCAGTATGGGCATATTGAATGGTGGTGAAAAATTCAATAGTATTTGCTCAAGCTGAAAAGTGGTTTTAGATACGATGTTTGAAATCTCTCTGTATTCCTTCTTTGCAGAGCTTCGAGCTCTTAAATCATACCATTATGGCTGTTTGCACCTACATCCTAAAATATGGTCCTCATATACAGGTGCCAGAGAAATTTAGACTTGTTTATTCAATTATAAAGTTTACAATTCACATTATGTGTTGTCTAATTATACAGTCCAAGTCAGTTGTATTTGGGAACAGGAAAAACACTACATGAATTCGACAACTGGCCTTTCTCCCATCAGCTCTTGCTTTTGTCCAATGCAGAAAAAGAAGATTCATGTGAGGTGAAGCAGCAAACAAAACACCCCCCAGCCACCATCGCTTTTCTTCTGACTATGGCAAGAGCTTGATTTTGCTGCCTCAGTCTTGGAGCTATCGGCTTTTGCTTCCAAGAGGAGGGGGTGACACCAACTGCCATCCATGGAGAGCAGAAATATCTGTTCTTGCCTGCTTCCTGACTTTCTTTTAATCAAATATTAATTGGGTGCAGTCACTTCACTACTCACAAACAGTATCTTGCAGAAGCGAAAAAAGTTAATCTTTTATGCTTTGGGGAAAGGAATAAAGACTGATCTGCTGGTGTGAAAGCTTGCAGGCAAAATAATTGTATTGATAATAGTAATTATTATTTACAGAAACCACATAACACAGATTTACTTGGGTACGTTCATTTAATCATGTAACAAATTAAAACTGAATTGCAGTATTCACACAGAAAATTTTGTAGCAAAAATATCAGATCCTACATGGTTTAGAGCTAATAAGCCTCCTATTTACTGATGAAGTCCAGAGGAACCCACCTAGTTTTCATGAGATATACTAAAGCTTTGAAACCTTGGGTGACCTTAATTTTGGAATGCTTTTGTTTTATCATTCCCAGAGTTTGAGACTCAAGTAAATAATTTAAAAATCTGCCTGGAAATTCAGTGTCAGAAAGAGCTTTTTTTTTAAAACTAAAGCCACAAAAGCAAACATTTCTTGGCAAATCTGCACCAATTTCAAATCAACCATGTCCATGACTCATACTTCATAAAATTTAAAATTATGTACTCTGCAGTTATGAAAACCTGTGAATAGCAATTTGACGCTGAAATATTTGCTGAAAGTGGATTTCAAGACTTGTAAATTCTTTTAGTTGTCAGTCATTCAGACACAAGAAGTGATACAACTCATTTGGGAAACAAGACAGTGATTTCTTCAAATGAACTTCATGCACTGAGTGCTCATTTTATACAGGAAAGGAACATTAGACCTTCTCATCCATCACAACCAATAGGGCTGGTAGTTAAATGCTACAATTCATACCCTAAACAATGTAGATTCTTGATCAAGCTTGCCAAGACCTATTATTGTAACTTAAAAATGTTCCCTTGATTCTCCTTATAAACCTAAACAACACTTGGCATATTTGAATATATTTGCTTTTGCCTATTGACCTTACAGTCCCCTTACGAAGATAACAGAATTTCCTTAGAAGTTGCCTTGGGCATTTCTGCAAGGTCAAAAGCACATAATGCACAGACAGGGATAAACCTGCTTTGAATTACTGCATCCATTCATGCTCCAGTGGTTCTGCAACCCCGATGGCAACAAATGAAGCCTGGTGTATTGGGGGTAACAGCACTTAACTTAGAAAGCACAGAAAGAGTACAGTCAGAAAGAGCCCTTGACATGTTGTTAAACATTTACCATCCTTCCTGAGCACCTACACCACTAATACAGACCAAACAGGAGTCACAGAGCAACAGGGGAAGTTGACAGAACCACATTATTGCCACCACGACAGACACCCCAGTCATTGCACCGTGTTGGTGTTTTGATAGAATGAACAGGGGATTCAAGGCAAGATTCTCTCCCTTTGCCAGGAGGTTCTGAAGAACTGAAACCATTTGTCTCTTATCTGAAGTTATTTATGGTGGGTTTTTTGGAAGCTTCATTTGGTCTAAAAATACGTCATACTTGATGAGGACTACTTCCTATTGCAAAGAGGTACCTGAAAACCATCAGCAGACAAGATTCTGTTCCTTAAATAATTTTTGTCACTTAGAGACACTTTCTAGTCCTTTTCTTCTGTTGAAATTATAGCCTTATTCATTTTATAGTATTAAATCAAAGGGCACGCACACTCTGGAAGGGCAGCTAACCTCAGGGCAGTTTACAGCTCAACCTCTGTCTCTGAGTAGCCGAGCTGAAAATCAGCAGCTATCATGGAAGCATATTGTAAAGCTGGGATACTGCTGTGAATTATGAAGCACATCAAGTGTTTTGATAAATCAAAGGAATCTAAATGGGCCTAAAACAGCAAAGAGTAAAAGCATTAGGGCTTGTGTTCTTTTCCAAAATCTTCCATTAGTACCTTCACAGAGACCTGTGTTCTACCTCTCAGACTCTGAATCAAAATTCCATTTAAGAAAACGAAGAACATGATCCTGCCATCTCTTCAAAGATTTAACCTTATGGTAGAAAGATTTTATTGTTGTTATTTGCCATTAAAGGTAATAATTCTGGTGTGGTTTTCTTTTGCTTGCATTCATGCTATGTTATTAATGTCTCCACAGTAGCAGTTAGCACTGTGAAAGGAATTCCAATTTTTAACATGATTATTAATCTTCATTTTCATCCTGAAAGCTGGGATGTTTTTGAAAGAGCTCAGGGAGGAGGAAGGAACAGGACTCAGACATTGCAGTCCATTGTCACCTCTGAGCACATATACTTAGATTGCTTTTCTTTGATGCTGCTGCCAATTTTATTCACAAGCATATAAAAAAAAGGTTATGACATTTAGAATTACAGTACTTTGGAAATTAAATGTTCCTTTAAAATTTTAATTTTGGAAAGTAATTTATCATGGAATAATATTTGAATATGATTGAATGCATATGTAAAGATTAATGCAAACTGTCTTCAAACTGGAAGTTCACAACCACGTATGCTTAACCTTGTTGTATAATAGGCATAACAACGTTGAAGTGTGAGCTCGAAGAGCTGCATTTCCATTTTGCTGGAAGCATTTGCATCACTGTTATTCTCCTTAGTATTTTTCCACTGGCATGTCTGTATAAGGCATGAGGTTTATCTCTCTATCATTTTCTACTTACATTACACTTCACAAACCTGGCAACTAAATAAGAAGCCAAAATGAGTCCCAAAGGTCTGCACAGTTTTTTCAAGTGAATTTTTATGTGAGAAATCAAACTACTGATTTTTCAGCTAATTCAGCAATATTAATGATATGGTTGAAGCATATGAGGAAATAAAATAATTTTGTGTGAACCCTAGAGAAAACACTAAGATACCACATAACTAACATTCTAGTCAGAAGCTCCCAAATCAGAGATCTGGGGATCTGATGAAGAGGAGATCACTGAACTGCTGTCATGACCAAGTTTTGGGAGTCTCCCATGCTCTGCCAAGGAATGGACTTACCCATCTCACCCACAGGATCATCAGATCATTTCGGTTGGACCTTTCAGATCACTGAATCCAGCCGTGAACCCAGCACTGCCATGTCATCTTAAGGGGCTGGTCAGGGCTTATTTCTCCAAAGCCAGCTGACACTACTTGTTCAGCAAAAAAAGGAATCTTACAAAAGGCAGCAGTGCACTATGGAAATTTTTTTGTGGTCAGCAACTAGAATTCATCATTTTCTCATACACTAAGGAAAGCTGGCTGGGCCCCAGGCTGCAAAGGGCAGACACACACAATTCCAAATCCCTCTTCAGATACTGCTAAATTGCACCTGCTTAAAATTTATGCTGGTATGTAGAATTTACTCATGTTTTCTCATGGAAACTCCTGGGAGCACTTTGTTAGAAGACTGACAGACTCTAAAATATTCAGTTTGAGACTCCATTGCACTCAGTGGGTCAATTGAAGAGACAATGTCTGAAGAAAGGAGACTGAGGAAGATAAAAGAAGTCTTTAACTGGAATGTTACTGGCACATTCAGAGATCCAGTAGAAAAGCAAGTTATAAAGCACCTTTGCTATTGATTATTGGATTTTCAATTCCAAATCCTTCTGTGGACATTTCAGCACATAAAAATAATAATAGTAATAGTAATAGTAATAGTAATAGTAATAGTAATAGTAATAGTAATAGTAATAGTAATATCCGTGACACCTTGTCATGGCATGAGCATTGCTAGTTCAAGTTTGGCTTCTTAAAAAAACCTTCAGGAAAGTTGCTCTGCAGATCACCCAATTAATTAAATAAATGCTTTGTTGGCTGGAGTTAAAGTTTTGAGTCAAGCAAAACAAAAGCCTGGGTTTCAGAATACATATACCCTGTCAAATTGCATTTATCAAGATAAGGGTTATTAGAATCTTTTTTCTCTTGTGTGAATGAAATTGTAAGCTTGAAATGTCACTGAAGATTTATTAATCTGATACTCTTTCTGATAAGGGCAAAGAAATAGAAAGGGCAGAGAAAAAGAAATATTTCTTGTAGCCTGATAAGGGCTAAAAGAAATAGAAAATATGAATAAGGCAATTTATCAGTGGGCATTCTGTAACCAAAAGATTCAAGCCACACAAAGCGATACTACAGTTATATATCAACTTCAGAACATTGCCATCTACAACACTTGCTCAAAGTTTGAGAACTGAGCAGAAAAATGCTTGCAATTTTCAAAAAATTATATGAAACCTGAATTTTCAAAATGTAGGCTGGAGTAACATTTGTTCTAGAAAGTACATGGAGGCCTAATGTGAACACTGGTGCTGTGCTAGAGTATACAATGTGTGCAGGGAGAACCACCAGCAGGATCATCAGTGTTTTCAGCTGAGGTGACAGGGCCTGAGCTAATCTGAAGAAGAAATGTTATTTAAACATTTCTTCCCTGTTTCTGTGCCTGCTACTGGTAGAACATGTCCACAGTGGGGAGGAGAAAGAGTGAAGAGAGGTTCACATATATTTGGGGTCCAACAGACCAGTGTTAAAGCTTCCTGTTTGTTATACTCCATGTGATACGCAAGACAAATAAACACATTTCACTGCTTAACCTGCCAGAGCAAACCCTGCCTAAGTCACCACTTTGCCTTTGTGAGCTCCCAATACAGGCAGGAGCCCAGCAGCAGCCAGCGAGTTAAAACTTTCAGCACTCCTGAGAGAGAGGACACCACCAGACTCAAAACCAGGCCTAAACCCAGGCTCATGCTCACTGTGCCAGCTCACCAAACATCTGCACTCATACCAGGAAAACACAGCCACAGGAAACAAACTTCTTCCTTCCCAAAGGCTTTCCTCATGGCAGGGAGGAAACTCTTAGAACCTGGCTGTGACATTTCCCCTTCTGCTGCTGGAGTTCTGCTTTTAGTCAGTCTCTTCTGATAGAACTAATTCCCTTTGGATGAGGTCACTCTGAGACAGCTTGTGCTTGCTTCCTTGGAAAAGACCTGGGGGAGTGAATTAGTTCACCAGGCTTTCAGACCTATAGAGAGAACTCACCAGAGAGCTGGCAGGGAAAAAGGCCATTTGTGCTGAGACTCCAACCTTCAGTTTGATACAGCATCATTTGCAATGACTTTGTTATTGAAACAGATTTATACATGAACACAGATACATATGTCTATTTAATGTATATTTGACTTCTAATGGTGACATTAATAACAATAAAAATTAAAATGGTAATTCAGATCCCATGTAATATGTGTGGCTTAAAATCACTTTTTAGTTAACACACAGTCTACTGCTCTTTTTAACTCACAAAATAATGAGCCATCAAGTAGTATTTTTTCATTTCTACCTTCTTTTACAATTCTTCAATATTTCCATTTGAAATATTTGCACTTAAAATTGAGGATCATTAGCCAGAATTTAGTTTTCCTATGAGACTCTCTCAAATAGGAGTTAGTTTTGCAGCAAATAATGTGTTTGAAAGCACCACCTGCTTAGAAAATGATTAGTTGTACCTTACCTCTTTCTCAGAAAGCCTTACACAGAAAATACACCAGTTAAGAAAAGTCTTTCTTACATTTTTCTAAGAACATAGTAGAAGCCAATTAATCTGCCAAGATTTCATTAACAGCTCAACTTACCAGTCTTCTCTATCTTGTGTTTTAAACTGTCAGGTCCTGGAAGGCAGGGACAGGGACCTTCACATCGAGCTGTGATGGTTTTGCCAGAAGTACATGCATGAAACTCCATCTTGCACTAGAAGCATAAAAAAGAGCAAGAATACTAATTAGGACAAGATATAAAATAGCAGCTTTGGATTAAATGAGAAATTTTGTTATCAGTAATGTCATTGGATAGATTGCAAAACTTCAGTCTCTATTGAAAATACTTTTATAACATAACACTGACTATTCCTAGCCTTTGCTGTTTGCATTACATACATTTTAGTTCTGACTTTCCTCCAAGAGCTTTGTGCCTGTGTAGTTGCAGTCCCTTCAGTGACTGCCCTGTGGTTATTTCCCCGTTCTGTGCCCAGCAGCACCAGTGGCTGGAGACTGGACTCACGTAGTAATAAATGAAGTGAAAGAAAACAGCACAGGGCAGCAGAAACACAAATGTTCTCTTTGGCTTGATACCTAATGAACCAAATTCAGATCCATTTTTTGTCTTATTCAAGCACTGCTTTTACCAGACCAGAATCCAAGGGCTTTTGATACACAGGGGACCATTGCCTGTGGTGCCCAGGCTGGCCCTCCTTCCTGCAGGGATTGCCCCCTGCCAGGGAAAATGGAAATGCTGGGCTGTAAAATCCCTTTGATCTGAGTTTTAGTAATAATTAATTATATGATTCATTTAAAAGCAGGCCAACATGTTTACACAGTGGGACACAATGTATTTTGACACAGCTGAAGGACACAGAGCCTGAGTCCATGGTGTTACCATGGAGGATGCAGTGGGCAACTGGAGCTCACTGAGCAACAGCCACTGCTGAAACCCACAGCATCAGCCCCTGTAATTCTGGTACAGTGGAAGCCAAGAGAACAGAGAAGGATGTTGTTACAAGATAAACCCCTCTTGCTTTGAAAGTACTGCAAATATCTTGGCTTTGCCTGCGTTTGTTTTTGTTAAAAGGGCTCATCTTTGCCCAGGCTTTAATCTAGCAGCAGGAGTCCATTATGCTGTGCCTACATCCCACCCTGCTGACATTATCCCCCCGCCATTCTCAACTTCAATGCACCAGGGTGATTCTGTGCTCTCTGTGATGTCCTGCCCTTCTCACTTAGAAAATGTATGGCCACACATGAACGTGTGCAAGCTTAGCTTGCATTTTATACTGATTTCTTGCAAGACTGAAGGAATATATGTACTTATTTTTCAACTGTTTGCTCCACAAATACACTTTGCACAGAGCACAAAGACACGAGAGAGAACATCAGAAGGAAAGGAAAACAGGAGGAAGGAGAACACTGAGTGCAGTCCTGAAGGCAATGACTTTCTGCAGCAGATTCTGATAGTCAATGTGTTATTGAGAACACAGGCATAAATCTTCTTGCTGCAGCTGGAGTTGAAAATTTAATCCCTTACAGAACATCAATTACTTACATATTTTATTATGCATAATAAATGTAAATTATGTATCTAAGCATTAGCAATTATACTTCAAATACCAACCTTTAAGATGGTACAGCCTATTTCAAGCCCGTTATTACGTGCAGTTAAAAAAGAAAGAGCTTTATACTTACAAACAGCAAGACAAGTTTTTCCTCAGCTTTCCATACAATTGATAAAAATGACAACCAAAAAGGTAAACATAAACCAAAAAAGAAAGGGTTCCTTAGAAGGGTTGTATTATGTGAGGGCAAGGAGGAGAGCCAGCCTGAAGATCACAATGCTGCAGTCACATGTGAGTAAGTTTACACCCATGATTAACCACATTATATTCTCACCATGCTTGTTTGGGATGTTTGGTGTTGAGGGATGAAGATTAAAGAACTCCATCATTTTAAATATTAATTTAGGGTTATACTAATTACTTTTCAACACCTCACCATTGTATGTAACTCTTCATTCCTTCCCTAAAGGAAAACATGGAGATATCTTACTTTCCATGTGATGGTGTGCTTACTCACTATAATAACCTACACGAGTAGCTCAACTTTGGATTTAATGACTTTGCCTAAGCCTCGCTAAGTGATATTCAGAGGCAGAGCGGCCACAGAGGATGTCTTGTGGAGCAATAATGACTTTTTGGATTATTCTGCCACTGGATCTACAGCCTATAAGGAGCCTGCTGGCTTTCTCCAGACCATGGACAATAGAATGATACACAGTACTTGGAAAAACTCTCAGTCTTTCACACCAAAGGGTCATTATACATTTTGCAGAGATGAGTCACAAAGCTCCTTGCAGTTTGGGGCTGGTCCCTCTCCTTTCAGGGGACTCATTTTTCCAGTGATATGATTGGATATGCCTCGACTCTCTGCTGAGCTGCTCTAGTAGAGCTCCCTGGGTCTTGCAAGCTTTGTATTTTTCTGCAGCCTCCCTGGTGTGTGAACTGCATTTGTTTACTCTGAACCCCAAGGCCCACATAAACATCTCTAAACTCTTTTACTGCAAATGGAAAAGCAGCTCTGTTATTTGTTGCTAAATGTATATGGAGATCAATAAAATATATGAGGGGAGAAATGGTTGAACATATTCATGGAAAATTCATAAATTAATTTATTCAACTAAGATGTGGGAAATTACTGCAGAGTGTGTTTTGGTTAAAGTGTTCCCCTGAGAATCCACTACTCGTATAATGATTCCCTCTTTATTGTCAGTGAATCTACAGCAGTGTGTTTTGCATAAGCATTCACATTTGAGGGAGAAAGAAAATAGCTACATAAAATTTATTCCTAGCTATTTTATTCTTGTCTGTTAGTCTTCAGCCTCCAGTCCCTGCTAGAGGAGAATCTAGATTTTTTTTTTAATGATATAATAAAACAGCGTATCTCTGCCTTTATACTGGCTTTCAACTTCTGGCAGCCAGGTTTTGATCTAACCTGCAAGTAAGTAATCTTGTCGAATAAGTTACTGTGATCTTTCCTGCGAGGGTGTATATTTGACTAATGAATGCTTTCATGGACAGCTTGGTACAGCCCAGTGCATTAATGCCGTGAAGAGCTTTGCATCCTGACACAAACAACTCATGGATTTGCTTAAAATCCAGACAGGTACAGCAGCACATCCTAGCCCTGGTAGCACCTTTCAGTGGCAAAGCAGGTGCAATTGAGATGAAATTGCAGGTGCCTCAGGGGGCCTGGGACATCCTGTGTGGCCAGCATTGCTCCTGTTCATAGGGCACAGAGAGGACAGACAGAGCGCTCACAGTACCCTGGGCAACCTCACAGCCTCCAAAACAAACTCTGGGGAAGGGGGTGAGGAGAGAACACTCTTTATCCAGGGATCCCTCAGGGGAGGCTCTCTGAGACCCCTGTTTGGTCTTAGTGCAACAAATCAGAGAGTATCCTGAAGTGGAAGGAACTCACAAGGATCATCAAAGACCAGCTCCTGATTGATTCATGATTCAAAATCTATAAATGAAAATTTCTTGTAGTCACGCTAATAAAGGAGAAAGTATTAGGTTCCAAACTTCTGTCCCTTCTATCATTAATTTAATGGGAATTAAACAGGAGGGTATGTAGGAATTAGCAGACAATATACATGACAAAGATAAACATGAAGTCTCGCTTGAGAAAGAGTGAACACTGAAACAGGAGGTTAAATTTTATAGTATACTAATTAAGTGTTAAACTCCTGAGATGTTACATCATATTAACGGCAGTGGCTCTAAACCCCTGTTGTTGAACAGTGCCCTTGCCTGGAAGACACCGCATTTTTAGCACCCTACAGCTTTTTACATTTTCACCAAGAATGATTTCAGTGCAGTGCTTGTTTTATGGTGCATCTTTTGTTCACTCACAATATGTGTCTTCAAAACTACACATACAAATAACAAAAGCTCATTATTTTCTACCTTATCTTTTACCCAGCAGCTGCCACAGGCAGAAGCTAAAATTTCCTAAAATTATAGCATGTATATATTTTTAGTCCAGAGTTTCTTGATATCAATAGTGTCTCCAACATATCTGTCTTAGCAGATAATTAGAATCCATTGGAATTCAGACACCCCTTTGAGAGGGGTTGTTTGTTTACAAGCTTTACAGCAGTGCTTGCCATTGCTTCCTTAGCTGGGACTCTTATCACTATTTTCTTTATAAGCCTCTGCTTCCAGTTTTCATCAGATGGAAAAAAAATATTGCATTTGGAACACACTCAGATCAAGTATGGATTTTTTTAAAACTTGTCACACCAAAAAAAGATTCAGTATCTTTTCTACAAATCCCAAAAGAAATGTCAGATGGTGCACTCCCATTGCATCCTTCTGAACACATACATTAAGTTTTAATGGGAATGCTCCAAACTTTTCAGGCTCTGAAAACCTGAAAATCCTGAAATAAGGATTGAGAGACAGCAGTCAACGACATAAATTCATGTTCATTAAAAAACAGACACTAATGTGACATTGTGAGGTGAATCTCAGATTCTGGACTGTGTGACAGGGTTGTGTAGTCCTTTAGCACCTCCTCTCCCCGCCATGGGTTCTGCTGCCGCTTTGCTGCTCTGCAAACCAGAGCCCCCTCTGTCCTGGGTGTTAGCGAGGAGAAAGGCTGCCCTGGGACACAGCACCCCAGGGTGGGCACTAAAAATACGGGCCAAGCTCTGTCCCCAGGACTGACCACTTGAGCAGGCTTCTGTTGGCATTAGTGGCTATTCCACGGCCAGACTAGCACTGTTGGTAGCTGGTGTAGTCATCTCATTTCTCTGGATACCCTTCTGCTCACAGAGTAAAGCTCCCCACTGCCAGGCCTCCTGCCCTGCACATGCACTGCTCCACGATGGCAGTGGGTATGCTATTGCCATAAAAATAAAAGGGAACTTGAGGGAAAAAAATAATTATAATAAAAACCCACCATTTTTTTCCCTATTAAAATAGCTACCAGGCGAGCACATGGTCTTAATCTTTGCAATAAGAGCTGTACAAAGATATCCTAAAATCCTGGAGCTCTAATTAGGAGCTCTGTTCTCCTTATGAGAATACATAGTTGGTGTTGATATTAATGGCAGTTACGCATGCATACCAGTGGTAGGATAAACTCTAATTAACACAACCAATCTATTGTGTAAATACATATTAAAGCTTTTCTAAAACGTGTGCTAGCTCTAGCTTTGAAGCAGATGTTATAGCTGATGGGCTCAGAAAATCCCCTCTCTGCAAGGAGTGACATGAAGGGACCTTATTATATCTCAGGTAAACAACAAATATTTGAGAATGTCTCTCACTGCACACTCAGCTGGCAGGCTGGTGGTTCATAATCTGCTAGAAAAAGAGAACACCTTCCAGGTGGAGGCTCAAGGAGAGAGAGACCCAGGTGGGAGAGCTGCAGGACTTTGCCCTCCAGGTAAAATTACCAGGGAACAGAAGGAAAGCATGAGACCCCAGCAATCTTCAAATATCAGGATAAGTCAGGAGGTCATATCAGCAACTGCAAGTGCTCTAAGCACATGGCTCAGATCCTTAAGATTAGGATTCCCAGTTTTAAGATTTTAAAATATAATGATATTCTTTTTTTCTCATTTAAAACTTTTTAGCTGCTTTTTTTGTTAGATCCCAGCCATATAAAATACAAAGTTACATGTTTTTCACTATTACAGCATATGTTTAAACAACCAAGTACTATCTCCAGAGCAACAGGGGAGTCAGAAGGTTCATCTACCAAGAAGAAACAATTGGTTCTTAGGCTTCAGAAAAGAACAAGCTGAGTTGCAATTGGTAGCAATCATGCCATTCAGAATGGCATTAATTGCATATTTTGTGCCTCTGCATGATTATTAGAACTGTACACACCTCTCTAAAAATAGGCTTCAACTTCTCAGGAGGAAGAGAACAGAAGGAGCTCCTTCTTTTCATCAGCTAAAGATAAAAAGTGATTTTAGAAAACAGAGCTTGATTCCTCCATAGAGGGCCAGCTCAGCTCCTAAGCAGACTCCATGAGTTAATAAATAAAGAAAGAAATAAAACAATAAATAATTCATGAGGTAAATCGAGTTCATTAAAAAAAAAAAAAAAAAAGAGCTCTTTTCCAAACTGACTGATAGCTGAAGAGTTAGTAGGATGACTGCTTGTAGGCATGTTGAACCATCTCAGTGTTTGACTGGCAGGGCTGCAAACCAAGCAAATGATCTTGTACTCATGTTGCTGCAAACTGCTCTTACAGACAGAGCAGAATCAGCTAATTTGGGGACTTCTGGACAGAGCACTGAAGTACAAAATTCTGTTTTAATACAAAATACATTGCCCCGAGAAACAACTGGCAATCAGTTCAGTGTGAAGCAGGAAATTTAAAAAAATGCAGTTCATTGCATGAGCTAGACGATACAGCATTCAAGGTCACAACACTGGATGTGGAGGTGAAGGACATTCAAGGGACCATTTATTAATGCAAGGTGACAATGAAAACAAATGGTTCCCATTATGTGAACAAGCAAGAAAATAGTTCCAGGCACCAAAATCTACTGCATCATAAAGAAATTGAATTTGTTTTTACAAGTAATTTAGATGCCTATTCTGGAAACACCTAGGTCAAGGGGTGTGTGTGGGCATATCTCAGCTGGTTTATCACCTTGTAAGAAATTTGGGTCCTTATTGGAGAAGTACAGACCAAACAGGGCTGGAACTTGACACAGAAGAGTCAATTCATAAGTTGAAACATTTGTGCAATGCTGATTTCAAGTTCTCCTTCACTGGCTAATGAGACCAAGACAAGTTAAATGGGAAATGAAGACAAAGCACTTCTGTCCCTGTGAATTTTTGAGTCAAAATAAGACATCCATCCTCCCTTCTGACTGAGATTTAACTCAAAGCACCAGCCTGGCTTAAATCTGCAAACCACCCTGCTTTCCTCCCATCCTCCTCCTGTTACATACCATGCAAAGGCTATGGTACTTTGATTTTGGTGACCATTTTTGAGTACCAAGGTGTAGTGGTTTGGTCCAAAATACTCATTACTGTTAATCTTCTGTGAGATAAGAATTAGGGGAAACGCAAAGCAGGCACCAAATGTGAAAGAATATAAAGAAGTTTATTAACAGACCTAAAAGAGGGGAAAAAAAAATTGTATCACCTTCAGAACTCTCCTCCTCCCCCCACCTTCTTCCCTTCTCCCACTGACAATGTAAAAAGACAACCCTTCAGATGTTCAGTCTGTTTACCACTTCCACAATAACCTTGTTCAGTCCATTTAGGAAGAGAAGTCTCTTCTTGCTCGTGCTATGAAAACATTATCACACCGAGACAGCCGCCCACTTCCAAATATTGTTCAGTCCATTTAGGAAGAGGAGTCTCTCTGCTCACATGGGAGTCCCTTCCCCCGACTTGCAGCTTTTCCCGCAACTGCTTTCGAGGGTCCACTCTTGAAGGTTTTTGGGGTACAATTTTAAGGTTGAGCCATTCAGGAACAAAAGTTCTCTTCACCCAACTCTGGGAGCATTTCATCTCTAAGAACAGAGGCTCTTCTCCTTCCCTGGGAGCAAAGGGTCCTCCTCATCTTCATCTTTAGGACTATCTCTGGGAGCATCTCTAGGAACTGAGGTTTTCTCCTTTCCCATTTGGAGCAAAAGTCCTCATCTGGTCCATCTCTCCCTGTCCAAGCTTCTCATGAAATTACAGCTGCTTCAGCATCTGCCTATCTCAGCGCAGGTGCTTTTGCTTACGAGTTGAACACTCCACCCCCCATATCTTCATGAAATTACAACGGGATACTCTGATATATCATAGCTTCACAAGAGAATTTCAGCTTTAAGCATCTCCTCTTTCTCTTCCCTCAGGTTTTCAGCTCTTCACAGCAATAAAAGGGTTAATCTCACCTCAGCCTTGCAGCTGGAATGTGGCTTATTGCAGTGGAGAGGGGGGAGAGCCGAGCCGCTCTGGCTGCCCACAGCAGGGCTGTGGGGGGGTTCCGTGGGTGGAACAGGGCCCACCGGCTCCAGGATGGCCGTGGCCCGGCCTGGCCTGGCCCGAGCAGGGCCTGGGCTGGGCCCATGGGACCCCACACAGGGCCCGCAGCCACCTGTCCCAGCCGGAAACGAGAGAGAGCTGTGGGGGGGTTCTCAAGTGTGGATCACAGAGGTGGTCACAACTTTAAGTGGCTTAAAGAATTGTCCATATTCAAACTGGCCAACTGATAGGTTCTGTCAGGTCATGGGGGGAAGCTGTAAGCACCCCTTTGCGAGAACATCACTTCTGAGACTCAGCTTGCTAACCCATGACACAAGGTCATGCTTGCACTTTGGGCTGTACAAGCTGGTTCCTTGTGCACAAATGCAGGAGTTGAGGGTCCGAGGAGATGATGCACAGTCACCCATTCCCCTATTCTATATTCAGTCAGAAAAGCTTTTCCTGTTGCTAAATATCTACTCTGATGTCCCTGCAGGATTTGCATGACAGGTCACTGATGAGGACAATTTTCTAGTTGCACATGGGAGTTTTTTGCTTTCTGTGCACTAGTCTGCCATATCTCAAGACATGGACTTTAAAAATCAGTTTCCGACTGAATTTGTTTCCTTTCATTTCTAGATTTATATTGTACTGCTTTTGTCTCTATGAAATTATTCCCTATTGTAACTCCTCATAATCATGAGCTGAGAGTTCATAGCTAATAGCACTATTCAAAGTCGAACAAAGCTATAATTTTTTTTCCCTGTAATAGACCAAAGCTATCTTAGATTAAAAGTAAAGAAAATCACAGAAAAACAATTGGAGATTTGGAGTGATCGATGCTGCTTGAAATATACTTGCCATGTAATTGAGATGCATTCTCATTCTCATTCTGCAGCCATTTACTGATCACATGAGAACGATGATTTGTCATTTTTACTTGCTTCAAATTACTAAAGGCAATTTAATTTCTCTCATGGAGACGACACATCAGATAACGTGAACATAATCAAGAGGTAACGATCTGTGGCTCTGTGCACACACTGATGCTCCCGTTAGCAGCTAAACAACCACCTGCATATGGCAGAGGGAAGGCAACACAAGACATTCAGATCCCCCAGCACAGGGTCTCCACCCAGTCAATCACATTACAAACAGAGCAATTCAGTCACACCAGGTGACTACACCAGTGTGGATTTCAGATGAGGCAATGTTCCATCTACACAGTCATTCCCATATCCATTTGTCCACACCTGGACAAAAAGCAGCAGCTGGTGACCAGAATACAGGGTAGGCATGCTCCCTGCAGGCTGTTATGTAATTGGTATGATAGCAGTATCTTAGCATCCCAAAAATCTCTCAGTCAACTCTCTCCATCATACAGGAATTGCAAAGTACTATATTTGCAGTTACTTTTGGGATGTCTGATGCCCAACAGGATGTGACTGGGAATGGGACTCCAGCCACTTATGGCTGTATGGACTGAATATCAGGATAAGTCAGGATAAGTCCTGATGTAACATCAGGATAAACTCAACCCTCTCTCTGATGAATCTATGTTTACAAAGCAAAGTCAAAGAAAATGTTGCTACTACACCTGATTCCCATGTTGAATTAAGTCTCGAATTTGTTCTACACCGCCCATTTCTTCTCTAGCAACCTTTCCACAAATATTGAATAACAGCTGGAGTGTTATTTTGCCCATCACTTTTCAAGGCCAGGTTGGATACGGCTCTGAGCAACCTGGTCTAGTGAGAGGTGTCCCCATCCATGGAAGGGGGTTTAGAACAAGATGCTCTTTAAATTCCCTTACAACCCAAATCATTCTATGATTTTGTGGTCATAAAGTTTTGTGCTTCCCAGGGCCTGTGTTATAAAATTATTTGGGAGAAGGAGGAAGTACCTGGAAACATCTCATAATCCATGCGGACAAAGGTCTGGGGAGCTTCCAGGAAAGACAGAGAACAAGGGTCAGACCAAGTGCTGTACTCTGGGCTTTGGAGCTCGTACATCCTGCACTAGCAATGATTTCTCTGAACTCACTGCACTGTTTTTCTAGAAAATGGTGGGGGGAAAAGGATGGAGATACAGTAAAAGAGCACCCTGGCTTGTTTGACAACGTGGTGGTGCAGTAAGCAGCAAACTCAGGAGTTCACTTGTGCTGCCAGTCATAGGCCAAACATACTAACAAGTCCTGAACTCCCTCTGCAAAACTGGAAACATCAGTTTTTCCAGCATGTATGGTTGGTTTTCAAGTCCTTTTCTAACCAAACTTTGTCTTTACAAGTGAGAGGTAAAAGTCAGTTTGAGTTTTTCTGTTCCCAAGTAGCACCTTATTCCCTGATAACAGATTTCAGGAAGTCAGTCCTCTTCTCTAGAATAGTTATCCCATCCTTTCCATTAGATCTGTTAGATTAACTAGTTCACAATAAGTTTGCCCAGATTTCACTGACCATGATGTGGTCCCAGCAGTGCTCATTCCTTGTTACTGATGTATGAAATGTACAGTATCCAGCAAACTTCCAGGTCTCAGAGAGAGTTTTTGTCTGTTGTTTACAGAAAGAGCAAATCTGAAGTGTAAGTACAAATATAAAATACTCAGTGTCCTGCAGTACCACCGCTCTGGTCGCTTTCAGACTAGCAACAGGATTGAAGTCTCCTAAGAACGCCTGCCTGCTTTTTAATTGACTTCTCAGAATTTTTATTTTGTAATCAAAACAAAAGCCAAACTGAAGCTCCAATGCTAAGAAGCACTGAAACAAAACATTTGACAGTTACTAGCAGAGAAGCTTTAGGAATGTCTTTTGGAGCATAGCAACCAAGGGAGGGTAAGCAGGCTTAAGCTTTGAAGTTAAAGCTTTCAGCAACGTTTCTGATTTCTAAAGAACACAATAGAAACAACAAGAAATTAAAAAAAAAAAAATTGGAAAAACCAAACCCCAGGCCTAGTTCAATGCTCACTGAATGGACTTGGTGTGAAAGACACCTATACAAAGAAAGCAGAATTAGTCTGTTTGCTCAGAAATCAAGTAACCACAGCTAATCCTTTTGCAGTATTATCCTGTTTTGGCCTTTTATAAATCTGCTTTAAATTAAAGATGTACCCAAGCCAAGAAACACCTCCTTTGATGTTTCAAATGGCTCAAATAAGCTGTTTGCTAGGAAAAGCTCAAAATATGAATTCTGAAAATGAAAAAAATCAAAGTCCTTCTATGCTAAGAGGTTGGCACCTCTCAGAAGGTCAGACCATTTAAGACCACAGCTTTGAAGCACCTCAGGCATCAGTCCCTCTTGAGCCCATGCGTTAAGGGAAAGAATCCTGTAATACAAGTCTCTTACAAGCCAGTTACCCAAAAGCAGCTAATCCCCTTTTTTACAACCATTAAATTGCATCACTGGAATACTGGAATAGGAGTTTTACAGGTTAACTGAATGTAGGCATAGAGCTTGGAACAAGCTTGGAACAAGGTAACTAAATTACTGCAAATGATATTTGTATTTAAGCTTGTGTAATGAGCTGCAAGTTGGCGCAATAAACTCTAAGATGTTCTTGTTTCCTCTTCCCATCAAGAACACCACTTTCAATGCTTGAACTGTATCGGGTGACTCACCATGTAAATAACAGTTTTCTCCTGTTTTGACCTTTACTGCAGAAAGGAGGATTTTAAAAGTAATACTGGTTTTACACACAAAATGTACAACAGGCAAGCGGAACTAACACCAGCAGCAATCAGGTTGTCCTTAGAGGAGGAGTGGATGTAATTGATGGGTTTTTAAGTTCCGACTATCACATGCCAATTTGTTTGATTTGGCAGTCACAACTGTGATTCTAATCAAGTTGAAAAGCAGACCTGGGATTACCATCATCAAGATTGGTAGCTTTCCCAAAAAGAACAAATACTGTATTTGCAATCCTCACTTATTGCTTACTTCCTTTTGAAGGGTGTGATCCCGCCCAAAAGCGTTCGCGGCACAAGGCAGGTTTCCAGCCACAGGCAGCTCAAAGACACAGAGCTGCTCAAACTCATCCTCTTCAGTGAAAATTGTTACAGCTTCAGAGGCAGGCATGGGAACTTCGGGAATTTTCCATAAGCCATATAAAAATGCAGGTTCTTCAGGTGTCAGGGTTAAGTGCAAGGAAGCCAAAGGCTTTACTGTCCCGTGTCCCCTCTCAGCCCTCTGAGTAACTGGGCTGGCTGAACAGGGGTAATGATGGGAGAAAGCAGCAGCCATAAACCAGCCCCCACTCTCACCAGGATGTGACCATGATATTGGCCTTCGTTTCCACTTTTCCTTCTGCCATGAGCAGCTATGAGACCTTGATCCCACACAGTCTCATACAGGCGGATGCACAAATCTTTTTCCCTTCCAAGTATGCAGGCTGAAAGACCTGTCTCAAACATTTTTTGGCAAAAGAATTCAGCCAGTGGGCACGCATCTTCTAGGTAATCTGCACTATGAACTGATAGAGAGTACTGGATATTACCAAAGGAGGGAACTGCTCAAAACATTTTCAACTTCATTCACTGCAGAATAACTAAATACCACTGTTTAAGACAAGCCAAATTACATCTTACTGTGGTTCTATGTAGTTTTCATCTATGTATTATTTTTCTTCTTGCTGCCTTCTGAATTCTCATTAACCTTTCTGTCAAGACTGCATTAAACATGTCCTGTTAATTCAACATGTTTTTCAAGAAATCTGACATGGAGATGACAAATGCTCATGTAAAAAAACCCCAAAACCCTCTAGTTTAATGAAGTGCATAATAAGAAAAACAAAATTCTAGTTTACAACACGTTTTATTTCAGCTTTGCTATTGCAGGGAACTCAAAAGTGAGACTGTCTGAATAGCTTTGGCATCTGTCCCTAAGGGAGCAGGAGAAAAGGTCATGGACTTTGAAGAAATCTAAAGACTTCAAGAACCTCCTCCAAAGTGGAAGGATTTTTGTTATTCTAATACGATATTCTATGGCATACACATCTCCTAAATAAAACCCTTTACAATTAACATACTACTCTTACCATAGGCCAGGGCAGTAAATTTCTCAGAAAGTTTATAACTTTGGGAATTTCTAATGAGAAGATGCAATCTTGATGCAATACAAGGTAAGGAATAAACATTTATATTCAAGTAGGTTTTGTGAGAGAAATATTGCATGTTCTATAAACACCGGAAAATACTTGTTAATCAAAAAAATCCCAAAGTTTAATTGACTAGTATGATTAATTGTCTGATGTACTACATCTATCCTCCTAAATATTCTTTTGAAAAATACTCAGTAAGACAATTATGCAATAAAATTACCATTTATATGACTCCTTTCATCCACAAAGGCATCAAAGTCCTATATAAGTATAAAGGTATAAATACACAGTACTGCTCAAGTGCACCCAATCCTGCAGCAGGAAATATCAAATGCTCTGCACCAGCACAAAATATAATGGGTTATATGAAGGAAGCAATGCTATTTAAATCCAGAGAGATGACAACACCCAATTAACCAGATAAGAGTACTAAACCTGCACTCAAGTATAGGGTTTCTTTTCAGACTTTTATTTCCCAGCTGCTGAAAATTCAGTTCACTGTATCATGACTTTAAGCCTCCTAAGGCAGCTTGCTTTTCTTACATACCTCTCTTGACCAAGCAAGTAGTGCACAGACCCTATGTCAGATGCCCACAGACACCCTAGTAGTCAGAATCTACTGCTTGCTTTAAACATAAATCAACAAGGATGGCAACATTCTACACAAACCCATGGTTTTCACACTACTAAATGGGTTCTTGGCAAGTCTCATGCTTGTACCAGCATTAACTCAGCATGGCATTGAGTGGCACTAGGACTGGTAACAAAACTGTTATCTCCTAGCAAAAGGAATGGTTGGAAGCAAATGATTTCAAGTCTGAAAAGCCCATGAGCCACAAACTCTGTGAGAGCAGCCCCTAAGCCTTACAGCTGAATTGCTACAGGAGTTTTAGAAAAGTAAAAGCATTTTATCACTCCTTTCTGCTAACAGTTGCACATAATGAGGCACACAGACTGGGCAAATCTCCTCAGTTTTTGTCCATTTAATGTAACAACTGAAAATCCAACAATTTTACTTAAAGAAAACCATAAATTAGAACTGCAGTGTGGGTCATAGTCTGGACATTATCAAAATTACTAAATATTGAGGCTAATATATTCCCAATCTCTAGGTGGCCACTGGGCAGATGAAGTTTGTGGCACAATCTTATTTGCCAGTACAAATTCATCAAGCATGAGTGAAGCTAATTAGCAAAACTTGGATGTTATCTCCCAAAAAACTCTAAGGCTCCAAATGATTCAAAATGTTTTCCTGCTTCTGTGTAATATTACAGGACTGAGCAAAAAAGAATACAAGGATGTTGCTGCTAAAGTTTACCCCCACAGAAAGCCAAGTAAAACTGCAGTTTGAAGTCATATTTGTGTGCTTCAGAAGTCTGTGAAAAACATTTGGAGAGTGCATTTACCCTTTTGAAGGTGATTCAGCCCATTAGACTAAGATTTTTTTCCTAAAATATAAATAGTTCAAGAACCAAAAGATCTAGTTAGATAATAAATGAGTATTTTTCACATAGTATCAAACAGCCAGTTATACACCATTGATATTTGAACTGCTTTCGTCAGCAAGAGACTTATTTAAACTCCCTTTGAAAGAGCTATTTCCTAGAATAACACAGCAAAGCTCTCATGTCTAGTACTGTACATTTTGTTGACCAGTTAGTTACTCATTTATTGGTACGTGTGCTTATCCCCCACTTCTATGAATGTTCCATTTGTTCCAAATGGCTGAGCTCAAAGCTGGTCGCAGCTGCTTGTGATGTTCCACACAAAACCTTCCCTTTTTTCCCCCTCACAGGTCTGCAGCATTCCTGAATGTCTTTAAATAGAACTCAGAAATTACATTTCTAAATGACAATTCATCACCCTTCCTGAAGACTGCAATAGTACTGTAAGTTCCTACTGAAGCCTCACCAAATTTGAAGTCAAAGATGACTGCTTTTTTTTGGAACCTATTTCTTGAACTCCTCCAAATAGAGCCTTGAAATTACTTCTTGCAGTGGAAAAAAACCTGTGTGTGGCTTCTGCCACAGCACCTGAATTGTCCAGAGGATACCACCTTTGAAATGTGGCATCTTTGCCCAAGTCCTGCTTTTACAACTGAAACTCCAAGCCCAGTGTTAGCCCCTGCTCAGAGGAGAGGCTGGAAAATTGGGTCCTAGAGGCAGCACTGGCCAAGCACAGCAAAGTGCCTTGGACAGGCACTACAGACTTGCCTTTATCATCTGGATTTGGAAAGGGTCCAGCTCCCCAAAGAAACAATGAAAGTGAGGCCAGTCCAGCTGATAACTGATTCCAACTCAGTTGCCACGGAATTAATGCCCACAGTGACTGATTACAAGTGCCCAAGAGAGGTTTGATCTGCTCAACCTGCAGAAATTTAATGCCTGAAAAAGACACTAAATTCTCAGGCTGGGTTTCTACACGATTCCCAAACTTCACAGACTCTCTCATAGCACTCCTTGTCTCTCCTTTGCACTGGTGCCAGAAGGGACAGCTTCAGCATTTGAAGCTTCACATATCATTTTAGCAGTGATATTTTTCTCTTGAACATTATGGAGACGGAGTATTTTGACAGGTGAACATTGCTGAAGATAGAAGCATAAACTGAGCTATGTTAGCTGTTCAGAATCGACAGGATGCATATATACATATATTGAAAAAATAACTGTATTAAATTGTTGAAAATGATGTAAATATTTTAACTGCCAGTATTTGGTACACTGGATGAAGGTGTTATGAGAAGAATATATGAAATAAAGAGTTTCTGTGTTGCTTTAAATCAATCACTTAATGACTGTAGAGTTCATCTTTGCAGGACCCACTCCTTTGCCCTGGAGAGCCTGGTAGCAGCGCTGAGCTCTCACTTCCATGGGGAGGCATTTAGCAAGTCAGTGAGAACTGGCCTCCATCCTTCAGGAAAGGCATCAGTCCCTTCTCATTCCGACCACAGCTTGAACAGCCAGATGGGTGAAAGCCTCATTGCCCTGACACATCCTCCTGGTCTCTCAGTTGTCTCATATCAGCAGGGAGGGCTCCCCTCATCAAGGTGCTGAGAAGGAGACATGATCAGGATCATTTGGTTTAAAAATGAGATGAGAATGGGTGAACTGTGCTGTCAGAGTGATGCTGAAGGACGATAGCAGCGTGCTGAAGGCAACTGCAATCCTGTGCATGGGATCACCAAGAAAATCCATCCCCGAGCAATGCACGGGCTGACAGCTGGAAACTGAGGGGATGTGATGGATTTGCACAACTCCCTTGATAGAAAAAAACATTTAATTTAGGAAAGATTAGATTGTTACAATTGCCCCTGCCCTGACAAGAGAGCCTGTCTAGCAAGGCCTTAAGCCTATATTTGGGCTAGAACTGTGCTTTAGCCAAGACCTTAAAAATATTCACTATACAGGCTGTCACCAGTGCTACATTTCCTTGTCACTCCTAAAGTGTGACTGATTTGCCAAGATCAAGACTAAATTCATGATCAGTGGCAAGGGCACCCAACATGAATTATAAAACTGCCTTTCCTTCCCAGCCTCCTGGATACACTAAGGAAAATGCTTTCCCTGCATTCATTGTTGCTTTTTATATCCACACCGTATCCTCTGTGTAATGACATGGGACTGCTCAGCTCATCCCACAGTCTCCACCCTGCTCTCGAAGCAAAGATGATGCTCAGTAAGAAGGAAGCATTTGGCTATTAAATATAAAACCTGTATTGAAAAATGTATTGGTATCATGGCCAAGCGTCTTGTGCCCTGAGATGAAATGGAAATAGAGGTGGGGGTAGAAGTGGCAACCATTTTTTGAAGTTAGTTTAACACTGAGGGAAGTGGCTGGTTGTTTAGTGCAGCTCTGAGGAGGCTGGGGCAGTGCCTGAGCAGACTCCATTTACAGATACAGAGTTCTGTTCAAAATAACAAGAGAAAAGAAAACCCAAAATCAAGAGGACCAGCTGATTAGAGGGAGGAAGGAATAGGAAAGGACCTTTCCCTTCTCTTCACCTTCCCAAAATCATGCATGCAGAAGTGAAACTAAAGTCACTAAACATACAAACTTAAACTATGCATCCAGAAGACCCTGTGAAGTCAAAGGATTAGCTTTTTAAATTTCTAACAGTGGCAACCCAGAGCTGAGCAGAAGCAGGGAAATGACTGTTGATACAGAGGAAACACAAGGCTTAGAGCATATCAGATTTTGGGTGGCAACTGATTCTCTCCCAAACCCAGGATCCAGCCCGAAGCTGAAGTTGTAAAAGAAGGGAGCCAGACAAGAACAATGAACAGAAAACTCCAGACAGTACTCCCAGCTCCTACAGTGAGAGATGATGTCTTGAGCATATTAACACAGCAATAAATCCCACAGAGTGATCTGCCACCCTTAAAGCACAGTGTATGCTTAGTCCTGAGAATTTTTGCCCAAGGGAAGAAAATACTGGAGTTCCAGTGTCAGCTTACATCTCAGACTCTCTTCCAAAGGTAGGGGGTCACTCACTTCACTGGTACACTGCAAGATACAATGCTGAAGTTGCAGAGTGCCTTCTCTGAAGAAGCATTAGATGGTGACAGTTTAGATGAACTGGGTTTCACTCACCACATCAGTGTGGAGATGACCATGGGTAATGAAGAAAGCTTTCTTCTAAGTAATTTTACAGAAGTTTACAAGCTTCAGTGCTTTGAAAGTCACCAGACTTATTCCAAGCTTTCACATCCTGTGCTGTGTGTGGCCTCAGTCTTCCACAGACGACATGGAAAAGTTTATGATAGTACATCAAAAGAAAAATACTAATTAAAAAGGCTTCCCATTAAAGAAAATAGAAACAATGGCAAAAACTAGAATTAGAGTCAATTTTCAGATTAGTGATAAGCAGAAGAAAAACCCCAAAACTTTACAGTAACTGTCTACTTACAGGAAAGAAATGCCCTTAGTTAAACCAAAAGAAAATAATAATGAATGAGATTTAAGGTTGAAATAACCAGGAAACTGTTGCTGACCATCATTCAAATACTGTGTTGCATCAGCCTGTGGGGTTGTCCCACACAGAGTAAGTCAAGAATTCTTCTCACATGACTTTTCCAGTCAATACAATCACTATTCTTTAGTCATAGATCAGCCTGGTTGTTGCTCAAAATGACCTCCTACTCCTTTGCAGTTATGATTTACGTCTGAAAACTGTTCTAACAGAATCAACAAACAGAAGGAGCTGAAATTTAGATAATAATGACAAATTTCTCACTGCAGTAGAAATATGATTCCCACTCACCTGTAAATCTACAAGAGTTTTTTGCCCTTCAGTCCTGAATTACAGCTATTGCCTCATCTAAACCCACGTGCTATTCATACTTCATCATTGCAGTGATCTGACAAAGCTGACTAAAAACATAACAAACTTCTTATCAAACTATAGTTCACCATCAGTGAGCAAATCTATTCCAAATACCCCTGGGATCACAGCATTACCTTCATAGTGGTGCACTGGACACTTCTGGAGTCTCAAATTATGGCTCCAACCAATGGTCTTTGTGCCCCAAAAATCTTGACTGCCTTTCCTGCTAATTGCACAGAGCTAATTGAATAACTGCAAGAGAACATCTCCTGTTACTGTATTTTTTGATGCTGTGAGCTCTTAGCCAGTTGGAAGCTGTTTACTGCAGATTATATCCAGGTATTTCTTCTTAATCCTAACCTCTAGTTGCAGTCATCAATTTATACAGAATTCATCTTATCAATCTAATATTTACCTAATATTTCATGGTATTTGACAGCAAAAGCTAACTCTGTGTATGCCCACATGAGCTCACAACATTCTTGGTCCATAAACGCCCTCTGAATTAATCTTTACCTGCCTTATTTCCTATTTTCATTTCCCAAGGAACAGATTCTTTTTATTTTTATAGACACTATATGGTCCAAAGAAACAGCTAAGTGAAAACATAACAGTTAACTGCCCTCAGCCTGCAGCCCATATCTTTTGGCATCACCAGGAACACTTAGAGCTGCAAGACTGGATTCAATACCTGCTATACGTAAAATTACTGCTGAAAAGGAAGTACACAAACATCTCTGAAGGCTGAAGTGTCCCCAGCTGACCCCTTTGTTAAGCACCAGCCTCTACACAACAGCTTTAGCAAAAGCACTGATATCCCATCAAACCCAAACAAAATGTGCACGTCAAAACCCAAGAAGGTTGATTGTGCCTTCCCTTGTGGATGGGTGCAGAGTCCCACTCCAGCTCTGATGCACAGATGAAGCGGGAATTCCAGGGTCTGGCAAGAGTAACTGGTTAAAGGCTGTTGGATTAGTCACACTGACAACTTTCAGCAGCTGAAAACATTGAATGTGCTCTGCCTGAAGGTGTAAGGGCTGACACACCCCTGGCCACCACACATGGTGGTGCATCTTGCAGGAGCCCAAGTCTTCACTTTGTTTGCTGTTTACTCCATATTCATATCTGGCCTGGTGACATTCTCTGCCTCCCAGTGCCATCACCTGGGTGAGTTGCCTCATGGAAGGTAAAATGTGTGTCAAAATGTAAGTCTGAGTGCCTGCAGGTCACTCAGTCTGGAAATATGGGAGCAGGCCTATCAGATAAGTGTTCAAACTAAATATAACAGGATTTAGAACATGCTTTTAGATTTAAGGAAAAGTGCAGTCTTTAAATTACTGCTCTAGAATTTACTGGTTTAAAAAGAAAGACCTTAAGGCATCCCATCAAAGAGTTATATAACTCAAAAGGGTTTTCCTTGCCCAGTGTTGCCTGTGCAAGATATACTTAAGTAATAAAACATGCTTCTGGCACTAACCCTTCTATATGGGCTTTATGATGACAGATTTCAGATTAGAAAATAGAGGTCTCCATACAGGCTAGCATTCCTCTTCTATCCCCTTACAGAAGATTTGACCAGTCATTTTCTACTGTGTATTTATTTTTTGAACTGAAACCTTTTGATACCAACTTCAGCAGGAATTGGTCATGACATGCACCAGATGGTCCCAGGTTTGGTGCCCAGCTCAAACCAGACCATACCCCAGCCTAGCGCAGCACAGCAGCTGAAAGAGCCCTTCATTTCAGTCTCCCTGCAATTTAAATTTGCTACATCTGATCTGTAAATGTCTTCAGTCTTCAAACTTTACAGTTTGTTGCAGCAATCACCCCTTGGTGATATGCCAGATACCTCTGACATACCTCTCTTGAGAATGTTAAACACAGAGACTTTAGAACTGGAATTTCTAGCAAGCAGCTTTTCATTTGTGTGAAAGGCATGAGAGTCCTGAAAATACTTGAAATTCTAAAGTTAAGAGGTAAAAAGTCCATTAGCAAGTTGAAGACTTTATCTATAGGAGGCTTTTAAAATTTTATCTAATCTAATTGGTATTTAATAAGACAGGTTTTTTTCAAACAGTGCATCCACAGTCCTCCGTAAGAACCCCTGTGAAAGAAATTAATTATTTTGTACTTTCTGCAGATTTCAATTCTGTATCTTAAGGTATTCTGCTTGAAATGTGTAGATAGTCCTGGTGTGGCTTTTGCCTGGTAATGATGTCATTTCCACAGATAATTAATCCCATTGATTAACTGGATTTGTTACTTTTAGAGAGGCAGCTAAAGGAAGTAATAATTCATGCCACTTTTATTTGTGATCTTCCATTTACAAGTCTATTAGAGTTAGGTCAAAATCAAAAAGTGGCCCACAAAACCCAAGAACTGGCTGCTGATTATGACCTGGATCAAGAAGTCTTGCAAGTTATTTATGCACTGAATCTTACCCAAAAGGTGGAAGTACAGTGTACCTTATATTAAAACATGACTACAGGTTTGAGGACACCATTGGTTTGAGAGGCTAAATAAGTGATTATACACTTATCTGACATTTAAAATATTTGGGGACGCTGATAGTTTTAACATTTTCTTTTAATATTCTCTTTATTTCACTGGAGGATCCTCTCACTCCTGCATGCTGCTGTTGGCTATAAATGTGTAAAGATCTCCTCCATCCCTGGATATCCCCTCACAGCAAAGCACTTGGCACCTGCACGTGCCCAAATTCAAAGTGCTGAGCACTGCCCCAGCCTCCAAGCAGAGATGCAATATGAGGGGAGAGCATCTCACACTCCATAGGGGGCTGCTTAAAGGTCATTTTGTTTGGATCTGCTACTGGAAATCCAACTATGGGCTTCAAGTCTTCAAATTTGTTCTTTACCTTAAGCTTGACGGAGAGAGAGAGGTACTTCAGCACATTTACAGCCAAAGCAGGTTTTTACAGACATTATGCTGTGTCATTCTAAGCCAGGGACATGTGAGAAAGATGTGCTTTACCACATGTGGGAGGACAGCTACCAACTACTAAAAATAGCCAGATTCTACCTCTCCAGTTAGCTTGGACTAACCTAACACTTCAGTCAGCCCATGTATAATAGAGAAAAATAATTCACCTAAAGCCAAATAGTACATGGTGGCAGACAAGATGCATTACATGATGTGATTACATGTCTGCACAAAAAGGAATTTCATGTCAACACAAAATATTAAGACTGGAGGCCAATTTTGAAGAACCATGTGGTGCACAGCAGACATGCAAGAATAGGACAAAAATATTCCCCTGCTGATTGAGCCCCATCAGCAGTTTCAGTTCACCCCCAAGAGCTCAGGCAGGGGTGGATATAATTTGCAGGAGAGGCAATCCAGCAGGGAGGATTTGTGTGCTGCTGCCATGTACTGCCCCAGGATACGAGAACTATTTGCAGAAGTCCTGCAGGGTTAACTCTGCCAGGCTGGGCAGAAACCCAGATTAGAGCTGCATCCTATAAGGTTTTTCTGTCTTTTCTATCCTACACAGCAATGGGAAGAGACAGCTTGAATAACATTGCCATTTCCCCTCTGAAAGCCTCTGCTATTCTATTAATAATGTCTTACATTTTAAAGTTCATTCCTGCCATGCAATGCAGATGAACACAGGGCTGTGGCTACATCAACTCACTGAAGAAAGCCACCACCATCCCCATTCAACTGCTGAACTTTCTGAAGACTCTTTACACTGCCTGTGCTACCTAAAGAAACTTTTCTTTAAAAGACATTTTGGTCCTCTCTTTCCTGCATCTCACTCATTTTTAAAAAGTTGGGCTTTTTTACCTGACAATGCAGGTTACCATAACTCTTTTGATGTATCTGCTCTATCCAGCTGCAAAAGTTCATACTGAGATCTCACAACCAGCACTGCTGAAACCTAAACTGGGAAACTTGCATCTCTCCTTTATTTCCTTATCTTTTCATCAAGATCTCCTGCAAGAAAGAGTGAGTACAGCCAGCTAGACCCAAAATCAAAATGACCCACTTCACAGTCTTTTCTTAGTTCAAACAGGTAACAACAATGAAGGCATGACCTGCATTAATAAGAAAATATCTGCCACTCTCAAATACATGTAACAAAACATATACCTTTTTCCCCTAGTAAAAAAAGTATATTTTCAGCAGAAACTGCTTTTACTAGGATTACATTACAGCAAACTTGAAGGATCACACTAAAAAATTTAACGTTCTTTCTCCTTACATACTTATTTCTATCTGTAACACCTCAAAATGGGTAAAATAACAGTATAGATCATTGGAGAACAGTCCAAAGCATGTGGAAACAAAAATGAAAAAGCGTGACTACAAGTATTTTAAATTCTCTTCTTGCTCTCCCCTATTTATGATGAAAATATCCCAGATGAAGGGAATGCAACTAGTTGAGCTCTCTATTTCTGTTTTGTGTAGTATTACCTCTGGGAAGAAAACCCTCACTGAGTAAAAAAATTCCACTTGTATCATCTAATTGCCAGGGACTGGGCACAGGCCCAGTTTGTTTAAGGTTTTCTGCAAACAGTGAAATGCAGTCCAATTTTTCTATGAATTCATGTTCCCTACGCCTTTCCCTTCTGCTCTAATATTCTCAGAATTGTTTTTATTCCTTCCCACAGATCCTCTCCTAAGACCATCAGTCCAAAACCGCCTTCTACATCCTCTGCAATGCTCCCAGGTGCTCTCCACAACCAAAACTCCCTCCTGACATTTCCTTTCCTTGGAAGGAGTTAAACACTTTAAAGCAGAGTACGTGGAGGTATAAGAAGGGGAAAATGGAGAAGAGGATTTGAGTAGCCCTTGAACGGAAAAGACAAAGTCCTCTAGAAATGGCCCAGTCCTTATAGTACTACCAAAAGGGAATCTGGATGACTCCATGTTCTGATGACTTGGAGCATTCTGTCCCACCTCGACCACTTCACTTTAACAAAATCCCAACAAACAAAACAAAACCACAACAAAGAAACATACACCAGTCCCTCCCTCACCCCCCCAAACCCACTCCCTATCTCCTCAGGAAGAACTGTCAACATGCAAGTTATCATTGGGCAGGTTCTCTGCTGATTCCCAGCCCTGTGTGCAAACATTTTGAGGGTGAAGAGATATTTCTCTCCGAATTTTGCCTTAGATTCAGTGAAAGTTCAGAATACTCTGAACTTTTGATGAAAACTCTGGGAGCTCAGACTGACATTATGCTGTGAAATGCTTTCTCTGGAAAATACGCACATCATTCTACTTGCAACAACTATCACAGTATCTCCTCAATATGAGGTGTGCAATATCAATGTGATCTCCTTCTAACACCAACTGAACATATTAAATATGAAAGAATTACTTTGTGCACAGCTATTTAAAACCCACTTTAGTTATGCATTTACACTGCACAGATTTTTCTGATATGAGAAATGTGTTCACTTAAGCACTTCATGCCACACTGGCAAATCACTGAGTAATGTCAACCCCAAGAAGTGTTTTCTAGCCCTGTTATACTACAGGGGCACATTTGAGCATGATGTAGAATATAAAGAAGATAATAATGAGATTTCTGTGTGTAATGGAAACTACGTGCATCGCACCTCCCACACACTGTTTAAGAATTATGCTCCACAAAATAATTTAAAATAACTCATATTCTATACACTGTGAACATCTTATCTGAAAACTACTCCTCTGCCTTCTCTATTATACAGGGACAACAGGCAGCTTACAAAGAGCAAGCCATATAACTTCAGTCCCTTTGAGTTTCTAGTCTTTTCTTTTGAATACTAAAAATGCAAACCAGTCTGTATCATTCAAATAATCTAATTTTCCAAACCACCTACATTAACATACTGGCTGAAGCCAATTACAAATGCCTTAAGGCTTATAGCCTCAGAAGCATAACCTGACAGGTCAAATTTTATTGTTTGCTCCATCCATCATTACTGACACAGTAACTCAAAGTACACAAGTCACAGTCGACTCACTGCTGCTTCTCTCTCCCTGTGCTCCTGCTGTAATTTTAATGTAGATGCTTATTAATAAGGACATTGTTTTCTGTCACTCAGTGCTGGCTCCTTCCATACATGTGAAAAGAAAAAGCCCCAAGTTATGCTTTTATTTTAGCAGCATCTAGTGCTCCCTCCTTTGGGCTAATGTGCCCAAACAAGTCATTGCTGGTGATACGTTTCACCAACAAATACTTTTTATAAATCTAATACAATGTTGTAATGAGAATTAAAAATTAAAAAAAAAAAAACCAACCAAAAAACAACAACCAACCAACCAAACAATAAAACAACAACAACAAAGAAAACCACCCCAAAAAATTTCAGCCACAAAATAACCAACACCAGGAAAACCCATAAACTTTTGGACAACGTAGAGAATGGATGTTCTAAACAAGATGTTCATTTACTTGTAAAATACAGCTGACAGGCCTACATCTTCCAGCCTAAAAGGAGCACAGAAGTACATTTTTCAAGATGCTAATAAGATTCAGTCTTACTCAATTCAGTAAGACTTCAGCACATATATTTAAACACATTCCCTAGAAAAACATTGTTTTTCTGAGTTTTTGGAGTAATGAGCAGCCAGCAGCAGGAGTGTTACATATTCAGACTTCTAATTATTGGCAGCACTTACCTGGGTGCCTAAATAAAAACACTGCCTTCAACACTGTAGAAGTTCGTAAACAGGAAGGGGAAAAATCAGTGACATTCTAAACATTATTTCATCCTTCTGAATCAAGCATATGTGGGCAAATCAGAAAAGCATAGGGACCAAACTCCCTGCAAGAAGCTGCCCTCCTTCAGCATTAACCCTTGCTATGTAAAGAAAGTCAGTGTGTCATTTCCCTCCCTTTAAAGAAACTAAAACCCCACAAAACACCAAAACCAGAAAGAAACTTAAATCTATATTAAAATTATTTTAGTACGCTAGAAATTGTCATAACAAAATCCCAAAATATTGTTGTTTGTGGATACCTCAGCCAAGATATTTTAGACATGTATGACTCACCCCCTTACACCATCCTCCCAGTCCCTTCCTAGGTTTTTTTTACTGGTGTTCTTGTAACAATTGACATGAAAATATGAGGAGCTGCATTATCATGCAGCAGGTCTAATCAGGTTCTAGAGACACTTAGTGGGTAAACATCAATCTAATCTATTTAATGAAGATACATTTAAATGAATCCTATCAATGAAGTCTGGTCAATTTAAATGACTAAAATAGAAAAAAGCATAAAACTGCCAAAAGAGTAGACTTCTTTTTTTTTTCAAATTTATTTAGGGTTTATTGTGTTATATGTTTATTGTGAGCACTGGTGAAACTCAAGACAACCAGCCCAAAATCCTGCACTTCTGCAGCACTGAAAGATGAGCATGTTCACGTCTTTTAGAGAGCTTTGAGTATTATCAGAGCCATTTGGGAGAATGGGCTTTTACAGAATTTAAGGGAGGTGGATGTGAGAGAAGCAGCCTTATGCTCCCAGAAGCTTCACCTCTCCCTATCACTCAGCAATGGGGGGTGTGGGTTGGAAATCTGAGGTTGTTTTATTCTGCACTGGTTCTCATACTGCCTTTCCCAGCACGGTATTTATTATTATGGTATTTACAGCAGCTGTATATTGAGAAGGAGTTTTTAGGGAGTTTAGAGCAGTTTTTTCTCTATAGTCAAGTTACCAAAATAATATGAAGAAAGAATTGCCACTTGCAGCAACGCACCTAATAGAGACATTTAATTGTCATCTCCCTCAGAGTCTTTACGCTTGACTTGATAATTAAAACATTCAACTCTGACAAACCTTAATATGGCAAAATAAGGGATTCAGGAATTAAAGAGAAAACATGGATTTAGAAACTGACACAATATGTTAATCACAAAGAATCCAGTATGTGCAAGGCTAAATTGTTCTGGACTGAGAAATGTTGGAATATGGAAAAACAAACTAAAAATATCTTTTCCCTGCTAGGCAAGGTTAGAGAAAGGAGACAAACAAAACCATACCCCAATTAGACCAGCCTGCTTAACGCATAGTTGCTAAAACTTGGACACACAACTTTGGGTAAATTTTGGGTTCTGTCAGGGCCTTTTTGCTCACTGACCCCAGCACAAATTAAAGCAGTGGAAATTTTAAGTAATCTCTCTTAAAAGAGATTATAGCAAGGAAAAGCAAAACCAGGTTGTGATCCATCTTAATCTGTCCCCAGAATGCGTCCAATGTTTCTCTGTCCTGCCTGTATGCAGGAGCCAAGGGATCACCAGGCTTCAGCAGACCAAAGCAACCCCCATCTTCTTCTAACACTGACCAATGGCTTTGACAGAATTTTAAGTAGCCAGTTTCCAAAAAAAAGCGTCAGTATTTTCTTTGTAAGAGGTTTATTTAAGGGATTAAAAAAAAAATCCTAGTTTTTTGTTGGTTTTCCTTTCTTTGTTCATTTTTTATTGTCTTTATTTTTTGCCCCCAATCTGTGTTTGCAGAACTGTGCTCATGAAGACTCTTCCTCCACAGACTAAAGCTATAGCAACAAGCAGTTTCTGAAAGAACATCATGTCCTAGGCCACAGCAATTTCTCATTAATTCACAGAATCTCAAACCTGGCAATATGACAAAGCAGCCCTTACTCTGTAAAAATTGCCCAGAGCTCTTCACTTTCCCCCTCTATCTGTTGAGTCACTGCAGAAGCCTCTATTTTGGCTGTTCTCACAATTCATATTATGTCAGGTAAAAATCCTTGCAAACATGTATATATTCATGGGCTTTAGCTGGGGAGCTGTCACAGAAGCAGCAGCAGTGCACAGATGAGTGGTTATGCAGGGCTATTTTCTCCCCGTTAGGATGTAAAATTGGTAGAGCATTGTTTGGGATTTTGAATTTACTATCTGACACCACTGAAAAGCAAAAGCTTCTTCACTTCAACTCAGAACTAAATGGGATTTGAAAGGAAGCTCAGGAATTTGCAGAATTGAATGATTATGTGAGCAGAGTTCAAAAGCAGTATTTCCCAGCTCCCTCAGAATTTAACAAAGGTTACCCCCATCAGGGAAAGCACAGACCTTTGTCCTGGATTGTTAATTTGTGGCCAAGACACCCCTACAAGGCATCACTGGAAAGACTGTAGGAGGCAGAAAGCCATTTTTTAAGCATATTAATTGACCAAAAGAGAAATGCCATTCTTCAAGCGTATGCAAAAATGCCCTTTACACTTAACCATCTTAAGACACTGACATGGATTACAAGGTACACAAGAATACAGATCTACCTTATTCCCAATTTTCTGCTCATTGCTAGAGACCACACAGAGAAAAACACCATCTAAACAACAGGATGTCTTTAGGATACACAGCACTTGATCAAAAAACATTGCTCACCTCATGCTTCAAGCCAAATAAACTGTGCAGCCATGGATGCACAGCACAGAACTCCGTGTGTTTTGCCTTCTGAGAGACAGAATTTATTATTTAGGAGTTGATTATGCAATAACAGCTTCACACAGCTTTTGGATTACACAACTCGAGTCTCACTGGCCCAAAGCACAGGCTGAGGAAACATCTACCTCATGGGAAGGCAGTAGCCAGATGTGCCAGAGTCAAATGGGGGATGTACAAAGGTACTCAACATCAGGCCAACCCTAGTTCTCCCACAGTCCTCTGGAGTTTCCCAGGGGTTATTTGGGAGAATAAAGTCAGTACTGCTAAAAGCCTCATGCCAGATGTATTGCTGCAGTTAGGAACCCCTCTGCAACTCATGGAGTCAAATAACAAAATAGGGATCAATGTCAACAATTTGCTAATAGAATAAGGAAGCAGTTACAATGCTGTAAAATATTTTTCCTGTAGAAAATTCATTCAGAATGGTCACATCACATAAAATCTATCAATTTCCACAAAGAGGTATATGAAAGAATAATTTATTCTTGTACCTCCCACCAACAATCTTTAAAATGTATACAAGGAGCAGATGCATAAGGATGACTTGATTTCCTTCCCCATGGAATTCTTTAACCATATCCTGTTGTATCTCACGTTCTTTTCCCTCAACTCCTCTCTTATTTCCTTAATTTTCCCTTACAAAACCAGACCAAAGCTAAAAGTTAACAGAGAATTTAATCCAATTTTTCATCTAACTGGGGACACAAGAAGTCTTAACGCTTGCTGAGTATCTTGTTTTCCATCAGGAGAGGCCAAGTCATCCCTCCCAGAGAGAGGAAAAGCAGTGCAAAAGCGAAGCTGAAGAGCAGCACCCCAGAGCTCAAGGACAGGTAATGCAGCCAATAGTTGGACTATGAAAAACCAAACCACGTTGCACTAAATACTCAACAGTTAGACACTTTAACAAGTATTTGCTAATTGTGCTTCTGCATACATATTCCTCTTAATTAAATGTAGCAGCCCTCACACTGCACACATTCAACTAATAGTGTCTCATTATTTTGGTCGGGTTTTTTTCTTCTTTTTCAAGATTGTTGTAATTTTTTTTTTCTTGTACATCCCTTAATATCAAATTTATTACCTAATGTTATGACAACAGGAAGTGATTTTTACATTTTCAAACAGAAAGAGACATGATCACGGACTTAATTAGTTCACAATGATTTAATTAAAATTTGCAGAACAACAATGTACCTAATTAGAAACATAATTATGCCAATGTACCTTTCCATCTTTGAAGGGACCATTAGTCATTGAGGTGGTATGTTTTGTAATTTAAGCTCATCCTAATTTTCATTTTCTGACTAGTTAAGTACAGTCATCGTCATGTTCAGGTAATTGCTTTATTAACAAGCTTAATTAAAGTTTCTGTAAAACTGACAGCTACAAAGTTATTCTTCTTAATGTGTTGCTCACAAAAACATTAACTAATTACATCGAGCTCTTTACAGGGCTTACGTACCTCATAAGCTTAATTCATTAGTACTTTAAAGAGCTTTGAAAACTCTGACTGTAATAACCTATGGAAGTGCTTTGTATTGTCACAATATTAAATAGAGCTGTTATACCCAGGAAACTTCTTTGTACAAAGTTATTACGTGAGAGATGGTGTTCATTTTAAAGCATCTGCATTTCAAGCAGTAACTAGAAAAAAAGAAAAAAAAAAAAATCAGTGATATTATCTTTGATAAACCTAAACCCCTTAGAGTCCAAAGCTCACGGAAAAGGGTGATAGGGAGGTTTTAAAGCTTCCAGAAATAGGCACAAATTTTGCAAGTTCAAAAACAACTCATTTTTCAATTGCTGAAAACAGGGTAAAGGGACTGAGCTCATACAGGCCAAATCTGTGCTCAAATTTTGTCAGGCAGAAGTGCTGAATTATTGGTGTAACTGAATAATCCCATTGCTTAGAAGAATTAGTTTGACATCTGCAAACAAAACTAGAACAATAAAAACCCCACCACACACTACAGCCTAACAAGCTTATCAATTTCCACGTCAGCACTTCAGCACTTCATCAGTGTAGCAGATAAAATAATCCAGGTCAAATTTGGAAGACTTCAGAAAAAGAACCAGAAAGGTTTAATGCCTAAAGGGTGGTGAGATTTTTTAAGCAGTACAACTCCCACACAGGAAGCTAAATCAATTTAAGAGCAATCAAAGTTCTCATTACCTTGTGTCTTCTATTGTTTGGGTGACACTTAAATCATTGTAGCACAAGATATGGGCATGGCATTTTCATAATTTTTAACATTTTACCACTTGTCTTTGTGTTGGAAGTCAACACCACTGAATAGTTCCAATGGAAGATTAAAGAGAAGAAAGATTCCTTTAACTAGCCCTCAATAAATTAGTTGTGGGGCCGAAGGCTTCCATGTCTTTGGTGGAACTGCAAGTTAAACATCCTGAATCTCTGTCTACATCAACCACTAAGCTCAAACATGGAGCTTTAGTTTGTTATTTTTTCCCCCTATAATCCTTGCATTATTGATTTGGTTGACTTCCCTCAATTTTGTCAAGAAATTCTTGCCTCTAGGTCTACAATGTCTCCTGCGAAACAGCTGGAATTATTCCAGGATCAAATGGCTAAGTGAGCGCCTGTGAGATGTATATTTGGTGTGTATATATTTCTTAATGTGAATTACTGTGCATTTATTGACACCCAATCTGCATTTCATCAGTCAGCCACACTTCTGCTGTGTCGTTTCCTTTTCATTCATTTTTTCCTCAGATAACAGTTCGAAGTATGGAAAGGGCCAGCCCTGGTACAAACATGACTGCTGCTGTAGGATGGCAGCCCCAGGTCATTACAGAAACACTTTGATGCTGCTCTGCCAGGCCAGAAATCAGGAGCCCAAAGCCCATCTCCCACCTCAACCCCTGCTGTGCCTGCAGGAGAGGCCAAACTGCCCTGGAGCCAGGAAGGATGAACTGCTGCTGTGTCTGTGTGTCCCACCTGGCTGCCAGCACCAGTGGAAGCCCAATATACACTTTCAGAAGATTTTCTTCCCCTTGAAACTTAGTGGCCACTCTCCATCTTTTGCTTACAAGATTAGCAAGAATCTGCTCATTTGGCCAGCTCGTCACTGCATGTTCACAATGCAGGAATGCAGAGCCAGGTACCAACACATCCCTGCATAGAGCAGTGCCTGCACTCGAGTCCACCTTGTTGCATTTTCACAGTTCATACTAGAACATGACAGCACTGCAGGGCCAGAAGTAATACCTGCCAACAGCACTGGCATGTGAAAGAAAACTACTGAGAAAGCTTTGATTTTAGTGACCTAAAGGCAAGAAAAAGAGATCACATTGTCTGGTGAAATCTAACAGTGAATTTGAGGGAAGCAGTATGTTCTCTTTGTAAAAGATACCAGACACCCATGATCATTCCTGACCATAAAAACTTTATTTGTTAGGACATTAACATATACTATTTTATTTTAATGTTCTCCCTAAAGTATTTTCAGCTCATTTACCAAAATTTGTCTTCTAAAAAAAGAAAAAAAATGAATTGAATTTTGCTAGGACAGGAACAATTGATAGTAAACCATCCAATAAATAAAGATGAGACAAAGTTGTTTCAGAATAAATCTTTAAAAAATCTCCTTTGAAAATAACTCCAAAACTCAAACAGGAAACTTCAGGTGTGTCTTTGACAGCCAAACATGTCAGCACCAGGAAATGCTTCATGTCTTTATTATAGCTGTCAGGCTTATATCATAACCACAACAGCTTGGTGAGTTTATAACATTGGCAGAACGTCTGATGAAAATCAGTTAGATCTTATGGTGAGAAACAGAGAAGGCCAAAAACCCACTTGGAGCTAACAGAGACGCAGGTAAGATGCACAGAAATGAGTTAACAGCACGACAAGATTATGAAATGAAATCTGTTTACTACAGGATGTCTTACAGACTCAAGAGCTCAGACAGAAAAGGTTGGTTTTATAATGAACCCATTTTAACCATAAATACCAAAGCTAAACTACTGCAGTACACACTCCTAGAGAGTATTAAAATAACTTGTTTAACAGGTAATGTGTGGCTATTTCTCCTGCAGTCTGAGTGCACAGATGACAGTTTCTGCTCTGACTTTCTCCTTTTTGGCCATGCAAATCCTTCAGCAAGAACAGGAGAGAAGCTGAAATGACCAAGGCATGGCAGCATTTTAATGTTTGTGTCCATTATTAAGTGGAGAATTCAAGCTGCCCAGCTGATAAGACAATATAGCTCCATCGTCACCGTCACATTGCAGCAGACAATTTTTTTGCCTGATAGCTTTATTTTCCTGTTTGTTTGTTGGGGAGTTGTCTTGGTTTGAAAAACAGGCGTCTGTCAAGGAAGGCAGGAGCCTCCCTTGAAATGGAAAATGCAACCCCCTTCCTTCCGAATTATTATAATTTCGAAATTAAGGTGCTTTCAAGCAGAGATATGAATAATAGGAATAACAGTTCTTTACTCATATATCTATATGTGTATAACAAGGCAAACAAACAACAATAACTATGGCAGTAACAGCAACCACAAACCCAGTCCCAGCCTTCTGGGCTGTCAGGCCCTTTCCCCTCGGGTGCAGTTCCGCTCGCGGCCGGCAGGGATCGCTGGCGGCTCCCGGTGAGCAGGGCAGGTGCGATGGTTCTGTCGAAGCAGGGATCCTGTAGAAGGGGCTGCTCTTCCTCAGAAGGTCCAGTGGTGGCTGCGTAGCTCCTGCCCCCCAGGAACCCAGTGGAAAGGTGTCTGTGGTGTTGGGAATCTCAGATTATATCCAGGATGGAATGCTTGGTTCCTCCCCCTGGGTGGAGTATCTCACAATGGATGACGAGTCACGAGGCCAGGAGTTGATGGGCTCATTAACAGAAAGATAGTCCGGGGGGAGGAGGCAAGGAAACACTGCCCCACCTGGTTTCAACAGCTCATGAGGATGGTAATAGAATACACTGCAACCCAGGACAGGAGGTTTTTTTGTGAAGGCTATTTCTGAATTTTAAAAGGTAGTTTTACTGGCTGTCAAACATTAGTTTGCATACGTGAAGGTAAGAGAACCTTAAGGGTATTCCCCAAAACATGCTTTCCAGTGCCTCAAGTGCTGTTTTTGGGACATGTATCCAAGACATGGAAGGCTTTATTTGCCAATGGGAGATCTGGAATGCTGAATGGCTGTGAAGACATTTTCTTTTATTGAGTCAAGCCCTAAGGTGATCGTATTTTCAGTATAACAATGAGTCAATTTATCCCCACTGGGTTATGGGAATTTTTTATGGTACCATATATGCTGCATCTGGCACACAAGCCTATTAAAACCCCAGGCTAAATGAATTGTAATGTTACCCATGCAGTCTGGAAAAAAAGAAACAATTAAAAATAAATCTATCACTGAAGAAAGATTCTGCTAAGTTATTTTATGATTTGGAGACCAAGTCTTAAAAAAAAGAACTATCTCCAAATCCTCTTGTCTAAACAAGCCAATCTCATGAAATGATAGCTGTTTTTCAGTTGCATCATCAATATCAAAACTGTTCTACTTCATTAAGAGAACAAGATACTTAGAGCAAGATGAATCAGGAAAGTCGCAAGACTGTGATTTGGCATTCTGGTTTGCTGTTTGTCCAACATGGAAAAAACTACATTTTTCAGTATTTTTTACACAAAGAAATATTTCTAGATTAACAAAGAGTGTAATTTAACACTGCCTAATAACAAAAGGTATTTAATGTTCACCCAACAGCCTGGCTGAGCTCTGCTGATGGGAGCTCAGGCCCCAGGCAGAGCTTACCTTGGTGGTGTAGGTGTGTCCATCGGAGCCGCAGACAGCGCTGGAATGTGCCACGGGACAGGGCTTGCACTTTGCTATGTTGGCTGCTCCAGCCCAGTGCTTCTGGGCCAAGTTGCCTTTCTTTTGTCGAAGGCTGTAAAATAAGACACACCACGGTTTTTGAAAAGTTTGTATAAAACAGAAGAATTAGAACTTCTCTGAATACAGCTGGATTTTCAGTACAGCATTAATTTAGAATCATTTCAGTTGGAAAAGACCTTTAAGATCATCGAGTCCAACCATTAACCCAGCACTGCCAAGTCTACTAAACCATAATTTAAAGCAAGTAAATTAAATACAGCTCCTAACAATGCTTTTATAATATGGCACATTATGGCAGGCAATCTAAAGTCATAAATTGGTAGGCAGCTCTAGATTTACAACACTTGGTTGTTTCATTTAGATTTATAACTACAAAGGATTTCACTTCAGAATACAGCATTTCTGGTGATGCAGGCAACATTACACCAGGTTGTATTTAGAAACATTTTCACCAGGCCTTCTCAGAGCTGCCAAACTACTGCTAAAGTAGCAATGATTTTAAAACTAAATCCTTAAAAAATCATTGCAATTTATACTGTGCTTATAAAAATGTATAGACTCACTAAGCACTTTTGTCACTGTAGGGGCAGGAGCCCTCTTGACATACCAGCTACCAGCTACTGAACAATCAGCTGAGGTTCTCAGATCAATCAGAGTCCCCCCAGGAATGCCATAAAGTCACAGAGAGCATCTCCAAATCCACCAATGTGTGCCCCTAGGGAGTGACTGCCGTTGTTTTCAAGTCACAGAATACTCAATTATTGCATTAAAAATGTCCATGAAAAAAGACATCTGCTCCAAAAACTTACTGCAAAACACGTGCCATTGATTCTGACTAACGGCTCATTTTCCTGTCATAATGAACTACTTGACTGAGAGGACATTAAGTAATTATTGCCAGCCTAATGTTGTAAACTGATAAGAAGTTTGCTTTAGAAACCCCAATCCAGTGTAACAATGCAGATTCATTTTAGTCATGTGTACTTGTCTTTCACTTGAAAGCATTTACAAGGGAAGGCAAAGCATCGCAGCAGCTTTGCTGGAGACTGGTAGAAAAATAACTGCCATCTGTTCTTGTACCACAGGAAAAAAAGATATAACAGTTCAGCTAGAAACACATTTAAATGTGCTGCTGAATGACTTTATCACAGCATTAGAAAAATATATACAGATATTTTTTAAAGGAATTTCACTACAGCTTGCAATTTGCCAACTCCGATGTAATGACACATTCAGCTGCTAAATAATATAAATTCTCTTCTTTCATCTCAGTCCCAGTTTTCCTCAAGTCTAACCTTTGCCAGAGATGAAACTACTACTAAGAAGATTGTGTCCACAGAAGGAATCCAATCATGATATAATAAACTATGAAAACAGAAGCTAAGTATTTAAGACTAAATTCCCTTATTTTAAGAAGTCTCTCTAATGCAGAGCAGCACTCCCTGTTTCAGATGCATTCTGCCTCACAAAGGTACCATTATACCAGATGCTAAATGCTGTGGATAGGTGGTTACTTGGCTCTGAACCCCCTAAAGTAGCTCTGTGGATCTGATCTCTTATGCTGAGGCTGTACAAACTGTTTATTTAAGTTTTCCAGAGTAAATGATTTCTCTGAAGCCCCCAACCATGCTTTGTTATCAACATGTAATGAATATCTTATTTTCTTGAACTCTTGGGATTACGGACATGACTTTTGTTTTTTTCAGCTTGACAGGAAAGCTTCCTCATTTACTTTACTTACAGCCCTGCACTTCTGAAAATGCACAAACTCAGAGTCAAAAATGTGTTTGAATGTCGTACTGTAGACACTGATGATCAGAGTCTGGAGGCAAATGGGAAAGGAGCTGTGCTTCTCCTCTGGAGACTGCAGAAGGTCGTAGCACAAAGCAGACTTTTTACCTTTTCACTGCCTTTAATTTCCACAATCTCAAAAGATAGATCCTTTGCAATACATAAAATTGTTATGAAGAACATTTTAGGATTAGTTATAGAAAAACAGCTAAGAAATGCTAAACTTGAAGGGTGTGATTTAGTGCCATCACCATCAAAGCCATCAGCCATGAAGCGTGGAGGATGGAGAGGAGTGAGTGAACTAATGAGCACCTCATCAAAATTAAATATATTGCAGTTCTTAGCTAGACTGATGCCTAACAAATCACAGGATCTGAGTGGCAAGTATAAAACACATTGCAGAGCATTTTTGGACCACACTTCATCAGGTATTCTACACTATAACCTTAAAAGAAAAGTCCACTCAGGACTGGGCTACTTATCCATCTCTGCACAGCCTTACACACTCCCTCCCCCCCACCTCCCGCTCCTCATTTATTTAATCCTTCTTTCATCCCTTCAAGATTCATATTGCAAAGCCAGTTCCTATTGGAAAATTCTTCTGGAGCCGATGTTTTTCACTCTTCCATCATCATTTAAATAAATAAAAAAAAGAAGTAATTAAAGTTGATTGTTTCAAGCCATTCCAGCAGCTCATGGAGCCTGGTGGCCCTTTCCATCACTTTACTGAGAGTATAAAGAACACACACAGCCTTAGGCCTGAGCTCTGTTCTCACAGCAGCTGCCTGGAAGACAACACCAAGTCTGGTGTGTCCCCACAGCTGGGACCAGAATGGTTTCACCTGAGCCTGATTTGCTGTGTTTCGCCTGCAGACAATGAAGGAAACATTTACTCTTCCTAACCCCCACATTCATCTTCAGGATCTTCTTCTGACAATAAAAGGAAGTTTATTCTCTGAAAGAATAATATTTAATAACAAGAATTCACTGTGTAGTAGATCTCAAAGCATTTCATTAATGTGAAACAAAAATGAAACAATTTTAAGCAGTGCTTCAGATAATGTGTGTAATGAGGCAGGGAATGCTGCGAGAAACCTGCAGCTCCCTCACTCCTGCAGGTGCATGGAACTGGTAGTACAGCAGCCATTTTTGTTGCAAGAAACAGTCTGGCTTTCAAAAATTAATATATTCTTTTCAAGCTGCATTTTTTCCAAAATGATAGTGCAAAGTGCCACTGTATTTGAAGCAAGTCAAAGTAATTTTTGTCAGCTTGGCCAAGTGAGCAACAGCTGAAAGTTTTAACCAGATACCCATATTCCACACCCCCACCAAAACTAAGGCTGAGCTATCTTGTGAAAGTAACATCTCTTTTCCAAAAACAAACATGTCTTTTTCTGCAGTCGTATTTTGAGAGGCTGGATAGGACTTTTGGAAGCTTTTCAATCCTGTAACTCCTAACAACACATCAAACATCCAAACAAACAAATTAAAACCTAGACAAGAACACTGGCTGCCATAAGCAGCCAGCCAGCAAATCCCCTCTCAATGGAAGTGCACATTCACATACTCTGGGAATGCTCTGCTATGCTAATCATCTTGGTTTAGAATAAATATGTCAGGAGCAAGCCAGGCCAAAGCAAATTAGGCGTTTTTCTTTTTTTTTTTTTTTTTTTTTTTTTTTTTTCTCTTTTCTGACAACCAACTTTAATCCTGCTTTAAGACTTGGAGTTGAAAGGATCTACTACTATTTTCACTATTCCAGAAGCTGGAACACATGAATGTTTTGGTCAAGTATTAAGACTTACAGGCAAACCCTGCCTGCTTTTGCTTTGCAGACTGGTGAACCAATGCACCAAAAGGCAGAAGAATTATGGAGTTGGTAAGTTTCACAGAATTCAGCCTCTTGGTGTTTTAATACATAAAGAAATTTCAGCAGTTTAAAGCATTCACAGTTCACACAGGGAGAAAGCACAGTGACTCAAGTTCATTACTCTTTACACGGACACACTGCTCAGCACATACTGTGACAATACAGGGAGCTGACATCTGCTTGGCTTGCACAGGAGCAGGGAGAGTGCCTCAGGCTTTGCAGATGCCACCAGCCAGATGCCAGGATGGTACATGGCACCTCGGGGCAGCCAGAGCCCCAAAGCCACAGACACCTGCATGTCAGCATATGGCTTCCAAGCACAAAGCCATGGCAACGCAAAACAGAGCTCAGAAGCTTGAGAAGTGGCTCCACTCGAGATTTTATAGCTTCCAGGTGCACCCTGGAGAACCAGAAGCTCAACCCCTGGCAGCCCCAGGGATGGGAATCACCCAGCCCTGTCCAGCCTGGCCGGGAGCATCAGTTCTGGGCACTGAGAGCCTGCTGGGGAGTTTGAACTGGGCCTTTGATTCAGCAAAAGTTTGTCACATAAAACATCTTAAATTGACTCAGATTAAAAAAAAACCAAAAAACAACAACCAAACCCAAAAATGCAAAGCCTTAATTCGTGACCAACCCCTGATGGTTGACATAGGCTGAGCTATTTAGGAATCTCTGCATCTTATAACAATTTTTTCAGGGACAGTACAGAAGAGGGTATATGGAAATAACTTCTGGCAAAGCCAGGGGTCAAAATAAAGGTACTTGCAAAAATAAATGATGTTATGTTTCTTTACATTTACAGTTTGACTTATTTACATTTAATTTTAAATTTGACACCTGTTCAGACTTTTCATTATGAAGAAAATGTACAACATCAAGAGTGTGTTACTCTGCTTCAAGACTCTGCTTCAAATGCATATCAAGTAAATTAGCGGATTAAGCATTGATGGATTTAGTGCAATCACAAATCAGGCTCCTTTGGCAGGCTGTTGTTTTGAAAGTCCTGACAAACTTTTAGCTTGAAGCAGACAGTAAAGAGAAGTTTCTCCTTAGGACTTTAGAACTTACTCAGTAATTTTACTGGACAAGAAAAAGACACTTTACCCAAAGGAGTTTTTTGTTAGGTGAGTTTTCAAAGGTCTGCTGCAAATAAGAGCAGAAAGTTTCTCAAAAACCCCAAAAAATGAGTTACACCATTTTTTCTGACAGAAAGTATCAGGTAAACAAATAGTGAGACTGGTACTGTCTCTTCTTGTTCTTTAACTTGCTGTTTCATTGATATTACACAAACGTAGAATTTGGTTCAATTCATGCTGTAAATTACTTACACCTATTGTATTTTCTGGGCTTAAAATCACACCATGACTTATTTCAGGTCCTATTTGAACAGTGTTGAGCTGGTCAGGAATTTTTTTTTGATAGAACAGGCCTTATGTACAAAATACTGACTTGACAAAACCAAATTATTTCATGGACATAAACTGGTGTTACTGAACTTTTACTGACATTGCCACTCCTAGCTGGGCCGATTACAGGAAAGGCCATCTCTTCCCAACAGTCTCTTGCAGAGACTTCTTCCAGGAAGCAAAAGTCATCTCACCTCAGGGTCTGCAGGTTCCCTGGAAGGTATGTTTGAGTTAGGCACCCACGGGAGGGCCCACCCACTGCAACAATTTTCAGGTAAACCTGTCTTATTAGGGGGTCTGTGAGTTGTGTACTGGAGTTTTAAATTATAGCTCTCACAGAGACATTCCTCAAGACTAGGATTAACTTCATCCATCCTTTTTTCTTTCTGGATCTTAAATCAAACCAAAATTCCTAAGTCACATAAGACTATTTTAAGCTCTTTTAGAACAAAACTGAAAAGTTCAGTGCACCAGAGCTGGTACCAGAAGCTGGAAGGAGCTCTGACAGCAAACTTGAATGGCTTCCTGAAGCTGGAACAATTCACAGTGGGAACAGTTTAAAATGTACTGTCTGTACCTTCTCCATGCCTTATGCATAGTTTGTTCATGTCCCCCTGAAGGAAGCTTATCACACTGAAGATAAAGCCAGCACTGCCTGCCTGTTTTTATCTCTCCTTTGCATAAGTTATTTCTCTTGTTCTCGAGGAAAAGAATGACAAACCTGAAATTTGCCAGTATAAATGGCAATGTTCTCTTCTCTCTGTATCATTTTTGTATTCTGGTAGAGTTAAGGGCTTGGCCTCATTTCTAGAACATTTCATATTTTTCACAAGAGCTGTGTATACCTTGAGCCACTACCAGTCAAGATCTGTGAAGAAAATAGTCTACACATATTACCTTGAGAAAAAAAAGTACTATGCTATTGAATCTGATACAGACTCTTTATTTAATTAATATTTACTTAATTTAATACTGCAAAATGAGAACAGACATATGATTACAGCAATTTCCCTTTACCTTCAGATACAAAGAAAAATAACATGCAACCTTGCGTTTTAGCATCGTCCCACTGTACTTACGTAGTACCACTTTCCCTGATTTCAGTATTCAAAGAAATAATTTCAACTATCTGATTTTACTTCCTCTAGCTGCCTTCATATCTTCTCCCGAGCAGATCTGGCTTAAAAGAGCCATAAGAAATAAAAAGGCCACTACCCACTGGTAGATGTGCAAAGGCTTTCATGGGGCTTGGTGATGGCTGGGCACCCTTCTGGCAGAATGAAACTCATTCAAGACTGGCCCCCAGAGTAAATGGATACTCTGCTTACTTGCTACTCTTTCAAACAATGACTTTGATCTTGGGATTTAGGTCTGTCCAGAGAAAACCAGTAGTCACAGGAGTGTTCCCAGAAAGCAGCTGGTACTCTGAAGATAGAGGCGGAGATGACAAATTTAGGAAAGAGTTAAAGCAAAAATCTCAGCTGTTGAGGGTGTTCCAGGTGTCATTCCCATGAAATGAAGAACATGCATTTCCAAGGGAAGAGGAAGCGCCAAGCCTCTGTTTCTTACCAACAGTAAGAAAACATTCTAAAATAAGCACGAGGGAAACAACATACCAGAAGGAACTCATTACCTGGATGTAGGGAAGGTTGAAGGTTGTAGTATAGTGTGTAGTATAGTGTGTATATTGTGTGTTTTGCAAGAACACCCCCTGACACATCTTGCAGGGAAAATGCCCTGAGGATTCCTGCATGGATCCCACTAGGTCCAGCTGGCAACCAACTCTGGAAAGAGAACAAAGGACCTGGGGACCTTATTGCTCCTGTAAGATGAAGGAATCCTTTTATTTTTTAACTTTCTGTGTGTTTTAAAGGAAGAAATAACTTGGAAAAGCTGACATAGATTCTGAGGGCCTAGAAGGCCAGGAAAACTGTAGTGAGTTTGATTGAGGTGATGCAACTGCTGCAGGTGACTTCTGAGATCCAGCAACAGCAGCAACTACGTGGAAAAGTTACTCAGAAAGCAGCAAGATCTGTGTCTAAACAGATACAATATGTCATTTAAATATGGATACTTTTAAACTGCCAGGACAATTAATTTTGCACAGTATCAGGGTCTCAGTACAAGTATCTTTCTGAGATGTTAGTTCCGGGCTTTACTTATTCCTGGACTAAAAATGACAAGGTTGTTTATTAAGGCCATTAGAGAAGCACATCAATTTCCACCTTTGAGTACTTCAATACATAAAAATGGTGTTTGAAAGTTCCACTTAGTCTTAGCTAACAGTTTATTGTGCTTATAGGCAATTTATTTTTTAACCTAAGCTCTAAAAGATTTTCAACTCTTAGACCTAACACATATGCTCAACAGCTGCACAGGTATGAAAACAGGCAAAGTACACAAAGGAAAAGAACCAAACCAAAAAATCCACACATAAAATGCCAGCGTTCTCAAAAGTCACTGTGCTTTCCTGAATAAATAACAGGACTGTTCTCATGAATTTTCATAAGAGAATTATTTTCCTTTTCATCATTATTTTTCCACTAACATAAAAAGGAATCTCAGACACCAAACTATGTAAAAATAAAATGAAGTGCCTTGAATTTCAAAGGAGGAGGGGAGATAGCAGGAAGTTCGTAATTAAAGCTGAAATCTTATTCACCACTCCTCAGTCTGCAGGAATCTCCAGCAGCCACTTCTGAGTCCTGGATTTCACGTGCTGGGTGAGATGCAGGAATCTGGCACCAAGTTCTTAAAGCATGCAGCAAATGTAATACTTTTTTATTTTTTGGCACTGGCCTTCTTTCTGTCCTTCTAGGACAGCTTATTGTTTTTTTCCCCATTACCAAAGAAGAATACATTTTAAAAGGATAAAGGAAGCTTTTCTCTCCCCAGGATCTGACTACCTTGATATTAAACTAATGCATTGATCAAGTCTGCCTCCTCCTGCTGGCAGAGCTTGCCAAGATCTCCAAGAAAGCTGAACTGCTGATGGTGTGCACGATTAATCCGAGCTGTCAGGTTTGTTTGGGGAGGAAAGCTGATCCTCTCTCACTATGCCCTGTTTCATGCAATTAGACAGGTTCAAAATTGTTTTCACCAAATCTGGCAGAGCAGCCATTTCCCACCATTTCCCTGCTACAGCTCATATTTCTAGTTCCAGTGTTGAAAGCTGCATAACTATAGCTGTGCAAACACAGGTGCAGGTTACTTAGTAAGGCTAAAATTCAAGGCAGATTTCTTGGCAGCACTTAACAACACTTTAAAGCCCCAACATGACTGATGAATTTCACAGAAGCTGAGGATAGAAAAGCTTTCAAACCATCCTCACTCTTGGCCAAATGCAGAGGTCTGTGAAGTTGAGCACCATCGAAGCTCCAATGTCTCCAGAGTCATTCAGCAGTTTGGCAGAATGGAAGTGATGGAACAAACGAATGGGCTGAAATCGGTGACAGACCCACACTGGGGTCATGTTCACCTTCATGTCCTTCAGTTCCATTTATAACCCAGCCTTATTTTTCCCCCCCATGTGCAACACAACCCTTAATTTTTCACTCCAGAAGGCCCTACTGCCCAAAATGTGAGAGTTTGGTTGTTTTTTTTCCTTAAGAAAGGAAGTTCAGAAATCTTATTGTCACTTTGTAACTGCAGGGGAAAAAAATCAACGCTGCACCCCCACCCCCCTCAAAGCATCCTCAGACAGCTCAGCTGCATTCTGCTTCATTATGTTGCTTTTGCTTATCCTAAGGCAAATAACATGCAATCCTCACCAAAAAAAAAATTGACATTTTGCTGGTAGGGATAAGAAAGTAAAGGAATTTAAAAAATATAGTAAAAATTTTTGCTCTTAAGACCGTAAATTAAATGTTTCTTTCTAAAAATGACAGCACAGTACTCTGGTTCTGCGAATACTTGGCACCATGGTTCGAACAATCAGTTACGAGCTGTGCTAGCAAAATATTTGCCCCTTCTGACACATTTTATTATGAGAGATGCTTATTAAATTCTCAAGAAAGCTACAGCAGATTAAGCTGCTGAGGATTTTTACAATTAGCACTGATTACCTAAGAATTAATGTGTGATTCCTGAATAGAATTGGCTTGTCAAACAACAGACAATTAAAAAAAATAATCAAACCCAAAGCCACCTCCAGAGTGTAGTCAAAATCCACTGTTCAAGGTAGGTTTGGGGAAATAATCAGAATGCAGTTTCCCATGTCAGAATAAAATGAATGTTAGTGAAATGCATGCAAACTGAGCCAGTTATAAATACTATAAGGAGCTGAGTAATTTAAAAATCCCATCCTTTTTAGCATCTAAATAGGCTAATGCCCCTGTTGCTTATTCAGCACTGCTGATTTATAGAGTTCAGTACTATGAACATCTGAACATTCTGCTGAATTTCTCACCGTATTCAGCGCTGCCTGACTGGTTATTTGATGCTGGAGAGGGAGTTCATAATATCTATACCATTTCCAGTTTCTCAGATGAGGCCATCAGAAGCATTAACCAATCTTACACGAGGCTGTGTCTTAATGAAAGGTGACTACAGCTTCAGGAAGGTCCCAGCTGATAGACAGGATTTACATAATCCCATTAATTTATGATACAAACTGAATGCACATGATCCAGAGTAGGGACAGCACATGGTGAAACACACCTTTAGGTAAAATTTGAAGATGAATTCAATTGACATACTTGCAGAAACTGCAAGATACTCATTTCATGAGGTACTTCCACTGAGTGTTTAAGATTTCACTTTGCTGTGACGTTGAATGGTGAAGCCCAGCACCCATGCATTACAAACCATCCCTTCTTCCCATATTCTTTGACCATGTAACTCCATAGGCTCCTCTACCATGGAGGTTATGGTGGTGTTAAAAGGCAGTGTAGCAACTCATTTGTAGTTTCAGCATTTTACAGCTGCTTCCTCTAAAGTTGATTTTACTGTGTGAAAAAGTAAGACTCAATCAGTGGCATAGTCAGATAGAAAGCATAACATTACCTAGGACTTTTAACATGTTTTGTTAAAAAAAACCAAACAATTTAAATACTTTGCTGCTGAGTTATTACACAGGAATCAGTTAAGCTTAAGATGTGCCACCTTACCTTCCGTCATTTCTTGCCACCCAAATTTCACTTCAGCTACTCACTATTAATTCCTTGGACTCCATTCTTACTCTTTCCAGTTTCTCTGCTGCTGTGATAGAAATCTAGGGATTGCACTAATTCTTTATCACTGCAAATTAATGCTATTATTTTTCCCCAAATGTTGTTGCATTTCTTCAAAAAAAACTCTTCTCAAATCCTACAGTCTGTGGTCTCCCTTCTACCTGACTGGCTTTGATTTCTCCTCTAGCCCTATTTTCCCATGATCTGGTCAGCTATTTTATGGAAAAATTTATAAAATTGTGAAAAAATTGCAGTGTCCTTTCAACTCACTGTTGTAGTTAACCATTTTGATTCCAATCTCTCAGTCTTGACCGCTTTGCCCTGACCTCTTCCCCCTCAATCTCCTTTTCCTCATACTTTTTCCCTCCTGCTTCTGAAACTTTCCCTCAAAAATGAGGCCCCTTGGAGAAGCAGTTATTTCTTCATCTATTCTTACCTGTTCTTGCCCTCTCTGCTAGGATGTATCATATTAAGTACTATATTCTCTCTAAATGGTACCTCGATATCATTTTGGTGCTTTACCTGGAATAGTTTAGTCTTCTTACCTTTCTACACTTGAGTCCTTGGAAGTCTGAGAAACTTTATAGTGTCCTCTCTGGTTTATCATTCTATCTCTTTGCACTATTATTGCTATTTCCTCTCAAGAACATCTTGTCCACATTAGAAGCTCTCTATGTCAAGACCAAATATACTGTATTTCTTCTCACATCATCTCTGTTTTTCAGCTGCTGTTCCCCTGTCATCACATTTGTTATCTGGACTTGTTCTTTAACTATGTCCTCCCTTTCCCAGCTGCAAACCAGAGCACATTATCTTTCTGCTTTCCACAATGTCCAAGGGGAAATCATAAATTTAGCTAGGTCCTGTATCTTCCTTAAGTTCTTTCTGATTATCTAAGCAATCATTCTCCCATTTCACTTGTTTACAATCTATTCTTCTCTTATTTTCAGTCTGTACACTACTTAGGGTACAAATGTACTTTTACATTTAGGCCTAATTAGTAAATAATACTTTTGGTGAGGGCAGGACATATTTGCAAAGGTAAAACACGAAATAAGGTTTGTTTCTTTCCAGAGCTGGAAACTAATTTACATGCTCTGAAATGCCTTCTTTATGAACCCATTTCCTTACATCTAAAGGAAGCCAAAGGCTGGTTAAATCTTCCTCTGAGGGTTGCATGACAGCAGCTGTAAGGCTGCTTTTTGTATTGATAACTGTGCTTCAGGATTCATGCTCTACTGATCCTAATTTTTTCTCTACCTTTTGGAATATAGCAGAGGGCCCTCTAAACACTGAATATCAGCAACACTGAAACTTCAGCTTGTATTTCCTAACCAGCATCTACAGCCAATTTATCTCATCTTGATGGCAATCCTGAGGTGTCAGTGTCAGAGCTGTTCTCTCAGCTGTGAGGAGGGCCGGGTCTCCATTTCAGCACTCACATTTCTGGTGTGCTGTAAAGGGCTGGGTGAAACTCATTATGAAATAAAAAAAGCTCTCATTGTGTTTCATCCATTTGAGTTTCTAAAAGGACTATGAACCTGTTACACAGGCAGCTGGCTCAAAATGAAGCAAAAATTTCTGAACTAATGAAGGAATTAATTAACAAAACCCCCAGACTTCTGAGCTAAGATAAAGTGTTGTTGCAAATGAAAAATTTATACACAGATAAAACATAGAGGCTCAAGAAATTAACTATGGATGAGGTGCTAAGCAGGAATGACCGTGGTGTAATTCAGCTTGGCAGTCTTGGGCTCCGGGTAAACTGGAGTAGCTAAGGCTACAAAAATCTGTCACAGGACTTGAAAGAGATTTAAAGCTGTCCAGAATAATGGCACGCACATTACAACATAGGGCAATGAATAATGGACAGAATAATTTATGCAACAAAACTATGAAGTGTCCTTTTTATTAAACATGAACCAGCAATTTAAATGCCAGTAAGGTACAAATACAGAATTTATAAAGAAGAGGAAAGAAGCAGAGGATGTAGAAGTCTCCTGTATTTCTGTCTGCTGAACTGCAAGGCACGGGACTGGATGCCAGACTAGAGGAGCATGTTTGAGTCTTCATTAGTGTTTTCATCTCTTTTCAACCAACTCTGTTCACCTGACTTCTTAACTCATTAAACAAATCAACAAAAAAACTCACATTATGTTTTACTACTAAGGTTAATTAGTCTTCCACAATTGAGGATCACTGATTGCAACAACCAACTAATTAGAATGGTTTGTTTTGTTTCATAAAAGAAGATGGATTGCATGGTGATCAAAGCTAGAGGCCAGATAAATCAGTGAAGCAAAATTCCCAACTGTCACTCCCCATACATATTAAAGAACACTTTCCTAGATATTATCATAATAAAGCTGACAGTGGCAGTTGCAATAACAAAACTAAGCAGACTCTACTGTTTCTTAGTAATATTAGTAAGCAAGAAAAAGTTGAAAAGCTCAAATATTTTGCCAGTGAAAGGAGAAAGAAAGGGGAAACAGAAGAAAAATTGAGAAAATTGTAAGAGAACCTGAACTTATAAGGTTGCATTCTGCATTGGTGACAGGCTGAATGTTAATTCTGAACAAAATATGTTAAAATTGAATGCAAACAATGTTGTTAATAAAAAGTTTGTAAAGACTTACTTGCAGAAGTGAAATAACTTCAACAGTTGAAATATCTTCAGCAAGACCTCTACAAAACTACTCTTTTCTTGTAGAGTTGCTACTTGAAAAATTTGCAGATTATTGATTCAGTCTGGGTCAGAACTGTGGCTGTAGTAGAAAACTCTTCTAAGCCAAATCAAAACTGTTGTAACAGTCCTTCCATGACTCCCTTAAAAAATTGGCTGCATTATAGTTTAGGTTTGAAGGACAAATAAAAATACAGTGAAAATAATTGGGATTTCAAGGAAGTGCACAGCATGCTTTAGCCCTTGGATGTATTTTCTTTTCTTGGAAAATTAACAATTTTGGAATTTGACACGGTTGTAGAAGAGCCTCTAGGTACAAAATTGTTCTTTATTTTAAAACTGCATGACATTGTATAGGAGGTTGTCTATTCAGATGTGTGAGATAACATAAGCCCTCACTAAGGGACAAAATTATTTCTTTTCAAAGTGAAGACCTAGACAGGAGAAAAGCACAGTGATTGTCAGAGAATGTTTATTTCATGACAAGTTCTGCTGCTGGAGTTAAAAGTAAAATGTAAACAAAACACTGCAGTAATTAGAGTGATCATAGCACTAAGTGTTCACAAGATTTGTGAGCTTTTTCTCATCTTAAATCCTGCAGGTGTAGTACGAGGTCCTCAGAACACTCTGAAGCTTTCCCTGGAAAAGGATGAAGAGAGATAATGATAGAAATTGCCTATTCTTCACTAGGCGCAGAAAATAAGATGAGGGCTATTGGGAAAGTTTACTTTGCAATATTATTACTTATTAAAGATACTGTCCCAGAAAATGGAAAAGAAAGGAGACTGGGGATGTTTTTTAGTAGTTGGCATTCATCAGAAACCAGTGAAGACCCAGGCAAAGGATTTCATCTTTCAGAAATCATAATACAATATGTTTAATATCTATAATTTTAGAAATAAAATATGAAAGCAGCAATGCTGGATCACTTCCAAATAATGAAAAGAGGAGAAGAAATATCTCTGGACACTTTTCCAGGAGCAAATTCATACTCTGTCTCCAGAGATAATAATGAAAGATAATGGTTTATTTTCTTTAGGAGCAAATGATAATTGAATACTCGAGTCAATTGGAGCTAACTATATTGGAGCTATTGACTCTCTTCACAAGCTTAACATGAAATAAATTTGTCATAGCATGGTGCTGACAGCACCATTCTGATTTGACTGACTTCTCAAAGGTGTGCTGGGAAGTCATGGGAGTGGATGTTATTTACAACAGCAGTACAGACTCCGTGAATCCTGAGTGCCAGCTGAGTGCCATAACCATCAGGCTACTGGGTGAATCTGGCATAATTAATGAAGAGATCAAATCCTTTCTCCAATTAAAACCAAAGGAAAGGAATAAAACCTCCAGACTTTCAGGGAAAGAAAAGTCTTAATAACCACTCACCAGAAGATCCAGAAGATTATTCTACCTGAGTGACAAGGCTTGAACCTCTCTTTTTTACATTCTACATTAAAGGTCTCTTTGTCATCCTACTCACATTTCTGAGGTGAGAGACTTTCTTGTCAAGAACTATTCTTTACATTGCTAGAAAATGTTTTGTTGAATTGACAGGAAAACCATTTTGTCAGAAGACTCCAGAACACATCTACTCAATGCTTAAAGCTGAAAGCTTGTTTTTATTTTAAGCTTATTTCTATTTCCCTTTCTCAAAATGTTCCAATGTAAAAAAAAAATCTCAGCAAGGAGTCGAGTGCAAACTGAGACTGCAAAGGCTACACAGATAATTCTACAAAGTTAAGAGCTAATCCAAGAACATTAAAACCCCCACAGTTTTAAGTACTTTATCTAATTGCAATATTTGATTTCAGAGGTGGCAATTTTAAACTGACTGCAGTGACTGCAGTGCAAGCATTCATCTTTTTTTTTTTTTTTTTAAACACTAGTTGGAGTAGGAAATAACTCTATGGAGTGTGCCAGAAATTTTGATTTTTTAAGTTGCAGTTACTGAACATTCTGTGTTTACTTGCAATGAATCTTTTAGGATTTCATTGTGAAAGTAGAGAACATAAATGCAATAATTGAAAACAAAATGAAGGCTTGATAATTCTCTCAACTAATTTGAAAACTTGTTAATCTTCCTACCCCCGCTATTCCACAAAGATTTAATAGCACAGATCTGTAGAAATGTTTCCTTATAATTACGTTCCATTAATGTAATGGAATCTATCATTACAGATTTCCTATTTATTTATTTATTTTAGACAGCTCTGAGCTGTAGCCAGTTAAGCAGCCTTGAATGAATACAGAGATCAAAGACACCCTAGAATAGTTTCAGGTGGAAGGGACCTTTAAAACATCATTGAGTCCCACCCCCTGCAATGAGCAGGGATGTCTTCCTCATGTCCATGATTTTTTCTGCCCTACTTCTTAAGATGTAGAAGATGCTCACAGGAATTAAATTATCATATATTACAAGACTGCTTTAAACCTTGAGACACAAGCAATATTCCTTCAAAAGTGTGCTAAGGTATTACTCTTCCTGCCTAAAAGGTGAATGGCTTAGCATCACCTATTTGGAATGGTGAATGACACCTGCGCAGACTATTTAAAGAAGGAAAATATTTTGGGTTGATTTCTAATTATGTTTAGTACTGCCCACAGACAGAGCTTTGAACAGACTGTACTTTGGTTGCTCATGCCCATAAATAATGTCATCTGTGGTTCATTGGTTGAAGTAATCTGATACAAAATGACCAAACTGAAAATCTGTAGGTTGAACTCTTGCTGAGCTCTGGCAGAGCAGTAAGGAGGCAATCGTAAGCTTGTTAATGAAAAGAGAATGATAGAAATTGAAATATTAAAGAAGCAGGAAGTAATAGATTAAAAGTTAATTTTGATAACATAACTTGCACCAAATAAGAAAGTGATTGATGCAAGAAACTCCTTTTTATTGTTTTCATGTGCTATTTCTTTCAAAAGAGTGCCATTAGATGGAACTGCATGGCTCTGAAAAGGATCAAACACCAAAGACTACCTTTTTCAATTTCATATTTCAGCTGACTTTCACATCTTTGTTGTTAATCTAGTTTGGAACTGGCAAACCTCTGTGGAAATGTCTTCACAGCGTAAGTTTTTGGCAAGCTTTAACTCAAAAATGAAAGCTTGTTGATTAATTCCTTCGGGTGATCTTGGATATGGTTTCATCACTTTTCCTAGTGAAGTTTTGTGCCTGAAATGAAGGATGTTGAAGGAGATGTGAAATTTAGCAGAACTCTGCTGGAAACCACTCTCAGCTTTGGAGGAGCCAAAGCTTCCTCCTCAGCAGAGCCCTCCACGTGAGTAGGAAGCTGTGAGTACTCAAGGCAGGAGGTATAGAAGAGCCTGACCCAACTGATTAGAATTTCAGCCTGTTGTTATTTGTGCCTTCCACTGCCAGGGAAAGGCTTTAGAAGCAATCACCAGCAAATCTCAGCAGTGCAAAGGTAAAATAAAGAACTGTTTTGCAAACAATAAAGATCAGTTCTTAGTTGGTTTAAAAGCGCTGTGTGTTGAGTCTGTGTCACATGGAAGACACATGGTTGGAGAAAGCAGCAAACTGGCCAGCATCAAAAGAAATGCAGTATTTTTAAGGCCTGATTTGCAAATTTCATACAAAGTATATAGTTTGCAATATTGACTGCAATTGGAAAGTATAATGCCCTTTACCAGAAGGCAGATTTTAAATGCAGCATGTGCAACATTTTTTCCAATATAACAGGATGTGTGAAATTGAAGAAAAACTTTAATAAAATTCCTTTACTGTAAACTTCAGTCCCAATCTTACAAAGCATAGCTTTTGTAAATACTAAAAAGACTTCGACTGAACACATTCATGTCCTGGGGCTTCTACAGCAAAAAACAGCAATAAATTTAGAATCTCCAGTAAACAGATTATTGTATAAATGCAGAATAATTTTCGGTGCATTGGAGGTCATTTGTGAACATTAAATAATAATTTATGACTGACTGGATTACTCAACAGATTTCAGACAGGGATAAAAAGCAGGAGGCACATACTAAATATTATCACAAATTTGCTTCCAGCAATTCTATGGTTAAGATTTTTACTGAAAATACAGAGAAGGTGAATCAGGAAATACATCTGTAACTTACTGGGCTGTGGTGAACCTGAAAATACTGGAGATTCCAAGCCGTGCAAGGATTAACACAGTCATAGAGAAAGTCAGGCAACAGCTCAAGCAAAAATACACCCATGTGCCCTCCAGGGTCAATGGTCAAATGTAGTGCTGCTGACAGGAATCCAGAGAGCTGTGGAACTGTCCTCCTGGATCCCACATCCTCTTATACTGACCTGTTTGTATGTTAATAATAGTGATGATGATGTATGAAGATTGACTGAAAAAGCATTGAAAATCTAAGAATTATGAGGCTACTCCATATGCAAACTGTAACAGCTTCTTAGAGAATGAGGATTCAAAGGCAGTGAATCCCTTCCAATTTTATTCATTTGTTCATTATTCATTTGTTGGCAAATCTTGTGACATTTGCCAAGCAGATGACATTTATACCAATTACTGTTTTCATTTCTTGCTCACTCTAAAGTGAGCAAGAGGAGCTTTACAAACAACAAAAAAGCCAACGTCCCTTATGCTATCAACATCTCACAATCCAAGTCAGGAACAGACAAGTGCCATGGAGGAGGTGACTGAACTTTTAACTCTGTCTTCTTCCAAATATCTCGAGGGAAGCAGCAACTTTTGGATGCTAGCTTAGCTTTGGATGGTAGCTCTTAACATGCTGATAAGAGCTACGTCAAGAGGTTTATATATCACCAATTCTAGGGTCTCCAAAAGAACCCACTGAGATGGTAAAACCCTGTTGCCCTTATTTTACCTTTCATGTATTTAAGTTTTCCTGCTGGCTTGTGTTTCCGATGAATCTGCTGCACAAATTTACAATCACAAGTTCACTGTCAGACATGCATTTTATATTATACATTAGCTTACATATTAGTCAGAGCTCAAAACTCCAAACACTGCATTTTATATATAGTTTATATGGAATGCTAAACGAGGTATGGCTTGAGCTTATTTCGAACTCTCTCCCCCCTACCTTTTGTTATCATGTTAATAAAAAAAGTTTTACATTACAGAGAAAAGTAATTAGTGTATGTTTCAATTGAGGATGAAACAAATACAGAATGCTATGTTATGGAGAAGTGCTTAAAGCAGCAAACTGCACACACATTTACAATATATATCAATTTAGAGATCACAAAGCATCGAAGTCAGAACTGTTCTCCAGAAAGCTCAGGTGAAATCCCACCTGGAATAAGGGCTTCCAAGCTGCACACATTCTACCAGGGCTGATGGAAGAATATCAGAGGTTTAAAGCAGGCATGAAGAGAAGAGCCATTTAAAAGAGGGAATTAATTTAAGAAATAAAGATTAAAATCCTAACAAGTGATGACTCAATCATTGCAAAACCAAAGATCTGTAAAGACTAAACAGCAAGAAGACAAAGTGATAATTTTTGGTTTCTTTCTTCACTGATTTCAGCAGCCAAACCTAATGATCTCTGCTACAAAGGAAAACTGAAACAGGCAAGAAGAATGTCTTTTTAAGAGAGAGAGCTTCATTTGTAAGAAAAAACTGTGAACATTTGCCCAATCTAGCAAAATCATAGAAGGTCATTATTTGAAAATAAATACTGAGGAACCATTTAGGAAAACTCCAGAAGTTGTAGCTGGATTTGAATAAATTTAGGCTAGATATTAGCAGGTTTCCAACCAGAAAGGTTTAGATGTTCAGGATTCATGCAAATGGTGTACAGGAGGCAAAAAACCTTATTATTGTTAAGACAGAACTTGATAGGCTTATGAAAAAGTTTATTTGATACTTTTGCAGAGGGATTAGACTTAATGATCTAAGAAGTCATTTCTAGTCCATTTTTATCTACTGCTACAAGCATACAACTAGAAGTATTAAGAGCAGGAATATTACAAAGAGGTATTCAACTCATTCAATAATAGTAGCTTTAAATGCAAAAACTATTTATAAATGTTAATTAAAGTGCAGAAAAAAAGAAGTTATTTTCTTATTCTATTCAATATAAAAACGTTCTGATAATAGTGAAGGTACCCAGAGGTATTCAGGTGGTTTCAGTGAGTGCTCTGAAACTGGTCTAAAAGGCACGATACAGCAGGAGATTGTCCCAATAACCATTGTGTTTCCTTTGTGCTCGAAGCAGCCTCAGGGTAAAGCACAGCACAGTGAGACAGGAGCTGCAGGGTAAAAGCCAATGACCTCAGCAGTGAGATATTCACCCAGCAGCCTGGCGCTTGGCGACTGTGAGTAAAATACACTCAATCCCCTGCTGATAGCAAGAACAAGTTCATCTGCTGGCATGGCCAATGCAGACAGGGATGAGGACACACTCTAAAATCCATTATAAAAGAACTGTGCATTATCATAGATTTCAAAAATTACTCATGTCCAATAAGAGCCTTGCACTGCTCTAATGAGCTCTAAAGCTGATGAAGCATGAAGCAGTTCTGTGGAGAGAAGAGCAGAGTGGCTAACTGGTCTTGGGATGCAGAAAGTCCAGGCTATTGGTGACATTCTTGTGCAATTCCCATGGGAGATGTCTGTGCTCTGCCTGACCACGGTTTTTCATGTGGACATTTTTCTGTGGAAGTTTGGAAATTCATGGTGTAAAAATGCATGGTGTAAAATTCGGGCACATTTTGCTTTGAGTCAGTAATCCTATTTGAATTCAGATTTAAAGATGACTGCAGTACTTAAAGTCAAGGAAGGATCTTTCATAAATTTGTTAACTGTTCAGGGGTCTTCTACCTCTGAGTTTTCAAATACACTGAAGTCAACAGCATACCTGGAGCTTGGGAAAGCCAGAGAACAGCTGAAAAGGAACATGAATTCTTGTCTATTGAGGGGACGTACCATAGCCAGCTTCCTCCAAGAAGTAATCAGCTGGAGGAATTTTGTGCAGAAACCCCTGGCAGCAAGTAGGTCATTCTCAAGGCTCAGAACTGAACGAGCTCATAGCCTCCCGTCGGATGAAAGCCAGTCCCTCCCCAGCCGCTCCCCATGGTCTCTTTAGTTAAAAGCAATTTAATGTAGGCAGAGCTGAACTGAGAAATGGACCACTTGGAGAATGAGACCTACAGTTTAGAAATGATCCTGTTCAGTAGAGTAAGATCTGCTTTTAAAACCAGTGAATGCTGTTCCAATATTCAAGCATCCTTGAACTGAATCCCTGGCAGTTACCAATGGAGACTGTCTTGGAGGAAAGCTATTAACCTTTGGGAGTTCATGCCTAGATCATAATTTTCATAATCAAAATTTTAGAAATAATGGTAATGGGGAATTAAAGATAGTGCCCAACTCTTATGCTATTCTCTCTTAATAGTCAGTGAAACATCACACCATGTGCCCTCTGTCTTATTAAAAGGCAACCTGGACCACATAACAAAACAAACATTCCTGATTTCCATGTGTCTGTTACTTGTCTGCTGCAAAATTCCAAGCTATTGTGCTGCAGTAGAGTCATCCTTTGTTGTTGGGCAATCTGGAGATGAAATACTTTTAAAAGCTCTCAAGTTTCCTCCAAAGACTTGCACACATCACTTGCACACCCCTTGCACATCACATTATCTGCTGCACTTGGCTGTGAACTCAAAGGCCCCTCTCTGATTTTCCTGATTCTCATTTCTCTTTCTGGACAAACAGCATGGGCCACAGTTAAACTGTGCAATGTACTGTGAGGAACTGGATATTAGTAAGAATAACAGTCTTTATAGAGCAATGCACTAGAGTTAACAACTTACAAAAAATACCCCAAACAACAAACATTTACTCAGTCCTGTTCCTGTCTAGAACATTCATTCACTGAGGATTAAAGTAACTCTCCAAGATCCTGTCAGAGCTACCCTTGGGAATAATAAGCCTAAATTCTGGCAATTTCCCCAGTACAATATCTTTGTTTGAAAGAAATTTAATGCAATCTGTTTGGTCTTGTGATTGTGTGTTTAATCAAATATTTCAATGCTCTTTCTTCTGAAGCAAAAATCTATGCCAACAGAGTAAGCAACACTCAGGACCAGAGGTGGATAAAAGGTTTTATATAAAATCATTTTAAAATTATTTTTCCTTTTATTTTTTTCCTAGGAAAAGTCAGTTTTAGAGAGTTCAAAGCAGTTTGCAGATACTTGTAAATATTGTTGTATTGTTACCTGGGAAAAAAATCCAACAAATCTGAAATGGCTTTCTTTTTTAATAAAACAATGGTCAAAAGATTTTCTTTTGACTATGAACTGGACAATTTTCTTAATTCTGAAAACATTTATTAATGAAAAGAATTCATTTGATGCCTATAAACAAATCTGCAGTAAAAATTAACTCATAACTGTGAATTCATCCCAGAATTTACAAAGACCACTAGAGATATGAAAAAAATTTATAGTATTCAGGAGGTTTAGGTTGGAGATCAGAAAAAAGCTGGGCACTGGAACAGGCTCCCCAAGGAGGTGGTCACAGCAGCAAGCCTGACAGAGTTCAAGGAGTATGTGGACAATTCTCTCAGGCACATGGTTCTTGGGGTGTCCTATGCAGGGCTGGAAGTTGGACTCAGTGTTCCTGATGGGTCCCTTCCAACTCAGATTATTCTAAGATTCTATGATTCTATGTAAAGTATCCTTTGGGTTACGCTTTTTTCCCCCTGAACTGTACATAATACACAAATGAACAACAATTATTTTCTGAATCAGCGTAAAAAGGAACAAGAGAATAGGAAAGAGCTACGAACACAGCAAGGTTAATTGGGGAGCCAACTGATGGTATTAGCTGATCCAAAGATAATTAATCATTGCCCAGGTTTGGTTCTCCTATGGATTTCTCACCTACTTAGGCTTTGATAAACATTACCACATAAATCAGGCAGAATTAAATGAGCTTAGGACCAAGCCCTCCATGGCATCAGTCAGGCACTGGGATGTGGGAGTCGGGTTTTCAGCACAGGAAGCTGTAAATCCCCAGAGGAGCCCTTGGTGTTGTGCCAACCCCTCATCAGCATTTAGCTGTGAAGCAAGCAGGAGAAAACACAGGTAGGCACGAGTCAGAGAGGAGAGCAAAGCAACAGGACTGGGTTTATAGGCCCTATATTTAGCACATTTTAAAAGGTGATTGTGGATGTAACCATAGACATTGAGGAATAGCACTGTTTCAAATCCTTGCTTATGTGCACAACTTCTCAGTAAATCCCTAAAAGTGCATTTGCTGTGGTCAGAGATTTTTCTGTAATGCTCCCAGCAGTTCTCCAAAGCAGGTGGGTCACTGACGTCCTGGCAGTGATTGCTTTGCTTCCCCCTTCTGGATACAATTTAAGCACTCCACTGGCAAACCAGAGCAATGCTACAGAAATGCTCTATTTCACGCATGGGGATGTTTTACTTGACTTGTTTTGAACAGGGTCCTTCCTAACCAGAAATGGTGTATCAGCTGCAGGATTTGTAAAGAAAGAGAAGGAGATTTGTCTGCTCCTTGTGGATAAGTGTAGTTACCAACACTGCCATGCTGGTCAGACTGAGGTTTTGACGTGTAATTCTGAAGAACAGATGTTTTATCTGGGAACTTGTCCAGATCTTAAAAAAAAGAAGTAAGAAACTCAGTAGTAGACTCTTTTGTCAGCAACATTATCCTTAAAAGTCCTGAAGAAATAGTGAGTAAATAGCTGGATTTCTAAGACACAGCAGAGAAGCAGAGAAGTTTTGTGATTACCTTTGTGAGTGACTTACACTGCAGTGATGAACTAATTGGTGATTGCCAGTCAAATGGACTGAACAAAGCTGTAAACCCTGGACATGTTAATACGCCCATTATTTTCACATCAATCCTCTCTTCTTCTGATCTTTTGAAAAGAGCCCAAGAGTGACATCTTTCCTTCCCATCCACAGCACTATCAGCACCAGCAGAGACAAATGGCCCAAAGTATTACAGGACTGAAAATGCCTGAGAAAACTTTGAGAGATATTAAGTACTGCATTTCATGCAAAACTGAACTAATAAAGACTTTTCCTCATAGATGTTCAAATTGAAAGGGGTTTTAATCCACCCAGAAGATTTCATAAGACTATCGTTAGTACAAGGACTATTAAGCATATAAGAAGGTACCTCCAAATTTATCTTTTTCACACTCTTCAATTACATCTCAGTCTTGCCTTTTCTCTAAATGTACTGTCCAATTTATACGGTAAACGCCTTGGAAGATGTGCTGACAAAACTCTATTATCTGTCTGAAATACCTCTCAGACATCTTCTGCCTTAACTCCCAAAGTACTAAAAGCTTACTAGAAAAATTGGTTGGTTAATGCCCATAGAGAAAGAGAAAAAAGAAATAAACTACCCAGTGGTTTTCCCCTGTTATTGTCTGGGTTCTCCCATCTTTCTGCTTGTGATAGTCTCTTCAAGAAAATATATACAAATAAAACACATACAATCAACATGGGTAAATATACCAACAGGAATCTAAATGCTGCTATTTTGCAAAGTTCCCTTTGGGCTATGCCCTTTTCCCTGAATTGTACATAATATACAAATGCAGAACAATTATTTTCAGAATCAGTATGAAAAGGAACAAGAGAATAGAAAAAAATCTACGAACACAGCAAGGTTAATTAGGGAACCAGCTGATTGTATCAGTAGATCCAAAGGGCAGGAGGGTTTGAATTAGATTATCATTAAGGTCCCTTCCAACCCAAACCATTCCATGATTCAAGGCCCAGGGCTGCTCACCAGGTGACTGTGGAGGGGAGGAGGAGCAGAAAAGAAGGAGGTTGCAGATGCTGCACAGGAGAGGCCAGGCGGGTCTGAGTAGCTTAAATAACACATTTTCCATGCAACTCCATTTTCTATACAGCTATTGAGCTCCTGCAGTGGTTTAAAAAGCAGGCATTCCAGCAGAAAGGAAATGAAATGGGAATGGCAGTGCTGGCACTGGTGATTTCAGAGTTTGCTACACACTATGCCCAGAAAACCACAGCTTCCTTGTAGTGCAGCTCTCCAGCAGGCCAGGCACTGGGTGACACAAACCAGCACAGCTCTGTCTGGGAGACTCAGCAATAACAAAGGTGTTGCTCTCGATTGCTTTTTGCTGAGCCTACACACTGTGTAAAGCCACTGCAGCAAGTTGATAATGATGCATGAAATGCAAAATCCTCCTGAGCACACCCAAAAGCACCGTGGATGTGCAAAACAATCCCAACAGCGCCGTGTTATCTGGTAATGCTTACTACATGTGTCCACACTAATATATTCAGAGTTTCACTGGTTTTAAATAGGTGCAAATCCACCCCTTTTAATGTGTTTACTCCTGATTAACACAGTATTAAAAATGACTTGAGTCAGATGTACAGCAGCATTGAGCTCAGGCACAGAAAAACCAGAATGCTGTGGGACTACAGATGAAAACCTTTAGGGGATGTCACTCCACTGACTCAAATCAACAGGTAATTTGCCCTGCTTACTTCCCCCCTTGACCTATCTACCCTTTGAGGCCAGGGTCGCTGGGTACCTGGAGAATAAAACCACTGTGGGGTTAGATGTGCCACTATCACACATCAGCAGTAGTTCTTTCAGCATTGCAAAACTTGCTGGAAATTGTTTGGAGAATTTTCAAAGTAAGTTTTCAATACTTTTCGATTCATCTCCATAGTCACAATGCTACTCAAAGGTTTGCTGAAACAGCTGCAGGCAGTGGAGGAATCATAGAGAGATCACATGAAATGCAGCCTGGTTTCTGCAAAGAAAGGATATTCAGTTCCTCTGCACCATTCCTCTGAACCATTTTGACTACTTTGGGGACATTAAATACTGGAAATAGCTCAGAAAGCGTTTGGCTCAACATCTATGTCAATATATCACAAGGACTACTATATAATGAAAGGATTTAAACCAGGTTTCAATCCATCCTAACTTGAAAATGTAAGCTAAATAATGCCAAAAATATCATTAGAATGTAAGCACTGCACATAGCAGACTCCTAACTTCTTCCAGGGATCATTCCATACTGAAAACCAAATATTGAACACACTGCCTCATGCACGTTACACAATTAGTTTTATATTATCAATCAAAGACAAATTTTTCTTACAGGATTAGCTTCCTCAACCAGGTGATGGTGAGATCAGATGTAGTGCTAGTACATGGGAATCAGATCATCCTGAATTCAGTTTGCCTTAAACAGTTGTCGAACTACAATCTTGGCTGACAACAACATTTAGGGACCTGAGTTGTGTAACAGGCAAATTTTTGCTTCCATACTAAACAGACAGAGAAATTGAAGACCAGTCCCCAAATTTATCACTCGAATATAATGAAAGCAAGACAATGTATTTTCCTTAAAGTGCAGACCAAGCATTCAGAGCTGCTCATTACAGCAGTACACAATTTATTCTGTCACATATCTGTAGGCAAGTGGAGGGGTTTATTTCTCCAGTTTAATTCTGGGTCTTGACTCAGGCTCTGAAGCTACTCAACAACCCCAGTTCCTCTACTGGTTCTACTAGTTCTGCTTCCAAAATAGGGCAAAGTTCATTTTTTTCCTCAACGTTTGTTTATAAATTTCTTAATTCTTGGTCGCAGCACATCTCAACCCATCATCAGTAGGCTTTTCTTCACTTATTTGTAGCTTCTCTCTGTGAAGTTCTGTGGTCTAATTTGAACATCTTGGCCTTGTAACACATTAGCTAGTTCATTTGCTCTTAATTCAGTCACTCAGCAATCTGATCTGGAGATATCTGTAGTTATACAGTATCACGTCTAAGGTAGTTGCTCTACAAAATTCTACTAACATTTTTCAGGTCTTTAGCAAATTTAAGCAGAGGTTTGATATATTTTTTTTTAAAAATCTTTATTAATCTCCTTTTAATTACTTCTAATTAAGTTACTGGAACTTTACTCTGGCACAATGTTTTTATATTTCATGCTTTCAGTTTTTAAAATATGCATAATTACTGCTCTCTGGGGGGAGAAAATCCCTCCCAGAACTGGAGGAGAATTCAGCAATCCACACCACAGGATGCAGCATGTTCTGGGTTATCTTTTTTAAATAGCCTCAGTTATAAATAAAAAACTTCTTTTTGTCTTTTTTTGCTTTTTTTTTAAACAGAAATGAAACTTTAAAGGAATGTTGTAAAATTATGGGGTTTTTAATATTAATTTTGGAGTTTTCTCATTTTACTTCTCCCATACTGGATGTCTGTGATGGACACAAAAGCCTCATGAAGGGGAAGTTTCCTCACCTGTGCACCAGCTGCTTGCGGCTCACACAAATCGCGGTCTCGTAGTCGTGGGTGACACACACTTTGTGCGGGCTGCACTTCACCTTCAGGCAGGGATCTTTGGATGGATCAAGGGCTACAAAAAACCAAACGTATTAAAAAAAGAAAGTGAGAAATGCATGCAGAGGTCTCTCTTGGCAGGCAGATGACAACTGGTTAGAACGAACACTCCCACTCGTGAGTGAACAAATACTTTGATATTTTATAGTACGTGCTGCTGTTTTCAGATTGCATGTGAAGGAGAGAACTTTACACAGAAAGATAGAAGAAGAGCTTAAAGACTGATTATCGAGCATGATCTAATTGGCATTCACATTAATATTAGAAGTGAGACTCTGGGATGATTTAACAATCTACATCACGCTGTTTATTTCACAGAAAAGCTATGTTTGGATAAAATGTACTCATATAACAAAATGACCAGTATTTAACTGACATAATACAGAGTGCTAATAAATTTAATTTCACAGATGCTGTAAAACTGGCATATTATTTTCAGATATTATGCTTAATTTTTAATTTTTACAGCTAAGCATCCCCTGTATTTAAAATGCTTGAGTAGAAGAGCAGTAATAACAACAAAACACTCCTGGCCTTCATACAACAACCTGCACCACCAGCAGTGCTGTCAGAGGTGGGATTAGACAGCACAGTGAGTTGCTGTCTCAGAGCAAATATGTCCAGGCTCTTGTCCCATATGAAACTGCAAATTTCGAAACTTTATCTGTCTAAATTCATTCTTCTACAAAAGGAGGTTTCTAAAGATCAGCAGTAAGACATTATCTGCCAAGATGAATTTCAAATATTCAAAATATGGTTATATGAACACTTCAGAAGGGAAGTCCCAGCCATACAGAGAAATTTCACTTTTGAGAAGTGATTTCTAGAGAAGCTCTTTTTGGACATTCTGTTGCCATGGATTTGACTTCCTGTTCAATGCCTTCAAATCCCGTTTTATCTCTCCCATCCCTCCTCACATCTTGGTCCATTCTTGGAAATGGGCAACTCTTGGTTTGATTTTGGGGATGGGATAAAACTCTTACTGCCCTTTATGATAACCATTTCCCACTTCTACTGAATAATCAGAGAAACTTTCAAAGGAGACCATTTGAAGTACAAGAAGTTTCAGTTTGCTATGTACCAGATTTCTCTGAGAGCAAATATATTTCCAACAAGCAGACGATTCTTCTGCTTTCCTGCGGGTCTGAAGTGCTACAGCTGTTCTGTGCTGGGTTAAACAGCCACAGCTACAAGCTCCTGCCACATTAACACCCATTACACATTTGTGATGGGCAATTAAGCTTCACTAGTGCATATGTATTTACTGGAATGCCTTTGGTGCAAGACAGGGAAATCGTAAAAACAAAGCAAAAGTGTTAAAAGCTTTTTCTTTTAAACCATTAAAACTGATAGAAGAGGTGAAGTGAGCAGGGAAGGAGAAAAGACCATCTGTTTCCTACACCATAAACAATAAAGCATCAACATTCAATGTGCTGCCATTAGGAAAACACATAGGCAGCGTTTGAGCAGCCAGGGTCTCTCCCACTGGAAAGACCAAAGGCTGTTAGGGATGTTTTGCTGTTGCCTTTTGGTGTCTTTTTTAAGCCAGACAGATGAGAAGTATCTGATTCCCTGCCCTTTACATTCCCAGAACACTAAGAGTGAGAGACACCTTCTAAATCCTCTTACTTCATACTTACTGGAGACTGAGTTAAGGACTGAAGCAGATGTTTGACAGGGATTGAAATGGCAAGCCACAGTTTCCTGAGCTGGCTGTCTACCTGGATATTCTTAAACTGCAAACCAGAGTGAAATACCCTCCTTCTGCAAAGCCTTTAATGAGTGAGCACCACTTGGAGTGTGCAGGGTCACCACATCATCGTTCCAGTGGCTGAGGTAATTCAAAGGTCATATCCACACACAAATTTAATGACCAGAACTTTTGCTTGCTTGCAGCTGGCCTTGCTCTGTTGCCAGAGCCCATGCACGTTGTTTGCTTTTGCTGGTGACACATCCTCAATGCAAAATGCTGCATCAACAAAAATCACTGTGCAAGCTGGCTGGGAGCCCAGGGCAAAGAGCTGCCAGGAGCACTGGGCTGCTGGCGAGCACAGCCTGGCCTTGTGCTCATAGCTTTCCATCAGCCAAAACCTGCAGAAGTGGGGATGTAGGTTTAGCCTGGAAAGTCAATACTAATTTGGCATGAATAAGAAGCAAAATTTAGGCCCACAATGGTCTATGTGACATCATGCACAGCTGCAATACTTAGCATTTTTTCACAGTAAAATTTACTCTAAACGATGAATCCTTTTCAAGAACCATTTAGGTCTTTTAAGGCAACAAAAATGCATGCAGTTCTGAACAGCATCACACTATACATTACTGGTAAAAGTAACATGACTTTCAAATATTTCGAAATTTAAAAATTGTCTATCCAAAAAGAAAAAATACGGTGGAATAGTCATCAGTTTGAAGGAAAGCAATGGATGAAGATGTGGTCGGAAATCCCAGCCACCATTTCCTTACAAATCAGGCCTCAACTTTCTTTACCTTAGTGACTTGATTCTAAAATCTGAAAACAATCATAATGTTGACAATAATAAATAAAGCAACTGATGTGTTGGGTTAATTATTTCATTCATGGTGGAAAAGCTCATGAAAATCCTTAAATGGAACACATAATAGAAGGATCATTTATTATTCATTACAAACAGTCCTTACGTGCAGTTCAAAACAGTAGTTTACTAAGTACAAGCCAAACCATGGGCTTTGTCACAAGACAGCAAAAACCCCACAATGTGGATTATTATTTCTTGATCTTTTTTTCCCACTTATGCAGAATGCATGATCCATATGAACATAAAAGTTCAAAGTAGTGCTTTATATGTCTGCAAAGTTCCTCAACATGTTAAATACATTTGGAAGGTTGTTCTACTGCTAAGCAACACAAGATCTAAGGAACGCTTGTAATAAAAAACAATTTCTGAAATATGCTAATCAAAGATCATGCTTTGTTAATCAGATTTCTACATGACTAGGAGCAGACGCTCATCATCAGAAGAAGAACAAACCTTTGGGAATAAGATGAAACATAACAACCGTATTTGTCATTACAGTTCTTTTTGTCCTAAAGCAATGAGTATGAAATCTTTGAAAATGAAGAGCTAAAAGTAAAAATAAATAAATAAAGTGGGAAGAAGATGTTACTTTATCAGCTTGAAAGGAAAACTACAGCAATCCCACCTCTGTGTCAGGGAGTCTGCACTCAGCTCTGTCTGCACAGTAATAACAAAAATACCTTAATCCTGGCTTTGAGATGTGAACATTTTTCCACTTTTTCTTTAGGCTGAGTCTGAAGATGAAACTGATGTGATTAATTAATCTCACTTTAGAGTGGGTGAGCATTCATTCAACATTGATGTAAGGAGATATATGTCCAGCCAGTACTGGAATTAAATTTTTCACTTGGACGTAAATTCTTTGATGAAAACCCACTTCAGTCATCCTGCCTATCATTTTGTGAACCCAGGCTCCATGGTCTCCTGTTCTGAGCATTTCCCATGGATACTTGGTCTCTAAGGGAAGTGTCCATCCCAGGAGGTAGCTGACTGAAATATAGTACTGGACATCTCAGTAGAATAATTTTCAGAAGATTTTTATCTTGGAAAAATTTAAGAAATTAGAAAAAGTTCATCTTGGCTCATGAATCTCTCACTCTTCCTCACTTTACATCCAGAGGTAATCTCACTCTTCCTCACTTCACACCCAGAGGTTTACACCACTGACATTCGCTTTCTGGGAAGCCATCCTTGTACTCAGAGCTGAGAAGTCTCTTCCTGAATTGACAATGCAAGGGAAGAAGTAAATAGAGGTGCAGGGTGCAGAAATCTTGTCCTTAAGCTTTTTTTTTTTTCTTTTGGTCTAGCTTTTATTATGCAGAGCAACTGAAGTTCTCTCTTAAAACTATAAATCTTCTGTGGTAATCTCACAGAGAGACCAAAATAACTGGTAGATGATAAACACCAGGGACTGCAAGATTGCATCAGCCTCCTAACCTCCTAATGGTGCTGACATTGCTTTCCAATACCAAAAGGTCTACAAACACCAACTGCATCCCAAATCTCTTTTGGTCCCAGCCCCACACAGCAGACCAGAGAACTCTCCCTTATGAACTGAACACACTTTCCCTCTCCCCTCCTTGCACCATTCACCAGAGCTGTGGATTTGCAATATAAATCAGTGTTGGACAAAGACCTACCAACAGTGCTTGAGATACTTTTCTATTACATTTCACGTTTTTATTTATTACCACTGTAAAAAAAGACTTATGACTTGCAGGAAAGTCTCAGTTCAGTCGATGGCAGCGCAGGGAGAAGTTGCTCTGTAAGAATGCAGCTCCATATGTTGTGCCGGTGGGTCACCATGTTAATCACAACAGAGCAAATTTACTTTTCACACATTTGACTTTAAAAGGGTGATAACAAATAAATACTTTCAATGTCTCACAGCAATGGATGTGTAATCCTGCAGAAACTGTACAACTAGTTCACAACAAGATTTATGAGCTTGATTCTGTTTTTATGACCATTCCTTAGGGGGAAGAGAGTAATTTCAAAATGTAGCTGTTTAGTGAAGCTGAAATGAACTGCACAATCAAAATCATTATGTAAATATTGGGGGGTTTGTTTTTAAAATTGCCTGCCAATAAGTACTATGATCACTCAATGACAAAAATACTCCTGCATAATGCAATGTCAAGAGCAGTTGCTTTTATGCAATCCCCTTGGAACTGTTCTGACTATATAAGTAAAGAAGAACATCTGCTGGGAGAGGTATGATGAAATGGAAAACAAGACCTGCTGTCTTCAATGCAAAGATCCTAGTGTGTACTTTAATACAAAAGAAATTGATAATAAAACTAAGTTGCTCAATTAAATGATGCATTGCATTATATGTGTGCATTTCACTATCATTACGTGTTAATGGACTCCAGCTATACTCCACAAGCAGGCAGGAGAAGGAAAGCACAGTTCCTGTCTTTAGAGGCCAGGAAATGGGCAGGAAAGGGAAAGGCAGGAATGGGAAAGCTGTGGACATGAGCAAGTCTGGGCAGGCAGTGGACAGAAGGCTCTGGCTCTTCCTCCCCACTCAGCATGAAGCTCAAATGGCAACTAATGTCAAACTTCAGATCTAGGAGGGAAAGTTTCAAATCAGCATCATGTGTCCACTTCCAGCACGGTGACAACCAAAGAGAAAGTGTGACTGAGGCAGCTGATTAGTGCCTTGGTGGAATTTTACTCTATGCTGCCCTGAAAGCCATCATAGAGCAAATGTGAAGGAGCCATTAAGCCAGCTTAAACATGTTAATAAAAATTCCTACAAACTGCTCTTGATTTTTGCTTGAGAAAGGACATGTTTTCAACACATGCTGGCTAAAACCAGCTTTGGCTTTAACATTTCGGTCATTCAAAGTACACCACAGCCTTCCCATCAGAGTTATAGCTTCTTCAGCTTTATGATGAATTTATGCTATTTTTTCTATGGTGAACATGGTAGTCCATATTAACTTAAAGAGCACATCTCTGTGAAGGCATGCTAAGCTTCCAGTGCTCTACTGGTCAACTTAAAGCAATCCGTGTGCTGGGGTTAGACTGCCAGTGGGGCTCAATCCAAGTGCAATGGGACTACTCCATCCCCCTTGTATAGACAAGATGCCCCAGGAAGCCCTTGGTGGAATTCCAGGCTTTTACAGCCTTTCAGAAGACTTTGTTCTTTGTTGGAGCTGAGTGTAACATTTATTCTCAGAGATTATATTAATAATTCTGGTCTTACAAAGTGTTATTTAACAACAGATTACAAGACCCACCCACCATATAAATGTAAATAACACCAATGGTTTTATTCTGCTTCTGCAAATCTTTGCATAAATCATTCAGCTTCATTAGGGAGAACATTTGTGTTAGCCCACCCCCAAGTTTAGGAGAGAACACATCTTCCAATAGCCAGCTCAAATATTTAAGTCTCTCTCCTCAGAGCAGTTTGGATACAGAAATCAATTCAGTTGAAAATTAATTACTGAATGTTTCAAACATGTATGTGAATTATTTTCAATAAATGGAATTTCCCAAGGCAGTTAGGCAATAACATCTCGAACTGTCAACATTTGCTCCATCGCTGTGTAGTATTTTTTGTACAGCTTTGTTTTGGAACATTCTAACATCTGAGTGGCTGAAGATTCTGATACAGTGCACAGAAACATCTATTTTAATTTTTACAGGCACTTTAAAAACCACTTTTTATAACTGACATATAATTGCTTTTGACATTGCTGAGGGCCATCCAAGGCAGAAGATGCTTCAAAGGACTCTACAGATTTCCTTTCTGAAGCAAAGGATAAGAACCCTTGGTATTTAAATTAATTTTTTTAATGAATACACAGAAATTCAATGCAGTGAAAAAAAAAACAGGCAAAGAAAAGAGAAATAGGACAGGACTGGAAGTTAGGAAATGTGCTTCCACTGGTAGATGTGATAATCAGTTACAACCCTCAGTGCAGCTGCCCTTTGCACGAACAACCCTCCTGCCCTCAAGGCAAGGGCTCACCCACCAGGCAAGGATGGCCCACTCACATCAGCTCAGTGGAGAATGATCCTGCACCAATGCCCTCAGTTCCAAGCACTTCCACTACAGGATAATTTGTGCTTGCACGTGTCACACCCGAGGGTGTGTTTCTGCATATCCTGGCACGCTGAAGGCAACACAGACTTTAAAAAAGCCCCCCGACAGAAGGATATTGGTCAGATGTTCCATTCAATTATTAATTCCCAGAAGCAGTGGGATATAAAAATCACCCCATTCTCCAGGACTCAGAGGGCTTTGGTATATATTTAATGACAGCAGCTCTACAGCTTCTGTTTTAGAGTCCCCAAAACCCCCAGGGGGTCCAGCTTCAAGCTTCCTGGGATGGAAGTAAGAGCTTCAAAAGACTGCTCCAATCTTTAGTTGGTGGAACAGGAGGAAATGTAGAAACCTCTGTGCCTGCCTCGAAGGGAGGGCCCAGTTCTGCAGGATGTGTCATAAGAGATCCTCGGGACAGGAGCAGAGCTAAACGTGACCATTTCCTTCTGCCACGCCAGCTCTGCGGCCTCTCACAGTCCCTGGAAGGACCCAGTCGCTCTCCCAGGCTCTCCAAGTGCTCTCCACCACTCCAGCCTTTCCCTGCTCTGCCCAAGCAGGTTGGGAGGGCCCTTGCTGACCTCACGCCTCTGCCCCCGGGTGCCTCCAAGCCCTGCCAGCCCTCTCCTGGAATGACACTCCCTCCCTCAGACTTTCAAGTTCCTTTTCCTGGCTAATGAGAGCGAGGAAAAGAGAGAGGCAGACTTGGAGCTCTACACTGGTAGATCAGGCTGGCTGATAATATCTTGCCACAGGATTCTAAGTCAGACTTAAGTTTTGTAAAAAGCTGAGGCTGTATTTTGCATATCTGTCATTGAATGTGGGTCCTGTGACACCACCTGATCCCCTTAAACCACCAGATCCCAGTGCCAGAACTGAATTCTTTGTTTCTGTCCAAATGCCAGAAAGATTTTATTCTCTTTGCTGATAGAAAAATACTGAAAATAAAAAATAGAAAGGTTTAATAATGTCAAAGCCATACAAAAGACTGTAAATCATCACAAATTAATGAAAAAGGAGAAAGTATATTTAATTTAACTTTGAGATTCTGAATGCTTGGACTTAATAATCTTGTGGTAAGTTTGAAATGCTGGATATAATTTTTCCTGTGAACTGACGTAGATTATTTCTGCTTTCTGTTACACTGCAGTGAATTATAATTTATTTAGTGGGATTTCATTTAATACAAATTATTTTACTCTAAGGCCAATGAAAACAAATCAGGTTATACCTTCTTCAGAAAATAATATTTGAAGTTATTCATGCATAATTAAAGATATACCTTTCCCATTTCAGATTAATACAAACATATATTTTAACGTGCTCAGAGAGAAGTTGCATTGTATGTTGTGAAACACTTCTGTAATACTTCTGAAGCTGTTGGAATTTAACTGAAGTAGTAATATAATGGGTAAAAAAAATGCTGTGATTTAATTCAGATAGCTAACTCATAGATACTGAACCATTTTCCAGCTCTGATTAAAAGCTATAATGAAGTTTAATACTGTGAACTATGACTAGAAAAAAATTAAATTGAAACAATGTAGAACTCCTCTGTATTTTTCACGAGGAAAATCATTAACCAATCAAATTTTATTATTCAATAGATATTTTTTGTCATTAAATCTCACTTCAAAACATGAACAAAAGCATATCTTTTAGTGCATATTTTTAGAGGTAATGCAGAAGAAAAACTGCATCACTGTTAGTACTGATTCCATCAGCAAATAGTAAAAAATAAGGACCAAATTGGTTTTACAAATCAGTATTTCAGTATGCATAATTACAACTCTTCTCTAACACAGCATTGTAGAGAGCTAAGCAAGCAATAAAAACTCTGGGTAGGAATTCTCTGAAAGGCTGACAACGTTGCTCTATTTGTCAACAGACTGAATGTCAATGTTGTTACAGCCGTTCTCACCAGGCTGCTGCCTACCTCCACGTGCCTGTATTTAAATGTGAAACACGGTAAGACATTCTGCTCTGGAAATGAGGGAAAACTCTAGTTTTTCCATTAAGTTCCTATGTTTATTTTCTAGGAGAAATGAAACAGAATTTGGCTCCAAACATTATCAGCTATTGCAGATAAAGTATATAAGCTTGTCCCTGGAAATGCTCAAGGCCAGGCTGGATGGGGCTTGGAGCAAGCTGGTGTAGTGCAAGGTGTCCCTGCCCATGGCAGAGAGATGGAACTGGATGATCTCTAAGGTCCCTTCCAAACCAAACCATTCTATGTTTCTGTGATTTTATACTTAATGAATAAGGTAGAACACTGATAACATTCTTTGAAACAGTATGTCAGGGAAGAATTCCCAAATTTACACTTTTTCTTAGTGTTCTTAACACTTCAGTGCACGAGCAGTGGCTGTCCTAGTCAATGGGCCAGGAAGGAAAGGACACCCTTACATTGTCTTCTTGTTCTACCATTGCCTTTTTCATCCCTTGGGATAAATGAGTTTGTCACTCTGTGCCTCAGTATCTTTTTCAGCATTTAAAATGGGGATAGCAAAACTCAGGGTCTAGAAATCAGCCTGGGTCTCCTGGAAGGCATCACAGAACACAAGTGAAGAAGCCTGTGAATGACTTGTGAGGGAATGATTTCAGAACAGCCAAATTCTGCAGAACTAAGAGGCGTTTCATGTTCCTTTATGGCAGTCTGATTGTCTCCATGGAAACACAGGAAAAACACTTCATCTTCTCCATCAACAGAAGAAGAAGATTTGTTTCCATATTACATGAGTTTTAGTGTGCACTGAGCAAAACAAATACTAAAATAAAAGACTCTTGAAAGAGCGATTTCATTATGAAAAGAGCAGTTTCAGTCCTATGATGTGGAAGCACCTCCTGCCAAGGTGATACCACTGTGGAAAACCTTGCAAGATGGGCAGTGTTCCATGGAACACCTCTGGATTAGAAATGAAATGGAAAAATCACAAATCTGTATGTTTACAGGTAAAGAATTTATTGTCAGAAGAAACCATTAGAACTATTAAATTATAGGAATTTTAGCCATGAGACAGAATCAAAACTACCCCGAATGAATGAAGGCTGCTTCTGCTGCTGCTGCACATGGCTTGTATTTAATCTAGAAACAGGAAACACATCAGAAGTGTAAATTGGCTGGGGCTGACTGGTGTAATAGATTGTTGTCTAATGGAATTTTCATTGCTTCTGAGAGGAATTACCTAAGCAGGAAAAGATGAAGCTTCTCTATGGATAATCAATTAGTCATATAATTGATATCTGGAAGAGGCTTAAATGGGAAATAAATGAAAGGACAAACACCCAGCTTGCCTGGTTCTAAAGTATAGTGAATATAAATACAGCAAAGAGAATTCCTTCTTCAAGCATCAGTTTAATGGAAACAAGTGCTGGGAAAACCAGTGAGTCTCTGATACCATTCCTCACTCCAAAGTGCAGGAGAGAAGCTCAAATAAAGATGAAAATAAAGAAAATAAAGATGAAAATTCATAAATTACAAAATCATTTTGTAAAAATTAACTCCACTCTGCTGGAATTGATCAGTAACCAATGAAATTGTGCTAAAAAGGTGGAAATTTTGAGACTGGGAGTTTCTAAACAGTAGATCAGTGACTTTTCTGCACAGAATGAGATGAAAGGGTAAAATTAGCAGGTAACCTCAGGAGTGGAAAAAGCAGATTATCAAATGGCCTGGAAGACAGAAAGTGGTCACAAGGAAGAGCATTAGCATTGCAGTATAGAAGTGTTGAGTGGAATGACAGCAACAAAAAGATGAAGTCCTAGGACTCATACCACACTGTAGTATTTATGTACAGAAGGAAAAAACCCCAATATTGGGTTATTTATACACCTTTTTTTTTTGCTACATTTCAGTTGCTGGCATCTCATAATGCAATATTTAATTCAGACAACCTGGAGTTCCTATCTTGGTTGTGAGACCTCAAAATTAATTTTTAACAACAAAAGATCACCTCTGCAGAGCTGCTGCTAATCAAAGTTGCCTTTGTTTAGTTCTCTGACAAATGCTACAATTCTCATCTCATTAATGCATTGCAGGGCATCTTGATATGTCTTTTGATAAGTGATAATAATTTTTTAACACACAAATCCAATGTTTAGAAGGCTTTCAAGGGATTCATAGCTTAATTAAAATGCTTTATGTTTCTCAAAAAAAAAATGCACTGATGAAGATATCATCTGACAGGAGAAATGCTTTTTCTCTTGCCAGTATTTAGCTAAAATAATTCTGAAAGAAGATCCTTTATGAAGAATTAAAGTTTGAACAGTCCCTTACTCGAGTAACTGTGTGGAATGACTAAAATGTTGTTTTGTCCTTCTCCTACAGAGAAAGAGCTGAATCTGCCTCAGGCAATACAACAGCAAACTCTGTAACCTTGCACTCAGCATGGTAGCTAAATTGACTTCTACAACAGAGGAACAACTGTTCATAAGAGAATTGCTTGATTTCTGGAACACCTAGGCAAGAACTGCCTTGGAAAAGAGTAAGCTCCCTGAGTTATGAAGTCAGACTGAATTATTCAGGGTTCCTGATGTACATGTTATTTTTTTATTAGAACAAAGATAAAACAGTTCTAATAAAAAAGAAACGTATGTATCAGTAAAGCTGAATAATTCAAACACAAAGTAACAACAGAATTGGAAACTGGGGTTTACTGTCTTTCAGGGGATATATATTAGATTATGTTTCCAGAGTCAACTTGTCTGATCTATCTCTAGACATATCTGGAGGCATTGCCCCGAATACTTTTCTGATTCCAAACAAGTTCCTTGTGGAAAAACGACAATCAGAAATAGAAACAGCACAGTTGTGACCTTAGCATTAAGGAGATAAAAAATTTCCATTTATCTAAATTTGCTGTGATGTTGAGAAAACATAGGTTTTATTGCAGCACAATTTATCCATTCCACTGCTTCTCCTGCAGAATATATTTCTATTTGCTTTTAATCAGTAAATTGCCATTTTAATAAGGGCGCATCACTACAAAGAGGTTTTCTGTACTTCCAGAAGAGGTTGGAGCAAAGTGTACAGTAAGAAAGACTCTCAAGGAGGGCATATCTCTGCTCCTTTCTGATTCCTCCTCTCTCCTCTGTAGGGTTTGCAATAACCCCCTGTGATATTTGGGCTGACACTGAACTGGAAAATGAGTTTAGCTTGATTTTGCCATAGTCAAACATTAAAATCTGTTCAGAGAAAATGTGTTTGTCTGACATGAATACTGAACTTGCATTTATAATTTGGGCAAGATCATTTTCCAGCTGATTTCACAGCACTTTCCAGGATATAGATGCTGCCAGAAAGCCTAACTCAAAATTTTTATCCACTCGAAGTCACATCAGAGCAAAGACTGAAGACAATCTGAGCATGCCAGGAGTGCAAAAGGGAAAAAAATAACTGAGAGCTTCATGCTCTGTGCTCTGACCCTTTTTCAACACTTGGGATATTAAAGTAACTTTCCTGAGATCCAGAGATGGGGAACAGCTGTACAAACTAATAAGTCTGAGCAGCAGTTAAGTTCCAGTCCAATCGACTCTATCACAAGAAACACTGGCACATCAGCTTCAGCTGCTGCCACAGAGGCAGCCTTAGTGTTGGGTACCATTAAGTTCATCAACAACAGAGTAAAAATGTAATTCTGCTCTTGTAATTCTCTTGAGACCCTTTATGTTATACATCACAATTTGGAGGCAAGGAGTCAGCGTTTCAGTTCAGGGTATTTAATTCAGCTACTCACTTTAACCATCCCTTGCTTAGACAGTACATATGGATTTAAAAAAAAAAAGAGTGAGGACATTGAGAAAATATAATTAAAATAAATATCAGTATTTTAGTGTATTATTCCATGTGCATGTCTGGTATAAATTATGAGGAAATATCACAAGAACTCAGATTAAACTACAGTAACAGCCTTTATACTAATGTGCAAGACCTAATGAGGGAATTCCTTTCTCTCTTTCTCACACAGTATCAATTTCATGCCCTATAGATTTTTAAATGGCCCACAAATCTTCGTGATTTGTTTTTTTTTTCTCTAAAGGAAGACTACCATAGGAGGTTTTTTAATGTGAGTTGAACAGTCAATAACAGTCAAGATATTTATTAGGCATAATTGGCTCCTTGAACATGGCAGATTCTATGTGGGACATGGCCATTAGTGTGTGTGTAGCCCTTACTACTGGTCCCATTCTGCTGAACTGGATGGTGGCACACTGACATTAATATACAGATTGATTTTTTCAAGGGCTTGGCAAACACTTCAGAACAGCAGGTGTCAAACTGCCAATGTCATTGTTTCCAAAGAAACATCCTTCTTTCCTCCTTCCAGTGAATTGTCTCAGTAGCTCCTCCTTAAAGTTTCCTATCAAGCTAATTAATTTAGTAGTCTCCCAGGCTGCAGGATGATTTGAAACTCAGCATGTTCTCCTACTGGTAATTTGCTAGCATGTCTAAATTTCATATCAGTTAACTATGTTTTCAGGTCGATTTCTGGATCATTTGGCTTTAGAATGAAGCAGGACAAAGCCAAAAGGCTGCAGCTAAAAGGCTTTACTGACCCTTTTTATTTACTTGAAGCCCAAGAAACCAAACAGATGAAGAGGAAGCTTGGCAGGCTCCTGATAAAAACACAGAAAAGGGAAGTGTATTTTTACAGACAGTGGACTGTCATGTTTTTGTAGTGAAATAAAATGAACATATAGTTGCTTCTTTCTGTGAGTAATCTGAAATAAGGTACTCATCCTGCTTAAAATCCCAGAGTGTTACAGCTGTAGTGCTGATCCTTTGAAATGCTGTTTATCCATAACTTACTCTGCTGGCATTCACTGGCAATTAAAAATTGCTATAGAAATGTCATCATCCATGAAGAGCCATTACCTGCATGGGAAGTACTAAGCGCCTCCATCAGAGAATGTGCAAATTTGCAAATGGCCATATTTTCACAGATACTTATCTTTAACGATGAAACACCAGACATTATCATAAACCAGTGGAAGTTTTGCCTTGTTTGGGATGAGGATTTCACTTTCTGCTTTCAAATGGGCTTTGCTAAATGACTCTTAAGATAGAACCAATAGGAAAGTAGGGAAGTACTTATCTACACAGTAGCCTTGGTCTCTTAGAGGATTAAAATACTTTACTGCCCTGCTGACACATTTGAGAAAGAAATGCACACCAGAAAGTAACAAATGGAAATATGACAACAGTAGACACAAACATTCTTGCCACCATGAAAAAGCTGATAGCTGGGCAATACATATTACTGCTCCTACTATGTTTTAAAAGAAAAAAACAGGAACCAAACAGTAGGGACAGGTTGGGTCAATGACCCCATCTCTGCATGATGTTATAATGCCAATATCTTTGTCTCTCATGCTTGATAGAGCTGTCAGAAAGAGGAGACTGGAACAGCTAGAATCTTTCATTCTCATGTAATGAATAATTCACATCTCTGTTATTTGCTTGAACTGCTGAATGCTGGGCCTCACAACCAGATAATTAAGTAATAAAGAATAGGGGATTTTTTGCATGCTTTACTTACCAGTTTCCCCAAATTCATGCAAAGATGATAACATGCATTCATACACGTGCAAATACACAAGAAATGCAGGGAGAAGAAATCGTAAAAGCATCACATGACTGCTAACACCTAGATAATGCACATAGCTTCCAAATGATGTTCAAATTTGTCCAACACTGCAGTTGAGGATTTGCCATATAACACACACCATTATCCTGTCTGAAATGATCCCACATGGAGATGGAGAAACCCACAACTGATCATGCTGTCTATCAGAACAGAAGCTCTGGACCCTTCCCAAGAAGAAGATCAGCTGGAAGTCGTTTTATTACATTCGATTACACATTTAATTAGAGTTACATTATCCATCAGTACCTAAAAGCTTCTAGACTCCTTTTACTGTTTCCTTGAGAGTAAGTGTGCCTATTATCAACTGTCCTAGGTCAGATTGTAAGAATATGCAAATGCACAGCACAACCTCAGATTTAGTGAGGAAAGATAGAAAGTCCTTAACAGAGTATTGAGGCCCATTAGTGACATCTCAAGCTGTGTCCACACTCCCATGTCAAGTTTCTTCCTCTCCAGCATCACGAATTTTCTGAATCCAGTATAAAACCAAACCGTAATACTTGTCGTTTTATTAGAAAGGGAAGAGTGCAATCAGTATTTTGGTAACATTTGAAAGAAGTATCCCAGATAAAATCTGTACATGCAGAGAGAAGGAATAGGGCATGAGGCCATCTGTCCTCTGCTTGAAACTGGTAAAGGCTTTAATGGGGGTACACTGGGGATCTGGCTTAAGTGGGCTGGCAAGAGAAGGAAACAAATAAGGAACAGTTAATGAAGCAGAATGTGAGCAAGCATCAACCAGTGTGATAGCCTGTGATGACTCTGAAATAAAGATATGTGCTCTTCTTGTAGGAATTACAGACTCCTGAGGCAAATCTTTAGCAGAGAACTCCTACGTGAACAGCCCCCAGGGAGCACTTAATGTTATGTGAAGAACAGAAGGCTTCATGTACCGGTAACTAAATGTGCATTTTCCACACATTGGAAAAAAAGCCCAGACCTAAAAAATATCAGTCAACTAATGCTCTTGGAAATGCATAAGAGAGAGAGAGAAGTACTAGGAGACAGAAATACCGGGGATTCTTTCTGACTGTTGTGTCTTCTGTGGGCTCACTGACCCCACTCCTATCTCCAGTACACACATTACTTGAGAGCTTGCAAAGGCAACTGAAGTACCACAGAAATGCTGTTTCTCAGCATGTCAGTATGTTCTGGTACTTTAACCACAGGTTGTCTGCTTGCTGACATAAAATAATCCTAATTTTCCCCTCTGAAGTCTTGCCCAGATCCCATTTGCTAATTCACCTTTCAGCCAGCATTTAATTTAACTCTAGGCTGTATCCTCTGCTTTGAGCAAAGGCTTGCTCATCTCACTTGAAATGACTCAGAGGATTCAATATCCAATTAACTTTCTGAAAATCTAGTTGTTCCCCAGTTTTGCCAGTTGAAGTGAGTAAGTGCTAAATTTACTTACCAACACAATCTTTTATTATAACTTGACATCCTATCTCATCAGCACTGCCTTGAAATATTGACCTGGGAAACTATGCTGACGTTTAATTGGGGTGGGTGTGGTGGCAATGTGAGTGTGTGTGTGAGTGGAATTTCATTAATTAGCACCTACCAAGTTACTTTTCCAAGAGGGAACCAATCTAAATGATATTACATTTCCTAACTGGGCCTGCAAACAGCACAAAGGCAAGAACCAGAATCTGTATCTCAGTATAATCTTAACTCTCAGACTGCAGGAGAACAATTAAGTTCTCATGTAACTAAATGCTTCGGGCCAGTGAATCTATAATCTGCAGTACCCCAAGTCATTTAGGAATCAAAAGCCCCATCTGTCCACTAGTCAGATGAAAAGAAGTGTGAGCTGTCCGTGACAACTGAATAAATCCTTCTGCAGTGCAGGACACCACGAGCAGCACACCATCCCCTGTGCTGCTTCAGCTGAGGGCTGGGAAGTTCAGCTATGAACAGTAACTTAAACTGAATTAACCACGTATCTGCAGATCAGGTCAACACATCCAGAGATTTCAGCTCAAGAAATAGGATCTTGAATATACAGAATAATTTGAATTTTATTTTGGTACTGTATGTATAAAACAGCACCAACAATGCCTTTAGCTCTTAGCCTTGAATTTACTGTTCTCAAAGTTGCACCAAACCAGTTAGTCAGCTGAATATACCACTGAAAATCCATGGGATCCAGATGATCAACAGGTTGCCTACAAATCTAGGAGGAGAGGAATGAGCTGCATTTACTGAAGGGATTCCTATTGCACTGTGTGAAGAGGCACTGATGCAGTAGAAGGGAGAACTCCAGTTAGAGAATATGGCCACACCAACTCTTGGGAAAGGAACATGGGCTTGGGGAGGCATTAAAAAACTGAGTTTGCAACACAGGCATCAAACACAGAGAGCATGGAACCTTGGCATGGATGTGAGCTGTGGCAGGTAAAGCCAGACTGCTATTTTGAGAGCCCTTGAAGTGATTATGATCCTACCTGTAGTCTGGTCAATGAATACACATCTTGTCATCATGGTGTACAACAGAAAGAATGATTTCCCTCATTAATACAAATTGAACTTTCAGCTCCCAGCAACTCAGATTACAAGAGGCTCTAAGGATGTGTGGCCAGCCCTGAACAATTACTCAAGTTATAGCCCTAATTAACATTCTCGTGGTCAGTTTTCTAATTGTGTAAGTTTCAGAAATTTGCATTTCCAATGCAGCGTGGCATTTAAAAGATTTAGAACGTTCACTAGCTAAAAAACTGGAAAAATATATTGGTGAGATGTTCTTATTTTAAGTATTACCCTGTAAGCAAAATGCTACTGCTGTAAGGTACTGGTGAAATGCATGGATTATATCAACTATGAATATTCTTGTGTACAGATGAGGTTATGTTTAAGCTTGGATTCTATGGCATTTACTTGCATGTGACAGTGATACAAGAGGAGGTTTCAACTCAGCAGATTTTCTTGCCCATAGTCTCCAGTTTTTAATCCTCCAGGACGTATGAGTCCTATACATGAAAATATGGTAAGAGGCAGCAATTAGAAGATGCCAGAATTTGGCTTTCAAAGTTCTAAGCCATTGCAATGATTACACTTCATTAAAAGGTAACAATTACCAAGGACAGTGTTTTAAGTGATGATGACCACACACTGAATTTAGCCCAGAACTGGGGCCAGTTGATTACATGTCCAATTCAAGCTCTTATCCAAAGTCTTTGGCTGAACACCTGCTTCGAGAAATCTGTGATATGGAGAGGTATGACACAGAGCTTCTCTGTGCAGGGGCTGCTCATGGTGAGGGGAACTGACATTTCAATAACACGTTTCAAACTAAAACATTCTCTCTAGTAGCTGAAGCAATCTAAAGCACTTGGTGTCCGTTTCATGTAAGGGAGTGCAATTCCTTAATGGATTCTGTTCCACGTTTCCTTGCAGTCTGTGTAATTCAAAGGGACAAAAGTCTAAGTTGCTCCATTTGGGAGACTAAAACAAGAAATGAAAACATTTATATCACTTAAATCTGACTCACTCACACTTCTATTTAAATCTAAAAAAATCAAAAGTTCTCCAGTGTTTGACAACTACCAGCTGGGAAATTATATTGATGTGGAAATGTCAAGACACAAACATACCAGGTGGGAAGCCATCTCATTTAACATTAGCGTCCCACACTGCAGGCATCTAAGACCCAACCACTCTTCTGACTTGTTTTTTTGACAGCAATCCGAATATGAGCTGAATTACACCCTGGAGTATCTATTTGCCTGTACCAGTGAGAAACAGAATCTGGACAATCAGACCCATAGTAACAGGCACCGAAATGTAGACATGAATCCCTGCTGCTGTGATGATATACCCTAAGGATATTGCAACAATCCATACAGAAAAAAGATAGAGAACTTTGGCAATCTCCTATGTTACTGAGGTATTGCTATTAAAAAGATTTAATTACTAACAACACTACCATGAAAAAAACCCAAACTCGATTAGAAGGGAGTCTGACACAATTTACTTGTGAAGGATTCACAAAATCTCTCCTTTGGCCATTTCATATGGGCAATTTTTAAAGTGCTTTCCTTAGATAAGAAGAAAGAGAGTGGTATCTTATCTTCCATTATTCATCAAAAAAAATCAAAAAGCACTCATGCTTTGAATTTAGTCAGCAAATATATCAACAGGTACCATAGCTACTTATTAAAGAAGCAGCATGTTCAGCCCTGTACCTGAAATCAAGGACCCATCTTTGCATGTATCTTTTGAGTGTTGAGGTGTGTAAGTCTGGTAAGCAGGATTATGGATTCCCTGTTTCGACTGTATTAGTTACAGTGACTTTGTTAACCTGCGCTTTTATACTCCAGTTATCTATCAGAACTGGTAGCTCGTTCTGGTAGATACAGGCTAACACTATTAGCACTTTAGGAAGATTTTAAATTTCTTTAGTAATCCTTCAAGAACCTTATAAAATTGCAGTAGCTGCACTTTAGCCTGTGGGGAAAATGAAAGCAAGAGGTTTATCAGTCTTAGGCAATGAAATATGGAGAAAAAAAGGCAGAGCTAGACAGAGAATTCTAGTATCCCTGGCTGCCAGTTCTGTGCCAGTCCACTGAAATGTGCTTCTCTGTCATTAAGAATTAGCCAAATTATATGTTGCACTCTGCATTTGCAAAAGTTGGAAATTTCTGGATGTACCTGCACGTGAGAAAGACCTCATTTACCAGGAGGGGCCTCTCCTGGCTGGCTGAAGGACTGGTACTGTCAGGATTAAAGAGAGGATTATTTTATTTGTGCTGTAGACAAGAAAAATCCCTGTATATTCACAGAAATGTGAATAGAGCCCTGAATATGACACAGTCAATCTTCGAGGAGATGCAGGCTCCGCTCTTCATCCCAGAGCTCCCTGCTGATGTATTGCAGAGATGCACTGGGAAGCAATTGCCAAGCGCACGGTGTCTCACACGGGCAGCCAAGCAGGGAGTGGTGCGGTGCCTGTCACACTGCACCAGGCCTTGGGGCAAAGAGAGAAGGACAGGAGCATTTCCTGCAACTGCAAACTTTGCTGGATTTGGGGAGAATATCCCACCCATATGAAGAACTGATGAAAAGAACTGACACCACTTACATGCACAGTACACTCCCTACAAGAAAAAAACCTGAAAGAACCAGTATCAACAGGAGAAAGAATTAAGATTAATAGGCAAACTAGAATTCACATGGCATTAATAAATCATAGCCAGATTTGAATACAACTAACTTAATGAACATCAACTACAGGAAGCAAAAGAAAGTGAATTGTGTTGCCAATGCCATTAAAAAACAATCTGTGCTCGTAGAAGTACTCTGACTGGACATGTATTTCATATTTGGGGTGACTGGCACAATTCAAAAATAGAAGTTGCAAACTTGAGAAAAAATACTTTTCATCTCTCCAACTAAAATCAACTTCCAAACTTTCTTGTCTGATAGAAAATGCTGAACTTTTAGGTAGTGATCCCCTCAAAGTGTGTTAGACAGAGAAATATGCCTTTTGCCAACTTCTTGTGAGGCCAAAATTGGATCAGAAGGTTTTTAGATTAGCAGAAGCATCCCCATAACCCCATGCCTAGTGAGAGGCTTTATCCCTAAGAATATCTTCTCAACAAGAATGTTCATTATTTGTTGGTTATTTCAATTATAGATAGAAAAAAATAAAGATTCATTAATGCCCTGAATGCTCACTATCTAAATATTCATTCTTTCTCCTATTGTCTTTTTACTTATGCACTTGCTCCACACATTAAGAGTTTTTAAGGGTATGAACAGTTCCCTTTGGGAAAACAACTTATATAAGCAAAAGGATTTTTAGTTTGTTATACTATAGCAACAAAAAAATATGATTACTGCTGAAGGACATTTGTGTCCCTCCAAATCCTTCTGATATTTATGCAAACACTCAGAAAGGCTGTGTTTTTTCCCTCTATGGAGGAAATCTTTCCTACCACAGTGTAAAAGCAGAGCCGATATTTCCACTGAGCAGGTTAAAGAGCTCATCAAGTTCTGTGTTAAACCAGGGGCATCTCAAGGAACAGAGTGTACACAGAAGGCAGATGGAAACAATTTCAAATCTACTTGAAAATTCCCTAAGCAGTAAGGGGCACATATGTTTTTATTTTCCTAGGCACAGGCTAGGAGAGAACTGTTCCAGGGCTACCTGATGTGCCTATGGAAAATGTCAATTAGCATGAGGAACACCCAAGATTCTGCTACGGATGGATCTCTGGCCACCCCAAGTGACATTGATTTTGGGAGATGTTCCGTACTTCTGGATCTGTTACTGCCTCAACTCCTTTGCCAAACCTTCCTACAGATTTATGGAGAAGGAAGCAATATGGCTTGTCATAAAGCAGTTTCACACTCTCTGTGTAAAGTTCCCTGCTGCTTTATTTGGATTCTCAGGCACTGCTCTCCTGCCTTGTTCCTTGTACTGCTGCACAGTTCCATTCCATCTCCTCAGTAATCTATAACAATTGAGTCTAAAGCGAGGCTATTAGGAAAAGACAAAAGCATCTTGCTTCAGGACTCTCTATAAATGAGAAACATATTCCTAATTTCATATTGGTATTTCATTTATTTTAGGCTTATAAAGGGCTCATATTCTCTAATCATGCAAGTGGATAGTGTATTTTTGTTTCCATCAAGCTTCTGATGTCAATCTTTTTTCAGTGTTGGGGTAATGGAATTTCTTATTACTTTTTTATATCTTCCACTGTGGATATTTCATCTTTATTTGTAAATAAATAGAACAATAATGGAAGAGATAATTATTGCTTGTACAGAAAAAAGGCTGCTTAACTATGGGGTTGTCTCTCTAAATATACTGGATTCTACCAAAGAAAACCTCGAAAGGTTGTAATTGAAAGCGAGTGCACCCCTGGCAGGCTTTACACTGATAAAAAGTGCACGATAATTAATCACTTGCCTTATTAGAAAGAAATGATTCCACACAATGATTAAAAATGACTACAAGAGCTGATAGCCTGTTACCTCCTCAGGAAGGCAGCTTTGTGAAAAAGAGACAGTAACTGCAAGTTCTCTCAGCAACAGAACACAGACAAACTGCAAGGGACACGGTGAGGGCTGTGCTAGCACCAGGGAAGAGATTATTAAAATACAATATATTCTAAAATAATCTCCTGCTGAATGAAAGGAATGCTCTAATAGCATACGTGATTAGCTGGAAGGAAAATCTCCATAGAAAACTGAGACCAAACTCTTTCCTAGTTTTGTCTTCCCAATCACATATTTTTTCCTTCAGCAATGAACCCACAGACCTTATCTATGGACTATTATCTGATTAATTAATGGTATATTTAGTTTTAAGATATACTACAGTATACTCGTCATCACCTTGGACATTCTCTCTAAGGACCAGGTTATGCACATGACCCAAACAAAATACAAGACATCTGAAAATGACCAGTGCCCTTGAAATTCTATATAAAGCAAAAATATTTTTGGCAATACAAAAAAAAACCCTTAAAAAAATCCAAACCCCCAAACCAAACAGAGACCACTTTGCTACCTCAAATGAAAACTACAGAATTTTGCTGTGACCTGGTGATACCTGTTCTTGTGGGTCATGACTGGTATGGATGCTGAACACTAAATAATTATTTTCCACTATTGTAACCTTCTCTTGATGAAACAGCAGGTAAAAGGAAAGAGGCTGAAGGGGCAGAGTGTGTTTGTGGGACATGGTGGTGGTACATATGCTTAAATTTAAGATGAAGCTCAATACCCTTCCCAGCAGTCATGAAGTTTGAAAACAGGCTCAAATTGGCACTGCAATGAAACTACCCTAAACAAAAAACACCTTTGAATATTTCAGACTAAGGAGAAAATCAACCATTTAACCCATGGCTTATTTTGGAATCAATCTGATTTCTATGACCTCAAATTTTCAGAAATCTAGGCATTGTGATTTATCAATGGCACTGCTATAACTGTCTGACAGACCACGGGGCAGATTAGAACCAACCTCTGGCTCTGAAAATGCATCTTCTCAGTGTCTTCCTTTCATGCCTTATAAAGGGAAAGAAAAGCAACAGGAATATATATACTTGGGATATTAATGACAAAAAACTACTGCAGCTCACACTTTTTGCTGACTGTGACTCATTAGCCTTGTCTGCCCACCCATCCTTTATCTCCTCATAATGTCTTACTAATTATCTTCTACATCAAAGCTTTTGGGTGGTTCTAATACTGTAAAATCATCTAATGAAGTACCATACTTCATATTACATTTTATGTAACAGCAGATTATCAGATTGATAAAATATGGCAAGAAAAATGCCCAAGTGTCAAACCACTGGAGCTTTCTTGTGGTCACAACCCTGACAATAACAACTGAAATATTCAAGCACCCAACCCTGCACTTCCTGAGGGAGTGGGAAACATGCAAGTGTGAAAGGTGGTGGATGGTACCTGCCACAAGTCATAGTGTTAAGCCTTGATTCAGGTCAGTATGTGGACAGGTATCACAAGTGGGAAGCTGTCTCTTAGATCCTCTTTTCAATTCTGTCCCCAAAAGCTTTGGTATCTTTGTCAAGGTGTTGTCATAACAAATATGAAGAAATCATGAAAGCAATGGTTCATCAAAGCTGCTCATTCTCTGGAGCCTTTAATATCAAGCTCAGTAACCTCAAATGGACCTGAAACAGGTGGGCACGCTGCCACCTCTCCTGCTATGGAAGCTATTCCACTCTCAGCAGTGCTCCTCCTGCCCAAACACGGGATCCTGCTGTCCGACAGCACAGCCGGCTCGGAAGAGCCAGTCAGGCACAGGAAAGACAGCGATGACATTAAAGCAGCATCTCTGCTGTCACTGAAAACAAAGGCCCCATTTGCTGCTTCCTCTGTTGAGGCAGGTGGTAAACAAACACTGCAGAGAGCTCTCAGCATGACAGGGCCCTGGCAGCACGGCAGATTTCGCATTGCCCTGTGTATTGGCTTTTGTAAGAAAGCTTTAGGTTTGAGGCTGGTATCAAAACTTCTTGCTCTTAAAGCAAAACATAAGCAAATTTTATTAAAACAGCAAGTAGAGTTTTCCCCTGGGATGTTCAAACAAGCTTTCCTAGAGAGAAAAAACCCAGTCTATTTATATTTCCAAGTGTGCAAGATGCCCTTCTTCAAACTTGATATTTGTGCACATAAACACAAGCTCAAATGTCAGGAAAACAGCAATTCTTCACTCAGTTTCTCAGAATTCAAAACTTCGGCTGTTGTATGGAAATTCACAGAAGGGCTTTTTTTTCATGCTGACCCATCCTGACCAGAACTGCAGCATCACTGTCACGGGAAAGTGATCAAGCTAATAACTTAACAAGGTCCCCAAAGGATTGAGTATTTATGCAGACAGTAAAAATACCTAGAATTATCATAATTAACCACACAAAGGATTTCAAAGCTTAAATATTTCAAGGCTTAAGCCTGCATCTGTGAAAGCCCAGGAGAAGACCTCATGGGAAGATCTGTGCAGCTGTGCTGGGTGGCTGTGACCGATGACTGTGATGGTGGCTGTGCGTGGCTCTCTATAGGTTCACTTGCTCTCTCCACACACCGTGACCACTGGCATCCCAAACACTCATTGGCACATTAAGAATCCATGTGTGCTCTGGCTACAGAAGGTCCTCTCTTCTCTGCACCATTCCTGCTTGCCCTGCTGCCTGCAGCTGTAGGGAGTTTCTCCGGTTCTGAAGATGTCTTTGAAGTGGCCTTCAAAGGACAACGTTGTGTATGAAGAAAATTCCTGCCTATTTGCTTATTGTCCAATTTGAACACAAATTTTTTTTCTAATGCATCTGCCTCAAACCCCTGTGAAAATGGGGACATTGGACAAGTTTGTGTCATTTCAAAAACAATTCCCATTTTCCTGTGTTGCTTTTATCCAGCCAACATGACAGACCTTTGATGACTTAAAACCCAAATAAGCTGTGCAGGTGGCTGACTTACTCAAAGGGCGAAACTGAACCTTGCAGAGAGAGTGAAATAATAAAAAAAATTAAAGTTGTAAGTTTCACTGGGTTTACAATGATTCATAAGAACAACTAGATACTCCACTAAGAGGCCAGCAATACATGTGTGTCAAACATGCATGAAATGGGAAAATAAACCCTATCTCTGCAGTGTTCAGCTAAGGCCAGCAACCACTGCCTCCCATCTGGGCCTAAAACTGAATTATTATTAGAGATGTGCCAGTGTACTGGGATCTCTTTATGTTTCTGTGTCACAGCTGTGAGCCATCCCATTCCCATAAGCCAGGAACCCAACAAGGAAAACCCAAGACATGTGCACTGGTTATTTCAGCCATATGGCAGCCAATCCATCTGGAGCCTGTTCTGGGTGCCAGATATTTTAGGGAGACTGGACTGGAAGAGGAGCCCATTAGATATCCAGAGTTAGTTAGTAACATTCTCTTTGCCTTTTATCTTCTCTGCCTTTCATTTGTGGATGTTTTGCTACGTGAGGTGCTGAGGTGCCTTTAGACAGCAGTAGTGTTACAGTCGCTTAAATATAATCCCCAAATAGTTTGAAAACATACTGACATGTGGGGGGGGGGGGGTCACCTCTTCAGTGAAGTTAATATTGGTAGACAGACTATTAAAACCAAATAGCTTCTTTTGATGTGCAGATTGGCAGATCAAGGAATCGTAATCACCGAACTAAATCTCTCTGAAAGCTCTGCTGCATACATATGCTCATTAGAGCACAATATTGCTACTTAGCAAGCCTGTGAGTAATATTTATAAAAGGAATAAATACAGTTAATGTGAACAGTTCCATGACTTGAATGCCTGTGCAATGCATTTGATGGGTTTTAAAGATGAGTAAGATATGCCTTAAACCTTAATTTACCTAAATATAATTGACTCTTGACAACCTGAGCAACTACTACAGATTGTGATCAGAAACAGTTTATTGTACAACTTGTTTGCCCTTAGTGGTTTACAAGATGTATCTAGTATTTCTCAAATTAAAAAAAAAAAAAAGTAATGGAATCTCACAGTGAAGCCTTAGTCATGATAAAAATCAGAGGCAAAGTTATAAGAAAGATGATTTAGTTAGTGTAATATTTTAGATAAACTCAAGCTCAATAACATTAATTAACATGGAATTTGCTAATCAGTAAATCATGCCAAGAAGCAAATCTCAAAATAAATCACTTCCCCCACCTTAGACTGCCAGGATTTTAGTATAGGATACTTCTATAATGTAATGTTTGTTGTTTTACATTGCTGTGTCTGGGATATCTTGCTGGTGACATGAGAAAAAAAAAAATTCCTTTTAAGTAATTTGTTCATCTTATTCCCAAACCTCTAAAGAGTATCTAATTTTACATGGATTATATATATATATGTATCAAGTATTATATACATATATATTCATCATGATAGTTAAAAATAACAAAGAAAAAAAAATGTAGCCTCTGGAACAAAGGGAGTGGACAAACATAAGCAGCACTATACTAAACCTTCTCTTCCAAAGCACTTGGAAAACAAAGCCCCCATCTACTCAATTGAAAATGAAAAAAAACATGAACAATTTGGGAGCTATAGACAGAATCCCCACATACTCAGCAAAACTCACATGCAACGACAGAACCTGTGTAGCCTTTTGGCAACTGAGTGAGCTCTCAGAACTACAAACAATGTATGATAATAAAAACCCATTATGGTTGAGGAGCTGCCTGGGCTCTTTAAAGCCTTTTGAGGTTGTTGGCCACCAGCTCTCTCCCCTCTCAACTCCCCCTCTCCTTAAAGAGATGAAAGAGAGCTCTGATTTTTTTGCAACTGATGTGTCTCGCTGGAAGATCATTTCTCCAATCTTTACTGGAAGAGAAGGGCAAACAGGATGTGCTTCACACACTGAGAAGAGTGAGGAATGAGCCAAGAAGAATTAGAAATGAGTTGCTGCTCCATCCCCCATGGGGACATACAGGTAAGAGAAACCTTTTGTCTAACCAGAACCTTAAAATGCCAGTTGCCATCTCCCCCCAGCTGCTTGTGCAGTGATTGTACCAGAGGCTCAGGATGAGAGGTTTGTCTTTGCAAATAACCTGAAAGGCTGGTACCTGATGTAAATTTGTATAAAGTGAGAAAAAACCCTACTATTAAAATCTTGAAATTTAGTAATGGTCTCATGGCCCTAAACTATTTCATGTCTGTCATCCCCACTTGACCTCTGGCTTCCCTATCCTGCAGGTTTGCAGTGATGACTCTTCATTCACCCCAGTGCAAGGATCATCAATTTACTGCATGCATGAATAACTCTCTTCCCAAATTGGTTTCTTCTGAGAGAAGCAATGAGAGTAATTTTGCAGTTCTAAAGCATTAAAAGGGCCCAAAGCTGCCAACAACCATTAAGATATGAAGCAGGGTTAAATTTCTTGACACACAGCTGGCACAGCTTCATCAGATACTAGTGAGAAATTCAGTGAAAATTGCTGCCCAAGATGACATTTCCTTGTTCGCTTATGAAACTTAAGAAGTGTAAAGATTAAAAGCACTGAGAATTTTGATATAAAAATACCTGTTAATACATATTTCTATATACTAAAATATGCATATGTACAGCAAAGGTAACCTCTTCTTTTGGTGACTTAACACCATCTTTTGCTTCCCATGGCTTTCTGAGGCAAAACGAATTACTTACTTCTTGCACTCCTAAACATTCTAAAATATTCTTTGCTCCATGTTGCTGGAGAAAATTCCCTCTCATATGATGTGACAAACCAGCTCTTGAATGATGTAATGTTTGACAGTACCATGCTACCCAAGGACCTACAGCAAAGGACACAGGCTTTGCCCTATTCAAAGATGATGAAATGATGGTCTCAATTACTCAATTACTTTAACTGATTGTCTCTTTTTAATTCATTAAATTGGAGTAGGCAGATTAATGCCTATTTCAGGAACAAGAGGAAAAGACACCTACAACAAAGGAATTTTATGGTAATTGGCACTTGCAAAAACAGAAGCAGTGCTTGAAACCTATTCTCTAACACCAGCAGTGACCTGATCACACTGGTGAATATAAAAAGCTTCAACTCCATGCTTTGACTGAGCATAGCAACAAAAGAGCTCTGAGGGCTCTTGTGAAGAGAACAGAGAGGGCTAAACAAGCCTCAACTCTTATCAGTGTCAGTGGACATTAAGGGCACTTTGCATCCCCAAGGCGATACGGAGTACACTGGAGAACTAAAGTCTATAAAAATGTATTAATTATCATAACATACATATCATAACATAATATTGGCCTAGCTGGCACTACTGCAGCTGTAGCCCCTTTAGTCTTTGCACACTCCTGTAAAAGATGATGTCTAAGAGCCTGGAAATGACACATAAATCCTTGACTGCTTTAAGAGAGGGGCTCAAGGACCTGTCCCAATCTGTCACCCCCAAGCTCTCCTGCCTCCATTGTACTACAGCACTGTGTTGTATTACAGGCATGACTGTCATATCAAACTTGCTTAGCTACAACGTATTCCACAGATAACCAAGGGCTGTGGCTCAACGTTTGTTGTAATTTTTAAAATAGCTCACTGAATTTCATTAAATGTCTCAGTAGAGGCTATTTCTGAGTGTAGCTGTGAAAACAGATGTCTGGAGAGTGGCGTATTGCAAACCTTGAGTGAAATGACAGATCAATCTTTTTGCAGAGATTCCTGGGGATATAAAAACATGACTCTCTGCCAGCCAGGCAATGGCAACTGCCCAATCAAGACAGAAAGAGGATACAGCAAATCACTCATTTACCCAGCCAGAGTCACCCCTTTCCTTGCCTTACCCTGGCGAGCTGGTGTTGATTCTCTGCAAGGGCAGGAGAATATTGAAGAGCTCTGCCTGGAGCTGTACTGCCTGCCAGGGGCTCAGATCAGCTTCATAAATGGACACCTTTTCCTGCATGTGTAAAACCTGGCTCTAAGCACGGTGGGAGCCATTGCATTAACAGAACATGTGAAGAGGAAGATCCTAAAGCTGTTTTTAAACCCCTCTATTAATGCTGAAACACAGTGATAACATAGTATTGCCTAGGAAATGATGGTGCTCAATGCCATACAAGTATTATTCAGATGGAAAGAGAAAGGAGAGGAGGTAGGAGGCAAAGACAAAAAAAAACAGGATCAAGTTAGGTAGAATAAGATCAAAGACTTAAGGAAGGGTTTTCCTAAGAGAAGTTATCATAACTAGCAATGCAGTCACGTAATCTCTCTTTGGCTTATGGGATCCCATTCCCTCCCCAATGTTTACACAATGCCATGGTGCTGGAATAACTTTCCTCCAGAGATTACTCACATATACAACATCTATTTATGGTATATTCCTAATTAACATAACATTGTTTCAAGCAGATCAAGCTTTCTCCAATTCCAACACAGACTTCAGCCCTGTCAAGGGGTTCTGTACACCCTCAATACTCTGTACACCCTCAGTGTAAACTGTCCCGACTGGAACAATAAACAATGATACTGGTGTTTAAAACACAGCAGATGTTTTATTAAAATATAGTCTAACATATGCCCAGTCCTGCATTCGTTATTGATACACAGATTCCTCTGAGCTCAAAATGCCATATGAAGGCTCACTGCAAACTCTACACTTACACCAGGGATATGTATGGTCTGGAGAGCACACTCATGAATATACCAAAACACTGGCCCCAAAAGGATCTTGGCATCACAGCTGTTTAAGCAGCAAATGTAAATTCTGATCATGTTCAGCAGAGATTGAAAGAAAATACAAATGGTAGCTAGGAGACAAAGACACTTGAATAGGAGGAAGTGGAACCACAGTGTCCTTCACCCAGCTCCCAAACTTAGGCATGTTTTCTTGATTTGTCTACTGACAACACACATAGGATAGAATAGTAATATACCTCAAGTGGCACTAACAGGAGAAAATTGGAATGCAGAGTAGCTTAAAAATCCTTTACAAATGGAAAGAATGTTCAATAGAAAATAACACATCTTCAGTTTCTTTTCTACAAGTGGTGTTTTGTTTTGTTTTCCTTCTTGAAAACAGCAATAATATATTGTGGAAAAGCTGGCAAGGGAAGTATGGGAGATTTTGTATTTCAGGCACTGGACTGTGTCCCCTGAAACTTGGGTTCTATCCTGAGGAAGCTTCAGACCTACAAGATAAGGTAACTGAACCTCACTTCTGCACAGGTCATATTACCATTCTTGCCTACTTCAAAAACATTTAATGAAAAAGTGTGAGACTGTGAAGGATACATGTATTACAGTGACAGACACCGTAAAATCATCATATTTTATTAAGCTGAAAGAGTTGACAGCCAAAATTTGAGTTATTGCAGGTTTCTCTCTTAGAAGGGCAGTCAGATATGTCTTTGGTGAAAGTCTCCCTTCAAAAAAAAAAAAAGGTCTTATTTTCTTGAAAAAATAAAGTTAATCCAACAATATATGATGGCTTCCTTGCCTAAAATTGTTGAACTTCTTTCTCAGCCAGCACTACTCTAAAAGCTCCCTGCTACTTCTACAGGCCATAGCATCAGTGTTTCTAGGCTGTTTTATTCTATAGTATTCTTTTTAAACAATAATAAAGCAAAAATGAAGAGCTGTGGAAACAATTATTTTTTTCTGAGTACATATATTCTATGGGAGTTTTGACTTTCTTTTCTGATGGTTCATGTTGGGCTTTTTAGAAATACCATAAATGTCTACAGTAACTGAGTTCTATGGCCTGAAAAGTTCACCTTACACTTTAAGCTATGATTGCATGGAAGAATCACAAAAAAGTCTGTAACAGACAGGCACTGATTTGTGTTTGATAGGACAAATTAATTCTATTCTACAGGAATAAGGAAACCATTACACAACTCTTGAGCAGGCTGCTGCTTTACAAATGATCACACATTTTCCTCTCCATCAGCATCCTAATTCCCTGAAGACAACTTCGTTTTATCACTAACACACTGGGAGTCCACAATTGAAATCTGCCTCTGAGATATGTGCTTTATTTTCAGCTGCTTTTATTGTTATTTTTTTCATGCTACTTAATTGTTAGATGAATCAAGATCTGGATGAACCAGCATCTCTGAAATCACCTGCACTGATGTGCTGTCAACACTGGGCCCATGGGCTGTGCTAAAATCCTGCATGGATTGATCTCCATTTATCTTCTAGTGACGGGGTTCTGCTTTGCAAATGCTTACTGAAACAAAAAAAATTCCCTTGTAGAAATGAATGGTTTATTTTGGACGAAACAAAATAGCCTGGAATACATTTAAAACAGAAAATTGATTTGTATGAGCTGCTTGAGAAGTTACATTGTTCTCCAGTCATGCCTGGACAACACTGAATGGGTAGATAAATACGTAAACTGGAACTATACAAGGTCATCACCCAATGCACATATTTTTAAAATGTATATTCACTTGCATGAGCACCTCAACATCATTTGAATACACCTCTGGAACAAGCAAAAATACTTCTTTTTGCTTTTCATCACCACAGAACAACATCACAAAACTGAAGCGTGGCACAAGCCCTCGGGGATGCTGCTGCACTGTATCTATCTCGTGGGGCTCTCCTTTCTTCCACACGGTTTCCCAGCTCCTGCAACACCTGCTCTGCTCCCACTGGGCTCTGCTCAATGGGCCAACCTTGTTTAATTTTCCATTTCTGGAGAGAGAGAGATACACTGCTCCCTCAGTGCACGGCGACTCTTCTCTAAATCAAATCTCCTCATTTCACTAGATGCTAAGATAACTTAAAATACCATAAGAGGATAGACAGGAGGCAGCAGAATGCCAGTCCTGAGAAAGGAATTATCCATAATTCAAACATTTCGGGAAGCTGAATACCAGAAGGTCCATAACATTTTCTGTTCCGAGCTTCCTTGCTTTGTAGATCTTTTTGACTAAGTGGCTGCATTCAGTGATAAGTATCTGAGCTGCTCATCTTTATGAATTTTGCAGCTGAAACAAATGCCACAAATCACAGTTACCTGACAGAGCACCATGGGGAAAAAAGGGTTCAATTAATTTTCTGTGACTTTTGGAAGAAGCATTTATCATATAAACATTATTTTCTGAAATACTGAATTTGAAGTTAAGATAAGTAAAGCTGACATTTTCTTATGTTTGTTTTCCTAGGTGTACCAAAACTTGCTAAGAACCTTTTTTCTTAAAGCAAGCAAAAATCCCATCCACAGGTGATTTCTTTCCTCAGGAATACTTTCAAATTCATTAATTTTAATAGTCATTCAGGACTTTCAGACCCTGAAGTGTCAAGCGAAGAGAAACTTTGATTCCACGTTAGTCTGACACCATTAAACCAAACCAACTAAACATTCTCCTTGAATTTATTTAACCTTTTCTTTTATCTGAATGCTTTCATTATACAGGGCACTTCCACAGCAAATTCAAATTTCATTTATCATTCCCTTTTAACTTTTGTTGTTCCAAGGCCTGTTGCATGCTCCTCTTCCCCTCATGTGCCAAAGTTAAACCCCCTGGTGAATGTGGGAGATGTCTTTCTCCCCACAGCTATTCTAATGCTTTACTTCTTTCTGTGGCACAGTTGACATTTCCTCTAGAAGAGAAAAACATACACAAAAAAACCCCAAAAATGTTCTCCCAGGTTGTTTTTGTTGTTGTATATTTCACAAAAATATCTTAGTAAAACATACCAGGAACAAACTGTGAGAACTTACACTGCAATCACTGCCTACTCTACAATAAAACAGGTAATGGATAGAAATTCTCCTTCTTGCTATATATTACACGAACTTGGTGTTTTTCCAACCTAAAAATACAAACCAATTCAGCAAATAATTTAATCTACTATAAAGGAAATAACAGGGGAACTGTCTTCTTCATCAGTTCAAGGATGTCCTGATTTCCCTGGAAGGTTGCAGATCTCCAGTGCTTTAGGGGTTTGTGGACACAGACTCTACTGCAACTCATCAAAGCTCTCCATAAAGCAAGAGAAAAAAAATCTGAAGGGCTGTGACAAATATCATTTACGCATCAAACAATAAGGGGAAGATTTGTGACTCAAGTTGGAAATATATTTTTTTCAAAGCATAGTAAGATGCACATGACTATGTGATGGTATTGCCTTCATGAATCTTACTGAAAATAACTTGCTCACCTTTAACTAATTCAGTATACCAAGAGGCTTTTAATCAAAGCTGCAACTGTAATGAGTTCTGTAACCATAATATAATTCTTTTTCAAAAGCACCAAATGAATGGACTAATCCTCTGAGGAGATATCACTAACTGAATTCTTTCAGAATAAATTAAAACATACAACATAACCAGAGATTTTGTTATTCCTCAGATGACAATGTGCTTCAAGGTTTCAACTTTTAGTTTCTTGGTTCTTTTGGTTTATTATTTAACTATTTATTTTATCTACATATTCTTTATGTAGGTAAAATAAACAGTTATGTTATGTATTCTCATGTACACCTAATAATAATTATTATTGTTATTGTTATTATTTAACAACGTTGGTACATAATGGAAAAATGTACCAAATTTTCAAACAAGCAAATGGAACACTCTGTTTTAAAGATGAAACATTCGGACTTGCTAATTTTCTCCTCTCTTTAAGATGGCAAAACCTAATAACTTCAAAACATGACTGTCAATTTGTTTCTGTCACTTTTTCATTGAAAAATCTATTCCCTCCTTGACAAATTTTGCTGCCAAGTGAGGTTCTTGTGAAATTGGCTTCTTTGGCAAGTCTCAAAACCTTTAGAGTGTCACTGGGGTATCTACTGGGCTTGTATCTATTGCAATTGCTGACATGGGATTGCTTTTTTCCCCTCCTTTGGGGTTTACTTGCATTGAAGTCAGGACTTAAATCATCATGTAACTCTTTTGTCAGCTTGTCACTTCGGTGTACAAAGGGCATTTCTGCTTGACAAGTGTGTTATAAGTGTTCAGAATTTAATGAACAAGACAACAAAATAGGAACCAATAGAATACTAATATTTTCATGGAAGCTAATAATGCTAATGAATATTTGCAACTAAAACTTGAAGTATCACTACTGTTCTCATAAACACACCCAAAAGAAAAGATGCTTGCTGTGAAGTCAGGCATACTTATCTGCATTATATAATATTAATGAGGTTTCCTGCTGTTTCTGAATTAACTTCAAGTACTCTCGTTGTAATATTTGCTTACAAAAATATAATGTTACAGTATTTCAGTTTCCTTTTATGTGGATTTTAATATTTCTCTTGTAAATAATTAATTTTATTGAAGAAAGTCTCAGACAGCTGTATCATGATCTTATCTAAAACCTGCTGCCAAATTCAGATTTTATCATTTGAAATTAATTGGTGTTCAAATTTGACGTTGATAGCTGTGTAATGGTATGTAATGTTGATTATGGCAGTATAAAGCCCCAGCTAAATTAGATGGCTGAAAGAAGGACCAGGAGCTTTCATTCACTGAGATACATTACAGTCTGTGAGACTGAAGCAGAAGTAAGGACTTACCATGACACAGTAACAGTGCTTACACTGAGGGAGCAGTTTATGTTTTTGAAGTGCAGTAGAACACATTAAAACCCTCCTAACTCAGCTATATGGAAGATATAATTAATCTCATTTTAGAGATGAAGGAAACGTACCACAAATAAGAGCCTTGGTAGATACCAGACAGCTCTTTCAACATGAGACAAATAATTCTCCAGGTCAACATTTTCAAAGGCTGGCACCATTAGGCTTCTCAGAGCTTAGGCTAGATTGCAGTACTTTGCCTGGTGTCTGGAGATTTCAGAGTTGGCTGCCTTTGTTGTGAGGGCAAAGATTTTGGGTGAGAGAGGAGCAGGGAGGATGCAAAGGAAAGGTAAAGGGATGGACAATGACTCCCATCGCTTTCCATGTGCCGCAGCTGCACCACTCGTTCACAGCAGGACTGAACGTGCTCAGGCCCCCAAATGATGATAAACTACATGAATCACCCAAAAGGCATAAAAAACTGTGGCAGAAATGTCTGCAGTCCTCATATCCAGGGTTCCTTTGATTTAAAAAAAACCCACGGGTACCTATGAAAATACCATCCCGGCCAACATTCATGGCTTTTTCCTAAATGTGAGTTCCTGTTTAGGTACAGCTCTATTGAAAAAAGGATTGTAGAAACCTCACACATTACAATGTTTGTGTTGGAACATGTTGGAAACAAGAAAGGAAAACAGAAAATAAAATAAACCACACACTATTATCACAGACTGACTGTCAACAGCTGCCTCCTACTTAAGGGTCCAGGAGCAGAACCAGGCACTTCATCTATAAATGCATGGATGAATGTATATTCATGAACTGTAAACCATTCAAACTTGCTGGACAAGTGATTTGAAAAAAATCGTCTACTGATCTGAGGATGTTGATTCTGTTGATATGTATGAGAAATCTCATACATATTCAGTAACTAGGTGTTTCTTAATCAACTAATCAAAGCACATGACTAATTGAATGTCAATTGCTTTCTGCAGTGGGGTGAAAGTCAGTTCTCCCTGACCTGGTTTGTGTTACTCCAAGAACTGATGATAACTGGTTTTTATTTGTTCAAAGAACTGATCAGAGCTGCTTTACAGCCAACTTATTCTTAACAACTGCATTATCTTTACTGAAAATTCTTTCCCTTCTACTTAGTACCTACGAAGAAAAGTTGAGTAATCCTATCATTTCTTCCTAGTTTTCTTATCAATGTTTGACAAACTTCACACACATCCACATACATTTAAAAGTTACCTGACAGATTTCTGTTTGGGCTCTAGCTAGAATGTTTTGCTGAAAACCTTGATGGACCACCAGGTGAAATCAAAGCTTTGGGACCTGATAATGAAATCTTTTTTTTGGAAAAATTGCTACTGATGTTGAACTGAGCTTTGTGTTCTAGGAATATGTGAAACCAAGAGAAAAAACAGGCCCTAGTCTGTGTCATACTCTGGCAAGGGGGGTTTCCTTAACTCCAGAATTATTCTTTGTCGCTTTTCCAAGCAATGTTTTGAATTTTATTGTTTTCATGTTAAAGCAGAAATAATTTTTCAACAGAGTTTAAAAAGTAAATGATGAAAGTAGTTTATTTTCTTTTTTTCATTTTAACGTATAAGATAACCAAAAACATTTGAATTAACATAAATGTTTTTGATAAAGCTTTTACACCAATGGTGAGATTTAATGGGAAATGCCAATTGCAACATATACATAAGAAAAAGAACCATTTCACATGGTTCTGAGGAATCATCTTTATTTTTACATTCTTTCTAAATTATTTAATCAAAGTGACAGGTTGGGGGAAGAACACTAGAGAGAAATTTCCAAAGATGCCTAAAGATATGGTATAATGATAGGTTTTAAAATTCAAAAGAAGTTATTTAACTATTCTGCAGATAATGCTGGAAGGGAAGGGAAAAATGGGAGGCTTTCCAATACCTGTTGCTTTTCAATTCTGTTCTCCAGGACTATCACTGTCAGAGTCTAGAAAGGAACTGAAGGCTCTTGTCGCTTGGCAGCAAATGAGATTCCTCCGGGAACTTGCTTTTATTGTTTTGGCTAAATTTAAGAACCATAAACATGATAAACTGGTCTCACAGCCCCGGAAACTGAGGTTATTTGTGACTCCAGACAAGTCAACTTACAAATTTAAAGCAAAGAACCTCAATGTTTCTTGACATGGTATCACTCAACCTCCCTAACTTAAAGGGCAATAAGGTTTCTATGTCCATTTAAACACAAGTTCAGAGACTTCCAAAACTCATAAGCAAAGAACAAAATTTTTCTAACAGGAATATTTATTCACTGCAAACAGCATGTTGTATTCTTTGGCACATAACTTAATTTTCAAAGGGGGCACATGTGAAGAGAGGAGCGTTAATCATTGTCCCAGAAGGTTAAGACTTGCTCAAACCAAGCATCGAAATCTTCTATCATGTAAATAAAATCTTGGAAAAGACTGTTCCCTTTCAGGGAATGAGGACAGTCATTTTAACATAAATGCAACCTTTCAGAATTTCAGAATTATATATAGATTTCATAAAAGCTGTGCATTTCCCTAATACATCTTTCTACACAGAACTAATGTATAATGCAATCATTTTGGTACAGCAACAAATATACAAATTGGAGAAATTTTGAGTTCACAAGAAACCAGCCTGAAGGAAAAAGGAAAAATATTAATTCCTTCAATAAGATGCTTACAATCTGGAGGGAATTTTCTTTTGAGCAAGACCTTTACACTGTGAGGATCTAGTCACACACTCTTATCTGAACCTGCAGAGCTGGCAGCTGAATTTCCCACTACCTTGGGATTGTAGTTTTACTATTGTATAAAATTTCAAGGATGGCTTTTTTATTTTTCCTTTGCTTTTAATGTAAGGGCCAGGACTCTCTTGTTCCCAGTCATTCCAGTGTAAATTGAAAGCAAAGCCTTGAAACTGTAGCATTACTGTGGATTTACAGTTTTATAACTGAGAACAGAAAAGTGTCCCTAAATATTCAAGGTTATTGTGGAACGGTTTTATAGAAGAGAAAGATATTACTTTAAGAATAAAATAGGGAAATTAATCAAAAGGGATTAAAGTCAGAAAAATCTGAAACTTCCAATCACTTAAACAGCACAAGAGTGAAATCAACTTGTCTTACCATAGCTATATTACACTAATCCTTATTTCTTTTTTCCCCAGAAGGAAGAGGTGTAAAGTAATTGCAGAACTAGCTAGATCCCAAGAGTGTATTGCAGTATAAGAAAAATAATCCACTGAGAATTTTACAAAAGCTTTTAGAACAAACCTTACTGCTAGACAAAAATTGTTCTTTTGTAACACACTGACGTCTGCTTGCTGTATGGATATTCTGGTGAGCACATGATTGTTCCTCAGTCTTTCTGCAAAGATGGTCACCAGTAACACCAACAAATTATTGTGTGATGAGGGGAAGCAGCAGACAGCAATATAAGGAATACTGTGGGAGGAGTTCACAGATCACAAAGACCAGAGGAGGAGCACAGCCTGAGCTGGATACACTGGGCTGACTTGTTCCTATAATATGTAGCGGGAGAAGGCAGTGAAAACTCATAAAGATTCCCAAATGCTCCTCTCTCTGTTCCCAGCAAACCTACCATGCCACAGCAGAGCCAATGGCCAAACATCGAGGTTAAAGGAAACTTCCCAAATTTTTCAAACATTTTTATCCTGCTGGCAAAACCCAAGAAGGCAGGCTGTCAGAAACCAGTCATGCATCTTCCAGTGATTTATGTAACATTCACACTAGCAATGCTTGACCCATTGACCTCAGTATTTACAGCTTTAAGGACTGGAAGGAAGAAAAAAAAAAAGGCTAAAAGAACCTATTTTTTTTAAAAAAAGACCAAGAATACAAATGTTCAGTATTTCAAAATCTCTTTGTATGTGTTGCCAGGTCAATGCACTTCATCACTGACAGACATGGCCCCCAAAAGTGTTCCATTGTTCTATTAACCTTAGGCAAGTGGGACAAAAAAGTCATTACTATCAAAGTATATTAAAAAAAGAAAACATGCTTCAGAAATATAGAGTATTTCTTTTAAATCTAGATTTGTTGTATTCTTCATTCTTTTTAAGCCAATGCTACCAAAGACCTCAAGGGTTTTGAGGAGGGAACCAAACTATGCAGTACAAACTGAGATGATTATTTTGAAATGTAAGGAAATATCTTCTCTTTTGTATTTCCTCAAATTGCTAGAGGAATACTCAATTTTCTTTGCAGAAGTAGCAAATGAAGACTGTTACTATAGGCAGGCGATATTTTCATAACAATTTCCTCAGGTAAGTATCAAGAGACTCTTTATTCCTCCCTGGTAAAGAAGTTTACAAAATGCTATGTTTGACTGAACCTGACTAAACATATATTACTTTATATAAAATGCCTTTACAGAAATTAATGCTGAAGTCAGTTAAAGGAGATGCAAAAAAATATTTTGAGAGATCAGCATAATCATGGAAGTGAAAAAATACAGATAACTTCCCTTAATTCATGTATTTGACAGTTTGTCTGTGCTACTAGAGAACAGCAAAGCTGTAATACCATCAATTTTCATGTGTCTTTGATTTTCAGATGAACGAGAAAGCTCAGTTGGGGAGGTAAGCAAATTTAACTCTTTTAGCAGCAACTTTACTGTCTGTGGACCTCTTTTCCTGGTTCTTTAAAGGAACCCATAAATTCCTGAGGGGTTTTGTGGACTACATAACTAAAAGCCACTATTATAGAAATAAATTCTGCAAGCAGATCAGGATAGAAAAAGACTAAAAATGCAAAAATACTAATTGCAGAATGCAAACCAAAATGTTGTATCCTTGATTTAGTGCTTTCATATGTTTCTGATTTCTCATTGCTGAAATGTTTGACTTTTTTTACCTGTTTGTCCCTGTAATCTGACTGCAAAATTTCCATGGGACATTGATTTGATACAAATTTTTCATTTTAGAATTTTAATCCGTGATATCATCAGACTAAAGCTATTATCTATAATGACACAGTTCTCATGTTTCATTTTTCACCCATCACGATGTATTTAAGGAAAAACTAGTTTCTATGGATACACAGTAGGGCAAGGAGAAAGGTTTCCTTTTCCTTTTTTTCTGGAGTGGGAGAAGATACAGACTGGTTGACCACAAATATTTGACACATGAATTTTTACTAGTAGACTCTCTAATGTAAAAGGCCTCTAATAATAGACCCTCTAATGTAAGTAAGTTCAAGGAACTGTTAGAGCTCCTAAGATTCTCTGAAACTTCGTATTTTGATGGTGTTCATGTATAGAAAGACATGAAATTTTGTCCTCTTTCTATTCTACACCCAACAAACCCTTTTCTGCAGTTAACATTTTCCACATTCTTGTGTATTACTTGCTGCTTAAGGATATCAGCATATACATTACCGGGAAGTTATCACAAAACAACTTCTGTCATTTTATCTAAAAAAGCAATATTAAGCATGAATATTACAGCCAGATTATTTATTCAGCACTTTATAATACTGTTACTGCCATAACCCAGGTAAAAATGTACTGATTATGATAAAGGTCCCCATATGACTGTTCATCACTCATATTTCAGACTGAAGCATCTTTCCACTAGGTTTTTCTGGAGACCTACTTTCAAGTCCTCGCATTAGACAAAGCCTTGTGTGTAACCTACAGACAATTTAATGCAGTAATCTAGGAAAATCTTCCTTCAGATGATAAGAAAATGTGTTACAGTTGGCACTTTAGTGGCAATGTTTGGAGGGTCTGGTATCTTTGCTGGGAATTCCTTTTGTGTCCTGCTAATTAAATCGCACTCAAGTGCCTGCTTCAGTAGATAATTTTAGTTTCTGCTTGCAGTTCCTGAATGTATTAGAGGTTTTATGAGAAATGACAGGTTATAGGGAAAAGAATCTTGACTCTAAGTGCTGTCACTGGATGGCAACTGGGGGCATCTCTGAAGCTCTGATGCTGTCAGTACTTGCATGCCAAGAGCAAGCAACTCTGTTCCTCATAGCTTGATCTAATCTGTTCTTAATAATTAAATTCTCATTTGGTCTCCTCATGTGCCCAGCCACTCTATGCTGAAACTCTTAGAATTTGGAATCCGCTGTCTTTCTGCATCTTTCTACAACATTATACCATCAGTTCTACACAGTCCCTTGCACTCTACTATTATTACAATTTTTTGTTTTCAGTATTGATGTTTGTCCACCTGCCAGACTAATCTCAAATTACATTCTCCAGCATCTGTATCTGTTCTCTGATGTCTGGTGTGTGAAAATTAAATTGCTAACCTATATTGTCCCTTCAATTTTCCCATCTACAAGTTTGTTTTGTTTTAGTGCCATTACAGCAAGAGCCCCCATACAGGTTATTTTTCATTAACATGTTATTCTCTGCCACTACCCATAGGTATTCTATTGTATTTTCTGTACTAATTGTATGTTTCTATTTTTGCAATAATTTTATTTCAATTCTTCTGTTTTCATTAATTCCCTAACTTAATGAATTACCTCTGCTCCTTTTATCCTGCATTCAGTGTGAGCCCGATGACTAGAATTTTTTAAATGTCTAGAGATCTTGACAGACTTAGGATAGATTCTCTGAATGCTCATTTGATCTCTTTCTTTGTTCATATTACTGATCTATCAGGAATTAACTCATCTTTTGAGATTTGATAATTGCATGAGTCAATCACTTGGTACAGCTCAGCTAAATAGTACTTTTGTGTTTATTCAGGTCCTTGACAGCATAGGCTGAGTGTCTTGTGACATTTTTGTGGTTTGCAAATACTCCTGGAGTGCTCCTGGAGCTCTGTGTGGATGCCTTTGTTTGCTGCTGGCTAATTGATGGTGGTCTGTGTAACAGCACTTCTGCCCATGTTTTGCTTGCCTTTTCATACAGCACCCACTGGGATCCAAAGAATATTCAACAGTAAATAAACCCTGATTCATGTCCATCTGCCCACAGGCTGGGGTTTGGTACTTTCCTGTTAGTGCTGTTTGATCTTTCTGGTTTGTTTGTTTATATGTACCTGTAGGAGCAGCCTCACTGTTAACATTATGTTCTCTCCTCAGCATAAGAAGAAGGATCAAAATCATGCAACAATGAGGCTTTGTCTTTTCTCCCCATAGAGAATTTTTCTTCTCAACATTGGCAGGCATGTTATCATACTCCCTATTGATTAGTACCTCACATAATGCTCCCCTTTGAAAGAAGTAAATTGCTACTACAGAAAACCCTTTTCCAACCTCCAGTGAGTTTCCTGTGGCACACAGAACCCAGATATTATGCCATGTTGTTAACCACCATCTGCAGGTTCTTTATCTGTTAATTAACTATTTACTCCTTGCAGCTCTCCTGTAACGCTTCAAATGAATGTTTCTCCAAAAATGAGGTTTGCACATACTGACAGAACATACACCACAGCCAAAAAAGTTCCTACACTTCATCTGTCACTGTCACAAAATCAGCCAATTACAAATCATCTGGCAATGAATTGTAATCTTTAATCTAAGCTATTTTTATTTTGCTTGCCATTAATTTGCTACATCAAAACCATTCAGCTATAGAAATGAGTTAGTTCACTTCCCAAGTAAAATCAGGAAAGATAAGTAGCTCACAAAATCGTTGAAAAATCTGTGGAAGCTGATAAAGCATATTTATATCTTCTTCTCTTAAAGTGGTGCAGTCTAACATAACTGTCAGGTTTCCCTGGGTCTGCTGATTGCTTATCTCTCAGTCCATCACAAAGGAAATCCTTGATTCTGGTACACAGAGGCTGCCAGGCAGGGTTGATTGCATTAACTGGAGACCAAGGCTAGAAGTATGGAAATTACTACGAAGGCTCATGGAACCTCCCAAAGAGAACCAGAGCAACCCATTCTCAGTCCAAAATTCAGAAATATTCTAGATGGGCAAATATCCCAATGGTTAGACAGGTGTGCAATTAGTTCAAAAGCCACATTTTAAAATATGTTTCCTTTCCAATGGTAGGCTCTGGATGCTAAAGACAGCATTATTTGGATATAGCAGTTATATGATGCTAATCACTTGATCACTCAACAAATTTTGCCTTTACCCAAAGAACAACAATAACAAAAATTTTTTATCAAAACTGGGTATGAACCAATAAGGAGCCTTTCTCTAAAAACATGCAAAGTTATTTGCACTTAAGGAGAGACAGAGTAAAGTGGGTATAAAAACTGCTGGTAACAAAGCCCCATTTCCTGTGTCCATTTTGCACAGATAGAGAAAACAGCCATGTCCCAGGCAGTGGAAATAAGGCCCATTGTTTGCTGGTTTATCCCCAGTGCAATGACAGAAACAGCTATTAATTAAATCTCCATCACCCTAAGTCAAGCTTGATTTAGCCATGCAGAGAACAGCTCCTATAGAATATTGCATCTCTTCCTATTGATATTCCCGTTGATTTCAGTGAGAGTGATGATTATCATTCAAGACCACAGATCACAGCATCCGTCAAAATCAAGCACTTGAGTAACAATTTCCCCCCATGAAGAGTTCTATGCTCTCAGGGCTCTTCTGATGAGGCGTGGAGTGTGAAAGCTCCATCCTTTTTAGCTTGGCTAATATGATTGCATATGCGTATGCTGAATCCTTTTTATTACATATCAAAGACATTTTCTACTTTGTATGAGACTTGAAAGAATAGTTTGAGCATTTGCCAGTAATAGCTTTTAAAGGAATGTTTACAAGGAAAACAGAAGAAATTATAGGGTTTTAGAACGATTAAGTATATGAACCTAAAAATTTGAAGGGCACGCACCTCTGCATTACCTGAGAAGATCTGCTGTGCTGAAGTACCACCTTCCATCAAAACTTTGTTTAAAAAACCACAGGAGAAAAGTTTTGTTGCTTTCCATATAATCCAAAGTTAATATAACATAGCCTTAATTTAGCTGAACTTCTGGGAAAAACATCCTGACCTCTCCTGAAAACAAATAAGGTCATATATGCACCTAAACTTGACTAATGAGCAAAGTGAAGGAAAAAGTGAACAGCATTTACAAGAGCTGATCTTTAATTTGCACGAAGACCTGACTCTAGGATTCCCTGAGCACTGCTGGGTAAAGTTTTGCTCCTCAGGAAGGAGAACATACAGGAACTGCAGCTCTAACTCTGATCCTGAGGAGCTTGAGCATGGGTGTGACTGTTGGGACAGATCCAGCACTTGGTCATCCTCAAATTCTGCTCCAATTTAAGGGAGTTAAAATGCACGAGTGTGCTGAGGGATATGAAAACACAGCCTTGTCTCAGGTAGTAGCAATTTCTGGAGCAGTCCTAGACCTTGCTGGGAAGGCTGTTTACACTGTAGACTGCTGGCTGATAGCAATGCTCAAATCAGTTACACAAAATCATTTCTCTCCTACTCATCCAAGTGCCCCCAAGCCATTTTAAATTAACTAACTGCAAATGAAGAAAATGGAATAAATCAATTTTCAGGTTTGCAAAATAGTGCATCTTTTCCTGTAATGACATTTTTTGCCTCTGCCCATTCATGATTTTACAGCCCATTAACAACTATTTTAATGCTGCTCAAGCTCCCACAACTTTCTCCTAGTGCCAAAAAACAACCACTAGAAAACATTTTTGTTCCATGAAACCAACATGACTGATAGCCACAATGCAGATGCCAGAATACATATATAATTTTTCCCCCAAAACTATTATCACGGCTTCACAATTTTACTGCCTCCCTGCTGAAATATTTGGTCTGCACATTTTCATCCTTAATGCACCTGAACAAACAGTTCCAGCAACACAGATGAATAAAATGTTGAACAGATTCAAATGGCTTTTATCCTATTCCTACTCTGACAACCAGCTTATGCAGTCATCTCAGGTCGCTCCTTATCATCTACAAACAACTTGAAGTTTTCCATAATGCCTTTTTTCCCTCTCAACATTGATTATATTGATGTTTCCTTTATTTTTCATTAATTCAATCAAATCTCAGGAGCAGCTTGATTAATGTTGTCTCTTAAGCAATGGATTTATGGTTTGGAGATGGTCTTTTGTCATGCCAAATGTGTTATGTGCATTACAGCTTCAATTCAGCAAAAGGCTGCTGCCAGAGATCAAATATAAATAAAAATTTTAAAAATCCAGAGGCCCACTGTATCACTCAATTCACTGGTTGCTCTCCTGGTCAACAGCCATAATTTATGAATAATAAAAAAAATTTTTCACTATATTGTACAGTTTTAATGAAGAGAGTTCTTAATGATTATGGAATAAGCAACAAGAAACCCAGAACTCTTTGCAAAGGTCTGGACTTCTGGAGAATTATAAAAGAATGATGTGCCTGTCCTGATGCAAATTTCAGCAGAACGTCAGCAGCTCTTTTCCATATGACACCCAGGACAAAATTCCAGATTAAATTAGTGGCAACAGAGCATTTTCCTCCTATGTGAATGTAATCCACTTATTATTGCCACAGTAAATCAGGAGCTGTTTTCTTTCCAGTCCTCAACACTGTTCTTATCAGATCTTCAAATGACAAATTACTATTTCCTCATTTTTCAAATCAGGGATATAATTTTGACATATATCTAAAATGCAAAATGCGTTTGTTCAAAATGCAGGAGAGGAACAAGAAGGATGAACATTTTACACTGATTCCAATGAAGCATTTACAGTATGTTCAGCACAAGACAAAAAGGGAAAACAAAAAGTGTATTTTACAGGCTTAGTAAATACACCCGAACCAAACATATCATCACACCTCCAATGGGTTTTTGTCTGAATTCTGATCCAAGAAATGTTCCTCCCATTTTGTCGTGAGTTGTACTGTATATACACAGTAAAATACACAGGATAGTATTTGAATTTGATAATTGGGCCCCAAGTTAGAAAAAATGCAAATACTGTTTCCCTGAGTGCTTCTATTTATTTTTTTTTTATTTTACCTGAAATTCTAAGAGCAATGAAAAAATCGCAAGCTTTGAATTTTCCCACATTCTGGCTGCCCTTGTTATATAGCCAGAAAAAAATCTGATGCTAAAGAATTAAAAGCTTATCTTCCTCCAGCCCATTTCTGAAGCTTTGGTCACTAGAGGACACCAGGAAACACCCTTGCAGATGCTAATTTACCTTGCCCAGACCTCTTTAAGCTGATGTATTTACATATTTATCACTTGGTGAGCTGTATCTTGGTAATATATTTAACACATGCAACTGAACTAGCCTGCCTGACCTCAGCTGTATCGCTGGGAAAAAGACCCACTTCCCAAGGCTCTGTTATTAAAAAAAGAAGAAAAAGAAAAAAAAATTAACAGCTATAGGACCCAGAAATGTAAACATCAACCCATAGTTTCTTTCACAAGGCAGCCCCACTTGGGCTATGCATGAGTTATATGACATTTGAGATGACAGTTATATTTGGGGTGATTAAAAGATATTTGCATTGATAAATAATTTTTTCTGCAATTCAAATCCATATCTTACCCCAGGAGTGACTTATTTCAAGAAAAATTCACAGTATTCCCAGATTTTAGAAAAAAGTGCCTTCATTGAAACGAAAAGAATAGCCTTTAACCAAGGACAGAAAGAACACAACTTACACAGATGAATGTGGGGAATTTGCATGGAAAATTAGAGCTACATGACTAAGAACTACTTATTTAATGTGATATCTATAATAAATGAGTCAAATACCTCATGCAAGTATTTGACTCATTTATTTGTCATCAGTCACTACATCACTCCCAAATGCTACAATGCATAGGAAGCTCCTCAGTTCGAGCTGGAAAAAGTTCTAAACAGCTGTTCCTACAAAATCCTGCATAAAATACTTCTGTCTCAGTACTGCACCTGTTTAATCCATGTTGCCATACAATTACTACTTCCAATGAAATCTTCCTCTCTAACGTTTTTTTCCCATTCCTTACTGTTTGCTGAATCCAATTTTGGTCTCGTGCTCAAGAATATTTGAACCAGAGACCAGAGTTTTCTACTTACCACACTCAGTAGTGGCTTGTGTGAGTAACCACCACAGGGCTTTTGAGTGGAAAACCAACCAGACAGAAGTTGTAGATTCACTTGAAAGTTAAGAAAAAAATTAATCAAGGCACGTGGGATAAAGTCCATGTGATCTGAAGGAATGCACAGCCAGGGTTCAGAAAGAAAAGGGTTACACTTATCAGGAATTAGAAAAACTTGAGCTGCTGCAGATCCAAAGTCTGAGTTATGTGCCAAGTTTTGGCAACCTGACTTAGGATGAACTAAGTGAAGACACAAGTGGGCTGACCAGTAAAAGTAGCTTTTGCCTTCATCATGCCCAGAACAAAACAAGCTGGATTAAGAAACCAGCAGTGGGTGTTTGGAAGGAAAACATCAAGACACACAAACACAACTGATGAGGGTAGTAGGCTTAAAAATATCGGTGCACTGAAACCAAGCAAAGCAAAACCAGGCATTAGGGGCTCTAATAAAAATGCAAAACTTGATTCTGCATCATAAATAAAACTGAAAAAAAAGAAAGATGTCTCTTTAACAATCCAGGGAATTCTCCTGTGAGAGAGCTGAGATTCTAGATAATGGTTACTTGTGCATATGATCAAGCTGAAGCATTTCACAAAAGCAATTAGCAATCTCTTTACTACGCTCTCTGATGGTGAGAGTGAGGTGGTCACAGCATTGCTTCATCCAGGGTCCTGAACCTACCAATGATGGCTATAATGAAGAATTCTACAGCGTGCCACACAAAGCTGATGGGCTGAACTCAAGTAACAGATAACTGAATGTTATTAGTGTCATATGCATCTGGCCTCTGGTACTTCTAAGAAAGAGCTGCAAGTGAAATATATTTTTAAATGATTTAATAATCAAGAGTTTCATGTGCCACATCTCTAATGACCTGACTGCAAAGAATTTATGCACTTTTGTCTATTTTTGTCTTTTCATAGCTCAGCTTTGTACAAAGAAATCTGTTGCAAGTTACTATGTTGTACTAAAAGGATATGGAAAATCTATGGAGTTTAAATATTGTTAGGACACATCCCAACCAAAGAAGTTTTTTTTGCATAGGATGCAGTTTCCACAAATCTTGGCTAGGTGGTGGGTAACAACATATAAAAGTTAACACAGCTCCTTCATTCTGTAGTTAAAGATGCTTTCTCAGTGAAATGAAGAGACTTCTAGAGATAGAGGACAGTTATTTTGTTGTAATATATCAGGGATTGAATAAGCTTTTTAAGTAAATTAAGAATGTTAATCTCACTAAAAAGCGTGTCACAAAATCATTGATCTACTCAAGCAACTGAAAACCTCATTCTGATGTCAAGGCTGTGGATTTCAGCTAAGGAGCTATAGGACTGCAGAACATGAGAGAACTTGGAATGAGGCAAAAATTCAATGATTACCAGAGTTTCTCAACATCTGGCAATCTCAACAATTTAGTTACAAATATGCAATTCATACAAACATTTTGACCCCAAAATGGACAATCTATAGGATACCTTGTAAAATAGCATCTTAGAAGCAACAGAAAAATCCTTAATTCAGTCTTACTTCCTGACAGTTGTAATTAATGACTGAAAAGTCACCAAGCTTGAGTAACGCACTCTGAGTAATGAAAGCTGAGCAGGTCATTTCTGGTACTCATTCACTTACAGTGTCTCCAAGCAGAAAACTCCTATTGCAGTCAACAGGAACAGTGCAGAGAGGAAGAGTGATAATGATGCATAAGGCATTCCTGCATCTAACTAATGAGCAAACCTAGAGCTTCAAAAGTTAAGCAATCGAGGGAAGTTAATTTTTCTGGAACTTGAACAGATTCACGATATGACTTTTACAAGCACACACACGTAGGATCTGAACCCAACACATCTGAAATCAATGGAAATCTGTTTTATTTCCATGCTTTTTTGATTAGACTCTCAGCAGTTCATTTTACAAGATACAAAACCATTTACAAGGCTAATTTATGTCCCTTTTTTTCCAAAGTGTACATGCTTTGCAGTATATAATGCTATAAAATAGAATGTGTTCATAATAGCCAGGCTAATTTGCAGCAGATTCTAAAAATTTTTTTGCGGAGGCAATATCAATTCCAGTGATACTCTTCATACCTAAGTTGTTGGATATTTCAGCTACTAGTAATGCTTCTAAAATTGGAATGAACTTTTAAAGTGCATCTACTGTAACATTTATCTTCTGCTGTCAATATAGGATGCTGTGAACTATTTGGCTAGATAGGGCCAGTAACAGCCAGCCGAACTAGAAGTGACTTTGCAGCACGGGGGTGATAGAATGAACCTTCCTCTGTGCACCTTATCTGATTTCAGGTCAATCAGCCCCTTTTGAGAAGTAAGAAACACAAGTTTTTCAGCAAAGCTTCTCAAAATAAAATATTTAGTATTGTCTGCAGGCTGAGGAGTGATAACAAAAGAAATGCAGCTAGAATTAAAATTGTGCTCAAAAAGAATGAAAACCAGCAACACTGAGAATTTCTCAAACAAGGCTATCAGTTGCTGCACATTTCTGTTCAATTATACTGCCTTTACTTCAGAGTTAATAAAAATCTAACACATAATGCTTCTTTATGGAGATTGGTGGACATGTTTCATGCTAATTCCTTCCTGAGTTAGTAAGCCTTTATTTGCCATGTCAAGGCAAAAATGATGGCCTGCAGCCTAGCAGAAATGCCAGTGCATACTTTCAAATGTCATTAAGTTGCCCACCAAATTAAACTATTGACCAAATTAAAGTGTTTACCACACATGCCATCTACACCTCGCTCTTGGTAAAGCCTGAAGTGACACCTCATAGGGATCAAAGTGCATTTTACAGAACTGACACTCCAGGCTCCCAGGAGCACGATACCATCTGTGAGGAGCATGGACGTGATTTCCCCATGCCCAGAACTAGGGGAAAAAACCCTGGAAAATGCAAAGAAAACCATCAAATATTGCTGGAAATATGATTCACTTCAGCATAGTTGTATTTGATCTTATTTATCATACTATTCTGATTTGGAAGTTTGCTGACATGGAGAAGCTCTCAACCTGGAAGAATTGTCCACAAAGGATATTCTAGTCCCTGCTGATACAGAAATGGAGGGTCCAGTGGTTCAGCTGCCAACCCCAGCACAGCCACAGGCTGGTTCTGACTCCAACAATCACATTCAATCTGCCCATAGCTCCAGCCACAGCAGTTCTCCTGCATGCAACACAGACACAGTGGCAGTGGACAAAACCCACACACTCAAATTTCTTTTGTGTACCAAGATAGGACTTGCAGTTCTTGTTTTATTCCTTTGTAGCTGTGAGCCTCAGACAGCTGATTTTCCTTACATGAAATATCTCCGTGTTAAGAAGTTTACAGCAGCTCAGTTTCTGACTAGGAAAAAAGAATCTGACAAAGCCACCTTGAGTTCTTGTTGTCACTTTGTCAGTACTTAGCTCCTAATGGCTTTGATTTAGGTTCAGGCACTCTCAGCAGGAAGGATGCTCAGTTCCCAACAGTGAGAACAAGGCTCCTGGGTTTTGACCAGTTTGATAATCACCTTGCCAAACAGAACAAACATTACCCTGGCTCAGCAAACTGCTGCCAGGGATGTGTGAAGCTGGTACATCTGTTCTTCTCCTCTGGGCTGCTGGGCAGCTCAGTGCCTCTGGAGGCTCAGCCCTCAGAGAATGTGAATAATGTGGGATAACTCAGAGCAAATGCTAAACAGACAACATCCGTCCTCACCCCCCAGACACCAATAAGCAAAACTGCCTGGCCAGCATAAAATGTGCTAAAATGAACACAGGCATCTGAGGAGTTGATTTAATTTTTTTCACATTAGTCTCTCTTCACACAAGGGGCATTTTGCTAATTGGCGTGATTCAGTTAAATGAGGAGGTATTTTGAGATTAAAAAACATAGCCCAACTGTTTGGATAATGGAATGGGGAGCAGGCTTATAAGCCACAGAAATGAGGAAAGGAGCTGTCATGCTCTGGAGGTTACAGTTAAAAATGATCTTGGGAAATGAGAGGAATGAATAAGGCAACAGTCAGTACACACAAATACAAAGCAGCAGCATCACAAAGGAGAAATCAAAGGAATAAACACAAAATGGGGACTGACTAGGTAGAAATAATACAAAATGAGATCCCAGAGTGTCAACAAACTACAGGCTGAGTAGGAATCAAAACTGTCAAGTGGCTGCAACGAAAGGAAACTCTTTTAACTAGAGTGTATTAGCAGGAAAGTATTAACTAAAACAGAGGACATAATTATTCTGCTCTATTAAGCATTGTTGATGCCCTCAGCTGGCACATGCTTCTGTCTGGGTAAAAGTATAAACAAGATATACAGGATAAGAGGGTAGATGAGGATAAGAGTTCAGGGAGGAACAGTAAAACTGATGAAATTTTGACTATAACTTCAAAGGAAATGAAAAAAGGAAATAGATTGAACTACTTGAGAAAGGGAAGACTCGACAAGGGAGCCATGAGATGTCTTAAAAAGAGCAAATGCTTCTCATAAAGCAAGCAGTTATCCTTGAAGATTGTTCTCCATATCTATGAGGATAGAACAAGAAACATCAGACAAATTCCAGTGTGGGGGCTTTGGTGAAGTATTGGAAGAATCTTAATGAAGAATCAGACTGCCTTCTCCAGAGGTTTATGATTAGCCTGGGAAAACAATTGTTGGAGTTATGTGAGTTCTCGGGAGGATGAAGGATCCAGCAGAAGGATGGGAAGGGAACATGAAAGCACTCCTTGGCTGCCTACTGGTCATGGAGGATCCCAGGTTCTGCTGCTGAATTGCTCTCCTTGGGGAAGCAGTGGGAAATCAAACCCCCACCTCCCTGGGAAAGAATATGGAAACCAGGAAGGCAAGGTAACGGCTTTGATTCTGGTGAGATGGTTTCATGTTGGAGAGTTTTATGACTGGAAGAAAATAATGGATTTCTGAATTCTGAAGAGACAACTGGGTTACGGATTTTCAGTAAAGAAAGCACAATGAGAAATGTGCTGACAATCCTCGAGGAATAAGAGTCAATCCAGTTTGAGTATGAACACGACTCATCCTCGTTTTCCTGGTCATCTTTAGACACTCCAAGTGTGAGCCAGAGGTTCTGGGGAGTGCGTGAGGGATATTTGTGTATTTACATGCAATCAGTGTGTGGCAGTCATATTAGATATAATTTTTCCTGTGACTGACTCTAGCTGCAAAAATTAATCAAAACATTCAAGCAATATCTTACTTCTTTATATCTTACTTCTTTTAGTTATCTAGTTTTGTTTAAATTGGTTATAATCCCATTTCAGTGGTACACAAAACACAAACACATCCTAATACGACAAAATAATAAGCTGAATGTCATTATATTTCCACAGAAAATGCACACTGTTAAATCTAGACCACACACCCATTTTAGATCATGTTTGGAGTGACAATTAAGGTGGAGACGGTAAAAAGAAACTTTGAGAGAAACTGCAAGTGCTCTATTTTGCAACTGAAGGAAAATACTAAAATAACATATTATTTTGACTACTTTTCTATTTTTTTTGTGAGCAAATAAAGCAGATTGGAAAAATGATCATTCCCATCAGGAGGTTCTGAAAAGATATAAAATAGATTAAACTACTCTTGTCTTTGTGTTTGAACGTAGAAGCAACAAAAAGTAATTTCAGTTCAGAGAGGCTGAAGGTAAACAACAGTAATCTTCAGTTTCATTTTCATTCTGGCAGGTCTCCTGGCTGATGCTTTGCCCTTAATTGCTTTTCTAGTTACCTGGTTGAGCATAACTGTGTGAGATCATATTTAAACAAACTCACTTTGTTTTCTTAACTCCTGCAGAACCAACATTATTTGGTCCTGGATTATACAGTTCAGACTTCATTAAGTAAAAGGTTGACCTTTTAGGTTTGTTTTTTTTTTCTTTTTTAACTTAACATTCTTAGTATTGCTGTTTTCTGACTCTACATATAGACAATGGAGTCAGAATGCTGCAATGTTTGACAGCCAGTCTTTCATTCATCATTCCCAGCTGCCCTACAGTCATGGAAGCATCTTGATGCTCCCTGATCTTATCTTTCCTTTCTCCTCTGATTACTTCTGATGTGAGAGAAAACACCAGATGCCCACAACATGGGGGCTGATCTCACCTTTCTGATCACACAGCAACTCCTACAAAAAGCTACTGGAAAAACATTAATGGGAGCAATCAACCCTGCTGATGGGGAACATATCAGCACTTCACAAGTAAGAAGGATCCATGCTGAAGCAGTAAGAAAACAGGTAATAGCTGGGATGGAGAGAGACAAAAGTAGTAGAATGAAAGAAAAGGCTTAAAAGGCAGAGAAAACAGCAAAGTTCACAGAAGCCAGAAGATACGGTACTGGAAAATGCAACAGAAATTCTGAAAAAAGATGAAGCCAAAACCCGGACCCAATTCAAAAAAATCAATGGACTTTATTAAGTCCTATCCTGAGATTCAACGAGAACTTTTGGTCTCTGAAGTATCTCAGATGAGCCAACCATTCTGCTTTATTGCATCCCCTCTTTTATCCCAAATAACATCATCTCCATCTCCCCTTTCATCCCCTAAAAATCTCTATAATCTCTACAGGTAATTTTGAAGTAAATGGAACTAAAAAGAATGCGAGCATCTGGGTTGAAAATCTGCCTCCACTAAGATAAATGACAGAATTCCCATTGACTACAAAGAGAGCTGGTGTTTCATCCTTAGAACATATTGGGCATGTGAACTTTAGATTCTGCAGGATTACATAGAACAAACAGTGTCAAAAGAGATCATCACTTTTTTCTTATCAATTTACAGAAAGCAGTAGCTGAAGGGTATACAGAAGTGCAAGTTTTTTTCATTTGAATGAAAAATTAGATAGAATTTGCATGAGCAAACTCAAAGCTTCTACAGAAGTTCACTCGGCCACAAGGCATAGTGCAATGGCATGAAGCTGAAATAGCTGAAGGACCACTGGCAGAATAATAATGAAGTCCTTAAGGGGTGTGGGGCAAACAGGAGGGTTTCATCCTCGGTGGAAGCTTGTGGGTACTGATCAGTAAACGGCAGGGTGGGCAGGTGGCTGAGGGAAAAAGGAAGGCTGTTAAATGGCAATTGGCTTGTCAGTGACTGTTTCACCACCACCTGGAGGCGTTCCTGCTCCCTCCTTTCTGTTACCTCATAACTACCTCATTATTGAACACTGATTAGTGAATACGGAGTCTTGATTCCTGGTTTGATACTTGGGACCATCAAAGTGGCTGAACCTGGGAAGGATGATGGACTACATGGGAAGACGAGGGATGAGAATTTTTGCAACTGTTTGTTTTTTTCCCCATGAGTAGTTCTGCTGAAACTCGGAGAGCAGTCTCAGTAAAGAACTACAGGGCACACAATTCATGGAGGTCACACATGTGACCATTTAAACTAAGCAGGGGAGGAGAGGAAAAAGAAAATTTTATTATTCCAATTACATGCACATGGAGCTAAAACTCAGTTTACATTATCTCATCCCAGGTTTGCAAGAAGCTGACATCAGAGCTGGAAAACAAAACTTTATTTTATGATTCTCAATCTAATTTCTAATGGAGTTAGGGAAGAGATTCATTCAGAGATGTGAAGGATAGAATTAACTATCTTATCTATCTATCTTATGTCATGGTCTATGCATTGTTATGAGAAATTCCAGGAGTGGGGATTTAAATAATCTTCTGTAACTTTCTATGGCTGTTTTCTATTAGAGCAAAGGTGCATATTTTAGTTGCACTCTCCAAAAATGTGAGAGTAATTTCCAATTTGAATTAATCTGGGTTTACTTCTGCAGTTGTTTTTATACCTTTCCTCTTCAAAGTCGCTTCAGCAGTCCAAGTTTCCTTAGCAGAAGGAATTTATACTACACAATCCATTGCCCTCCAACTTGCTTTTTGTAAACTAAACCTATTAAACAGTTTAAATAAAAGTTGTCTTCAGTGGCACTTTTCCTAACAGATGCTGCAATCTGGCAGAAAAATGAGGATCACAAGGGCCAGATTCCTACTGTATGAACATTCCATGGATGAAGCTTATTTACTTCTCTCTGATAGGCAGGATTTGTAGTTATAGACCATTCTTGCTAACTTTCCAGCATGGCCAAAATAAGACAAAGAGGTTTGTGCAGACTCTTCAATCACAGTATTTCTGCCCTGAGTCAGGTTTTAGTAACAGTTATTCTTTGTCATATTGATGTTTCACTTGTTTATAATGTACAAAAAAAGTCAGTCCTCCAATAGCAAAGAATTTTTGCCTTCCTTCCTTTTATTTAATTTGATCCAGGAGACCATACTAAATCAGACTGCACAAATCAAAGCACATAAACCAAATCATCAGGAGCATCTTGTGATTCAGGGAGAGAGGTGTGCACACTGAGCACACATAAATCGCATAGGAGTGATATCCGGCACTCAAAAGGAATGATTTTGGACATGCACAATATTTTAAAGATGAAATTGTAATTTAAAGATGCTAAACCTTTCATGGTAATTCTCGTGTTGTTTTTTTTTTCCCCTATCTATATCTGCTGTTATATTATAAGGGAATTCTTCTCTAATAAAATCCTGTAATTTAATGCACTGATGGTAATGCTGATTCAATTTTCTGCTTGCATAAATATCTTCTAAATCCATACTATAAGAAAAATCACTGGCCCTAGGTGTAAAAATCTGTACTTCTAATCATCTATGTAGCCAGAATTAATGATCCAGTAATAACTTTCATTTGATAAATTGATCAATCATACTTTATCTGCACTACCATAGCATAATATAGGCATCCACTAAGAAAAACATTAAAAAATAAAAGATCAATTGGTTCTGTGCATAGATTAAAGGATTATTTGATCAGATGAAAGCAATGAGGCTGAAATGATTTCAAATAATGTGGAAACACCATTTGTTTCAAACTGAAAATTGGAGGTTCTCATGGAAAGCACAGGAAATAAAAACTCTGGGTTGTGTTATTTATGGTAGATACAATCCTAGGAAAAATCCAAAGTGCAAGAAGAAAATGCCCAAGTTCTCTTTAATTTTACACACAAAGAAGTTTATCCTGAAAAGACATCCAACATATTTTGTTCAAATGCAGGTACTGGGACAGGCATGTGAATGTAAATGTCTAAAGCAGTCAAACAAAATATAAGCAGTCATAATAAACAATATTCTGCTGGCCTGTTCATTCCCTTAGACTGATACTCTTTATGTGTCTCAGTAACTACTAGTCCAGTTTGGGAAAACCTTCCCAGATTTCCTGCCTGAAGCTTTACAGCAGGGTGCCCACATGAAGTGCTGCCTCAGTTCTCTGCACATTCAGAGCATACAAAACAAGTGGGATGAGGAAAGAGGAATGGGAAGTGACAGAACCTGCCCAGGCTTGCAGTCAGTTACGTTTGGCATCACAGACTTTGCAGAGGTGCTAAAGAATCTCAGCACATTCTTGATTCTGGCAATTCTACCAACTCCATAATGCCAAGCAGTCAACAAGTCCGACGGGACAGAACAGATTCCAACCCTTTATAGACCCATAACACATTGAGTAATACATAGGGTGAAAAAGGCAAGGAAGTGGAATGTTATAAATGCAGTTTATCTGCCCTGATAATGCCTTAACCTTGTTACAGGCCCAATTGCATGTGCAACTTTTATCATCAGACTGCATAATTAAGATCTTAACACACACCCCCACACACACACCAATGTCCAGATGCCCTAGCAGTAAGGAACTGGGAGCCACAAAATATCCGGTGTAGTCCCTGCAAAACATATCAGCAACTTTTCATGACAGCAATTACATAACCCCTGTTAACAGCTTGGAAAGATGCGACAAGAATCTCTTTCAAATTACACATGTAGCTGGGAAGAACTGAGTGTGAAAGTGCTGTTTCAAATCTTACTGCATAACATTCTTGCTCCTCTGATCCTTCTTGTTTGCAAAAACAGCACCACATACATTCACCTTTGGGCCAATGAATGCACAGATTGTTCCACACATACATGGAAACAGGTATGTCACCATGGCAGCTGAACTCCCCACAGCCACTCATTCACTGCCCCAGCAGTGAAATAGGGGAGAGAATTGGGAAGAAGAGAAAAATTCATGGGTTGCAATAAATACAGTTTAACAGGACAGAGAAGGAAGGGATATCATTATTATCCTCATTATTACCCAAGTGATGCAAAATGCAGCTTCTCACCTCCCACTCACTGATGCCTGGCCAGTTCCTCAGCAGCAGCCCCTGACTAGCTTTCCCCCTAGTTTTCATCCTAAGCATGATCTCATGTGGTCTGGAATATCCCTGGGGTCAGTTATCCTGGCTGTGCCCCCTCCCAGCTTCTTGTGTCCCCCACCCTCCCTGCTGGTGGGGTGAGAAGCTGAAAGGTCCTTGACTTGCAGTAAGCACTGCTCAGCAGCAGCTACAATATCAGTGTGTTATTGACATTATTCTCATCCACGGCAATAAACCACCTATCAGGAAGAAATTTAATTCTATCCCAGCTGGAACCAGGACAGATGTACAACTGTGTACCACCAGCCACAGAAGATGGCCTTCTAGTTCCCAAACACTTGGTTTCTTGGTATCTGATCTCTTGGTTTTGAAATACCTCATTCTGGTCCATTTGATAGAGGCTAATAAGGCCAGTAAATGTTCTGTGAGGAAGGACTCACGGATCTGTGGTTAAGAAGACAGCACTGAAAGGAAACATAACAAGACTTCATCTAAAGAAAAACTACTGAATTTAAGGTGACACCCAGTTGTTTGTCACTTCAATGGCACATAACATGAAAGTTTTCAATTCAAAGGTCTGAACTGCAAAAAGGAAAGTTCAGGTGACAAATTTCCACTGGTTAAGAGTACCAGCATAAATTGCTGGGGAGACTGAGGACAGTGAGGAAATGTCAGGAGTGATGCAGATAGGGTTGATGCTGCCTTGGGGGAAGAGGTGGATTGCTTAATTCCTTGAGAGTTTCTTGAGATAATGACACACCATGTCATTTCCAAAGCTTTGCAAGTTTAGTGGATCGAGGAAGTGATGAACTAATTATTTATATGGAAAGATTCTGATAGGATGATATATCTACTAAACTAAATTTTAGCTGGATTTATAGTTTGTTCCCTGCCATTTTCATCTCTAGCAGATGAGGTGTGAAATTGCTTCAGTAGAAGGACTCAGCACATAACAGCATCAGACAGCGTTTAGAAGAACAGAATTGTCAGACTTCAGGATCATGCTGAGCTCATCACTCCCCTCTGGATCTGCAGTTTCCTTCTTTATGGCATATTTTCTAGGAAACTGTGGAACAGATCTGGTCACATGCTCATTTTTTCATGTTTGGACTACTGACACTTTTTCAGTCTCTGCTATGAAAATGTGCCCTAGAAAACAGCTCTGAATGGCAAAATTATAAAATGGGGGACACACACACAATCCTTCTGCTTCATCTGCTTTATTCACTTGGAAAATTTTTCCAAAACCATTACCTTATAAGCATTTGAAGAATGAGGTCAGACACCTCAGACAGCATCTTACTTTGGACATTTTAGTCCAGTTCTGCTAAAATAAACCTGCCCACACAAGAGAGGCAGGTGCTGGTCACCCCTCACAAACACCCTCAGCAGAACTGATGAAGGGATCTGAGCACTGCTGTGACTAGCATGTGAAGGAAAGGCAAGAGATCAGAAGGTGGCTTCCTAATCCCCCCAAAGTGTTAGATAATTCTACCAACATTATCAGCACTGCTTTTTTACCTTTGTACTTTTATCTGCCAGAGGAGAAATGGGCTAAATCCACAGGCTAAGAAATTTATCAAAGCTTAAGAAGCAGCTAATTTGGACCAAATTTGCTCAATTATTGCCATCATGTAATGAAGCTTACATGGACAGGAAAATGCACATGATACAAATGCCCAGTAGCCATGTTTATATCAGAATGACTGAAAAAGAGAAATACCCAATGAACATGCATTTTCCATGCAAGTCTCAGCCAAATTTAAATCACTGTAACTTCACTGAGGAGCCTGCATGTAACTGAGGGCAGAACTTGACACTGATGTAATTCTGCCTCTGTGTTCTACCCCTCAGTAATCCGGTTTAAATCTATTTGCCATACACGTCGTCCAGTTTTATAAGCTTAAAGGAATTTTCAGTACATCCTCTCACAAAGGAAAAAAGGATGCAAAGGAATTGATGAATTTAGATTTAATGCTCAACTTTAATTGCTAAGACAGGAAAATTATACTACAATTCATTAAAATAAAATCCATTCACCACACAAAACCAACCCTAGGCTCTTTATATGTCAGAGATGCCACTTAAATTCACACCACTCGGTGGAAAATAAATGCTACTAAGTTTTAATAAAACACTTGTTAATTCACATCTACCATAACTGAAATATAAAAAAAAAAATTGTAATTAGCTCCCTACTACAGACCATACAAAGATTTTAATGAACTTTTTTTATTTAGTCAGCATACCAAAAATTAATTTCTCAAACTAAGTGTTCTTATCATTGAGGAAATTGCCTACATATAAGAATGACCTCTTATAATTATTTAGTGCCTTAAAAAAACCAAGCTTGTGAATATTTCAGACTTTAAGTTTTAATAATTTCCTTTTGAAACCTTTTGTTGTGCCTATGTACTGGATAAACACATGGAGGGAGATACTGAAATAGAGTTTAACATACACATCCCTAAAACTGATAAAATTGTTCACAAAAACCACCTTTGCTCCAGATATACCTTTCATTTTTCCCTTCTTGGCTTCTCCACCACACAAAAAGCTCTATTTCCATCTTGTACTACCTTGCTCCAGCAACCTCCTGAAACCCCATCCCCTCTTTCACTGAATACTAACTAGAAGTGAGATAAAAACTTCATTGTCCTAGGGTCTCAAGGGTCTGGATTCAATATTTTAATTTAAAAAAATAAAAATAATTAAAAACCTGTGCAGAGATCATAGAATTCCTGCTATTTCAGAAAAGCAAGCAAAAGACTTTTCTTTCTACTAGATTGGCGAAAAAGACAGCATACTAACAGGCAGGCAAAAATCATCTATGCCAGGGGACTGCCACACAAAAAATCCATTATAAATCTACCTAATTCTTCTTCAAAGCATTCAACATCATCTACTGCATACTTTATTTTTGCTTCTCTCAGCTTTCTCTTTATTCCTCATCCTTTCCCAACTCCAAGGAAAACAGAAAAAGGGACACGACCACAAGTTTCCAGCTCCTGAAGCCTTTTCCTGAAGCCACACACTCTTTTTGCCACTGACTATCTGGGTAATTTTCGAATACTCTGGCCTACACAGAGATGACACAACAGCTGAGGAGTGTGTTCCAGGAGAACCCTTCTGGTTAAATGACACCTGTCATGGTTATTTACTGTCACACATTTCCTCCAAATTCTTGCCTTCATTTGAAAGCCTGGCAGAATTTGTTGTTCTTTAATGTTTCAGAAAACGTGGATTAAGCAATTTCCAAATATCTCATGTATAACTAACATGAGCTGTGTCTCAGCTGAGATCCCTGTGTCTAGAAGAGGCCCCATGTGCATCTTGCTTGCACCTGGTCCCGTCTAACTTTGATTGCCCACTGAAGGTTAATGAGGCTTTGCTAGACCTCAAAGCAGCTTCCTAATCTGAACCACAGACAAAATGGACAACCACCTCTGGCTGGGCACCTGGCTTCTGGGTAACTGTGCACATGAGAAAAGTTAAGCAACTGTGTCCTTTCTTTAAAATTGCAGCCTGTGAAGAGAAGTTAACTTGTTGCATTATTATGACAACCACATATACAGCTCTGGAGCACATTCCTCCTTCGGGGGTCAAGCTCTCTGCTTCCTCTAGACAGGTGGCCTCTCTCCTCTTTCATCTCCAACCTTATTTTTTTTCCTGTCTTAAAATTTGAAGTACCTGACTGACTGATACAAATAGGCCTATTTCCAAATCATATCAACATCTCCATCTGCCAGAAAGTTCATCTTCAGTGCAATTTCCAAAGCAGAGCTCTCCACACTGGGTGCCTGCAATAGTTCCATACATCAAGCCCACTGCTCACAAATGCACCACATGACACTAACAGGGAACACAACTTCCTCTACAAAATCAAGGGAGAGCAAAGTAATAGAAACTGAAAGAAGATAAAATGTTTTGTAGGTAGTGGAACACCAGCTGATAGCAATTTCTCTTTCAAGCCACAGTATACTTAATTTATTTATAGGCATTGGGAAAATGTTATTGCCTCAGCCCTGTGTAGGAAAATACACTAGAAGTGCCACTTTATGAAAAAGCAGCTTAGAAGTAAAAACATAAAGAAAATGAATAATGTTTCCCTAAATATCAAGTCACATTTCTTGCAATAGAATAATGATGAAGCCAGGAGCCATGTCAGGCAATTAGGAGGGGTAACAACTAAGTACAGCCTACAGCCAGCACATAGCAATGTCTTATTGAGGAGTTCTATTGATGAAGTATCTAAAGATGAAAAAATAATATCTCGTGGTCTTTACCTCTAAACTATCAAGACCAATATATTTATGTTTCTGATACTTGGATATATCAGTCACATTAACATCCTCCTGGTGTTTTTCAAATAGACTTGTACTTTGCATTAGTCTACTTGAGCATGGCTTTTCATGGTTTTACTTTTATCTTCTTTGGGATAGCTAAACATAATCTGGATTTTGAGGATAAATAAATCCCCTGGGTTAGACTGAATTAACTATAACCACATGCTAGAGTTCAGAACAGGATTAACAAATCATGGCTACTGGATTTCTTTTAGCTAACACTGACTCCTTAAGCAGCTTTATGGTCCACTGAGAGGGAACCAGACATTTTTTGTTAGATGCCTGTATTTAACAGTATGAAATGCAGAGGTTCTTCCCTTTCCGTTTTGCAGACCTCTGGTTATGTCAGCAACCTTTCACTGGTTTTAAATATGAAAGGTCATTCCAAAGGCCCCACTGAACAGAGAAACAAACCTCAATGCTGGAGCCTTCCCAGCAAAGATATATTTGCTCTTAGAGAACACATGAATCTTCCAATGAATTTTAACCCCCAGTAGTTAAATAAAGGATAAACTCCATGAACACACAGATCACACAAAAATAATCACAATAATACTTACTTACATTGCATTAAAGGTTGCTGTAATGTGTAGTGATCCCTAGGATTGCTCTACTGTACATCCGGTTATCAGAGAGTTCTGTTTACTTGTCACAGATAACATGAGAAGTGAGAGACTGATTCAATTTCTCATCTTATAAATTAAAGCTATCCCAGGAGCAGGACCCACTTATATTGCAGATTTTATTCTACTGCCTTGCCCTGTGGTTAAAGTGGACCTTATACTTCCAGATTTTGCGTCAGCACTTCATCTGTCTGCATCCTTCTTCTACAGCAGAAGAGGCAGTGCAAGGATGCACATCCATAAGAAAACAATGCTGCTACTGATCTTCCCTGGGTAAAACAGAATAAACCCTCAAACAGACCTTGCAAGAGGACAGCAGAAGTAAAATTTCAGTCTTCAGATATGGCTTTCCTGTCCCTGCACTTCAGAGAAATTTATGTAAATTTGACAACCTCTTCAAAGCTGTTGAGCAATAAATGCTAAACACAAACAGGTGTCGATGGTGAAGTCCGTGGATATATTGCAACCAGAGGACACAGAGAGAAAAGACAGAATGAGATTAAATGACTAAACAACACTTGTCAAACTAACTTTCAACATAATATGCTTAGCAAACTTTTTAGTGCAGAACAGCACCAGAATATATTTGAAAACTTCTTTTATTCATCTTGCCATGGACTGCTTAGCATGAGCAGCTGGAGTTTAAAGTAAGTTTCCAAATGACCAAGGCTGCAAAGCTAGAATGCAAACAATCAGCTTAGAGAAGAAATAATATTATTTCATGCAAATATGTTTAATTTGAAGCAATGAGAAGAGGAAGTAAAATAGCTGTGATTCACTTAGTGTTTTGATGATCTGGACATTTAGGTTTACAGCAAAGCGAGATTTAATTCCTAAATACACTTGCATTGTCACATCTTAGCTAATGACTTGAAAAAGAACAGGTAACTGATTTTCATCTAAATCTTTAACCTTAGGGTTAGATAACAACCTTTATTCCTGTCTGGAAAAAAAACTAACAAAAAACTACTGACACCAATACTACATCCCTAAGAAATCCTCCTGACTCTATGAGAAAGCAAGTGAGAGAGGGAGAAGCAGTCAGAGAAATTTGGCTTCCTTTTGCCACTCCCTGCTTACAATCTCAGAGCTTTGCAAGCCCATGACAACCATGGTTAGTGCCTATCTTGCAGTTTCTGAACTTCCCTTCAAATAAAAACCTGTATTTTTTCAGGTGGTGCCAAAACATCTGCCAAGGATACTGGTTCATTTATTTTCCATTCTTTGCTTTGACTGGAAATTTACTTTAAGAAATACTTCCTTCAGCATTCCTTCTGTGCTTTCAATGGAATTAGCTGGTTTTCATTAATCAAAATACACTCACAGAATCACAATGCTAGAATGGCAATTCTGGGAGGGATTCTGGTTCAATTCCCCCTCTCCATGGCTAGATCAGCTACCCATGGGTCATTTTCTGCATTTGTCTAACTGTTTCAGAACACCTTCCAACAGTCTCAACATCTTCTGTAAAATATCTCTCCCAATGCTTAAATATTGCTGCCCCTACAAGGAATAAAATCAATCTCTGCTCCAATGTAAAATTATTCCTCCTTGTTGTATCCACAATGGACACAGACCAGTCCTCCACTTTGCAGTTAATTGTAAGTATTTGAAAATGGGATTTGTGCATTGTTTTGGTTTGTTGTTGCTGTTTTGTTGGTTTCCTCCTCTCCTTCAGTCTTTCTTTGCAGAAGATATTTTCTGCAACTCCGATCATCCCTGTTACTTTTCTCTGGGTACTTTCCAGTTGATTCATAGTACCCAAGAAGCCTGGTACTCAAATCTGGACAATGTATTCCAGCCAAGGTCTTACTGGCATTGCTTAGAGCTGAAGGATTACTCACAGTTACACATGCCAGTGCAACATTTGCCTTTTTTTTGCAGCAGAATGGCAGTGTTGACTCATGTTCTATTTGTAATCCATTATAATCCCCTAGCCCTTTGCTCCAAATTTATTACTGATTGGTTTTCATCCTGTTTTGTGCAGATGATTGTTCTTACCTAAGAACTCTGCATCTGCCCAGACTAAATTTAGCCTTTGTTTTCGGACCATTTCTTAAATTTCTCAATGCAGCTGAGAATTTTATTTCTGTGCTACATTTAACAAGCAGCTGAATTTCAACATCTATAATTTAATTGAAATGGTAAAGACTGGTAAATGTCAAAAAGTGATAAATAATGCTGCACCCAAAATAGATCACAGAGACCACTACACAATTTATCCTCCCAGCCTGCCATTGAACTACTGACAGCTACTACCAGAATGTAGTTTTCCAGCTCATTTTGTATCCAACTCATAATTATTTATTTTAGACAACACTTCTTTAACTTGCTTATAAGGCAGTAATGGAAACCAAGTCAAAATCTTATTAAAGTCAAGATATGTGATGCTGCAAGTTTATCCCTGAGCCTCAAAGCCTGTAAATGCCACAGAAAAAACTGAGTTTAGTTTGACATCCATACCAGCTTCATTCACCCCCTCATCTTCTTGATGCTAACAAATATTTGCTTCAATATTTATCCTAGTATGGGAGATTGTTTTCCCGGGATTTTAGGTCTAACTCACAGGATAAATTTTCCCATTTTCTTCCTTTCCCTAATGTTAAAAAATACCATGTTGCTTGTCTTTTCCCAATCTTGCACAATTTCATAACTTTTCAAGGATAACTTTTAGTATCTCTAAATTTTTTTCAGCCAATTCCCTTCAACGATGCCAGCTGATTTGCAGATATCTGATTTACCCAAGCCTATCCTTTCCCTCATCCAGAATCTTACACTCCAGCTAAAGATATGAACTACAGTTGCCATCTGGTCTTAGCAGCCCTTTTATGTGAGAGCTAAAGCAAAGCCAGGTGCCAAAGCTCTGGCCTTCTCTGCAGTGCCTTTATATGAGCATCTCTCTCCACTGAGCCATCATTTTTCTTGATTTTTTTTTATTCTTCTAATACACTTGAAAAAATTGTTATTTCTAAATTGCTGCCCAAATACCTTTTTTTATACCTGGTTTTCTGGGTTGGAGCTACCACTTGTGCACCCTTAAGAGTTCCACTTAGCTGTACTTTCTGTAGGCAACCTCTTGTCACTGCAGTCATTAAGAGCCTTGTCATTAGCCAAGCTCATGCCTTTGGATAATTCATGTTTGTGCTTTCTACATTGAGCAAATGCCAATTATCCCTATTTTTCTTCCTCTAATTCTTAGTTTACTGTAATCTATATTTGAAACAACTTGTCTTTATTTTGATGTTTTTTTTCTTCCTTCTGCATTATTATGGACATTGCCCCTCTGCCTTCTTTTATTCTCCACAGGAGTTCCTGTTTTTCAGCTAGAACCAAATGACAGTAATCACCCATTAAGTGACAAGCATATAAACATGTTTAAATGCTGTTCAAACTACTCTTCTGACTGAGTAGTCAATTAAGGGTCACTCTGGCATGCAGATGCTATACCATCCAATATTTAAGTCAAAAAATATTTCAAATCTGGAGACTTTGCCCCTCATTGGTTTGCCCTTCTTATATCAGAATACAAGCCAAAGCTAGTTTGGATACTACACTGGGGTTTCTCTTGCAGCAAATAAGGAAGGAAGCTTTGCAGGCATGTATTTTACACACACACTTCATTTTTAAAGGTCCAGGTAGCTTACCAGAAATGAATTCCTATATACTGAACTGAAGCAAAGGGAAGGAGATCTCTGCTCCCTAAGTGATGCCAAAGGGAGCAGGGTTGGGTTCTGTGTTATTCCCCAAAAATGCACTTATTTCGATGGAAGCTGGATGAGCATGGGGAGGGCATAAATTTCCCTTTGAAAATCATGTCTGCTTCACAGTCAATGAAGTAAGAGATATTAAAAGCAAGCCAGCACCATTATTGACAAAACTAACAAGTGCTCCCCAAGTGCTAATAAAATTCCAGCCAAGCAGCCTATTGATCACTGTCTCTGTTCAAAGCACATCAGCCATAATGCAATCACACACAAGGATCCAAGCTCTGTCACTTCTCGTGCCATATTTAATGACAAAATTGGTTGCTTACAAGCTTATAAGGAATTTAATATTATACTTCTAGCATGCAAAAAGAACCACGTGCATCTGCTTGGAGATAAGCAGCCATATGTGCTCAAAATGCATTTGATGGGAGACAGTATATTTCATGTGCTGCATCTCAGCTATTGTTTTTGGTTGATTCAGTTAACATGTTCTAAAATTGGACTGATTTACTGAAGATTTACAAACATAATTCATGTGCACTTGCACTATGAATAAGCCTCTAAAACTAATTCAAGCACAGTCAAAAAATAAATTGCAAAATAAGTTATTCAATTGAAATCTGCCATCTGAGGCACTGTAATAGAAAACATTTATTATAAAACTAACATATATTTGTGGCTAGAGATGTGTACAGTACTAAACATCTCTTTGCGAGGAATTTATTCAGGCTTTTCTGAAAGAACATCTTAACTGGGCTAACAGAAAATTACATGTTCAAAAATAATTGCAGGTTCTATGATTTTCATCCTGCATCACAAGCTTCCTATTTTCAGTCCTTTTGTTTTGGAAGGCTTATGAATTTTAGGCAAACTTTTTCTTCTGCACAGCTGCAGAAGCCCATTTCCAGAGTCTAGATCTGTGATTTAAACACTGGAAAGACACAGGTAGAATTCAATGCACAAGGAGAGGAAGCATTGATACAAACACATTCATCTTGAAATGTAGTGCTCTAAATTTGGCAAATTCACTTCACAGGGCTGCAGAGCTGTGAAAGTCATAGGCTGTGCTATGTTGGAGGCCTCAATCCACTCAAAAGCAGTGCTTCCTCTTCAAAAGCAAGGGTATTTTGCTAGTTCAGCCTCTCATTAGTGCTCAAGGGGACTTCTTTGAAATGAGAGTACATGTCTGTAATTAATAATGATAGTCAAGTCTAAATGAGTGTGTCTGACATTACAGTCATTCAGTGATAGGTCCAATTCAGGCAGATAAAGATTTTCACACAATACAGTGGAATAGGGAGTTTGAATTTTTAAAATTTTTTGTATTCCCTCCTCTCCCAGGGCAGATGATGAAAGCCCTGAGAAGGAATATCCCTGTCCAGATTCCTCAGTTACTGGGGAAGAGCATTGGGAATAGACAGTGAAAAGAAAGACAAAGGCTGGAAGACAAGGGAGAAAGGTCAGACTATTTCTAATCAGGAGCTCTTTTCCCTGGAGTTTTGGAACATTTGGGATTGCTAATACCAGCAATGGGTAAAACTGTACCGTGTTTCCAGCCAGTCCTTGTGCCTCAGTGCTGAAGGCAGGGCTGAGGGAGAGGACTCAGGCCAGCTCCATCCACTGCAATCATCTGACAGTGTCACAATCCAAATGGAAAGGGGGAAACTTGCACCTCCTTGAACAGAAAATTCCATAGTTCAGTGGATGGTTTTAAGCACATATTTGGGAAAAAACTCAGCACTACCACAGAATAAAATTTTCCCCGCTCTTATTGCATCCTTCTACAGCCATGTTGTTAATAATAATGGCAACTCAATGTTTTAAACATGTTTTGATTCAGAGCTTATGCATCTGCAATACAAAGTACACCCCATTACTTCCACAGTTCCTATGTTCTGGGTGAAGATGCTTTGAAAAAGTCATATGGCAAACTGGACACCATTCCAAATTGCTTCCAGCAATTTTAGGGGTGGCTTCTAGCAGAAGTTTTCATTAACTTATTTTTTTAATTTAACAGCTTTCAATTAACATAATCCATAAAGTCTTAATGAGTTCATTTTCTGGCAAGTATGAATAGGTGCTGAATATGAGACACGTATCAAAATCTCTCACTTGAGTTATGCTAAAGTTTTCCCTGATTCTCTCTTTTCTTTCTCCAAAGTGGATGAAGAAGACTAGGAAAGTATGCCAAGTTAGCTTAAGAACTCTCAAATGACCTTGTCAGGAAAAAACCCCAAACCTTTGATTCATATTTCAAAATCCTGACTAACCTGCCCCTTCTACTCTTTTGCTTTCTTGCTTCTGTAACTGTGACAGAATCGAGTTCAATACTAATGACCAGCAATTATTTCCAGGCTACAAACTCTGCTGCCTTCTGCAGTCCAAGTGCCTCATTAGCTTGGCTCGGTCAGTAAGAGGCTCACCTTTGTATTGGTTTCTCCTGGGTTAAAGACAAATAGAAAGCTGGGCTGGGAGCTCAGCTAAAAATAAGCTCTGATCACTCAAGTGCCCTCTGTGTTGTAGTTGAACCATTCAAGTTGACTTCCCTTGAACAGGCCTGTTATCCAAAGAAACCTCGTGTCACTCCCTAGAGGTGGTTTCAGTGAAAGCCATGAATGCTTTTTTACAAAACAAGGTATTTCTTGAGACAAACACTCAGGTATTTCTCTCCACACTGCAAGCAGAAAGCAGACAGCTTGATTACACTGCTATTGTTTTTCAGTGCACAATTAAATAATTCATCCTGCTGAATAAAGCCAGCTTTTTGTTAGAAAAGAATACAGTTGGTCGCATGCAGAAGACTTCTTCAAAAGATGCAAATGAAGTACAAGCCTGGAAGCAAGACTGCTGATTTTCAAAACCTCTGATTACTGTTGGTTTCTAAATCTGTTAAAACATACGGAATTCTCCAGCTGCCTTTGTGAGATCCCTTCCTGCCTTCAGTTACTTCTAACCCTGTCCTCCCAGCTCTTTCAGACTGGTTCTATAGTCTGGCTCCACTTGAAGACTTCACAATTAGAGTATTTGAGCAGGATTTTAGATTTAGAGTTGAGAAGTAGATTTTTAATATTAAAACCTTGTAAACCTGTCCCAAAAAGTTGGTGTTCGCACAAAAGAGCTTTAGGCTTGGTGACACCAGATTCAGATTATTTATAAAACCCAAAATCTGCTTTCATTCACCCACTGGAGAAGTTTTTTTCTCTTCAGTAACTAGGAAGAGCCTTGGTCTTGTGAGGTTAAAAGCTGCCTTTGGGATATCTCTCAAAATAACAATTGTGTGGTGAGAACACAGAGCTGCTGCTGAAGTCACAGAAGCAAGCTAGGGCTCCTCACCACAGGATCTGCACAGGCTCTCTGGATAACAAAATCCCAAAGAATATAAAATGAAAGCTTTTCTATCTATCTTCAAAACCATACAAGAGCATAGGGGGCATTTAAACACCCCAAAGACAAATGGAACAACACGGAAAAAATACCAGGGCAGGAAGAATGGAAAAGTAAAAACAGATTAAACAATTGTCTTGCAGCTTGTGCTGCATAAAAGATCTGGGACAAAATCTTCTGACTATTCTTTTTCCTCTCTGTGGAAAATTACAGAAATTAAACCTCTGGTGGTAAACATCTGGGAAAGAGAAAGCTTCCCTTCCTTCCTTAATCTCTATTTTCTATTTTAATGCCACTCTCTCTATATACACATAAATCTATCATGTATTCATTTACACACATATACATACCTAATATGCATATATAAACTGAGGATTACTCTTTATCAGCATCTGACTCATGGGCCCCAAAGCAGAAACATATGATTTCTCTTCATTTTTTAGGTGACAACATAGGGATCAATGACTAAAGACTCACATGCTCTGTGTATATGTAACTAAACTAATCAACAGTTTTCAAACAAATATTTTTTGTGCAATAAATCTCTTTGGAAATGTTTCAGTGACTATTTTTAATGTTCTAGTCAGGGTGAATTTTGCCACAGCCAAGAGCAGTGACCTCTGTCAAAACCAAGGGTCTATTGGCCAAATAAATCCTTTTGTAAGATTTAAGCGAGAAAAAAGCAGTGCACGGATCTTTGTGCAAGGCAGAGCACCCTGCTCAGACTGCATCCCTCAGCCTGCATTCTGCTTCCTGACCAGAGACATTCACAACATCAGGAAGCTCTACACTGAAAAAGAAACGAACCTTTTTTTACAAAGAGACAGAAATCTTCAACAGACATCCGACATATCCCTTCAAGGTATCCATGTGTGACTTTAGATTCTCTACAACCATTCCTGGTTTTGCCCAGAGTCAGACATCTCAGCAACACAATAAACAGGACAGTTTTAAAGCATGTCAGTTCAAAATCTGTCTGCAATACTTTGCAAGGATTTACCTCTTTGTTTTTCCTCTTGGGAAGACAGAGAGTCACAAGGCCTCTGAAAGTGGTAGGAGCATAAGTTCCATTTGAAGTCAACAGGATTTGTAATCCTAAATCCCTCAAATGCCTTTGAAAACCTCTGAAGATATGTGACTTGACAAAAGCATCAACTTTGCCTTTCCTTTGACACTGAAGTTCCATTTCCCTAAAGACAGAGAATCTCCACTCTTAAGCTCTAACCTGTATAAGCCCCCAATGATATTCCTGCAAGGTAGAGAATATACAAGGAACATGTCTGACAGTGAAATATAGAAATAGATGTAAAGTGGAATTTTCAAAAGCACCTTCAGAGGCTTCCAATAAGTATTTTCTTCCTAAACACTTCAGTAATTTCGAATTTCTTTTTCCTGGTATGGCTGCTGTTTCCAGTCCAGTCCTGGACACCATTAGAATGTTATTTATTGGTTGTTTTCCTATTCTTTGGTGGCTGGCCTGGAAATATTTGGAAGTACTGCCATGACTTAAAAACTCACCAAGACAAAGTACAAAATGTCATTTACAGAGCCTGCATCTGAAACAGCAGCATATACACAACACCATTTCCCCTTTAAAATCAGCCCTGAAATTCTTACATTACAGCTGGTTTCAAAGAATTGGCCCCTTGAGTGTTAGGAAATGCAGTAGTTACATTGGTGACATTAATTTAGCAAAGCCTTTAACATGAAAGAAAATGAATGTGAAGATTCCTGTTTTAAATTGCATGTTAAACCAAGATTCATGGTTACAGAGAATGTCTCTGAGCACACTTTTCATCACTGAATGTAAAGTGGAATGGATGGGGATTAAAAAACATGGTGAAAAAAAAACTGAGATGAGTCAAACTCTTATACATTAACCACCTCAAGCTGTGACTAAATTGGGAACGAGATGTAACCATGAATATAGCTCTCCACTAATGCACGGGACAGACAGAGGAAGAGAGGCATAAAGCATAAGGGGATATCACAAAATAGTGGAAGACAACCACGAAATGTGTACTGAGTTTACCTTGATCAAATGGCTTGTTTGGATTCCAGTTTCTGAAATAATCATCCTAAATGGGGATAAAAAAAAAAGAAAATTCAGGAAAAATACAATCAGTATTTTCAGTACAATTTTACACAAATAAAATACAAATGAAACAACTCATGTTTTGATTCTAACATTTTTAGCTCAAATCAGATAAGACTATCAACAGGTTGTATCCTAAAGAGTAGTTAATGCAGGTTGGAAATTAAAGAATAAAAGTCTTTGGCTTCAGCACCTTGAATTCTTCTGGATTGTTTTTCAACGTACACCCATTATTAAATATTTTATAATAACTCTGTATTATTTCATGTTAGTCTACAGTCTTTGAAAACAAAGACCGTATTGTTCAGACAGTGTAACAAGGTCCACACCATCCTGGTGTGGTGGAAGATCAGCAAAGTAAATTCAAAGACACATCCATTTGGACACATGTAAATCACACCATTGTGAATGTACAGAATGTACAGAATGTACAGAAATGTACAGAATGTACAGAAATAACAGGAGCAATATTGCAAACATTACTTAAAGTAGAACAACTTCCAGGAGCACTTGCAGTGAATATTTTTGTCACTGTTCCCACTATTAAACTTTAAAACTTTTCTGAAATCTGATGTAAAGAGATCATTGTGCTGTGAGTGTTGTGGTTCTGTTTTACACAATTCTCACTGGATTTTACACTGGAGAAGACCGAGACTGTCAGAGTGTGTGGCCAAATAATGATTCTGTTGCAAACCAGTCTCTCTGCAGAAAGAATGGAAAACTCTTCCATGTGTTGGATCAATCTGTATTCTGTGCACTTAGCAAATATTTATCTGAAGGCAAAGTTTTCCCTGCTTCAGAGTGCCATCAACCCTAGTATTGAAGAACTGGGATTTAAGCCCAACTGATCTATCAGTTTCAGCATACCCTGTGTATCTCACTTGTGTCCTCTTTGAGAGGATGTGATAACAACAGAATACTCTATTTGAGGTGAGGAAGAACAAAAAATTTCTACAACACTGTCATATCTTTCTGCATATTAATCTTTGTTTCCTTTTTAATATATCCAGTATTCTATATTCATTTCCTGAGGGATGCCACTAAAGAGAGGTATTCATCAAGCTGTCCAGAATGACACCGAGATTTCTTTTCCTGCCAGGACGGTAACTAAAAACCCATCAGCGTGAATAAGACATCTAAATTATTTCTTCCATAGGGCTTCATTTACCATTTTTCTCCAGTACACTGTATTTCATGTACTCTCATGCTATCCAGTCACCCTAACCTGGAATATTTTGGAGACTTGGAAGTGAGCATGACTTTATGGGTTCAGAACAGGTTGTTACTGGAGGAGTGAGGACTCCACAGCCTCAGTGAACACCAGGAGATGCATCTCATGTTCCTTTCTGAACACTAGGGACAGCATAGAGAACTATGGATTGTTCTCCTGCTCTTCTGTGCCTTCTCTGGGACACGCAAGCATGGGCAAATGCTGGGTTAGATCAAATTATGCTGCATGACTAGCAGGAGGAAATGTATTTTTTTTTTTCACCAATATATTTGTGCTCGGTGTCATACTGACTTCATGGACAGTGATAATGTTCCACAATAACAGCAAAGACTATTATTCATAATCTAGTTCAGATACATCAAAAGTATCCATATGGTTTTTTTTCCACAAGTACAGGGTTTGGCACCAGAAATAGAACTGCAGGCTTGCCTTTGAATTCCACAGCTTTGCTAATACAAAAACCCCTCATGGATATAAAATGCTTTGTAACTGATGATGGTGCACTGCTAAATTCACCAAACACTAATCACTTTTTGGAATGTGTTGGGTTTTCAGCTTTTATAGCAGAATATTTTTCAGCAACAAAATATTCTTTTTTTTGCCTGCTTACATTTTTCTCCAAGGTGTTGCTTTGCTGCTGGGTTTTCAGCATCAGAAACTGTTAAATAATTCAACTCCCAACAAGGATTTCTTATGCTGGTGGCATATGAAATAAGGATTGGAAAGGGGGTTTATCTCAATTTCAGTGTCAAAGGAATATTTTACAAAAAATGCACCTTCCTCACAAAAATACCTACAACAGAGCCATCTCTTCTGTAGATCTATTATTCCTCCTCTTCTCCTTCACACAGATCTGTTTAGTACTCCATTTTGAAAACTGAAACTATGTTTATTTTAGAATGTGCCTGAAACCACAGTATGATAATGTAGAAAGTACACAAGAAAAAATACGGAAAAAACCCCTAAAAGGTGGAACAGAGAAAACCTTTGAGATTTTCAATACATAAACCTCCTTATTATTTATAGGAGTAAATAATGACTATACATACATTAGAGCAATACAGTCAATAGCAGTTCAAAATAACTTATGCCAGTTGGACAACTGTCCTGGTTTCAGCTGGGATAGAATTAATTTTCCTCTTAGCAGCTGGTACAGCCCTGATCTAGGATGAGAATAATGTTGATAACACACTGATGTTCTAGTTGTTGCTAAGGAGTGTTTACTCCAAGCCAAAGACTTTTCAGTTTCCTAGGTTTCTTCCCAGGTTATTGACCACCCAACCAGGATGAAGAGGTGGACAACTTATTCTATAAGCAACTGGAGAATGTTTCAGGATCATCAGTCCTTGTTCTTGTAGGCGACTTCAACCTACCAGACATATGCTGGGAACTTCATACAGCAGAGAAAAGGCAGTCTAGAAAGTTTTTAAAGTGTGTGGAGGATAACTTTTTGCCGCAGCTGGTGGGCGAACCCACCAGGGGAGGGACTACGTTAGACCTGTTGTTCACAAATAGGGATGGACTGGGGGGTGATGTGGAGGTTGGAGGCTGCTTGGGGCACAGTGATCATGAAATTATAGAATTCTCGGTAATTGGTGAAATCAGAAGGAATATCAATAAGACCTTTACTTTGGCCTGTTTAAGAGACTTATTCAGAGAGTTCCTTGGGAAACAGCCCTTGAAAACAAAGGAGTTCAGGAGAGATGGGCGTGTTTCAAAACAGAGATCTTGAGGGCACAAGAACAGACTGTCCCTGTGTGCCAAAAGATGAGTCGATGAGGCAAACATCCAGCCTGGATGAGCAACAAGGTTTTGAAGGAACTTGGAAATAAAAAGAAGAGGTATCATCTATTGAAGGTGGGTCGGGTTTCTCAGAAAGTGTTTAAGGGGGCTGCTAGGGCACATAGAAAAAAAATTAGGGAGGCCAAAGCTCAGTTCGAACTTAAATTGGCAACTTCTGTTAAAAGTAATAAAAAAAGTTTTTACAAATATATTAATGGTAAAAGGAAGGGTAAGACCGACCTTTGTTCCTTATTGGATGAGGCAGGTAACCTAGTAACTAAAGATGAGGAGAAGGCAGAAGTGCTTAATGCCTTCTTTGCCTCAGTCTTTAGTGGGAAGACAGCTTGTCCTCTAGACAACTGTCCTCAGGAGTTCATAGATGGTGTCAGAGAGCAGAATGGTCCTCTTGTTATCCAAGAAGAGGCAGTCAGAGAACTGCTGAGACACTTGGATATTTATAAATCAATGGGACCAGATGGGATCCATCCCAGGCTGATGAGGGAGCTGGCAGATGAGCTTGCAAAACCGCTCTCTATCATCTACCAAGAGTCGTGGCAAGGTTCCAGATGACTGAAAGCTGGCCAATGTAATGCCCATTTACAAAAAGGGTAGGAAGGAGGATCCTGGTAATTATAGACCAGTTGGCCTGACCTCAGTACCAGGTACGGTAATGGAACAGTTTATCCTGAGTGCTATCACGCAGCACTTACAGGATGGCCAGGGCATCAGACCCAGCCAGCATGGGTTTACAAAGGGTAGGTCGTGTTTGACCAACCTGATCTCCTTTTATGACCAGGTGACCCGCCTGGTAGGTGTGGGAAAGGCTGTGGACATTGTCTATTTGGACTTCAGCAAGGCCTTTGACACTGTCTCCCACAGCATACTCCTGGAAAAGCTGCAGCCCACAGCTTGGACAGGAGCACTCTTTGGTGGGTCAGGAACTGGCTGAATGGTCAGGCCCAGAGAGTGATGGTGAATGGTGCTGCATCCAGCTGGCAGCCAGTCACCAGTGGTGTTCCTCAGGGTTCTGTGCTGGGGCCAGTTCTGTTCAATATTTTTATTGATGACATAGATGAGGGTACTGAGTCTTTCATTAGTGAATTTGCAGATGACACTAAGCTGGGAGCTTGTGTAAATCTATTGGAAGGAAGGAGGGCTCTGCAGAGAGATTTGGATCGATTGGATGGATGGGCAGAGTCCAACAGGATGAAGTTTAGTAAGCCTAAGTGCCAAGTTCTGCATTTTGGCCACAAAAATCCCCAGAAACATTACAAGCTGGGGAGAGTGTGGCTGGACAGTGTCCAGGTGGAAAGGGACCTGGGGGTGCTGGTCGACAGCGACTGAATACGAGCCAGCAGTGTGCCTTGGTGGCCAAGAAGGCCAATGGCATCCTGGCCTATATTAGGAATTGTGTGGCCAGCAGAAGCAGGGAGGTCGTTCTTCCCCTGTACTCAGCACTGGTAAGGCCACATCTTGAGTAGTGTGTCCACTTCTGGGCCCCTCAGTTTAGGAGGGACATCGAGATGCTTGAGTGTGTCCAGATGAGGGCAACAAGGCTGGTGAGGGGCTTGGAACACAAGCCCTATGAGGAATGATTGAGGGAACTGGGATTGTTTAGCCTAGAGAAAAGGAGACTCAGAGGTGACCTTATCGCTCTCTACAACTTCCTGAAAGGAGGTTGTAGACAGGCGGGGGTTGGTCTCTTCCACCAGGCTGCAACTGACAGAACGAGAGGACACTGTCTCAAGCTGCATCAAGGAAAGTATAGGTTGGATATCAGGAAAAAGTTTTTCACGGAAAGAATAATAAAGTACTGGAATGGTCTACCCAGGGAGGTGGTAGAGTCACCATCTCTGGATGTGTTTAAAAAAAGACTGGACATGGCACTTGGTGCCATAGTCTAGTTGACGTGTTAGGACATGGGTTGAACTCAGTGATCTTGGAGGTTTCTTCCAACCTCATTATTCTGTGATTCTGTGATTCAGAGAGGAGCTGGGAGGAAGAACACCCAGGACAAGTGACCCAAACTGGCCAAAGGGATATCCAAACCTTAAAGGCCAGAATATAAACTGCAGTGAGTTGGTCAGTGCTGGGGGATCAGCTGGGCACTGCTCAGCAGGTAGTGAAAATCGTACTGGGCATTACTTGTCTTTCTTATGGTTTATTCATCTCTCTGTCTTTTTGACATTTTTATTGTTATTATTACTAAGCTGTTCTTATCACAACTCATGGGGTTTACCTTTGTTTCTCCTCCCATTCTCCTCCCTATTCACCCAGGTGAGTGGGGAGGGTGAGGATGTGAGGTAACAGCTGGGTGGTACCTGAATTAAACCACAAGGACACAAAATACAGCACCAGGACTTCACTTCAGCATCGATACCAGCAACAACTGAGACTGAAGGGTTATGGCACCATAAAGGTGAAATTCACTCTCTGGATATGGCTGAGCAGCAAATCTGTGTCACATTTAAATACACACCTAAAGCTCTGACTCAGAAGCAGACAGGGCTTTGTGCCAGTACTCAGGAAGGTGCTGAGATTTATAACAATATCCTCAAATGGCTTTTGTTAGAAGGTAAAACTTGGATCGTCTCTGAAGGAATACCATCATTTCACTGTAACTTCTTCCAACAGAGAAGTCGCATATATATACATACATATATACATATATACATATATATGCACACATATATATATGCACAATCAACTTGATGAAAGAGATTTAAATTTCCCATTCAGTAAAACACCTTCCTGACAGAAAGCAATCTATGCATTTCTGAGCGTTCTACTGGGGCTGATACTAATGTGCTAAAAATCCTTTTTTGCCTTCCGTAACAAATGAAACTTATGCAATTTTCATATTAACATGTTAATTAATCAATATTAGCACATTAATAATTAACACGTACCAATGCATTTCATTTATAACAATATAAACAGTCGATCATAAGAGTTTAAAATATAGAATGAATTATGATATATTGTAAATATTTTTATTCACTCTATGGATATTTACAAGTTAAAATTGAAAAACGTACCTCAACTTCCTGAACACGTAAGCATTACAAATGAGAAAAGAAGAAAGAATGAAATAAAGCAATATAAAATTAGGTTAACATTCATCAATTTTCTCCTTGGTGGGCTTTTAAATGTGAAATCACTTATTTCAGATGACCTTCACCCCCAAATGAAACAATTTGCTCTCTTCTGCCCTTTCCACCTCTGCTGCCACGACCCAGTTTTTATCTGCTGCACTATTAGCCAAATGTCATTCTATTAACATGTTTCTTTCTTGTAGAGCACCAAAAAAGGTTTTTTTCATTCGTTTTGGCAGGCAAAACCACCAGAAAGTGTTCTTGCACACACTCATATGTACATACTTGGTATAAGAGAGACGTAATTTCATTTTTTTCCTAGCTGACTTTTAAGACTATTTATTGGATGGACTTTGACGGGAATGCAAAACCAGGCACAGGGCCACTTCAATATAGCAGGTGACAGCAACTGAGAAATATTTTTGATGAACAAATATTTGAAAATATCTTTCTTCTTGTGTAGAATTCACACTTTGAAGGTTTCACCTATGGTTCAGTGACTGCATATGACTAAGTCAATCTTTTAATTAACTGAAGGGACTCTGCACACCTAAAATCACGCATGAAAAGAGAAGAGCTGATACTGCAAGCCAAGGCTGGATCTGAGGCCCTTAGCTCAACTCAGTGTATATAAAAGTGATATGTTGGCTTGGCCTCTGCAACTGGCTCCTTACAGACTCCGAGTCTCACATCACAGGTTAAAGATTCAACTTCCAAGTTCAGGAAAAGAAATTCTGCTCCTGTCAAACTGGGCCCGATGAAATTCTTGGGGGAATCTAGAGTTCTGTTCTCACTACGTGGGGGTAAGGCCTTCAGCAAGATTCTTTTCTGCCCCCTTTACAAAGTCTGTTTCCTGCCTGAGGTGGGCAACAGCCTGGGATGGCAAGGCAGGGAACCCAGGGGCCCCTCACACAGGAAGAAGCTCACCTGTGACTTCCACCACCCCAATTAAATTGCAAGATTTGAGACAAGAGCTGCCTCTTCAGTTCTGCATCTGTTCACCACTGAGCATCATGGAACCCTTCCTCTAGATTTTACCTTCAGGAAATTTAACTTAGAAATCAGTTGTGAACATAACAAATGAAAAAAAATATAAAAGCAAATATGAATTGCTAGACTTGGGCCACAGTTCTTCACTGCATTTTTATTATGTTGCTTTGAGCCATCAAGAGATTAGAGGAACCACATTTTCAAAGAATCACAGAGTTGGAAGGGACCCACAAGGATCATCAAGTTCAACTCATCATCAAGTGAATGGCCCACATGGGGACCAAAACGGTGACCTTGGCATCACTGGCACCATGTTCTAAAATCCATTTTGCCACATCATGCATAATAAATTGTTGTTTCTTAAGAAGACCAAAAAGATCCTTTACCGTTCAATATGTGGGTGTCAAATCCAGCCAACTTAGATTGATGTGCCATCAACAAAGTCAATCAAGAGAATAATCATATCTTAAACTAAGTATGCAAAGGGCATGTTAAAAACACTAGTTTAACAGTTCACAAGAAGTTTATAACAATCACAACTTTCAAAAATCTTGTTCATCAGAACCCTTAGATTCATCAGAATTCATAGATTGGGTTCTGATTTGCAAAAAAAATCAACCCTTGAAGTAGACCTAGGTCTAATACAATTTCCTGTTAGTCATCTCAGAAAAGTCAGCAAATAGAAATTGTCCCTAAGACCAGGACATTAATATGAGACCACTCTCCTCTCCTATTACCCCTCCTATCACTATAATAACAATACAGTTTAAAAAAAAATGAAATTAATGGCAAAACCAAACACATTTATCCTCTTTTCCCCTACCAACTAAGAAAGTAAACAACAGCTTCTTGTTCTCCTGAAGTTTAAGCATTAAAGTTATTCCCACTAATCCTACTCTTTTGTCACTTTGAGTTTAGTTATTTCCTAAGACTTGATATTTTGGAAGAGTTAATGAAGCATGGATAATTTAACACACAAACACTCTCTACACTTTATTTACTTGTCAAAAAGAAGCTCTTGCAAGATGCTCTTATTTATAAATACAGCCAAACATTAGCTAAATGGGTTCATAAATATTTATATTTGTTGCATTAATTGAGCTTATAAGTTATTTGTATGACTCAAGCAGAAATGAGATGCTGACTGAAAACATTCCCCTGATTTTGTACCTTTCAGAACCAGCTCAGCTCAGTTTGCTCCTCCAAGGCCTGGGAGGACCCCTCAGAACTGGAGGAACCTGCAAGGTGCAAACTCACCAGGAAAGCCTCATCACAGAGCCCTACTGAGGAACCTCCTACACAAAGGGAGTAACCCCAGGACTGACAGAGACCCCTGAGGGGTAATCTTCATTCCTAGCCCCTCCCAGTCAACACGAGTTTAAATTTCTAAGTATCACCAGGATGGACATTTATTAACACTGCTTTGCAGCCTGCTCAGTATTTCCCTCTTTCACCTTCCATCTATGAATAAACCTTTTACCCTCATAAGGACCAGCTGGAAAAAGTGGTAATTACCAGCTCATTGCTTTTGTTAAAATTAGCTCCAGAAAGATGCAGCTGCATTTTCTGCCTCTCTACCTTGCAGTGCAGATCATTCCAACACCAAGCAGTGTTAAAACACCAGCTGCTGCTTGCTAAAGTCAATCTAGCCTGTCATAAATATCTCCCCAAGGCCTATTGCCTGTTTTAAGCAAATAGCTTGTGTCAGCAAATTACACATTATTTATTTATCTATTTATTTTTTATTTGCTTAAGAGGAAGAGAATGTATTTTACCCACTGAGTACTTCAGTGAACAAAGCTCCCCAATGAGATGTTGTTACGTTAAGACATCTCTAACCAACTCTGTGCTCTCTCTCTCTCCCAGGAATCAGAGAACTGCATCCAAACAGGATGCTTTGGCTTAGTGAATTAGTAATGCTGGTGCTGGAGATGTTTAGTTTTAAATTTTGTATGGGAAAGCTTTAATTTAGTGAGAAGTGTCCCAGAAAGGCCAGGAATATCTGGGTTTACTGGAAGAGCTCCCAGCATTAAGTGGTCACACTGAGAGAATCCATGGCAGAAGGAAGCAGTGCCACATGTAACAAAAGGTCTGAAGATGTCAGGATCTGCCTAGAATGCTAAGCCACTAATAAAAATATAATGAATTGATAAAAGTATAACCATTCACATTGGATTCATATATAATGGCAAGTACATTAATAGTGGTTTAATAGTAACAGTATAAAATTCATAAATACATGTCCCAATGAGTCCTCAGATGTGTATGGCATTGAAAAGATCCTTGACCATATCTTACAATCTCAGATTTCCCATAAGACTCAAATTCTCAGTACACAGACTTTCGCTCAGCTACCACTAATGTGCAAAATCAACTTCTTCTGGCCATATTAATGGCCCAGAATGTTACTGGGTTTCTTATTTTCAAAAATTAAAAGGTATTTTTGGTTGGTGGGGTTTTTTATGCTATATTAGGAAAGAAGATTTGCTACTCCTGCTTTGCTGAAAGACTTTTCCTGAAGTTTCCATGAGCAATACTGAGAAAGTGGCAGGTGAAAATTTCAGCATAGACTTTTCTTACCCACACTCACAATCATTCATTGGGGTGGCAAAAATTTTAACAATTAAACTAAAATATTTTGAAAAAATTGAAATGTATTTCTTACCCTTGAGCCCATATAAGCTAGAATAAGAATTGTCATTCTTTACAACTCAATCACATGGGCTTTCACATAGAAATGTTCCAGCTGCTCTCTTGAGTTTTGCAGTTGGTTTTTTTTGTTGGAGTTTTGGGTTGGGTTTTTTTTGGTTTCGTTTTTTTTTGGTGGTTGTTTTTGTTTGTTGTTTTTTTTTTTTTTAAGACAAATATAGTAAGAACTAAAAATATTTCTTAAAAAACCCCAAACCACTCTTTGTTTATCCAAAATAAACAAAGCCAGAGTGTATGTCTACAATGGTGAGGGCAAACAGATGCTCATTTTGTCTGCTTGTGCTCCAAGCAGGATGAATGAGGGCCAGCTGTGAGCCAGAGCTGCTGTAGCACAGCCCTGTGCCAGCACACATGGCTGATAGAGCTGATATATTTGGGTGACTGGGACAATCACACAACTCTCTGTGCTGAATTATCTAAAACTGGGGGGCTGGCAGGGAAAAAGTGCCTTGGTTTTATTATTCTTTGCTCTCACTTTTGGCAGACTAACTTTAGAACTACAATTCACTTCTGCCCGAACTCTTCCCCTCATTAGCATGTGCTAATGAGCCTGTTACCCCGGCTTGCATTAAGTAATTCTCTCTAACTTCGCGTTCATAAAGCTTTTCTTACTGCAGTGTGTCCCACCAGTGCCAGCAGGTTATGCTGCACACTGGACAGCTCTCACAAGGCCAGAAAGGCAAAACTCCCAAGGGATGGACTCACTGATCCCTGCTGGGCTGGATGTGCTGTGCTGTGCCACAACTCCAAGGCCAGATTGAACACTGGAATGGGAACCATCAACTCCCACTTTCCCAAACTGAGCAGCACCCAGTCAGACAGGAAGAAAGAAGAGCCAGAGATTACAAAAATATATTCCCTCTCCTTCCAGGTGGAATTCCTTAAAGCAGCATTATTTCTGGTCTCTGAACTAATGCTAGGCATGAATTCCCAGCTGGATAGCCAGGTTAACTCACTGCCTCTGGTGAGCCTTACAAGGTTCCAACTAATGCACAAAAATAACAGAAGTGCCCACTATGTGAAATGAAGATTCAGAGGTCACAACCTGGCCTAATGATGCTTTCTCACATTATCATTTGCTTGTTTTCCACTTATCAAAACCACTCTGCCTTTATCTCAGTTTATAATTGCAAATACTGGTGGGGAATGGCCCCTGCAGGTTCTCTATAGAGAGAATAGCATTGTTAATAAATCATATTCTCAACAGGGGTAATACTGAAAACAAACCTTGAAAGGAGAGCTGTTAAACTCTTTCCACATCTTAATTTTCAGTCAAAAATTCAAATTACATGCTTAGAAAGCAATTGTTTTTAGGCAGCTTGAAAGCCAAACACATTAAGCTTGAAGGTTATAAAGCCATTGGCAATGTGACTTCACTTTCTGTACCCTTGTTGCTTTGACAGTACATCTGCAGGAGCTGTTTTTGACACAAGCTCTGGTTCTTTTTAGCTGATCATTTGGGGGTTGTATCTGGAGAGTAACACCCACATAAAAAAAAATCTAATGCTACCATTGCTTTCACATATGAGAACTGCTTTACAGCAAATAACAATTTGCATAATGATTAAATACATAACTATTTCTTTTTTTTCTGGTTTATTTTACAAGAAGCTTTCAGAAATTTGTTCTGAGTCATGTGATTTTTTTTTTTTAAATTTACCACTGTGGGAATAATCTCATTATGAAATACAGTGATAATTATCCTAATATCAAAGTTATAAAATAAAAGTTATGCATAAAATACTGATGTTCCACTTAGATATACAAATCCCAGTGGTCAAAACATACAAGGAAACAAACAGCAGTTGAATAAAATCAACTTATGTAACTTTGATATTTAGGGACACAATTTTCTGTAGTGACAATTAAATTAGTTATAATATCCCAAGTCTTTCAAATACTTATTTAAATGCATAACTAATGACTGGAAAGAGACTGTATGAATTATACTGGATTATGAGCAATGCACTGTCCCTGGGAGCACACAGGCATTTCTTTCTACTTCATTTGTAGCTTCGAGGAAAATCTAGGTCCAAGTATCGTTGAGAAAAACCTTCAGAAAAGGTGAAATCAAACATGCTGCTGTTGAAAAGGACAATTTTGCAGCCCTTTAGCCAGTTTTAGCCAATATTTGAAATTTCTTAGAACTGCATCAGAAAGAAGCAGCCATGGGCAACCAGTCCATGACATAACCAGCTGCTGAGTGTGGGAGAGGGTTGTACACATTTTAGATCAGAAACCCTGTGAGCCATTACAAATGTGCAGTTTCCATTCCAGTTTATAACACCATTTTCTTAATTGTCTCTGACACTATCCATTCTAACAACAACAAAAAAAAAGAACACTACACCAAAATCATTATGCAAAACTGAGGGTGGGTTAATGGGAGCAAACCAGTGAAAAACGTGCAGCAGTTGCTGCAAACAGAAATGTTGCTCCCCTCAGGGAAAGGCTCCTCACTTTGGTTGTCATCAACAACCTGAACACCCAGCAGGTTATTTTAAGTACCGTGCTCAGTTTATAAAAGCTATCATGTGATGAAGGTGTCCATAATAATTGGGGCTGGTTGATTCAGTAATCAGAGTCACAGAATGATTTGGGTTGGAAGGGACCTTAAAGGTCATCCAATTCCAAGCCATGGTGCCACTCACTAGACCAGGTTGCTCAGGACCCCATCCAACCTGGCCTTGAACACTTTCAGGGATGGGACATCCACAAGTGAAGTCCTTTCATTCAGAAAAGTCCTTAAAGTCCTTCATGATGCTTTTTGCTACTGACAGACTTGTGTTATCTCTACCCATTTTCTGAAAAATCACTGGAGAAGCACCAACATAACTTTTTTTACTGACAGTTCCTCATTAATTTCTTATTCTATTAAATAATATTTTTCTGAATATTAAGAAACTAATTGGCTGTGTTAGTTGTAAAGCAACAACAAGTTACCTTTTCTCAGTGACTGCTACTTGCCATCAGGCTGAAGCAATAGTATTTTGTAGAGAAACAGGCTTTTTTGGAATGGTATTTCAAAGGATTTAGCTCAAATAATCAATAATAATAACAACAGAAAAAAGTAAGCTAAAAAGGCCAAAGAAACAAAATACTCTGATTCAGGCATCAGATAGCTAAACTGCAGTAATGGCTCCAGTGGGGTTTTAATGCCAAGGCTGTTGATGTCCACAGCACAAAGATTTCCATTATCTTTGACCCTACTTTATTTTAGCAGAAGAGAGCACTTGACTGCTCATTTTGAGCATCATTTGTTTTAAGAAGTTCACAGAACACTGTCCAAAGGCAACTTCAGATCCATGCTGAACATTTTAAGCCACAAAAGTCTTGCATTTGCATTGGAAGAAGGTGCTCTAATTTGCACACCTCTCTTTGCTTAGGAGGACTCCTTGGCTGCAAAGGAACACCAGTGCTACTGGATAAAGATTTTACTCCATCTCAGTATCATCCCCTCAAGGAGGGAGGGAGACAGTGCCCCCTCATACCCCAGGCACTAATCCCAGAATTGCTCACCCCAAAAGTACTGCTGCAAATACTACCTCATAATGTCAGCTAGAAGTTGGTAACAATCCCCATTATGTTGTTATATTTGGACTCTTTGTTTCAGAATCCCATCAAACAAGGGAGCAGAAAGGTTCAAACATAATACACTAGTGTTACATGTTTTCAGAAACTTTGATCATTTTATTTATGCTTCCACTGGCCCTTAATTCATCATTTAAGATTTGTAATTGTGTACATAGGGAATTTCACACAGTAAACACTCCAGAAACAACATTCAGTATCAATTACTGACACATGTTCAGAGCTGCTTTAGAAGAGGATAAATTATAAATAGGAAATTATATATTGTATTAAGCTCCTACAGCTGTGATCATGATGATAAAGCAACATTTAAGCTAAGTTCAGATAAAATTGAGAAAACTAAGTGACCTTTCATTTCTTCCAGTAGCATGCACTGGGATCAAGGACACACATCTGAAAGAGTCTCCTGCAGGAAGATATAATGCACTCCTGAGGCTGCCAGAACATGAGCCTCTGCATCAGTGGTAGAAGGTCAGTATGTAGTGTGGCATGGAGTGAACAATGACTTGAGAAAGAAAGACATAGCAAAACTTTATTTTCCAATCTCAGGAACCTTCTAACCAAATACCTGTGGCTCAAGAGAATACAGAGCTCCCAGCTCTCAAACTTTTTGAACTGTTCAGCTGTAAATAGAAGTCTGCTCCTGATCTCTAGACATTATAGTTGCTCACTCTTAAAGGGATTAAGTCATGAAATGTGTCTAAAGAAAATCAAAACAGCATTTGAACGAAGAATAGAACCTGAAAAAGCTGGCATTGACAGAGATCTGAAGAGTACAGAAGGTGACAGAGAATTCTTTAAGAAAAAGAGAACATCTGCATTTTGATGAGCTGTAATTTTACACCTGAGGTCTAATACAACTAGCTATTTAATTCTAACAACTGAGAAAATAGTTCAAACCTGCAGTGTAACTAATCTCCAAACCTTAGAGAGATAAAAATCAAAGGAAATGTGTACTTTAGAGAGCAGCTGTAACTACAGGATATGGAATTAAAGAAATGTGTTGAGGATCTCTGAAAACATGCTCTACAAGATTTAAAACACTAAATTGCCTGGCAATTTTGAGAAACTGTGGCTGCCCCATCCCTGGAAGTGTTCAAGGCCAGGTTGGATGAGGCTTGGAGCAACCTGGGATAGTGGAAGGTGGCCCTGCCCATGGCAGGGGGTTGTGATGAGATGATCTCTAAGGTCTCTTCCAACACAAAACATTCTTTGATTCTGTGATAATACAGTGTCATTAAAATACTGATGGAATTAAGACACATTTTAGTAAGGCAGAGAAGATAATTTTTACATTAAAGCTGTAATGTCTACCTGTAGGTTCTCTCAGACAGCTCAAATTGGACATTACACTTCAAACCCACTAACATTCCATACTCCACAAGATTAAATTCATCTCCACAAACACTATGAAGCTTCTAATTCACTCATGTTTCAGATTTCTGAGAAACTAAATAACAGCAGCTCTTGCTCCAATGAAGTTTGAACAGATAAATAAGACACCATTATTTAAGGAATAATTTGAAATGTGTTAAATTTGTTGTAAGCTAACAATGAAATATGAATTATAATAATGTGTTAATAGGGAAACACAAACCAAACTTTTACAATTGCTAAGAAACAAACATCTGGGGACTTGCCTCGTTCTAACTGAGTTATAGAGAGTCAGGAATGTGACTGCTCAGCTGCAGCAACATTCATTTAGATTATTACCTTGCATGGCATTGTCATTCCTGACACTGTATTTTGGCAGATTCCAAGAAGGCTGTCAAGCCATTTGTCAGCTCAGTCAAACATAATATGAGCTGGAGGAATATTTCAACAGAGGTGAACTCATTTTCACCCAAGTATTTTGAGAAGTGTTTGTGAGGGAAACTGCAACCTGAATTCAAGAGAAAAAAAATCCAGATGAATGAAAAATATCCTAGCGAATTTTAATATTAGCTGAAGGTCTGGAAAAATCTGCCCTATACAACACTCTTCTAGATCTCCCAGTTTGTTTAGTCCTCAGAAAATTATGGTTAACCACACTGAGACACTGAGGCTGCCACAGGACATGTTTAAAGGAAACAGCATGCACTTGTTTTCATGTTAGAATCCTGCAATCAGTTAATAAAATGCAAATTATGGTTTAGTGTATCACTTCTTAACAGAGGACTGAGAACATCTGATGCCTGAGGAGCACTTATGTGACAGGAAGGACCAGACCCTTCAGCAGTGGCAATTTGGACAAGCAGGTTTGTAACTGTATCTTATGGAAGGAAAGCAGATATACAATAAGACTCCTACAGTGCAGATTCTGACACCTCCATCAACACGGGGTGCCTGGGGACTGGATTTGCAGAATGGGATGATTCATTCTGAGGATCCAGCATCTGCTCTGCTCATTAAGTTCACACTTTGCAGCAGACTTGCTCCATCATCCTGATCCCCTGCACTGGTCTCTTGGCTGTTAGGTTCCTGTATCTCCAAACACATCATGTTTTCTCCTTTCATCAGTAAAGAATCCATTTCACATGCTCTGCAATGCAGGGAGTGCAGTGACTGGAAACAAGTGGGAGGTTTGCTTCTGAGGTAGACTGGGATGGAAACTAAAATGCTAATGAAGAAATGCCCTGTGCTCACTGCACACTACTTCAAGACCTTCAAGGACTAAAATAGATCCTGATTAAATAGAGGATGGTTAAATCTAGAGCATGTGAGCTGAACTGCTGTGGGATGAGCAATAATACTAACTGAAGAGAAAGTGAGGGGGAAGTCTGACCCAGTGTGAGATGAATCCAGAAAGTGAAGTACAATGCAGTAGCAAAAGGGCAAGCAGGAACCACAAGAGCCATCTGCCAACAGACCATATTCTGCACTTTTTAATCATTCTTTTCCTTATAGCAGACCCTCTTCTGAGATTACATCTATAGTTCACCTCTGAGACAAGCTGGTAGATCCTGAAATTTGCTGGAAGGCACCATTATACATTGGTAACTATCCTTTCAAAAATCAAGTGTCATTAATCATGACAAGAGCCATGAAGAGCTTGAAGAAAATGGCCACAATGAATCTCACATCTGCTCAGAAGGATGAATAAACATACACCCCACACCAACGTCCCTGAAGGAAACAGCACTGCTTTATTTGGCTGTGTTTTGGCTCAGTACAATCCCCTCCTCTCTGTATCTATAAATGGGGTAAAAAAAAAAAAAAAAAGGAGCCTTGATTTTTGAAAAACCCACACTAAATCAATATACTTAGAACTTCAAATAACCATATTCAATATTCTGTCTGACTCTTTGCCACTGTAAGGTGTGAACCTGTAGTGTGCTGTCCTGGCTACCATATCTATGCAATTACGCTCTCAACTGCAGCCCTTTGCTTTCTTTAAGACTGCCTCCAGTGACTGGTTTACAGCTTATTGTATCTACTTCTGTATGCTTAATTTCACATTCCTGCCTCAAAAAAAAAAATCATCATTTCAAAATAAGGTGGGGAAGCAAAATTTCATTACTCAAAAATTTTCATAATTCTGCATTTTAAGACCTTCAGTATCTTCTAAGTGCCCCTTCAGTTCTGCAGCTTTTCTCCTGAAGGTCTGCATTGACATTAAAGAGAACTGCACAATTACCTGTACATCTTTTATTTCTTTCTGCAGAGTTCAGTGGTTCTGTGGTTTACGAACACTGGAAAGATTCCTCTGTGACTGCTGACAACTCCAGCAACAAAAGGAGTGTTTACTGAAGATTGTTAGCAGTTGCTTTTGTTCTGTGCTTATTGCTTCAACTTTAGTATACAACTACCTAAAGCATTTCTCATTACTTGCATTTCTTCTGTTGGCTCAGATTTTCTTCTTAGTTTTGCATTCAATCAGACTAAAACTCCTTTGTGCTCACTGATCTGTTAAATTTCTCTTAACTTCATACTGGCTTTCAGACACCCGTGTTACATTTCTTAGCAAAAGACAGCTTACAGTTAACCCTATTCTGTCTCTTTCCTATTTTCATCCAAATACCTGTAACTTGTTCTTCAGGATATGCACCCAACTTCTTTATTTCCTCTTTCTATGAGCTTAGCCTGGCTGTTTGGCTTTCTGCAATCAGCATCTCCAATGTATTCTCACTACCTTTCACTCTGGCAATTCTTTATGTTAGAAAAACAACTCCTGTTCTGCTTTCTATTTCACTTCTGGCTGTCATCGAGATACCATGATTTTTCACCATCTGTCCCAATGTATTTGATGGATTGTCACTAGAGTTTCTCTCTCCTAAATGTCCTTGATATCTTTAATTACCTATTTCTCTCTGTTTACTTTGCACTCACTGGGACAGATTATATAAATCAGGAGTACGTGAACTGAAATTAACAGATTTGTACAGACGTAAAAGTGACAGAAATGAGAGCAGAATACAGACTAAAGAAATAACACCTAATCTCTTTCTATATATATAATGGAAAATCATGGCTGAGAATTTACAGCTTCTTCCTATGCTTAAGCATAACAGATTCCTTTCTGTCATCTGCAGCAACAGCGGTGGCAAAAACAGCGATTCATGACTTGCTGACGCTGTAGAGTAAAACAAAGTTACATATCTATTTCTTATCTGTCTTTATAATAAAAGAAAATTTGAAGGAATTTCCTGAAAATCTATTATTTAGGGGGTGCTCATACAAACCTGCCTTTCTTCATTATCCTGCCACTTCCAGATTCTTCACATATTTTTTGGTATTCTTATTTGGTATACTTATTTGTACCTATAGTACTTGTCATCTAGACAATGGATTGCTTCCTACTTTATATTTCAAAGCCAGACAATATCAGTTTCTAGAGAAAGTTGAACTAGATTGTAGTTTATTTGCTTGAAGTTTTAATCATCCAGTGGTTCTGTGAAAACTGAGCTGAAGAATTTATCCCTAGCAAAATGGACATTTGCTACAATACATCCCCCGGACCTACCTCAACAACTTACTGTCAGTGAGCTCAAAGCGTAATAACCTTCTCAGTTTATAACAATTCCAGCATTTCCACACTGATTATATCTGAATCTAGTTTCAGTCCATTCTAGCCAGGCAATAACATTGTATATTTTTCATTTAATGGATTAAAATTTCCACTTCACTAAGAAGAAACCCTCCAAGTGCTTCTAATCCACAATCACTTCCCATGTGTTATTTGAGCAGTCAGGTTTCTCTTCTTTGATGGTGAAGGTTGCAAAGCACCTTTGCTCCACTGCTGCTTTGCAGAAAGCACTTCAGATGTGGACACACACACACAGCCCTGCCCCAGGGCACAGCTCCAGGCCTCCTGGGCAGCTTGGGCTGGGCTCTGCTGGCCCCAAGGGCAAGTGAAGTGGGAGCACTGAGGAATGCAATGAAGGAGAAAGGTCTCTGACCCATTATCTAGATTTTTTGGCTACACAGTTTTACAGGCTGTTCACACAACTCTGATCTCGAGACTTACTTTTCCACAGATGGCATGGCGAGATTCAAAGGTAGCTTTGCCACAGTTAAAACTGATCGTTTTCCCCAAAAGGCAGCAGCTGGTCTTTGTTTATTCCCTAACTCATCTACATGCCCTGTGCTCTGTCTGCTCCTCCTCTGCCTGATTTGCTTGAGTGTTCTCCACACGTGGCTGGCCAGACCATTCTCTTTCCCACATGAACAGCTTTCTTGCTTCTGACAGTCACTTTTCCAGCTCTCTCCTCAAGCATTTAAAAGTATCTCCTCCTTTCCCAGGCTTGCACTTAGGAAACAGTCCTTCAGGAGCAGCTAATCCCCTCCAAAAGTGACCTAGTCAATTTTAGCAGCTGAGATTATAAAATCCAAATGCTGATAAATCATAACACCCCAAAATACCCTTCAAATCCCAGAGATGACCCTTGTTTTTTCTCAATATATCTCTTATAATGTCAAAACTTGCTTGGGTCTTTGGAGCACAGTGCTCTGAGCCACCTCTGAGCACGGAGCTACTACAGGTATCTCTGCAGCTCAGAAGATTGATAGGTAAAATATTTGTTTTATTTATATACATCATATATATTCACCTGGCTCAATAGAGCATTTTCTGGAATGCATAGCAAAATAAAAAGCCTGAGATGGAAGAGGGATAGAACAGGGCTGGATGTACAATTGCAGAAAAATTCTTCCAAAGCAAGAATCACACTATACTTGTTGCCTTATATATCAACATTTTTTATTTCAGCTCATCAGTCAAAATAATTTCAGAGAGAACCTGGGGGATGGTCTGGGGACTTCTCATCTCCTGTGTCAAATTCATATAAACACACAAAATACCCGATTCTACTTAAAACCATTTTCTTCCATTTGAAGTGTGATGACCTACACTTTTGTATGCTAAGCAAGCTCTTAACATTGCTTGTTTACTGCAATATTCCCTTTAGCAATTGGAGCTGTGGAGTGGCATGATGATTGATTCTGCTCTTGAAAGTGATTTAGAGATGAAGAAATATATTTTTTTTATGTTCAACTGTATTCTAAATTCAGTTGCTGTGATGTAAGAAAGTCTGATTAGGTAAGGTAGAGTCTGCAAATTTTTTAATGGGTACTTAATTTTTCTCAGTAAGCAATTTTTGCCTTAAAGAACAACCAAAAATTAAGATAGTACATTTCCTTTCACTCTAAAATCTCCAAGGGTTTTAATATTTGTGTTTTCTGGGGGTGGTTACTCCCATAAAATGCCCGACTGCTCAAATTCCAAGCAGGCTTTCATTTTATGAAAACTTCCAGTGCACTTCCAAGCCTACACAAACCCATAGCCCAGCCTCTCCATCCCTTCAGAGCACTCCACTGGGATGGGGCTGATTGTCTGTTCCCCTGCTGCTGCAGGAAAATGCTGCAGAGTGGCTGATGGATATGTACAGGAATGGAGACAGCCTCTGCAGCCATCCATAAACTCAACTCATTTCAATTGCTTGCTGTCTGCTACTGAGAGGAACACTGGAAAAAGGGAAAGAAAAAGGCTATTTCTTTTTATTTTTTAAAATACATTAATTTGGCTTTATCATCTGGTATGGTAAAGTGAATGACTGCATCCTAACACAATCCTGAGTATCACATCTGATAACAACTAAGACATATATTCCCCAACAAAAATAATGTGACAGAGTGGAGCAACCACTCTTGATCAACAAACATCAGAGATAACTTCTGATGATGACTAGCCTATTATAAGCAAGAAAAAAGAATTTGTTTAAAATAAATAAACAAGGACAGAACAGTGAATATATTGCACTGCGGTGCTAAAGAAGCAGCTAAATATTCCTGCAGAACAGATTTGCTGAAATTCTGACATCCAGATGAGGAGAGGCGACTAAATCTTGAAAGTATGTGAATGGAGGCTGTTTCTGTGTAGTGACTCTGAGGTGTCTAAGTTCACCATGAAGTGGTGCAAAAATATTTTTCAGAGACAAATTGTTTCCTTTAGTATAAAGCAAAAAAGAAAGAAAGAAAAAATAGGCTAGCAGATTATATCTCCCAGGTATGTACCTTTGATATGTTCTGCATTTCTGTTAGCTTTGTTGTTTGAAACATTATATTTATTGTTTGAATAAAACTAGACATGTAAAATAGAGCACATAAAAATCTGGGTTTGTGGGGGTGGTTTCTTTAGGGAAAAAAGGTAACAAAAGGGCATCTTTTGATAAAATGAAAACATACCTATAACATGCATTGGTCACAGAAAATGCCTTTCTTTTGCAGAAAAGATTTGAGAGAAACTAACAGTTCTCCCCCACAGTCTGGCCACTAAGCTCTGGCACTCACCCTGTATCCAATACTGGCTGATTGGACTGGCACAGACCTGGGACATACACAGGGTGTTTTGGAACAGGCAGCACAATCAATATTGATGTGGGAGCTCCCTTGAGCACACACAGCTCAGAAGCTCTGGAGATTCATTGCTTTGCTGTAGCCCAGCCGCTGACTGGGCCTGAATGTGTGAGCAAGTGAGCTGTTTGCAAATGGCTTTTGCAAATGGGTCCTCCATTCTGTTTGAAATGGTTTTCAAGCTGACTCCACTTCAGTTTTCCTTGTTATTTGAGTTCTGTTATGCTTCACACACAGCTTTATTTCACTTTCAGACTTTTGCTTATGCCTGACTCAAGTTGGGCATGGGGAGTGGGATCACTGCTAACAGAGGGAAGATTGTGTTCCAGGGGCAGTGACTGACATAGAATTTAAACCATTCCAACAAAACTGCACAAATAACAACTACCTGGATAACCTAATATATCTTGGCTTGAGAAACAAAACTTCGGTATTTTGAGAAAAGACAAGTTATTGTTTCCTCTAATATTTACAAAAGCACATTTGCAACTGTCTGTCAATTGAATTGAAGTCCTGTCTGCATACAACACAACTAATTGTTCAGGAAAACCCACCCACCCGTTCTTACCAGAATAACCTACCTCAGAGGTTTTGTGATGTTCTTATAGAACATCACCTTGCCCTACAGACAATCACTTAGTAGAAGAAAGAAAAGTCCCAACAGGAACAGAAGTCTCAGTTTGCTGTGGAAGCACTGCCACACAGGTGCAAGCACACTTCCAGTTCTCCCAGGACAGGGCATGTCCCAGGTATATCCTGAAGTAAACGCATTAATCAAGAAGTGAAAAGTTAATTCTGCTTCAAAATCTAGGCTATCTAAGCAACTTCTTACGGAAACTGCTGCCACAACACACACAAACAGCAGGAGAAATACATAATGAATTAAAGTGTGAAGCAATTCTCTTTGTCCCAATAACCACCTATTTAATTCTCAGGATTTTCTCTTAATCAGTAACATTAAGTTGTAGACACCCAATGAAACAAACACTGAGAAAGGTTCTTCAGTCACACTCGTGCTGTCTAGTTAACACTGCAGGGTAGTAACGACATCACCAAAAGTAGAATTTGACCCATTTTTCTTAGATAATAGTTGTTTTTAGATCAAATACAAATTGCAGAGGCTTAGCCTTTCCATTATGTAATTTAATTGTCATCCTCTCCCTTCTCTACACAGAAAAAAGATAAATGCCTTTTTGGCTTCTAAATTCGTATCCTTGAGACAGACAAAGCATGGATGAACATATTAAACACTAGAGCTGTTGTGTCCTGGTAGGAATGAGGGGATCATTTTCTTTGCATCTTCTGACCTGCTATAGAAATCTATAGAACATTAATCATTTCTAAACTCTATCTCAGTGTGAGGTGGGAGCAGAGTAATTTACTGTGTCTGCATCAGATTTTTCTTTCATCCGACTTTTATACTCAGACTTTTATACAGCTCAGTGGAAGAAACTCATAAGCATAACAGGAATGTATTTCTGGTGAGGCAATGTTACTGCTGTCCAAATGTAGAAATGAATAATTAAGTTTCTCTTAAGTAAGCATCCACTGTATAATTCCTAAACCCATTCATGCCATAAATTGAACTAATTAAATTAGAGATGTTTCTTCCCCAATATACAACAGATATGTAAGTACTGAGACAGCAGAATGATGCTTATAATATCAATACCTCCACAGATTAGCCAAAACTGACAGCCTAATTCCTGGATAACATCAGAGGTGAAATGGATTAACCAAATGCTGTAACTTTTGGAATATATCCTCCATCTTCTTTATTCATGATGCTTCGTGCTTCTAAAAGCTGTATATTAGAGCCTTGCTGCTGTATTCCATTTCCTTCCTCCAGAGCTGGGGGTACCATCCAATATACAAGGAATGTGTCTGAAGACATTGCAAGGCCACACTGTACTGGGAAGGAATGGCAATACTTACTTGCTTACCAGCAGGAACACATTTTCACAGATGCCTGAACATGGCATAGGCTGGAAGAAAACAGTCCCACCCTCTTTGTCACTGTTTTCCCCTGTACCAGTTCTCCACTGTCTCAGCGCAAGCACTCACACAATTGAGTACTCCCGGATCAGGAAGTGTGCCGATTAAAATTTTGGGTGGGATAACTCTCTGTACCTCCTATTCCTACCCATCAACTGGATCTCCCTTGAGGATGCTGAGAATCGCTCAAGCCCAGGCAGCATTGAGCAGTACTGATCTGCTCTCACTAGTTTTTAAGGCACAGAGGCATTTCTGTAATTTGCTATAAGGATACACCCAAGAGGTGATCTCAGAGCCCTCTGCAAAACCTCTGAGGAGAGCAAGAAGGACAAAGAGAAGAATTCAGCTCCCTCTTCATCTAAGAGGACAGAAATCACAACAAGTGTTTTCTTTGCTTAAAACTATGTTTTGACCTTAAATGAGTAAGAATTCACTGCTGCATTGAAAATAGCACCCAGCACAATACTCCTATATACTTAAAGGGCAAAACTCATCAGAACAATCTGGCTGTTCAAATTGTGCAAAGCACCTGTAAACTACAGTCACTGGCCAGAAGGCACCAAGGAAATTGATAGTCTGCATTTCTCTCTAATTCTCCTTAACACATCATGAAGTCATACACGGCCTAGAACTTACATATATATTATTACTCGTCTCTGCACATTTGATTCTACTCATGCCTTGGTGCTGCAGAGAGCATACTGGAGTGGCCATGCAGACTCTGGAAAGTGTTGCTGAACAGGGACCTTAGATCCTCATGTTCTCACTCAGTTTGGCTATTGAGCAGTAGCTATCAGCATATATTGGAGTATCCTTATATTCATGGCAGAAAGGGTCACAATATCATCATTCTACCTTTAAGACTATGTGGTGTACATAAAATTCACAGGGATGTGAATCCCTGCCACTTTCCATATTCACAACTTTTTATTTTTCTTAGTGTTTGTAATGGTTTGTTCAGTGCTTGATGACAGAGAGCATGTAATGGTGCTGTAAAGGGTCAAGTCCTCATTAGACTCCTAAAATTATTGAAGATTCCAAGCAGGAACACTGGAAAGGGATATCACGAGTGCCTATTCTTACCTTCTCTGAAAGCATAAGGACAATTTTTATGCCAAGATTCAAAGTTAGCAATGTTCCTGCTCAAAAAAAAAAAAAAAAAAAAAAAAAGCTTGAAGTAGTTCCACACGAGGATTTCTGCGTATTTCACGTTCTCCTACAAATCAAACCCAGATATCTGGGGGTGGAAAGAAGGTTGGGCAGAGACCAAGCATAAAAGTGGTGTAGTTTGATTTAACTGTCAGAAAGCTATGAAGGTAGAGGAGTGGGCTGAACTGGAAAGATTACAGCTCCAGCTCCAGATACCCTCCTTGATATACACAATCCATTTATTTCTCATAATTCAGGCTTTCCATAAACAGGCAGGACAACTATTTCTGTACTTATATTAATGTTGTCATTGATACCTTTTCAACCCAGGAGGCACCAGTGAGTGTTAGCATTAGCACATCAATATTCCATCACTGACATGGGCACAAATTCAGAAAAGGAACAAGACTGAACTTCCAAAACACCGTGGAAATAACCAGGCTTTCTCATGGTGTCCATATTCACTGCACACACCTTGGAGTGTAACAGACTCACAGGACTTAATCACCAACTCTAAACACTTTTTTTACTGCTGCTTCCCTACTTTAGCAATTTTCTGTTATTTAAAACACTGAATGCAAGTGAAACTAATGCATGCATGAGCAAAAAAAACCAATGCCTCTTCCAGCCATCAATACACGCTGGCAAATACACAACTGCAATAATGGGCCCATTGTATATTCCTAATGTTTCTCATTAATCAAATCTTGTTTGTATTAGAAGAAGGAAATAACTGTATCCAAATTAACTTGCCAATATGATAGCCATTAATAACACCAGAGTGAAGACTCATGGAATGCAATTATGGTACCAAAGTAATAGTGGTACAAACATAAAACATGATATAGTTGATACAAAGAGTGAAACAATATGCATTGTCAGCTGCATATATAAAGGTGCTTTTGCTGGTTCTAATTCCTCTAATTCCTTGGAACTAAAGCCATTCTCAGTCCAACAGCTCAGATAGCTGTAAGAATTTGCAGAGTGGCTGCGTCTGGAAGTTATTCTGCAGGATGCTGAGAAGAGAGAAGATGTGGGGGCAAGAAAGGTTCTTGAGCTGTGGGATAATTGCATTGCCATAAACTAACAAAGAAGGAAGAAAACCTTGTAAGTAGGTCCATTATTTCAGGGGAAACACTAGGAGGGACTTGAAAACCTTAGTTTTACTTGGGCACTTTGTTGCAGCTCTTCAGTCCACCTATCACAGCTTAACGTCCTGTGATCTGAGCTCCAGAGACCCGGTGCAGCCACTGCTGGGACTGCAGATCTCCCATTCTACAATAATACTTCAACACAGAACAAAAATCAGAGAATCAAAGCCCTCTAAAATCATAGAGTCCAACCCATTAACCCAGCACTGTCAAGGCCACCACTAAACCATGTCCCCGAGTGTCACATCTATCTTTTAAATCACTCCAGGGACAGTTACTCCACCACTTTCCTGGGAAGCTTGTGCAAATGTTTGACAATTCTTTCAGTGAGACTATCCCCTAACATCCAATCTAAACCTCCCTCATTTTTCATAGCCACACTAAGTTTTTAGTACAGTTTCCTAAGGATATGGTGTTTAAACATTCTTTCTGTGTTGGGGTTTGTGCACAAGCCACCAAGCTCTGAAAACACTGATTAGAAATCAGTGTGGTAGAAGAGCAGGGGGCCTCACATATAACTATATTCCAACAGGAGAGATGGATGAGAAGAGAGCTTTTCTTACTGTGTCTAACAGAATACTAAGGGAGAGGCTGTGGTATGAACACATATATTATTCATGTGCCTGATGCTCTACGAAAGCTGGAAAAGCTTTCACATGGCACAAATCTGTAGGAAACCAAGCTTCGTTAGTTTGCTGCTCAGTGAACATTTGCTTATTCCAACCTACCTATCAGTGCAGACACTGCACACATCTATTTTCACCAATTCCACATGTGTGAGTCTAAGATCTTGGCATTTGGCCCACAGCTGACAAGGGATGCAAGCAAGGTGAACAAGCCTGATACAATTGCAGAACTATTCCTCACTCTGTGACCAATTAGTTCACTTGCCACAGTTAAAAAAAAAAAAGGCAAACAAAAAAAAAGACTAAAAAGTAGCAAGCTTCTAGGAAGCTCAAATACCTTAAAAATACTTAAAATGTTACAAAGTATTTTCGGATTTAATTCTGACTACAGACACGGCCCGCACTGGAGTTAAGGCAGCATTTTTCAGACTTCAGGTAAAAGGTAATTTACTCTGTAGATATTCTCTGAAGAAAACATGATTATCCCAGCAGGGGAAAAGCCAACCTAAGTCTCCTGTGCTACCTGACACATGGTAACCAATGTCTCACACCCCTGTGGAGGAGTATTCCAGAGGTCAATACTCAAAACACTCAGCCAGGGAAGAATCTTGACCAACTGATGCTAAGATTTCGCTGAAGGCAAAGGTTATCACTTGACAGGGCTGTTATTGTGTGTCTATTTTTCATTCATGCTGCCACAGTGGTAAGTGAGGAATGGCTGTGATGGCATGGAAATACTGCATCAGTTCTAGACACTGCCACTGAGCTGCTGCAGGTAGCTGACAGCAGCACACATCAGCAGTGTCAAAACTGGTCTGAAAAATTATTTCATTATAGGAATCGAAGATGTGATTTAAAAATTGTCTTACTTTGGGTGTATGAACTAAATTCTTGCTATTGATCAGTCAAGAAACCATGTTATTTAGGAATTCTTGAAGGCAGAAGAAACTATAAACATGGTATTTTGGGGTTTGTTGGCGTTTTTTAAAGAATATGAAATTTAAAAGGACACAACATTTCAAAGCAGCCATTCAAGAATGGATTTTCCCACCTTTTAATATCCCAGAACAACTCAAAAGCAAAACACAATTAACCCTGAGCAAAATCCCAGTTAAAAACATCAAACCAAAACAAACCCCAAAATTACATCATGAGATTTATGCCAGTAACTAAGATTACAGGATTCTTGAGCTTTTCTGGTGGGCTGGCTGGGTAGCTGAAGCAAAGATAAGGGGTCAGTACACAAGAGCAGGTGTATTCCCACTGGGGGTTAAAGGCGCTCTCTGACAGGTTGCGGATCTTTGCCTTGGAATTAGGTGTTTATTTTCCTGTTGAAAATTTTCCATTTTGCATAAGATACTTAAGTATTGATTAATCCAAAAGGCCAGAGAGATACTTTTTCTATTGCCAGCTAGATGGATAAGTTGGCAGGCAGCCCGAACAGACCGTAACATGGGCTTTCATTAATATTTACACATTTTTGTTGGAAGTTTAATAGTGTTAACCAAGGAGTCAGAGAGCACACAGCATAAAATACATCACTAGACATCTCCTCACTGTCCGGGGATATGAAGGTTAAATTTCCATAACTAGGTGAAAGATTTTAGCAGAGCACAGCAAATCTTAGCTTAAATGCATTCTCTACTTTTAAATACTACCCCAGAAAATATTTGATTTCTCATTAAATAGTCTGGTCTTTACTGGAAGAAATGAAAACATTGCTGCATAACATATTTGCCCAAAACACAGTGCAGAAACACACAGTTGTATGATTAGCACAGCAGAGCAATGTCACAGTTTGCTGTTCATCTGTGCAGCTTAGAGAGAATAGGGGTAAAAATGTGATGGAAAAGAAAAACAGTACTTAATACACAGCATCAGACAATAGTCACACAATCTATATATAAGTAAAGGCTATTTCTGTCTTCAGAATTTCCTCCACCCTACCTTTCATGTACAGACACACCCATGCATGACATCCAATCCAAATGAATAGGGTCATCAGAGTTTTAAGTAATCAGCTATATGAAGAACTGTGCCAAGTTACTGTTACCCTGGTTAATACAATTTAATATATTAATGGACTAAATGCATTAATGATACATGTAACACATAACTAATGTATTAAGGTATGTGCTAAAGTTCATATTTTATTGTGCAAGACCATCTACATTTATAAAATTCTTCATCTCTCAGTCTATGAGCAGAGCCCACACTTAAAACTCATGAGTACAGTGAACATAGAAATGATTCTGTGACTCTTTCACAGCTTTTAAGTTAGTAGTTGAAATGTTAAATCAAAGGGTCAAGAAATATTGAAAACCTCAACAAAATCTTTCTTTTCAGTAATGAAGATATTCCTCTCAAGAGACTGTAGCAAAGGACTGGTTCAAAAAATTAAAGTTTTAGTGATGAAGTGAGTTTTACCTGTCTTGGCCACTAGAACCTTATTTTCAATTTATGAGTAGCTACTGGTTTGTTTGCTTTCAAGAGAGCCCATCTATCTTGCTCAACTCCTGCTGTTCTGGGATGAAAATGGGAGACTAAAGCAGAAAAAAGCTTTCCTCATATTTTTAGACAAATAAATAAAAATAGCTTTAAAATTTAAGTTTGGATATTAGAATTGAAGCACTTAGCTATTCATGTGACATGATACATTTGAAATTGCATATCTTGTTATTTTATTGTGGAGAATCTTCTGATCAAAAAATCTCAGTGCACAGTCTTGAATCCTAGATGTAACATGAAAGAGTTAATACCACTGCTATCTGAAATAGTCCAAATGAAGACTTCCTGTAAACTTGCCTCTCTGCTGTGCCCTCACACAAAATAAACAAATCCTGCTCTGAGTCAGTGAGAGTGTCTCCCTGTGCTAGAGAATCCCACTGTCCTTGTTTGGGTCAGGAGCACAGGGCCCTGTCCTGGTGGGCTTAAAGATCTTCTGAATTGTATTTGCTTCAGGATGTGTAAATGCACCCATTACACTCCTAAACCTTAATGTTTTCCCAAGGCACTGAGCATGGGGACAAGGATGCACCAGGACGTGTCACATTTGTGTCACAGCGGACACAAATGGTGCATTTCCCACCCCACATTCTGCACTGGGGATGTGGGCAGGAGTTCTCCTGGGCACATTCACTGTGTTTCCTTGGTCGTCTTTCTAAAAAATATGCTCATCTTCTCCTACAGAGGGTTAGATTTATGGCCTCTCCTGACCACTATTTTTGCTTCGATCAATTCTGAATTATGCAGCAAGAAAGCTCCAAGAGAAGAGCAACTCACAACAAGAGTCAGACAGTAAATACAGGGATGGGTTTGAGCCCCTTTGTTAGGTCAGCACAGCAAGTAATGTTTTACCCTCTTCCCAGATGTCTCTAGAATTCAAACATTAATATAGAGCACCTTATGCAATTCTGTTGCTACATTTCCTTTTCAAGAGCTTTTAAATGTAAATTCAAATTATTTAAAATAATGACCTTTAATCCTGTGAAATGGGATTAAAGAGTTGAACAGATTTTTCCCCATCAGGAATTACACATGGGGACCTCTGGCCCTCTCTGCTGCTGATTGCAGTGGATTTGCCTCATATCCTTCCCAAATTCTTGCCTTTTAGCTGTCTCTTGGGAGCTGTAGACTGAGGGTATCCCACAGTGCATTTGTTTCCTATGTTGGATCTCCTCTTGGACCAAATTTGAAGAGCAGCTCCAACACAGCACTGTTCCAAGAGCCCAGCTTTTAACATTTCTGTGTTAAAGGGTCTGGCACATTAAATGGAATTCCACAAGACCAAACTCTAATGCATTTAAATTATTAAAAAAAAAAATAAATTCCAATAGGAAAAATGCAAAATGAAAATCCTTGAACTGCATTCTGAAAGTACCCTCTATCATGTGTTTGCTGCATTCCCTGGGGGTACAACTGTCCTGCACAGGATACAATTATTACAGAAGGTATCCTGCCTCACCAGAGCCTCCCACAGAATTTCACCCTGTATTTTAAATTCTCCAAGGTTTTTACTTTGAAAAATTATTTTACAGCCCAAAGAACAATCCTTCCAGCTTGAAGTCCACTCTTACTGATACACCCCTTTTCTCCCAGAAAATAAAATTCAATCCTGTATATGACTTTGTTTAAATGAACTGAGATTTCACCCAGATGATTTATCATTCTTCAGCAGAAGGCAAGACCAATCTTATCAGCATACTTCGGGTGTCGAGAGTTCAATAAGAACAGTTTGTAGCTGGCTGTCTTATTGAAGCCAGGGGACCTGAGGTCAGCATTGATTGTATATTTTATTGATGTGGATCTTTCCTTGACAGTTGTTTAGAGAAACACGAAAGTACAAAACACAGCTTTGAGAATAACCCCGAAAAGTGCTGCAAAATGAGCAATTACTTATCATGCCTCATCCCCTCTGAGGATGCTATTGGGGCTTGGAATCTCTCCCACAAACAGTGTCTGATGATCAAACTGTACATTTATGCCAGCAAAGGTTTGGGGAATATGCACCCTTTGATATCTTAAAGCTTCCAAAGTACTAAAAGTTCCAAATGTGAGTCCACAGATTCCAATACTGGAAGAATTGCTTTAAAATTGTGCTGCTTTAATATTAACAGCACAGCAAAATTAATTACAGTTTTCTTGAGTCTGTCTGATGTGTTTCTTACACATAAGGAATAAAAATATGAACACAGCTCTTGTGAATTTCAAGATCAGTGATCTATTCAGGTTTCAGAGCGACAATGCAGCAACACATTAAAAATGCCCTGTGCTTCTAAAGCAATTCTAGATCTAAGGAAAACCTCAAAATCTCATTCACAGACAAAAACCAAAAAAAATGGTCCTATCAAAAGGAAAAGATTATTTTTTGGTCCAAGAAATTACTTCATAAAAAGAAATATTTTTACCCAGACATCTCTTGAAAAACATGGAATAACTCATTCAGTGGAAGTTGTCCGTACCCGTGACAGGGAATTGGAACTAGATGAGCTTTAAGGTCCCTTCCAACCCAAACCATTCCATGATTCTATGATTTGGAGCAATGCCACAGCTTTGTTAGACATCCATTTTTAAAATTTGTTTTTATCTTTGACTTAGACGAAGTCAAGATTTCAGGGCAAATAACTATTCAAGAAACCCTTCAATGTATTATGACTCCGTAATTTATACTCTATGGAAAACAAAATAGCCTCAAAATATTTCTTCTCGAAATGCAAAACAGTTTGCAGAAACAAGGTGCTGTTCTCAGTATGTTTTCTGATCACTCTTTCTTCCCAACACATTTTCTCTGAGTCAAGTCAGCTGCTCTGATGACAAAAATGAAAAATCAGACTCCTGCCTGAAACATTACTTGGAGAGAACCATTCTTCTCATATTAAATATACTGCAGTAAATATACAACAGGCTATCAGTGCTCCCAAGATATATACAAGCATTCCAACCCCAGAAAGTCTTCATTTTGCCAATTAAAAAAATACTAATAAATGGAAGCCTATTTCACCACAAGTACAGCAGTAGGGAGATATGGAATAACTACATGGATATATGGTTATATGGATATACAACTGCATTATGGATGTAACAAGGTTTTCAGGTAATTGTTAGATACATCCTGTTCCAGTTGGTCTGCACAGTCAAAGAACACATTCCCAGCTAAAGGGATTATACTTGAGTGAAACTACAATCATAACCCTTAACCCCAGTGTTTGGGTTGTTCTGGTGGATTTTTTTTTTAAAATGGATGCTTGGAAACTAAAATGTCTTTAGCTTAAATTATTTGGGTGGACAATTAATTGTCTATTGCTCCCACAATGTGAGGATGCATCAACATCGAATATAGATGTACTTTGAAGGACAATAGAGCAAATAATGTTTAAATCTTTCTTAAAAGCAAATAACTCTGACTTGGCCAATTGATAAGACCAGTGATTTCAATATAATCGAATTGAAATAAAGCAGTTAAGCATTTAAGACTTCAATAACCTTCCTAAAAATCAATCTTTCTTTTAAACTAGCCTCCCAGCCATGCCTTAGATTTCACAGCTTTAAAGAACAAAAAAGTGCCTATAAAACACCTGTGTGGTGAAAAGTTTTTTAAAAAGATCATATTTGGGAGATGCTCTAAATAAATTTAACAAAATCACCAAAACCCCCACACCCAAAAATGGATGTTTCTCTGGGGAACTGGATGCCCCATACGACTCCTGCTTGCATGCATATGTGTGACTGTCAGAGAGTGACTGATTGCCCCGATGTTTCATGGTGAAGATCAATAGTTGCTTTAAAAGGAGACAGATTCATGGAAGCTATTGGATCCAAATAGTTTATTGCTTTGTGCTCATCCTTTTGTTTAATGGCAGCTCTCAGAGTCACCTCAGCAATTATTCTTTAAGTTGACTTTCAAGTAACTTCCTGGCTCATCACATGGCCTTTAAAGGTTGTGTTGGAAAGCAGCATCTCCTCTGCCAAAGTGTTTAAAATACAGATGATGTCACAACCTTCAGCATCAGATGTTAGCAGGAGTTATTTACTAAAAAACATTACAATTTACTTTCAGCCTCTGGAGCAATCCTTGTTTCTGGAATTGAACTTGTTGGAAATGTCTTAGATTTGTGTTGCTAATTTTGATGACAAAAGAGTTAGTAACCTATTGCACTTCAGATAAACATTCAAACACCGGTGGGCTCACCTCAAGGTACCTGACCTACCCAAATCTTTCAGTTCACTACTCTGGTCTGGAAATCCATTTGCTTCTGTTATTATTAGATCATAGTCCAAAGAGTCACCAAGTGCAGTAGGTAGGTTACATTACTCCATAGTTAGTGTAGTATTGAAAATTTGCTTATTTCATTATTGTGTCATAGATGTATTTTTCAGCTTCTGGCCAATCCAGTTATTTGCTCTACACCATCCTAAGTCTGTGACTGCCCTCACCTCCCTCCAATTTTGTAGGGAATGAAATCATTTTTGAGTAGAACATTAAATTGTAAGAAACCCCAAGGGAAAAAAAACAACCTTTCATCCAAAAACCTGAAAAAAAAATCTGGTAACTCAGGTTACTGAAAGGCAGCTTGCTTTTTCCCCTCAGCATGTGATATTGTGAGGATGACAGGCCATAACTGTGTCAGCTGTTTCTGTTCCAGCAGACTGGCCTGAGCTCCAGTCTCAGTGGGTTGGGTGTCACATCAGATGCAGAGTGCAGCCTCCTGTTCCTGTCTTAGGAACACACGCACAAGGGGAGCTGTCAGCATGGATTTGAGAGTCCCTTGCAGCAACACCAGTGTGGGAATCACCCCATGATGCCAAAGCAGTCCCCAGGCCTAGACATAGACACTGTGCTCTTTTCCACCAAGTTACCGGTCGTGTTTATCAGTGGCCAAAGCCCATCAAGCCTTGAAGTGACTTCTTCACAAGCTTTCTTCACATTTATAATCATGTCTCAAATGTAGAATACACATTCATGATTAAAACAAAGCTAGGATTAAACACAGCATCAGAAGCTTGTCAAGGATTTTTAGTTGGGAGGATTCAGCTATCATGACTTGAAGCCATGGCGACTGCATGACAGGCAGGCCTGTATTCTCTTGGTGGGACAGAAATGGGTAGGTCTAAGACACACAGTACCTTATGTCTGTTAGCTGTGGAAATAGTATCAAGAAAAGCAGAGAATATCTTGCAGCTTAAAAGAAAATAAAATTTAAAAAGCAGCAGTAATTCCCAGCCAGCCTTTCCTTCTCCTTATCTGCTTAAGAGCCAGGCATACCTCCTGTTGGTGCCACATTACACTCTCTGCATCAATCATTGGCCTGAAACTGTCACATTTTCTACCCAGTTACCTGTTTCACACACCACTAAGAGCTAACCTAAGGTAAGGCCACACCACTAGGTCAGAAAAGTGAAATACTCACTTATCTGATCACTGTTGTACAAAACAAGAAGCAAAACACCACAGTGGTGGCTGCAGTAAGCAGACAAGCTTTATGCACTGCTCTGAGGAGGGAAGACAGAGCATATCAAATTTGGTACCAGATATTCAAACACTACTCTCCCACATGGTCTGTGCACAATACAGAGCATACACATGATGCAGCTGTTGAGAAGCTGCTATCAAAGCCCCAACTTTGAGCGAAAATCTCCTCTCACCTTACATATCCCAAGGGGGCTCCTTCCCCAACTTTTCCTCTTTTCACTGAAGTATTCCAGTCCTGCTCCCTTCCACATTCAGACTCCCATCATCTATTTACTTCTCCTCATCTGCACTGAGGACTTGTGGATCATGACGCTCCCTAGAACAAGTTGAGCTCTGTAGGCTCCAGATAAAACATTGTGTCTATTTGCACTTCTTTAGAAGATTTACAATCTCATTCTACACTAAATCCCAAGTAAAGTCACCAAATTTAATGGTATGTATTATTACACGGGCAAAATAGAGCTCAGATTGCTGGCTTTTCCTTGCTTATGTCATCAGGATATCAGCTATTCCCTTATGCCAAGCAAATACCACAGATTAGGCTAAATTCCTTGCTCACAAGCTATGTTTACTTGGTCACTTTAATTCAACTTGAATCTCCATTGCCACAGAAATAGAAAACAGGGATTTTATGTCTGGATCAGACTGAAAACTCATCTCTTTTTTTCATTCGGCCTGGTTCCTAGACAGAGGGTACAGAAACACATGGTTTTGTAAATATATAGATTAGGCTTCACAGTAAGTGTAATATACAAAATAAAGGACATGGCATTTCCAGAGGTTAGATTTAAAGATGAAGACTTGATTTCAATGCTATTCACCTTCTTTTATTAATATTCCACTTGGCAAGAAAGCTATGCCAATATTCAGGTTTTTTCTTTTGTTATTTTTTTTCTTTGGAAATCCTATGAGAAATCTAACAAAAAAATGAGTATAATAATTCCTTCACTTTTTTTTTTAAATTTGTATTTTCTTTATACTTCATCAATATGAATAAGCAGCCAATCCTTGGAGAAATAAGTGCTTTGGCTTCTTCAGAGCGAATCAGACTGGCTCAGTAGTCCATCACTATATTACTCTAAGTTGCACATTGGCACCACTTTTAGGGGCCCTTCCTGTGCCTGGAACAAATACTTCTCCTATCAGATAAATACAGTCCACTTCAACACAGGGGAAATATGCAATGTTTATTAAAATAGTGTCAAGTATTCTTGACCAACTGCCAGTGAACAGCTTTATCATCTGAGTGACAAATATTGCTAACAGCTGCAAGGGAAAACCAGTCAGGTATTCTCCAAGGAAGGCACCTTCTATCAATCTGTCCACTCTTGTTATAAAAACTGTTTCAGATATTTATATACAGGACATGTTTTTTTCTTCCAAATAAAAAGGCAAGAAAAGGGTAGGAAAATAACAGGAAGGAAGACAATGGGTTCTGGAATCTATCTACTATCTGCTTTCTTGACATTTATTCAATAAAATATTTCAGAACAAACATGCTAAATATGTATTTTTATATAATTTCTTTTTGTTCCATTTTATGGCCTCAGAATGCTTTGTTTTCTGTTCTGTCCCCTCAGTTTCTTGCCCCTATGTATTGCATCAGAAATCTGTTTTATTTGGGACTGGTTTTTAAAATTGTTAGGTACTAAGAGATGCATACATTTAGTTATTACAATCCAAAAAGAGAACATCTCTGCCAAATTTGTATCAATTTCTTAAATAAAATTGAATTAATGAACTGGAGTTAATAAATGGTTAGGGAACTGGAAACAGATGGAGAAAGCTTCTGGGACTGTTTGGAAATACAGGTTGAGTTTTGAAATCCTGATAGGTGTTTGTCTATGTGTGTTGGCACTTAACTTGCAGATCCAGACCTTTACTAAAAATAAGTAGTGACTGTTGTCTAGCCAATTTGCAAACTGGGACACATCTAGCATCATTTGTCTTAAAAAAAAAAAAAAAAATCCGATTTTCAGGTACGTTTTCCTCACCAACAACTGCTGGGCAAAGAAAATGCCAGCAGGAGACAGCATGTCAAGGACCCAGGAACACTCAGCTGAGTGGGGTGCAGCAGGACAGTGTGTTCCAGCCCTAGACAGGAACTGCAGGGCAAGTGAAGCTGTTATAGCTGCACAGATTAGAAAACCAAGGTACAAAGTTGGGAACGTATTTGACAAGGTCACCCAACAGGCCCAACACCACAGCTGAGAAAACAACCCACATATCCCAGTCCTGTCCTCCCATTAGGCTGTTTACCCAGAATATGCATCCCCAATGGAGGCATTCTCCTACACCCTCTTCCTCCTATAATTTTTTTTAACAGCCTGCAAAAGTTACAGCGTATGTAATTCTCTTTAATATTTACAGCCTCTGGTTAAAACAATTGCAACCTATTAAAGTGTATTATAACCTCACAAAAGATAACCTTGTACAAAATTCCTCCATAGCTCAGTATCCCTAAATCTTAACAAGGAAAGGTAATTGTTAGCTGTAGATTTCCATCTCTTCAAAGCGTAAAGGAGTCAAACATCAGACAACTACACTGCAGAACGTGGACACACCAAGACAGAGCGAGACTCCTGTACACCACTGCAGCGCGAGTAAGATGAGGGTCAGGGACCCCAGACACAGTTCCACAGCTGAAACACAGAGCCAGAGAACACAGAGTGCACAGGGAGATACATCAGCCTAGCAAACATCCTCTCTGATGGGAGAAAGGGATTTCTCTTGTATGCACTGAGTCATGTGGTTGCCACCCCAGCAGCATCTGCTTTTTTACTCCTTCAGAAACTTGTCTTCATTAGGTTTTAGTCATAAGGATTTGATTCTGATTACTTTGAAAATCCTGAAGGACAATGCCCTGCATGGTTCAGTGCACACAATTCAAGGAAGGACCATATAATATGCTCTTAGATGTGAAAATGTTTAAGAAGTAGAATTTAATTCACTATGGAAGATGGGTAAACCAGAAACCAACTTAGTCAGAGAACCCCCATCTACACTGTAATTATGGAGTTATATCTAATCTTGAAATTCTAAATCTGTTACTCTTCATTTCTTCTGCTTCACTTGCTTCCCACTACCACCACCACTGTGTCTTATCTAATAACCTGCCTGTGTTTCTTGAATTGCTTTTTCCACACATATTGGTTGGATGTTTATACAAGACCCTTCATTTGTTATTTCCTATATGGTTTTTACTTTCTCAGTTTCTACTATTGTTGACAGCTTTAGTTGTATACCCATTTTCTCCTGCTCAGCCTTGTCTGTGCACTTCATTAATATGCTCTTTACCTAATTGTTGGTCTTTAATAATCTGGGTTTAGTCCCATTCTCTGAAGCTTCCCATGTCACCTTCCCAAATTCATCTTTGAGAAACTTCTTGCCCAACTTAATCGTTTTTGCTAATGAGAGATAGCAAAATCCTAAATAAAAAACATCATTGAAATGTATCTGTCTGCTGAAAGATAATGACTTATGTATTCATCCTATTACAAGGACAAGAACTTGCCAGTTAGGGCTCTGTCTTGTGTCCTGGTAAGAAGCTGCAGGTACATAAGCTTCATCTCAGAGATTTGATTACACAAGGGAAGAAACTTTGCTTTTTTATTTTATAACCTCCCTTCTTGCAGGAAGGTCAGAGTATGAAGATGAGCCTCCCACTGTGCTCTTAGCCTAATTACAGAGAGTGAAGAACAAGTTGATGGACGACCTTCTTGCAAAATCACTCATCCCTTGGCCTCTATGAGCTTTCATAATGGAGCTGAAAAAACTGTAGCAAGTGATAAGAGAAGGGTATTAAGAATTTTCTGAAGAACAAAAATGGCTGCAAAACCTTGTGACTGCATTCGACAACTTCCAAGCCTGTTTTTATTCCTAAAGGTCCAAAGCTGACCCAGCTTTTTCAATACTTTGTGATTTTCTTCCTTTGACATTTTTAGTTAACAACTAAATTGTTTTTATTTCCACCAAAAGCCCACATTAAATAGGATTTTGATAAAATGAGAAGAGAAAAAGACATATTTCTATACTCACATTAAAATTCACTAGAATAAAATTGCTAGAGAAAGAATGTCTTTTGACATAGGTGAAAATTCATCAATCCATCTCTGAGAGCCACTCTCCCTTGAGAAGCTCCAAGACAAAGGGGACCAAGTTTATGAAGCAGTTTATTACTGCACGGGCAGCAGTGTTGGGCTCAGTTCTTTGCAAGAAGAAATGTATTTGGAATTTAGGGCCCAGCTTGAAAGAGGTTTCTTTATATGGCCATGTTTGCTTCGGCAGCTCTGCTCCTCCAACCCCACTTGTTCTCTCCCCCGAAGCAGATACAGCTGTTGGTGTGGCAAAGACAAACACCTTGACTGGACCATCACCACAGCCTGGTGGGCTGCGGAGAGGCAGGTTTACATACACAAACTAAAAAGCATGGAACTACCTAGACCTGAACTTCCACTGAGAAAGTTCTGGTGAAACAGCCCAAATCCTTCACCTGAGTCACAGGAAGGACTGCAGGTAGACATGAAATATCTGAGCTGATACCAGCCATTGATCTTCTCTCATCTGTCCTCCTCAGTACAGCTTGATATGAAACCCCATCCTGTTCTGATAACAGAGCTTGGAAACAGATACCTTCCCACGAGAAGGTTTTGGTGTAAATGAACTTGTGGTTTTCAAGAGGGAAATGTAAAAAACTAAGATAGAAAGTTTAGAAAGGCAGTTACCCATAGAAGGAGTTAAAACCTGATTTTCCCCCCTCATTTTCTGAAGCTTCTAGCTTATTCCATTATTAGAAAAAGGCAAGACCATTTGCCATTTAATCACTTGGATTCAGTCTTCCATGTAAGCCTTTTCTATTTATATATGCAGCAAATTTTGACGGCAAAATTTTTACAGAAGACATTTGAGCTGTTAGCAAAAGCAGAAATAATTCTGTATGTTGACCCAAATGAAAAATCATCCTTTTTCTTACTGAACAGTTAAAATCTATAATTTAAGATCCATTATTTAATACACTCCCTACATGCCATGCCTATAAGAGAAATGAAATGTGGAACCTAATGTTTGAAACCTTCACAAAACTATCTTTCCTTTGTGCTCTTTAGATTAGAATGATTTTTTTCCCTAATAGTCTTTCAACTTCTCAACATAAATTCTCTCTTTCCCCCCCACGGTATGTTTTTATGTTGTAGCTAAATTTATCTGCAAGTGATGAAAAGGGTTTCCTTCCATTTGCTTTCTACAGACACCCACCAATCAGAATGTGTTATGCCTCTGCAGATCTTTTTCAAGATTTGCCAGGGTAGATCAAGCATTTAAAACAGATTTTTCCTTTATCTCCTGCCTCCTATCTAGCTACCTTGAACTGCAATTTAATAGGCACTCAGTGATACCAGAGAAAGAACAAAATGACCTCAAAGTCCACAGAACAGGAAAATATAGGACTGCTTTTTCAGGTATTGATTCTGGAACTGTAGTCAGAAAAAATTCTCTCACAAGCCAGTTGGTCTCAAAGGAAGGTTATGAAAACTTAACTTATTCGGAGTCTTCAGTAAGAGATATGTAAGAAATAATTGTTGGAGAAATGGTGTTTAAAATGAACACTTTCATTATTAGGTGAGCACATAACTCTAGAGGAAACTGGCCCACTAGGTCCATTTCAGAAAGATGTGCTGTCCATCCTCTTTTTCTCAGCCACATCAGGACTTGAGTTGCACAAGAATAGACACATACCCTGTAACTCTTCGAAAATATTGGGGGAGTAGGAGAAAAGTGAGAAGAATTAAAACAGACCAAATGAAGTACATGTAGGTGGTTTACATTAACACTTTTTGACATATCTATAGCTTCTATTTTTGGTAGTGGTGGGATTTTCTTTATATTCTATAAAAGCACTGAATAGCATGACTGTCTTGTAGGTCTAAAAATTTAAAACAGCTGGAACAGAGTTTGAAAAGCGAGTTGGGTTTTCAGAGGGCCTTTGGGGAAACGATTTCATTGAAAGTGCTGGGTCTCTCATTTCTTCCCCATACAGTTTTCAATCTGAGGACACATTTGCACTAGAACAAATCTTCCCAAAAGTAACATCACACCCAAACTTGCATTGAAATGTTAATGGAAAATTAAAAAAAAACCTAAACCAAATACCTTCCTACTGTTTAGCAAATGCAACTTATATAAAACAGTAGGCCCACAGGATGAACCCAATCCTCAGAATCCCACTTCAGCTGTCTACAAGCCTTTATGATGTTTGTTACTTTGAAAATGCAACTTCCCCCACTCTACCCCCCAAGAAAAAAAAAAGACAAAGAAAATAGCAGCTGCCATCTTGCCATTGATTCTCTTTAAGACACTCAGCACTTTATTAATCTCTGTCAGGAATTTGGAAGCAGACATTCATACATCTCAACGATCCCAACAATTGAAACCAACTCCACAGGCAGTGCCAATTCTTCTCCAATGCAAGGGTGACATGCTACACTGCTCATAGGTCATCTAATCAGCAGTGAAATAAAGAACTGCCAGACCTCATAACATTTAAGCTGTCCACGGAATGAAGTGTGCTGCACGTACCTCGGGGAACTGGTGTACAAAACACACACTGCAACATTTAGAAGCCTGACTCAAACTCATTCCAACTTAAAGGTTTCCATTTTAATTAACTTTCTTTTGTTACATTTTGCTTTGCCATCCATAGCATGGGAAAATAGAGTGAGCTAAGCAAAGGTTTGTAGTCATGCAATTTAATGTAAGAATTTTTAAAAATAGCAAAATACAAAGCTGTATTTGCCCTTAGCTATATGTGTAAAACTGCCAGTTTGCAATAAGGCATTTGTTGTTGTTGTTTTTTAGTTTTTTCTTAAGCCAATGTATATTTTTAACTCGGCAAAGGGCAGAAAGTGGGTCAGAGTCATAACTGGGTAAATGCAAACAACCAGAAATTAACTCACATCTCCTCATACTTTACAGAGCAGGCAGGGAAGATAAAGTTCTGCTAACAGAGGGCAGCGGAGGCCTTTAGGAATACAACCAGCACCTGAAGAACTGCCAACACTATCTGTAACCTGTGGTGGTCATAGAGAGACCCAGAGCCACCTGAGTGGTTTTGAGAAACCTGCTGGCAGCTCCATCCGGTGCTGAGGAAGGAACAGGCCTCAAAATGAAGGCAAACTTATTTCCAAACTGCATTTTTCCTCTGCCTCAGCACAGCCAAAGGTCAATGTCTTCAGCAGGCAACGATTAAAACGCAAAAGCTTTCGTCTTTTCAATAGCCTTAAAGTGAATGATTTTATTTGGGAGCAATCTATGATGCAAGGAAAGGATTTAACTGCAGCTGCACTAGCAGCTACAGATTCTCTCTTTAACCTGATTCTTTTTTTTATTAGTTCTTCTTTATCTGTTTATTGGCCCAGGGAGTACAAGGGTGGAATTGAATGAGAAACCCAAGGGAGTTTCAGTCAATGCAATTTTCCTCTCTTTAGAGGCTAAGCACAAAGCCAATTGCTCTCCAGAGTTCCTTAAACTCTCATCCATCTATGAAGCCACATTCATCATCCTCATCCCTACATTCTTCTCACCTAACACACAGGTCCTTCAAGTCTACAGACTTTTTTCTCCAAAATTCATTGAGACTCGAAACTTCGGTACTGTCCTTTTTTTTTTTTTTTTAATGCAGCAAAATACCTAGGAACAGCTTTTACATAAATTTCCCATTTATTCTGCATATCAAAAGGATATGGGATATGGATAATTAACAGGCAGTTTTAAGTGGAAGGAAATTTAAGTGAACCAGAAACCATACAAACTTGTTCATGGACACTGAATTCTTCAATGGCCCTTTGAAATTGCTCAGGAGTGCAAGATGGGGAGTAGAACAGTATAATGGAAAAAGTCACTAAATGAACAGCAGTGAGGGAAACTCACAGGGACTTTGGAAATGGAGAAAATTGAATACTGTGCCCTCTCCACCTGTAACACATGCAGTCTGCAGGTAAGATAAGAAACAGTCCCCAAAAGATTAATGCAGAGGGAAGTACCTATTCTTTATATTCTTGTAAATAGGACAAGACACAGTCACCTCAAATTCCAGCAGCAATATTCTGACTAGAGACTAGAAAATCTTATTTAAGTCAAGAAGAACAAAGCTCATGTGCAGCTGTGGAACAACATACAGTAGGAATACTCAGTGTATTAACAGGCTTGATAAATATTTGCCAGGAAAAGCACAGGTATTGGAGCAAAAGGGTCGGCCAAGTAACTTTAAGGTCTTGCCAGCCCTATTGTACTTTTATTTAAAACTTCTTCATAAAATAGTTTATCTAAGTACAGCCTACACTTTAGCTGCACAAAACCCATCCATCCTACTCTGTATCATCAGCTCAGGTTAGAAATTGGTTCTATGACATCTGCAACTGCCTTTTCTTCAGCAACAGGGTATTCCCTCCTCACTCTCTTCAAATGCCTGCTTAATCAGAACACTTAGTCAAAATACATGAGATTTTAAGTTTATTAATGTAAAAATGTCTCTAGAGCTCAATTTATATCCCACTATAGTTTACTGCATTTTATGCATATGCAATAACTATTATTCATGCAATCAGAAATGTTTTCCTGATTGCATTTATGCAGTTTTCAAACATGTATTATAACTGACCTTATTAAATATGCTGAAGCACCACTTACACAAAATCATACAAAGGCACAGTTCCTCAACTGAACTCTCAAGTAGCACTTACAAGCATGAATCAGTGCTAATTGCTTCACATTTATCATCTCTGAAATTATAGTATGGGCAAAAATTCTCAAACAAACAGCTGTGTAGGTCACAGCTTGGCAACAACTTCCTAAGCAAGTTATTTGCTCCCCCTTCACCTCAGACTTGTTTTTTAACCCCATCTTCAGCCAAGTAATCTGAGAAAAATTATTTTTCTTATCACCTATGAATTTCTACTCTGAATTTATAAATATTTTATCAAATGCAATAAAGTAAAATCATCAGTTTATGATCTGGAACACTAAAGCTCAGGTTCTAAACAGTGCCATGTACTTCACAAGCAGAAATTCTGAGACTGTGTGCATTCTTGGCAATATATTTTATGCGAAATAGTCTGCTGTCATGTTTTTATGTGTGTTTGCTCCAAAATAAAATGATTCCTTTAAAGTTTGTATGTTAAATAAAAATCAAAACGATGAGAAGTCAAAAACTTCTGTAAAAACATATGCCCTTTTTCTTCAGTAGGCAGAAACAAATTACAGAACTTGATTGCCCACAACTTTCATCCTTGTACAGTCAATGACCCTTTCAAAAGCTTTGCCACAAACATCCTTCAAATTCAACTGGAGAGTGTTTTAAAACTGCCTTTACAAAAGTGTCTAGTGGTTCTGTGTAATTGTATCTCCCAACCTCTAGCTATTAAGTTCACCCCATGTTGACTCCCAGCAGAAACATTCGGAATTATATGTTTTCTGAGTGACATCAGTTTACATCAGGAAAAGGTCTGATCCATAGTTGTGAGTTTGGATTTTTTAAAATTTTATCAGCATTCATAGAGCACTTGAATATTAATTATGAAAAAAATGCTTGGTAACTTGGGTACATTGACTTGAGCACATAATCAACAGTTACACTTTGGGAACCATGATGCACAGAAACACCATGGTGTTAAAAGATGGAAAGAAAACAGAAATAAATAATAACCATTCTAGACCTATAACCTTTCAGAACACATAGGACCATAGAGACATGGTATTTTTGCCTGGAGGCTGTACACAAATCTGAGGAAACCAATGTGTGGATGTCAGTGTGATGTGCAAAGACCTTGATTTGAGTAAGACAGGGCACCTGCTACTCCTTTTCCCACTAAGTGACAACCAAGAGCAGAAGTGCTTGTACTAATCACATCCCCACAGTGCAAAAACCCTCTCCCTCTTCCACCATGGAGACAACCTGTTAGGTTTGGACAAAAGTAAAGAACTTGTGTGAGAACTGAGCTTGAAAAGACAGAGATGAGACGTGTAAGGCACTACCCCCCTTCCTTTTGACAAGGGGCTAATTAAAAAAAACGTTACACCCCAAATTATCACGATAGGCTGACTACAGTCCCACAGTTCTCTCCATGGAAACCTTCATGGATTTTACAGTGCACAAAGAACTGAGAGAAATCAAAACTGTGAGTGTGTTTATGCAACGTATTTCAACTACTTGTGTTCCCTGTACCAATCACACACACCTGAGCTGGACTGGGCACCAAAATCATTACAAATGAATGAGGACAGCACCAGAGGCAGGATGAACTTGCATCTATTTGGGGGCTGAAACTGCAGGCTGGTGACTAGGATATTAAATGTGAGATACTTAACCCAGCTATTATTCCCTGTAAGAGTCCATCCCAGCCTCAGCTCTTCCCAAGAGGTATTATTTATCTTCACCTTAAAAAAGATCCTTTCTTTGGTGCCAAACCCAGTAGAGCTGGCACAAGTCACAGCTGCCATCAGCATCACTGCAGACTCATGTAAGGTGTCAATGTCTCCTCTGCTCCCACAGAGGTTTATTCATCGCCTTAACAACACCAGCTTTCTTCACAGAATCCTGCACAATTCAAGAGCAAGGCCAGAAAGGCTTCTGGAATTATGTCAGGCTAAAGTTGCTTTCAGAGTATAATAAGGTACCCTGTGTATATTCATGAGCCCTGTGGCTCATTTGTGGTAGTGAAGAAAAAGCCACTTGTCCCACATTTCTGCAGTCAGAAAAGACAGAAGGAGAGACAACCATGACTGTGGTGTGAGTCCAAGAGAAGATGACTGTGTTAATAAAGACACTTTTAACAAAGAGCTATAACCACAAGTAAAGTCTAATGGCATCGAGGAGGAAGCTGAATATGGCTCAGACAGTTAATTTTATTTTGTTTCAGTTTTTCCCGATTTAAAAAAACAGCAGTAATACAGTGAAAGGCAATTTGGAATATACTGGTGAGAAACAGTATTTTAAAACTGGGGATTACTACTCTGCTTTTAGATTAGAGGTAAAATATAGCTTAAAATGAAACATTAAGTTGACTGACAGAGTTATTAATATTCTCACACTTCTTTGACTTACATAATGTGATATGTAGCCCTTTTCTGCAAACTAGGAGAATGATGCATACCTGATTTGTCTTCATAAATCATTTTATTTTTAGTTATAACAGCAAAGCAAACTCCCTAAGAATAATGGAACAAGGCCTGAATGGTACTGAATTTTCACATCTAAGACAATTTGATAATCAGATGCAAGTCTTAAATTTTCCCCTGAGATGCTTAAATGGCAATGAACATCGCTTAACTAATGCTAACAAGGCTATAAAGGAACAGGAAAGCAAACGATGACAACTAAGAATGACAACTTCAAAGCAAGATCAGGGTGAGGAAGAATGAACCAAGTGGTAAGAAAATGTTAGAAAAAAAAAAAAAAATTGAGAAAGAAGAATTCTACTCCAAAATGTTGGCTCTGCTCAATGGCACTTACTCAGGGAAGAATATGCCAGGATAATCTGCTGCAGTAATAAAGACACCAGAGTTCAGATCATGCATCTCTTTTGGCATTTTGCTGAACTGGTAGAGTCACCGGTGCATTAAGAGGCTTCAAATGAGTGATACCATCCTTCTCCATCATACACACACCCACTATATCCTTTTCAGTAATAATGGAATTCCTCTTTTAATGATTTTTCCTCACTCCTGAGAGCATAATTTCTGTCTATGAAATGTTTCCCTGAAGAAACAAAGCCAATAGAGAGTTTTGCCTTAGTTGCCTTTGTCAGTGCTTTTACCCTGGTATTTTCCTAGGAAAGTTAATTTTTTATTAAATTAATAATGATAAAATTATTATTATTATTAAAGTTGTCAAATGTATTCAGTCCTCAAGAAACATGGAAAGACTATAATAAGCTGCTTCAAACTTTGGGGAAGCTCTTTTCCCTCAAATCCAAACTGCAGTCAGTGATATGCTTCAGGTGATGCACTGTTAGACTGGTTGAAAATTTTCTATAAAAACACACTCTGATTGAAAGTAATATTTTTTTATAAAATGCCATTTATTAAAGATGACACCTGCTGTCCTTAAAAAAAATGTGAATGTTTTGGTGTGCCAGAACACTTGGAAGAAATCTTCATGTTCACAGTCAGAGAAGACTTGATTAAGAAAAAGTTTTAGTCTTCCACAAAGAAAGAGAAGAGTATATTCCACTTGGTTCTAAAAACTAACGAAAAGATGATTTAATGGTTGGAAAGATCAGAAGGTGAAAATTCCATTGAAACTTTACTGAAACAAGAGGTCTCTATCATATAAGGAGAAGATTTCCAGGTACATCACTTATCAGAGCTCAAAAAAAAGATTTCATAGCTATGGTATAAAAACATGGATTTTTTTTCAGCAGTCTGTAACTAAAGTTATATTCAGAGACCTAAACACAGAACTCTTTATGTAACTCTAAAAAGACAGGGAGAAAGAAAAATGCAAACTCCAGCAGCCGAAAATAAATTAATTAAAAAATAAATATGTAGGTGGCACAGGACCTTGACCTCAGAGCTTTACAATTCATATCACAGAATTATGTTTTGAGTCCCTGTGTAGCAAGAGAAAATAAACAAGCATTATGTCTAGGTAAACCCCATTCCTCCAAAACCCCAAAAAAATAACATAAATTGCTGCAGCCCAACACGGCAAGGAAGAAACTTCTTCATTCAATGCAAGTCCAGAAGCACATCTCTGAGCTCTGTTAAATTCAAGAGCTCTGGTTTTGCAGACCTCAGCAGGAAGCTAACATCAGCCTTTCATGACAACAAAGATGCTCTGTTGCATCTTTGCATGTGAAAATGTGAAATGCATGTGAAATGGTTTTCATTAACCAGAATATATGTTAATCTCCTTAAACATGAAATAGATCAAACAAGCACAGATTCCTCCTTACCTCAAAGACAGAGAATTCCCAGACTATAAGGGAAAGTGATTCTGAGGTTTTAATGTACAAGAAGAGAGACTTATTGTTCAAAAGATGCTGCTAAAAAGGCAATGTCTTTTTATGCTTACTTTTCATGAAGCTGTTTGCAAGGCAAAAAGCTTTTTTTGAGATGGTTTCTAGCAGTTAGGATGTCTCAGAATTTTTTAACCCTGTAATAACGCAAGGGAAGGAAATTATTTTTGGTTTTTTTTTCAAACTCCTTATTTTCGTCATCCTATTAATCATCTCTTATGTAAGACACTGCTGCAGAAACCCATTTCAGAAAGTCAAATGAAGCCAAATAATTGTGGCAGACAGAGATATCAGCATTTGTGCCTGACACATTTCAAATGGCTTGGTTTCTTTCAAGTTTTGCTCCCTCAGAGGATTCAGCAAATGAGCATGTTTTCAAAAACTATTTGGAGATTCTTAACAGTACTTGAATGCGCCAAAACAAAAACTATCACCTTACCACTTAATGCTGTGTATAGTCTTAGCTGTTCTTTCATAATTTGCATACAACTTTGATACCTATATGAAGTTTCAAGTCATGTTAAATCACTTTCAAGAAGCATTTATCATTACTGCTAAAAAAGCATATTTATCCATCATATGGCAGAGTCACTTGTGCCTCCAAACTCCCACACACACCCAGGAAGACTTTGCCATAATCAAGGCCTGGCAATTACACACAAATTGAATTTACTTTTGTTTATGCCAAAAGGAATTAAAAAGTTTTCACTGCTGAGAATAAGAGAGAGTGAGGCAGTGTTCAGCTGCTCCAGGAAAGCCAGCACGAAGTCAAGGTCCAGGGAAACAAAGTGCTTTCCACATATAAAAAGGTAAATGACATACTGCCTTCATTAGGAAAAAATTGTAACTGCTGGCTCAGAGAGATCCTTTCCTTCCTGAAACTCAATGAAACCATAGATCAAAGGTACAACTCAACAGAACGTAGGAGGTTCAGGTAGGAAAACTTCTTCACTGAAGGAGCTGAAATTATAAGTTTAACACTGAAGTACCTTGAAAGTGCACACTGCCATAAGATATCTAGGTATAGATATGGATATGGATATAAGACATAGAGCCTGCTTTCCTTATCGGTCTATTTGCATATGTGCATACAAAGAAGAAATCAATTTTATTGCTCACATGGCAATTTCCTGAGTGAAAAGGTGTACAGCAAAGAAAGTCCTGAACCACTGCAAGGGACAGGGAAATTTGAGAGGCCCTTAAGAAGTATTAGACTGGAAACACTAACACTGGATATGGTAACTTCTGATGACTACAGGCCGCTGCCTTCTCTGAATTTCTGCAGCCTCCTCAGATTTACTCTTGTTCCCTGTTGGAGGAGTAGTCTACAACACATGGAGCTTGCAGCAATATGCTGACACTCAACTAGCAGTTTTCTAAATTGCCCCTTGAACAACACACACCAAGGCTGTTTTATGGTTTGCATGTAGCACAGGCTGCAGCGACATCAACATTTCAAGTTTAATTGCAAGCCAACATAAATACACTTTTAGAAATAGTGCTTAGAAGTTGTGACACATTCTACTGGAAAAACATGCAAATTATTTCAGCTTTCTTGATGGGCTCTAACAAGATTTTACTTTTTAAAAGCTACTTTATATATATATACACCCCTCCTAGGTATTTTTACAAGGACTTCTTAATTATTCAGCTGAAGTTTCTATTCTCAGTTCCATCAGAGGAAGATTTAAGAGGTACTGTAATGATGATATGTAGGAATGAGACTGGACTGCTAAGTCACTTTTCAAGTGCTGCCACTGAATTCTGGAAATTAGCTGAGAAGAGATCTCTGAATTGCCTCTAGCCCCATTGAAATACACTCACTGAGACTGAACAGCTTGTCCATTTTACTGCATCAGCTAAATTCTGCACTTAACATATTAATTGCAGAAAACCCCCAAACAAATTTGACTTACAAATGGCTACAGGCCACTTACAAACACAGCAAAAAATCCTGTTAATTATATTACTCTATAATTCTATGTTAATACTGTTCATCTGTTATCAAAGATGTTTATTTGGTCATAAATGATCTAATTTTGTTTTTCCAGGAACCATTCTAACAAATTGCTTTGGTAGAGATCCATTCATCTTCAGTCAGTAGTCCAGTTAGCAGGAATGTTATGCACTGAATTTATTATGTACTTCTTGTGGTTTCTTAACATTATTTTTGCAAATTACTTTAAAATGCATTTTTGCCTCACACAACTTTAACATCAGACAAGCCAGTACTATTTCATCCCATTTTAACTAAACCACAAATTCATGAAAATTTTCATCCAACCTTTATGCTCTTAGATAATATTCCAGTAGTTTCAGGCAGAATTTCCATTCAGATAATTTTTAAAAAAGCACAACCCAAAACTCCCTTTTTCACTTATTGTGATATGAGCAGCATACAATTAGGGATAAATAAAAAAAAGACTTGAGAGTTTCTCATATCCTACCAGCCAAATGTAGGCCAAAAGAAATGAATGCAGGAAAAAAAAAATTAAACCGTAATAATCTGTGGTTTGTTATTATTTCATTTCACGGGCAGCCAGTCTCCCAAGCATACCATTTACCAGCCTAGTTGTACATGAATGAATTGCCTGAACAACTGATTAAAATTCAGCCACTAGAAAACATGAAGGCTCCATTCTAAAGGTCACTGGAGAAAGCGTTCCTGTGGCTGAGCTGAAGCTACACAAGATGAGCATCCTCATGGTCAGCACATTTATGGAGTTCAGTGGAAAATTTGCATCCCTGGCATTAATTCTCTCCCTCCTTCTGACAAGCTGTTAAACTTATCAGAACATAACCCATAGCAGACATAAGCACTGTGTTCATCAACCGGACCATGATCCCTGCTGGACATATGTGAAGCAATCCTTGTGTTCTTGGAGGAACCACTACAAACTCCACAAGACTCTCAGCAGTAGAAGAAGTGGAAAAGTTTAGACAAAAAGTCTAAAGCAAGATTAAAAAAAAAAAAAAAAGCAGCAAAGCAACTTTCCACAGAACAAATGAAACAGTGTTCTGTCAGTATAAGGGCTTTTTAATTTATGGTGCGTACAGATTTTCTAAAAAATAAAACAATACCCCCTACCAAGTTTTGGGTTCACTGAAACTGATTTCCCCTCTTCAAATTCAGAAACGGAACTAAGAAATTCACTTTTACTCAGTAAACTGACCCTGAGAAGTATTTACAATGATTCTGCTTTTTCTAGATTGAATTTATTAAAGTCTAGTGCAACTCCAGCAAATGATCCATGGAGAAATCATTATGGAAAATGTAAGGGCAATAACTGTTCATAAAGGAAGTGGAGCCAGTTACAGGTTCAGTCGACTTTTCTGAACAATACTTGAACAAATCCAGAGGGTATCTGGTGTCTAAAACCCTAGTTGTGAACCAGGATTGATGATTTTGTAACTCAAAGCAGAAATCCATCACTTACAGCTGTTCAGATGGTGCAAAAAAAAAGAACACAAGAAAGAAGTCTTCCAAAGTCTTCAAACCAGGGCTATCAGCTGCCAGCAAACACTTCACTCCTTTCTCATTTTCATCATATCCAAATCTGGTGCCTAAGCCTAACTTATTCATTCTGTTCAACTCTCCAGTAAGTTTGGGATTTCTGCCTTGGAAGAATTCAATTCCAGCTGTAATTTCCTCAGAACTGTAAGGTTTCCAAAGCTTGTTCTGAAGCTGTCTCTTTGCAGCATCATTCTTGTCCTGCTGTACCTGGGTGCTCTAGGAATACCACCATGGCTGTCTCTGGGAGTGACTGAGCATCAAGCACAGAACTCTCAATGTGTCTGACCTGCTATAAAGCTTCTTTTTGATCTCCACACTGCTTTTAAGTAAAGTATTTAAACTACTGATTCTCTTGGCCACAATCCAATTTTATTTAAACAGAGAGAGAGAGCGAGAGAGATCCAAACAGCTCTATTTGTTGACGACACAAAGGTTTGCATCTGTTACGCTGGAATAAAAGGCTGGGTCATGGTGGACTCCCCTCATTCACTGGTTATAATTCACTTGTCATTACACATAGCACTTTTAAAAATTTTTAAATTCATACAGTTGCAGCAGGCAAGAAAATAGGAAAGCACATGCAGCTTTTGGAGACATTCACAGGCTATTCAAGATGTTGAAGAGCTACACAAAGCAATCTGAATGTTTTTTACAAGTACTTTCTGGGGTTTTTTTTATCCATTACATTCAGCAGTAAGTAATCAGCTGCCAGCTTTAGTAAGACTTCTCACAGGCATAAAGATGCTACTTTTGTGACTTAAAGAGTCTGTTGAAGCAAATCTCTTGAATGTAGACAGGAGAAAATAATCCACAGGAATACTTCAGTGTGGCATGATGCAAAAAAAAAAATCCAAAATTCAGATCATTAAATTAATGCCATCCAATGTACTCTTTAAAATAGTGCCTTAAAACCAAGTATTTCTATCAAAAAAATCGAAGTTCTGACACAAGTTTCACACATCTATATTGTGTTTGGTTTACAGTAGCTATCAGATGTACTAGTGTTGGGACACATATAGAACAGTCATTGCAGCTAAAGACAAAAGAGAGTAGAGCAGGAAGTTTCCAACTGTGAACCAGATGGCTCCCTAAGTAGGGAAGCCTCCTCCTCAAATTTTCCTCCAAGTCATCCTGTCCATTTAGAATGAGGTTTTCTGTCAGAATAACAGAGTTTGGAAACACGTATTGTGAGATAAGTAGAAAACTCCTAGAGATCCAAAAAAACGTCCTTTGTCTTCCAGGAATTCCCTTCCTACCTGGTATAGCAGCCTCAGTCTGTTAATGATCCTATTGAAACTTTTTTTTTCAGATTATGTGATTTACAATTCTCCCTCTAAGCTTCTGGGCTGTGGGTTTAAATTTTTAACTGCAATATGACATTACTCCACACCTGGCTCCCTTTGCATTTGATATTAAGGAGAGTATAACAAACTTTTTCAAAGCAGTCTTGACCCAAACATGCTCTGATTTTCAGTATAAGGAGCATCCACCAAGAATTTTGCGAAAGGCCTCCAAATTTTCAACTGCTTTGCTTGCGGGTACTATGTGCAATATAACAGATGAAGTAATCCCACCGTCTCATGAAAAATCTTGTGTGTGTCAGGAGAGGTAAAGTACTTTAAGCATTAGTAAGTTCAAGCATTCAGAGAATAAGAGGGTAGCTGCTACCAAATAAAAAAGTGATAACAAAGAATCACAAAAAAAAAAAAATATCCCAGATTATGGCATTAAGAAAAATAAATGTGTGAGCCTAGCAGCTTCCAACTTGTGGCTTCCTAACTTTTTCTACAGAGTCTTGAAACACGTAGAAGATGAGAGTCAAACACGACTAGGTAACTCTAGGATTAGGACATTAAAAAGAAAATATTGACCTGAAGGGCAGGATCCCTTCTGCAAGTGCCTCATGCTGTTACATACATAGTGTGTCTTCGGGCACTCAGGCTGATTCTGTGCAGCTTCTAAAAATACTTTTAGACAGTTACACTAATTCTGAGGCACTGAATAAGCCTCAAAGACAAACCAGCTGACCTGTATACCCACTGATTTGGTTAGGTTTAACTCTGGAATCTCTAAGTGTCCTTGGTTGTGTGGTGGAACGTGTTCAATTGAGCATTTTCATTCCAGCACACTCTGTGCTAAGCTGGCCTTCTCCAGAAGAACAACTTCTGAATGGCTGTTTCTGACTAATTGTTCAATTCAATTTACATTAGAAAAATAGCAAATTATTTTTGCATTTAATATTTTTTTTTTTTAATACAAACACAAAACCAGACATTCAGACAAACTGATTGTAGTACACTAGAACAAAGATTCTAGCTAAAAATATTCTAAGCTATTACTGCTAAAATGTGTTGTTTTTTTCAGGTGGAATTTGAAATAGTGAAATAAATTGTTAAAGAGCATGCAAGGTCCTAGGTAGAAGTTAGCTACTTTTAAAATGTCATCCTGCGCATTAGAAACCTAAATCTCTGAAATTCTCAGCAGCAATCGCATGTAGTGTATTATGGAACTGTACTTATTAGATAAATGGGGGATTCTGTGAAAATTTAATTTCCAGTTCATTATGTCAGAAAATCTTCCGGAAGCATTTAAAGCAAATTTCTCACACACTGACGAAAATAAGAAAAAAACTTTTGCTCTGAAATTCTTACTCTCCAGATGGTGCAGAAATATGGAACATAACCATAAAACTTCGTGTTTACAAAGCACGTGAACAGAAAGATTATAACATTAATGAATTCTACTTTTCACCATCCTTTTTTTTTAAAGTATATTTTTCTAACCCATCTTCTCATTTCTAATCCATTCTTTTAATTCTGCAAAAATCCATGAAAATACCAAAGATTATTTTTTCCCCAAATGGCATTACCATATAAATGAGGAAAAGCCAGCAGGTACAGTCTTTAATTTTAGAGCTCCTTTGCTTTTAGAATGAAATGCAGTATTATCTGAACAAAGCTGTTACCTGATCTGTCCAGGAAGTAGCCTGATCATGGACAACACCTTCAAATTAGCACCGGCAGCAAAACAGGTGAGAACTGACAGTGAAAAAGGTACAATCCTGAAGTTTCATACTCAGATCCCGACTGGATAATCTGATAATCTTCACCCTCGAGGGTAACACTGTGTCCTGCCCTCCAGATCCATGTTCTCCTTAGAGGAGCACTGTCCCGTTGCCCTGCCATCTCAGCTCTGTACTTTGAGTCTCACTTAAGGACTTTATGTTACCACTGCCTTCTCCACACGTGCAGTGTCTTTGGCTCTGTAGTTCTCAGGCACTCTCAGATTCTTGCTCCCTGATCCAGTCTCACCATGGAAAGAGTGAATCCAGCCCCTCTGAGCTGCAGATAAGGTTATCAGCTGGCAGTACTCACAGCAGCTCATTAACAGGTGAACCCCCCACCTGATATAATGTCATTTCCCTCTGTGCTCTAGAATGGAACATTAAGTCCATTTTTACATGCCAAGTTCCTGTGTATATCTGTATCAGAAAACCCATGGGTCACCAGGTCATAACAGAGGAGAGAATGTTTTACTTCTCTTCCCAATGTATTTCCTTCTGTAGCCTACTTGTTAAAAATATCCTATTACTGGAAAGGAAAGGCCACATTCTCTCACTTTTCCCACCAGATGTGTACATTTCTTTGTCCCCTTTTGCAAAGTAACTAAATTATTTATGTTTCAGAGAGAAGATCACTACAGCATATTAAATAGGAAGATTTATTAGAACTATAAGCTGGGACCAGTCTCTTCCATGCTGCCGACTGCCTTGAGTACACCAGCTGCACTAATTTACATTCTATAATATCTACAGGAAAGTTAACAACTCTGCAACCCAAAGACACTGACTTGGTAAGATTTTGTGCGTTTTCATAAGAAAACTCTTGTTCCGTTAAGGACTATGTGTTGATTGAGCTTGAAGTATAGAAAGATTCTGTATCAGAAGATACCTGAATATTGACCTGAAAGGCAGGATCCCTCTGGTGTCTAGGTTTCCTTTAGCCAGTAAGCTGAAGCAGGCACCATTCATCTCATTCTAACACAGCATCCAAATTAGGTCAGATGAACCACATCCGAAAATTAATTGTCAGTTTCACTCCAGTGGCTGCAAAACAAGTGTAACCAGTTGGCTGAAGTACAACTATAGTGCAGCCTGCTCAGGTTAGATCAGATGAATCACATTTAAAGTGTATCTTTTGCTCTATTAAAGCCTGAAAGATCACCAGCCTGGCAGAATTCCATAACGAAAAAGCAAGACTGAAACATGATTGCACTGCTTGCCTAGCAGTATGGACACTGATGCCAGTTCCCTTGGAGAAGGATTTTCACTACCCTTCCATAGAAGTTGCTCCTGGAAAGTAAGATCTGTCCTCCCCATAAAATAAAAAAAAAACTAAAAAAAAAGAAAAAAAAAAGAAAAAAAAAAAGAAAAAAAAAAGAAAAAAAAAAAAAAAAAAAAGAAAAAAAAAAGAAAAAAAAAAGAAAAAAAAAATTTATAGGTGACTTTGCCCTGCTGAGCCAACATATGGCACTTCAGTTAATCACAGCAGTTGCTCCTGCTGGAACCACGATTATTTCAGCTAACTATGGA